>NC_044017.1:10921250-12299166 GCF_900496995.4 Aquila chrysaetos chrysaetos
TGTCTTTTGCCACTCAGCCCGTTTTGCAATGTCTTAAATCTAGAAATTATTTCAAATGAACTCATAAATACAGATTTAACGTATGACAGAATTTGTTATTCAGCACAATTGAAACTGCCTGTTCACAGGTCTGGTTCCCCTCCTTTTTCCTGAGCCTGGTTCTTCTTTTGGTGCAGATCTGTAAAAAGAACTTCAATAGAAAAAAATATTTTTAACAAAAATCATTTCTTTTTCACTTTGAGAAAGAGATTTTTGCAATTAATTCTGAATAATAATGGTGTATTAAAAATAATTTCATTCTTTGTCACTTACTGATTTAACCTGTTCTATCACTTTGTATACAAAAACCCCATAATGCTGGAAAATAGAAAAAACTGAAGTATAACAAATAAGAGTTTTCTATTTGATATTTCTGTACAAACTTCATTCTTGAGGTACAGGCAATGAACCCTCCTTGTTTAACAAATGCATCCTGGTTTTATATGCTTTTAAATTAAAATGACTTACTCATTTTAACCTAAGGCATATTTTTTACTGTTTTATACTGTGGTCTAGGTCTAACAAAGCACTTAGGAGCATAAAGTATCATTTAGTTGCAACAGAAGATAAAAGTCTAGAAAGCAGTGCAAGAAAACAGCTGTTTATGGTATTTCTTGTTGTCTGGGTTAAATATCACAGTGCCCCAAGCATCAGTTGTTCCGAATGCTCAATGCTTACATCAGCATTGTGAATTATCATAGAGCTCGCAGAGTAAATTTTAGGTATTGCTGGCTGTTGCAGCATCAGGTCCCCTAGTGGAGCTGGGCCTACTTGACTAACTTGGCCAACAGTGACTTCTTGTGAAAGAAACTTATTCCCTGTCAGGGAACTGCAAAGGTCCTTTTGATTCCAGTGATGGCGCTCCTGAGGGAAAAATAGCTTTCAGGTTCAAGCCAATTAACAGTCTGCTGCTACACTCAAATTACTTTGGTGCAAGAGCAAACAGACAGCTGACTTCCAGAATATACAACCGTTAAAAATACTCTAAGAGTTCTGATAGGTGGAAGCAGGATATTCCCTTCATAGTATACTAGACAGGCATGCTCTATAACATACACATAACAACTTTAATCAATTTATTAAAAAAATTATGTAGGATTAAAGGAGGAAACAAAGGATTCATACTGCTGCAAGAGTAAACCAAAACCCACTAGGTCAGGCTTTATACCTGTGTCAAACATAATCATTCTATTCTATTAACATTCATTTTAAACTAGTTGAATTTCAAAGATTTCTAAAAATATTTTTGTTTCTTAAGACAAACAAAGACATAAATAAAATGAATATTTATCCCTCAGAAATGACACTGCAATTTTAATAAACTAAAACTGTATTGAATATATCCTATAAACACATTAATATTACATAACTGTATTACATGCACAGATGCACATGTACAAATATAGTAATTTCTTTCAAAAATTTTAGTTAAATTTTTGGGGGTTTCAAGCAGTGTTATAAATATTTGAAAAAAAAGCTAAGAAAGCAGGTCAGGTTTTAAATAGTGCCAGAAATTACAACTGTGGGGCCAGCTGATCAAATTTAATTTGCTTTTTTTCAAAACAAAAACTGGCATTCATTTCATTTAATTGTAGGAGTGTAACACTTTGCCAATACTGAGGATGGTATTCAAATAACCAAGCATAGACATGTTCACTGTAGCTAGTCACACTAGTCTTCCTTTATAGTCAGTGGAAAAAAATATTTGGGGAGGTAAGGGAAGGAGGAGAAGCTCTTAAAGTATTAGTCGCCTGATCTTTTCACAGTGCTTAAGCTGAGATAAAAGGAAATTTACCTCAGAAGTGATGTGTTTCCCTCCATTGTGTGGAACTATGAGGACAGGGAAATCATCAAATTTAGATCAATGAGGTGGCTATGTTTGATAGTCAGTCTTCCTCTGAAAAGCTCAGGAGGAAAAAAAAAAAACAAACCACCCTATGTATGAAAACATATAAGGAAGAGAAATTATCATACCTACCATCTAAGTTGGCAACACATGCTTATTTTAGATTTACATGCCACAGCTTAGGCACTTGCATTAGGGAAGGTCAATCTCATCCATGGTGTGGTAGGTTGACCCTGGCTGGGTGCCAGGTGCTCACCAAAGGTGCTCTATCACTCCCCCTCCTCAGCTGGACAGGGGAGAGAAAATATAACAAAAGGCTCGTGGGTCAAGATAAGAACAGTTTAATAAAAAGAAAGCAAAGGTCGCGTGCGAAAGCAAAGAAAAGCAAATGATGTTATTCTATATTTCCCATCAGCAGGTGATGTCTGGCCACTTCCTGGGAAGCAGGGCTTCAGTACGTGTAGTGGTTGCTCTGGAAGACAAAAATGCCCCCCCTTCCATTTCCCTTTACTTAGCTTTTATAGCTGAGCAGATGTCATATGGTATGGAATATCTGGTTAGTTTAGGTCAGCTGTCCTGGCTTTGTCCACTCCCAAGGTCTTGCCCAGCCCCAGCCTGCTGTTGAGGGGGGCGAAAATGTTGGGGAGACAGCCTTGATGCTGTGGGAGCCCTGCTCAGCAGTAGCCAAAACACTGGTGTGTTATCAGCACCTGCCTAGCACCAATACAGAGCACTGCACTAAGAGGGCTGCTATGGGGAGAATTAACTCCATCTCAGCCAGACCCAATACACATGATTACAATAAATTTAACAATAAGGTATTAATTATTCATCCACCCACGTGATCAACCAATTGATAAGCTGCTTCTAGTAGCCAGGGTTTTTTTATCCACATCTTTTAAAGGTATTGCATAGTTTGATGTAAGAAATGTAGACCAAATTCCTTGAGTGTACTCATGGAAGCTAGTGCTTTTCTGAAGCTCTATCTTTTTACCGCCATAACGTGATTTCAGCATTGTTCAGTGACTGAGGTGAGGCCTCTTTAGAATTGTCTCAGTTATGCTGTTGTCTTTTACAGCTTCAGCAAAGATTCCTCTTTTCTAAGACTTCTCTCAACAGTGTGAGATTTTTACTGTTAAGAAAGAGTATTGTAATCTTCTAAGTGGGTGCTTGCCCGCTATCAAAAAAAAAAAAATTCTTTCTTGTTGTTTGGTATTGAGCAGCTTCTGAGTTTGCATACATTTACAGTGACTCAGGGGAAGGTGGGTGATATGAAAGCAAGTTTCTGTGGAGTAGATAGCTTGTTCTGAGATAATCACCCTAAGTATTCTTTACACAGATATGGGCAGAAATATGCAGTTTTAAGACATAGTTCATCTAATCTGAAGTAGACATCTGAAAATGTCATGAACTATGTCATGAAGTGTCCATCCATTCACTGTTGATAAAGACCTAGCCAGCTCATGCAGATGTTTTCATCACAGATGTCTAAATTTGTGAGCTGTTTCTGTGAAACTTATAAGTAAAATAAATAAATAAATAAATCTTTAAAATGATGTTTCTTTTTCATTTCCATATATACAATAAAAAGTTATTATTGTCCTTGAAACTTCCATTCAGCTAGATTTCTAGAAAAATGTTAACCTGTTTCATCTCCAACAAACAACACAAGACCAGTTAGTGTATAGGACGCCATATTAATCACACCAATAGATCTTTTGTGCAACTTAATATTGGAAAGGCAGGCAGTCATTCTTGGACTAGATCCCATCACTTCCCACGGTCATTATAAATGCAAATCTGTACTAGGAGTATTACGGTTTTTTAGCTTAAAGTAAGCATCACACTAAACATGTTTAGGTGATTCTCATTTCAATAATATTTCTCATTCTTCAGTTTACTCCAACCTTGCAGCTATAACTCTTCTCTTTGTACCAAGATTTCTTTGCACAAAGATTCACTTTGTACCCAGATTCACTTTGTACCAAGATTTCAGCTGCTGCTTTCATTTTTCATTTGGCTTCTTCTTATCATCCCAAAGTTTCATTACTTTTATTTATATAGTAATTGCAGTACCTCAAGCACATATGCTTTGATTTGTTATTAACTTTATCTTTTTAGCCTGACTTTCTCCAAATTAGCAGGTCTCAGCACTGCTGGCACTGAGCAGCTGAAATAAACAAAAGAGCTCTGTGAACGGCTTTTCCGTGGTCTGCTAACATGTGGCAGCTCATCTTGGCTCTTCCAACCTTCAAGACATGCAGCTTATACTGTCAAATATAAATTAAGCTCAGGATTAAGTGTTCATTGTTTCAAAATAACAAATGATAACATACTCTGAGAACGTTTGGGGGGCAGGGATTTGCTTTGACCTATTTTGCCCAAATGAAGGGGGGGGGGGGGGGGGGGGGGGGGGAGAAGAAAAGAAAAAACCCAGCAACCTTGTTCTGAAGTGAAACTAAGAAAAGCGTCCAGCATAGATCACTTTTGGGTATCCTTCATCTAATGCTTCTCACTATTACACAAGGGACTGTAAGGTAGAGAAAAGGAAGGTCAGAGAATACCCATCCCACAATCTTTTATTTCTCCATAACCTACAGTGGAGGGTTCAGGTTAAGGATTTTTCAATGGCTAGAATGGTTTATAAAAGCATTATGTTCAAATCACAGGGTTGTCACCTGCCATGTTATGGCAAACTCCAGCTACGAGAAATTCACACTTGCTACATGATGATACTGAAGAAAAACCCTTTATGTAACAGGAAAAAAAATGCACCTATATATTTTGATGGTTGAAAACCAGGACTTTACAGTAAGCCAAGAAAAGTTCTTGGGGCATTAGGACATCAAATACGAAGAGATGTTTTAGTAAAACTGGGGCACACAGTCCCCTGTGATGTATTTAAAACATTACTGTAACTTTAGAATAGATGGGTAATTTTATGACATGCAACACAGTTTAGTGACCATAGATACATAATACATTTTATGTTACAACTAGGAAACATAATGAAAAGCCACTTTATTTCTTTTTCCCCTGCTACTTAATAACAGGATTACTTAAAAAGAAAAAAGATTGTGCAGTAATACAAGAATTATTAGTAGACTAACTAATATACAGCTCATAAGAAAAAAAAATATTTTGGCTTTCTCAAATTCGTATGCTTCCAAAACCTTGGTATCTCTTCTATTTTTTTTTTTTCCCCAGCTATTTCATTAAGAGGCTTGGAAAAAAAAAAAAAAAAAGGAAAAATTGAAGGCCTGATTTTCATTTCCTTTGGTAAATTTTCTGTTGAATGCAATTGGAGCTTTAGCTAGAAAGGAATAATAAAATCAAGACCTCATTGTCTATAGATTAACATTTCTGCATTTTAATAGATACAGAAACATTTATTATCTGACATGTGCCATAAAAACCTGAAGCAGTTATGCTGCATTACAGTGTGTCACGGAAGGTTTGTAAAGAAATGTCTCACTAATGCCAGATGCAGTTCCTGTGCTCACCTCCCCAAAAGACACTGTTCAAATTGCTTCAAATTCAAGTATCTGTATCATCATATTAATCACCTGATACAAAAATAAACACATAGATATATATCTCCATGTATTTACACGGAGCCCCCAGAAAAACATGAAATAATAAAGATTACATTTTCTCTTTACATTCATTGCCCAAGTATTTCTTTAAGGACTAAGTGTGAAGTCCAGCACAAGAGACCATGCTGAGAAGAAATAAAGCTCTGTTCGCCCCCTCCCTGCGGTGGCGCGGCCCCGGCAGGGCCAGGAGCAGGTCTCTCTCAGAGGGCCAGGGTGGCCTTGGCTGGTTGGAGCCGGTTGGAGCTGGTTGGAGCCAGTTGGAACTGGTTGGAGCCGGTTGGAGCTGGTTTCCCCTCCCCACACTCACGTGACTGTTGCCGCCCAGCAGAAGCTGCCGCTGGCTCAGGGAGTGCTGTTGGCCGGCTGTGGCCGATGGACTGACAGACCTGGGCTGGGGGGAACAACAGCCCTTTGTGTACTGGGGCACGAGGGAAACCTGCTGCCTCCCCCGTGGGCCCCCCAGAAGGAGACAATGGGAGAGAAATGCACCCCCGGAGTCCTGAGTGGGACCCGTGCTCAAGGGGGCTGCAGCTGCTGCAGGCACCCAGCTCCTCTCTGTAGGGTCTGTCAGGCACTGGTGAGGGAGTTATGGTCACACCTCCAAGGCCAGTGTCCTTGAGGATGATAACATCGGCGACCTTCAGGCCCAGAGGGAGTATTTTTTCGACCATTTTTGAGGACCATTTGTGTATTTTATCTGCATCATTAGTGTGATTTCTCTATTTTGACAGTTTAGACTATTAGATGGTGAAAACATTAACTGGACTAACAGCAAACCCATAGCTCCATATATGTCTGTATGGACTGTTCCCTTTCACCCACAGCAAGAGTCTGAGGCAGTCACTGTGCCGCTTCTGCTTAGTGGTACGTCCCCACAGCATCACATTTTCTCCTGCACCCACCATGCAGCTGCTGTGGGTCCCTGTTAATTGTACAGAGTCATAGAAGCACAGAAAGACCCCATAGCTCCACAGAAAAATTCATCCTGCCTAACTTTGGATGTTAGTCCCTGTCCCAAAGTCCCTGTCACTTTTAAGTCATAAAATGTAGGTTTTAAATGACCATTTCTGATATAAAGGTCTATACAAATGTCTAAAGTTGATTAACTCAATGCTTGCAGTTTTGTCAAAGCTAGTCACCTAGGTTTCTACAGCCAATGGAAAGAGGCAGATACATTTCAAAGGAAAATTACCTATACAGTTATCTCAGGACTGAATCAAATTGCCACCAGGTAGTCCTACCAGCCTATATTGACTCACCTAAAAGAGACAACAACATTTGCTAATGCTAAATTTAGATAATAAAAATCCTACTGTATGCCTGTGTTTAGAAAGCTGCTAGAATTTCACAGTAGTCACTAAAGTGTGTAATTATTTCTGCACTGACAAGTGTGAGAGTTGTTTCCTTCTCTTGGCTTCTCCAGAGAGGGACAAGAAGGAACTGGGAGTCTGCATGAATAGTTCTAAACAAGAAGGAAGAGGATATTTGTCCTAAATGGGCTCATATCTCAGACCATATGGAAAGCATTATAGGAGACAGGTGAACTGAACTCCAAAAATGAAAATAAGAAGCAGTAAGCTCATGAGAATTGAAAGAATATGTCAAGAATGGGTAAAAAGGGAACACATGGTAAAGAACTGACAGAAGACAGAATCAGTAGGTTAGGCAACAAAGTTAATGTAAAGGAAAAAGAGGAACATACCTGGAAAATGGGTCCTGCACTTGGGTCGCAACAACCCCATGCAACACTACAGGCTTGGGGAAGAGTGGTGGAAAAGACAGGAAAAGACCTGGGGGTGCTGGTTGACAGCTGGCTGGATATGAGCCAGCAGTGTACTCAGGTGGCCAAGAAGGCCAACGGCATCCTGGCCTGTATCAGAAATAGTGTGGCCAGCAGGAGCAGGGAGGTGATTGTTCCCCTGTACTCGTCACTGGTGAGGCCGCACCTCGAGTCCTGTGTTCAGTTTTGGGCCCCTCGCTACAGGAAAGACATTGAGGTGCTGGAGCGTGTCCAGAGAAGGGCAACCAAGCTGGTGAGGGGCCTGGAGCACAAGTCTGATGAGGAGCGGCTGAGGGAGCTGGGGTTGTTTAGTCTGGAGAAAAGGAGGCTGAGGGGAGACCTTATCGCTCTCTACAACTACCTGAGAGGAGGCTGTAGCGAGGTGGGTTCTGGTCTCTTCTGTCAGGTGGCTGGAGATAGGATGAGAGGAAATGGCCTCAAGTTGCAGCAGGGGAGGTTTAGGTTCGATATTTCTTTACTGAAAGGGTTGTCAGGTATTGGAACAGGCTGCCCAGGGAAGTGGTTAAGTCACCATCCCTGGAGGTATTGAAAAAGTGCGCAGACAGGGCACTTCAGAATATAGTTTAGTGGGCATTGTTGATGGTTGGACTCAATGATCTTAAAGGTCTTTTCCAACCTAAATGATTCTATGATTCTATAAAAAAAAGGATGTCATGAAACATGTAGAACACACAGAGTGAATGTTTAATGGATTGATTTCATAGTCTATTTGTGCCTAAAATCTTAGTGTAAAACTGTTGTACTTGATTTCTGCAATTCTTTACATTTTCTTGTGTAGACATTTTCAAGTGTAGACCAGATCCAAATAACTAAACCTGTGTTGTGTCATGTTTGACCGATCATGTTTCTATAGATTACATCCTAATCACTCTAAAGCTCCCTCTTGTGCAGGTTTCTAGAAATGTGTTTGACCTTTAATTAAATACTTTTTCTCAAGGCAACCGAGTTTTGTGAGTCTCTTGAGTACTTCCTTCAGACAGATTCCATCGAATAGTATTTGTATGAAAAAAAACACCAAACTAAACTAAAATACAGATTTTCTCTTTCTTAGACTGTAGGAAATACTTTTATTTTTCAATTCCTGTGAGGAAAACCATTTTTGTTTCCCTTTAGCAGTTATTTTCTCACTTTTAGCAATACTTATTCCTGGGTTTCTTTAAATATTTCATGTTATTATGCCACATATAAATATTTATTTAGCTGTTTTCTGTTATCTTTTCTCATACGGTCTCAAATAGCTCACTATATCCAAGTATTTTACCTTTAGAACCTTTTATTTCCTTTTTACAAATTGTCTTTCTGCTCGTTTCTCTAAAACACTTTTCCTCATTTAAATCTTGCTGTTGTTCCATTTCAAATACTAAATTCTATCTTTCATCCTCAGACTAATTTCTATCATCTCCTTAGAGTGTGTGGCTGTGTTACAGTTTGTTGCTTTCATATTATTCTGTTTTAAATCTTCAAGCCTTGCGTTCAGTTGAATATTACAACTAGAACTTCGCGATATTCAGTTCACATGCATATCATTTGGTTTTATTTTCATTCTCCTATGTTTTCATGCTTTATGTTTTACAAATCCCAAATGTAAATTTAAACACAGATGAAAATCACTAAGTTTTTCACAGTTTTCCATAAAATTATAAAACAATCTTCTTTTTCAAAATCTGAGAGTACTTTTTAACAGCTTAGTTTTAATTCCATGTTTGTGGTGAAGTCATCTCCTACTAGGCTTTGTCCCTGATGTCAAATAAAAACAAAAGCTAAACACCACTTTATAACAAGGAACTTCTATAATCCGGGAGAAAGAACCCTTCAGGTCCTATAGATATTCTCTAATGACTTGCAAGTGTTTTGATTTTTCTAATGGTGGTAAGACAAGTCAGGAGAATGTATGTGTAAACCTGCTTTACCATCAAAGGAATTATCAGGAAGTGATACTTCATGAAAAATATAGAAATTATATTATAGTATGATCCCAGGCAACAAAAGCTGTTATTTAAATGTGCATGTTTTGTGATACAGTGGAGGCTCAATCCAATTACTTAAACATAGCCCACAAGAGCCATCTTAGATGCTGCAGATTATATTAGACATTTATATAGAACTGATATATATGACAGATATATGGTACCTGATGGAAAGTTTTGCCATTCTAGGGCATCTAAAGGCTAAGCAAGATGCTCTAGGATATCTCAAATGGCAATATTTATTTATGTTTAGAAAATTGAAACAAGCTTTAGGATGGGATTCAATATCTGACTTTAGGCAGTTTATAATGCCTATATCTAAACTCATCAGAAAGATGTAAATATAAACTTTTCAAAAAATAGAGGCATGTTCACTACTGTTAAAACCTGTAGCGCATTTTAAAGTTCCAGGAATGTTTCATATTTGATTTTAAACATTTTATATTAATTTTTGTAGTACAGTTTATGTTAATAATGTCTTTAGATGAAAAACAAAGATAACACAACAGGAAGTGGAGAAATTAAAAAACAGGGCAAACAGCCACCAAAGATTTTAGTAACAGTGGCTGAACTGCATGTGTTTTAAGAAAAGGAAATGAAGAAAGAAAAGGAAATGAGAAATGAAACACATACTGTACATAGTTGCAAAAATTGATGCTGTTATAAAAAAAACAACAACTTTTTTTTTTTTTTTTTTTGGTCAGGGAAATACATGCATATTTTGGCTGGAAATCCTGAAAAAAATATGTACAAGATTTTCAATATGATAGAACAATCTAGTAAAAAAAAAAAAAGCCAACAACAAAGTTTAAATTAATTATAACTTCCAAACAGCACTAGGTTTCTCGATGCTTATCTTGATTATTATTCTAGTGATGTGTGGGAGGTAATCATCTAGTAGATGGAACAAGAGGCAGATATGCCAATCAGCACTCACTATGATCTTCCTACAGACTCTTCCTATCCAACTTTAGATGCCTAACAGTTAGGAAAATGCTGTTCTAAACTAGGATTATAAACTGTCTGTTGATTATATATATAAAAGTGCAGAGAGCAACTCAGACAACTTAAATTCGTAATACTTGACAATGGTACTTCTTCTGCAAGTACTTGTAAGTATTTCTCTCTGTTACCTTATAGGAAACTTGGGTGCTTAGCTTGCGCTGCTGCTAATATAAGTTTTAGGCAGCTAAATTTCAGTGAGGTTGTGAGCCAAGAACCTAAATATCTGTTTCTTAACACATCCAGAAGACCCTCAGTCTTGAAAGATAACAGAAGGTAGAAGCCTGGTTCAACCAATATCCTACTCAGGCATTTCTCTTTCTAATGTATGGGAAATGGTCAGAGGACCTTTATTGAACTGGGAGCAAAAAAAGGTATCACTAGAAGGATAATGGGATACTGGTTCATTTTGAATAAAGTCATTAAATTATCACTGAGCCAGAAAGAGAGGAGAGAAAGCTAAGGAAACTAGGCTCTTGAGTCTCCTGGTTTGGAAAGTAGATAATTTGGGTTCTAGTTCTTCACCTAGTAAATGTTTACAATAACATACTTAAATATTAAGACTACTAACAGCAATATATTTCTACCAGCTACGGATACATTGTTGTGTCATGTAGATCGCTTCAACAAAAAGGACCAAGTGCCCTACTATATGGTGGCAGCACTCTGGAGGTTAGCGCACTCACACACACAGATATGACACAGATATATTTAAGCAAAGAATTTAATATAGATGTCTGGTGTTTGGGTGAAAACATCTAATCTTGGAGCTGTCAAATGGTTTTAGGGTGTAATTTCTCTGAGGTATCAGCAATGTGGACACTTCTGTGAGGTAGACATCCCAAGTCCTTCTTACAGCCAATTCAAAGAAATGGGCATTCCAAAAGCACACTTTAGCTTGTCCTAAGGTAGATATCCTTATTTAGTAAGATGAATAAATATGCCAGCTCCTCTTATTGATTGTAAGTGAAGCTTAAGTGATTGGTTTGGATGTAGACCTTTATTTTTCATCAGATGAACACCATCCTAACATGTCAAGTACATGACAATGCTCATAACCACACCATTACATACAGACCAGCACTCTTCAGACTTCTTACCAGTCAGGCATAGTTTAGCCTAAGAACTGCGTAGTGTATGAGCCATAAGCACACCTATACTGGCCTATTGAAATTATAATCACGGAAAACTGCACTGCTGCAAGTACGTCAGGTACATGCTAAAAGTTAGCAATCAATCTAGGCAAATTAAAGCTTTTCTGAAAGAATTAAAAATATAGCCTATCTACTATTGTACTCACAGGGTAATCTTTATTTATTTGTTCTTCCTTCCGAAATTATTTTGATATACTCAGAGCATAGCCCAGCAAGTAGTATTTTTCACTTTACTGATAAAAGGACTTGGACTTTTCATTGACTTGGCAGAGCAGGGTCACAGAACTTTTCTGGGGTTCCTTTAGACTCAGCTGAATTTTGCTTGTTCTACAAGTGAAGTCTTAATTATACTGTTAAGACATGAATTAGACTAATAATAGTCTCTTGATGAAATAATGAAACAGAATTTGTTACATTAGGCAATGTAGAGACACAGAATAAAAATATTCCTGGCCTGAGAGAATTTAAAATGTAAGTGTAAAACATGAGATAACAGATGGTCATAGACAGGCAGATGTGCAAAACCAAGAAAACAATGATACAACATGATTGATTTTGGCATATCTGCTGTTATTAAGGTTTTTAAATTCATCATGGACAAGAAGAATTTAGGAAAAAAAAAAAAGATCATAAAAGAGCTTTTTAGATATTTATAGGACAATAGTTCCAAACAGAACCTACACAGAAAGGCATAAATGTTAGCTGAAAATATAACATGGCTGATAGAAGCTGGTTACTAAACTGAAAAGAGATAAAAACATTATCTGTGAAATGAAAAATGTGACATAATCAATTTATGCCTTTGTTTTCTACAAAATTTACATCTAGATGTAAAAAAATAGTGTCTTGATTATGTAATGTTTTTGTAGTTAGAAAAGTTTGTGCCTGTCAATATAAGAAGTATCATCACAGAATTATTATGGTGGCTATGCTACACTTGAGATAGTCTGGAAAGGATATTGTTTCTGTCAGGGTGGGGGGATGATGACTATTTTTGTAAGTAACTATGGAAGAACAGTGGAGTTCTTCCTGTAAGGAAAACAGAAACAGCAGTAGGAATGGAGCTGAGTATGTAGATTTTGAGCTCATGTCTATAATCTCATTCCAGTGACTTTGGTTGCTTTTTCTAAGCCACTGGAAAGTAGACCACAGGATCACACAGTTCTAGTTTGTTGCCTTTGATTATTTCATCATGGATTTAAAATTTCAACAACGACTGGGAAATGGAAACAATTAAATAGGAATATGTAACATATTCATGATATTTGCTTTATCACTCAAATAGCTGAGTCTAACCTGAGTACTGCTTAATCTCACTTTTATTACAAAAATGGGCAACAAAATAATAAATAATTTAAAATGGCACTAACCATAATAGATTTGTGCACCAGTAATATGACACTGGTTTAGAGGTTATATTTTATATTACAGAGATTTTTCATACAGGTCAATTAGAGTTTTATTATTTTTATATATATATGTACAAGTGCTTCTAATTTATAAGATTGAAAGTGTCATTTCATAAATGAGGATTGTGTAAATATACTAATATGTCAATATTACGAACTTGATTGTAATACCTTGTGAATACTTATAATGTCAGAAGAGTTATAACTGTGCTATCATTTCTGCTTATAAGCATAATAAGTCTCCGAGGTGAGCAGCTCTGGTGCCGGCAGGATCCGCAGCAGAGCGCTACAGCGTGGTGCACAGGGGGTTTCCTAAACCGGGGGAATCTCTGAGGAACAGAAAGACCTGCTGGGAGCCTGCAGTTCGTGTCACAGCAGCTGATGAGACCTGGACGGGGCCAGGAGCAATGTTGACCAAGTCCCTTCCACACATATAAAAGAAGGCCTTAGGGAGTGCTAGCGACCAGGGTGGGCAAACAGGGCATAGTGCGTCAGTTTGTGTGGAAGGGCATAGAGGAAGGGCACTGAAGCTCTGCCAGCTCGACCAGGGAGCAATGGTATCCACCAGGCAGAAAGCCATGTCCGCTCTAAGCGCTGGACCTGCCACAACTGACACAGCTTCCCAGACAGAGCTCTGGTGGGAACACGCTTCCACCCCAGTGCCAGGCTGCAGGCTGTGCCCTGCTCTTACACCAGTACTGGACGGCAGTGGTGAGCACACCTGTGGGAGGTGCGCCCAGGTAGAGGAACTCCTCCGCTTAATGACAGAGCTCTGGGAGGAGATGAGTATGTTGAAGAGTATCACGGAGCCAGAAAGAGATAGATGACTGGAATCACACCCTACCTTCCCTGCGACAGGCCTGTCAGGCAGACAGGATGCATGATCTGGAGGATTCTTTATCCTCTCTCCACCTGGCTCGATGTGGTGACTGAAGGGATAGGGAGCAATGGCAACAAGTTCCTGCCCAGCGCAGCAGGTGCATCTCCTCTGAGACTACCCCACCTTCCTGGGTGCCCTTGCATAATAAGTACAAGGGTCTGCAAGTGGAACCGAACAATGACGAAGATGATGGTTCATCTAGCTTGGAGGTGTCGCTGAGGTTAAGTCGGCCTACACCCTGCATCAAAACCACTTCCATAAAGAAAAAAAGATGGGTCATTGTCATAGGAGACTCTCCTGAGAGGAAGAAGGCCCAATAGGCAGACCGGACCTACTTCTTAGGGAAGTCTCCTGCCTCCCTGGGGCCAGGGCTAAAGATGTGAAGAGAAAACTTCCTACCCTGGTACAGCCCTGGGATTAGTATCCATTATTGATTTTTCAGGTAGGCAACGATGAAGTTGCAACTAAAAGTCTAAGGGCAATCAAGAGAGGCTTCAGGGCCTTGGGACAACAGGTTAAGGGATCAGGAACACAAGTAGTGTTCTCCTATATCCTTCCAGTTGCAGGGAATGATGAGGGAAGAAACAGGAAGAGCTAGCAGATCAATACCTGGCTCCAAGCCTGGAGTCACTGGCAGAATTTTGGGTTTTTTGATCATGGGTAGGTTTACAGGCCTGCTGGCAATAGATGGGGTACACCTGTCTCAAAGAGGGAAAAGGATCTTTACACAGGAATTAGCAGGGCTCATTGAAAGAGCTTTAAACTAGATTTGAAGGGAGAAAGGGATAAAACCAGGCTCTCTAGAGATAAGCCTGGGGGCAGCATGCTAATGTTTGAGGGTCAGTGTGCTAGCAAGCTCCTTCAGTCTGCTGGGTCAGTGGAGGTAGGGGATGGAGATCCATGTGGCAGCAAAGACACAAGGGTTATTGATGTGTTAGAAACCACAGAAGCACCTGACAATGTTCACATAGGAATTAGGGCTTCTCCCCCCAGAAATGTGGCGGGATCAATAGCCCAACTGAAGTGCATCTACACCAATGCACACAGCACGGGCACCTAACAGGAGGAGCTGGAAGCCACTGTGCAGCTGCAAAACTATGATATAGTTACCATCATGGAAACATGATGGGATGACTCGCACAACTGGAGTGCTGCAATGGATGGCTATAAACTCTTCAGAAGGGATAGGCATGGAAGGAGAGGTGGTGGGGTAACCCTGTATGTTAGCAAGTGTCTTGACTGTCTAGAGCTTGACGAAGGTGATGATGGGGTTCAGTGTTTATGGGTAAGAATCGGGGAAGGCCAACAAGGCAGATATCATGGTGGGAGTCCGTTATAGACCACCCAACCAAGATGAAGAGGCACACGAAATATTCTATAAGCAGCTGGGAGAAGTCTCACAATCGCTAACCCTTGTTCTCGTGGGGGACTTCAACTTGTCAGACATCTGCTGGAAGTACAGTACAGCAAAGAGGAAACAGTCCAGGAGGTTCCTGGAGTGTGTGGAAGAAAACTTCCTGACACAGCTGGTGAGGGAGCCAACTAGGGAAGGTGCCCTGCTGGACCTGTTGTTTGTGAACAGAGAAGGACTTGTGGGTGATGTGATGGTTGGAGGCCATCTTGGGCATAGCAATCATGAAATGACAGAGTTTTTGATTCCTGGAGAAGTAAGGAGGAGGGTTAGCAGAACTGCTACTTTGGACTTCTGGAGGGCAGACTTTGGCCTGTTTAGGAGACTGGTTGACAGAGTCCCTCGGGAGGCAGTCCTGAAGGGCAAGGGGGTCCAAGACGGCTGGACATTCTTCAAGAAGGAAATCTTAAAGGAGCAGGAGCAGGCTGTCCCCATGTGCCCAAAGATGAGCTGGTGGGGAAGGAGACAGACCTGGCTGAACAGACAGCTTTGGCTGGAACTCAGGAAAAAAAGAGAGTTTATGACCTTTGGAAGAAGGGGCAGGCAACTCAGGAAGACTACAAGGATATTGTGAGGTTCTGCAGAGAGAAAATTAGAAGGGCCAAAGCCCAACAAGAACTTAATCTGGCTACTGTCATAAAAGAGAATAAAAAACGTTTTTATAAATACATGAGCAACAAAAGGAGGGCTAAAGAGAATCTCCATCATCTGTTGGATGCAGGGGGGAAACATAGTGACAAAGGATGAGGAAAAGGCTGAGGTACTTAATGCCTTCTTTGCCTCAGTCTTTAATAGTAGGACCAGATTTTCTCTGGGTACCCAGCCCCCTGAGCTGGAAGACAGGGACAGGGAGCAGAATGAAGCCCCCATAATCCAAGGGGAAATGGTTAGAGACCTGCTACACCACTTAGACACACACAAATCTATGGGTCTGGATGGGATCCACCCAAGGGCACCGAGGGAGCTGGTGGAAGTGCTCACCAAGCCATTTTCCATCAATCAGCAGTCCTGGCTAACCAGGGAGGTCCCAGTTGACTGGAGGTTAGCAAATGTGACGCTAATCTACAAGACGGGCTGGAAGGAGGGCCTGGGGAACTACAGGTCTGTCAGTCTGACCTCAGTGCCGGGGAAAGTTATGGAGCAGATCATCTTGAGTGCCATCACATGGCATGTACGGGACAAGGTGATCAGGCCCAGTCAGCATGGATTTATGAAACTAACACCACATAGCCTTGTCAGGCAAAACAAAGGAATAAGAAATTAGTGTTCTCCAGTCGTATCTCCAACCATGGGCATTGCATGCCCGTTAACCAAAGCTGTATGGGAGGCTAGTAACATTTACATTCAACATAAGGCCCCTTTTTTGTCTGTACTTTTTGTTTACATAGATGCATTTAACTTTTAAACAACAGTCATCTTGACAACTCATGAATATCATATCACACCCTGAAGGGCATCTATGAAATCAGAAAGCTCTAGGTGTGCGCATGCAATGGTGAAGCATGCTATAAAATTGTTATTTTTGCATTCCAGGGTCATGCATCCTTTGCTATGCTTCCACAATGAAAGTGGCCACATTCTCATCAACAAACTCACAGGGGGTTGCATCATTAACCAGATAAAAGAGGTAACCATACAGATTGTCTGTTTTTATTATGACGATGTTGTTGGGAACATTGGATCCCTGAAAAAAAATCCCACAGAGAACTTTAAAACACTTAGGCAATTTTGGTTTTGTGGGGTTTTTCTTTATACACTCAGGCTGCAGAGCCAAGCCTTCACTCTGCCTGCGTTCCAAGCTGGGTAATTTGAAGCTTTCTGATTCTGATGGAGGTACAGGTTTATATAATCTAAACCCACCCCCCCCCCCCAACTGAAAACCCCAAACCCAAAAAACAGTTTTGACTCTCTTCAAAATGCAAAACTTCATAGATTTCGCAAACATTGTATGCCTCCTCCTTGTTTAGTTCAACAGTATTATAGGTATCCCTGCATGTCTGTAGATTCAGTATCTCTGAAGGGTTTCAGCACAGGTGCAGTACAAGAAGAATTAGCTTGCCATTTATCCTGACAGAAACCATGGGGAAAAGCCCATAAAGTGAATAAACTTTTACTTTGAGTGTACCAAAATAGGCTGTCGAGGTGTCAAAATTGTCAGGTATAACTTCAGGGTGCCCAGGAGGGTATTGTTTTATTTTGCTGCTGAATGACTAGAGGCTAGTAAAATTCTAGGAATGATCTTTTCATCAGGGGGTGTTTTTTAATATAAGCAGACTACTTTTGTTCTGCCACTAAAAAGAGCATCACTGGGATTCAGCACTGTATGCATTTTGTTTCTAAAAACACTTCAAGCTCCCCATCTGATTTTGTTATAGTGGTCCATTCACAGTCCTGCATAGATGTAATGTTAAAGCTCACACTTTTTAAATGCTCTAATGTGGTCCAGGGTAACATTTGGTACTGCTGTAACAAAACCACCTTTCAAGCTATTGAAAACAGTTGGTGGCTATCTACATCCTCCCCGAGCAGCGCAGGGGGATGGAGAGTGGGGGGGTTGCAGTTAGTTCGTAACGGTTTGTCTCTGCTGCTCCTTCATCCTCATGCTTTTCCTCTGCTCCAGTGTAGGGTCCCTCCCATGGAAGACAGTCCTTCAAGAACTGCTCCACCATGGTCTTCCCCACGGGCTGCAGGGGAGTCTTTGCTCATGCACCTGAAGCACCTCCTCCCCCTCCTTCACTGACCTTGGTGCCTGCATGGCTGTTTCTCACAACTTTTTCCCTCCCTCCTCTCTCTCAGGCACAATTTAACCTTTCTTAAATCTGGTTTTCCCTAGTGTTTCTCACTCTTTTTTCCCCTTTCCTTCCACCTGTGTGGCATTTTTTGTTATTTCTTAAAAACTCTTTCCTGAAGGTGCCACCACCTTGGCTGAGGGGCTCAGCCGTGCCCTGCGGTGGGTCCATTGGAGCTGGCTGGAACCAGCTATGTCTTGCACAGGGCAGCCCCAGCCCCTCCTCACAGAGACCATCCCTGTAGCCCTCCCACTATCAAAACCTGGGCACCTGCACCAAGTACAGCTATTGAGCAGAAAAGATCAATCATCTCTTTATCCTCCTCAGTGTTAGCCATCTGGAGGGGCAGGAGAGCTACAGTGCCTACTGAACATAAAATGGTACACGACCATACAAGCAGACACCAGCGTAGGATACTAAAAGGGATCTATAGACTGATCTAGCTGCATGTTTTCATCACCTTCTTTCTCATAGAATCTCTTACAAATCAGCACCATAAGCTCATTCCTGTATAAACTACAAGTATCCCTCAAAGTTTTCACTTCCTGCTGACAGTAGTAACTTGGTTCTTTTTGCAGGTCAAAAATCTTCTCCTTATTAGCTGAGGACGATGCAAAAAATTGCTTTCCTTCCCCAAGCATAATGCTGTTCACTCCATAATATTCTGGTTGTGGATGAGGGCCTGCACAGTTTTGATTTTTAGCAATATTTAAGAAATTGGGGAAATAACCTTTTCATCCCTTAAATCGCAGTGCTTAGGAAAAGCTTCTACGTTTCACAGGTTAAAAATTTAGAGGCTATGAAACATATACTCAGGGGTGGGGACTTCCACACACATAGAGTCATCATCTTGCATCCTTCACTGCATATCCATTTTTTCTTCCAAAAGCTGGCTAACGAAAAAATAGTCAGCATAACCTTTGGTGTTACATGCTTATGAAACTGTAACCCCAAAACTTTGCATCCATAAACAGCCAAATAAAGTCCACAAGACATCTGTCCCCTTTAAACTCTCATTGTCCTTCAGTTTTCCTTTTCATCTCTTCTCTTTCATCCCATCATGGTTCTGGTGCTAAGTGCAGAGCAAAAATGTAATTCCAAACATATGCCCCAGTTTGTGTAGGTCACAGAAAATATGGCCTTTATCTGTTTCTGCATTTTTGATGATGGGCATGTACCACTTGGGTTGGTTTATATTTAAGATCTCTTCATTTCACATACCACTCTTCCAGCCTTTATATTCATGAAGGTTTTCCAGTAGGCTTTGCAAGTCTCACATAAAATGTTAGATAATCTATTTGTTTAACTGCCAGGACCTTCTCCCTCTGTAAACATTGCCCAGAACCGCACAGCAGTCTGTAGTCTGCACAGTCTGGCAACAGGCAGGCACAGCAGTAGTATTTACATTTGTGAAAGTAGTTGTACAATGTCTGACAAAGTTTACAATTTTTTTTCCCCCAAATAGCCTTAACAATATAATAAAGTTCAACATGGAAAACCCTGTCATTTGGCTAAAGTGTCTCCCAGTTTTTTTAAGCTCAGTCAGGATGACAGTACATATATGAATATAAAGCAAACCTCAAACAATGGAATCTTATTGTGCACTGACCACCCTAGTTTGTCATACAGCACTTTTGCACTGTTTAATAGTTCTGCATGTCAGATCCCTCAGCACTGTAAAACTTCCAGAAAAGCAGAGCTAATTGGCCCTGTTATTTAGATCCGTTAAGTATCCCCACTTCTAAAATTTTAGAATGTGTAATAGATCTAGGGTTCTGTGTATCCAACCTCCAACTGCTTTTACAGGCAGCTAGGTGGAATGTTTGATTGAAACAAATCTCCCTTTTACTTTGTAGGTTACCAATCTAGTCTAAAAATTTCTCTGTGTTCACACTGCTTATATTTATACAGAGAGAATATAGGGAGTCATGCATGCTGATGGCTTCAAGAAAGAGCTCAGCATAATCACCAGGTTCAACGAGCTGGTGTAAATCTTAAAAACAGAATTGATCTAGTCTACATACAAACATTTCAGAAGCTTCATCTGCATACCTATACATATTGCATAGCTTTGAACTTCTCGTTTGGCCAGTCCCACTGCTGCTCATTCTGTAAGCCACGTATTGCACTGCCTCCACCTCCCCTGCAGCATTTGATGGTGAGAGTAAAGTTGGGTATTTGAGAAGTCTTGGATATAGCAAAGTCTGTACCACATAATGGCATTACAAGCAGTAAGTTCACTCACAGCTGTGGTCAAAGGGTGTCTCTGCTACCACACACCATCTCCATGTGGCACTTATCTCAGTCTTCTGTTCTCAAATCCCTGGCTCATCTGCAATTTCTTTTGAAGAATATAATTGTTTTCAGGATACCCTTGGGGATTTTCCTGCACAAGCTCAAGTGATGTTGTCTTTTTGTTCCGGCTTTCCATGATAGTAGACAATGATGCCTGTATCCTGCAGCACAGCACAAAGACCAAGGGTTTCCCCAATAATGCTGTATGGTCACCCTGGAGGTTTGGGGCTGAGGGATGTGCCTCTTGATCAGACTCCCACAACTGGTTTCCTCTTTGCATGGCATAGGGGTTTAGTAGTTGTTTCATGGTTGGCCTCACAGAAGTGATCCCTTGCCCCACAGACATGTTCGGCTTTGTTCATGTCCCTCCACCCTCTTCAGGGCACGCTGCCCCTCTTAAGCTTACCATCCTCACAATGTGTTAGGAGTTATTCAAGCCTTCTGAAGTAGTGACCCCAAGCTGCCTTTTAATTTGATTTTCTTTCCATTCACATTTAAACTTAATTTATTTCATTCTTTCAGATTAAATAATATTTTTATATCTAATATATAAAAACCTTAATAACTATGTATGTTAATTTATATTGTTAATTTGTATGTTAATTTATATTGTTAATTTGTATTACCATTTATAGAAATAATTATTAAAAGTTGACCTTTATATTTATATATAAAAGTATGTATTTATACACATTGTACATCCTTTTTATGTATACACTTATATACATTGGCAGGTTTGTTTCTATATAATATACATATAATTATATATAAGGGAACAAATATATATCTATATATTTTTTTATATGTGCATATATAGATATATATTTATGAGTGCTTCCTGAGCCTTCTGAAGCAACCAAGTGACCACAGAGCATTCTAAGATCACATGGGGTGTGCATGTGACAAAATAGCAGCACACCATGAGGCTATGGGAGGGACTTGATATATTTATGGGGTAAACAAAACCATATGGCTTCAATTGCCATCCAATCATTGGGCATTCAGTGATCACATGGGATGAAGGGAGGCAGGTAAGCCTGTCATGTGATGGTAAAGGGGAGGGACTTCCAGGCCCAGCAGGTCAGGTGACTGTAAAGGAGGGAATGGGGTTTCCACTGAGCATAGGAAACATGGCACATAGAACTTACTCTTTATCTTGCATGATAGTTTTCCTCTAACAGCTGCTTTAGGGTAAACAGTTTTTAAAATATATTATATTGCTCCTGCAACTGGTCTACAGCTGTATATGCCTCAGTTACACATTGTGATTTCTTCTTCTGATATCAATTTGTGTAATATTTCAGCATAATATTTTAGAGAACTTGAAAGGAAATGGACAGTTTCAGAAGTCTTTTTTTAATGAAAAGGACATTAAAAAGTTCACTTTCATGAATTGTTTAATCATCTTTTTCTATATCAAACATTTCTGCTGGTTTCTCACAATTCTATTCCTATCATTTGCCCTAGTTAGCAGATTCATTTTCTAACCATTAGTTTGTCCTGCTGTGATTGAAATATAACTCTATATCCTAATAATCTTTCTAACAGTGCTGATTTCTAAAAGATAATTTAAGAGACATATAAAATAAGGGGGTTTATATGTTTAAATGTGTTTCCTAAGGTGATTAGTCATTACATACATTATGAAATCACATGCAAAATCTACCACACTAAAGACTTTTTTATAATGTCTATAGCCATTTTGGGCTGTGATGAGAGATTTGCAAACAGTAATGAATTGGGTCAATGAACAAGTTTTTAGTTCTCTAAGCTGTATAGATAATGATAAGACTTAATGAATGACTGTATCTGAAAATTTTACCTTTTTCAGGTTTTGACTTTTAAGTGTAACCAACCCCCGACAGTGTAATCTGGAAGCTTGTGCGAGATGCATAAAGCCTTTTTACAATTCATGATCAGTTATATGCCTCTGAATTCAAGCTGGAAAAATGACAGAGTGACAAACTACCTATAGGTAGCCAACAGGTGCTACGCAGAGGCCTGGTCTTACCTTCCTGTGCTTTAATTGAAGAACCTGAAAGGCATTTTCAGGTTGGCATACAGTTATGCAACCAGTTGTCCCTCTTATGAACTGAATGAAAAGGTGCCATTTTTCATTCCCAGATAGCTCCAATTCTGCCTGTGCTCTCGCCTCCCTAGAGACAGTTTTCTCTGTTGTCCAGCTCAGCAAAGATTTTGTCTTGTACTTTTTCACCAAAAATAATTTCTTGTTCTATGCATTTGAGACAGTTTGAGAATTAATCAAACTGAGGATTCAGCTTCACATGAATCTATAATGAAAAAATAAAAATGGAACAAGTATTCTCCCCAACCCTGTTAATATTTCCTCAAGGTCTGGACATGAGCTCAGCAATGTCCTCTTAGTCAGATTCTTTCTATTGACACTTTGTGCACCAGGATCAAACTTTGCAATTTTGTATTTGATTTCTGAATTCTGACCTGGTTGCTTCATAGTAAATAGACCAAAAGTAGCATTTAACACAGAGTACAGAACAGTAGGAATAAATCCTTAATTGTTCAGAAACCTGGAAGAAAATGCAGCGTCCAGAGATCAGATTGAATACTCTGTGGAATAGCTATTTATGTCATACAGACAGTGACCAATCCTAAAATAGTAAGAGAAATGTTTTGGTTGTCCAAGAGACAATCCAATGATGCCAGATGAACTCTGATAACACTTCCTCGTGCCAGGTGCCTGTCATGTATAGTGAAATGGCTAGCAACTGAATTTCTCTCTCCAGTTCCAAGCAATGAGTTGCTAACTGCACACTCCGCATCCTGTACTGTAAGTGACTGACTGTGGAAGAAAAGATGTTACAAATGTGTGGAAAAAGGTATGGACGGCAATTTTGGGAGGCTGGCTAGGTAGTGTTCTGAGGAGTTGGAGAGATGAGAGGAAATGTTCTAGAGCACATTATCACTATGCCACAAATGTCATATATTATAGTTCAAACCCAGCAGCTGTATCTGCAGTAACATCTCACATTGCTTGCATTCTGAGAGGGTATACTGCCATTTTAAAATATCTGCTATTGCTGATCTGCCTACACAGAAAGGTAAAAACAGCAAGATGCCGTAGTTACCTGTGGATGCCAGGAGCTGATAATCCTTTAAAACAGGTGATCATATTTGGTCTAACAGAGTTTTACCTCTCAAAGAAGTAAAGCAAAGGTAACTAACTAGTAAAAATACAGGAACTGGTGGTATCACCTGTCTATAATTAGGTACCTCCTGAAGCCATTTGAGCTGCATTGGCTCATCCTGCCTGTCTTCTAACTGCCACTGCCAGAGGAAATGATCTCACATTTGTTTTGTGTTGTAACTGCCAGCCCCGTATGGATAGTTCAGGTATTTGCCTAAATTGTCACTAGGTAACTATGTTTAGACAACTAAATTTGACTCACTATCCCTTAACAAAAAAAAAAAAAAAAAAAGAAAATAGTTTTCAGACATTAAGTGTTTTTGCATCTTCTGAATAACTTCAGAAACTCAGTTAATGATCACAGCTGACACTACATAAATAAGGGCTTATTTTTAATAAATGCAACCTCAAGTAGATTTTATACATAAAGACTTCCTGGTAGATGGGTGACAGGAAAAATCTATAGCAATTCAGCTGGAGAAAGAGAGTAAGAAACCTTTCTGATTAAATCTTAATGCAAATTGATTAAATTCTAATGGAAGTAGATTAAGAGTGTTTTCTTTTTTGTTACTTCACATATGTCTAACCAATCCCAGTTCTTTCAGCCTCTCTTCATATATCAGATGTTCCAGTCCCTTAATCATCTTCATAGCTCTTTGCTGTATTTGCTCCAGTATGTCTATGTCTTTCTGGTCCTGGGGAGAGCAGAACTGGAACCAGTACCCTAGTTGTGGTTTCACCAGTACTGAATTGAGAGGGAAGATCACCTCCCTCAGCCTGCTGGAGATGATTTTCCTAATACAGCCCAAAAGGTTGTCAGTCCTCTTTGCTGCAGAGGCACATTGTGGTTCATGATCAACTTGTTGTCCACAAGGACCCTCAGGTCCTTTTCTGCCAACCTGCTTTCCAGCCAGTTATTCCTCCCTAGATGAAGAATTTTGCATTTCTCCTTGTTGAAATTCATGAGTTTCCTCTCTGCCCATTTCTCTAGCCTGTCAAGTTCCCTCTGAACGTTGTCTCAACTATGTGGTGTATGAACTGCTCCTCCTAATTTTGTATCATCCACAAACTTGCTGAGGATGCACTCTGTCTCATCATCCAGGTTGTTAATGGGGATGTTGAACAGTTTTGAGCCCACTATCTTTTCAATCCATCTTACAGTCAACTCATCTAGTCTGTAATTCATCAGTTTGTCAGTGAGGATGTTATGGGAAATAGTGTCAAAAACCTTAATAAGTTGAAATAAACAATGATCACTACCCTATGCCCATCCACCACGTCAGTCATCTCATTGCAGAAGGCTATCAGGTGGGTTAAGCATGATTTCCCCTTCATAAATCTGTGCAGACTACTCCCAAGCACTTTCTTGTCCTTCATGTGACTTAAAATAGTATCCAGTATTAGTTGCCTCATCACCTTTGCAGGAATCAAAGTGATGATGATCAGCCTGTAATTCCCTGGACCTTCCTCCTTTCTTGAAGATAGGATTTTCTTCCAGACTGAGGAACCTCCCTCAGTCACCACGACCTTTCAAAGACAGTTGAGAGTGGGCTTGCAAGTGATGTCAGCCAGCTTCCTCACCACTCATGGGTGCATTCTGTCTGGCCCCACAGACTTGTTTATGTCCAGTTTGTTTAAATGTTCTCTAACCTGATCCATCTCCAGTGAGGGTAAGTCCTCCTTGCTCCAGACTTTACCTCTTCTCTCAGGGGCCTGGGACTCCTGAAGGCTGGTCTCACCAATAAAGATCAAGATGAAGAAGGTATTAAGTACTTTGCCTTCTTCCATGTGCTTTGCCACCAGGGCCCCTGCTCCATTCAACAATGGGTCCATTTTTCCCAGCCTTCCTTTTGCTGCATGTGTATTTGTAGAAGCCCTTCTTGTTATCCCTCACATCCCTCACCTGATTCAACTCCAAATGGGTTTTGGCTTTCCTAATCCATCCATGCATGTTCAGATAGTGCCTCTATTTTCCTCCTCGGTCACCTGTCCCTGCTTTGACCTCCTTTATGCTTCCTTTTAATGCTTTTGTTTAATCAGGAGCTCCGTGTTCATCCATCCAGGCCCATTGTTATGGTCTTGCTTTTTGCCGTGTTCTGTCCTCTTAGGGTCCTGAAATCCACCATCTCATGGTCACTGCAGCTTAGACTGTCCATGACCCTCACATTCCCAAACAGTTCTTCCTTGTTTGTAAGTACAAGGTCCAGTAAAGCACATCTCCCCATTGGCTCGCTGATCACCTATGTTAGGAATTTTTCATCAATGCACTGCAGAAACCTTTGGGGTTTCTTGTTCTCTGCTGTATTGTCCCTCCAGCAGGTATCGGGGTGTTGAAGTTCCCCATGAGGACCAGGGCCTGTGAGTGTAAGGCTTCTTCCAGTTGTCTAAAGAAGGCCTCAGCTACTGGTGAATTTACTAATCAAATGGTCTAGGCACCCACCACAACCGCACTCATGCTGGTCTGCTTGCTATAAACCCATAAATTCTCAGATGGTTTCTCACGCACACCCAGACAGAGCTCCATGCATTCCTGCTGCTCTCTCACACAAAGGGCAATTCCCTGCTTTCACGGTCACAGTCTGTCCACCCTAAAGACCCTGTGTCCATCCATTGCAAACTATCCCACCATGTCTATGATCTGAACGAGACCATAGCCCTTCAAATGCACAGGGACTTCCAATTCTTCCCGTTTGTTCCCCATGCATCAGTGTACAGGCAATTCATAGAGGCACCTAAACATGCTGATTTCCCAGAAACAACATGGGAGTATTCCCCATAATGTTGTCCCACAGGCAGTTACTTATTTATGTGCGTATACTTGGAGTGACCCCACTTCAGCCCTGTTCTGTTGATTATGAAGTTCTTTTTTATGTCACCTGCATCCTCTGGTTGCCAAGTCTATCCACCACTTTGTCACATGATTGTTGATCATTCTCTCTCTTCCTTGTTGTTCCTACTTTAAAGGTCTTCTGGACAGCCTGTTGGCAAAGATACTTCTGCTTTGCTTAGTCAGTTGGATCACATCTCTTCCATGCAGTTGTCATAGAAACCAAAACCCTGTTTCTGACACTAGCTCCACAACCAATTCTTGTCCTGCAGGATCCAGCCACTCCTTCTCAAGCCCTTCACCCTGCACTGGCAGGATGGAGGAGAAAACCACCCAGGCCCCCACACCCTAGATCATCACTCCCAGAGCCATACTTGATACTTCCCAGGTCATCCCTGAAAGTATAATTGATGTCCATGTGGGAAAGCAGTAGCAGGTAATAGTTTGAAGACTGGATGAGCCTTGTCAGCCTCTCCACGACAACTCAGATGTGAACCTCCCTAGATCACAGGTCAGGTTGGCAGATGGGAAAACCCATTGCCTACAGCAGGCTGTCTCCCACTACTAACACTGGTGCTCCTGTGTGGCTTAGGCTCAACTGGCTCAGATGTTTCTTTTTACAGTGCTCCCAGTTTCTCATCAACTATGCGGGCAGTGAACATATTCTGTAGGTGCAAGTCTTCAGGAGTAGCAGAAGCCATCTTCCTGGTATCAGCTTCCAGCCTTTGCCATCATGGGAGTTTCCACTAGCCACCCTGACAGGCACAGGCTCTGCCTGGCCCTCTGCTACAGTTGGAGGTTTGAGCTCTTGAAGCTGCAGTATCTCAGAGAAGAGCCATTCAATTGCTTGCTTTTCATCTCTGATGCTGCTCGGTCTGCTGACCTCTTCCTGCAGATCTTTCATTTGGTGGTACAGCTTCTTGACAACTGCACAGCTGCTACAAGCTGTAAGACCATCTGGCCTTACCTCAGTGAGATGTCCCAGGCAGTCCCTGCAGCTTGAGATTTGTAGATCCTCATTCTGAAGATTTGCCTGGGTCAAGCCTTGGATGTTGCAGGGACAGTAGCTCTAACAGCAGCTGGGAACTGTGCCCTGTCACCTGTGGCACGTAACCACCATAGCTAGGGACATGTGTGCTGGTTGGCACAGAGCTGCTGGCTCCTTCTTTGTGCCTTTCTGCACAAACTGCTGCATATGTTAGCTGCCTCAGTTAGCTGCACACACGCTGCTTTGCTGAATGGAAAAGGAAGCATAGCAAGACAGCAGCACTCACCCCAAAATGACATACCTTGAATGTAATTATTTAAAAATTAAGAACTTGAGACCCAGCCCATCATTCAAAGTGACTGACTTAAGTGCCTGTCTTAACTTTTGACGCAGTCTGGTAGACAATGTTAAGAGATTCCAAAGGGTAGAACCACATCTAAAACTGCATCTCATAGGTAGCTAGTGACATGATAGGCACAGTGTTTTGGGGTATATTTTTGCTTCCCCCTTTCGTGATTTCCTGATATTCTCCTCAGCACATTTCTCCCCTCAAATGAAAAGTTGGCATATGATCTCTTTTATATCACTTTTAAAAGAAAGCAAAGGAAGAGATAATGGTTACCAGAAATTACTGATCTCATTCAGAGAATGAGAGCTGCAAGTTCAGTTTCACCCTTACCTGAAAGGATGGTATTCTGTTCAGGCCAAAGGTATTTTTTTCAAGTGTTTGTGTTTTTATTTTTTTATGAAGTGAATGTTTAGTGAAAGATGCATATACTCTTCTGCTACTAGGCAACCTAATTTCAGGGAACATCCTATGCAGATGTAAAAAATAGACAACTGAATACATTATTTTTTTCTTTAGGAAGTTGCATTCTTGGATTTATATTGATAAAATTTAATCAAACGTTATAAAGGGTACCACCAACTGACATGTCCAGCTGCACATAATGTTTTGTAGTTTTGGTTAGTACACTCCTATGAATGGTGTGGATTTCATTTTCCTGGGGCTTACCAACAGATGGGTACCCAGCATAATTTGCCTGGCAGACAATCTCATGACTAGCATATTACAAAAAAATTATTTGTATTAGAAATTCTGGGAGAAACTTAATCAAGATAATATGCAAGCAGTTAAGTGGAATTCACAAAACTGTCTTATCTTTAACTTGTAATAACTTTCAGTGTGTTTCTATTCATGTGTGGATGCTGAGTGAACTTTCAGCACCTTAGTGGAGTTGTCTAACAATTCTAAATGTTTCTGCAGTGTTTGGTGCTAATGGCAAATAGACTTTCTGATTCACTTTTTTGTACCAAGAATTTTATACCTTTCCTATTTCAGATTGTAGGTTACAAAGTTGGAACTTTATATTTTATACCTCATGGACAGATAAATTGATTTTAAAACAATATAGTAAATTCCCTATATGCAATTTGTGATACAGCCAAAGAGGTTTCTGTGAGATTAGTTTTGAGATTACTGTTTCTAGCTTCTATTGAAGCTGCTGCCTTACTGAAGATGATTACTCTACAAGGGCTTTGGTACTGTAGTCTAAATTTCTTTTGTCACAAGAGCAAACATTTTACCTATCCAGTTAGTATTCCACAACCCATAGAAATTGGGTTTTGATTATTCTTTTCTCTTGCTTTCAATTTCTCTTTTACATCCTACTTCCATATTAGTGGAAAGCATTTCAAAGGATTAAAGTATCTGCAGTCCCCAAATAGATAATTAGGCAACTAGACACATCCTCTTTTCCTGCTTGCTAGGGTTGGAATAAAGAACTGTATTGTGAAACTAGGTTGTTTTAAAGAGCATGGGGCAGTTAGACACCTCAGAAATGGATGTCAAACATAGTTGGTGAAAAGGTAGGCTTAGCGTGCCTAGTAGTAAGCAACAGGCAGCTAGCCCAGGGCTCTTAACAGGAGTTTGTCTTCAGCTCCACCTTTTCTCAGCTATTGGTGCTGAATTTGATGCTACAGGCAGGTGCCTCTTTCTGCTCAGAATCGACTCCTCAAGGCAAATGTCCAGAATTGTTTTATGAATTTATCAGGATGTGACTTGCTTTTATATTTAAAGCATGTACCTCAAATACAAAGAGTATGTAGTTAGAGCTGTCATTGGGCAAGTGGAGGATCTAAATTGAGGCTGCTCAGCCTGAGGGATTCAAACTGGAATGGTCTGCATATATCCTAGCTACCAACCTCAAGAAGAAAATACTCTCCACTCCTGTCTCGTTTTGGTGTTCACACCATCATAATCAGAGAAAACAAGCAAGCAAGAAAAAGCTTAGTCCTACCTCCTAGGTGGCTAGAACACTCCGATGGGAATCTGTTCATGCAATGTGAATAGTTATTGATTAAATTGAGAAATTAAATCTGTACAAGGACTGAAATACAGGGTTCTTTTCCACACAAGTACACTGACTGATCAGCAGTTTGCTCATTTCCTCGAGTCCACTAAGGATAAACTGTGGTGGTTTTGAGTTTCTTGAAGTGGGATAGTGCAAGGCACAAAAGGCCAAGGTTTCTACTTCTCATTCCAATAAAGTATCTTGTCAATGGGTCACAGAATCAAACCCAGAAGTACATATAGTTACATAAAATGAATGAGAGAAGGAGGTAACCTCTGTATATTGTAGCTGAAAATATGAAATATATATATTTAGTCTCACTGTAATAAGATTCCACCCAGTAATAACATCATGAACAATGGCGAAATTTCTTTTCAAACCACCTTTTTATTAATACATCTCACTCAATAGACCTGGGTTTTGGGGGATTCTCGTTTGCTGTTTGATTTTTCTTCTTTAGGCTTATTATTATATTTAACAAATCTTTAATTTAGGGACTAAGATCACTTGAGTCTCTCCTACCATTCTCATATGTAGTTAATTTTTTTAATCAGATTCCACCAGAAGGTTGAGGCCAAATCAATGTTTCATTACACAAGAGCATACGATTTCAAGCAGAAATGAATGAGGGTGTTTTCCTGTACTGGTTGGTTGGTTGGTTGGTTGGTTGATTGTTTTTAATTACCCATCACAGGGAGGGAATCCTTGAGACAAAAGCAAAACTCAGCACTATGAGAATGGCAAGTATGATAAACTCTCAGTTGTATTGTCTGTTGTAATCCAAAGTTTTTGAGAGTAGTATTTTCCAAGAGAACTTCTCCAAAAGTCTGTCAAAATGTTACAGCTTTATAGTTTAATAGAAAAGTTCCCAGTTCATTTTTGGTGATACAAATCTGTGAAAGGCATCTATCATTTACAAGAATTATGACAATACCCTAATCACATTTGCCACATTGTGGGGACAGAACATTTAGTGTTTATTAAATTTTTTGGTCAGCTTTAGTACTGCATAACATTTAAAGGTGAAAGGATTTTTTTTTATTTTTTTATAACAAACATACTGGATGTCTAAAATGACTTAAAATATTTTAAAAGTCACATAACTGTAAGTACTTAAAAGAAAAACTAATTATATATTAGTTTAATCAGTACCTTCCCTACTTTCTTAAGTTAGCTTCCTTATGCTTCTCCACGGGCGTACTGTAGAGTGTTTTCAGAACTCCACCAACTTCTGTTTTACCATTTAAAAAAGTTTGTGGTTGCCTGTCCTTCTCCCTTGGAAAGAACAAAGTTAAGAGTTCTGAAGACAGCTTCTTAACTCCCTTGCTTTCTGTCTAAGCCCCCTTAAAAACACCCTTATGCTGTATTTACAGAGATATCACATAATCAACAAGTTACGAAGTTATTTTCTTTAACATTTCTTAATTAGTGTTACTGCTTAGCTTCTTTTATTATGAGTTTCTAAAGACCTAGCAGTAATACTCTGTAAATAGTATATCTTCAAAAGCATTCAGTTAATAATTACTTTAACAGATTCATAAGACTAATACAAACAGAAGCTTAAATAAAGATGAACAAGAATGTTATGGATTCTGATTGTATATGGAACATATATTTTTAGTAACATTTGTTGCATGCACACTATAAATATGTGGAAAGGTTTCCAAAGTCTGTCACAAAAAAATGTTAATTATTTAAGTGGATAACTTTCCTTTAGAAAAGTTTTAATAAGGAAGGGTACCAAAAGGCTGTGATGCCATGGACGTTTATGGCAGGCTGAATAAAAAGCAAACAGAAAACAAGTAACTAATGGAAAAGTAGCCTTTATTTAGTAATGCCTCTCTGGTTTCCTGGGTGGAAAAACTGGCTGCTCTTCCCTTGAGAGTAGAGTGATGCACAAGCATACACTTTTGGAGCATGACACATCATGAGAAATATTTCTAGGACCTCTCTGTTACGAACTGGCAAACCTTTCCTCTAGAATCTTTCATGGTGGTCTCTACTGTATTGTTGATGATTACATTATCTTCATTACAAGAACTGTGATTAGCTTTACTTGAGCATGTTATGGGTTGGGCCCTAGTGCAGTCTGCCAAACTGATCTTAGGAATCACAGTCATTGGAAATGTATAGGAAAATACCCTTTGGTCAGGAAGAAAATTTTAATTCGGTAGAGTATTTGCTTGTTTGAAAGTTGAAAGCTTCAGCTTCTGGGTGTGTGTCATGAGGACATTCTCCACTGTGCCAAGTCTCTCATTATTGCTTCAAGTGACTGTTTGTTTCACCCTGCACAAATCCTCATTTGCAACCTAGATTTCTTCCAGATGCTCTTCCATGCATCTAGTATTCTGACCACTGAAGGAGTCATAAAATCATAGAATCATAGAATACCAGGTCAGTAGGGATGTCAAGGATCAACTGGTCCAACCTTGTTTGGCAAAAGCACCGTCTAGACGAGATGGCCCTGCACCCTGTCAAGCTGGATCTTAAAAGTGTCCAGTGTTGGGGAATCCACCACTTCCCTGGGGAGATTATTCTAATGGCTGATTGTTCTCACAGTGAAAAATTTTCCTCTTGTGTTCAATTGGAATCTTCCCAGGAGTAACTTGTACCCATTACCCCTCATCTTTTCCATCTGACTCCTTGTGAAAAAGGAGTCTCCATCTTAGCCACCCTTAAATACTGGAACATGGTGATAAGGTATCCCCTAAGCCTTCTTTACTTAAGGCTGAACAAATCCAGTTCTCAGCCTTTCCTCATATGGCAGGATTCCCAGTCCTTTGATCATCTTTGTGGCCCTTCTCTGCACCCTCTCCAGCCTGTCCACATCTTTTTTGTCTAGTGGGAACCAAAACTGAACACAGTATTCCAGGTGTGGCCTGACAAGCGCTAAGCAGAATGAGATAATGACTTCTTTATCTCTGCTGGTGATGCCCTTGTTGATGCAACCCAGCATCCTGTTGGCTTTCTTTGCCACAGCAGCACACTATTCACTCATATTGAGCTGGCTGTCCACCAGGATCCCCAGGTCCCTTTCTACAGAGCTGCTCCCCAGCCAGGTAGACCCCAGCCTGTGCCACACTCCTGGATTATGTTTTCCCAGGTGCACGACCTTATACTTGTCCTTGCTGAACTTCATAAGGTTCTTGTTAGCCCACTCTTCCAGCCTACCCAGGTCTTCCTGCAGGTTGGGTCTCCCTTCCAAAGTGTCCACTTCCCCACTCAGTTTGGTATCATCAGCAAACTTCATCAGGGAACACCTGATCCCATCATCCAAGCAGTGCTGGGCCCAGTTATCAATCCCTGGGGGACACCACTTGTGACAAGTTGCCAGTTTGAAAAGGAGCTACTTACCACCACCCTCTGGGTGTGGCCTGCCAACCAGTTCCCCACCCACCACACAGACCACTTGTCTAGACTGTAACACATCAGCTTCTCTAGGAGGAGGCTGTGGGAAACCGTATCGAAAGCCTTGGAGAAATCCAGGTAGACAATGTCCACTGCTCGCCCCACATCAACCGAGCGGGTTACTTTGTTGTAGAAGGTGATCAGGTTTGTCAAGCATGATTTGCCCTTGGTGAATCCGTGCTGGCTTTTCCCAATCACATGCTTCATTTGACTTGTGATAGCCCCTAGGAGGATTTGTTCCATAACTTTCCCAGGGACTGAAGTAAGGCTAGTGGGCTCATAATTTCCTGGATCCTCCTTTAAGCCCTTCTTGTAGATGGGGGTGACATTAGCCAATAACTATGACAGTTCCATCAGCTTTGTATCTGCATGAGTTAAGGCATCTCAGCAAGATGCCTTTCCTGGCACCTGAGGCTGAGCAAGGGAATCTGTTAATTGATGACAGCAGCCAGGAAAAAAATGCAAAGCAGCTGGATGTTGCAGTTGTGACTACTGCTCTTCTGCTTCAAATGTTCTAATGAGGAAGAGAGACGGCATATTTTGACAACTGTAAAGAGGACGACTAACTTTTTGCTTCCTGGGCTACTGAGCAATATAGGCTTGTATCATTATAGTTACAACTGGATTTCCTTGAGATAAAATAACACAGCAGTAGAATGCAGCAGTGTACCTGCAGGTCAGGAGGACCTTTTGTTTTGGTTTGTTTTTTTGTTTATTTTTTTGGTTTTTTTCAAGAAGAGTTTAACTAAATTTTTCTCCCTTAATATGGAAAGCAATGAGAAGGAATAGAACTGGGTGTCAGAGAAGAAAAAAATCAATGTAAATGTTTAAACTGATCATTTTGTAGTTAGCTGATTGAGGCACAAATAAATTAACATATCCGTAAAAATACTTTTAAGCTTCAGCTTTTTTGAATTACTTATTAAAAGTGTTAGTATAGCAGAGAGCAGATAACTTGCACTTTTCTCTAAATCACTTTAATTTTGCCTCTGAGAGTTGCTGCACTGTGTAGTCCAATGTTTCTTAATTTTAGTCTGAGGACCCCATGTTGTACGTAAGATGTGAGACAGCAGAGTATAAAACAAAAATCCCCAAACAATAAAAATAACAAACCTATATGTGCAGTATCCTAAATAGACAATAACTGATACTGGGAGAAATACAATTATGAATACAGGTATTTTCACAATTTCTATTTATTTTTCATAGATAATTCGAATCATAGAATAATTTAGGTTCAAGGGCCCTCTGAAGATCATCTAGTCCAAACTCCTGTTTAGAAGTTGAATCTTGAACACCTCAAAGATGGAGATTCTTCAACTCTACAAGACAACCTTTTCCAGTGTTAGACCACCCTTGTGGTAATTTTTTCTCCCTATTATCTGGTGGGAATTTTCAGTGTTCCACCTTGTGTATGTTGCCACTCATCCTATCACTGTACATCTCTAAGAAGACTGCTTCCGCCTTTTCTGTATCCTCTAATCAGGTAGTTGTAAGCAGCAAAATCTTCCTTGAGCTGTGTCCTCTCTGGGCTGAACAAACTGAGCTTCCTCAGACTTTCCTCATATGTCCTGTGTACCAGCCCCAAGCCATCTTATTGGCCTCCCCTGGGCTCACTCTACTATGTCAATGTTTCTTGTACTGTGGAGCCCAAAACTGGACATAGTACTCCATATTTGGTCTTACAAGTGTGTTGCATTAAAGGGTAAAGAAGTTTGGCAGAAAATAAACCCCCTTGCATTCCAGCTTGTCCTCAGATATCAGAGGGGCTGGTGGCAGCTAGGCTTAGATTCTGAGTGATGCCCAATTCAACGCTATAAGGCCGGTCGCGTTCAACATATTGAACTATCACAATTACGGATGCACTAATAGTGCACTGTACTTTCAATTTAGTCACAGTCAACGAACTAGAATGGCCAGACTTAAGGAGTTTGCTTGCATTCAACGAACTATCACAGCTAGATTAATGAACAGTACAGTTTAATAAAGCAACAGGAGTACAGGTTCTTTTGAATTGCTGGTGATAAATACACTGTCTGCAAACCATGTGCAAATAATATTACAGTCAAGTACAAGCACACTAAATTATGGAAAAACTCTACAGAGATTCCTAAGTTTCCCAGGGGAGCACTCAGTATAACCAAGGGTTTGAATCTTCCCCAATAGATGACCCTATGGGGGGAAGAGAGGTTCAGCCCATTGACTGATCCCAGAAGTCAGCGATGTCCTCCCAACTTGTCTATGATGGTATCTTCCCCAGCATTCCTCCTCTCTTAAGCCCTTTTATACTATTTTCTTATTTTTAGGTGGAGTTTGAGTGACTCTAGTCATACATACCTTTACTTTCATTGGCATAAAGTTCTCTCACTTTACTTTTAAAGGTGTGTGCTAGAGAAAATTCAGAGCACATGCTCAGTGAGGGATGGTCGCAGCTTGAAGGTGGGTAGCTTTTGGGATGGGGGTGTTTTTTGGTATTATGAGATTATAATGAGCAAAGCTCACCCAGAGGACATGATTTAGCGTGTCACTACTCCAGAACTGGGCACTTATAAATCAGAAGTAAGGCCACAGTATTGACAGAACCCCATTGTTTCACCTCCTTGCTTCAGTGGACTCAATGCAGGGACCTTCCATTCTTGTTCCAGTAGTTCCAGTTCCCCATCCCTGCAGTGATATCACAGAGCCTGGTCGTGGTGTGTCCACTCCGCTCCACCCTCTGTGTTGCTTCTCTTAGGGTTAGCACACCAAGCTCCCCTGGTGTTGCTAACATCTAAGGTTGCAGGTTATGTTGTTTAGGGAATTATTGTGGAACAGATTCCTTGCATATCCACTGCATTTCCATCCTGGAGGTTCACCTCCCCTTAAGAGGGAAGGGGATGGACATATCAGTAAGTCACCTCCAGTAATTATTCTACACAAGTGCCAGGTAAAGAGGAAGGACCACTTTGCTGGACCTTTTGACAAAAATTCTACTGATACAGCTCAGGCTACTGTTGGCCACCTTTACAACCAGAACACACTGCTGGCTCATGTACCTTTTGCTGTCCACCAGGACTGACAGGTTCTTTCCTGCAAAGCAGCTTCCCAGACAGTCAACCTCAGCCTATAAACTGGCATAGGGTTTTTCCTTTCCCCGTGCAAGATTTTGCATTTCCCTTTGCTGAGCTTCATGAGTCTCTTGTCAGCCCATTTCTCTGGCCTGTTGATGTCCCTCTGAATTGCCGCCCTGCCCTCCAGTGTATTGAGTGGTTCTCCCAATCTGATGTTGTCCACAGACTTGCTGAGAACTCACTCTGACCCTGTCATCTAGGTTGTTGATGAAGACATGAAACAGCACTGGTCCTGGTATTGATCTCTGAGGGACCCCACTAGTAACTAACTGGTCATCGGCTGAAATATGCACCACTGATCACAACTCTTTAAGCCCAGCAGACCAGCCAATTTTCCACACACCTTATCATCCAGTTATCCACTGCCTATCTCACCAATCTGGTAACTTGAATCTGGAAAAGTGGACACTTTGTAAAAGACTTGGTAAATTCAAGGAAAACAACATGCACTGTCCTTCCCTTGCACAGCACTAGTAATGGTATCATAGAAAACAATGAAGTCAGTCAGGCATGATTTACCCTTGGCTGCTCCCAATCACTTTCTTGTCCTTCATGTGCTTTGAAATACCTTTCAGGAGGATTTGCTCCATAACATTCCTGGGGACTGAGCTGACTGGCTGTAGTTACTTCAATCCTCCTTCCCCTTCTTGTAGATGAGTGTGATGTCTGACTTTTTTTTCCCAGTCAACAGGAACCTGCCTTGATTGCCATGACCTGGCAAAGATGGTAGACAGTAGCCTTGCAATGACATTGGCCAGCTCCTTCCCCGTACCTGTGCGTTCCATCAGGTCCCATGGACTTCCGCGTGTTCAAGTGGGCTAAGTGATCTCTAACTCTTTTCTTCTTGTACCGTGGGTACTGCTCACTCTCACAGACTCTGATAGGCAGACCTGACTTGCCTGATTGCAAGTCTTGCTAGGGAAAACTAAGGCGAAAAAAAGACGTTGGTTACCTCAGCCATGTTCCTTGTCACTATCCCCCTGCCTCATTAAGCAATGGGCCCACACTGTACTTAACCTTCCTTTTGCTGCCAATATAGCAATAAATAAATTAGCTATAAATAAGAGCCACCATGGCAGGATACACATCAGCAATGAAAAGCTATCTATCCGTGCTTGGAAGTCTAGGGGAAGAATAATACACTTTCTGAGGGAGGGTGTTGCAAACACAAGTACATAGCCTGAGACAAGGTGCACTGGAATGTTAGTAGGAAAAGAGTTTGGTTTGAATTTTCCCATTTATTAAATTTTATCATTAAAATGCATAATGTCTTCAGCATCCTGAGCCAGAACAGGTTGTTAGAAGTTTGTTTCCAGCATTCTACAAGCTATTCTATAGAAGGTAAGTGCTTCTAACTCAGCTAGTTATTTTTTAAAAAGAATTAACCTTCACAGTCATTGGATACAGGCAGTTGACAAGCAGTTGCTTTGCTAAGAATAGACTTTTAATTTTGGGTGCTGGAATGTCTGACTTAAATCTGATTTTTACTTCTATAGGTATTTGAGACAAATTAAAAAATAGCAACTCAATGTACCTGAAAATGAGGATAATGTTTGAAAGGTAAGTATACACAATTATTAGACACAAAGAAGGTCTTTAAAACTCCTTACCCTTTTTAGTAGAGGTAAATAAGTAACATAATCTCTTTTATTAAAAAAAAAAAGAAAAAAAACAACAAACAACAACGACAACAAAAAAACCAAGTAAGAGCTGAAAGCATAACACAAACAAAATCAACATAGAAAAGCACTTGACATTTTTGGCAAACACATGCAAAGCTGGAGTTAGGGGAAATAAAAATCTGAGAGACCAAATATATAATCCTTTCTCACAGATTCTTTTTCAAATTAGCTCTTTCTCCTACATGTGAAAAATGCAACTGAAAAAGGTGCTAACTAGAACACATAAGGGAAGCCATGTTTTTAGTTATAGCTAGTCAGTTCTAGTGCTGCTGGAATTTAAGGGTGAGTTTTAACAAGACAGTAGAACAAAAAATAACTGTGAAGATGTGAAGTGCAGTTTCAAGGTTTATGTAGGATATTCCCACTGAAGAAGGTGACAATGGGTTCACTGTTAATGCTCTTAAGCATGGAACAAGAATGTTTTAGTAAGACTAGTGATTCAGCCTTAAGTTCCTTTCTATGCAGTTTGACTGATCTGTGCAGACAGTTTTATACTGGTAAGGTGATACCATTTGTACTTAGCTAAGGCTGCACAAAAGAACTAGCTGAGGCAGACTAAGATAAAACCATGGAATGAATTAAGCATTAAGCAGTGTGGATATTCAAGGGTCCAGTGTTTCATCTCACTCCCAGCCTCTCTTATTTTGCTGTACAGGCTTTGTTTTGTAAGACAATTTATATGAATAACTGCTTATCATTGCACTTTTGATTACTGTCATAGACCACCATTATCATTCAGCCTGAATGCTGCTGTACTCCAAAATGTTTCAGTGCTCAGAAATTCTGGAAAACAAGATCCCAATGCCCAGAACTGTTATTTACCCTTCACTAAATGTCAGTGAAGCCAAATGAAGCCAAAAGTGTTTTTTCCTGAGGAAGAAATTAGTAAGAGCTGACGGGACAAGATTTAGGTGAGAAATCATCTTTACAGTTGAAATAAGAAAGGCCTGTAGGATCAAGCTCTGTATCAACTTTAGATTTGGTCTAGTCACTGTGACAATTGAAGAAGGATTTTATCCTGTTTCCCATAACTGTGGTGAAGCACTGGAAAGATATGTATGACTTCCCTGAAGGTAACTACCTAAAACAACTGTATTTTTTCTTTCATTTCCCTTTCAAATAAACATTAATTGGCAGTGATCTTTTGGTTGTTGTTGAAGACCTTTCCTTACAAGACACAACAGATGAGCACAAACCTTTTAAGGATTACTCAATCATCAAACCTTTTCTGCTTGAGCTTGTAAAACAGGATTTATTACCAATGGAAGAGTAATAGAAGGATTTCAGCCATACTTTGAGAATTTCAGTTGTTATATGCTACATCTCAAGTACTGAATTAGCTTCCAGATACAACACTTACTTTTTAAAGTTCACCACACAAACGCCCTAAATGTTAAGAAAAAAATGAGACATCTTTCATTTATCAGCAGTCTGTTAACTGGGTCTTTTTCACTTTTGGTGTTCATTACAGTTTTGCGCTATATCCAATCCACATATTTTAGTTGGTCATAACTTCTGTTATAAGTCATTGTGCTTATTTTAAAAAATTAACTTCAAATTAATTAAATAATTCAATGTACAACTCTTTTTCTGTTGAAAGACTTACAGATCAATTATTCATGATTAATCAGTTGTTATACATCACAAAATTATCATTGACAAAATGCAAAGAAATGGATCTCTTGACATAATGAGATAAATAGAAATAAAATAACCTTAACCATTTAAATAATTAGCTCCAGAACTTTATCACTGTGTTTCATTATTCCTTTTTACGCTCTGTGGATAGGATCCAGTCTGTCCAATTTCATTACCTAAAATGCACTTAGTTTTTATCCTCCCAGTGAAAGAGCTGCACAAAGAAAATACTTCATTTAAGTGGACAGGGTGCCACATCCTGTGTCAGACAATGTTTACAATGTTGTTACTCAACACCTTCACTGATCACTACTTCTAAAATGGCAATTGTGAAAATTGATGGAAAAAAAGAGAAAATTTTGTTTACTTAGTATTTTCCCACCATTGCACATCTGTATAACCAGATAATGAAGGCAAAGAGTGTCACAGAAGTGTATAGATGTTCAAACAATCAGATAGGATGTTATGGTGAATCCTGACATGTGGCACCTCTAAAAAATAGCAGTATGAGGAATAATAGGCTGCTACAGATAATGAGGTAGGAGCAATGTATACACAGAGGACTAGCTCTGACCCAGAGCACCATTAACAAGACAACAACATAAGACACAGCAGGAAACTGTAGATAACAAAAGAAAGTAGTAGCTTAGCAGAATTACTGAACAAGGTAGAAATTACCAGGGCAATCAAATCATAAATACAAAATAAGGTTATAAAGTCTGCTAAACCATGGCCAGTAGGAAAAGGGTAAACAGAAGTGAGCTGTTTACTTGAAAGGAAATAGGGGTGGTAAAGAAGAAGAACTTGAGAAGGGAAAAGGGAAATACAAGGTGAAGTAAATCAATGACTGGGGCTGTTCAGGACACCTGTGGAGCAGCTCTGTGCCTGATCATGTCAGACTGGAGCTAGAGAATAAACCTATTTTGGTTTTTCTTCTCCACCAAAACTTGCACTTGTTTGCCCTGTGCAGTCAGGGAAGTGCTGGGCTGGGTGCTCTCCCTCACTCTTCAAAGGGTCATCTACAGGAGGCCATCTAAACATCCTGAGTGCTAAGAACAGCAGCCTTAAATTATTTGAATTTCAAAAATGATAGATAAATTTTCTCACAGACCACTCTGCAAATTTATCACCTTTTTATTTAAAAACAAAATAAAGTGATGTCGTTCTGCTGAACAACTACAAAACAACTTAAAAAATTCCTGCAAATAATGGATCAGCAGCAATTAGTTCATTCTACCTGCTAAGAGTCTTTTTGCCAGAGATCCCAGCACTTCACACTAGACTAATATTAACTCACTCAGGTGTAGTTAGGTATTTGTAAAGTACCCCAAACATTACAGCAGATACACAACAGAGCACAACAAACATCTAAGTTATCATGGCCAACCAAAGAGTTTGCAGATAATTCCGTTGACTCCATGTACATCTCTGACCCAAGATGATGTTTTTTCTGAGCAACCGAGTACTATGCAGGGAAACAGATTCAGAAAGTGTATACAAATTTCTTATGGATATCTCAACATCTAGAACAGAGTTTTACTAAACCAGAGAATAAAATTACTCTGGAAGGAGATTTCTCCAATAATTGTGTTATTTTGTAAACGCATATGGAAAATTGAATAGCTCTTCTGGGTATTTGATTATATTGCATGCACAGTGTATGGCATTAAGGGCTTCTCTCCAACTGTTTGGCAGCAAGAGTCCATGAATGCAACCTCTTGCCCCCAGTGGGGTTTGGCTGCGTGCACCCACTGATACAGTGCAGCTTTGCAACCTTGGATCTGACTGCTGGGAAAGAGCGTTGTGAAAGAAGGTGAAAGAAGCCTCACGAAGGGCCTATCCCCATGCACCCAGGAGCTGCATCTAAGCTCTAGATATTAGCCTTGGTTCCTGCGTGAGCTACATTGCAAGTACTTCTGTGCCTGGTCATGTACCACACTGATCCTCACCCTGATCTGCCAACTTGTTTTCCCAGCTTGACCTCAGATCTGCCTCATCACTTCATAATTCTCTGGTGATCTGGACTCCTGACTGAATATGGTTGTTCTCTCATCAGCCAAATGAGTAAACATCCAAAATCTTCTGAAGCTATGTAGCCAAATCCTGCCAAGAATCCAGTAGGCAATGAGTACAGAAGACCCTTTGCAAATTAACGTAGTCATAATTGGCACAGGAAAAATTAAAGGTACTTGTGAAATAGAAAACTGGGGCCTCAAGAGACCATTTAGAGTATTCCCTGACTCCAAAGCAGTAACAACTACATTATTCATAAATTGTTTTAAGTTTACTGCGTTTGAAATTTGTTCTATTTCAGACCTAAAGAAGCATTGTCAGTTTGAAGGCTTGCCTGTTTTTGCAGCTGAATGACAGAAATTGCTTCTCCCTGCAAATAACCTTACTTGAGTATTTACTAGCAGATATTTATGCATTCTGTTTGCAGATTTCTCCTGTATGGATAATCTGTGATTTCTCTAAGCAGTATCCACAGCCTTTATTATTCTTGTCATTGCAAGTTTTGCTTAATGTCTAATTACAGATCATAAATGACATGGAAAACAATATAATCTACATAATGTTCAGCCGTGTATCTTCCATGCTGCCTGACAACAGCTCTGTCCTAGTAAGACTAATGGAGAAGAATCACTGGAGTATATTACTGTGACAGTCCTTCTTCCTTCTACTGTTAGGCACATCACAGTAAATAATAAGTAATATCACAGCTTATAAAACTAAGTTATGAATCACTCTCTCACAGGATGCCTGTGGCCTAGATGCCATAGACATCAAGAAAAGTGTATTTTCTTGAATGTTTTTTGCATATTTTAGCCAGTGATTCAAACTTATGAATCATGGAGCCCATAAAGAGAAATCTACTCATGTATGGAACAAAGTAAAGGTAGATTGATCCAACGACATTTTTGAAACTACATTCACCACCACTGGTTTACTGAAGTTGTATATTGTACAAAGGAAGATAGTTTGACAGCAAGAAGAGTATTTATTCATAGCAGACTTACCTTTACTACCACAAGCTGTGGGAGATGATTATCTTCAGTACATAAGAATTGATTTTTCTGAAACACTGAAGACATTGCTCTCAGAATATAAATTGTCCTTACCACAGCTGCCTTAGAGTGGATCAAGAGCATCAACAGAAACTAGCATATGAATTCAGCATGAACTGAGAATGTGACCTCATGTTTTGACCAAGGGAAGTATGTAGTTTTAAAAATTTTATTGCTAATAAAATCTGTCAAAATATTGTTGCTTTCCCTGTTTTTGCATACATTATGGAGACATAAAACTGAGTCAAAACTCAGAATTTTTTAAATATAAAGAATGAAAATCTGTTCTCTGTCAACATGATCTGTAAACTCATAATTGCAAAGATTTTTCAGGATCTCTCAACAAAAAGGAACCTCACAGTTCTACAAGACAATACAGCAGTTAGTAATCATAGCCAGAAGAGGTATTTTTCCTTTTTAGCTGATGAAACTTGTACAAGCCAATATACATTTTTGCAGACAAATTAAAATGTAAAGGCAGGATACTTTATTTGTGTGAAAAAGTTATTGTCAGATAAAACTAGAATTGTTTGGTTTTATTGTCACTTCCACTTTTTTACTTCCTCCATTTAAAAATGCAGTAGACAAGTATGATCATTGACTGAAATTCTGAATTTTGGGGTACTCTATGTAAAGCACATTTTTTTAAAGGAAATATTGAATTAATAACATTCTAAAGACTGAATTATATTGATATCAAAACAGTTCACCTTAAAACATGTTTATACAAAGATAAATACTATTATCCCATTTTATTTCTATGGAAACTGAGATTTAAAAAGTGATGTCAGTTGCATGAAGTTGCCCACAGCATTTTCTGTTTCTTTCTTTAGCTCATTCTCTCCTAAACTCTCCCAGCTGTCCCTCTGCATGAAGAATTGACCAGACATCTCCACAGAGTCTAACAGTAGGACAAGTGAAACTGGAGCAGCCACTAATGCCAATTTATAAGCTCTGTCACTGGCCACACAACTTCCAGTGCACACAGCTCCTCATTCTGTTTCAGCATGGCTGGCTTTGTGTTCTATTACCACCTTCAGCAAAGAACATACTGAAAACCAGAAAAAACGATTGGGCTATCTATGATAACTAACAGCAAAAAGACAAAACCACACTGCTGACTCCTTTATATCTTTTTTTTAATTAATTTTATTATCTAGTCCTGTTCCCTTACCTGTATTGCTTTCCAGTTTTTGCTATCCCAACCGCACTAATAATTTTAATAAATTTTCAATTTAAACCTATCAGTTCACTGTGTTAATTTTAAAATGTATTTTCAATTTTTTCCCCCTCAATCTTCTTCTGAAGTTTTCCTATGGCTTCTACTTTTTAATCTTGTATACTTTACTCAAGTCCTATATTATCGTCGTCTCTGTGTTTGCAAGTAGTTTAGTTTTCAAGCTGTCTTCTTGTCCTGTCTTCACAAAAGTATCTGAGCGCATTTCTGTTCCTATATTTTGCCCGAAGGTCTCCACATTTCTAATTTTCCTTACCATTATTATGCTTTCTGCATATTTTTCCTGTTGGAACACTGTATTTGAAGTATGAAGAAACCATGCTGGGAATATGGTTTGGGTCTGTGTGGTGGTGGGGTTTTGGTAGCAGGGTAGGGTCGGCAGGGCCGGCTCCTGCTGGAAGCTGCTGGAAGCTTCCCCAGCTGGGAGCCAGACCCGCCTCTGGGAGAACAGATTCCAGAGGGGAAACCTGCCGGGAGTCGGGGGATCGGGATGGGAGAGGAACCCCTGTGCGGATCCCGAGGGCAGGGAGGAAGGAGGGGATGCCCCTGCAGCCTGTGGTGAGATGGTAGGCTGTCGTCCCCCAGGCCATGGAGGTGAATGGTGGAGTGGAGGCTCCCCAAGATGGCCGGGACTCCATGGGAAAGCCCACACTGGAGCAGTGTGTGACTGAAGATCAGCCCGCAGAAAGGACCCATGCCAGGGAAGTTCGTGAGGAACTGCAGCCTGCGGGAAGGACTCACGCTGGAGCAGTTGGTGGAGGACCGTCTCCCGCGGGAGGGACCCCCCGGCGGAGCAGGGGCCGAGTGCGGAGTCCTCCTCCCCCTGAGGAGGAAGGAGCGGCAGAGACAAGGTATGACGGACTGACCCCAACCGCCATTCCCCGTCCCCCTGCGCCGCCGGGGGGAGGAGGGAGAGAGAACCGGGAGTGGGGCTGGGCCGGGACGGAGGGAGGGCTGGGGGAAGGTGTGCTGAGGTTGGGTTTACTTCCCATCATCCTTGCTTTGGTTTGATTGGTAGTAAATTAAATTGATTTTGTTTTTTTCCCCAAGTTGAGTCTGTCTTTTGCCCGTGACCATAAGTGGTGAGTGATCCTGCCCTGTCCTTGTCTCGACCCATGAGCTTTTCTTTATATTTTCCCCTCTTCATCCCACCAGGGCTGGGGTGGGGAGGAGTGAGCGAGCGGTTTCATGGTGCTTTGTTGCCAACTGGGCTTAAACCACAACAGAATACTACATGACAAAATAGAAATGAAGCTACTTAGCTGAACATTGTTCAGTATAAAACTAGGATGTTGGATTGCATTTCCTTTGCGATAACCCCTTCCTAGGAACCTCCCTATGTTATTGGTTCAGACTCTTCTTTGCCCCATGCAAATACAGAATATAGGCTGTTGCCATGTTTCATTCCAATACATTAAGTTCCTGCACCTTGTGACAGGGGGATTATATGAAAAGAGTCCTTTCCAAACATACTGTTATTTCATTTCTACCAAACATCTGTTTCCTAGAATTACATTTGAGTGTCATGTATTTACAGGAAGACTGACCGTTCAAACTCAAATGCTTGAGACTTGTGGTGGCTTGACCTTGGCTGGACACCAGGTGCCCACCAAGCTGCTCTATCACTCCTCTTCCTCAACTGGACAGGGGAGAGAAAGTATAACAAAAGCCTTGTGAGTCAAGATAAGGACAGGGAGATCACTCACCAATTACTGTCACAGGCAAAAGAGGCTCCACTGAGGGAAATTAATTTAATTTATTACTAATCAAATCAGAGTAAGATAATGAGAGATAAACCCAAATCTTAAAACACCTTCTCCCACCCCTTCCTTCTTCCTTGGCTCAACTTCACTCCTAAATTCTCTACCTCCTCCCCCTGAGTGGTGCAGAAGGATGGAGAATGGGTGTTGAGGTCAGTTCATCACACAATGTCTCCGCTACTCCATCCTCACACTCTTCCCCTACTCCAGCCTGGGGTCGCACCCATGGGATACAGGCCTCCATGAACTTCTCCAGTGTGGGTCCTTTCCATGGGCTGCAGTCCTTCAGGAGCACACTGCTCCAGCATGGGTCCCCTGTGGGGTCACAAGTCCTGCCAGCAAATCTGCTCCAACATGAGCTCCTCTCTCTCTACGGGTCCTCAGGTCCTGCCAGGAGCCTGCTCCAGTGCAGGCTCCCCACAGGGTCACAGCCTCCTTTGGGCACATCCACCTGCTCCAGCATGGGGTCCACCATGGGCTGCAGGGTGGATATCTGCTCCACCATGGACCTCCATGGGCTGCAAAGGGACAACATGCTTCACCATGATCTTCTTCACAGGCTGCAGGGGAATCTCTGCTCTGGTGCCTGGAGCACCTCCTCCCATCCTTCTGCACTGACCTGGGGGTCTGCAGGACTGTTTCTCACTCCTCTCTCCCAGCTGCTGTTGTGCCACAGTTTTTTCCTCTTCCTAAATATGTTATCACAGAGGTGCTACCAACATCGCTGATTGGCTCAGCTTTGGCCAGCAGCGGGTCCATCTTGGAGCCGGCTGGCATTGGCTCTATCGGACGTGGGGGAGGCTTCTAGCAACTTCTCACAGAAGCCACCCCTGTAGCCCCTCTGCTACCAAGGCCTTGCCACACAAACCCAATACAAGACTGCACTGTTATTTCTTGTTAGATAACTGGTTCAACTGTCTTACATATTATGTGTGCATAAAAGATTCTCAAGCTATGTTTCCCCAATAGGTGGTATAACAATGTTAATTTTGTTAAATACATGAAAAGTTGTCAGAGCCCTGGTTTGGCTGTGCTTAGGGACAACTTAGGCAACAGTGCATGTGTCCAGCCTTGACAAAAGCTCTTTGAGAAAGCTCTGCTAAGAAGACTCAGTGTGGTGTTCCCCTCTCATCCCCCACTTTTACTTTGGAGCCATTTTGGGCTCTTGCCCTTTGTCCAGGCCTGAGCTACATTGCAGCTGCATCACAGCCATGTCTGTGCCTGGCTATGCATCCTGTTTGATCCAGACCCCAATCCACAGGCTGACATCCTGGCCTGACTTTGGTCCTCTTGTATCTCAGTGGACCTGCCTGGTGATCACAGATGTGGGCCTGGCCCTTGTTGCCCTCAGCAGTCCTACACTGCTCTTATTGTTCAGATACCACTAGACTGGACCCTTGTTGGTGAGTTGCTACCTTGCTGTCACTCTTGGCTACCAGCTCCCTTTCCCTTGTGGGGCAGACCACGCTCTCTACTCTGTGTCATATGGAATAAGTGGACTGTGGATAATGTCTATTACAATATTGCTACTTGTTGCTGATTTAAATACAATCAGGAGTTAATCCTGGGTGTTTATATGTGATTCTTGAAAGACAAAAGGTTCTTAAGACTTAATATTGACACACTGCAAATGTTTCATAACTCATCCAGCAATGCAGTTAATACAGTTCTGCAGGGATAAGCTTAGTGTGTTTTGGGGTGGACTTTCTCTCTGGATTCGGACACCTCAGGCTTAGTTCAGTTGGTTGCAGGCAGATATCTAGTATCACTTTAGATGATCTTGCGTGTCGCTTCTGTAGTCGAGAAGGAAATGGATCTTTTATAGGTACTGTGTCATCTGACACACATGGATATGACAGATACCCAAGGACATCTCAAATGAAATACTGATGTTTAGGCATCTGAATCAAGCCACTGACTTTAGAAGTAGACTTAATTTTAGATTAAGATGTCCGAGTTCAGATGTCTGTATACATTGATAAGAATGGGAAATGAGACATCTAACTTTTTTAAAGATACCTTTATTGTAGACTACATTTTGGTGTCTGATTTAGGAGCTGAATTTCAAAGCTCAGATCATCTTAGGGTGGATATACTTATAGATGAGTACTCTAAAAGGTCAAAATTATTTTCTGCATGTCAAAAACTTTAATGCAGTAAGTAGTTATACCCTACTATAAGACTAAAACTTGTAAGTAATTATTTAAATTCTAATGATGGCATATAATGTTTAAAGGATAGACATAAAGTGGTTTCAACACATATGGCAACATACAAAATAGATGGGAAATCCAGAAATCCTAAAGAAGTCAAAAGAGTGAGGAAAATAAGAAAAAGTTGAATGTGAACAGTGATTTAGTGTCTGTGCTTTATGAAGGTGGCTTACCTGCTAGCCTGAGAAAATATTTATTGTAGTATCTTTTAGTATCTAAAAACAAATGAAACTATCATGACAGATTTGTACATGTCTGCCAAAATATGTGGACTTTCATTTACACTGTAGATACAGCTAAAGAGTGTGTGCTACACTTTGAGTATTGCAGAACAGCAGATTAGAGAATAGCATATTATCATGTCTGGCACCTCCTGGAGTAATAACAGAGAAGTCACCAGTGCTGGGTCTTTTCCAAGCAAAAAATAACTTCTTTAAGTATTTGCACTATAAGAAATAGTCTGGCTGAAGGAACCTGATTATTCTATTTCAGGTTCCTGTGAGATGGAACATTTGATGTAACCTTTGGACCAAAGCTGTGCTACTCACAGTTGTTCACACAACAGAGAAACAGAGCACAGTTAAAATGAAAAGTCTCACTTGGAGAATAGATAATAGATGCCTAAAACTCAAAATCAGAGTTGTACAGAAATGAAGAGTCTAGATCTTTGTTAATTTACTTACAGACTGTTGTGTGCCATAAGTGTAACAAAGTATTTTGTCTGAAAACTTTGTAAAAGTCCATGTTCCCTACTTTGCCTGATATGTGGTCCTAGCATATAGCCATAAATCAACATGCTAGTGCTCAAGTAGCACTCTGAGGAAGAATGCAAAGGTGCAAAAACAAATCTTGGAAGTCCCACATTGGATTTCAAAAAGTAGCACTGTTAATAAGGTGAGATACACATCCCCCAGAGAGGAAAAGTTTACAAGGAAAAAAAGAAAGAATACTTGCTTCCAAGAGCTGATAAAAAGATCCATATGATAAGAAGACTTACCTAGAAATCCTAATAATTACATTCTGATGCTATCGAAGATCTCACCTGTCTAGTGTTCACACTTTCTGGAGAGACTTAGTACCTTGCAAATATTTTTTTCCAAACATGGCAAAATAAAAAATAAAAAAAAAAATGGAAGGGGATCAGTTGAAAAAGCAGAATGTTCTGGTTTAGGTATGGTAAAGAAGTACCTGTGAAATTCAGAAAACTTCCAATTCTTTACAGACTTCCTTTCTATTGAAGATATTAATTGGTAAGTACATACTCTTGAGAGGAAAAAAACCAACAACAACAACCCCCCCCCCAAAAAAAAAAAACACCACCAAACAATCTAAAAAGAAAAACTTAAAACTCTTTGTAAATAATGGACTACTAAGAAAGGCTAAAAGGGAAATTAATTCTTCATATTGATCACAAGTAGAATCTTCCCTGTTTTCATGTGCTGGAGGAGAGAGCAAGACATGAAGGGAAATCTCGGATAGATTGTGTACAACATCCTACCCAGAAACAATAGGGGAAGTCCACGCACGGTTGTACTGGGAACATGCTGTAGAGTCTTCTTCAAGAAAGTGCATTCTAAGGACTGAACTGAAGAAGGTTGTTTCCAGAGGTAGAGTTTTGTACTCATATAGAAAATGAAAATGTAAAGGATACCTAAGGAGTTACAGGAGTACAAGGAGCCTGCACAGAAACTATTGAATTTTGATTATTCTGAAGTCTAAATCTGTCCCCCAGTGGTATTCATGATGTAACACAAATAGATTAAGAATATAAAGACCAACAAGGAATCAAAACAAGTTTGACTCTACTATCCCAAAGTGTTTCCAACTAGTCTAATCTGGTGTAATGTACATATATGACAAATATAATCTCTATTCTGTTATACAGAAAATTAATAAAGGAATGGAGTAGTACTCAATGCAAGAGAAATCCTTGCTGTACTCTTGCTGGACTACTTGTGTCTTCCCAAACTAACAACAAATAATTCGATAACTACTCTTTGAGTATTTCTGTTCCTTTTGTTTAGTTTTGTACCTTCACAGTAATTTCCTTACTTCTTATTTCTTAATGCTTATGAGAATGTCAAGTGAAATTATCTCAAAATCTGTACCTGTCATCTTAAATCAAACTAAATTTACCAGTCATTGGGGTGTTTTGGAAGTAACGTTATTGTATATTCCAAACTCTGATGTCTTTCCTTTTACATTTTGCTACTGACAATCCCATACGTGTTCTTAAACACAGGTTTTATATTACGTTGTAATTAGAGATCAGTTAATAGTGCTGGGAGAACTAGGGAGCTTCTCAATATATTGAAAATTATTTATCATTCATTATTTTTCATTCATTACGTAGCACAAATTGTTTGCGAGGTGTTTTTTTGAATGCAAGTCTGAAGAAAAAGTGGAATTGAAAGCAGTCTGAAAATGCTATACAATTTTCAACTTACTATGTCCATGTTTTGTTTAGCATTTTAATACATAGAATCATAGAATCATAGAATCATTTAGGTTGGAAAAGACCTTCAAGATCATCGAGTCCAACCATCAGCCATGCCCACTAAACCATGTCCTGAAGTACCCCGTCCACGCGCTTTTTGAATACCTTCAGGGATGGTGACTCAACCGCTTCCCTGGGCAGCCTATTTCAATGTTTGACAACCCTCTCAGTAAAAAAATTTTTCCTAATATCTAACCTAAATCTCCCTTGCCGCAACTTGAGGCCATTTCCTCTTGTCCTATCTCCAGCCACCTGACAGAAGAGACCAGCACCCACTAATACCTTAGTATTCTTTCCAAACAGTCAGTGTTCAATGAAGTAACTTGAAAGGACTTCATAATCTATGAAAAAAGTATTTATAGTGGTCTTTTTCTGATTTCTTCCTGACCGCACTTTTCAAGGATACTGAAAGGAAAACACTTGAATAGATAAATAGAGTTTTCAAATGTTGTTTCAACACCAAAGACTGACAATTATATACAATACATAAGGGAGATATGGCCTGGGAAAATGCCTCAAGATTTTGCCCTCACCTCAGGCAAAGATTCCTGTCGACTTAAAGGTGAAGTGATCCATTTTCCCCCTTATTATGTCTCCCATTACCAACAAAATACACTGGTTTATGCTCATATCAGCCTGAGTGAATGGCAGAAATATTGTATAATGCTGCTAATGGAACCTAATTAATGGAGGGTAATGGAGCAGAAAATATGTTCATTACTGAAAAGATGGAGAAGAGATGCTTTTATATCGTTAGCCTAGAAAATCCCAAATGACTAAAAGTATTTGTCTGCAGAGTGCAGGAAACATTATTAGGATTTTGGCACTACACAGTGACTCAGTTAAAAATGGCTTTTCCCCTTTTACTTCTCCTCTCTCTACCTGACTTAAAGTTTTAGAATCACTACATTTTGTCCTTGTTTTTGTGAAGATTTTTACCATTCCTCTAGAGCAAGACTTAAAATTCTTGTTTCTAATGAAAACCTGAATACAAACATTCTTATTCTTGTTTTAGACTTTTGTAGTGTACTATGTTTAGCATCGGCATTTAATATAATTATGATCAAATTAAAAAGCTAATATTAAATTTAAGATTAATTCAATACAAGTCTCTGGAGAAGGTGGAACATTTAACTTTTTTTTTTTCCTATTATATATCATTTTTGTTCTTATATAACACTTTCTACTTGTATCATTTATAATAAAAATAAATTTACTTCCTAAATCGAGCAAGCATAAAAGATTGGCTTCCTTTATGTATCTGTAAAGGGAGTAAAATATTTTTATTGGGTTAACTGCTAAAAATGGGGCAAAAACTCCCACATCTTTATGAAAGTGTAATTAAGCATTTGATATAACCTTGTCATATTGTACATGAAAAACAAATACAATTTGGTAAGTTTCTGAAGCCTAGTTTCTGCTCTCATCGACTTCATTTTGAATAGGAATAGGTCCTATAAACTTTTTGACTGACAGTTAAGCCATTTTATGCAAGTAATACTAAAAGTCAAAGGCAGCAGTTTTTTATACAACCCTGTCTTAATCACTTTATATTAATCTTCTTTAAATGACTGTGGCAAGATGTTTGGAAATATCTCCAACCAAGATATATTAGCTAAGGGGTCATGGCAAGTGAAACTGCCAGTACATTGTGCTTTAACTATGCTACTCCTCATAACATTGTGGTGCTCACAGTAGTTATTAGGTGTTTCACATTCACTATCTCATAGATAACATTAAAAATAAAGGCTGGACAGACATAGGGAATTTCTGGTTTTCTTCATAACCTACTGATATTGGAATGAAAATGTATTTGGCAACTGCTAAGGCAATGGAAAAAAAGAACTTCACTGAATTTGTCCACTTGGAAACAGTTCCCAGATACTTGATTTAATTTCTGCTTGAAACATGTAATTTAGAGAACAATTATTAATCTGTACGATATTAAATCTTGTACACTCCCATACACTCCATGGAAAGATCTGTATGCATATGTTTATATGGGGGAAAAAAGTGAGTAAGTGTATAAATAGAATATATGGACGTATTTACAACAGTATTAGTAGTGTTGACTTTGGGGTTTTTTCCTGACAAATTGATTATGGCTGCATGGCATCCATCTTTGAACCTTAACTCTGATGGCTCAGTTTGGAGCCCTTTTGCCCTGGATTCCCTCTTAAGTCAGTGAAGTAATTTTCTGTATCTCTCTCTGTATGGTTAAGAAAGATAAGATTTAGGTAGTCTGACAAGTACTTCAGAGTTTTCTGTCTTTGGTGGACATAAACACAGTCTGTAATAGGTAAATTAAGACGTTCAGCTTCTATATTAACTTCTTAAAGTAATTAGTGTAAATTCAGCTGTCACTGCAGAAGAGCTAATACATTGCAAATTGTAAACCTATTTTTCTTTTCTGCAGATTAACTTCCTTGTGTATAAAAAAACATTACTTTTCTGATCATTTTATACTTGGAACTTTAGATGTTATTAAAATCAGAAATTTAAAAATTATGTGTGTTTTTCAAGGCTTCAGTGGAGTCTGGGGTTTTCCTATTTTGGTATCAATATTTTCTTTTCTCATAAAATTTCATCCACTTGGCTTTCCACTGTAGTCTGTTAATCATCTTCCATATTTCGTTAGAAAGACTTATATATAAGATATAAAGATAAGGACTGAAAAATGCACCAGCTCTTTGCTGAAGGACTTGGGCTTTGAATCATTAAGAACAGCATATTTTGAGACTTTTCTTGAGATAAAATTGATATTTGCAAAAAAAATTAAAACCAGGAGAGATTTAAACAGTTTAGGAAAAAAGCCATATGAATAGTCCATATAAATTTCCAGGCAAGTGACACTTTATTTTCTAGTGTTAAATTACCAAATAAGAATGAAATTTTTTTCAGGTTATTGTTTTAGAGCAGTGGAGTACAAATATATGTTTGGGGGTTTTGTCTGTTTGTTTTCAGTCAATGATAACTAGATTTCTAAAATTTCCCATGTTTCTTGTTACGTCTATTTTGTAATGTTATGCCTGACATCAAGAAAGAAAAACCTCATTTTCTACAGCAATTGGTCTAAACTGAACCTACCTAGGTAAAATAGCTTGTATTTGAGTTGTATAGTATTGTATTCTCAAAGAGCTTAAAAAAACCTAGGATCCAAGATTCATTTACAAACTCAATAATTTCACCATGCATAATATTCATAATTCATAATGTTAAAATTCTGGGCCTTTTAATTATTTTAAATGTTTGCTCTCTAAAATATCCTAACTCTTCCTTTTTTCTTTAAAAGACAAAAGTAAAACATGAAAAAATGCACAGAAAAATATTTTAAGTGTTGTATGATCTTGAGGTCCAAGGCTTACTGAACATTTCCTGGAGTTATTAACATTTTTTGCTATAATTCCTTGCTCTTCAGCACCAAAATTAAGTACCATGTTTCAAGGTCTTCTCAGGTTTTTTATCTACCCAAAATTCATTCACATAATTCAACAGAAACCCTTCAATTGTTCATTTATCCAATAGTTTTTCCAAGATTAATTCAACTGGAAATTCTGTCTCAAAAAATAGATAGTACAAGCACTCTACTTTTAGCAGGTAAAAGACAGGTAGGATGTTTGAGTTATTTCCTGTTTGTCTGTATATTCTGGTTCAGCAAATAGAAAAAAAACACATATTGAAAATGAAAACAATGAATAGGTTCTTCAATCTTTGTAAAGTTCCCTGAATTGCAGAGGTATTGTAAAGAACACTAGGTGAAAACCTCTCACTATTCCAGAAAAAAACTTTAGGAATTTACTTTCTTCCCAGTAGGGAAAGGCCTAGCACTTAACAAGACCAACTTTCAGCTAAAAGGAACTAACCGTCACTGGATACAAGGAAGACTACTCTCAGAATTTTATGGCTAAGCATCTGATTTAACTTAAGTTGTGTAATAATAACTTCATTTTGCTAAGCGCTGTTGATGTGCTTGTGTGTGAGAGAGAAAGAGACATCCATGCATCTGACTGCTGCAATACCATGATACCAGTGGTGAGGGTTCAGTTTCTGTTATTCAATGAGAGGCAATCTGTCTCTTTTGTGTATATCTGTCAATTAATTTGCATGAATTTCCAACCTTGATGGAACTTACTACTTATTACTTGAGTGTCCAAGTTGATTTTCTCTTTTCATATTAGAATATTCCATGAATTACCTTTTGCTGGCTGTCAATCATACTTCATCTGTAGATGAATAAAGACAGCATTTTTACATAACATGCCAAGCTTTCTTTTTTTTTCCTTCTGGATTCAGGGAAGTACAAATAATGTCTTTGACAAGAATATTTCCTGCCATTAATGGTAAATAGTATCTCATACTACTCATTAAAATTTATAAAGTATCTCATACTTGCAAAAAATAAATTATTCCTTTTGTCACCACAGGAGATGAACAAGCACCAGAAAATTTCAGTCGTAAGCAGTTACAATTAAACATAAGCAACCACTTCCTCTAGGAATCTCTTGTTACACATTATATCTTCACTGGACTAAGGATGGTAACTGAAAGCTCATTCTGAGAGTTCTGGGAGTAATGCATGAAGTCATGCAAGTATCATGCTTTGAAGAGCACACAGTTCGCAAATCATTCCGTAAGAAAAGTGAGAACATGTAAAAAAAACGAAGCAAAAATTTAATTTATTTTTAACTTCTGTTATTGAACTAGTAACATTTACTATTGACTGTTTTACTACTGACTAAAGGTTACATGTGTATTTGAACAAACCTTAGTTAAAGGAGTTATGATTGACTCAATTCCTATCCTGTTTGTATTCCTTAGCTGCCCAGTGCCCTTATGAAGAGCTGTTATCTTTATATAGTTTAGGTTTCAGTGCTTACTGAAATAATTTTGAGAACCTGTCTTTTAGGAATTTATAAAATCAGATTAATTTAATTAATTTACTTTTTCACAACCATATCAGTATGTATTAATTACTACTAAGCTGATATGTGAAGTTGTACGGATTATTATTTATTACAAATTGTTTCCACAACAGGGAAAAGCAGGAGAAGAGAAAAGAAGGAGCAAACAAATGAAAATGGAAGTCAGTTTGAAAATATTTTTCTCTGGAAAATTAGAAAAAATAATATTTTGGACTGAGCTTCGTTTTGGGGTTTTAACATGAGTTTGAGACCTATATTATCTGATTGCAAGCAATTTCACAGAAAAAGGTTCAAAACAGAAAAAAAAATTGTTTAGCTTAGAAAATTTTGGAATCTTTTCAGCCTTTATTTTTCATTGCTCAATGTCCTGTCCCTAAAATCTACATCTAATACTGTTGATTCAAAAGCATGTATGTTGGCCTTGTTTAGCTGACAAGATTTCTGCCACATATCTGTACTGTCTGGAAGAAGCTGTATAAACTAAATGTGATAGTCTTTTCTTCTAAGGGAATAAAGGCATGCTAGGCAGATATCAGTTATTTATGTTTCTATGACATGGTGTGCTGATTTTGACTGGGATAGAGTTAATCTTTTTCCCATGGTAGCTTGTATGGGACTGTGTTTTGGATTTGTGCTAAAAACAGTGTTGATAACACAGGGATGTTTTTGTTATTGCTAGGCAGGGCTTACCCAGAGCCAAGGCCTTTTCTGCTTCTCACCCCACCCCACCAGCGAGCAGGCTGGGGGGGCACAAGGAGTTGGGAGGGGACACAGCTGGGACAGCTGACCCCAACTGACCCAAGGGATATTCCAGACCATATGATGTCATGCTCAGCCATAGAAAGCTGGGGGAAGAAGCAGGAAGGGGGGGACATTCAGAGTGATGGCATTTGTCTTCCCAAGTCACCATTACATGTGATGGAGCCCTGCTTTCCTGGAGATGGCTGAACACCTGCCTGTTGGTGGGAAGTGGTGAATGAATTCCTTGTTTTGCTTTGATTATGTGCATGGCTTTTACTTTCCCTATTAAACTGTCTTTATCTCAACCCTTAAGTTTTCTCACTTTTACTCTTCCGATTCCCTCCCCCATCCTGCCGTGGCGGGGGTAAGTGAGCTGCTGTGTGGGGCTTAGTTGCTGGCTGGGGTTAAACCACAACACATGAGTGTTTGTAGAAGTGAGTGCTAGTTCCACAGAGGCTTTGTAGATGAGCAGTGGTTTTTCGGAGTTGTGCTTAGTAAATTGAACAAAAACATAATGCTGAAGCCTATGTAATCTTCAACCTATTTTAGGAGCAAGAGCTTTCTGTATGCTGTTCCTGGTTAATGTCAGCAGAAAGTTCAATGGTGGCTCCAACTCTCACTTTGTGTCTGCATTAAAAATGAAGTATGAATATGTGGACGTCACAATTAAAATGTGTTGCTGCTTCTGCCTATGTTCTGTTTCTTCTCTAGCTTCTCCTTCAGAGATCTTTGTCTTCTTTTGTTGTGTGGTTGAAATCAGAAGATGACTTGATAAATTAAGACACTTGTCTAAATATTAATATCCTTTCTTGAGGGCAGGCAACCAACTCAGAAACTCCAGCAGATATTTCAGAATTGGGCTGCTTGGGATCAGCTTGCTCCTGAGAGTTTGGTGGGCAGCTGATGGTGGTGATATCCTGGTTGAGTGATGCCATCCATTAAGCTACATTCTTCAGAACATAGAACTGTGCCAGTCAGTGCAAAGAGGATAATATCCCCAGAGTAGAGCATTTAGACACACCAATATTCACGTGAATATCAGTAAAACAAAAAGAAATTCTATGCAGTTTTGTGAAGTAAAAGTTCAAGAGTTACTTTTGATGGGTATTTTTTCATGCTTTTCATGTTCATTTTAAGTATCTGAAATACTCTGTTACATCATAGTGTTAAAACAGGAATGTTAAGGATCATTATTCACAGAATCACAGAATGATTGAGGTTGGAAGGGACCTCTTGAGATCATCTGGTCCAACTCCCTTGCTTAGGTAGGGTCACCTAGATTAGGTTTCCCAGGACCATGTCCCAACAGCTTTTGAGTATCTCCACAGATGGAAACTTCATAGCGTCTCTGGGAAACCTATTTCAGTGTTTGATGATCCTCGGGTTAAGAAAGTGTTTTCTTGTGTTCAGATGGAATTTAATGTGTTTCAATTTGTGCCAACTGCATCCTGTCCTTTCACTGGGCACTGCCAAGAAGAGCTTGTTTCCCTTGTCTTCATTCTTTTCCACTTGATATTTATAGACATTAATGAGATACCCTGAGTCTTCTCTTCTCCAGTCTGAACGGTCCCAGCTCTCTCTGCCTCTCCTCATATAAAAGATATTCCAGTCCCTTAATCATCTTTGTGGCCCAGCACTATACTTGCCCCAGTAAGTGCCTATCTCTGCTGTTCTGGGGAGCCTAAAACTGGGCACAGTACTCCAGTTGTGGGCTCACGAGTGCTGAATAAAGAGGAAGGACCACCTCCCTTGACCTGCTGGCAACAGTCTTCTAAATGCAGCCCAGGAGGCTCTTGGCCTTTTTTGCTGCAAGGACACATTGCTGGCTCATGTTCATCTCAGTGCCTATCAGGACCCCAGGGTCCTTCTTGGCAAAGCTACATTCCAGCCAATCACCCCCAGCGTGTGTACTGGTGACAGAGGTTGTTCCTCCCCAGATGCTGGACTTTGCACTTCTCCTTGTTGAAAATCATGAGTTTCCTCTCTGCCTGTTTATCCAGCCTATCAAGGTCCCCCCGAGAGTCTGGCAGTGCCTCTGATTCATTTCAACCAAACCAATAAGCATTATAACCTGCAACATCTGATGCTCAGATCAAAAAGGATAATAGCCTGTTAAAAGATGTATCTGCAGGTGAATGTGGAGAATGGTAAGTAGGAAGTATGAAGTGAAAAACAAAGTCTAGGAAATGTTTAGGAGGCAATGGAAAAGAGACAAAACTCAGGATGTCTTTTCCTAAAATGTCAGTAAGTGTTGAAGGGAATAAATAAAACATGAAAAAAGGGAATTTTTATTTTCTGATTTTCATTTGTTTCTTTGCCTTCTGTGTACTTTTTCGTTGTTAACCAAATGTTTGTATTTTGAAGAGAGTCAGATTTATAGAGAGTGGTATGTATTTTTAGAGCAAATACTATGGTTGGAAAGAAATGACCCACTGTCTGAAAAAAAGAATGATCAAATTCAACCTAAGTGAATCTTGGGACAAACTGCTCTGCTTTAATGAGTAAATTGATTAATTAATTCATGTTAATTCAGATGTCCTTTCTTCAGGTTATTTTAAGCACCTAATGTCAGAAGCTCTGACTGCGATTTAGTACAATTGTTGGGAGCTGCATTAAAAAGATACTGAAATGATGTAAAGAACAGCTTGCCCCGTTCTGCCATCACATCACGTGGTTTTATTACAGTTGTTGGTTAGGGCTGGCCACTAAAACCTCTGACTATCTGCTTGAGTTTGGGAGGGATTTATTTTTGAAATATTTGTTTACATACAGAATTTATTTATTTATTTGAGGAGAAGGAAGGAAAAAGGAGCCCCTGGAACAGTCAATGGCATATCATTTCAGTTGATAAAGGTGTATTATCAGGTCTCTGTGACCTCCTATTTGGAGCAGGGATTCAAATCAGCATTTCTGGTGTTGCAGATAGAGCACAGATGTCTGTGCTCTAGCAATTTGAACATAATGCTTATATTCTTCTCTCTTGTATTTAATTAATTAGAAGTTCAAGTTGATGAGTGGAATTCATTCACCCTTGTTTCACTGATTCAAATTTATGTGTCTAAATCTATCTTTTCACTCTAGGCTCCTCTTTAGTCAAAAAAGCATAGTAAGCTCCTGAGGTACTTACTCTTTTCTAATGCCTATAAGGGAACCTGTCATAGTTTAGATGAAGACAATAAAATATTACACAAATTAAATGAGATTAGTAAACTATGGCTTAACAGACCACTAGACAGCATATTTATTTAAAGCGGACCTGACTCTACTGACATTCTCTGTTACATTTTGAGAGTCCAGTTTCAGATGCTTCCTGAATCAGAATTTTACTTTTACAAATCATCTTAATAGTGACTGACCCACTGTGTGGTACAGAGTACTGGCAGAGTTTTATTTCTTAATTAATGTGTTTATATTACTTTATGAAATTACTAGCTTCTTGATTTTGTTATTTTAGTATGTATCAATGTTACTAATCTGTTATTGTATAGTGATGGCTACCATTATCTAATAATTTTACAATCAGTATAACATTATACAGAATTAATAATTCACTTCAATTTGAATATTAAATAGAAGCAGATGTTAATTCCTTTACAATGATGCAGCATATGTTATTTCATTCTCAGTCTGAATGCACATAAGCCTTTTTATATGAAAAGATGCATTTAATGCTGAGTTCAAAATTGTCTGCCATAGGACAAATGCAAATTAACTTCTTCAAATCAGCAAGGACTGGACATGGTTTTTAGGTTCTATAGTCTCACTTGAACAGATCATTTTATAAATTTGCATAAATGTGTTGACCACCTAGAGTGACACTAAAATGGACTTGATATGATGTAATAAAGAATCAGGATTGTCCTCTTTTCTTCTGCTTATTTTGAGCCTTTCTGGTACCTTTAATATTTTACTCCATTTGCAATGTTTTCTGCTTTAATATTTTGAAGTTAGTTGCAGTCCACCTAAGTCTTACTGAGGGAGAACATTTGCGTTAAAATCCATCTGCTGGGTTGGTTGCCGTGCAGAATTGTCTAACTGCGGGAAGCATTCTTTGTAGACTGTGAATCTCCTGGCCACTCAGCTTCTTTTGTCTGGATAACAGAAATATTCTGGAAATCTGATAATGCATGAAGTTCTCTGGAGATTCAGGTGAATGCAGTTAAGTCACCCAAGAAGTCAGAAAATCTGGATTTGTTCATGATATTTATCCTGAATTATCACTGTGGCAGTGCTGCAACCCCTCTGTTCTCAATCAAAAATGGAAATTAAACCAAGAAACAGAAGTCTACACTTCAGATTCTACTCTATCTTTTAAAAGCTGAACTTGTGTCTTTCTTTGGTGAGCATCTTGACAAATCAGCAAATTTATATCCTATGATCTCCCGCTTCCGTTGAAGCTGACACATTACAGACAGCAAATCTGACTGTATCTTGAGAAGATGAGGATAGCCAACATGTCCTATACTCTCCATAGAAGAGATACAAAGTGGACTAAGTAACTCCTTGCAGATTGCATACAGTTTTGTTTAAACATCAGAATTCAATGTCATTTCATAGGTCTGGTAACGTGCCTTGGGAGCTCCTGGCTGAGAACTAAATGTTCAGCAGCCTCTCTTGCCTGGCTCCCCTTCCCTTCCTCTTCCCTTTTCTCATTTCCTCCTGAGGTTTAACTTCCAGCAGGAAGAAATGCAGATGTGGAAGCTGGAAGGGGGAAATGCAGCCTGGGCTTCTTATACAGCTAATGGATAGAGAGTAGGGCCTGACCTGGATAGAATGGCTCTCTCTTTCCAGACTTCCTTTTCTCTCTGCTGATTCTACAGAAGACACAAGCTTCCTTTAGTTAAATTCAGTCTTTCTTATGCTGCAATAAAAAAACCAGGTAAGCTGTCCAAGTAAAGGGATTCCATGTTAATTGTTTTTTTCTTACTAATTAAATTATTATAAATCCAAATTAAATGTCGTGAATATGATAAGAGCTAAACCCAATTCCTTCTGCAGCCTTTGCAATCACTTTTTAAACTATTTGTGAAGTTTGTGATTCAACATATTTTCTTATCTGGCTGTAGACAACTGATTTGTCTGTCCTCAACTGTACAGTTCCTTCTACCATTGAAAAATTGTTATAACATTATTAAAGTTCTGATGCTCATTAGTTTCATCATCTTGCAATCATGTGGAATGTTTTGAAGGAGTTGGGATTAAAATTATATCAAATGTTCCTTGAAATTAGAATTGGTTACAATAATAAAAATTCTTCATTTTCCTTCCTTCCCCTCCTCCCCTTAAAGTCTAAAGCTCTGTAAATTGTATAGTGTGATTTTTCAGTGGTAGCCTCCCCTAAATGACTCCAGCTTTCCATAGACAAATACAATTAGAGACCATTTATAAAAACTTTGCTGTGAGCCCTCATCAAACATGATACAGAGGGCTTGAAGGGACTATAGTAGTTGCAAAAATCTCTTGAGAACGGAGCTATGTAGAAAACTCCTGCACACCTGGGTTTGGTTTTGCCACATTCATGGAGGCTGTTTCTATCAGCTATAACTATAGATAGTTTCTATCTTTCAGGGTGTAGTAGTAATGTAAGCAGAAGTTTCTTCCTGTGACTGGTTTCCTGTGGAAACTTTCTCCTGCAAGCAATAGATATACATTTAGCTATTAAGGTTTAATGCCAGATAAATCAAGTGTAGAATGAAAACAGGGGTTTAATCATTCTCAGCCAGTGGAACTATTGGTGAAGTCAATAGATAGAAAGTCAATGGCGGACGTATCATCAAGCCTGAAACCATAATGAATTCAATAGTACTTCCAGTTCAGAGGAAAAACATAAAATCTATATAAAGCAGGCATATCTGAAAAGACTGAAGAAGCAGCTATGGTAAAGTACAGTATAGTAAAATATTTACAGAAAGCTTAAACTCTTCTACAGTCAGGTTTTGTTTATATAGGGTTAGGAGAGGGAAGGTGACTGAGATAATCTGGAAAAAAAAAAAAAAAAACACAAACCCAAAAAGCGTAATATAAAATGTTCCAAACTTGGTGTACTGGGCTTTGGTGAATTAAATTAATATGAAAAACAAAGTTGAAACCTAATGAAAAAGTGTGTATTGCATAGTTAAATGGGAGTCCACATATTTCACACTTGAGCATTAAAAAGTTTTGTAGTGTATACAGTGGTGAAAGTTTAAAAGAATAAGACTTTTGACAAGCCTAGCTGATTGGAAATTATGTGGACTGGCAAAGCAGAGGTGGAAGTGATTTGTTTGTCATAGAAGTGTAGAGGGTAATAAAAGTCTTGTGTTGCATGAATATGTTATACTATTACATGACAAAAGAATTTTGAGAGTAGGCTTTTAACACCAAAGATAAACTAAGACGTTGGGAAATTACTGCAGCAATTAAGGAAGTTGATGAAGTATATTTAAGGTCTTTGTGACCCTGATAATGTTACAAGTATAGAAATTATATCAGTGTAAAGAAATGGTGATTTAGCTAATTACAGCCAATGAACTACCATCCCAAAAGTATTTTGATATATTCATATGCATGTATATTTGACAATTTTTTTTCAAAGTCCTATCCTCCCTCCCAATTCATTTAAACAGACTTAAAATAATTAACTCAATAAACAACATGCAAGGAACTCTGAAACTCTGGTTTAATTTTTTCTTTCTTAGCAAAAACAAGCTTCTTAAATGATGTTGGGTAAATAATTTTTTTTTTTATTCCCCATCTATACATTTAGTAAACTGACTATTTATAATCTTCAGAGCTGTTTTGAGCATAAGCTTCTATAACCTCTATTTCTTAGTTCAATTAACAAAAAAGTTCATTCAACCAAATTCCTCTCTGAAGTTTACACTATTATTGAAAATAAAATATTATGAATATATTTAAATGAATTAATGTATTATTTTGTAGTCTAAATTTTTAAGCATCAATCTCCATTCACTTCAAAAGAGAGCTATTTTAACATCAGTTTTACAAAGGAACCTAATAGTTTCAAATAGGAAAAAAAATGCCATTGGACAGCTGTTTGGTGGATAATATGAAATGAGGGGAGTCTGCTGTCCCCTTCAGGCATGTACATAAAATCTCACAGACCTTTGAAAACTGGTAAATAGAAATAAGAATCAAGGCATTTCTGAAAACAGTGGGAGTTTTTAATCTGACATGATGTTTTAATGGAAGTCCTTTAAGTAATGGGGCTGTCAACTTCATATTTTCTGTCCAATTATTTTACTTTTTAATTAAAAAAAACCCCAAAGTCGTAAATACAAGCAAAAATATGAAGCTGTCTTAAGTTTATTCAGTACATTTGAATTATAGATAGAAGACACACAAATGTGGAAAAAAAACCCAAACCAAAACAAAAAAACCCAACTAATAAAATGGAGAAAAAGGAAGAAGACAGACAAGAGCAAATTTTAGTCATAGGCTTTCCATTTGAAAGACATACAGTTCACAGGACATTGATCAGAGGGGTAAAGATCCTAGCATGCTATATGCTTGCCAGAAGCTCAGAGATGAGGATTCAAGTTCATTTAATGACTCAACAAATAGAATTAATATCTTGCATATAATTCTAGTTGAAACAGAAGGCCACTATAAATCTTCGAAGATAGTACTAATAGGCTGTCTCTTAACACTGAAGACTAAAACACAAGCTGAGGAGTTTCGGACATGCTGTAATCTGGAGATAACTGTACTCAGCAGTCTGTAGCAGAGACAATTACAATAATCTGTTCTTGCAGCTAGTAAAATGTGAAATACATAAATAAAATGAACAAAAAAAAGATGAAATAAAATAGTAAAAGGTATAGTAGCCCTCAAAATCTGGAATAGAAAGACTCAAGATCAAAGGCATTTATTGCAGAGAATCATATGCTTTATTCTGTGTAATCCAGTGAAAAATTTGGCACCAGACCTGGCTGAATTTTTTAAGGTCTTCTTTTGGAATATCTGTGAGATCTACTCTGACAGTAATGTATGAAACTAGTATTCTAACTGTATATCACCCCAGGCAAAATCAGGGCTTTGTCTTATGCTGATCATACAGTGTTTAATAATAGATTTATATTTGTTTGGTTCTGAAACAACTCACTGAGTTACAATAAAAATGAAACAAGTCTATTTTACAGGAACAACTTGGATACTAATTAACCAATTCAGATCACATCTCACCTTTCCAAATCTTTGAAAGGTGCTGAATTATTTCTCTCATCTTCTCTAATCTAAAATAGCTTTTTGTTATTTTCTGGTATGGTAGGTTTTTTTTCATTTAAATCTTTTTGAATCTCATATGCTAGGATAGACAAAGTTTCATAGCTCTGGAATGACATATGTTTTACCAGAAACTTAGAGAAATAAGTTAATTTGAGTTCAACTTTATTTATTTATTAAAAAATTTCCAATTTTGGTATTTTCTAAAAAATTTCTTGGACTTTCTTTTCCTTGGACAAACATAACTCAGGAGAGTGAGGCATGCATGCTGGAATTTCACCCCCACTTGATGTAACTGCTATTTGCTTGAAGATGTGTGCTGTCATAAATAAGATGAATTAGAAAGTGGAATCTAAAAGGCCCTTGCTGGGCAAAGAACAAGAAGGTGATAGACTTTTTTAATTTGGGTTTTTTTGCCCCCCCCCCTTTTTTTTTTTTGTTATAAGGCAGTCTTGTTTCTCTTTACTAAGCATTTACTGACTCTGCCACTGAACTCTTGCTAGAGTCCCTCACCTGCCACCAAGCTGTAAGTAATTAGGAGACAGCAAAAAATCACATCTCTCTCTCATCAGTCCTGTAGGCCTAAACAGACAGGAAAAGTTATTATTACTACATGTGGAAGTAGTAGACAAAGAATACTCTAACAGGAGAGTCTTGTCCATCAAAGAATAGTAATGGGACTTTTCTGCCTCTCCAAAGTCCAAAACCCAAATTATTTTCACACTACCATTAAACATTCAGCTTGTCACCACAAAAAAAAAGAGAAAGCCACAGCTGATCCCTTTGCCCTGAATAAATCCCCTGCCCTGCAGTGTAGGAATAAGGACAACTGTCTCCAATCCTGAGGTTACACCAGAGTTTGTGAACATGATAGAGTCCTCTTTTCATCTGGGCATGTCCTTGGCTAAGGCGGCCATTCCTGGGGATGAATTTGAAGGTTTTCTGGAAAAACTCTTCAATAAATGGCTCTAAAGTTCCCAAATCATTCAAGAGGAGCAGAAGATAGGATGCACAAAGGGTTTTTCATGGTTTTTTATTAATGTTAGTATTTGTAAAGATATTGAGATATGTTATGGATAAAGTTCTTAGGCCAGGATCAGTCACAAATTTCACGGTCCAAGATCACTAAGTGGCCTGCATTCAAGTCTATTTCAGCTTTCTACTCAATCACTTTTTGCTGCTTCTCCTTCCTTCTCGTGACAGATTTCTCTCCTGCTTTTTTGAAGGCAGAAGGATGTACTCTTCACTGAGCTCAACAGTGCCAGTGATGGTCATCTAGAGGTGCAGCAGCAAACCTAGAGTGTTCTAGTCTAGGTAGGGTAACTGTTTCCCTGTGAAGAATGACAGCTGTGCCATGTTTTTCTAGAATCAAATACATTTCCAGATTTAACTTCAGCTCTTTCATGAACTGCTCAGCTACAGTTCTGAATTGCTCAAAATTTCTGACACTATCAGAAGTTCACCAGCTATGTCTCTCAGGTTACAGTGTACTAGGAGAGAAAATATCTTATTTTCATTTAATTAATTTAATTTAAAACTGGAATAGTGTCTTTTTTTTAATGGCTACTGAATCCATACAGTACTGAAGTACAGACACCTGCTTTAAGTTCTCTTAGCTCTAAACTCAAAAATTCAAAGCTCCAATCATGCTTGTTATTTCACAGTGATATAATTGCTTCTACACAGGTAGAGCAAGATGCCTGGTTTCCAAACACCATATAAGCATATATATTTCTTTTTCATTGCTAGTGTATACACCTTTGCAAAATATTATGATAGAGAGAAAAAGATTTTAATTAATTGTGATTTATCTTCAAATGTTGTGAAGTACAAGAAAAAGTGATAAATTTTGAATTACTGAAGAAATTCTTAAATAGGTATCTAGGAGTCTTGAAAAAATCACCCTCTAGAGATGTCCATTTCTCTCTATCGACCACAAAGAAGCCCAAGCTAATTCTGATTTAGAAGTCTCACTCACTGATGTATAAAATGGAGAGCTGAATCTCATCTCTCACCTTCATCCTTTTGTGTTACACACATATTTAGGTTTGCATACATGTACATCCTGACGGACACACAAAGAAAGAAAAATAAATAAATGAAGAAATTAAAGATGTTTAAAGGGTATCTTCAAGAAGTAATTTACAGGTTATTCAAAATATTTCTGCCTTGGATCTCTGAGGATTTATTTCTTGTAGCTTCTATTTCTAAGCATATATTAACATACTGCATCCTGACACGTACTCAAAGCAGATGCAGAATTCCTTTGCCCATGTTCCAAATCAGCCAGAAACTTATGCAACCCCATTAGTCTATCATTGAGCCTACACTAATATATTTTATTTCTTAGCACTTAAATGTTTTTTCCCTTTGGATACCACCTTCAGAACAAAGGTTGGGAACTGACAACCCTGAAGATTTGAGACGAAATCCTGAGGTCTTTTGAATCTCTGTTGACTTTATTATGGGTCTAGATTTCTCTTTTGCCCTTTAAAAACTGTTTAGAAGTATATAAACTTGAGACAAATACTGAAATTATTGCTGAAAGGAGTGTGTTGAAGTGAAGAAAAATGTAGCACTCATAATTTTGTTTCTTCTAAAACATGTCATATTCAAGGTAAAACATATCATTCAACCACAGTCTTTATTCCTGACATACCATTAGAATTTTAATACCATATGCAAAAGAGAAATATCAAAGAAAACCAGGAATTAAACTGTTAAAGCAATACACTCAAATAAAAATTAAAAAAAAGGGAAAAGCAAAACAATCATAAATAGAAAAGAAGGTACAAATGTTTTCACCACTAAATTCTATGCTAAAGATTAACTGAACAGATTTTTTGACTCTGAATGTAAAGTAATCATAAATTAAGACTTGAATTGCAAAGTTTCTGCTAGATGAAATTATATGCATCCTATGTAATTATATTTTGCAAAGAACTCCATGTGATTACATCTGAGAACGTTAAGGAATTAATTTATGTTTGTCAGATTTATTAAAAAACCTATAATATGACAATTGATTTTTTCTTTGACCTTTTCAGAATGACACAGTGAATATAGATGCTAAAATATAAGTAGTAATAAAGTCTTGGTATAGAAAGAGATATTAAAAATTCAACACTTTATTATTAATAGACCAGTTATTGGAATTCAGGATGATTAAGAGAAAGAAAAGTCAAATAACAGGTGTTAGTTTTGGTTAATACAGGATACTGAATAAGGGCTTCAATTTTTTTGTTCTTTTTTTGTTTTCTTATAACTGACTGAATAAATATATCATTTCAAGTACAGTAATTTACTCATGGACAGGTGCCATGAATCACTAACACAACTTGCATCCTAGCACCAACATCTGAGAAGTAACTGAAATCAGTATCCCACAAGGGTGCCCTAATATCCATGATTTTTAATTATTCTGGCCTTTTAGAGCCATTTAGGTCTCGTTTTAGGAAAAAAAATCATAGGCATGAGGATTCTGGTGCTCATTTCGGTAGACAGCTTTGGGAACAGCATGGAAGTGCACATGCAAAATTTAAAAAGAAGGGCAGGGAAGGGAAACTGAAAGAAAAGGGAATTATTCAATAACGAGTTAACACAGCCAAATTGTTAAAATTATTTGCATTTCATAGGTGATCAGGTTTAGTGAAATATAAAGAGTTTGAAAATATGATATGTGAAGAGGTTACTGGAGCTGTGTTTATGGTATTTTGTCTTCCTCCTAAATCCCCAGCTTCCAGAGTTTCCTTGAGAATCTTAGGAAGATTAGCTCATATGCAAGTATCTTACTCTTAAACTGCAATGTGAAGCGTGAAACCCTTCAGACTACATAACCAGAAGAGAAATAAAAAAGTAAAGGTAATGGGTCTGCTGCTTTGTTTACAATATCCTGATTTTGGGGAAGAGGGAGGGGAAAGGGAGCTTTGGGTTCTGAGTGATGAGCTCTATAGTCCTGGCATATGAAATTGGATTCTGAACAATCTCTCTATGTATGTGTGTGTTTATCTTTCCTAATAATCCTGCTTGCCTGTTGCAAATTATTGCTAATGTAGAAGTAAGAAGAGAATTTTCTCTTTTATGAAGGGATGGAGACAATAAAAAGATACTCGAGTGCCTGTAATAAAGAAGCCAAGAACCATCACTCTCTGGGCTGAAAATTTGTAATGAGTAAGGAGTCTAAGTGAGCTTCGGGGTATCTCATACTGTTAGCAATAAGAACTACAGAAAGCCAAAGAAATATTGAAAGGACTGGAAAGGAAATAAGGGTAAAATGACAAATAAAGGGGAAAAGGAAGAATGTAGTGGACATCAGTGGGTATCTTTGCACATTGATTAGAAAACAATCTATTTTTTCTCTTTTAGAAATGTTGCAAACATGGCATTTGAATTTAACATAGGTTAACTGAATGTTATTCAAAATTTCTATTTAAAACAATTTCTGGGACATGGAGTGAGAGCCTTTTTTTGTGTACCTGTTTATGCTTATGTGTCTACAGCTCCATTGAGTGCTGAAATATCTCTTAGAAAGCAGAAAGAAAACAGTCTATTCAAGTAAAATTGGAGGCGGATGCTAGACATTCTTTGACTTTCAATATATTCAGTAAAAGAGAACGTTCTTAGCCTTGAGTTTGGTGGGGTTTTTTTTTTCCCTTTGTTGAAAAATAAGAGGGTACCAAAATAACCTCTTGGGAGAGTAATGAAACTTTCAGGATTTTTTTCTTTGGAATTTTCATTTTATGGTGAAGTATTCCTTGAAAACATATTTGCATTATTTGTGGGAAAATATCAAGACCACCCCTAAAACTCAGAATAAATGCTTTTTTTTCTTTTCAGAAGAATGGAAAAAAATACAGAAGTGGAATTGATATTTCTTTAAACTTACTATAACATCATAACTGAGTTTCCAGTACTACAAAATATTTCTGGTTTATTCTTTAGACAATAGAGTACAGTGGACTGCAGTGACTTTCATAGTGACAACAGTAGATGTAGTTTCATTCTGCTCAAACACTATGAGGACAATAGATAGACAGGAAAGACTTGATGACTAGTATTTGTAGAATATTTCAGATCACTGAATATCTCATGCACCTTTGCAATCTGTATTCTCAAACAATTTTTTCTGATGCCTGTCATTGCTACCAGTATGATTTGTCTTGCTAAGGCTGTGAATTAGAGGATTTGTAATGATTTTCAAGTATTCAGTGGTAACTCCCACAAAACTCAATATTTAAATTATTACAATAGGTTTCATTTCAGTTCTGAAGATGGTCCATAATGTTTACTTTGAAATAACTGCTCCACAGAGTAAGACAATATAATGATTATCACTATTTTCTTGCCATTTCAGAGGCAAATGGAGAATAAAAGGCTCTTGTTTCATAGTCAGAGGGAAAAGGTGGAGAGAAAAAGGCTGTGGAAAGTTATGACAAAGAGTGAAGAAAAAATATATGGAGGACAAGAACTGGCACAGAGAAAGTGAGGGTGGGTAAAACAGTGAAGGGAAGCACAGAAATAGTCTCAGAATCAGGAATGGAATTAGGCCATAGGTAAAACAAAGGCCAAAATCTCTTGGCAGGAGGAAAAATGATAAAAGCAAAGACAAGGACATGTATTTAGGCAGTATCTAGGGAAGACAGGAGAGAACTTAAACAGCATCAACTGATGGTACAAGAATCCAGCATTTCTGCAAATCAGACCACGAGACCAGTTTCAAGTTGGTTCCTCAAAATATGTGGTATACACTTATTTTTTCTTTTTTCTTTAATGTGTGATATTTTTCTTGCAGCAGGGAGGAAGCAAAAGTAGAATTAGCATTCTTCAGGGCAGCTTTAAATAGGGTAACTCAGGTGACATTTCTTTCTGCTCCTACATATCTCTGCCTCAGGCAATACAAGCTTTAACATTCTCCCTCTTCTTAAAAGAGAGATTATCCCACATGTAATAACCTTGTTCAGTACACTGATTTAATGTATTTCAATATTTATGTCATAATGAGATGGTCTTCAATGAAGAAAATGTGGCTACGTGATTAACTGTTGTCTTCACTATAGGATACTGAAGAAATGGGAAAGTATTTATGGAACAGTTATTGGTATCATGGAAAGATTTGGAAACATATCCTAAAGACTCAAGAAGTTCAGTTACTGTAGTTTTCAGAATAATATTTACAGAATTTGGTGATCATGTGTCATGGTTTAAGCCCAACTGGCAACAAAGCACCACGAGGCTGCTTACTCACTCCTCCCCGCTGGTGGGTTGGGGAGGAGAAAATACAAAGAAATGCTCGTGGGTCGAGACAAGGACAGGGAGGGATCACTCACCACTTATGGTCACGGGCAAAAGACAGACTCAACTTGGGGAAGAAACAAAATCAATTTCATTTACTACCAATCAAACCAAAGCAAGGATAATGGGCACACCTTCCCCCAGCCCTCCCTCCGTCCCGGCCCAGCCCCACTCCCGGTTCTCTCTCCCTCCTCCCCCCGGCGGCGCAGGGGGACGGGGAATGGCGGTTGGGGTCAGTCCGTCATACCTTGTCTCTGCCGCTCCTTCCTCCTCAGGGGGAGGAGGACTCCGCACTCGGCCCCTGCTCCGCCACGGGGTCCCTCCTGCGGGAGACGGTCCTCCACCAACTGCTCCAGCGGGAGTCCTTCCCACAGGAGATGGTCCTCCACCAACTTCTCCAACATGGGTCCTTCCCACAGGCTGCAGTTCCTCACGAACCGCCCCGGCGCGGGTCCCTCCCGCGGGCCGCGGTCCTTCAGTGCCAGGCTGCCCCAGCGCGGGCTTCCCCAGGGAGCGGCGGCCATCTTGGGGGGCACCCACCCCCTGCTCCGGCGTGGGCTCCTCTCTCCCCGGGCTGCAGGTGGGCATCTGCTCCCCCGCTCCCCTCCGTGGGCTGGGGGGGGACAGCCTGCCGCCTGGTCTCCCCACGGGCTGCAGGGGCATCCCCTCCTTCCCCCCTGCCCTCGGGATCCGCGCAGGGGTTCCTCTCCCACCCCGATCCCCCGACTCCCGGCAGGTTTCCCCTCTGGAATCTGTTCTCCCAGAGGCGGGTCCGGCTCCCGGCCGGGGAAGCTTCCAGCAGCTTCCAGCAGGAGCCGGCCCTGCAGACCCTCCCTGCTACCACAACCCCGCCACACAGACCCAATACATCATGCATAAATATTTACTAGAGGAACCAAAACTGTAGGAGATTCTACACTCTAACTAGCAAGATTCAATGGTTAGAAGATGAAGCAGGAAAAATAGAAATTATTTAAAAAATCACAATCTTACAGTGAAAGTAAATAATAATTGAAGCAACAAAGATTGTTGTGAGCTTTTTTAAAAGTAACCTAGCATTTTCAAGGTCTCAGGGGGGATGAAGCATCATGTTGGTCCATGCCTTTCAAACACATCTCCAATTTATCAGATTTATCAGATATTTCTGATACATCAATGATATAAAAATCACTCAAATTACAACCATTAAAATAAAGCAAGATCCTGTTCTTTTACTAATCAGTGGATCCACTGCTATTTCACACTTTGAAATACATTTTTCCTGTTGCTTTTTTGCTGAGGCTAGGACTGTCTGTACCAACACAGTCACACATAACAATAGCAGTGCCATCCAAGAAGAGATTACTTCTAATTGTAGTTTAGGAATTACCAAGTGGTATTGGATGAAAATTGTACAAAGTTTATAAATCATAATGCATATGAGTCACTTTAATATTGGGCATACAAAAATTCATAGGTTTGAACTGTTTTTTTAGCTTAAAAGCTCATCATTTTTTCAAACATCTTCTCCTGGCAAGTGCACTAAAGTAAGTCAAACAAGTAACAAAGAGGTATTTAAAATCCACAAAACCAAAAAAAAACCCCAAAACCAAAAAAAAAACCCCAAAACCAAAAAACACCCAAACAACTAAATACTTTCCCCCAATATTTTCTAGCCCACAGCCTTAGGCACTCTGCCGAGGGCTGTGTTGTGACAGGAAAATGTAGTAGAGCAGTTCCATCCATCCATCCATCCTTCATCAGTGCCTGGTGGTCAGAGAAAAGCCAGACGAGCTCGGTGCCATTTATTGCTGAAATACAAGGATACTGACAGCTTTGTAACATGGATAAATGTGTTGAATTTGTGGAATCTCTCTGCACATATTTTCTTATAGGAGGTAGTGCTGTATCAAAAATGTATTTCTGTTCTTACCATAACATACTCCTGTGACTTGTTTGCTAACCTTACATCTTGTCTGCTCTGCACCTTTGTTCTTTTATGATTGTCTATTGCCTTCCCTCAATTTCACTCCAATATCAGTCCTGTTTTTCAGTCCTTGTTGAAAGTAATACTGTTTCAAATATTTTATTACCAGAACTTTTTAAAACATGTGCAGTTGACTTCACAAAGGAATTTTTTTCTTTGTTACCAGAGATGCTGTATTACTTGAAAGTGATATTGTCCTGCTATACCTCACATTAAGGACAATATACGGGCCTTGGTTGTTTTTGAGGAAGAACTTTGCATTTGGACCATCTCCTGGTCTCCTTTTTAACTTCAGTAACATTTGAAAAGAATAATCCACATTAGAGTGCTGACAACTCAGACTAAATTTATGAACACAAACCTGTATGAATTGCATTGTTCATTAAATAGATGTAAATGTTGTATTCTCATAGTAGTAGGGAAAATCAGTTGAGTATACTCTACAGGTTAAAAAAGCAATATAAATTAAAAAAAAATTCCATGTTTCTTTCTTATTATTTCTATAGATATGACAATTTCCTATGTCAATACATGTTTTTGGTGGCCTGATTCAGAAAAAGCAGATGGTGTTCAATACTTATAAATAGCATATAGATATCGGGATTGTATAACTATTTGTTCTTATTAAGATCATTTTCAGACAACACCAACCTTATAGGTAATTTTTTTCAGATTCTACTTTAATAACAGCCAACTGAAAAATAAGTATCATAAAATAATTTACTTTATTGAAGACATTTGTTCTGCCTATCCATCAATCCTCCCCTAAAGATGTATCACTGAAAGTTTGTAGAGTGTTCAAAGGTAAAATTGGGTTCATCAAAACCAGTCAAGTTTCAAGTCCTATGTTAGATATGGTTATGATTCATTAAAGAAAAAAGAGTCATTTTTCTTGAGAATAATTCCCATTAATAAAAAATACTTTGGTTTTATAACCTTATATCTTTTTGAGAAAAGGCAAACAGAATGAGTCTCCTTGGTATAGGAAATGAGACAGAAAGGTTAAGTCATATATCTGTTTCCCTTGCTTTCTTGCTTGTGAAACTGGTCAAAAAGATTGGATAAGAAAGTATAACATATAAAAGGAGGTGCCTGTGCTTCTCTAGTTAGTATGAATAAAATACTTAACCTTTTATTTTCTGCTGTGTCATTTCAATTTTAATTTTTATGTTTCAATTTTACTTACACTGCAAAAATTAGAAAATAATATGTAGAAGTATATTTTACAGATATATGCTAGAGTACTGAAGCATCAAATTGAACTTTGTGGCAGACAATCAATTCCCACACCTCCAAAATAAACAAATTGAAATCTACTCTGAGTCGAAACTTTTCACTGCTAATTCTAGGTTTCATATTGTTCCCAACTGGCTTTCTCTAAGGGGCAAAAGCAATAAAGTTAATGAAATCAGACAGTTAATAAATTGTTCATAACATAATTTTGACTTTCAAATGTGGATATGATTAGGCCTTTATTCTGAGCTTTCAATTTACCACAGACAAATGTAAAGAAAATTAGAAAGTTAGCCATAAGATGAAGGTTCAAATTTTTCCTTATCAATGAAGTGATAAAGCTCACTGATGTGACTGAGATGAAAAATTACCTGTAAACCAAAAAGAAAAATAACTGCTATATAATAAAAATCAACTACTTTTAGAGCTTTTTTTGGTTTTGTTTGTTTGTTTGTTTAGTTCCAAAATCAGAGGAAAGAAGATCCCACCAAATTCACCAAAATTCATACATATTGGAGCAGTCTTGCTCTGGACACTACCCATCCATCTTTCTTGTATTCACAGTACTAGCTAATAATTATTGAGTTGGTGTATTTAATAAAGAAATATTCTACTATCAATCAAAAGGAAAGGGCGCAGGAATAGGCCAATAAAAAGTTTGATTTCACATTTTTATTAGTTTACAGGGGAAAAAAAAGGAAAAAACCCACACGAACAATTCTACAATTCTTAGTGCTTGGGGGGTTGGGGGGGAGTAACAAAACTAAGACAAAAAATGAAACACCCACCCAAACAAATACCACCCCCACCAAACCAGAACAAAAACCCCTTAGAAACTAAGTAAGCCTAGTATATCCTTCAAAATATCAAGATATTACAGAAGACCTACTGTATTTTGATCAACTTTAACTTTTTCTTTTGAATAGCAGGCTGTAAATTTAGGAGGTGATTTAATCCAGAAAGAATGTGGGTGATATTTCCTTTTTACTTTGCCAACCAAATAACCTGCTCATTGTTTATTTGGGAGAAGAAATCATTGTTTGCTTAGGGAGAGAAACTGAAAGAGGTAGGTTATTTATAAACACACAAAAACTTTACAGTGCAACATGTTTCTACTTTTTTTGCCACTTCTAGTCAGTTTTCCTCTCACCACAGTCTTTTTGTACCTGTTCAAATTACCTTAGCTCTGTTCAGAAAGTTTTCTCTGTCTTCTTACTTTTCTATATCACTCCATTGTCACCAAATTTACACAGCAGCATGGGGACTTCAGAGCTGAAAAAGTTAATTTCCAGCCATGTTAAATGTTATTTGCCACAGAAAAAAAAAAAAAAAAAAAAAAAAATTAACATGGATAGGTGCTGATATGTGGCCTGAGGGGGCATAAAGTCTGTGGGTACTACAGGATACTTTAGAGAATGGCGAGTGAACTTGGGATGCCATACATAAGGTGCAAAACACCCCACATTGCCTGTAAGAGTGTGGCCTACCTATGCACCGGTATTCAGGGTTTCTGTGCAATATGACCTGGTGCACAGAGTCCAGGAATATTCCAATATGACAACAGTAAGTAAAATCAATATGAAATTAGAGCTACTCCTGCAGCTTATCACAGAGATTCTGTCTTAAGACCTCTTCCCCACAGACAAATTTGGTTAAATCCATCTGGCAGCTTCCAGAGGTATAATAGCAGTGTGAAGTACAGAGATACATTGAAAGATTAAATGAAGACATTAGTCTTGTTAGCTAAAAGTTGGTCATAAATAATTATATTCCTTAGAATATTGACTAAAGCACATTGCCAACCTGCTCATTTCCTTTGCTGGACTTATTTTGCAGCCAGAAAACTAAACTATTTAATTTCAGGCCATATTTGACAAGAAAAGGATCTTTCATACTTCTATTGCCGAAATATAATAAAATAGCTTGACAATTGCAAATTTTCTGGCTATTGTTATTCTGTAATGTGATAACATGGAAGAAGACATATGAACATTTCAGTTGCTATTCAAGGCAGCAATATTTTTTTCTCAGTTTCCAATCAAATGTAACTGCAAAATATAATCCATTCAAATAATTTAAGAATCTGACTTGGTTAAAAGAAAATCTGGATTAAATGTCCCTAAATTACAGAATGGCATTACATACACTAAAATACTAAGCCTGTTTAAGTGGAACTGACTCATTAAGTCATAACCATGCATTTAGAATCCTGTTTTAATTGTCCTGAGTGTATGCAACCTCTTTTTTTCTTGTTCATAATCCATGGCTCTTCTTCCCTCTGCAGTACTTGCTTAAAAAGGTAAAGGTCTTTCCTGTTCAAACCAAAGATCAGTAGTCCTTTTCAGTTTTATAGTATTCAAATAGAAGAGGACAGAGAGATCCCCAAAGAACCTCCTAGCAGACTGTGCTTTCCTTTGGGAAGCAATTATTTTGTCCTTAGAGCCTTTAGTCTGATTCTTCCCCTGCAATATTATTTGTAGTTCAATGTTTCTGTAAATGTCATAAATGGTACTGGCCAATTGTCACAATCTTAAAAATATTTACTATTTCAGGTTGACCAAGATATATTTCTAGTTCAAAAGCTTGTAGCTGGCTATAATATATATATCGTGATGATATATATGGTGGTCATATTTTCAATTATTTATGAATTTTCATAAACACATTTAGGAGCATTCAAAGCCCCAGAAATTAAGCTACTAATATTAATCATATTTAAACATTGTTTGGAAACACTCCAGCTTCAGGAATGGAGTAGCTCCCAGCTCCATATTAAGTGAGACCTCACCGTCCCAGTTGCCTCCCATATTTTGATTTCTATAGGATAATTCCATAGGAAATAAACCCAGATGCATTGAAAGGCACAATAGCTATAAACGATAGCACTAATGTCTCTGACTAAACATTACCTGAAGTGCCTAAACTGGGGAGTAGGAAGTAGAAAGTGGGAACTAAGCTAGGAATGCAATCATTGATAAGAGATGGGTAATTTAGAGCTGAAGTAATGCTTAACACTTCTGAATCACTGTCTAGCGCTGTCTGTCTTTTCATTAAATCTGTAATATATTTAAGCTAAATTAGCTCCTAAATTAGCTAATTTAGACTAACTTAAACTCCTAAATTAGCTGGTCAAAGCCAAACTTGTGAATCATAAACATACTATGGCATGGTGGTTTTCTGAATCGTGTAAAAATTTGGGCAAATATCCATAGATGAAACAGTGAAAGGATAATCAATAAGGACTGAGACTGGCTTTTTATCTCTTCACTATTTTTAGGAAAGATTAGAATAATGGAGAATAAACTGTTATTTTCAGATATGTAATTCTCTATTCAGTTTTTTAAATGCTATTAACATTATATTTTCTGTGGTAAACCTCATGAAAAGGTGAGTATTCAAATCTCATTTATTCATTTTATAACTGCAAAGGAACACAATATGAGACCATTTCTGTTACTTTAAAATAGATAGTGAGAATGTGATATTTAATTCATAAGTAATTTTTTATTGTGTTTTTCTAAATTGGGGGATTTTACATGGATTTGCTTTTTCAGATTAATTGGATATGGCACCTCACTGTGCTGCATTTCTAAAGAAAAAAACTCCACAAAACCATAAGGTAAAAAGAGAGGGAAAAGAATGAGAAATGAAAAAAAAAAAAAAGATTATATGTATACTAAATGGTTTTAATATTTATGGTCAATAAAAAGTAAGGTAGTTATTTGATGGTAAGAAGTCATAAACATTTTAATTGTAATTTAAATTTCAGAGAAAATGTATGATACAGTTAAGGCTAGTTTATCATTAAAGATATAAACAGAAGCATACATTCAGCTTAAGACTAAATGGGCAAAACCTAAATTATGTAAATGTCAGAGGTCAACAGACTGCAGTGGAGGAATGGTAATGTATCCTAGGCAATGTTCTGTCTCCAAACGTCTATATTAGTTTTGTGAGACCTATTGAAAGCTGTTGTCACCCTATAGCATCCGTCTCATGGTATTTTGTGTGGGGACAGTGCAGAGATATACTACTCAATTGCCTTACTCTTTCTCTTGGTGAGATCACAAAGGAAGATTGTGAGTGGATAATATCCTCACAGCATCAATTTGGGGTACTACAGAATCAGTCCTCTCATTGATATCATATGATATTCAATGTATAGATATGATTGCTGACATAAGTTCAGTATAAATCTTCAGCTCATTTTGCTTACTTAGCAAATGCAACTCCTATGCTGTCCACATGGGATAGGCATCTGGATGCAAAGCAACAGCTAAAAGATCAGCACCAGATGAGACAAAAATTTGATGGACTGGAAGAAGAACTAGTAATGAAATATCAGATAATTTCTATCAAAAAGAACTATATTTTAGGTAATTAAAAAAACACAAATCATTTTTTTTCTGTTTCATCTTGAGTAGCAGGAGCCTATACTTTTAGAAAATTCAAGAAATGTTCTTATTTGCTCAGAAACTTTTTTACCTTGAAGTCTTCTTATGTCCAAAACATTCTGTCTAGGGATGAGCAGAAAGTTGCTAGGAATTTTTTACTACAGTTTAGAATTTCTCTCCCTCTTTGTTTCTAGACCACTCACCCTCTGCTGTATTGTGATGAAACCTAGATTTGTATCTTTGACAACTACAACTCATCTTTCCCTTTCTTGTGCTATCTTTCCCCAGGAGTATTAATTACTGACACTTTCACCTTGACAGTCAATTTAAAAGCCTATTTCAATCACCCAGGTCTTAGCTAGTTCATGTCTTTTCCATAATATGGTCTCTTTACCTACTTAAACAGGATATTTTAAAATAATCTATAATATTAGCTTTACTCTACCTGTTGCCCCTTTGCTTGCTTTCACCCACCCTTTTTGCCTGTCATACAGAGGTCACAGCTCTAACAGCTTATGCTGGAGGCCAGCTTCAGGCTGTGCAGCTGGGTTTGCATCTCCCTTCACATTACCTGAGGGCACAGTAACACAAACACAACACACGTTTTTCAACATTAGATGAAGCTATCAGCACCTTTTTGTAATGCTTTGGAAAAAGCATATCCTACTGTTACAATGAGGATTGTGCTCTGGCTTGGTGAGTTTATAAATGTGATTATCTTTTAAGGCGAAGGTCTTGTCTCCGGAGGCCATCTGCCATCCAGCGGTGTGTTGAAATGGTCCCTACAGTTATAACATAGTAGGACCGTTGCAGAATTTGTCTTGTTTATGCAATCTCCAGTTCTTCTGTCATGTTGAAAGGATGATGGTGTTTTGTTCTGGTAAAGAGGCTGAACATTTGATCCAAGCCAATCTCCTTCAATGGGCTAAGATCAAAATTATGAATGCCAGAGGAATGTTCAGGATTTCTTGCTAGTTCAAAATGTATACCATTTTTGGAGCTAAAGTTCTATGCTAGTATATTTCAACCCTGTGTACAAATTTTATTACAAAACACTGTTCTTCAAAAGTTAATCTTCATTTCATGTTGTCTTATTTGTCAGTGAGGGTTGTTCAGAGATTTACTTAATTTTAGCTGAAAAGAAAGAAGGAGGTTTTATTCATTGTTACCATATTCACAAGACATTTAGAAATAATTTCTTGATCAAGACTATGTCTTCAGATGTTTTTCTCCCTTTTATATTCTTAATCTATCTCAGCCACAAACATTAATCAGGGAATACAAAAACTACAATCAAAGTTGAAAAGGCATTGTTTACAATGTTTGTGAGATGTTACCATCTCTCAAGAGCCTAATGATCTCTAATGAGATCCGAAACTCATAAAGAGATAGCACTGCAGCAAATTCACAGCTGGAAGAGTTCACTTGCTTAAAAGGAAAGCATGGACATTTAGAGTCCCCAGGAAAAAAACAACACAGAACAAAAACCCGACAATAATCACCAGCTAAACTTACAATAAATCACTCAATGGCATTCACTGGTGATTTGCATGTCAGCTCATGGAGAAATAATTTAGAAATTTTTGTACATGAGAAAAGGTAATGTTCTTTTCAGGTAAGGTTCTAAAGAAGATTTTTCTCATGTTCACTAGCAGTTGGTAAACCGTAGGAAAATTTGTTAAATTCATAAAATAATTGTCTCATCTTTTATGAGAGAAAAGTCACACAAGTTATGCTTCAGGTTTTTCATGTTTATTGCTTTTACTATAATATCTATGTTTATAATTAAAATAACACAATTATAGTTATGAAAACCTAGTGGATTTGCAAAGCATTACTATATAATTATATCCTAGATGTCTAAGCCTGAGCTAGCCTTCTTATGATGACTTCATAGACATATGTACTTTGATAGGGCAGTTCTGCTTCTCTGTTTTATGTAACTCTTTTAACAGGAGGTGAATTATACAGGAGTTATGCCTCTTTCATTTGGAAACAAAAGGATCTCAGACTTAGTAGCTCAGATCTAGAATTTAGGATAGGATTTGATTCCAAAAAAGTAGGTATCTAGTGATTTTTGTTGGTCCTTCTGGCATCTGTGACACCCACAGAGCGCTGGCAAGCAAGATGCAGGCCCCATGGGATATCTGCGCTCATTTAGAGAGGTAGATTAAAGCCAAAATGAATATCCTGTGGTTTCTGAGAAAACATCATATGCTCTGTTACAGCCCCTTTTTGGGTTAGTTTGTTGGAGCATCTTTAGCCAAGCACAAAGAGATACAAGCAAGTAGGATATGCACAACTTGCAAGTACAAAGCAATTATTCATTGGTTCTTGCAGACAAAAGATAACAAGGATTTAGCAAGCCATCAGGCTGAGCACCACTATGCTTACTACCCCAGTGATGTGCCCCAAGAGCCTTTATAGTTGTGAATTAGAATAATTCCAAAATACATATATCTAGTTCTGACTTAGACAACATTATTTTGAGTGAGAAAGTTTTGAGTACATCCTGGATAAAATATGTGTGTTGTTTTTTAATTGCAGTCTGTAGGTGACACATATTTGATGTTCTCTACATGGTAAAATTAATTTCACCAAATTTAAGCATTTGGAGTCTCAATATGTTCATCATACTTAGTTCCATCAGCTTTTTTGCAGAGTCAATGAAGAGTAATTAGTTCTTTGAGGATTCTGTCACCTAAATAGACTCTAGTGTCATTTCAGACAGCTTTGGGCAGCCAAGATATCTGGATAGGACTGATAGATATGAAAAAGCACCTCTGAGACACACAATCTGGAGTGCAGACCATATAGGATATCTCACAGTTCCTAAAATGACCATGTCCAGTCTGTTGAATCCCACATAAAATGAACTGTGCCCTAAAAAAGCTTTATTCCTGTCCATTGTCTACAAATGTCACTCAACATGACTGGTTTTACTGTTCACATACAAATTTAGCAGAACAAAACCCTCTCAGAGTTTCCAAGTATAGAGTTATGTGGATATATCAGGTTACCAAATATGAAGACTGGAACATTCATTTTGTCATTAGTTTAAAAAAGCAAGTAAAAATAAAGACTAAATGTAACATATCTGTCACAGACATGGAATTTCTTATTCCCATAATTTTTCAAAAAAGCATGGAAGAAGCAGAAGGTAAAATACTGCAAAATTACATTTACTTACTGGGTTAATAGAAGTAGCACCTAAAGGAAAAGTGTCTGAAGAAAAATGTTATATCCATTACTATTTGTTCTTGTTCTGAGGTCTTAAGGCTAGATCCACAGCAGAGGATCACTGACTTTGTGCCTTGTATAACCATTTAGAGGTTAAGTAACTATGTATTATTATGCATTTGCCACTAAGAACTTAATCCACAATGTAACTGTGGAAAACTGTGTTCACCTGCTGCCTAACACTGGAGGTAGATAAGATGCTCGGATTTCTTCCAGTAAAATTTCTCAGAGACTACATATTTGTTCCTGTTCATACTGAAAACCGCCAGTCTAAGAAGGGTATCTCTCTCATGTCTGAACTTCTACGCAATGACTGCAAGTCCAGAACAATGAAACTATTGTTCTGCACAAAACTAAGTTGAACCTAAGAGATATTATTGAAATGGTTATGAAACAGCTAAGATCTTTGTCTATAAGAGTGAAATCCCAGCACTAAAAGCTGTGTCTCACCTTTTTGAAAGAATTTCCTTTCCATTTGGTGATATAGTTGTACTTACAACATTTCACACCCTTTTTCTGAATTAGTAATTATTTTTTGCTTTAGAGAGTGAACTTCAGACTGTCTCATTAGAATATTCCTCTGATAATGGGAGGTTTTCAATGGAAGAATTTAAGTCAATCTTTTTGGTGGAAATAAGGGGTTTAGGTTTCCATAGTCAGAAGCAACACCTGTAGCTGGGTTTTTCATTGCCTGAAGGAGTGCTCTAGGCATGAAGCTGTCATGCAGTGTTGGTTTTCCAGGCTATTTTTGTCAATAAATCACAAAAAAGAACAAGTTTAACTAAAATTCAAGTAAAGGGAGAGAGGATGGTACCTTTCTAGAGGTTAGAATCAGGCACTTAAATAATGAAAGATATTTGGCTTACATCCCAGCTTAATAGTATTTACTATTGCGTAGTTTTGGTGACTCTAACACACTGCATGCTGTGAATCTTATTTTGAAATGTCTTACTTCCCTGCTCATTCAAAATTAAATTAGTTAATTCTAGATTGTGGTTTTGCTCTGAGAATTGGTAACTCTAACAGGTAAGTCCTTGTGAGGATTAAGCTGTTAAATGTAGAAGTTTGCAAGAAAAAATGTCAATAGGTGGCATGCTTGAATATATAACATAGTTCACTCATTTGTTAGTTATTTATTTTGCTGTTCAGTTTTGTAAATGATTTCACTAGTGTTAGAAGTGAATGTTTGTGTGCATATTCAGTATCAGGAAATTAGAGATTACTGGATTACTGAGATGGGAGTGTTAAATTTGAAGTGACACTTTAGTAAATTAACAGAACACTTCATGATAGTGATTGGTTCTTAACCTTTTTTATTCATACGCAATGCTACAAAATTCAGAAATGAAATCAGACATAGGTACAATGTGTTAAAAAAAATGAAACAGAAGTTCTACTTCTGTACCGATATTAGACTGCTACTGGTGCATAATAATTTTCTGGTGCATAATAATTTTCTGGTGCATAATAATTTTCTCTATGAACATTAAAGAAAACCCAACAAACCTCTACCGATTCAGTATGTTTTTAAATGTCTTTAACACCAATTTATAATTCTCTGCAAATTAAATACATTTGGTGTTTCTTATTCACATTCTCACTTGACAGTTTCCAGGTTTTAATTTGTGAACGAATTGAAACTTTCTCTTTTGTTTTTTTCAGCTTACTTTTTTTCTCTAGCCTTCTCCTGGATATAATAATATTTTCCAATGGAAACATTTTATGAGGCCATATCAGTTTTAATTTTAATGAATCAAAAATTTTCATCACAGAAAGTTTCTTAGCCACCTCCACATGAAAGAAAAAAGGAAAGCTAACCTCTTTTGTGAAACTGGGGGAACACTTTCACATAGGTGGATGTCTTCTGGGGATAACAGGCACTGTTTTTAAAGTTAAGTAGCCGAGTGATGGAAGTTGTGTTTGTTTGTTTGATTGATTGATTGATTGACTGATTTGGTTTTGGTTTAGCTGACTGTAGCATACATTTCTAAGGGAACTACTGAAAAGGTCAAAACTAAGCTGCAACCGGCAGAGCCAGTGCTGAAGGCATGGCAATTGATGATCCCACAAATGCCTGTTCATATCTACCTCAAACCATTTGACACATGAGTTGGAGAAAAGAATGTAGATGCCTAGGGGCTCTTTTATCTAGTGACTAGATGACAGAAGACCTCTAAGATAGTTAGTGGACTTCAGCATGTGCCAGTGAGGAAAGGCCATGGAAGCTGAATTTGTCTGGCCTGTAGAAAGAACACTAAGGGGAAACCTAAGTGCTGTTTTTGACTATCAAATGGGACGGTTATACAGAAAATTAGCATCGTCTTCTCAGAGATGCACATCAAAAGGACAAAAAGCATCTGAAAAGAGTTGCTGCAAGGGACGTTTTCTCTAAAAATAAGTAAAAAACACCCATTTTTTAAGAGTGGCTCTCTATTGGAAAAGGATGCCCAGAGAGGCTGTCAAACCTGCATTCTTGGAGACATTCAAAACTTGACTAGACAAGACTCTGAGCAACCTGCTCTAACTTGGAAATTATCCCTACTGTGGGCAAGGGGTTGAATTAGAAGAGCTCTATGGGTCCTTTCAAACATAAATTATTTTACCATCTCTGATCTTCAAAGAGTTTACAACATTCAACTTCACAGCTTCTACTGCAGAAGTAAGAATTTAACCTATTTTACAGAAGAAAAACAGTGGTTCAGATAGTGGTGATAATATTTGCTCCATACCGCATTACAACCCTACAGTAGAACAGGAAACTGAATACATAACCTTTTTCAAGTGAAATTAGTCCTACAGTCAAGATGTCAATACTCCATCGTTACCAATGCAAGTCTTCACAGTATAATTAAAGTAGAGCCTTGTGATGCCTATAAATTATAAGTGCAATAAACAGAATGTAATCAATATGAGCTTGCCTTAAAACCAAACACAATGAATGAGCATTATACATAAGTGTGTGAGTAGTGTGACCACTAAAGGTGTGAAGATTGCAGTTGCATTTAGGAGGCATCACAAAACATGTAAACATTGACCTGGGTAACAGAAATTGCAAGACAAAGGACAAAGAATAATATAAACAAAAGTGACTGCAAATAGGCAGGAAATCCTACCAAACACACTGAGAATTATAATTGGCAACACTTGCAAATAAAGAATAGCAAAGGAAAGTCCTAATTCTGTATGAGCCTGTGCAGGGAATCACTCATAGATACTGATCATGGAAGTTTCCATTTCATCTTTTCTAGGATTTATCTCTGGATATTTCAGGCACTTAATAACATACCCTTAAAAGCACTGACTGAAAACTACTCAGGTGAAACAATTCTTCAAGTTAACTGTAACTTCATTCTAATAGAATTTGCACAAAATTATAGGAAGGGAGAGAACTAGAAAAAAGACTGCTATTGATATCAGTAGCAAGAGAGTTCCTGAGGAAAGTAGTTGTTGTACACGACAACAGGAGCATAACTGACTGGCTTGGATGATTAGGTGAGGAAAGTCATCTAAGTTTGGCTGTGACCAGTGCATTCCAATTGATCATGTATAAATATTAGCTCTGAGCTTAGTGTGTTCTCTCTTCTCTTCTCTTCTCTATATGTTCACATCACCTCCAGAGATGTTTGGGCATATAGTATACCCTCTCCCAATCTTTGTTTTGCAAGGATAAGTCAGCAAAGCTCTTTAATCTACCCTCAACAAAATACACTAGCTGTTCTTCTAGCTTTATTGGTAGCCACTCTTGGCATTTTTCTGACTTCAAATTCCTCTTTTTTTTTTTTTTTTTTTTAGATGTTAATTTTATTTTTTTTTTTTTAATCTACACCAGAAATAGGCAAAGTCTTCTCAGTGTTTTTTAGTTGTACATCTATGATAAACTACGTCTCCTCAACTCTGGCAGTCCTCCAAACTGTTACGTCATCTGCAAATTCCATAAAGACACATTTCCTTATGCTTCAAGCCCACTAAATTAAAATACTTAACAGGATTATAACAGTCTCTTAATCCTGACAACCCCTCTTCCAATAAAAAGCATTATACTCATATTGCCACCCTACCTTTGGCTAGTCTTTTCTTCTAAATTTATTAATACACTGTAGAGTATAGACTTAAACTATTGAGCTATTTGGCCAGCTCTTTTTCCCTTTTCCTGAATATAGATACAATGTTCACTATTCTTTATTCGTCATTGTCACCCCAACTGACAATTCATTTAAAGTCCTCCTAATAGACTTGAAATTTAATATGCCTATTCTTTCAGTATTCTGGGTGAAGATTATCAGAAGCTCCCAGTTTCCCTCCAATAAGAGGTTTACATTTTTTGTTCACCTCATATATGATAGGTTTTATTACTTAAACTGTACTTCCTTCAGAAAAGCTGTCAGTGCATTTATAATCGAAATTTATAATCTAGACTAGTGCATCTTAATCTAGACTTAAAATTTTGAATACCTTATCACCTTACTCTGCTGTGCCCAGGAACATTTTGCTAACAGCAGTAGCCATGCTCCTGGGCTGACAGATGGCCAGGGCATTGCTGTTGTTTCTGTGCTGCTGTACTGGACAAGCTGGAACTCCAGTGTGAACGCGAGTCAAAGGGGCTGTGACCTGTGGATGAGTCCACATGGGAGCAGGGCACCCCAAAGCATCTGTGGCCGTGAATAAGTCCACACCGGAGCAGGTAGATCTCAAAGTTTCTGTGGCCGTGGTTATGTCTGTGCCACAGCAGGTATACCTCTGAAGGGATTGTGGCCCAAGGATAGGTGCACGCTGGAGAAGGCACACATCAAAGCATCTGTGGCTGTGGGTAAGTCCATGCTGCAGCAGGTACACCTTGAAGAATCAGTGGCTGTGCATGAGGTCATGCTGGAGCACCTCAAAGCATGTGGCCGTGGATAAGCCCACAACAGAGCAGGTACAGCCCTGGAGGGACTGCAGCCATGAGTAAGGCCATGTTGGTGCAGGTTTACTTCTGAAGGGACTGCGGCTGTGGGTAAGGCCATGCTTGAGCAGGTATATCTCTGAAGTCATTGTGGCCCATGGAGAAGGCCATGCTGGAACAGGTACACCTCAAAGTGACTGTGGCTGTGGACAAGTCTGTGCCGCAGCAGGTATACTTCTGAAGAGACTGTGGCGCATAGATAAGGCTCCGGTCAGAGCAGGTATAACCCTAAGTGACTGCAGCGTGTGGAGAAGTTGAAGCCAGAGCAGGGGCAAGGGGAGAAGTTCATTGCAACGTTAAACCTGATGGTCTGGTCCAAAGGGACCAGAGGTGGAGAGTGTAATGGAAATACCTTCAAATTGTTGTTACCCAGGATTTGAGTTGCTTGTTATGGGAATTACTATGACAGGAACCCATTGTTGCTAGCTAGGCTGGGAGCAAGGGGAGGAGTTCATTGTAATGTTAAACCCTATAACCTGGCCCAAAGGGACCAGGGGAGGAGAGTGTAATAGAAATACCTTTCCATGATTTGAAGTACATGTTATAGGAAGTACTATAGCAGGAACGACCTCAACCAATGGAGGAGAAGCCTTACAAGAAGCAGTGCAAGGGCAGCAGTGACCTGATCTGAGCTGGCTTTGGTGCCCAGTAACTCCACACAACACACCACCTCTCCTGTCCTGAGTGACCACCATAACAGATGGAGCCCAAAGTCATGGACTAAATGAACTCAATGGACATTTTGTGGACATTTGTGGACATTTTATGGACTTTTCGCAGGGGTCGTACATAGACTAAGAGAATGGTATCTGTGTATTGTATCAAAGGATGGGGAGGCAGCGGGGGTGGTTAATGAGGATGTATTGGATAATGTGTAACCTGACCATGATGTAAATAGTATGGAATAAAGGGAGGAAAATGTGCTGGGTTTGGCTGGGATAGAGTTAATTTTTTTCTATAGTAGCTTGTATGGGACTGTGTTTTGAATTTGTGCTGCGAACAGTGTTGTTGATAACACAGGGATGTTTTTGTTATTGCTAGGCAGTGCTTTCACAGAGCCAAGGCCTTTTCTGCTTCTCACCCCACCCCACCAGCGAGCAGGCTGGGGGGGCACAAGGAGTTGGGAGGGGACACAGCTGGGACAGCTGATCCCAACTGACCCAAGGGATATTCCAGACTGTATGACATCATGCTCAGCCATAGAAAGCTGGGGGAAGAAGAAGGAAGGGAGGGACATTGAGAGTGATGGCGTTTGTCTTCCCAATTAACCGTTATGCGCGATGGAGCCCTGTTTTCCTGAACACCTGCCTGTTGGTGGGAAGTGGTGAATGAATTCCTTGTTTTGCTTTGATTATGTGCACGGCTTTTACTTTCCCTATTAAACTGTCTTTATCTCAACCATTGAGTTTTCTCACTTTTACTCTTCCGATTCTCTCCCCAATCCTGCTGGCGGGGAGTGAGCGAATGTCTGTGTGGTGCTTAGTTGCTGGCTGGGGTTAAACCATGACCCCCATCAATTTTGTGGGCAATACTAATTAACATAATCCTTAATTTATATCTCATTATTCATACACAGTAGCTCACTACTTCTATCCTAATTTCTTTACAAAGTCTTTAAGAGTTGTTATTTACATTTTCTTTGCAAAGTCAATTTCCACCAGACTATCAGCCATTTCACTTGCTTCCTCAACTTTTTTTCATAACACATCCTCCTTGCTAAAGAATCTGTTTCTCTCTCTCCCCCTGCCCCAGCTCTACATTTTCCTCTTGTTAAAATGCATATTTCCACTCCTAAGTCTGATGCTTATTCTTCCATCTGTAGAGTGGTGTTCCACCTAAGTCTGGAGTCCTTCCTTACCTCTTTCTCTAGGTAGCATTTTCTTCATATTTGATGTAAAATAATTCGTGTTTTGTCCATATTTAAATCTTAGAGCATTTAAATCAAATCATTCTACTTAACCAGTACTTTCTTAGTTTGCCCTTCTCACATCATCATTTATTTTCTATCTTGAAACAAGCCTTTGAGTGGCTTAGTTTCCACAGACAAATCAGAAACAGCAGTAAAGATTACCCTCAATGGACTTTTCTACAACTTCAGAAAAAAACCCACTTGGCTGTACGTCTCTGGAGGCATATATTGTCAAAATAGTGACTGTCAGGATGTCAGTGTCTGAGTATTCAGCATCCCCACACGTGTTCTGGTTTCCTTCAAGACTCCTAGACACACGAGGAGAGGAGGACCATGGTTTGCTCCAGCATATTTCCCAGTGTTGTTTGCCCAGAGAGCAGAGCTGCAGAGCACAGTGCAGAACATTTCTGCCAAGTGCTGTGGGTGCAGCCAGTCTCCCTGGGGTGGAGGTCAGGAACCCTGGAAGCAAATCTGGAAGCAAATCTGGGCATCCTAAAACTCAGTCTAGTTTTCTATTCATTGGAGCATTGACGCATATTAATCAGGAAAGAAGTAAGTTATTGTGATTGTACTGGCAGTTGAGGAAAAAAAAAAGACAAATGAAAAAGGATATATAAAACTAAAAATTAAAAGGAAATATTAAAAAGGCCAAAGAAATTAAATTCAGTTATGTTACACTTCTGTTTTTTTCTTCAATTCAAAGCATGAAACAATATTGTATTTATATGATGCACAAATATTATATTATACAAATATAGATGTATGTGTATACATATAAAATATGTATAAAATATGCATTCTGTATTTACAGAAGGATGCTTTGTGCTATCATCTTTATACAGGTGTAATTTATAAACTATTCCTGTGCAGTGTGGCATAAGCAAAAGATTTCTAACTGAGTACCGAGGGGTATTTTTTTTAAATACATCACACATGCAAAACTCACCACTGTATGGATCATGGTATATGCCATTTTTACTTCAACAGCAATAATTTGTAGGAGATCATCAACAAGCACTCTCAACTGTGTTATTCCAATTTAAGGTATCTAAACATGTTACTTCATGAAGCGGTGATAGTAAAACTGGTTTCCTTTATCTTCTGGAGCATGGAAAGGCACAATGTAATAATCCTGGCTGAAAAACTGACTGAAAATGTGAACTATTAATGTTCTTATTCCCAGCCCATCAATAAAATACACTTAATTCACAATCTGAAACTGCTCTTTATTTCCTTTTTTTATACAAAAGCTCCATCACTTGTTCCAGTCCCACATCTGCAACAATCAAGCTACATATAGCCAGAACAAGAATTTGTAGAGGTTCTGGAAACAGAAAAGTTGGACCAACCTAAGGTGGAAAAAAAAAGGAAAAACCTCATAGAAAATGAAACATTCTGTGAATTTGTATGTTCTTTGAAAAATAAAAAGCAACAAACACTTATCTGTATGTAACACTGTTTAATGCACTGTCTATAGAATCAGAGTGGCAAAAATATCAATGATGTGATTTACTATTGAGTTCTGATCCGACTTGCCTGATGACATTTAAAACATTAAATGCATAATGTTCATTAAGACTAGAATGTCTTCCTGAAGCTTTCCATGTAGACAGAATATCAGTTGAAATAACTCAATATTAAATATAGTCAGCATTTTGCAAGGAGAGACCTATGGGTAAAAAACCAGAAGCATCAAAACTCTTTTCAAATTCTCTATGTCTGTAAAGTGTTTGAATGCTTTGGCATTTTTATATTTCACTTTGAAATACACTGAAAATTTATCCATTAATGAATTAATTTGGCTAATGTTCTTTGTAAACTTTGCCCAACTTTTTTTTGATTTATTGAAAAACATCTATTAAAATTTACTGGTCTGGATTTGACAAGCATCCTCCCAGGCTCGGTCTGTATCTCAAGAAGGGAAGATGCGAAGATACTATGCCAGTGACTGTGCCACTTTTTTGCGTTATTCATCTTTCTCTTTTCCACATTGTTCAGGTTCTTTTGTTTGTTTATTGGCAATAAAAGAATAGTCTTACAACTTCAATCATATTATGGATATCAACATTTTCAGTGGGCTACTATTTTATTCCTGACTCAGCTTAGTCTTGTAAATGCTGAGAAAATAGATAAAAGACAGCTGTTTTTCCTAAAGTGTCCATGGAGTCTGTCTGTGTGCATGTACACCTTACAAACTAACTTTATGTTATTAAATTTAGATTTTTCAAATGCATATTTCAGATCTAATTCCCTCTGATAATGAAACTCCTCAGGAGAGACTTCATATTTGCACATACACAATGTTCATCATGAGAATGAATAAAGAAATTTTAAATAAAGTTCACTTGAATTGAATCTTCATTTGAGGATTTAAAATGAATTAATCAAATATTAATGCAAAGTTTATTAAGCACAATACAAAAATCTTTTCAGGGGCCATATTTTCTTCCATTGTGAAGTATCATCATCCCAGCTGTCTTCGGCACAAATGTATTCTTGTCTCTATAATATGGGATAATAGCAATTATTTAGGTAGAATATATCTAATGGGTCAATTCCCTTTTACACTAAGGACTTGTTAAATTGCCCTGGCAGCATGAAGGCACCTTTAAGTTTACATAAATATAACAGTAAGAGAATTGCCATCTAGACCCACTTCCTGCCCTCTCACTATTGCTGAAGTAGTTTAATAGGTAATTGGTGTAGATGGGAATTAACCCCTTTTAATTTCCATTTTTATTTCAGTAAAATTTTAGTGTTTGGAAGAACAGCTAGCACATATAAATGAACACACACAACCTGGGAAATGCTGAATGAATGAACTTTTCTTTTCAACTTACCTGTGTGAAAGATACTTATTTATTACACAAAGTATAACTTCTGATTTTTTTTTTTAATTAGGAGATTATTAATATTTGTACTATTAGTCCAGTCATAACCATTCAAAAACCTGAACACAACTGTGAAGACAGATTAAACTTGGAAAGCTCTAGAGGAGGATTTTTTCTTTTCTTCCCAGCAATGACCAGCAAGAAAATTATATCTGCTTAACTTTTATTTTCAAGACCCCCAATATATCTCTTCTCACACTTTCTTGTTACATTAATTTACTGTAATTTTTTATGCTCAGATGAGCAAAAGCTACTACTCATTTAGAACTGAGAAAAATATCTCCTGAGGAATGCATCTCAGAAACACAAATCCCCATGACTTCCTTATGTCTCCTTGGCGCTCTGTTTTGTTCACTGACTGTCCCAGGAAGTGATGACTTAGGACACATTTGCAGGCAGTGGGATTGTTTATCTTCTTCTTCCTTCATGCTCATTATTTTGTACAACCACCATGTCCTTCTGGGACTGTTAGCTACAAGACAAATTGTTCCATCTCTGCAGGAGAGAAATTCTCTGCAACAGAGCAAGCAGAAGGCTTCTCAGCAGTGTAAGAGGAAAAAAAAAAAGAAAAGAAACAAACAACACAAAAAAAAGCCAAACACACAAAAAACCCCACGTACATCACTGGGTATCCCAAGGAAGGAAGACTAGGATCAGGCTTGTTACAGGGATGAGAAATCTACAATTCAGAAAATGAAGAAAAAGTTGGGGCAGATACCAGAAGTTTGGCAGCTCTTGCTGCCTTTCTCCATGCTCTTCTTTCCCAGCATTACCTACTCTCACCACTGTTCCTGTTGGTAGCAGCAGACCAAGCTTTTCAAAGCTCTGCTGTAGATGGAGTAGATTCTGCCATCACTCCCTATGTGATGGGTTTCCTTAGGGAACTATCTGTTTCACCTATGGCTAGAGCTGCTCATTTGCCTTCCCCTTTGATGAGCCAGGGCTTAAATCAATGCGCTAGAGTTTAACTTTGTGAAGTTTTTTCCATGGGTTTGATTTATGAAACTGAAAATCTGAATTTGAAGGACAGTAACAAAAGCTTGCAAACAAACTAGACTTATGCAATATTTGCATGTATTCCTATGGTATCGTTTTCTTAAAATAATGAAATATTTCTCCAGCAATATAAAAGCTTGTAATTTCTTTTAAAATTCTGGGGTTTGCTGTGGCAGTTAAACAAATAATAAAAATTTACAAGAGTTACAGATAAAATTTCATTTTATTTGCTATTTAAAGAGAATATTTAGAAAAAAATCCAGTACTTGAATACTTCTGTGCATACATTGAGTTAATTTACTGTGACATTAATTTTTAGAGTTTTACAGTAATACCTATAGTAGACCCATTCTATTGTCTTTCTGACTGAGGCTAAAAATTTTAATGAAATGACCAGGATTCATCATCATGGACTTCCTGTATAGCTTGGCCAGCTTCTTTAGTTCTCCCTATTTGATTAGGAAATAAGGCTAAATCTCATTTCAAAAGTGGAAGAGTGACTTAATCTTTTAATAGCTGGAAGGCTTATTAAGCTCTCCTAGTGTAAATTTAAACTGCAGTGTGTATTGCTTACAAAGACCCACACTAGTGAAAATTTCTAGTTGCCTAAGAATAATGACCTTCCTCCATGTTTCTATTGATAAAAAAGCTTTTTTTTTTTCTTTTTTTCCTTTTATTTCATGGAATGGTAGCAACTGGCTTGTGTTGACAGTGTTGGGTTTGGTTGGTTGCATGGGGATTTTTTTATATATTATTACATCTTTTCTACAATTCCTTTGCAAAGAAAAACAACCAACAGGTTTTTAAATTTGATGAGGGTCTTTTAATATTTTTTTTGTCTTTTTTTTAGTTGTCTGTCCAGCACTATGTAACTGTCCTTTATAAAGAATTATATAGTAAACAGAGATTTTTAAAATTCTATATGAGTTTGTTTTTAAAAGATAGTTTCTGTACTAAATTCTACATTAAAGATCCAACACTGCATTAAAGAAAATTTCATTTGCTGGGAAATTTTAAAATTTAAACAGAACTTACTAATAAAGAAGCACAAATAGGAATAATGCAACTTAGGTCCAGTCTGTTACAGCTAATACCATACCTAATTTACATAAATCATTTAAGCAAAGAATGAAGCGGCTAATTTAGATCTAAGAAAAGGATGGATGTTCCTTCCGACCATGTCTTCCCTAAAAGATTTATTATCATACTTGCAAAAACAATAGAAGAAAAGGGAATATACGGAAGAAAACCAAGTTCTCTAATGTGTTAACCCCACGTATCCAAAAGATTTCAGAAAGACTTATCTCCATTCCAGCCTTTGAGAAATGAAACCTGAGATCCTGTAAATTGAAAAAAGCAGGAAAGCTTAAAAGCAGTGCACGACTTCTTTACTCAGTGGCCTTGGAATAATGAAAGGTCGAGACCAGTGATCATATGTCTCCATAATTTCAGTCACAATTGGCAAACACAATTTAGAAACTGCCAGGAAGTGAAATTGATCTCACTGCATGAGAAAGGAGCATCCGTCTCTTACAATTTCATTACCCCACTACAAAAACAAAGAAATTCAACCACATTTGTGGTTACCTTTATGAAGTCCCTGCAACTTGCATGTCAACACACTTTTAAGTGATTTTCATCTACACCAAACCAAAGTTTAAAAAGTATGCACCTAGCTAAGAGAAACACCACAAAAAAATGCATGCAATTATCTTTGAGGCTAGAATTGTTGAAAGCTTGTGAGTATCAATACAGCAGAGTTTTCATGACATTGAATACCTGACTTCTAGTAATATTTAATCATTTTTTAGCATTGAATAATTTTTTTTGCTACCAGCATGATAAGACTGAACTAGGGACTAGAAGCGTGCATTCTGTTGGAAAATGAGCAGCTTTTGAAGAAGACTTGTTTATTTTCAAATAAACTAATTGAAAGAAAATTGCCAACAGGTTGTTTCATTTTCCTGCTAAAAAGTAAGGAGATTTGCATTAACGTGCTTGAAGTGAAAGAGGAAAAACATAGAGTCCTATGTATATACTACTGGGAAAGATCACCATTTCAATTTTTTTTAAGCCACTTGTTATTATAGCACCTTGTTTTCAGCTGTTTAGCATTGCAAACTGTTTATTTACACAAGCTACAATTTTCAGTGTCTGATGTCTGCCAAGAGCTCAAATTGTGGTGGAAAATTTAGCTGACATTTTCAAACCAAAATAAAAGTTCTTTTACAAATTAAAAAGGCTGGGGAAGTCACGGATAGCATTAACACTAAGAACATGGTTTGGAGTTGGGTTGGTGGAATACATTCCGCTGGCAAAGCAAATGCGATGCTTTGTCCATGCCCCAGCATTCCCATGTAGCAGAGAGGGCTGGGTAGGCTCACAGAGGTCTCAGGCAGAGGTCAAAGGCACTCTCTGCATTAAATAGAAGCTGACTATATGCAGTGGGTTAACCTTGGCTGGCCACCAGGTGCCCACCATGCAGCTCTATCATTCCCTGCTGCCAAACAGGCCAGGGGGAGAAAATAAGATGAAAAACTCATGGATTGAGATAAAGACATTTAAATAAAGAAAAGCAAAGGGCACACATGGAAGAAAAGGAAAACACACAAAGATTTATTCTCTACTTCCCATCAGCCAGCAATGTCCAGCCACTTTCTGGGAAGTAGGGCCTCAGTACACACAACGGTTGCTTAAGATAAATGCCTTAATAATGAATGCCCCCTCCCCTCCTCCTTTCTCTTAACTTTTATTGCTGAGCATGATGTCATATGGTATGGAATATCCCTTTGGTAATTTTTGGTCAGCTGTCCTGGCTGTGTCCCTTTCCAACCTCTTGCCCACCCCCAGCCTACTGGCCTTTGGCGGGGGGCGGGGAATTGGAGAGACAGCCTTGATACTGTGCAAGCACTGTTCAACAGTAGCCAAAACACTGGTGTGTTGTCAACACCATTCTAGTTACAAATACAAAGCACAGCACTATCAGGGCTGATATGGGGAAAGTTACCTCCACCCCAGCCAGACCCAAAACAGTACCTCTAAAGAGTCAAAAGCCAGATGTCTAAAACTGAACTATTCACACTGGGGGGGGTTCGTAGCAAAGGTAGGGGAATAGGCAAGTCTAAAGCATAACTTATCCAGCTTATCTCAGAATGAGTTGGCTCATTCTCCAGATAACCTTTCAGATGTTCAAGTTGTGGGAAATTAATTTCATCTATGTGCATGTGAACAATTAAAGCAGATATAATGACTGTACTGTAAATTATACTTTAACTGACCAATGCTAACATTCATCTTGAGTCACATTTTGACACTGTGATATTTTCTGTCTCATTGCTCTTGTTGATTACCTTGCTACTGTGTTGCTGTTTACGCGGCTATTTCTGATGGCAGAAGTTTAGGCTGTGGATCCAAATGTTGCTTGAAATTCAAACTGGATGTTAATTCAATTACAGTAAAAGTACAGTAAAGTAAGCATATGTCCCTTCCACCACCACAATTTTTTTATCCCTTGATAGAAAATGACATTACTATTGAAAGAAAATGAAGTGGAGGTTACCAATGCAACACTCAAAAGTTAGAGAAAACTTTGGAAAGGTATCTTTTGTAAAATCATGGTTGACAAATGTCTGGGTTTCCCTTGATATGGATTTTTCCAGCCCTGAATTTGAAACTGTTGGTGTGCTGAAGAACAACTTGGCCATTTTTCTGATGTTTCACAGGTAGGCAATTTCCTTAGGTTATTGCACTGACCAAGTTTTCTGATACTGATGGCCAAAGTTCATGTGCAGATTCCTTGTGCTCCTGAAAACACAATCAGTCTGACTTGTCCTAGTGAACCAAGTTTAATCTATGATAAATAATATTAGTTTGAACATGTGTAGGAAAGTTCATCATATCCAACTCAGCAAAAAAATGCAAATATATTAGCCTCAATAAACACCCACTATATTTCTGACATGAAGTGAGATACAGTTCTACATGCCTCAGTCTGGCAGTGTAGTATGATTATTCAGTCTTAGGCACTCTATTGGATTTGAGATGTCCTTATTTATGATGAAAGACATTGTATTACAGTATTGAGGAAAACAACAGGGGCAGAGGAAAAGATACTATAACACTTCAGTAAATTACATGAACACATACACACACACACACACACACACACACACAGATATGTGTTCTATTTACATTGCAGATATAATGAGCATAGTAAGATTTACCTGGTCTGATAGCTTGCATTGATGTGTAACATACCTGCTCTTTGAATCAGCTAAAAGAGATTGGCAGCAGACACAAGGTTTGGATAGTTCTTTTTTTCTCTTTTCCTATTTCTCAGTTTCCCAGCAAACCATTCTGATTGATAGTTATATAGTTATATGTTTGTATAGTATAATATGCTATAAATGCCTGAATACTGCTTTTCTGCAACAGTTTTGTGTGTTTACTTTTTCATATGCACTAGGTGTAAACTTGATGATTTGGGGAGAGCATTAATCACTGACATAAATATTGTTTCAGATATACATGATAAGGAGTTTAAATGTTTGTGGTAACCCTATGTTTAACATTAGGAAATGGTAAAATAGGTGTCTGAAGAAAGGAAAACATCTGCTTCCTCCTCTTAAAGTATTATACATAAATATACATATATATATGTGTACTCACATATTAATAAACAGTAATTGCTGGTGGCTTTGTCTGGTTGCTTTTCTGTTTTATACACGCATGGTCAACATATTTCTTATGACTACCAGTAGTGCTCAGATCAGTGGTCCTAGGTCTTAGCATTAACTGGACATCTGAAACACCTACGCTGAATTTCACCCACTTGGGAACAACTCTGACTCCCTTCAACCATCTCAGCCTTTCTCTGTAAATGGTAGCACTGCATGGAGTATGTATGCAGGAGACATTATATGTCCAGATACTACTGTAAATGTACTGTATGAGGCATGTTTATTACTCTGACATTTTCACATTTGTACTTATATAGTTCTACCTATTTAAGCAGGATCTCAGCCTCCTTCCATCACCAGGATAGATGGTATACTAGGTGCTGATGGCAAATGTATCATTGGGAATGCAATTCGTAGGACCCATGTTTTTTTAGCAGGAGCTGAGAAGTATCTAGTGAACAGAAGAAAGGGAAGAAAAAACAAGGAGGGTCTCCTGAAAGAAAAAAATTTGAAATGATAGCATTTTATTTTCTCTCCAGAACGTTTCCAATGTGACATTAAAAACACACAAACTAACAAAGAAACAAAAAAAAAGCAAGATAGCACTTTTACAGCTGTCTTATAATTGCTGGTTGACCAAACATGAAGGCATTTCACTGGGCTGGCTGGGGGGGGAGGAGCTGAATCTGAACAGCTCTGTAGACTCCCTTTGCTGTACCGAATAGGAGCTCAATTAAGTTGTGTCAGCATAAATGTTGAGGTGACATAAGTTATTCCACATAGTCTCCAGTTACGAACACAGGGCATGGAGCTGTTGTATGTCCTGTGTCATACCTGTTCTCCCTTAACAAGTATATCAGGTGTTTCATACGTCTGTGTGTGGATACTTATATCAAAGACTAGTTTTCCCTTGGTTATATCTCTTCACTTAGTATACATAGATTTGAGCATCTAAATTTGGGTGTCTAAGTCTGGAGCTGAAATCTGTCCTTGGGGCTTAATTTAGCTGCCTGAATATAAGTGTCTAAAGATAATTTATAAAGTGTTTTGATACTTTCAACTATAGGAAAAACATAAGAAAATTAATATTTTATATTTTTTTAATTCAGTGCTAGCTTTGAGCATTGTACAATATATAAGACACAGGCAGTATATGTGATTGCACCATCATAAAATAGTGTGTCAAATAACCATCAATTCACTAACAGAAGTATGGGCTCGAAAAGAAAAAAACCATGTTTACTAACAATAACTTTATTATTGAAATTAAGGTTATGTTGTTAGACCTTTTAACAGACAATTCTGTGGTTTTTTTTTTTTTTTAATTTATTTTACAGAAGGTTTATATTGTATATTTCCTTCACGTCATCTCATTTGGTTAGTTTCAACATTGCCAAATTTTATTTCATTGAATAACAAAATCAGACAACAGTTGAGTTTGGAAGACAACTTTGGAGATCATCTGGTCCAGCCCCTGTGCTCAGAGGATGGTCAGCTACAGCAGGTTTCCCAGGACCATGTCCAGTCAAGTTTTCAATATTTCCGAGGATGGATTCTTTATGACCACACTTGTGAACTTGTTCCAGAGATGAATCAATCACTCTCACATAAAAAAAAAAATAAAAGAAAATAATAATTTTAAAATTATTATGTTTAAATGCTATTTCCTGTATTTTAATTTGTGCCATTGCCTCTTGGATTCTCATTGGGCACCACCAAGAAGCATCTGGCTCTATCTTCTTCCCTCCCCCGCTGCTATCAGGTGTCAATATACATATTGATATGATGTCCCTGAGCCTTCTTTTCTCCAGGCTGAACAAGCCCATCTCTCTCAGCCTTTCCTCACAGGAGAGATGCTCCAGCCCCTTCATGATCTTCACGGCCCTCTGTTGGACTCCCTCCATTATGTCCATGTCTCTTTTGTATTGAGGAGCCCAGAACTGGGCCCAGTACTCCAGATGTCACCTCACCAGTGCTGAGAAAAGGAAGGATCACCTCCATCAGCCAGCTGGAAGTATTCTTCCTAATGCAGCCCAGGGTGCTGTTGGCCTTCTTTCCTGCACTGTGAGCTCATTTTGAATGTGTTGTCCACCAGGACCTCCAGGTCCTTTCCTGACTGGCTGCTCTCCACCTGGTTGGCCCCCAGACTGTCCTCATGCATGGGGTTATTCTTCTCCAAGGGCAGGATTTTGTACTTCCCCTTGCAGAACTTCATGAGATTCCTGTTGACCCATTTCTCTAGTCTATCTCAGTGCCTCTGAATGGCAGCACACCTATCTGGTGTACCAGCTACTCGTCCCAGTTTTATATTGTCTGTAAACTTGCTGAGGGTGCACTCCACAAATCTCATGTGTTGTTTGTGTCCTGCTTTGTTGCCCTTCCAGGAGATATTGAGGTGATTCAAGTCTCCCATGAGGATGAGGACCGGTGAATGTGAGGCTTCTTCCAGTTATCCAATGAGGGTTTCATCTAATTCTTCCTTCAGTCTAAGCAGACCCTGACTACAATATCACCCATGTTGGTCTTCCTGCTAATCCCAACCCATAAGCTCTCAGTTGGCTCCTCGTCTGTTCTTAGGCCAAGCTCCACTGCTGTCTTGCATAAAGGGCAACTCCCCCTCTTTGCTGCCCCTCTAGTTCTTCCTAAAGAGCCTGTATCCATCCATCACAGCACTGCAGTCATGTGAGCTATCCCACCACATCATCTTGATCCACTGTTTCAGTATTACTTACATTTCTCCTGTGGGTATGGCTTTTGATTAGGCAAGGAATATAAGCAAGTTCTCTCTACCTGTAAGTTGGTCATTTCTGTCATGTCAACTTTCTTCCTTGTACTAGTAAATTTTCTAATCAGAAGACTAAAAGCACTGATTGTACTGTTAATAATGGTAATAATAATCATGAAGCTTTTTTCGTATCAATAATTTTATTTTTCAATGTATGGTTTAAATTACTATAAATATTACTTTATAGAGAATAATAAAAGTGTTTTATATCTTTCTGTATATATTTATGTATGTATTTGATTTTCAATCTTCATAATTTGTTCTTTTGGTAAAATACCCTAATATTGTTACTGGCAACAATATACTGAATATTTCCTTTATTTAAATTAAAAATTACCTTCTCATTTGTTCCTTTGCCAAAATGTTTTCTAGCAAGGAACTGCATTTATCTTTCAATTCCCTTTTCAATATTAATCCTGTAATGACTGAACATAGTCAAGGGAAACTAGAGTGGATGTACACAGCATCGTCAACCATAATCTTCTACAATCTCCCTTGTCAATTAACTAAAGGCAGAGAGTTGACATTAGGTATTAAGAGCTGGATATGTTTCTATCAATAGGTGCCTAATGAGTGATTCCTAGAAGGCTGCAGTTACTTGCCTTTTCCAGGAAAGCCATTAATTGATGAATCAGTAGTGGAACACAAGCAAAGAACACAAGTCCAGAATATAGGTTCAGTCATTTTACAGATACAAATCATTAAGTGACCCTGAAAAAAAGGGTGACTGATTTAATTTGAATAACCATAATAATTACTGAGAGGAGGGGAAAAAAAGAAGAAAAAAAAAGATCTTTAATATATGAGTGCTTAGAGAAGCCATTATTTTCTCTTAAATAATTCTTGCTAAAAGATAGCATATTGGGAAGACAGAAATATTTTTGTGACCTATGATCCTCCAGATTCTTTTGTACAAGACTATAGATCCTAACCAACTCTAGCAAAAAATGTCATACATAGAGTCATACATGTCACACAGAGATAGATCTTTTTATGGTTTCTTCTCTTTCCCTTTTTGTAGGCTTACATGCACTGTAGTTAGATAATATCAACCTTTGCTAGTCATACATGTATCAATAATAAGTCTACCTGTTTCCTCCAGTAACTTTCCTTCAGGGCTACACATGGACCAGTAAACTAGTAATATTGAAAAGAAATTTATATAATGTTATAAGGAATTACTGTTTGGTGGACTTCCTGATTTCAAGATGTCACAACATGCAATAACCAAACAGAAGAACAATCAAACAAAAAAACTGACAAACAAAGATCTTAATTTCAGGCATTAATTTTTACCCCTTCTCCCCAGTAAATGATACACCAGTCACTGTGACTTTCATTATTGGTTCTCAACTCACATCTTCAGTCTCACAAAACTCTTACCCCCCCACCTCCAGAATGTGTCATTGCCTGCTGTTTGCTGCCTTTGCCTTAAAAATGTTTTCCTAAGTACAGAAATATTTTCCACAGCAGCAACTATGAATAATAAAACTTAAATAAAATAAAATAGAGTTTACTTTTCAAGTCTTTATTCTTATGAATCTGACAAAATAGCTTCTTAACTGCTTAGCTGTATAAGTAGTACCTTCTGCTGTACCTTGATGTTTGTATTTTGACTTGTTCAGCATCTCTTACAGTGTCCCTGTCCTGATCTTACATTGCAAAAGAAGAAGAAAAAAATCCCTCCAGTTTTGATTTTGATTTTTTTCATTTACCCTTGGATCATCTGGTGACTCTCAGTTTGGAACCTGGATACTAAATAGTAGTAGAGTGGTATTTGAATGGACATCAGCATACAAGGAAAAATGAACAAAATAACTGAAAAAAATAAGTTTTTGATAGCAGTTTATGAATATATCTGGTCACCTTTACCACCTGAATAAATAGAAGTAGGATGAGAAGACATTAAATGTAAACCAGAGGGAAGAGAACAACGAAGGCAATAATGTTGTATCTGTTGTTATAGTCAAGTCAAGTAAAAGAAATCAATTAGCGTGGAGCAGTAATCATGGAAATGTTCTCTGTCATGATGAAAGAGCAGTAGACATGGTGCTGTCAGAAGAAAAATGAAAGTAAACCCAAGTACAACAAATGTTTATGGAGAACTAACCAAATCCTATGGGTTGCTATCGAAGAGAAAGAAAGTGCAACAATTTTATTAGTTTAAAATTCACTAAATCAAAGGAAAGTCAAGTGCCACATATTTGCATAAGTGCTAGGTACTATTCATTTAAAGAGGTCTAAAGGTATGTAGATGTTAAGATAATTACCAAAGAGAACAACCCCTCACAAATTAGCTCAGGAAGCTCTTTGCTAATGTAGAGTTCTTGCAGATTAAGATTATATAATATAGTCAGTGTTCATTCAACCTCATTTTCAGAAGCTATTAAGGAACTGATCTTTCCCTGATTAGTTTTAGCCATACAGAAAATACACAATAGAGAAACCTAAATGTGATTTTAATTAACAGAAGGCCTAGTCACAAAAGAGGCCAGACTGAAGAACACAACATGGTACTGAAACTTTTTTTCTTCATAATATTTGCATTACAGATAATGAAACACACCCTTATTTGATGGCTGTTGTTTAACTGTGTTGACGCAAGTTCACATTTTCTTGCCATCAGGTATTTTTCTCAACAACATTGATAAACTCAGCATTAGCTTATTTACAACAATAACGCAAGTTAATTTCCTCAGTCAATTACTCAATTAGTATCTTCATTTAATTCATTAGTCTATGTCACTTCATTAAAAGGAAAGCTATGACTTATTTCAATGTTATGCAAAATTCAATATGCTAAGAGTACCTACATTTTAGAAGAGTTAAGTATCTTAAATTAACAGCAAATTTCAGCTGTGCTGCTGTTACAGGAATTAATTATAATTACTAATCTGTACTGTGTGTGACTTGCAATTTTATTTATTAAATATGAGAGGATTTCAACTATTTGCCATAAGAATATTTTCTTGTGACACCCACTTCTACCTCTACCATCCTCCTTTTCTTTTAGATACTTATGTTATTCCACGGTATAAATTAGCACTGTAAAATGCAAACTAATCAGCTGATATCTCTCTTAAAAAACCTAAAAACTTCAAAACAGTCTATTTTTTTGACTGCCAGCTGACCACGTTGTGATTCCCTTGACATACCTCTTCCTGTATAGAAATGCTATACATGCAGTTAGCAGTTGCCCATATATTGAGAAATAGTTGTTTCAGTTATAGAAATAATATTGAATTCAGATGTCTAAACCAATAATGGAAGCATTCTTGTAATTGGAAAGCACAGCCTCCAAGTACCTGGAACCAAGAGAACTTCAGTTTACTTATTCTAAAAAGAGAAGCATATATTTTATAAGAGAAAGAAATATTTTAACATCTTGAGATGTTCTTACTGTGATTGTTTACTCAGAAACAGCAAGAGAAAAGAGAGATTGAAAAAAAAACCATAAAAAGAAAGAAAAAGAAAAGAAGATCTAAATGCAAGAGGGCCTGTAATTTGTTCACTTGTCAACTGCTTACTCATACTGTTAGCAGCATGATCTTGCGGCTTTTATCTAATAAACCCTCAATGCCTCTGTCATATAACAGGAAGCGAAGCCCTTCAGCTACAAGTGCTTGAGAGCTAAGTTCACCTGCTGCGACTATTTTTGCCATCTCCTAGGATAACCGGAGGTATCTAGCTTAGGGTCAAGTAGAAACTTAATTAATATTTTGACAATCTAGTTCTTCTCATATCTATATGAATGAAAAAGTGAACCAACAGTCTGTAGCCAGAATAATTCCACATTACCACTATAGTCTATTAAACTAAAGAATAAAATCAAGTGATATTTTTTTTTCTAGAAAAACAAATCTTCCCCCCAAAGCAAACAAACTGAGTTATGAGAATTTTACCAAAATTTAATACTTTTCTGTAAAAAAAAAAAAGAGGCATTTCACTAACATTGTTATACCCGTTATGGTAGTAAGGGTTTTCTTATTCAAGGAATTTGAATTTTAGTGGCCTTAATGAAAAAGGTAAAAGGAAGACTTTGTACTTTGTAAATTAGTGTTTAAAAAACAAATATGTCCTACTTTTTGGACATTCTTTCTTCAACTGTGTTATAAATTAATGGGGTTCGGTAACATGAAAACCTAACTAAAACAATAAAAAGCAATGAAAGCCACAGAAGGAAACAATATTACTATATGATTAACATATTTTGCCAGAGTGTTCTGAAGTGGTAGTTTCTCTAGGGTTGCACTCTATGGTATCCTTTTGGAGGTGTTCACTGATGGAAGCCACTGAAGGAAAAATCCTGCAGGTAAGTCCCTAAAATCAAGGTCTCAGAAGGTGCAGCCCATTGAACAGTCATGGTCAAAGCCTAGAATCCTGTTTGTCAAATAAATGGCAGAAGGCCAACTGGAGGAGGGAGAAGGATACCTTCTGATATATCTTAGTATATTTGTATATTAAGGATTATGTCATTTGCATTTTATCTTAATCTGTCTCGCATTAAATGAGATTTAACACAACTGATAACAACCATGAATCCCTTACCTGTGGGATTCTTGAGCAGCTTGAAAAGTGCCTTAGTTTTTCAGTGTTTCCACCCGGATATCTGAAGGATAACAAAAGGGATCCCTATTGCAGCTATGCAGTGCATACAAGGATAAAGTGAGAGGTCGAATCACCTCCAGTGTAGATGGATGGAACTGAAGTGCCCCTCTTCAAAGTGCTCCTTCTAGAGCAGCTGTGGTGCTTCAAAGGGCAGAGGCAGATTACATCTGTAGGCAACCTGAATACAAAGACAGTATGAATACATGAAGCTGGACCCTTATACTAGATTTCAGTTTGCTCTTTGGTCTCATGAGTTCAGGTATATCACGCAGCCAAAATGTAATGTGCCACAGCTATTAATTATGTAGTAGTAGTATTGGAATATATAATGCAACTCTTCAACAAACCATTCATAGACATACTGGAGTGAGTCTAGCTAAGTGCCATGAAGGTGATGAAGGGACTATAGCATCTCTTATATAAGAAAAGGCTGAGAGATCTGGGATTGTTTAACTGAGAGAAGAGGAGGCTCATAAATATGCATAAAGACCGCGTTGCGGGGAGCAAAAAATACATAGCGAGACTCTACCCAGTAGAAACTAGTGATAAAACAAGAAGCAATGGGCTTAAACTGACACACAGGAAATCATGTTAAAATGAAATAAATAACTTTTTTACTGTGAGGGTGACCAACCATTGGAGTAGGTTGCCCAGAGGTGTTCTGGAGTCTCCACCCATGGAGACATTCAAAACCCAACTGGATAACGCTCTGGGCAACCTGCTTTAGCTGACCTTGCTTGAGCAAGGGGTTGTACTAGATGAGCTAAAGAGGTCCCTTCCAACTACAGCTGTTCTGTGATTCCATGTTTCTGTGAAAAATACTGAAGAGAACTGAACATATGCTGAGTAAAACAAAACAAAAACTCAGATCAGCATTTTGTTCAGAGTTAGAAAATAAAGCTGTAATTCCAGTGTTTCCAAGGGAGAAGTTTTCCACTTTCATAACCAAAATAATTATCTTTTATTTTTAATTTAAATTTTCCAGGAAGTTTATGTTCTCTATATGTCCTCGCTATTACTTCTACAAAGACAAGGAAATATAACAAACTTAAAAATATCTTAATTCACTAAATAAAAATGCTGGTCTAAATATCTTCTAATTTTACAGTATTTGTAGTAAAACAGAGTACTTCTAATGAAAATATTTGGCAATACTTATTCACAGGTACAGTGATGTAAGTGAATTAACTTATATGACTATGAAGTAGCTTGCCACCTCTTATAAATTGTCAAAATACCAATGTTGTGGTTTAACCCCAGCTGGCAGCTAAGCCCCACACAGCTGCTTGCTCACTCCCCCGACCAGGGTGATGAGGGAGAGAATCAGAAGGGTAAAAGTAAAAAAACTTACAGGTTGAGATAAGAACAGTTTAATAATAGAAATAATAATAATAATAATAATAATAATAATAATAATAATAATAATAATAATAATAATAATAACAACAGTAATGAGAAGGAAAATAACAAAAAGAGAGAAAAATAAAACCCAAGAAAAACAAGTGATGCAAATGAAAATCAATTGCTCACCACCAACTGACTGATGCCCAGCCTGTTCCCGAGCATCGCCCCCCCCCCGCCCCGGCCAGCTTTCTCCCTAGTTTATACGCTGAGCATGATGTCATATGGTATGGAATATCCCTTTGGCCAGTTTGCATCAGTTTTCCTGGCTGTGTCCCCTCCCAGCTTCTTGTGCACCTCCAGCCTCCTCGCTAGCAAAGTCCTTGAATTAGTGTAAGCACTGCTCAGCAACGACTAAAACATCAGTGTGTTATCAACATTATTCTCATCCTAAATCCAAAACACAGCACTATACCAGCTACTAGGAAGAAAATCAACTCTATCCCAGTTGAAACCAGGACAAGCAGGAAATGTCAACCTGGCTAGCTTTTCTGATATGACACATGTGCCATAACTACTCCCCTCCAGTGTTCAGAAAACATCATTTTGACCTCTGTTATGAACATCCTTTTCTTCCTTCCCTTATAGCTGCTGGAAGTTGCTCCATACTGTTCCTACTTAAAGTTTTCAGCCTGTTGTCCTTACACACTCTCTCCTTTATTTCTAGTTGCCTTGATTAAGTGTCTTTGGTGATACACAATATTTGCCAGCCTGATGCATAGTGCCTCTGAACACACATTGAAAGTTCAATTAAATAAGAACTGAAGTGTTAAAATAGTTTGAAATATTTCGTAATGCATTATTTTGTTTTGATCTTGTATGTATTAAATATACCATAAGTCTGTCTTTGCTGAAACTAGACGTGTAATGTAATGCGGATAAGGTCTGAAGTATAGCAATTAATGAAATACAAATTTGCAAGAAAAGAAAGATCAATTTAAGGTTTTGCAGTCAGTTTGCAGTCCACCCACCCACCCACACTAATATAGCGGTAGGGGAGACAGACAAAAGAGAGGGAGTTACAAGCCTGTCATTTCTAGCAACAACCTTACTGGGTGGAAAAGAGAGGACATTTTTACTGATGGCTTATGTGACTAAAATTGAAAGCTTCACAGGAACACCTAAATATTCTGTCTATGCAACATCAAATTTTATTTGCCACCAAAAATGGTGACTCATGCCAATCTCTTTCCCTGTGATCAAATAATGTCACTACATATGCAAAAATTGATCTTCAGAAGAGTTACCTATGTGACTATTACCTCTTTTTTGTCTTCAAATATGTGAGATGGTGGAGATCAAAAGGTCATTTGTATAAAGAAGGTTTACATAAAACCCACACTAAACAAAAACAAAGGAAAACAGTCCCCAGTTTCTCATTTCCCACACAAACTCCCAGGCTGCCATACAGGTTAGCCTGCAAAAGCATTATTTTTTTGTTGCTAATTTTTTTGTTGTTGTATCCAGTGTACTGTGGTAAAGTCTAGAGGCAGTTTTTCCCATTGAGATAAATATTTTGCAAGTGGGAAGTTTTCTGCACATGTTTGAAACAAGAAACAAGTAAAGAGACGAAACAATGGGAACGATGTTAAACGTGAGATGACTACGAATATCACCACAAGCTCATATGTGGACAGATATGCACTAACCTAGCCCATCCTGCAAGCTTCCAACCAGGGAGTTGATAATGATCCTAAAGCCTCAGCTTGGGAATAGCCCTTGGTTAACTTACTCTCACTTCAAAGCTTAGGCAGGGAGAGTGAACTGCTCTTTGTACATGATTGCACTGGCATGTCCTGATGTCGTTTGACTAACCATAAGCATCTACTAAGTGACTACAAATGTCTAGTGCAATTTTAAATTAATTGCAGAACACATAAACTCTGGAGAGAGATTATTTGCAAAATATAATCCATGGACATAGAAGTATAAAGCAGCAACTTGAGCTCTGTTTTCTATTGTTGGAAAACATAGAAAACTTCCTGATCCAAACCAAAAGGCTAACACAGATGAAAACTAAGAAATATTTCAAATCCATAATGTCCAGATTCTTTGGCATGGTTCAGCTTCTGTTCTACATTGCCCAAATACCTGCTGTATCTTCACAGATTTTCATTCCTTGTTACACAGCTCACCTGATATTATACAGCTTCATTGTTCCTTATTCTACAGGGCTTTGCTTAACCTGCTCATCCAAAATGGTTCAGCATAGGTCTCCAATGGTGAGTAATATTTGTATTAACAATTCACTTTCTTCTCCACTTGTCTCTCTTGAGTAAATGCCTAAGAATTTGTCATGGTAATCTTGTAAAAAAAAGGAGAGGAGAGATTGAATACATAACAGGACATTAAAATTCAAAGCCTTAAAAAAATGTTGAAATGGATTCAATTGTTACACAGCTGCTCTGTTTGTAAACAAGTTTGCCAATGCCCATGTAGATCACGCACTCCAAAGAATGGAGGAAATACAGGAAAAAAGCACCATCTGAAAACACTTTGTGAGAGATGGGACAAAGCAGTTGTTGCTTGTCTGACATTCATGTCTACATAATACGATCAGAGACAACCCTATGTACAACTTAATCCTGTACAACATATAAAGTGTCAGGAGTCTTGTTCGGAGTGCTTAGCATATCCGAAGGGCACTGGACCCTGTATAGAAAATTTCACATATGCAAGACTCTTCTGAATTAAGGTAAGCAGTCACATACGCACTGCCTGTACAATTCTTTGTATGAATCCTTTTCCTTCCTTAATTCTTTTAGACATATGAAGCAGTTAACAGTGCTGATACTTAAAGCACTGTTGTCTTCTGAGGTGGTCCAATACCTTTTGAAGGAGGTTCAGCAAAATCCATCCATTGCATTGCACTGAATTTTCAAGATTAATTTAGCACTCCTGAGACCTACAGAAAGGAAACCAAACCTTTTTTTAAGAAAAAACAGATTCTGGGATACAAAATATTTGATAAATATGACATCCATAGGGCACAGCACTATGAAACAGTCCAGCCTAATGTATTCAAGTGCATAATACTATTGTGCTGCTAAAAATTAGACTGCCCTGATTTTTAAAAACAAATGAGGTTCATATATATTTTAAAAACAAATGAGGTTTGTATATAATATATAGATATTCATATACACAATGAATTGAAAGTTGTTTAGATATGCTCAGTGTGCATTTTTTTCCTTTGTCATGTTTGGATTTCATTTAAATGTATGGTTTGCTTATGGAATAATGTCTATTTTATATAAATTATTGACAGTTACAATTTATCTGAATTCTACTGCAATATTGTGCATGGGTGTGGGTCTGGAGGGTGATTAGGGATTTCTGTTCTATATATGTAAATTCCTTAAATGACTACTAGGGAAGAAATCAAATCCTTAAAGCAACATTCTTATCTAATATTAGGATCTGTTGTCTTGGCCTTAAATCTTTATACTGAATTTCATACTAGATTTGTGGATCTCACTGATTATATTTATTTTCTCTTTTTAGAGTACAAACATTTAAATATACAGTTATACATGTGCACACAAAGCCTTTTTCTTTGCTGTTGTGGTGCTGCATGTTACTCTGTTCTTCTCTCTAGAACTGAATTGATTGTATTGCATTAAAACTTAAGGAAGCTGGATATTATGATCCAGAAGTCTGGCACAGACCAGGTCAGACAAAATAAGTCCATTTTAGAACTGCATAGAAAAAGAGGGTAACTATGCAGTGTGTGCAGCAGAGGTGGGGGAGAAACAAGACGGAAGTATGGGAATGTCAAGATTTTGCTCAATTTTCAAGAGCAAGCATCAAAAAAAAAAAAAAGGAAAGAAAGAAAAAGAAAAAGGAAAAGAAGAAGACAGATAAATAATGTGAGCAAACAAGAAATATGAACACGCTTTTTATATTGCCAAAAGTACTTAGGCTAAACATGTAAACATATCAGAAATGTTGTATAAAATTTAATCTTTTCATAGAAAAGCTTATTGAACCTTCAGGGTCCATTAGACACAACATCAAAAATAAAGACAAGCTACTTCTTAACATTAAAAAGATTAAATAAGCATCATAGCTTAAACTAACCAGTTGCAAGTTAACAATAACCCTAGAGAGTAAAACCAATTTTTTTTATAATGCAGTTGACATGTCTGTGCCTTTTGAAATTCTAGTTAATGGAGAAAAATCCATAAAACAATTATAGGTCATTTGCATATGAATTCCCAGGGGCTAGCTGGTCTTACAATAATGTTCAATAAACTTTTGAAACAGTTAATTTCTGTTCTAACATGTAAACAATCACAAACTTTTATTATAATGAGAAAATATTGATGTCAGTGATGCCTGTGTGTATGCAGAATAATTCCATCAAAATCAGTCACCCTGAGCAGAATTTACCTGAGACTATCCCAAGGATTAGTAAACTTTTGGTGGATTCCTGGACAAAGAACTCAACATTAAGTTTAACAGATGTAACATTCCGTGTAACAGATAGGGATTATTTTTTTAGAAGAATCTGACAGTAATAAAGAGAATGTTTGTAAAAGAGTTATTTACATCGAGGTTAGGTTGTGCTCCAGTTTACACACAAACTATCTACAATACATGTAGAAAACTGTATTGTATGGAAAACTTGAAAGAGCTCTGTGCATACTGATCTCTAAATACCAGAGGCAGCTGAGCAAAGACACTGAGGGTAACTTGCTGTTGGGGCAGACTTGGGGCCAGATACTATTTTGTCATGTAAGTGTGGCATTGTGCCCAAGCTAATAAATCTAAACAACTGCTGTGCAAATGTCTTTTGCTGTGCTGTGTTATATAGATTTGTTGCTACAGCCCAGCATTCACTGAGTTCTCTGCATTCAACACGATAACATAACCTAGGCATGTCTACGTTGAAAGCTTTTTGTCTTATTGCGACTACTCACTTAGGGTGTCCTTCCAAAATATATTGTAATACAGACTTAAATACACTCTTCTTCTAGGCAGAGCTTAAAATAAATACAGAAGGACTTACAATTATATGCTTACATCCTATTGATTTCAAATAATATTGTCAATAATGACGTCAATAATGTCCTGAGCTGGTGCTGATCTCTGTTAGGTAGATTTATTTTCTGTTTGCAAAAGAATAGTCTCTATTGCATTTTGGTTGGAAACATTCAGAAATCTATTCATGTGGAAAATTTTAAAACACTTGGAATCAGCAAATATTTTGCTGAATGCCTTCTTTGTTATTACTGAAGCTCTTTCTAGCAATAATAATGTAATTTCCTAATTATAGCCAAATGAACTCAGACCTTCTCTGAAAAAGAAACATTTTTTTTTTTACTTTCTGTGCTCTGGTCATGTACTAAGAAGGCATTCACAAAGAAGTGTAGACATTCTACCCTGCCCTTAAAAAACTATATAGTCTCTTTAAATTACTTCACAAAAAAATTCCAATACTGGACCATAAATGATTTATATACACACTTAAAATATAGAACAATCTGACATTTATATCCTTTTTTAATTGCTTTTTTTTTTGTTTATTTACTTAAATCAATGCATTTACACTCTGAAGAATAACATATTAAGGAAGGCTACACAGATGTCATATGAGTACCACGAAGCGTTATTATAAAAGGGTTTTTTTTTTGTTTAAGTGCTTATTCATGTTCCTTGTCAATTTAGAAATGAAACATGCTTCAGAGCTTATTCTAGTTTTAAACTGATTTTGTTAATAAAGAATTCTTTTCACATCAGCATCTCCCAGCTTGTAAAATTAGCTTCATAAATGGAAATAACTGATAAATACCTGAGTGGAAGTGGGTTTGGGTTTAACTACATGAAAGTACTAAAAAGCTTTGAAACAATGAGTATTTGTAAATTCTAGCTGGGTTATTCACAACATGTGTTTCTGTTTGTAGTAATGATAGCTGGCAAAGATAAATTCAGTAGTCTTATACATGCACCAGTAAGGACTTGTACACACTATTTGTGCATAATTCAGGACATTCTAAATGTAAATGAAGGAGTCTGTAGTAATTTGTGTGGTTCAAATTGTCAAATTTACTTTTATATATACATATAGATGCATACACATATATATGAATAGTTGTATGTGTATATATCTATATACAGTTCATAAAATAATTACTACTTAGAAAAGAGTTCATATGAACTTAAGTACAGCAACCCTAAACCAATGTGGGGGGTCTCACAGTTATATAATGAGGTTATATAAATTCTGAAATTCATCACTTTTTTCAGGTATACATGCAGCATGCACCTAACTGATCCTTACTTTAATGACTGTTAATGTAATCTGTGACTCCTCTTTTTCCTAGAATTTCAGGAGTAAGTTTTATCCTTTCCAACCTCTTAAGCATGACTGAGTCTATTTCCAGCAGTGTGTTGAGTCCCTGGTGGTATGCTTTATAAATTGCATTAGATAAAGCAGCAACCAGTTATAACTGTAGGGATCCAAAAGTTCAATGTGCATCTATGATTTAGCTGTACTAGCCTCTTTTTGTAGTCAACATTAGACAATGAAATGTGATTGATCTTAGGATGAGATTAATCAACCTTTTGAGATGCCTGTGTCATTGCATAATTTCATTGTCAACAGAAAGGCTTGTGCAACTAGCTCAGAGTCAGAAGATACATTTGCTGATGTTTATATTAAAGCAGACAAATCTGCTTGCTGTTTGGAATAATTATCTCAAATTTTTTCCATCTTTTATTTTTTTTTAGATACCTATATAATGCAACAACATAAATAGCTTTTTTTTTACAATTTGTTGGTAAACTAGAACAAGGAGATACACAGGTTTGGTTTGAACATATTGTAATGGTACTTACTTAGAACAGGTTTATAGCTAAAGAGTCTACCTGGTGTTTTACATTACTTGAGTTTTTATTACCCGTCCAGATTGAGTGTCTCTGCCCATCTCTGGCAGAATTATTACTTTCAGACTTACCCTGTTGGATGAATCAGATGGAACAGCTATGGATTTCATCTGTCTGGACTTCTGTAAGGCCTTTGACATGGTCCCCCACAACATCCTTCTCTCTAAATTGGAGAGAGATGGATTTGATGGATGGACTGTTGCGTGGATAAGGAATTGGCTGGATGGTCACATCCAGAGAGTAGTGGTCAGTGGCTCAATGTCCAGATGGAGATGGGTGACAAGTGGTATCTCTCGGGGATCTGTATGGGGACCAGCACCATTTAATATCTTCATCAATGACATAGACAGTGGGATTGAGTGCACCCTCAGCAAAGCTGCAGATGACACCAAGCTGAGTGCTGCAGTTGATATGCCTGAGGGATGGGGCACCATCCAGAGGGACCCGGACAAGCGTGAGAAGTGGGCCCATGTGAACCTCATGAGGTTCAGTGTGTCCAAGTGCAAGGTCCTGCACCTGGGTCAGGGCAACCCCTGGTATCAATACAGGCTGGGAGATGAAGGGATTGAGAGCAGCCCTGGGGAGAAGGACTTTGGGATACTGGTGGATGAAAAGATGGACATGAGCTGGCAATGTGTACTTGCAGCCCAGAAGGCCAACCGTATCCTGGGCTGCATCAAAAGAAGTGTGGCCAGCAGGTCGAGGGAGGTGATTCTGCCCCTCTACTCCACCTTCGTGAGAGCCCACCTGGAGTACTGTGTTCAACTCTGGAGCCCTCAGCACAGGAAAGACATGGACCTGTTGGAGCAAGTCCAGAGGAGGGCCACAAAAATGATCAGAGGGATGGAACACCTCTCCTATGAGGAAAGGCTGAGAGTGGTGGGGTTGTTCAGCCTTGAGAAGAGAAAGCTCCGAGGAGACCTTATTGAGGCCTTTCAGTGCTTAAAGGGGGCTTATGAGAAAGATGGGGACAAACCTTTTATCAGGTCTGTTGCACTAGGACAAGGGGTAAAGCTTTTAAACTAGAAAAGGGTAGATTTAGACTACATGTAAGGAAGAAATTTTTTACAATGAGGGTGGTGAAACACTGGAACAGGTTGCCCAGAGAGGTGGTAGATGCCCCATCCCTGGAAACATTCAAGGCCAGGTTGGATGGGGCTTTAAGCAACCTGATCTAGTTGAAGATGTCCCTGCTTACTGCAGGGGGCTTGGACTAGATGACCTTTAAAGGTCCCTTCCAACCCAAACCATTCTATTGATTCTATGATTCTATGTCACAGACATCAAAACAAGAAGGCAGAAAGATTACATAATAGCTAAATAAAAGTATTAGGTGATGTTATAACCTGAATGTGTCTTTTGATAAACAGATGTCACCCTCAAAGCATTGTCAGTTCCCCTATAGAAGTTGTATCTGTACAAATTAAGAAACTCTAACTTGGCGTTTGAGTATAACAAGTGTCTTATATTTTTTCAGATTTTCTACAAATATCTGTAGGCTGGTTTATGCATAGAAGTTCTGCATTTCCCATTCTGTTTTTGATAGAAAATGTAAAAGAAAATAACCATGAGCTTGCTAATTCTTCATCATTTTGTAAATGTTATCCTTTGGATAAAATATATATAGCAGTTCATTTTAAAACAACATGATAATCACTACAGCAGTTTTGAATAAGTCTATGCACATTTAAAGTGGAAGTAGCTTTAAAACTACAGGGAACACTAAGAAACATGGTTTTGGTCTAAGAGTTTTCTAACTATTTTGTCAGTATAAACCAATGAAAAACCTGTTTTGGAATTTAGGACGACAGATTAGATTTCCATGCTAAGAGCGAAAGAAAAATAAACCTAGACAAATAATCTGGGAGAGAGGACCCAAAATGTTAAAAAGACATTGATCATGGAATACCAAAGAATGGCATAGTTTTTCCGGTCAAGCAGATTCCATTTCATACATTTTCTTTTTTTTTTTAATAAAGCATATTTGGTTAGCAACTCCCTTACAACATTGCAAAATCCTTCCTACTGACTTCAGCAAGCACTTCACTGTACTACTGCTATTTAACTTTTGGTCAGCCCTGAACTGGTCAGGGAGTTGGACTAGATGATCATTGTAGGTCCCTTCCAACTGAAATATTCTATTCTATTCTATTCTATTCTATTCTATTCTATTCTATTCTATTCTATTCATTCAAAATGGCACCTAAGCAATGGGCATTGTGCTTTGGATTTTACAGTTTAGTTGAAAATTCTACTGCTTAGGCAAAAATTCTACTGAATCACCAAGATGTGACATCTTTCTAACATCACCATACCATTTAAGAGGTTTAATATTTATAAGGCAGTTGTCAGTTCTTTCAATTTTTGTCACCCAGACAGAAAAGTAGTTAGAGGTGCAAAATGTTTTTGCAATTTCATTAGAAAACTTGGACTGGAGATAGAAGTAGCTTCATAGACAGTTGTAGTGTTATGGACATAACAGTGAAATCTTAAATTACTGTCTAATTTAATTATACATGGAGATAATTTCTCAGTAAAAATTTAGTCTTCTAAATGGTAATTCAAAATTATTGTCATCAGTTCATAGTGAAACTACTCTTTAGTAAAAGTTTTGTTGGAAACATTGCAAGTCTATGGAGTTGATTAAATAATAGAATAAGGAATTGACTGGTTGAAGTCATCAGTTTTGAAGAACTAACCTATAAATCACTTTTTATTAATTCAAATTCCAGTACAGCTGAACATGTAGGAACAGAACACTAACTGGACACAAAATGACTATAACTTTAGAGGATCTGATAATCTTTTTTCAAGGAATCACTGATGTGGTACCCGTTAAAGGCATAACAGAGCTAGCAGTTTGCTGCAAGGCTCATATCTGTTGCATCATGTATAATTCCAAGGCACAGAGTTTGAGAAAAAGAGTGCCCTGCATTAATCTTTTAGTAACAACTGCTTTTAAATTAGCCAGAGTTAATTCACTTTGGATTTTGCTGGGTTTATTTATATTTGGGGTTTTTTTGCAAGCAAACAGTCCCATCCCAAACAAATTTGACTTTTGGTTGCTTGGCAGTTGAGATCAGTTTCAGGGTTGTAGTGATAGAATCAAAACCTTAGGATTACAAATCTTCCCTTCTTACTACAGGTTCATTTCATTCAGAGACATTGTCTCTGCACATTTAAACATAGACAGAGAACTCTATCTCTGAACAGACATAGTCTATTTTCCCTTGGTGATAGTTATGTTTGAAATCACTTCTTGATGCATTTTAAAAGAGCAACGCAGTCATTAGTAAGCTATGACTTCCAGAATGTTTGATGAGCTAGATCTCAAATACACTGTATAGCGAGCTATATCAATCAGAAGTGCTAAAAATTCCAGATTCCTGTGACTTAACTTTCTTACACAGTATTTCATGAAAAGTGTTATACTGTCCTTTAGGTATCTCAGCGCTTTAGCCTTAGTAATGTTGAGGGCCTACCCTCTGCAGCTCTATAACCTTTCCTTTAAGCCACTAGGGCTTTTTCTTTGTTATTCTCACATGGTTGTTCTCATAATCTCATACCTGCAAACCCTGATAGTACTGTTATGGCAGTTTCTCATGGGAGACATCTAACACTGGTGTGAGACTTCTCTCTCCCCCTTCTCCCCCTCTTTACATTTTATTTTGTAGGTTTTATTTTATGTTAAAGGAAACCAAATGTAATATACAACAAAGAAGGTAATAGTAATTTAAATATTTGTTAAATATTATCCAATACAGTATATGGATAGACACTTAAAGACCAATGAATGAACAATACTTGCATCTGATTGGTATACTCCAATCAGAACTAATAGCATCACACCTAAGACCAGCCAACAGAACTTGAACAGGCTTCAGTGAGAACTGTGCAATATTAAGGGAGAAGCGTGGCAAAAAAAGCAGCGACTTCATCATCTTCTTCACCACTGCTGCACTGGAGAGAGCCTCCAGAGGAGGATGCTCACTGGGACCCACCTCTGCTCTTCCTGGCTGATCACTGGAAAGAGTTTTCCTTTTCCCTTTCCTTTTCCCTTTCCCTTTCCTTTTCCCTTTCCCTTTCCCTTTCCCTTTCCCTTTCCCTTTCCCTTTCCCTTTCCCTTTCCCTTTCTGTTTCTCTTTCCCTTTCCCTCTCCCTCTCCTTCTCCCTTTCCCTTTCCCTTCTTTTTCTTCCTCCCTCCCTCCTCCTTCTCTCCATCTGCCTCCCTCTCTCTCCTTTTTTGTTTTTCATTTTTTCCCCAAGAATAACTTTAAACATTTAATCACTAGAAACATATATATGCCACCATCTATGCACCCCACTAATAAATATTTGTGCATGTGAAACTGTCTCAAGATCCTCTGTGCAGCAACATGCATTACCTACAAGAAGATACTAATTTTCCGAATCTCATCATCCTGTATTTTCCAGCAAATATAAAAAAATAGTGTTTTTATACTCTAAAATGCATTAAATTCACCAAAAGAAGCTTCAGGGCCTTTAAGGATCTTAGCAGTATAAATACCATCATTGTATAAGATACTAACTTGTTATGATGCTAATGACATCGAAACGTGGGGAATGATATCAATATACCTTTTATCATAAAGAAATGGAACAACTTGTTTTGCAGCGTTCTTCCAAAGAAGGAGTAGTCACACTAATTTTTTGCACCTGATAATTCCTTTCATAGCAGCAATAATTACAACATCAGCCCTCAGTATTCACTAAGAGATAAGAGAAGAAAGAGTCATGGTATTGCAGCTGCCTGTCTCTATCAGCCCTGAGGAGGCTGTGTATAAAGGAAAATTAAACTTACCAGTTCATTTGTTCTTAATTTAATAACTTAGGTCATTGTAATTCTTCTGATTATATTATTTCTTTGAAACTCCTTCATTTAACACCATCAAACTTCACTTTCTCACAATGATTTGTTGTCATTCATGCTTATTTTCTCCCCTTGTATCATCCAGACATTCGAAAGATTTACTGTACTTCTTAAGCACTTCATATTTACTTACATAATAGTGCCTCTAACATTTACAGCTGTCTCTGCTTCATATATCCTCCCTGCTATTTGCCCTTTCTTTTTATCAGCATGATCATTTTTATTGATATTATCTTATCTAGAGGAGAAAATGAATTCTAATATTTCTCAGCTTTATTGTTTTTACACAATAATTCAAGAGACAGAGTATTTCTGAGATGTCAACTAAGGTTTATTTGAAAGTTGTAAGTTTTCACCTGAATCAATCTATTCATGCATTCATCTTGCTTTGTGTTGCTTGGTTGGTTGGAGTTTATTATTTTTCCCAAGGTTACATCCTTTTCTGTTCAAGGATAAAACTAGCTTGAACATTTCAAGGTTTTTGTGTGTGTGTGTGTGATAGGACAGACATTTTCAAACATTTTGTTATTACCATTGCTTAATCTTCTCAATGTCAAGCTTTTTCCTGCTAGACAAAGCACTATGATTTATATATAGTATGGTTCTGTTTAAGATCAAGTTGCAGAAATTCTATTGCTTGAGAAAGCAACAAGCATTTTCAGGCATATCACCTATGAATGTGTTAGAAAAATTCCCATACTTCAAGTTTCAAGGGAGCTAAACACAGTAATTTCCTCTCTTTCCTTAAAAACTGTGCCCTTCACCTTGACACAGAATTTGATAAAAACTACAATAAGTACAGTCAGGTTCCATTGTTCTCACAGTCTGCATAGATATTTTTAGGTCTACATTTGGATTAATGAATCTCAGTTTAAATGTTTGCAGTGTTGACATCTGTATCTGACCTACATATCTCAGATTTCCTTTATAGACAATAAAGAGAAGATAAGCAGCTTTAGTACACAACTGATCTCATCAACTTAAGAAATTTACAATGACATAAATTGTACCCCAGATGGTTTTCTCTCTTTCTGACTAGAAAGAAGCTTAGCCTTCTTGGACTTGGATGTAAACATATAAGATTTGCTTAATCTTCCCACATAGACTTCGTCTGAGATGTCGTAAAGCATCTAAGAGGTCCAGGTGGGGATAATATATAGAATGCAGGACTTAAAAGACACACAAGACCTTCCAAAGTGGCAGCTAGAAGTCAGGTGGGATATCTTACAATATTACAATGATACTAGACCATTAGAAGTGGGCAACTGAACTAGGCATATACATTTAGTCAGATAAATCCAAACCCTAATGTGGAATCTAAAGCATAGATGAAGAGAAAATAGTAATTTAATTACTCTGGTTACAATTCTTAGTATTTTTTTTTTGCAGCAAATTCCACAATTTACCTTTCTTCCTTGTCTCCTCCATGTTCTCTATAGGTAATTCTGACAAGGGAATAAATTCAGGCTTCTATTTTTTTTTCCTGAAGGTCCAGTGGCACAACAGTGTATGTTGTGCAGACATGTGCAGACATGGCCATGAGTATAGATAGTCTAAGATTCAAGCCATACTGATTAGCTTCATATGGATGATGATCAGAGAATGTTACTGAAGCAGCTGACTACATAACAGTTTAGAACCATAAAATTAATGCATTACAAACTGTATCCCTCCAGTAACAGTTTGAACTGACTTAGGATGTAAGTAATGAAAGAGCAGTAACAGTGGTTTCAAGATTTTCATTCCCCATTTGAGGGCTATTTTGCTAAGTAAACACTTGGTTCAATCAGTGAAGGACTTTCTCACGTTTACCTCTAATCAGGGGAAAGATGTCTAGGTGTGTTTCAGAGATGCATTTGATTGCTTAGCTGTTTAAGTTCCCCGCTGAGTGAAGAGAGAGCTAGGGTTTGGTTAGGTTGTGCAGAATTAAGTACTGGGTGCTGCCTGAGGTGCTCTAGCATTTCCTCCGTGGCCTCCAGAAGCTGCCCAGAGAGGGATCAGGTTTCTCACAGGTTTGGTCTCATACCTGCAAACCTCATGCAGGTGTCTCCAATGCCGTATGGCTTCTCAAATAGCATTTGACATTTATGAATGGGCAACTGAGTTATGCTCTAGCAAAGATAGTCATTGAAGCTTAAAGCGTGACCCAGCTGTCTAAATTAAATATATTTTAGGATGCACTGAACAGCTGTCCAGACCTAAGTGACTGCATTTACAAGATCTCACTTGGCTTCAAAGGGAGACTAGACTTCTAGTTCTGTTACTAACACCTACATTTTGGGTCTGAATCTGGGGCTGAATCCTACTTTTACACTTTTTAATCAACAGAGACACAAGGATTGTCACAGCTTTTCTTTATTTGTTAATGTTTGTATAATCCTTAATAACTAGCCATTAATTTTTTCTCACTTCAAAACAAGTATTTGTCTACCCTATCTCCTTGTTTTCAATTTAATTTAAGATTCTTCTGCCTTTTGTTTTGTGCTTTTGCCATATTGTTCTCACCCCATTCTGTTATCGTGTCTTCTGTGTTTATTTTTTAATGACTATATAAACCCAGACCTATGGGACAAAATACAGTGAATTAATATCAACATAGGTGTAGTAACAAAAAAAAAATGTTGTTGTTCATAGTGTTATACCTTTTTGACAATGCTTCTATTCAAGAATAATTTTTCGGAGTTCCAAGGCAGATTTTTTTTTTTTTCCCCACTAAAGCTACAGTAGATGTGATCAAGTAATTGACAACATTATGTATCTTGGAGATGTGACTAGGATGGACCACAGTTTTTTAAAGACAGCACATAACTCTTGTGTGCATTATTTCCTAATGCAGTGGAAAGATTTTTATGTTTTTTCCTTTATTCCCCTATGAGGGAATTTTCAAGGTATTATAGGAATAACTGAGAGACATCATCAGATATCCATTTTTCCTCTTTAAAATAAACCATTTTTTATCAACACTGGAGCTTCATAATATCATTTTCTGACTTAACGTGTCATATATTTTTATTGGTTTTTTCTTTCTTCTTTGTTGTTGACCTTCTTGCATCTATACTGAGGGCAGAAGGATTGTCATTTGAAATAACTTGAAACGACCATAGGCTTTTAGACAGGCAACTTTGGAATATGAGTTGGGAACATAATGTTGCCATAACAAGGTAGGATATATTGTGCAGTCTACTGTGACACACTAAATAAATTGCTTTGCAACAAAGCTACAAATTGTGCTATAAAAGTATATCAGAATTTTTCCCTTTCTGCTCCCCTTTTAGTTAAAGCAAAAAAAATCTTTTATTTATATCTACACACACACACAGATATTTTTAATATATATATAAATACATAGGTTTTTAAAACTAGTTTTTGATCCTTCCATTTTCATCAGGAATGAAATCCATTGTATTCTGATATCTATTATATAAATCTATTTTGTCATGTGATATTGTCTTACTTAAAATAAATATAAAAATGATGTGCAGAGACAAAAACATCAAACCTGCACTAAGATTTTTTAGACATAAAATTTTAAGTATCTCAGGTTTTATGTTTCCAGACAAAAATTATGTCAGTTTTGTGAAAGTATTGGTCATCCAGTAGTATAAACCCTTTTGGAACGGAAATAAAATATGGTTGGGTGGGGTGATATTGGTCTTTTAAAATTGGGTATCCTGGATTAAATCTCCAGTTTTTGCTATACCTGACAGATTGGGAAAGAGAAATGTCTGTCTTTGACAAAAGTTTTAAGCACAGGAGCTGGCTGGACAGACCAACATCTCTAGATATATGTTCACCACTTGAACCACCTCAGGACCAGGTAATGTCAGAGTTTCCAAGCTCACTTGTATTAACAGTCAATGAAGCTAAGTTATCAACAAGCCGACATTCATATCGCCATGCTCTATTTTTCCATAATGCAATAACTCTCATTAGATTTAATTCCAATTTAGATTATTTTGTTTTAGAGTTTCTGATGTATTGATGTTAGAATGCTATAAGTAAGATCCACTGTTTTCTTTGTAACTCAAAGCATTTTTGTAATGTGAGGTTATGAAGAAAGTGGTTACTGTATTTTGTGTATTATTTCTTTTAATAAAGGTAGATATGAAAATAAATATGCTTATACAAACAAATGTCAACAGGAAAATATTAAATCATATAGTAAGAAGTGTACTAAAACAATTAAAAATGTTTAGAAGTTTTAAAAAAAGGCATTTGTCTATGGAATTAATAATATAATGGGGCATTGCACAGCACTAAGTTTTAGGTTATACTAATATATAGTAAACCAATTTAACACGAAAAAGTAACACTTTTAACTGTGAATTGTATTGTTTCATCTACTAGCTCTTTGTTTCATCATGAACTGAAAACATTCCTATTAGGCCATTCTTATTTCAATTTATTATGGATAAAAGCTTTGTTTTTCAAGGTTAAATTCTGCTGTAAAATACTAAATAATAGAGGCTATGTTATATACATTGAAAGGTCTGGGTTATTCACTTTTTAATTGTGCTATCATTAATATCTTGCATGGGTATATCTTAATTCCACGTGTCTAATGAATTATTTAAATATAACCTCATTTGTATTTCAGAAGAATATGCAATGTATTAAGAATGTTACTTATCACTAAACTTCTTTTTCCCCTAGTGTCTTTCTTTTTAACTACATATTAAAGCATATTAGAAATTAATCCTGAGAACATTAGCTATATATCTGCTTGGAAACGGAATATAGATGTGGAGTTTATAACAGTAGGTCTACTCATACAGTAATGTCCATAAACTGTCTCAGCAAAGTTTTTCAAAGTTATTTGCACAAAACATAAAAAAAAAAAAAAATTATAGATATTTTGCTTACATAAAAAACCCGCAGAAATTCTGAAGCCAATCTCAATTTTTTTCATGTATAAGAAAAAAACAACACACATATTGTTAATTTTCTATCATGTCTTAAAAAAGCCATCATTTAAGTAAGCGCTCTGAAATGATTCTTTTTTTAAAAGCCTGTAGAAAATAGCTATTTCTTTTGGGTTTGAAAATATAATTCATAACCTGTTATGGAATGTCAACAGAGTCTCTGTGCCTTGAAGGCTTACATGATCTTTCTGCAAAGCTCTGACTTAGTAAATGACTTTTTGTGCATAACACCAGTTCTGAAATGGGTTATGATGCTAATTTCAAAATGTAACAAACATGATGAGATATCAGCATTTTTAAATTGGGAAAGGCTGGGAAACAAATTACTGAAATTGCCAGATGGCCATCCTAGCAAAATTCGCTGAAATTTATGAGGTTTAGAATTTATAGAAAAACACACATTAACTACTTTTTTTCAGTGTGTACACTTTTTATTGTGGAAGCCACTTGGAAGAAGGTGGGGATCTACTCTCTCTACATTTTTCATATCCTTCTTAATTTTCTGTAAAAGGAGGAACAACATTTCTATAGATATCCCACACAGTTAATGAGGAGTGAGGAAGAATTCTGCATAATGATTCAATCCACCAAAGTTTTGATCTGCTCTCCTTTGATGTCTAAAGGAAACTTAACTTTGTAACCTCTCCTAAGTATCAAATTTTATAACTTGAATCTGGGCATCAGTGCGCATGGTTAATTTACAACTTTCTTTTTCAAGAAAATAAAATTTTAATAAACTATTTCAAATAGTTATTAAATTGGCTTCCTCTTTGGAAAAGTACCTATCAGACACTTTCATACCTGAAACAGTGGTTTAGATATTCCACAAATTTTATGTAAGGGACAGTTTGCTGACTTTTCTGATTAAGGTTCTACCAGAAAGTAACAAACCCACCTATGTACTACATTTACTTTATTCTCACCACAGCAATGAAATCTGAGAAGTGAACATGGGCAGCCAATTTCAGCACCCTTCAGAGAGTTTATGATTGAGAAATAGCCTATGACTATACTTTTGTCTGTAGCAGCACTACAAAAATTCACCCTAAATCTCTAACATTACTATTTACTCAGTTATGTCTGACTCATCTAAAGACCTTCTCTAAGGTATTGTGCCTTTGAGAGATTCCTGACTATTTCAGTTAAAAAGACTGATGATATCTGCAAAATAAACTGTGTCTTGTCATTGCTGGCTACCCCTGACAGCTGGCCTTGTTATGGTTTCTAGTCTGGCTTTTATCTTCCAGATGTTGTGCTGTTGTCATTGTTCGGCTAAACAGTTAAAACTGCTTAAAAGTAAGCTAAAACGTCTATTGTTTAAGTATGTCTCCATCAGAACTGGTCTGGAAAGGAAACTGAAAATTAATTGGCCATAGAAATCCACCTGCAATTTTCCCACCTAAATTTAGACACCTTAACAGGGGTGTTTATAAGATAGGGTCTAACTGTCCTATGCTCATTCTGCAGTCAGTGGCTCCGCTACAAGTGGAGTCCCCTAAGAGTTCCAGTCACCTAAGAGCTGAAACACTCCCTTGGAAGTCATCCACAAAGTATTGGTGGCTAAATGACTCATTCAAATACTACTTGCACAGAAGTCAATTTAGGTGGGATACACTTGCAAGACAAGTCATCACTAGAATACACTTTGCAATGCAACTAGTCCTAGAAATATTGACCATGTTTACACCAACATGACTTTAAATGAATTAGCTTATATTCCCAAGTCCTGGGATGACAATCACATGTTTTTGTCCAAACCTGGTCCATTAAACTTCTCCAGGTAGTGTAAAATATTTTAGTATGCACGATCCATATTATCCCCATAGAAAATTGCTGCTGTATTCCTAATTATCTTTTAAAATTAAAGCAGATCAAATAAATGTTAAGTATTTTAAACAAAAATCACAGCAAACAGAACTAAAAAAGAATCTGCAATGTAACTGCAGAGCAGCTATTCCACTGATAATGAAACTGTATTATCTGAAATACTTTTATTCTGAATTGTTGTAAACTAGGCTGGCATGCTTCTAGTCAAATCTCAAACCCTGTTTACTCATTACAATGACCTCTCGAGACGTAGGACTTTGGTCTTGATGCTACTCCTGTATTTCCAGAAAGCTGGAGTTCAAACATTTGATTTAAATTTTCAGTGAATTAGTGACCCTTATGTGTGCTTTCAAACCACTCAGACTTACTTGTTTGGCTTTTGAGAATAGACTAAACCACATATCCAGATATAGCTTTTCTTTCTTCATCTCCAAGAACTATTAATGTTAAACTGAAACCTTGAGAGAAAATGAATATAAAACAAAGGAGGAAAGGAACAAAGCCTTTTAGGTCTGAGAGTCAGGGTCCTGTGGTTATGTAAGAGTACAGTAATTGCACAAACCTACTGAATGACCTTGTAAACTTGGTTTACTCTTTTGTACTCAAGTTTCTCCTTCAGAAAAATTATGATAATACTTACTTCTCTTTTTGCTAAGTTGTGAACATCATTAACTCCTAATTAAATACAATCAAAAGCAAATACATAAAGAACCTCTTAGAGATCAAAGGCTATTATACCCTAAACTCTTGCGTTCCTTAGGAAAAAAGGTTTGTTTGAACTTTTTGGATCTTTTTGGTTTGAAAATCTATCTGTAACTCTTATAGTAATATGCCTTGTAATTATTATTGTTTGTAAGAAGGTGCTACAGTAACTAAAATTAAAAGTACTGATATACAGGGGAAAACATAAATAAGTACAAAAGAGCACTCAGACTTCTCTCACTCCAAGGTAATCCAATATTTTTGAGATAAGGTTTTGCATGAAGTTTTGCTTAGATACTCCTCCCATAAATTCTTCAGATAGCTTTAAAGCTATTGAGTGAACAGTATTAAAATATCAGCATATATTATGTTGTTGAATCTGACACTCGCATACTAATGTGGCAACTCCTGTTATAAAACTTAAAGTCACAATGGAATAAAATTAATCATGGCATATTTCAAGTATAACATACACAAGAGTATAGAACTGTAGCTGTGCTAAAATACTATTCACCCACGCTGTCTACATCAACAGCTCAGCGCAGGAGGAGCAGATGTGGAGTGTAAAGCAGTCAGTGCAGAGGAAATGACATTGTCACCATGCACATATCAGGGAGGCTGGCCTCAGGTTTTGGGAGCTGAAGGGCCATTCACGGCTGGAGTGCCCTGAAGGCCCCCCTCCAGCATGTCTTCTGCTTTGGTTTCATCTGAAAGGAATCTAATTAATGTACTGCAGAATCACACTGTGGTCTGAACTAAGGCATAGCTACTGGGGAAGAATAGGAGGTTTTTTCCAGAAACATATAGCCGATTCAGACTAAAATTGAAATTTTTGCCTTCAGATTATCCTCGGAGTAAAAGCTGTCACTTTTAACCTGCTCTGTATACATTTTACATTCCAAATGGACTTTATCTTAGAATTCAGCTGTTGTAACCCTTTTTTTTCTTAACAACTTCACTTTTGCTGGTGGTAAATTTCAACTGCTGACTACTATAACAAAAATGAAAAGTTTAAATATTTAGTTTAATAACAAGCTTCTTTACAGAAATAAGAAACCAGATAAATTGCAAATAAAATGTGTATGTCTTCAGAGATACATTCTCCCCAAATGGCCCCAGTCTGAATTAATTAATCTAACTAGCTAGAAGCAGGGACTTCATAAACATTTGACAAAGCTGGGAACCTTAAGGAAACAAATGTTTCTACATCACACTTGAAAGTTACTTCCATTATATAGGCTTCTAATAAAGTCACCTTCCTGTCAGGAATGTCAGACCTGCCCAAATACATTTGACATGCCAGTCTATCACCTAGCCAGCACAGCACACTTTGTATCTGAACTGTATAAGTGTTCTCCAGTCCCAGAGGATGAAGACTTCAAACACATATTTTAAGACGTCATAACATATTTAATGTTTATCCAACATGCATCTGTTTCCTGTATTAAAACACTCAACTGTTAATCAATTGGTAAGTTAAATGTATTATAAAACAGCAGAACCTGAGCATTGTGCATTTCCTTAACTTGTGAAATTGTACACACAACTGGGCCCATAGCAACAAACTTTACATAATGGTCAAATCTTTTCTCGTTCCGCTAATATGGCCCAATATCAGTATAAGTAGGAAATGCAATCTCACATTGAATACTGTCTTAAAAACAGTATGCAAATAATTTTACAATTCAATGAGTCATAAACAAATTATTATTTTTTTTTTTAATTCCATGACAAATTTCACATGCTTAGAAAACAGACTTGGACTCACATTCAGAGGAGTTAAGGCTGAGTTAGCAGAATTAGCAAGAAAAACTACACAAGTCCTAGCAAATCATGGGATCTGGGGATTACCTGTTAAGCAGCCTGATCAACACAGCACAACAGGACAATAAACCTGTTTTTTCTGACCTTAAATGAACCTGACTATTGTGGTCAGAGAAGTTGGGGTACCCTACATCATGCTGGGGAAGAAACACTGTGAGGGGACAGACTGGGTGTCCTAGTGGCAGAGAGCTGGGGTGCTTCCCTGGTATCAATAGGAAATGTCTGGAGGGAATGGACCAGACTCCCTAACATTATAAATAAAACTTTTTTTTTTCTTTTTTTTTTTTTTCTTTCAGTTTTACCTTAATAATCTTAGCAAGATTTCAGCATTAAAATCACAGTTTTAGTGTGACCTGGTTAAAATAATTTTATATTGTGATTTTTTCTTTAGATTTGATTTTTTGTTTAGTTAAATTTATAATTATTTTGGGGTAAATGTATAAGGACATAAACAAAGGATTACTTAGCAAATAATGAAACTGTCAGATGAGATGGATATAGACTCATCTATGGTCCTAGCAGCCTGTAGGCCTGGTTAATTTTACACCCATCCTGAAGAGAAAAATTGAAGTTTATTTCTTTCTAAAGAAAAATAAAATTACTGTTCTGATTTAGACTCAGTAGGGATCCTGTTCTGCCTGATGACAACATCTTGGTGTTCTGCTTACAGAGAAAGTAGGTATAAAAGATTTAGCTCAGAACTCATCATGTGTTCTCCAATTCCAGTTAAATTTAGTGTGACAGTGTGAAAGTGTCAGTAACAGAGTTCTAGAACTGCTGGAGGTTTGTGGTTTTTTTCAAACTCTGTAGTAACAGTAACTAAAGGTCCAATTACTGATGCAATATCAGACACCACAGCTGTCCCCCACATGGCCAACATATTTAATTATAGGTGATAAGAGACTGATTTTACCTACAGAAATGTTCTGTATAAATAACTGTTGAAAGAAAACATGAAAATAAATAAAAATAATTGTGGGAGCTGAGTCTTTCCAGGACAAAACAACTATTATTCATGGGATTCCAGGTTTCTGATAAAATCAGATGGTAGTTCTAGTAACATATCAAATATTTGACAATAACAGATAACTATCATGTATTTAATTTTCTTTTTGCAAGGAGATGTTACTTTTAGAGAAGATTCCATAGTTGGCCAATATATTTTACTTTTTTGGGGTTTTATACTTCTTTCAAGAGGTTACTGTTTACCTTTTCTACCTTTCTTCACAGTGTACTTTTTGGACAAATGACTTTTGGTCTATTTTCTAACTCTGCCAAGACAGAAGTCCCTTGCAGTAAGTTAATATACTAAAGATCTCTTTCAAAAAATTCTATAGAACATCTCAATGTTATTATACTTCTTGGGCCATGAAATCTTTCCCTAAATTACCTTCTAATAAACTGAAGACTTACATTAAAAGAAAACAAAACCCTACCAAAAAAAACAACCCAACAAAAAAAAACCCTAATAATATGTCCCAGCAATGAAGTATGAAAGATCAAAGACTGGTAATATTACTGGTCCCTGAAATTGCATGGAAATGCCAATATTTTCTTGGACATGAACTATATATATGTTGTGATTTAAAACAAAACAAAACAAAACAAAACAAAGCAAAACCACCTAAAACCCAAGAGTCCCTGTCAATCTGGCCAGAGGTCAAAATTCTTTCCTGACCCCAAACCTGACAGATTAATTCTGAGCATGTGAAGAAGTCATAACAACCAGAAAACTGTTGCTCAACACACACAAATCTGTCAGGCATATGTTTTGAATTTCTTACTCTCTGCTGTTTATCCATGTCTTTTGCTATACATGGTACAAGCAAATAGAATTATTCATATAGGTCCCACAATAATTTTCTTCATGGTTGTCTGTGGTGTGGGTGAACCTTATCAAAGGTTTTCATTTGGGTTTTTTTGTGTTTTCGTTTGTGTTTGGGGTGGTTTTGCTCAATATGGAGTTGTTCAGTTTTATTGTTACATTTCTTTCCTTTTTTCACTCTGAATCTTCTTTTAATTATTATTTAAAAGTATACTGGGAATTTCTGGAAGAAGACCTGAAATTTCTAAATAACCAAAATATGAATCCCTCTGATATGGAGCTCCCAAAATATTTAATCTTTAATCCTGTCTGTGGACTATCTGTGAACAAGTAGAACAATAGAGAATAAGTAGAAAAGGAGGTTGTAATAGGATGTGGGAAATAACAGGAGAACTGTATCCTTCACAGTAGCTCCTGCAATGCTGATCTCCTGTAGTCATTCCCCTTTATCCCAGTAGTTCTGTCTTTGATTACTCCAGCTTCTGCAGCAGTTATCTGGTTCATTTAAATAAATTATAAGTGTCAAAACTTTCAGAAAGACCTAGTTATCTGAGATACAGGATGTTTGCTGAGAGCATGATATATAGCTCCTCAGCTACCCAAGGGCTGGCTTATTGCCTCAAGGAATATGAATACTTCTGTAGCATATGGGGCTATTAAGTTTGGAAGATCCCTCTCATGCAATCAAAATGAATGTTGCCATTTTGGCTTTGTAGGTTTCATTTTTATCTTCTTCTTAATTGTGTTCCATAGATGTACATATGTCCAAATAGGCATACCTGTATTTTATATATGAATGTAATAAAACACCTACCATTTAGATGTAGGTTTCATTACATGATAAGAGAACTGTTTGCTTTTATTTGAACAATTTTCTGAACACTATATCCTTCCCTTGTCCCTATTCTTTTACATCAAAATTAAATGATCAAAAGAATTGATAGGATGGAGAGCAAAACCTAATTTTGCTTTTGGTAAAAATAATGGCTATTTTACATTAATTTTGATTTAAGGCTTTAATTTCATTTAGATTTTATACTGTAGTAATTCATCATGATCATTTGCTAAAAGACAGCTTACTGAAGGGCCATTAGAATTGCACAAAAAAATGCCTAGTTAAACAAAAATTAAGAAATAAATAAAATGACAAACATAAACAAATCTAAGTTCTTTATACACTCAAAAGCACTTAGTGCAGATGTTTAGCCATTTTGCAATAGAAATTCAGTTGGATAAAAACTTCATGAAACATAAACGTAAAGTTTTGACCTTTAATATAGACTATGCTTTTAGTCAATTCCAATGAAGTATCTTTCCCAGATGGTGCAACAAGATTCAGATTTCTCTTTAGTCTTTCTTGCAACTCTTTCTACTTTGCTTATTTCCTTATTCTGTGAATAACCCATACAGTAGAGCTCCTCATATATAAATTTCACTAATCCTGTCTTTTGCTATTTTCCTGCTAGCTTTACAGCTTAAAAGTTATTGGACCATGAGGGATGGGTGTGACTATGAAAGATGATATATCATTGTAAGTACAGAATATTAGACCTTCATAGACTCACCAGTTCTCTCCCTGTTTCATTTAGCAAGACAAGTTATGAGATAGCAAATAATCTGTTTTACTGTGTAAAAGACTGGTTGACTAAAGGAAGTGATTTGGAGGGAGAGCATAGGACACTGAATATTATATAGAAGTTGTGTGCGTAAACAGAGTTCTTTGGTTCCTTGAGTCCTATACCCATAATTACTTTCCCTTTAGTGAAGTAATCATGAAAACTTCTTCAGCCCAGACCCTGTCAAATTTTCTGGCCTTTATGTTTTATCCACTTTGATTTTTGCAACTGAATATATACATACCAGTTAGGAAGTTAGAGATCACTTTGATGGGAGTGTTTAAAAGACATGTAAGGTACAGTTAGCAAAAGGGCTGTGGCCTGTTACTACAAATGGTAATACTATCTTACTGGGCTACTGAATACAAAAATGCTCCTGTAGTTATACTAGTATGATTATTTTTGGATTCAAAACAATAAAATGTTAAATCTCATTAGCATGTTTCCACTTTATGGGTTCAACAGGCCTTTCTTTTTACCTGTAAGTTTTTAAAACTGTGGAAAGTAAGATGGACAGAAGTCAATTAACTTTAAAAAAAAATTACCATATGGTATATCAAGCATTACATTTAGGAATAATGAAATATGCAGATAAAGAATTGGGAACAACACACTAGCCAGCTGCTTTGTAGAAAAGGATCTCTGAGTTACAGCTAGCTCACATACGTGTGAGTAACACAGTGACATACTCTTGCAAAAAGTCAGTAGTAATACTCTGATATTGGCTCTTTCTGCAAGGTTTCTGTGATTGATGTGAGCATCAATCAGAGATCCAAATCTCAGTTTGTTACCAAAGCTTTTACATAGGTTTTCTTTAGCTCAGGCAGTTTGGCAAGCATCATAGCTGTTGCTGTTTCTTTTCAAACCATGAGCAGAGATCAATTGCTGCCCTTAGGCTATGAGTTTGGACTTCCCTTTTACACAGTAGTGATTCCTTTTTATTTTATTACACTTTTCAGAACCAGCTGCATCTTATTGTCATGTTTAAAACATTTAGTCTTACTTCTGATACCTGTACCACAAAATTGCTTTCATCCCTGTTTGGAAATTTGAAGTTTAGCTAGATCAGTTGAATTATAAGCATTTTGTTTTTTTCTGGTCTTCACCTTTAAATATTTAAGCCAGTTTCAATTACAGCACAGAGCTGTACATCAAGACAGGTTAAGAAACTTCCCTTTTCTGTTTTGAAAATTCTTACCAAGTGACATATAGAATCTTTAACATGAATTAGGCCAAAATGTACAACATGAAGGCATGCACAACGGTGCTGTCTCTCTACATTGTATTAGAAAGGTTGCAATGGGAGTGGTGCTACCTGTGAAGGAGACTGTTATAATCTAGAGAAGGACAACGAAAATGAATGAAAAATATGTTGAAATAGCTTTAATTCTTTAATCTATAAAACAGAGAGTTGATAGTAGGAACAAAAACAGTCGTATGTGTCACAAAGACATCAATGATGAATTGCTACATAGAAGGGGAAAGGAATCAATTTTCTTAAATGGCAACACTAAATTTTGGTTAACCAGTAGGGAAAGGAAGAACAAGCCACAGTTTTCCTTACTTTGAAACCAGCAGTTCACCAAAAAGAACGAGAAAGTTGTGGTTCCCAGCACAGGGTATTTTCAAGAAAATACTGGATAAATATCTTTCTAGAATGATGTACACATACCTGGTCTAAAGTTGGGGCAAGAAGACTGTTTTAGATGGCCTAGATATCACTGCTAGTGTATTTTCTATGTTCAAGTGCAATCTTCCTGAGTCACAGTAAATTTGTTAGGTTCACAAATTACAGAGAAGAGTACCTAGCAAACCTACTCTGGAATTGGCTCAATTATATTTTCTTATGTACAAAGAAAAACATAGAGACAAATCTGTGTCTATGTATGTGCACTATATATACACATATGTGTTAGTGTAACTGGGTGAGTTCCATAGCAATTATGACAATACTGACAATAAGTCAGTACAGATATGGTCTGCTAGTTTTATGGTGTATTGTGTTGCAAATATGATACTCTTAAATAAAGGGTTTACTAGAAAAATGTATACATAGAAAAATACATTATAATTATGACTGCCCTTGGTATAAGCACAGCAGTAATTTACAGATGAACTGTATTTTATTAACTCATGTGAAGGCAGGGCAAAACCTAGCCAGTGAAAACAGAAACAAACTTACAGAGGTTACTAGAATAACATTTAATACATTTTCTTTGAAACTTCTGTTGACCACCTTCCAAACATGTCTATACACAGACATGTGTCTATACAAATAGACATATGTCTTCCAAACATGCCTGTAGTATCTATATAAAATACACAGTGCAAATGCAACCAAGGAGGATATGCATCCTCAATGTAGAATTTTCTAATGTCTCTTCTCTCTAATTGTCTCTTCTAATGTCTCTAATCTATCATATAAAATGGTGGGAAAGGAAAAAAATATCTCTAAATGTCAGTTTGTTAAAAGAAGTTTTTATTTTGAGTCTTTAAAACATAAACATTTAGGAAATGCTGATGAATATTTCTAAAGTAAATTGCAGAAAGGATATTTCCTAAATGCCTTAAAATGATAATATGGTTATAGCTGAAGTTACCCACAAGGGTTTGGACTCAAGTATTGTTAGCTTGACACTGAAAACACAAACTGTTCTTGTTCCAGATTGCTTGCAAATGAAGTTTGAGAAGTGAGACAACTGACTGATGAAGAGAAACACAGAACATACAGAAGAAACCTGCAGAATCCTCTTAACAACACAAAAGAAGGAATCAGAATTTTAAAGAATAAGGAAACCGAGAAAGTCCAAATAATCAAGAGGGAGAATGTCATTGATTGTCCCACGGATTATTAAAATATCACAGAGAATGAAAATGGTATTTTCTGAGCTATAGGTAAGACATTGTGAGAGATTTCAGTGAGGTCTAATTCAACCAGTACTCCTATTTCTCAAGCATACAGGTTACTTCTTAATTTCAGCATTTTGAATACCTAAAATGAAGAAAAAAATATATGTATTTGCTGAACTGAGACTCAAACAGACAAATTATCTCTAATGATGCTGTTTTGCTGATGAAGATGCATTTCATTAAGGACTGATTAAAATTTGATGTCTACATGCCATTTCAGGATGATCAGAGAGAAAAAAAATGTAGAACTGACTTCCTTAAGAAAATATTTTCCTTACTTTCTGTCTGCTGCATGTAGCAAAGCTTTGAAAAATGAATCATCAAAAACATTTTCCCAGTGTTCCTCTTCTGGGCAGGTTTTAAACTAGAAATGGTGTACACTCTCAGAAAAGAAAAAAATACCTTTCAAAATGGTTTACTGGTAATTTGCAAAGCTTCCCATAAACAATTTCAATATTTCTGTAGGAAAAGTTGATGTGCATACACATACACACAACAAAAATGAAGCATTAATCTCAGGAGAAGACAGACCTTTAAAGAATCCAATTGTTTTTTCCATAATGAAATGCTTCCTTTTATGCAGAAAAATAACCCAGTAGTTCCAAAGACTGATCAAATTTTATTTATATATCAACGCAGTCTGCAACTCTAGTAATCAGGCAATATCTGCTCTATTAAAATACAAAAAATTATGAAGGATTCTTCTTGAAGTTAGAATCATACCATAGTTGTAAATATTATTCTGAAATATAAATATCTTTTAAACTCTATACATTTTTTAACTTTAAATATGCCATACAAAAAGCAAACAGCTCTGTGAAGTTTAAAAAGGACTACTGTATTATAAATCAGGTAAACATCTGAAGCTCTCTTAGCTATGTAAAAGCATGTTTTCAAGTGCTATTAATCTTAGTAACACAGGTTAATAACCAGCTACAGTTATGGTAGATACTTTCTCTACTAGAATAGTACCTAAGGGGTAAATCTGGGGCCCATTTAGTTAATTCAAACTTTTAGTAATGACATCAATGGAGCATGATTTTCCTTTTAATGTTGTATGAATATAGCTTAAAGAACCAGTAAAATATCAAGGAATGAACATGGGATCAGGCAGCTCTCATTCATAAGCATAGCTGGCATGCTCTGTTGTTTTATTAATTCATGTAGTCTTTGTTACAGTGACTTGCATCTTTTTGTATATCTAAATATGATACCATAACTCAAAAACATAATTTGTTTATATTCTGTACAAATTATGTACGCAGGACATTAGCATAAACTCTAATTATGAATATGTGCATAATTCTTGCAATAAAAATTTCAAATGTCAATGCTATAACATAAAATGAAAACACTTTTCACTTAAATGTCCTGTTAAGTCAAACTCCTTTGCAGTTACTCTGAAATGCTGCTATAAGAGAGAATCTAGCTCTACCCCAGCATTGCCTAGAGCTTTCTGTTTAAGGTCCTTTACTGGGAAATGAGTTCACATGCAACCCCCCTCCAAGCTGAAGAGAGCTTAGAGACAAGAGTCTGCTGCCAGAAGGAGTACGATAAATATACTATTTAAAGAACAGCAGTTGTCACCGTCCTCAGGAGACTGCCCATGGTTCTGAATTCATGGAGATAGAGGCACCCGCTCTCCAGATTCACCCTCCCACTGCATGTGCTTGTGGTTTTCTGTCTCCTGCTCTGGATGTCTCTACATTACTCCTGCACAAACATCGAATTGCACTCTACTGGGTGCCTAGGACTTCTGGACAGCCAGAAGTACTCTTTGCAGGCACCTACCACCACCAGTTGGTACTACCCAGACACCCAAACAAACTTTCTGATTCAAGTTGCTCCGTCAAAGAAACTGTGTTTCAGACATTTAAAACCTAAACTGTCCAGAGGAAGAAGGTGTGCTTGCCACTTTTTATATTTCCAGGCCAGTTTTCAAATCCTTGTAGGCCATAAATTAAAATTCTGCATTAGGAGCATTTTTTTTCGATGATCCTAGAAAATTTCTGTCCTGAATAGTCAATATCAATATGTATAAAAAGATCAAGAGCTCTTTTTGTGAAACATGTCAGCAAATGTATTAATAGTATGCCATGTAGTGGATATAAACATACACAAGGACCTACAGGTTTACAGTACTTGTATTAACACAGATGCAGTAGTTCAAGTTCAATATTAACACAAGAAAATTGAGTAGTCAGAAACAGACAATAAAGATTCTGTTTTTTCTGCAACATTAAGTAGATTTAATTTAACATGCTTCATTTTGCTCTCTTATTTTCCTTATTAAAAACAAACCAGCATGAAAAATTATTTAATAGATCCCAGTTCAGCAAAGTCTTGTTTCCACAAAAGCTTAAAGATGTGCTTATTCCACAAAACATTTAAGCAAATAGTAATACATCCCTATTACAGGGTAGGTGTTAATGTTATTTACTCTATGGATTTACTGTATATGACAATATGTTCATTATTGTGGTATATATAATGAATAACTACTACACTTTCATAGTAACTTATACTATTATGTTAAATGGAGCAATTTTTAACTGTATGTTGAACTTGTTTCTGAAAAATTTATAATGCATTCTCCTGATATATATGACTTTACTTGTTTACTTCCTGTTAGATATTTTGTATCCAGCAGTATGACTCTAGCTTTTTAATTATGGGCATTACAATATGCACATTAAATCTTTATGAATTTATGTTTATACCTTTGTAGATAAACTTAATACATTTGAATTTATAGCACATATTGTATTAATCAAATTTCCAAGGTATAAATGCTTTAGACAATCTTTGTCCCTGTATATATGAAGGTGGTTCTGCTACTGCATTTCTTTTAAGCAGTACTAAGCTCTTCTACTTTTATTGTCTATTTTTTTTCTAAAAAAATCTAATTAATTAAAGAATACCCAGTTCATTTGTGAACTGAAAATCCCTATAACTTCTTAGCTACTAAATTAATTGTTAGCATTCCTCTTAACCCTCTAATATTAAAACCTGGTAAACGTATTCTGTTATACCAGGCTTCTTGATTGAATTTATTGTTATATTAACTATTAAGAGAGAACTAGGATGAATACCTGAAGAACGAGTGTTGCTTATGACTGCATGCTCCCATGGAGAATTGAGCAAGGGGAAAGTCAAGCTGTGATTTTTGCTTTAAACCAGCTTCATGACAGAGGTCATGGTATTGGCATGAAGGCAAACTACTAAATCACTCCTTGCCTTTCCCTTTGCTCATTTCTTCAAGACAACATGTACTTATAGCTAGACATTCATCTTGGGATTCGAGTCAGAGTAGTTTTACATGAGGAAGGAGGGATGCTTCAGTGAGAAGCTGAGGACTGCAAGATTACTTTTCCTGTGGGTATCTCACTGTCACATTTTAGTTTTACTTGACTCTAGACATGCTATCATCAGAATTATTAATGTTCCTGACTCACAGTGGAATGCAGTTGAATGGGTAGCTGTAAAAAAATGAAACATTGCCTTTTCCTTTATATTTGACACAATATTCAGATGTGGGCTTTAAAACAACCAACCAACCAATCAACTAAAGACAAAAGCTGAAATAAAAAAAACCCAACACAAAACCCACACAACTCAAAAAAGAACACCAAACATTGAGTTTATTTCTGGAAAAAGGGAGAATTAAGGGATAATTTACAAATTAAAGAAGGTAGAAATGATAGTAAAAACCCAAAGGTCAACAGAACATTAACATGAAATCAAATAATTAAATCTTACTAAGTGTCACAATTCATAATACTTCTACCCTGTGACTATATAGTGAGCTCATCTGTTATTACTTCTTTGATGATGCATATTTTAGTATGGTTGGAGTATCTTTTGTTCTTCCATTAGAAGACTATGTCCAGTAAGTTTGTTCTTTTACTGTATTCCCCTTTCAAAATGTATGCATATTTCTAGTATTGCTTATTCTCTAAAAGTTTGCCGTGTTTAGTCTAACAAAACAGAGTGGGTAAGACTGCTGTCCATAAATAGGTTAGGAAGGTAAACACCACTAATGTCCTGCATCTGCTGTTCAGTTGTGTTAGCTGGGACAAGAAATAGCCAGCCACAAAGGACTGTGGTGGGTTGACCTTGGACTTCAGTCAGATGCCCACCTAACAGATCCCTCACTCTCCCTCCCCAACAGCACAGGAGGTTGAAACAAGGTGGAAAAGCTCATGGATGGAGATAAAGATGGGGAAATCACTTACTGATTACCACCCCGCAGAAAACAGACTTGACTTGGGACACCTGGATCTCTGGGTCCCCATAGGTGGTGGGAGTGCTGTGGGTCTCCCAGATTCCAGGGTCCCCAGGTCACCTCAGTCCCCATGTGTAGTGGGGGTGGCACAGTTAGGTGCAGATGTCTGAGTGCTCTCATGGGTGCTGGTGTCCAAAATGGGGCAGCCCTGGCCTCTTCTCACAGAGGCCACCCCTGCAGCCCCCCTGTTGCCAACACCTGGACACCTACACCCAATGCAGTTTCAAATGTAGATTAAGACTCTGAGGTCTAATACTCACCAAAGTGCAGTCTTGCTTCAGCCTTTCAGTTGTGTTAACTGGGGCCAGCAATAGCCGGTTTTTAAACAGGGTTGATTAGTTTATACAGAGAATTGTGCAATAATACTGCCTGTGGCAGACTCACCTGTACTGTATTACAAAGGATGTTTATGATTTCTTCAAAAAAGCTCCAGCTGGCAAGAGCATTAAAACATAACTGCCATGTTCCTCCACAGGGTAGACACTGGAACACAGACAAAAAGGTAGATCAGATTAAAAAAACAGGTAATGCTTGCAATTCTAAATTATTACTTTTAGTTCCTTCCTTTGTGCAGTCGTAAGTACCCAGAATATTAAATACAAGATACTTCCTTTCACTTTCTTTATATGAATTAACATATTTATGAGTAAGAATAATAAAGATTTTCTTAAGCATGATTTAGTTTGATTAAAAAAATATAACTGGAAAATGTTCATAACAACCCTTATCATGTAAAAATGTATTGTACTTTACTGAATAATATAAAGTGTCCTTCCTACAATATACTTCTCTGCAGAGTGGTCTGAAAATCAGGTGCGTGACATTATGTAGTTGGTTTATATACATATTTATGATTTGAATCAAACCAAGAAATAAATCCCAAGAAATGGAAGATGCTCACACCTCAGGGGAACTTTCTTTCTTATCAGCCTCATCTCATGCTAGATGCATCCATGGAATTCTAAACAACGTGGACTATTTAGATGAGAAAAAAAAATTACCATGAGGAAGACAACCACTAGAACAGGTTACCCAAAGAAGCTGTGACATCTCCATCCTCAGAGGTGTTCAGGACTCACCTAAACAAGTTCCTGAACAACCTGATCTAATTAGACCTTCTTTGAGGAGGTAGGAGTAGTTGGCTTCTGGTGACCCACTGTATAAGGAATATTTACTAAGGATTTTTTTTTTTTTTAATGGCCATAAAAATTTCATGCAAGAGACGGTCCATTAGGTATTTGGGACATGTTGCAATGTAAAAACTGAAATTAAGCATATCAGTGTGAGTATTTGTTAGTTATTATACCATCCTGATGGAAGAATGAAGATACAAATGAAGCTCAACTACCAATAAAATGTTTCTGTAGGTCTACAGCCGCCACTTCTATGACTTTCTTAGAAACAATAAAAGGTTTCCCAGAAACAGCTAAGTGCTTTTCTCTGTTGAATGCAGAAAGATAGCTATTCTCTCCATTCATCTGTTGTATCACTTATTTCTTTGCTTAAATACTGTCAAAAGTTGTGTTGCAACACTTCACTGTCTAAAAACCATCTTATCTATGACAACAGTAGGTCATTTTGCAATTTTTTCATTCAGTGCTCTTAATTCCTATACTTTGCACTATGTTGCTATAATCTGTGAGTTGTGCTATGCTTTTTCTTTCTCACAGAAAAACACAATTAACATTAACTTTTCAAATGCACACATACTTAAATTGCAAGAAAGATCTCATTATAGCTGTCTTTTTCATCTAATACCAGTATAAAACATTTTCTTTCAGAGCTTCAGATTTTTGCACTTCATTTCATATGGGAGGGAAAAAGGTTGATTTTTTTTTTCCAGTAAAAGTTGATTTAAGAAAAAGACATTCATATTTTTATGCACTATAATTGAAATATAGGCTTTCTTCATAGAGTTCCCAGACCCTTACCTTTTTACCCTAATAAAACATTAATCTATAACAGTTGTCACAGCAAAAAGATTGATTACCACACAGTGGTGCTGAAATACCTAGTGTATCCTAACTACCTATTTGCTAACTGAAAGATTGCTCTTTCATGGAGCCATGGGGCCTAATTTTCAATGAAAGCTTATTATTGGTAATAAATAATTATTGGTTTATGAAAATTGCAACACTATTAACACCACCACCCCTTTTAATTGAGGTTAGTTTTTAGACTAAGTAGAACGTTAGTAATTCTTTTTCCAAAATTTGTAGCTCAGACCCTGACTGATGGTCTTATTCAAGATATAGTGAAACAGGCACTTAATTTTGAAGTTAGTTACAATTAAATATATCTTTAAAGATATATATTTGTTTAAATGCAATTCTTAATTTGATCAGGAATATTTTAGATTAAGTAAAAACAAAGGAAAGGAAGGAGAAACAGAACATGGTAAGATTCAGCACTGTTATTTACAAAGAATGCAGTATGTGCTAAATTACCCTATTATTCATTAACCTTGTTAAATCTACATGTGTACTTTAATTTCAACATCTGCTCACTTATTTTTGAGGTCTGAGGCTTGTCACAACCTAACCAGCACGCTACCCTGGGTAGTGCAGGAGGTCGTGGAAAGCTGGAAATCCCCTCGGAGTAGGTTAAGGCAAAACGACGCCAAACGACCAATCAAATTGTTTATTGAGGACAAACATAAACAAAACCGAAACAATTGTGCGATAACTCGAGAAATTGCTGTCTGCCAAGCAAGTCACAGAATCGAAGGGAAAGGGGAGGGGAGAAGTTTACCCGATCTTAACAAAATGCTTCAACATGAAACTTAAACTCTATGGATGACTAACAACATCAAACTATGTACACAAGAGAGACAAATGTGGCGAGAAAGAGAAGGAGCAAAATAAGGCGCTGGCCACAAAGAGAAAAGGAAGAGCAAGGTAGAAAAGAGAGACAGAGACAGAGGTAAAAGGTATCACCACCCTAGGATCCAGCGATGTTCTGTTGGTCCTGTTGATTGCCGGTGTCCTGGTCTTCTCGGCTGGGTGGTGGGGAGTCTCCCTGCAGGTCGGCCTGGTGATGGAAGTCTCTCCACTTCTGTTCCCAATGGTGTCCTTTTTACGCAGTCTAAGTACCCGAAATCTCTGCCCAGTTCTAACTTGAGTAGTCAAGGTAATGGAGACCCATGCAACGATCATGTGGTATCTCCAGTCCAACATGCATGTCTCCACAACTACCCATCAAACCTTTGTTAGGCCTGCGCCATCAAGATTGTGACAGATTGTGCCAGGCTGTGGGTATCGTTGCTGGGGTACAGGTAGACTGCAGGGCTCTGTTCTGTCCTTGTGGTTTCCTTTATGCCGAGAAATGTTTATACACTCTTGTGGTTTCCTAGGTACCAAGAAATGTTTAAGACAAATGTCTGACACCTGTCCCTTACAAGGCTAACTACAGAAAATACAGGTATACCGATTTAGCAGTTAAATGTCTAAGTTAAGATGACATTCAGAGTATAGTTTTGTAATTTTCAGAGGCAAAACCCTTAGAAATGTCTGAATACTGCAAAACGCATTTGAATAAATACATTCTTCAGCACACACTACATGAACAAAAGTATTTTTGTTAACTCTCCCCTCTAAAAAATTATACTTAGGCACAGTTAATTATGCAGTTTGTATTTCTCATAAATTGTATTAGTGTACAGGCAGTTCCAGTGCTTCCCTAGCAGCACCTCAAAAATACATTAATATCTTCCTATAATTAATAACATGGAAAAGAAGGAAGAAAAAAATTTCCATATGATTAATTATTAGCACAGTCAGAAGATGAAACCTTTGAAATCCTTAACAGATATTTAGATACATTTATTCAGTGTATGTCCTATCATAGCACAATCCTTCTTGAGGCAAATAAAGAATTACATTCAGGAAGTCTTCCTCCCTCTCTGTTTCCTCCCTCTCTATAGTTTAAAATCCATTTTATATATTACTGCCTATCAGTTTAAAAAAAAAAAAAAAAAAAAAAAAAAAAGACCTTTTTTTCCTCTGTTTATTTCCAGAATGTAGAGATATTAATGGCTGTTTTCATTTAAAACCAAAGACATCTTCAATCTCTTGAAATCTTATTTCCTATTCTGTTCTGGTGATGCACATCTTAATGATCCCACATATCTCTTACAGCTTTAAATTTGCCTGAATTTAAGAAATCAAGAGAAAAGAGAGAGAGAGAGATATATAGCTTTTACTGTCTGAAGGTAGAAACAAGAGGGAACACAATTTCCCGTATCTGCTGAAAGGGAAAAGAAAAAAAAAGGCTTCCTTTTTTACTCCTTTATGGCTAAAATCTACCCCTACTAAAAGCTGCATAAGCTTTTCCATTGATTTCACTTCTTCACTACCCTACAGTCTTCTCTATAGCTATTCAGTGCTCCCTGGAATAAGACAGAAGTCTCACATTGAAATTACTGAGATCTTTCCATGTGAATGAAGGGAGCTTTTGGATGGAATCCAACCACTGTCTTTTTAATGTGTCTGGTGAAATCAGTTCTGACCAACTAAAGTATCTGAAGTGCAGAAAAGGGCATTTGGTGTCTCATTGAGAACTCTTATACAGTCCTAGTAATCAATAATGAGTGGAGAAACATCTGATGGAAAACTGCACCATATAGGGAGACATGCAAGAAAACACATTTTTTGCTTAAAGATTTTGTGCTTTTTATTATTTCAAGCCTCCAAAAGGAAACAACAATACCTATGCATGCCACCTTTTCATCTGCAAACAAATTCATGCTTAACCACAAATTTGATATTACCTTTCTTGCTTTAAAAATTCTTTAAAGGATTAAAATAGAAGAAACAGCATTTCTATTTAAGAGTTTAGATTAGACAGTTCCAAAAGACTTCTGAACAGTCCAACAAAAAAACACCAGACAGCATAGGAGAAACAAACAAGTTATGGGATCAGCCAAGAGGAATTGTCTGTCATTCAAAATGTCTGTCTTTCACACATTTAATTATGTGTGTATTATGTCTATCTGACCTTTGATGTTATGATGTAAGTATCATATAGTAACTACTAAATCATTCTTATATGGAAATTACAGAGCACGTGTACTGCTCTGTTCCTCTCCATTGACTGTAAAGGACTTTGAGGTGACTAGTTCAGCTGTAAACTATCACGGGCCTGAAGTTAGGAGATGAATCCCCAGCTCAATGAATAACTGAAAACAAAAACATCTGAAGGAAAAAACCAAATCAAAACAAAACAAAACAACCCAAAAAACAAACAACCCACGTTATAATGTGGCATTTTGCTCACTAAGCAACACCAATAGTTACATATTGTATCTGGGATCCTGTGACATTAATGGCAGTGAGATTCAGAAGTGCGTATTCACAGACATCTGAATGACTGGAGTTGGATAAATTACAATTTTGAGTCATAGATCCTTGTTCTGAGTAGGCACCAGAAATATGAAGTGCAATTCAATGCTTTTTTTAAATTATTGTTTGTTTTGCATATCTCTGAAAACATGACTGCTGTCCTCAAAACACAAACTGACAATGTTACAAAGTCTTATATTCTACATCTTGCTGGTGTGTTTTGTTTTCCTGTTTTCATTTTAAAGTTATACAGAATGTTGTACGTACAAACTGCCCATTACCTGATGGGATATACGGGTTTGCTTCTCCACCCTCCTTTAGCATACCAACTGATTGAATCATAATCATTGATTAGTATCACATTGAGTTTTAAACACCTGTGGAAAATTATGTATCTTTATGAAGCTTTCTGTGTATGATACATCACACCTGGCTATGTCAGCACAAATTGTTACATTGAATTATTGGATTGGTGTGCTTCATTAAATTGAATTGGTTTTAAAAGTTCTCACCATTTTTTTCTCCATGCTCTTTTTTTAAGCTTTGTCCCGGAATGCCTCTAAAAATTCTTATTCTTTCAAGCAATTCAGAAATGCTAGTATATCTTGCTTCTAAGTTATTTTACCCCTTTTCTGTAAGCAACTTTTCCCTTAAATAGATTTAGACATTTTTCCATGGATTTGACTTTCTGTTTTGTTAGCGTAACAACTCATAACGTTACTTCCAGCAGAATAGAAAAACAAAAGAATTTTTAGCATAAATATCTCTAGGCATGTTGTTTCACTTCTAAGTTAGGAACATATGCTCTCTATTTAATTGCTGCAAAGAAATAGATGCTACTTGAGCACAATGCAGCATCAAAGCTCTGGAACAGAGTCAGATCTGATCACCCAGAGTAGGGGACTGCTGGAGAACATAACAGTTGACTCCATATCATGCACCTGGCCTTTTTTTCCAAAGAAAACCAAATGCAGAGAAGGAGGTGTTCTGCATTCAGATGCCAGTGTACACAGAACTGGGGTGCATATCTGAATGTGTAACATGGGAATAAATCCTGTATTTCATACCTCATAATTAACTTAAAAAAAACTAAGACAGATTCCTAAACTAGATGGCATAAATATACTTTTATCTAGTATGTCCTTCCAGGCACTCAGAGACACATAAATATTTTACTTGTTTCTGCTGTGATTCTGAGAGCGTTTAAAGACCAATCACACTCATTTTCAGTCTTTACAAGACATATACAAACCTGTACAAAATAATGCGAGGCTGTGCATGTGTACCTGAATCAACTTTTATCACACTCAGGATTTTCTTTTGGGCAAAAAAGGAGCTCATCTTTTATGCAGACACAAGAATTTATTGACAGTTTAAGTAATGTTTTAACAGTCTAATCAAAATACAGCAAGCAGCTATCATTAATCTAATTACAATATTAACACTTTTCATTCAATGTTTTAAATTATTCCCAATTCCCATTAATACTTCAGTTAAAAGTACTGTGCATACAGACTTTCTAATATATTCCCCTGTTCTCCATTGTTATACTCACCTTTCTAAGTGCTAGTCAAAGGTCAAGGACCAATTTTCCTACTATTTTGGGTTTGTGTGGCAGGGTTGTGGTAGCAGGGAGGGTCCGCAGGGCCGGCTCCTGCTGGAAGCTGCTGGAAGCTTCCCCGGCCGGGAGCCGGACCCGCCTGTGGGAGAACAGATTCCAGAGGGGAAACCTGCCGGGAGTCGGGGGATCGGGGTGGGAGAGGAACCCCTGCGCGGATCCCGAGGGCAGGGGGGAAGGAGGGGATGCCCCTGCAGCCCGTGGGGAGACCAGGCGGCAGGCTGTCCCCCCCCAGCCCACGGAGGGGAGCGGGGGAGCAGATGCCCACCTGCAGCCCGGGGAGAGAGGAGCCCACGCCGGAGCAGGGGGTGGGTGCCCCCCGAGATGGCCGCCGCTCCCTGGGGAAGCCCACGCTGGGGCAGCCTGGCACTGAAGGACCGCGGCCCGTGGGAGGGACCCGCGCCGGGGCAGTTCGTGAGGAACTGCAGCCTGTGGGAAGGACCCATGTTGGAGAAGTTGGTGGAGGACTGTCTCCCGCAGGAGGGACCCCCCGGCGGAGCAGGGGAGGAGTGCGGTGTCCTCCTCCCCCTGAGGAGGAAGGAGCGGCAGAGACAAGGTGTGACGGACTGACCCCAACCGCCATTCCCCGTCCCCCTGCGCCGCCGGGGGAGGAGGGAGAGAGAACCGGGAGTGGGGCTGGGCCGGGCGGAGGGAGGGCTGGGGGAAGGTGAGCTGAGGTTGGGTTTACTTCTCAGTGTCCTTGCTTTGGTTTGATTGGTAGTAAATTAAATTGATTTTGTTTCTTCCCCAAGTTGAGCCTGTCTTTTGCCCATGACCATAAGTGGTGAGTGATCCCTCCCTGTCCTTGTCTCGACCCACGAGTGTTTCTTTATATTTTCTCCTCATCCCACCAGGCCTGGGGTGGGGAGGAGTGAGCAAGCGGCTTCATGGTGCTTTGTTACCAGCTGGGGTTAAACCACAACACCTGCCATGGGATGCTGTGGTGGGTTGCGAGTATCCAGAGGAATTTATATATATATAACATACACATATATATATATGTATAAGATGAATTTAGTGTCAGCAGCAGTGGTAGTTCACTTTCTTTCCTCTTCAGTCTTACATGTGGTGCTCTTTTTCATGTTTCCAAACAGTCTGTTGCTAACACTTATTTTCGTCTTATGCACAAATTTAGATTCAATTATTATTAAGTTTTATTAAATATCTACCATATGTGATACAATTCCTTGGTACAGTTGCACAAAGCTAAGCTGAAGGTACAAGCAAGTTAGAAGACAGTCATCAGATTATTGGGTAACGTGGTATTGCAGCTAAAACTAAGCTGAAACAAAGTCAAGACTAGGCAGGTCCGTAAAGGCCTGAAAAGCCATTAGCCCTTTTATTGCTAAGTTAGTAAAGGAACTGTGGTGGGCTAACAACTGTGAAAGCACTACATTTGCTGTGTTGCAGTGCTGTACTTGTAATTGTTTTTATGTGTCCTCTGAAGTCTTACAGAATTTAAGATGTCATCACTTGTGCATGGCTTTTGTAACAAATTACCATATTCAGTTTCATTATTTTGCTTTTTTATTTGATGTTTTCCTACCTAGAGTGAACCTTTCTCTGAAGGTAGCCTTTTATTTCCCATCTGCCCACAAATCCTTAATCTGCTTACCCTGCTGAATTCTCTCTCAATATCTAAGATTCTATAAGTGTAATTTATCTTCTCTAACATAGGCTTTAACAAGTTAGTTTTCTGAGGCTGAGCTACTCATCCAAAGATCTTCTTATAAGCCAGAGATAAACAAACACCTTTCTACTTACGTCTAAGGGCACACAGCTCCAGCACTGGGTTGTATTTATGTACCTTTGTATCAAAAATATAAATATTTCTTATATGTGTTAGTTTCTGTTGTTCCTCTGTGCAGTGTGTCTAAAATACTGTGAGGATTGTTTTGCAATTCAGCAGAACAGTGTTTTTACAGAATGATAGTAAGGATATGTCTTGCATGTGTTGGGGATAGCCTTAGGGCACATGGAAATGCTTGAACAGGAAAAAAAAACAAAACAGAAACCAACACATACATACACACACAAAAAGAATCTATAATGTTTAGTGTTGCCAGGTTATTGTATTAGATTCTCCATAGTCTAATTCAGTTGAGAATTACAATATTCATACAAAATACGTACCTTGTAAGTAGAGCTGTTGAAAATTTCATTTCCTTTCAGATCTTTCATCTAAAAACCCCACCAAAACCCCAGCCCTATACCCTGAGTTTCTCTTAATAAGGCTCAGAATCTGAAAACTTCTTTTTTTAAATATGTTTTAAAAGAGAAATCTGTATGTGTTTCCACAGACTCCTAAATGCATTTTTTCTTCACATATATTTTACACAATGTTGAATTATTCAACCCTATATATTGTTTTGCACTTGAGCATTCCTATCAGTAGGGGTTTCATTGGTTTATGCTTTAAAGCAGGAAAAAGAGAATCAAATCTGCCATGTAAATACCTCTCTTTTCCAGAAGTTCTTCATAATTTATACTCTTTTTCATATTTCATTATTTTGTGACACAAGTGAACTCAATTTTTTAATAGTTTCACAGTCCTTTCTGTGACCTAGCTTGTATCTTCAAACTAAATTTTCAGTTGTGAATTATTGTTAATTTATCATAATATAGAGGAAACTTTTCAACAGCTGCCACTACTGGTCAACATGTATCCCATTAGCTTCAGTGTAAGTACAATTATAACAAGGCTGGTTGTGGTTGTGAAAACAGCACCTGTAAAGTTTTATTGCCTTTTTAAAAAAACTGTTAGAGTGAAGTAAGTGGTCTCTGCAAAGGTTGTTAAGGAAAGAAGAAATAATCTGAAAATAGAAAAAATAAATTTAATAAAATCCAGTATAATGTTTGAGATTCAAATGACAAAAGGGAAGATTTACAGGAAAACAGAGAAAAATACTTGTGTAGGAACTGTGGTTCTGTTTTAGTTTTTTTTTTGTTTGGGGTTGGTTTTTTTTTCTTTTCTCTGCCTGTTGCAATTTCTTCTTTTTTTTTTTTTTTATAGCACAGACTGCCACTGTAATATAAAGCCTCTGTTAGTTTTGACAGCAATAATTCAGTGATACTTCACACCTTCCTTTGGGGACAGATTCATTGAATAGTTAGTGGAGGCATTCAGACACCCGCAGTAAAAGTCACAACATTACTAACAGCGATATATAACTTAATAATACCCTATTTTTCACTTAGAAAATTACCATACTTTACAACAAAAATTTCACCATAGGGAATTTTATTAGCTCTGGTAAATACAAATACCAGCAGCAGCATCCTGAGAGCACTTGAGTAATGAAAATGGCCACAAAACACCATCTATAATATTGGACCTCATATCAAATTATGCTGTAAGATCTATTCATATGGAATATGTGCATTGTGACTTTGAGGTAACCAGAGATACACTTAAGACTGCAATGGAACTTCCATTATAACTCTAAGGTTTTGTTTTTTTAATTCTACTATCAAAATTACTTTTAAAATAGACTTGAGGGTTTTTTTTTTCATTAACTTCCCTTTGGGATATTAAAATAAAAGCTTCAAGGTTTTGCCTGACTGCAAATTTTTATTTTTTTATTTATTTATTTCCTTATAAATCTGTATGAAATCTATTTTTCATTTTTTGTAAATTGATACGACTTCATTTTAGTAGATATGAAGAACTGGATTGCTTGTTGGACTGTACATAAACTGGCAGTAAAGGCAGATATAAATCACCTTTTGTTCTTCTGCTTGTGAGCAAGAACATGCATCCAAATATATGGCATTGCTTTGAGTTGCTCACTGAGCAAGCAGCTAGAGGGTGAAGCTGATAATTCATAAACAGGAGTTGGCACACTGAATTGCAAGCTGGTGCTGGGGCAAGCCAGCAGATTTCAGCTCAGCTTTTGTCCTAGAGGAAGGCATGATTTTATCTTATGGAGCTGCCTAGGCTGCTTTTAAAGTAATGCAACTGCATTTTTCTCTTGTTTCAGAGTCTATGTGAAAGCCAGTTTCAATACAGACTATATTTTTGTTAAAATGGTTGAGGCTGGGACTCCTCTGCCATAATGTGGTGGTGGTGTTTAAACCTGGTAGGCAGCTAAGCTCACTCACTCCCCACTAGTGGGATAGGGGAGAAAATCAGAAGGGTAAAAGTAAGAAAACTCGTGGATTGAGATAAAGCCATTTTAATAGGTAAAGCAAAAACGGCACACACAAGCAAAGCAAAATAAGGAATCCATTTACTTCTTACCATCAACAGGCAGATGTTTAACCATTTCTAGGAAAGCAGGGCTCCATCACACATAGTGGTTACTTGGAAAGACAAACACTGTGACTCTGAGTCCCTGTCCCCCGCCCCCCCCCACTTCCTCCTTCTTTCCCCAGCTTTTATTGCTGAGCATGACGTCATATGGTATGGGTTATCCCTTTCGTCAGTTGGGATCAGCTGTCCCATTTGTGTCCCCTCCCAACTTCTTGTGCACTTTAAGCCTACTTGCTGGTGAGGAAGCATGAGAAGCAGAAAAGGCCTTGACTCTATGTAAGCACTGCTCAGCAATGGCTAAAACATAATGTGTTATGAACACTGTTTTCATCAGAAATCCAAAACATAGCACCATACAAGCTACTATGAAGAAAAATAACTCAATCCTAGCCAAAATCAGTACAGCCTCTACCTCTTATTCCATACCATTTACATCATGCTCTGGTCCCACACTATCTAATAAATCCTCATTAGCCACTTCCTCCCTTCCCATCCTTTGATAAATACACAGGTATAATTTCTTTAGTCTATGGACCAGCCCTGTAAAATGTCCATGAAAGGTCCATAAAATGTCCACTGAGTTCATTCAGTCCATGACTTTGGGCTGCATCTGTTAATGGTGGTCAATCAGGACAGGAAAGTTGGTGTGCTGTGTTGGATTGCTGCTCACCAAAGCCAGCTCAGGTTGTCACCACTGCACTTGCCCGGTTCCTTACGAGATTCATTCTTCATTGATTCACTCATCAATCAGGAGTCATCACTCCTGCTGTAATGCCTTTGACATATAGCAGCCTCAGCAGTGGTGACATACAGTGTCATGTAACACTGGCATCATACAGCAATGGCATCATACAGCTGAAATGATGGTTTATTTTCACCCAAGATTAAACCTCCTTGGGGTACACATCAGACTTCCCCATACTTACACATTACCCACCAAGTTCACCCAGGTCCTTGAGCAAAAACAGTCCCGCAAATGGGTTTGCCTTTTCACAAGGAAGGAATAACCCAGACTGTCTCTCCCACCCGGTTCCTTATATGCACTAAAGGGACTTTATGTCCTTCCACAGTACGTAGGGGTTTCAACTGGGCAGGGCCTAGCTGATTGGCAGATAGCCAAGGGCCTTTGCTAAATTTGTACCCCAATGCTTGAATGTCACAGCATCCCTTGCTCTCTGTAGAGTTTTTAATAAACCATTGTATTGTTTAATTTTCGCAGAGGCTGGTGCATGAGAGGGAATGTGATAGACCCAGTCAATGCCTTGCTCCTTGGCCCAGGTGTCTATGAGGTTGTTTTGGAAATAAGTCTCACTGTCTGATTCAGTACTTTCTGTGGTGCTGTGTCACACTAAGACTTGCTTTTCAAGGCCCAGGGTAGTATTTTGGGCAGTAGCATGGGTCACAGGGTATATCCAAGCATCTGGTAGTCGCTTTCATAATTGTAATTACATGGTGCTTGCCGTGGCGGGTTCGTGATAGTGTGATATAATCAATCTGCCAGGCTTCCCCATATTGGTATTTCAGCCATTATCCTCTACACCACAGAGGCTTAGCTGCTTGGCTGGTTTGATTAGTGTGCACCCTCAGGAAGTTTGCAGGTGACACCAAGTTGGGAGGGAGGATTGATCTGCTCGAGGGTAGGAAGGCTCTACAGAGGAATCTGGACAGGCTGGATCGATGGGCTGAGGCCAATTGTATGAGGTTCAACAAGGCCAAGTGCCGGGTCCTGCACTTGCGTCACAACAACCCCATGCAGCGCTACAGCCTTGGGGAAGAGCGGCTGGAAAGCTGCCCGGCAGAGAAAGACCTGGGGGTGCTGGTTGACAGCCGGCTGGATATGAGCCAGAAGCGTGCCCAGGTGGCCAAGAAGGCCAACGGCATCCTGGCCTGTATCAGAAATAGTGTGGCCAGCAGGAGCAGGGAGGTGATTGTTCCCCTGTACTCGGCACTGGTGAGGCCGCACCTCGAGTCCTGTGTTCAGTTTTGGGCCCCTCACTACAGGAAAGACATTGAGGTGCTGGAGCGTGTCCAGAGAAGGGCAACAAAGCTGGTGAGGGGCCTGGAGCACAAGTCTTATGAGGAGCAGCTGAGGCAACTGGGGTTGTTTTAAGGTTGAAATACTTGATTCTCACTCAACTTGACATTCTTTTGTGTTCATGACAGAATCTGGAATTCAATAGTCCATATTATTCTGTTTCCTTTGATAATCCTGATTCTCCAGATCTCAATGATTATCTCATTTTATAATTGAAGAATTAAAACAGGAAGAGTGAATTTAATCCACCCTAACTTAAGTGCCTGGAAGATTTTTGCTGGAGACTAGTATTGCCTATGCTCACTGTCTGTATTGTCAATGAAGAAAAATAGGTATTTTTCAGAGAGAAATTCAACTAATCTCTCTCAGATCTTATTAAATACAGAGAAAGTGTAGGATAACTAAGTTAGACTTACACATTTAACTTTTTGTGATCTAAAAATTAGGTGACATTAATCCTACTAGTCAAAATGATACAGCCTTTCCTCTCGCTATTAACTGACTTCTCCCAGTTTGAAAATGCTAATATTGCTGCTGCATGTCTCATCTGCCTAGGCAGTAAACAGAGACACTAAATGACTATTCTCCTAAATCTTTCAATTTGTTAATGCATTGTAATGCCTCAGACTTTTTTCTCCTCTGTTCTAAGCAGTGTTTACGACTAAGCTTTTTCTTTATGCTTATATAACTTGATAATACTTTTAAAAAATGTTTATTGGATTAATGCATGCAACACATTATTTATTACCTGTGAAGATTAGAGAAGTGGCACTCAGTCACTCTAAAATAATAGCACATCTGAAGAGCCACCTGCTCTTCCCTTTATTAGCTTTGCCTTTGAGAAATATGATAATATGCTGGCCAAATGTACAAATAAACCCAACTGTCTGAACTTGTGTCTACTCTATTTCCTGAGTGTTTATCTCAGAAATGATATTTGGATTAGATTTAAAACAATTTGAGTCACAAAATAAAGAGCTGAAATATCTAATAGATGAAATGAGTATCATGCTGCATCTCTTCTTATTCCATAAAAACAATTTGGCTTTCAGAAAGACAAATTAATTAAGAGTGAAAATTTAATCTTGAAAGATTCAGTGAGTGGCTACAAACTTTCAGGAATTATCCTAGAAATTTTACGCAATTAAAAAGTTGTAAATAAGCTTTACAGTTTCCTAATGTACACTTCAGGAAGGAGCTGTCTGCTGAGGGAATTATCTGCAAAAGATACAAAACATCTGTTGTTTCTGTGATGTCATGGTTCTCTATGTTAGTCCCCAAGTATAAGAAGGGTTTAAAATTAAATATTTGGCAACTGCAGGACAGTTACCATTACTTATTTTGCCTAGAAATACAATTTTTAGAATGGAAAATCATAGGACTCCTTTTTTAGTTAAGTATATGGTTTTTCAACTAATAGGAGGGAGAGTGATAGACATAATGGCCAAGTAGAGCGTGAGGGATATTGAATGAGGGAGACTTTTAAAAAAATCTTTTTTTCATTGTAGCAACTGCCCTGTAATATGAGAAATAAAAAAATATTACCACATGACCCTGACTTCCATATACAACCTTCAGTTCAAATATATTTTAGCATATTAATACTAACTGTCAATATCAGAACAGAAAGACAACTGGCACAGCTGGCATGGGTACTATTAATGTGCTACTAAAAAAAAGATAACTCATGTCTGAGGAACTCTTAAGTATGGTGAGGACAAGGGGATATCTGGCAGAGAAGTTTCATCTTAAAACTTGAAAGCCTGATTAGCAAATAAAATGTCAAAGTAGGATAACAACTATGCTATTAGCAGACCAGAATAAAGACTAGCCGAAGAACCAAAGTGAAAGGCTTCTTTATAAAGCAGCAGTGTTTTCAGTCGAAGTGACAGAGCTGCTCAACATGTGTACAGAATTTAGTGCATCACATACATTCTAAATCACATTTCCATTCAAATGAAAAATAAAAGGCAACAATCAACATTAATTAACTCCCACATATAGACAGAATGAAACTAAAGTGTGCATGAATTTAAGCTGACCTCAGAAATATGCAGGTAGAAAAAATAAAGTACTTTCAAGATTTCCTATTCTACTTTAAGCTGAACCCCTCTGACTTGTCAAACCCAGTACTTTCACATACCCATTGCTGCTATTACCTAATCACTCATTTTCTTTTCTTGCCCACTAATAATTAGTAAACTCAGTGGCCTAAATGCTTATTTGAACTTTATATTGTGTCTCCTGGGTTTAAAACCAAATCTTGTGTGATCAATTTTTCTCTGTATTTCCAGCTTAGCATCAGAATATTTTTTCATGCAGGATTTTAGCACTTGAATCTGTCACAAGAATCTGGTCTTGAAAATATGTATGAAAAATGGAAAAGGGAAGATGGGAAATGTCACGGTTTCTTGAACATACAGAATTTTCCTGCAGAGTTTCAATCAACATAATCTTGTGTGATGCTTTTTCTCATAAGTCTTACATTGCTGATTACTGTTGACTTCAGAACTGAAACAAATGCAATTTGCAATATGCAAATTATCAGCTGGCCTCCAAAAACACACCATAAGACTTTTTCTTGTTCAACAGATATGATGTGTATGTATAACTAGAAGCTGCAGTCCTTGATCTGTTTGCAAACCTTTTCTTCCTGTTGGATTCTATTTGGTCATTTTCATCCTCCATACACAAAACCTCTGCCACCTGCTGAAAGCACAGCAGATTCTGGACTGATGCATGAAATACAGCCAACTTCCTCTACCTGCCATTTGTTGACTTCTGTTTCCTAGCTTCTAAAGATGATCTAGAAGGATCTTTATAGCCTGAGGAATTACATACAGCTTCTTCAGACTAAGCAGGCTGGACAAGTTGTTCTCAGGTGAATCAAGAACATTCTATGTTGACCTTTTATGCCTAGCGTTCAGTCAAGTGGCAAGTTTCAAACTTTAACAGGACTCAAATTTTATTAGTCGTATCTATTAGGTTTCTGTCTGCAAAATTGTGCTATTTGAAAGAAAATGCTTTATACTAGTTTAATAGGGTGAGGTAAGGAAATAAATTATGAGATTGTTCAGTCTCATTACTTTGTAAAATACAAAAAACTGATTGATTAGGCAACTGAGGGAAAGAGCTGCTTGTGAAAACTTTCTAAAATGTGATCTAAACAATATGTGTGTTTGGAGCAGGTTTCAAGCAAGAAGGAGATGATAGATCTGAAAGCAAGACTGTCATGTATGTCCTCATATAGCCATCCTCAGTTTTTATGCTGGTACAGCTGTTGTCCAGTAATGCACCATTTTGTAGCTTCTGTCACTAGTAACTCTTCTGCCTGGAAAAGAAGATCAATGATGAATGCTGATCATCATTGCAGTGCTATGCTATAAACCGGGATCTTCATGTTAAGGACCTTAACCAAAAAGAAAGCTGTTTTTTTAAATTGTAACCATAATAACTATGCTAATTTTTCTCCCCATTATTCTTTCAGTTATCACAGACTTGTGCTCATTTGTTTCAAGGTACACAATAATTGCCATTGATGTGCAAAAATACATTGTGCAGTTGGAAGCACCTCTTTAAGTCCTAATCATGTACAAAATTACAAGATTGTGTAAATCATGTACCAGAAATCAACTTCTGATAGAATATAAGCCATCTAAAAGTTAGGGGAAAGCAAAACATATATTTTAATTTGCAGAGTGCATTTGTTGATTGAGGAAAGAATGAGTCTTGAACCAGCCAGGAACAGTTCATGTAAGTTTTCAATAACCCTCTACCTGGGACTGAATGTTCATCAAGGCCAACATAGTTAACCAGGGGATTGTCCACCTACAGCACTACATGGTGGTATAATGTTTCTAGTATTCATAGTTTGCTTTGTTTGTTCGTTTTTGTCTTTTGCTACTCCAGCTCTCATGACCTAGGCTAGGTTCCAGATTACTTAATTAAGATGTCTACAGAGTTGAAGTCACTTGGGATAAGAGTATACAAACTCTCACTATAGGCATTGGAAAGCCAGTCTTAAGAGATACTCATCTTGCCCTGAAGGAGATACCCACACTGAGGCAGTTGGGGGTTTACACAAGATGTTTAAGGAGAGGCAGAGGGAAGTGGGATTGTTCTGCCTGGAGAGAGAAAACTAAGGGGGATCTAATTTTCATTTTCAGCTACCTATCTGGGGGGGAGAAGGGGTGTTATATGGAAGACCAGACCAGAACCTTCTCAGAGGTGCATAAGAACAAGAAAATTCTGTCTAGAAGAAAGGGCAGGAGAGATCACACAGAGAGTAGAACAGGCTGCCCAGAGATGTTAGGTATTCGACCTTGGAGATATTCAGACTTTTATTGGACAAGGCCCTGAACAGCATGATACAACTATAAAGTTAACCCTTGTTTAAGGAAAGGTATGGACTAGATGACTTCAAGAAATTATTTCTAAAGTCAGCTATGACTTTAAATTTTCTTATTGACAAAAACAACTTACATTAAAAAAAAATATGTTAAGCACCTCTGTTACTAACATCTTCAAGTTACTGTAACTGCATTGTGCAATATAATAGAGTATATTGTGGAATAGCTGTTCTCAGAAATAGCTGGTGGGATAGTGAAATCTTGTTTTTGACAGGTAACATACGTACATTTGACAACTTATATTTACCCAAAAGTTATTGCAATAGTTAGTTGAGTTATTGCCATTCTCTTTCCACAAAATTCAGCTAGGCACGATACTATTTCAGTATGAACAAACTTGCACTGCAGATCATTTCCGCAAGCAGCTTTGTTAACAAAGATAAGAATACAGGGTAAGTATAGTTTTACCTTCAAACTTCACTTGATGGTGACTTGTATCAGAAATAGCGCTTTTTCATCTGTTGTGCTCCTTAAAACTCTTGACATAATGTCTGCCACTTAGGATGATCAGGAACTCTTCTTGATCCATACTTCCAAATACTTCCAAAAAAGCAGAGATGTGTAGGTTTGAATATGCTTTCTGAAGTATTGCATACTAAAAAGTATTACTTCTTTAATTGTAATGATTTTTAATAACTGAGCATTCATGAGCAAAAAAGTTCATGAATTACACAGTAAAACTTAGTTAATGTTAAATGTGCAATATTTTTAATCTTTTCAGAAAGGAATATACATTTTAAAATACTCTGTTCTATTAAGCATCATCCTAGATAATGAACCAATTACCAATCATATTTAATCTCAGGGATATTTGTTTTCATAAAAAAAACAGATTTAAAGAAGTTCATTTGCAATGACAAATGCAGCTCAGGATTTTAATGTGGAAGACCATAAGGGAAATGTTATTTATTTGAAATCGAGTTTGTTTTTGTGATTTAATAATTAATAGAAGAAGAAAATATCAACTTTAATCTTCAAAATCCTCCGGGGGAGAATATTAATGTAAATCATCATTATGATGCACAAAAGTGCTTGCAATATTGTTGAAATTAAATTCATGATAATCCCATTGTGTAAGGACAGACTTCCCAATAAATCTGTGTATGTCACTAAATAAAAAAGGAATTATGCAAACATATTAAAAAATAGAGAGATATTTGTATTAAACACTTAGTTCTTAGTGAGATTTCAATTACTTTTCTTCAGGCTGTTTGCATTTTCCTATTATCTTCATATGTTATATACTTTTGCTATTTATTTTCCATTTTTTGCAATGTAATTTTTATTTCCTCACAGTTCCAGTTTGATTGAAATTTAAGACATTTGTAGCAAGAACAGATTTAGGAGGTAGGAATCGGTTTTGGTTCTCTTATGTACAACCTTCATTAATGATAAAGTCAAATGGCCAAATCTAAACAGAAGCTATGACCAATAATCCAGGTGTTTTGGGGTCATGAGGCCCAACTTCGATTCAAAAACAAAAAAGCAGACAAACCCCAATTACCTGAAGTTAATGGAAGCTTAGATGTTTCATAAAAGAAACAAAACAAAACTGATTTTCAGAGATCATACTCCTTATACTGTGGGGTTTTGTATATTATATTACTTCCGTTCTCTTCCATATCTTTTGTATTGAACTGTTTCCAGTATTATGCATCCATGATTCTCATTTTCTTCAGGTAGAACAGTTGTTATTTATAATTTTTGTATAAATATATATGATTTATAATAGCGGTTCAAAATGTTTTGGTAGTAAACATCTGTTTTTCCTTCTGGTTGTTAATCATAAACTGACCAAGCAGTTTTTGTTTTAAAATAACTAGATTCTAAAAAGACCAAAACAAGTCTTAGAAATACTGTTATTAACTGTAGAGCAGCTTCCTTTGGGGCCATTGTGGGAGTGGCAACATTTAGGTTTACATGGATACACAAAGATGTATGTCTGTAAAGCACAGAAGTTATGGGTTATTTCTATTTAAAAAGAATCTAAAACATAGTTAAGAGAAAATAATAATATTAGCTTCACTTATGCGTCCACAGAATGAAAAATGACTGAGTCAAAAGGTCATTGATTTGGGTTAGTTCTGTACGTAATTAATGTAAAGGATAATGTATTTTGAATAAATAAGTGAAAACAATCAAAGAATTCAGAAACAACTAACAAAAAATAGTTTATCTATCTCCATCACATCCAAGAAGACAGACAAGGTCTATAACAGTCTTTTTAAACAATGAAATGTTACAATACTTCTCAATGCCTAGATTAAAATCTGAAATCAGGCTTATAGTTGAAAGACAGTTTGATGCCTCCATTAAAAATGGAAAAGAAAAAAAAAAGAAAAAGAAAAAAAAGTTTAAAACCTCTGTTTCAAAAGTTGGAATCATAAAATCATAGAATCATTTAGGTTGGAAAAGACCTTTAAGATCATTGAGTCTAACTGTCAACCTAACACTACCAAGTCCACCACTAAACCATGTCCCTAAGCAACACATCTACATGTCTTAAAACACTTCCGGGGATGGTGACTCAACCACTTCCCTGGGCAGCCTGTTCCAATGCCTGACAACCCTTTCAGTAAAGAAATTTTTCCTAATATCCAGTCTAAACCTCCCCTGGTGCAACTTGAGGCCATCTCCTCTTGTCCTATCACTTGTTACTTAGGAGAAGAGACCGACACCCACCTCACTACAACCTCCTGTCAGGTAGTTGTAGAGAGCGATAAGGTCTCCCCTCAGCCACCTTTTCTCCAGGCTAAACAACCCCAGTTCCCTCAGCCGCTCCTCATCAGACTTGTGCTCCAGGCCCCTCACCAGCTTGGTTGCCCTTCTCTGGACACGCTCCAGCACCTCAATGTCTTTCCTGTAGTGAAGGGCCCAAAACTGAACATGGTACTCGTGCTGCGGCCTCACCAGTGCCGAAAACAAGGGGACGATCACTTCCCTGCTCCTGCTGGCCATACTATTTCTGATACAGGCCAGGATGCCGTTGGCCTTCTTGGCCACCTGGGCACGCTTCTGGCTCATATCCAGCCGGCTGTCAACCAGCACCCCCAGGTCTTTCTCTGCCGGGCAGCTTTCCAGCCGCTCTTCCCCAAGGCTGTAGCGCTGCATGGGGTTGTTGTGACGCAAGTGCAGGACCCGGCACTTGGCCTTGTTGAACCTCATACAATTGGCCTCAGCCCATCGATCCAGCCTGTCCAGATTCCTCTGTAGAGCCTTCCTACCCTCAAGAAGATCAACCCTCCCTCCCAACTTGGTGTCCTCTGCAAACTTCCTGAGGGTGCACTTGATCCCCTCGTCCAGATCATTGATAAAGATATTAAGCAGAACTGGCCCCAGTACTGAGCCCTGGGGAACACCACTTGTGACCAGCTGCCAACTCCATTCACAACCACTCTTTGGGCTTGGCCATTCAGCCAGTTTTTTACCCAGGGAAGAGGACACCCATCCAAGCCATGAGCAGACAGTTTCTCCAGAAGAATTCTGTGGGAAACAGTGTCAAAGGCTTTACTAAAGTCCAGGTAGACAACATCCACCGCCTTTCCCTCATCTACTAAGCAGGTCACCTTGTCATAGAAAGAGATCGGGTTAGTCAAGCAGGGCATGCCTTTCATAAATCCATGCTGACTGGGCCTGATCACCTGGTTGTCCTGTACGTGCCATGTGATGGCACTCAAGATGATCTGCTCCATAACCTTCTCCAGCACCAAGGTCAGACTGACAGGCCTGTAGTTCCCTGGATCCTCCTTCTGGTCCTTCTTAAAGATGAGTGTCACATTAGCAAACTTCCTCCATAGGAATAAATTTCTGGATTTTTTTTTTACTGATTGAAGAATTTCCTGTAGAGTTTGAACTATGTTTGATTTGTTGTTCAAAGAACATTTTCCATCTCATGTTTTTCTATTCAATTTGTCCAATTTCTGCAAATATTTGACTTTCTCTGACAACTCATTAAAAAAAAAAAAAAAAAGGAATACATGTCCACTCCACCATGGTAGGTTAAAAAAAACATATTTTCAGAAAAACTTGCCCAGAACATTATTCCGAAGTGAGGTGGATCACAAAATTTCTGAAAAAGTCCAGGACACATGTTTATGACAGAAATCTGACCAACAATGTTAATATACTTAACTGTTGAATGATTATGCTCTCACAGAATTTCACAAACACTGGATGTTTTAATTACGTATGTAATATCAATCAAATGTGATTTCTATTGTGCAAGTTATAGCATCTTGTATAGATCATATTGGCCAGAAGATTAGTTATTGGCTAACTTAAAGCTTTAAATCTTAGCTATTTCCACTGGTCTCAGAAAAGGAATTCTTTCATCAACATATTCGTATTAAGCTGCTAAAATGTGGGGCATGGTAAGTGGTAACTGGTAGGAAGCTGATTGGTGAAAAAGATAATATAGCAACATTTTTCATTTGCTTAAACTATCTTTCATCCCAGCTTCTTAAGTACGTAAGAATATATTTTATCTTTTTTTTTTCTCTCTATTTGGAGAAAGCAGAAAGGATAATGCATATAACAGGACAAGGGATATATTTGATACAACTTATTTCCATCAAGCAAGTACTTGAGTTACTCGGGAGTGAAAGTGTACTTTTTGGTTTTCTGTTGCTTCTAATTATTTTCATTTGCCAGATTTATCATATACATTACAACAGTTCTGAGAAAGACTAGAGAAGAACATGGTAGAACAGGGTTTAGATTGCTTTATTTTTTAAGTTGTTTTATTGCTTATTGAAAACAATGGTATTTCTTAAGAGAATGAAAATTATTATTTCAAATGCACAATCTAAATTCAATAGATAACATTCTTTAAAGAGATGACGATCTTTACACTGTTTCTACTTTATGTTCATAAAAGTTTCAGTTAAAAGTAATTAAACAGGCTGGGCTTAAAGTTCTTTTTTATTCACCTCAGCTCCTACGTATGTTGTTGACTCATTCTATGATATCCTTGTCTCCTAGCTAATGGCTTCAAAGGTATCAACAACTACATTTGCTAATACTCCCCTCAGCTCCTGGAGAGGTTTTTGTTATTACTTTGCTGCTGCAGCTACCATCTGCCTTTGAATAAAACATGTTTGGTGCAAACACTGCATAACTAGGACTCGTTCTACACATCTCTTCCTAGTTTTTTACTCTGTTCTTTAATTCCAGCACTTTTTCTTTCTCTTCATGCTCTCCCTCCCACACACCCAAAGTATGTGCTCTTTCTTTCTCTCTCCTCTCTTACTCTCTCCAAATTCACCAAACAGGCAACAGGGATTTGTTCTGGGTTGGTTTGGGTTTCTTCAGGAATGAAATTCTTTGCTACCTCAGTCATTTGTAATCATTACTTTGGTTAACTGCCCTATCAGTTTCAAAATAAATAGGCTCACTACTGCCATTAAAATCTTAGTTTTGGTTTTCAGAGCTTTGGTTTGGGTTGGGTTTTTTTGGCATGTGAAGGTTTATCTCTGAGCCTATTTATAATTAGTGTGCTCATTAGAAATTCTGACCTGCTTCCAAATGAAGAGAAGATGTTTACACACTGTCCTGACAACAGTGTCATCATTTATACAGCTCTAGATAGGTAAACAAGCCTCAAAGCATGATATATGGACTTTACTTAATTAATTTTTTTTTATTTACATGTAATAGCATATATGATAAGTTATTCCCAAATATTTTTAAAGTATGTGTTATTTTTATTGGTCTTATAATTCTAATCTATTTTTTGGTTAAATTGCTAAAATTCCTATTAAAATAAAAGGGAGTGGATAGTATTCAATTTTTTAATTATTTAGCAGATTGGAAAGGATATATTCATTGACAATATTAATGATATTGCAGTAATGATTAAAACAAAAAATTGCATACTATTAGTCTAAGCAATAGTATTTAGGAGAATTGTAATAATACATTTAATATCTTTATATATATTACTATATATTAATATATAGTAATATATATTACTATATAATAATTTAATTTCTTGTTTTCTCATCCCCTTCCCACTGACTTTGAAGAAAAAGTGAAACTTAGAACTCCTACACCACTTCCAGCGAACTTAATTGTTAAAGACAAAAAACTGATTATTCTTTCCCAAATATTTGTCTGAGAAAAAATTAAGCTTTTAAAAAGTTAGTCTTTTTTTACAAATTTTTTCATAGAAAAATGGTAATTTTTCCAATCAACTCTACTGTGCAGAATCTTTTAATATGCTGTATATAAAACCAAACCAAATCTTGATAATACTAGCTTTTTTATTTTTTGACTGAAAATGTTATTATCTGTTCTTACTTGTAGTAGCATGTAGCTTTTTAAGGAAGACAACAAACCAAGGATGGCTAAGATTTTATAGGAAGCAGTTGTGTTTCAAGAGAAGCTGTGAAATAATAACCTCCAGTAAGGCCAATGAGGACTATACTAAAATATAAAGAGAATTCTTTCTTCAGAATGTAGAAAAATAAAAGAGTAAATGCTTAATGTGTTTAGGTAATCTATGGTACCTGGCTCCTTCGTTGAACTTCAGAATCCTATAGTTGTTTTTCATGGTCCATACATTATACATAGAACACTTAAGCTGAACAAAGTAGGACCAAAAATGGAGCAGCCTAAGCAGGGATGCACAGCTTAACAACCAGGGAAAATGGAGATTGTCCTATACAATCCCATATTCTGCTGCTTTAACCCTCAGATGGCAGAGCAGAAACATTGGAACTTGCTACCCAGTGTTTGGGAGTCATAACAAAATGCTGAGGCCTACGTCTCCACTTTCAAAATCTCAGTTTAATGACAGATTAATGTTTCTGGGTTTTTTTTGTGACTGGAGGTGTAGAAAGAGAAGTTAAATTCAGAGGGTTACTCAGAGCCCACTCAGGTGTTCTGAATCACAGGCTAATGGTCTGAAACTTGTCATTGTCCTAAACAGGGTGTATAGGGATTCCAGCATCCTAATTTAGACACCTAAGTTAAATGCTTAAAATTTTGTAACGTAAATATACTCCAGTAAACTAGTCTAGTCTCTAGTCTATCCTCAGCTTGATGTGTTTTTCAGTCCCACTAAAACTCTCTTAATGGTCTCCACATATCTTGTAGAGCCCAAAATCTAGCATAAAGTTCTCAAGATTTTGAAGGAACTGCATCAAATCATTCTATACTCAAAAGGAAGTACAAGGAAGAAATAACAAAGATCACTGGGTGCAAAATAAAAAATAGAATCCCTTATGATAATAAAATTATGTTGTTACATTCTAAGTTATGCTACCTTATTTCTGGGTTGTTTTTTTAATGATGCACTTGTGACAGGATTTGTACCAGCCAAAGCTGCAGTCTGCTTCTGACATCAAAAGGATAAAGGATATTCATTTTTTACTTAACCAAGCGAAGACATTTATGGTTTACAGTTAAATGAATCCAAAATAGTTAATTTTTTGAGAAGTGCAAGAGTCTGAATGTGAAAATTGTCCAAACAGAAAATCAGATTGGAGATTTCACCACAGTAGCATTACTTTTTTCCAAAACATTTGCTGCTCTCCTGCAAAAAAATCAGATGGACACAATGATCAGGCAATCTGAACAAGAATCTCATCTTTAACAAGGGGTTTGGAGTGATGTTTTACATCTAGATAAGCAGTATTTTTGTGGCAGTGTTGGTCTCTATCATCTGTTATGTCAAATTGCAAATTTATTGCTTATGATAACTAAACAGTGGTGACACAAGGTGTTGCTGAACTTTGTGTAACTTAAAATTTCAACTAATGCCTGCACAGAAACACACCACACATAATATACATGCATGTTAGGGGGAATTGCAAACCACTGAAGAGCGAGCGAGAGGCAGAGCATGTTAGAAAATATAGTAAAATAGTCCCAAACAAATTGTGTAGTAAGGAGGAAGTCCTCACTGTCACCATTGCACTCCTCTCTGAGAAGGACTCAATATGCTGATCATCCATTAAAACTCATCACATCTTCCTGAAGACTCAAATGTTGACCTAAGTACACAAAAGAATATTAGGAGTGAGCACAACAGAGAAAATGAGTAGACACTAGGAAGCTTGTGTACAATGATTTTAACTTTATAGTTATTGAGATTTTTTTTTCTGTAATAATGTTTTTTATTTTCCTTCTTTTTCTGTGATAATTGGATCTAAGCAAATTATATACATATGTATATACATAGTTAGGCTATTAAGATTTCAGTTGACTACTAATAAATTCTTGTCTTTGCATATGAGGTGTGTTCCTCTGGCCCCATTGGATGAGTCAATCTAGGCTGTTAAAATTTAGCTGCAACTATATATATTTGTAGGCTGAGCTGATCATAAGTAAAAATGAGGCCATACCAGAATATGAAAGCTCATAATGCATCTGCTTTGTGACTATTGTGATTAATTATATCCATAATCAATAGACTAGTTGGGAGTGCTGGAATTCTGTGTTTACTAGAAGCAATAAACAATAAGGCTATAGGGAACTGGAAACTGTCATCTCACTCCTAGGTTGTATGGATCAAGCGACTAAGGAGAATTATTAAGATACATCCTTATAATTCATCACTGCTGCATTACAGTCTGTTTGTATTTATCTTTTTAACAGATCTTTATATATATATATATATATATATATACACACATTATGCTATTAATGTTAGGGCCATCACTGAGACTCCTGGATGATCATAGAGTGTAATGAATCTAATTGTGTGACAAGCTATAGACCTCGCATAAATTCTTTATGTCATTGTTTTGGCTAGTAATGATGGCAGTAATTGTAATTACAATTCTTAGTTACTAGCATTCTTAGGACACTTAAAACAGCTAAATTGGCACTGATGTTTGAAAGTTTTCCATTATACTCTGATGCATAATTTTTATTTTCATACACCAACATAACATTTTAATATAACAGCATAAGATGAAAACTTGCAACAGGTTTTGTCCGTAGTGTGCTATGAGATAGGATTTATAATTATGAATACATTAATTTTTTTTGCTTACATCTCCCCATCCTAATCTTCCCTATGAAGAAAGGACTACCTCAGTGTGCCAGGTCTATTTCTGATGTGACCCAGGCAACACTTCTTCACTGTGAAGGACTGAGGCATTAAGCAAGATGAATGAAGTGAGTGAATTGTGACTGCCAAGTAACAATAGGGTATTCAGCTGTTCAGTAAAGCACTAGCCATTAATTAAATAGCTGGCCATCATGTCTTGATTTACACCATCTCTCCAGAGTGCATAATGTTGCATGCCTAAGTATTTGTGCAGTTATAGACAGAATAAATAATTTGCATAAAGTACAGATAAGCAGAGAGATACTATCATTCTTTAGTTATCAATAATCTGCAGGTAAGCCATTCATAAAAGTTGACAAAGCATCTTCTGTCAGGGTTTGCACATCCAAACCCAGTTTATTTTAGACTGATTTCAGCTGAATGTTGCACTTCAATTTCTGAATATAGGAATAAAATAACTAGCAGTCGCCTGTAGTATACAAAGACTATACATTTGTGTTACATTCTTAAAGAGATAAATATTCTGGATGTTCAATAAAATAATTTCATGTGAAACTGAACCTATGGTGATTTTTAGGTGTTTCAGTATGTGTCCCTTTAAAAAAAACACTAGCATTTATAGTACTAATTTGCTGAAAAAATAGACTGTCTTATTTGGCTACTGATAAAAAAATATCGTGCCATCTTACACTAAGTGTAATATACATAAAACAAGCTACATCAATTAATACCAAGTCTGATCATGTTTTTCCACACAGGCTGACAATGGATACCTAGAGAAAACTGTAAGTATATAATCAGTTAATTCCAGAACACTATTCCAATGGTCAGTAATTTATGATTCAGGACAGGACCCCAAATAGATTCTTGTAGAAGTCCACCTCTAACCAGCCTTCTTTCACTGATGACATTAATTACTCTCTGTTGCTTTGAACATTTTCTATTATCCCATAGGACTTTTTTTTCTTCCAAATTTCCCAGTTACTTCAATTTTCATAAGAATAATTGGGTTAAGATCAGTTTCAGGACTTTACCACCAGGCAGTAAAGCCAGTTATTGCCTTAACAGTGCTATTTTTGTGTAGAAAGAGTTAAGGACAGATTAGATGGTGGAAGACAATGCAGATGGTCATGAATCTCTGGGGAATTATAGATATTTAGTATAGATAGAATTTAGTATAGGTACTGCATTTCTATGGAGAAAAGGCCAATCCCTATGAATACGCCTTGAGCTGTAGCCTTCTTTCTCTTGTTTTGTCTAGTTTTTTCATGTTCCTTATTTTTCTTACATTAATCCTAGCTATCTTTTGTTTAACTAAAAAATAATTGGTTTATACTTTTAAGATGCATTTATCCTGTTTGCTGTGTGTCTTGGTGCATACCTGAAGACACGATAACTCAGTGGGGGATTGTAATGGAGTGCTTTGCTTTCTTCCTGAAACTCAGCTAAAAAGTTAAATATTCTAAATGCTGGAGTTGATAAACTGGTCCTAAAATAAATTCGTAGTTGTTACATAGAGATTTCTAACTTAAGACTGAAAATCCACGTGTTAAGTCCTCTATGCTAATTACAGTTTCAATGATCTACAGCTTTATTGAAAAGGTTTATCAGCCTTCCATTAACATATCCTTAAGTTTATATTTGCACTAATTTAGTCATTCCTAAATTTGCTACAACAAACAGCTTCTCTTAATAATAATTAGTATTTATATCTACGGCTAATTCCAGAAAATGTCTCCAAACAATTGTGCTAAGATGCAAAATTCAGTTTTTAAGTCCTCTGGAAATTTTTAGTACTGGGTACAGCTACATGGATAAACCCTTATAAAATATGGTTGAGAATGTACATATTCAAATTCATATCTTGTTTTGCAGCAAGCCGATGACAAGGCTCCCTCATGACCTAAAATGATGCTTTCTCAGATACATACAAAGTACAAATTACACACCTTTGGAAAAAAACAGTCTTCAGTGTTGTTGCACAGTTCTGGATGTAGAAAAAGCAGTGAAAGTGAATTGTTAAAATCTAAAAGGGATTCAACATGGCATAAAATGCAGGGTCTGGATGTTGATTAATGGCACTTGACTTGATGTCAACACAAAACTCAAATTCAATTATTTCAAGGCATATATCAGTGTTGGCATAGCATAGTTTTAGTACCATCATTGAATAGTATGGAAGCATACCATCACAAAAATCAGATTTATTTAACTAAGAATTTAACTGTAGTCAGAATTCATTTCTGTGTGCCAGACATGGGATAATATATCCATGAGACTACCATAATGAAGCAGATCAACGGTACCATAATCAGCATTAGTTTTATCAAGTGACATAATCTACATTGTTTTCTAAAAAGAAAAGTGTTAATTGAAAAAATCTACAATTGTATTCTTTCTTAATGTATATAAAACAGAATAATTGATAAGATATTATTTTTGCTCTGCATAATATAATTTTATAAAAGGAAGACAGTCACCTAAGATTGCTTCAGGATTGAGGAAGAATAGTAATGGAAAAAGTTTTGTATTATGTCTTCAATACCTTCCTGAGAATAAAGTGTTTCCTTTAGGACATTTATAGCATCTGTTAACATACAATACCACATGGTGCATTCATATAATCATTTTATACTCATATCAGTCATGGAAAATTAAATACTGTCATGTCACATTTGGAAATGATCATGTGATGAGACTGTTCCTCCATTTCTCCAGATTGTTAGCCCTAAGGTTCTTATGTGATCAAATCTAATTTTATAATTAAATAACCACATCCCCACATCCCTAAGATGTTTTAGTTTTTCGTGGTACACATCCATAGGTTTATGCAAATGGTGTCCCTGGTTACATCTTTCAGAAATCTAAAAAAAAAGAACCCTTTACATTCTTATGTTATACAGACTTAAGACTGTTCTCCTTCCCAGCAAAGTTTTATGCTATAGGGTAGTGTACCAGCATAATTTGAGCATATAAAGAACTAGAGAATATAAATAATATATTATGTATGTAGCCAATATAATGGAGAAGAAAGCTGCTGCTAATTAAGCATGTGTAAAATATTTTCAGATATAGCAAACAAATGTGAATTATGATAATGAACAAAACACATATACAGACCAAAACCAAAGATAAAATACAGGTAATATTTTGCAGTCTCTTTTCCATTGTGAGAAGACAAGGTGAATTTGTTTTGCATCTAAGCCCTCTGTAAGTGAATTTGCAAGAGATGTGTATTCAAATCAAAATCAAGCAGGAAAAAAAGAAGTTTTCCAAATAAAACTTAAAGTCTGAAAATGATTAACTCAGACCATGAAAAATAAACATATTAGTTAATAAATTTTCTTGCTTAAATGTAGGAGATGGAAGAGAAAAATGACTTGCAAGCCTCAGTAGATATGCCATTTTCTCCTCAGTCTTCACCAACAATGTCTCCCAGGCTTTTGTGATTAATGAAAGGGTTTAAGGTGGAGGAAAAACATCAGCGGTGGATGAGGATCAAGTCAGGGATTATTTGATTCACCTTTACTCATAAAAACCCATAGCACCCGACAGGCTGCATCCTGTGGTAATGTTGTGGTTTAACTCCAGCCAGCAGCTAAGCACCACGCAGCCACTCACTCACTTCCCCCCCGACCCAGTGGGATGGGGGAGAGAATCGGGAAAAGAGGGTAAAACTCCTGGGTTGAGATAAGAATGGTTTAATAGAACAGAAAAGAAGAAACTAATAATGATAATGATAACACTAATAAAATGACAATAGTAATAATAAAAGGATTGGAATATACAAATGATGCACAGTGCAATTGCTCACCACCCACCGATCAACACCCAGTTAGTCCCCGAGCAGCGATCCCTCCCCATCCCCACTCCCCCCAGTTTATATACTAGACATTTATATACATGATATGGAATACCCCGTTGGTCACTTTGGGTCAGATGTGGTGGCTGTGTCCCCTCCCAATTTCTTGTGCCCTTCCAGCCTTCTTGTTGGCTGGACATGAGAAGCTGAAGAATCCTTGACTTTAGACTAAACACTACTTAGCAACAGCTGAAAACACCAGTGTGTTATCAACATTCTTCTCATACTGAACCCAAAACATAGCACTATACCAACTACTAGGAAGAAAGTTAACTATATCCCAACCACAACCAGGACAGAAGAGAATGATGGAGAGGATGATGGTATGGTGCATATTCAGATCTCACCTCCAAATCTCATCCACAGCATGGATTGGGAACATAGCAGGTGTATATAGAGAATGATTTGAAAAATGATACCTAACTCTGTGTCTATAAATACAGACAGAAGATTATTTTTTTAAGCTCATAGTTTAAACAATGTTTGTAAAACAAGGTAATATTTTACCTAATTACTTAGATGTGAAGGCAAGTTATGTTTTGGGAGCATTTGATGGCATGAGAGCCACAGAGGTCAGAATAACATTGAAAATGAGTAAACTTCAAAGAATATACACAGTGTGAGGATGTACTCACATGAAAGAAAGAAAGAAAGAAAAGAAAGAAAGAAAGAAAGGGATAAGAAGGAGAATCAATGAATGTCTCGGACATCTGAACAAAACTTCAGATGTCTAAAGTCTTCTTCTGGTATTCAGGAATGCACTCCTTTTCTTTTATGTTTTCAGTGAATTTCCCACAGTATCTCAGATCTCATTGGAATTATGGAGGCATTTATTTCAGAGAAAAGTGAAAGAGGGAGAATGAATAGCTAACCTTTTAAAAGGTTATACATCCATTTAAAAGCTATTTATGCTGCCAGTTTTACTTAGTCTGAACATGCTTCACCTCCCCTGTCATGCTACACACTTCGGAATCTCCCATTAGATTTTCCAGGCTTTCCTGGTCTGATAGCTACTGGTAGTCACTTGCTTAAATATCTCCCAATTGCTTCCTGTCAAAGAACAGAGTTTCTGCATAAAATTACTATGCAATATGATCAAGAAAGTAGAAAGGCAAACAAAATCAGTCCAATGAAAATCAGTTTAGATTTAAACCCTTTGTGTCAGACACTTGAAAAAGATGGGTTTATAGCAATGTTCAGGCTTAGCATACATAGGATCAAGCCTGGTGAGAAGAACCAGGATCAGACACAGCCCCAGCGTGTTCAGACAGGACCACAGTGATGAGGATGGGCTGAAGTCAAGCCAGGAAAACAGTCCACAGGTCAGGATCAATGGGATCAAGTACTGGTACAGCTGAGCTGGAGATCACCAAGGCTACAAGACAGCTCAGATAGAAACTGAAGACCCAGGCTGAAATGTCATGAAGCTGGAGTGCATGGAGCTCCACCTGGGGATGGATGAGGAGCTGACTGAGCTTATGGATCACGACTAAAGGGAGGGCAGGGACAGGTGACATTGTAGTGGGGGTCTGCTACAGGCCACCCAACCAGGAAGACCAAGTGGGGGAGGCCCTCTATAGACAGATAGGAGCAGCCTCATGTTCACAAGCCCTGGTCCTCATGGGTGACTTCAAGCACCCTGATATCTGTTGGAGGGACCTCACAGCAGGGCATAAGCAATCCAGGAGGTTCCTAGAATGTGCTGATGACAACTTCTGTCTCCAAGTGATAGAGGAGGCAACGAGGAGAGGTGCTGTGCTAGATGTTGTTCTCACCAGCAAGGAGGGGCTGGTGGGGAATGTGAAGCTCAAGAGCAGCCTTGGCTGCAGTGACCATGAAATGGTGGAGTTCAAGATCCTTAGGGCAGCGAGGAGGGCACACACCAAGCTCCCTACCCTGGACTTCAGGAGAGCAGACTTTGGCCTCTTCAGGGATCTGCTTGGTAGAGTACCATGGGACTGGTATTTGGAAGGGGTGCTCCCTGGAAGGAAGAGGGGTGTTACGGGTGCACACACAACCAAATTCAACAGGTGTTACAGCTCAGATTTATTCTTTGGTAAAAAGTTAGTTAGAACTCCGCTAACTTTTTATAAACCACGGGCTCAATGATGTAAGGGGAATTAGTGCTACACAGGCAACTTAAGAATCCTTAAAAGTGATGACTCAAAATGTGCATATCACTCACCCAAAAGAGGAGGGGTCTCTCCCTTGAGGAGTTACTTCGGGCGGTGCCCCGACCCAAGGGGGAGTCCCCGACTGCAGACCTGCTGCTCTGAGGAGGACTGATTCCAACATGTCCTCTGGCAGGACCTTGTTTATACCCTTGTCGCATCTGATCTGTGGTCATTTGAATCCTTATTGGCCAAGAAGGTCACTTCTGTGTACCTGGCACGTCTCGATTGGCCAGTTCAAATTTCAACCTGCGGCATGTAGAGTTTAGGTTTTTTTCCTCTTCACCCTGCCTGGAGAAGTTTTGTTTCCTGCTGGGGGGAGCATAATGCCACAAGGGGCCCAAGAAAGCTGGTTAATATTCAAGGATCTTCTCCTCCAAGCTCAGGAGCAATGTATCCCAACAAAGAGGAAGTCAGGCAAAAACATCAGGAGGCCTGCATGGATGAACAAGGAGCTCCTGGACAAACTCAAACACAAAAAGGAAGCCTACAGAGGGTGGAAGCGAGGACAGGTAGCCTGGGAGGAATACAGAGAAATTGTCCAAGCAGCCAGGGATCAGGTTAGGAAAGCTAAAGCCCTGACAGAATTCAATCTGGCGAGGGATGTCAAGGGCAACAAGAAAAACTTCTGTAGGTACATCCGTGACAAACGGAAGACTAGGGAAAATGTGGGACACCTCTGGAAGGAAACGAGAGACATGGAGAAGGCTGAGGTATTCGATGACTTTTTGCCTCAGTCTTCACCAGCAAGTGCTCCAGCCGTACCACCCAAGTCACAGAAGGCAAAGGCAGGGACTGGGAGAATGAAGAACTGCCCACTGTACTAGAAGATCAGGTTCAAGACCATCTAAGGAACCTGAAAGTGCACAAGTCCATGGGACCTGATGAGATGCATTCATGGGTCCTGAGGGAACTGGCAGATGAAGTGGCTAAGCCACTATCCATCATTTTTGAGAAGTTGTGGCAGTCTGGGGAAGTTCCTACTGACTGGAAAAGGGAAAACATAACCCCTATTTTTAAAAAGGGAAAAAAAGGAAGACCCGGGGAACTACAGGCCAGTCAGTCTCACCTCTGTGCCCAGCGAGATCACGGAGCAGATCCTCCTGGAAACTGTGCTAAGGCACATGGAAAATAAGAAGGACATTTGTGACAGCCAACATGGGTTCACTAAGGGCAAATCGTGCCTGAGAAATTTGGTGGCCTTCTACGATGGGGTTACTGTGTTGGTGGATAAGGGAAGAGCAACGGACGTCATCTACCTGGACTTGTGCAAAGCATTTGACACTGTCCTACAGTCTCTAAAATTGGAGAGACATGGATCTGACAGATGCACCACTCGGTGGATAAGGAATTGACTGGATGGTCACACTCAAACAGTTGCAGTCAACGGCTCGATGTCCAAGTGCAGAGCAGTGATAAGTGGCATTCCTCAGGGGTTGGTACTGTGACCTGCACTATTTAACATCTTTTCAGCGACATGGATTAGTGGGATTGAGTGCGCCCTCAGCAAGTTTGCCAATGACACCAAGCTGTGTGGTGCAGTCGATATGCTGGAGGGAAGGGATGCCATCCAGAGGGACCTTGACAGGCTTGAGAGGTGAGCCCGTGTGAACCTCATGAAGTTCAACAAGGCCAAGTGCAAGGTCCTGCACATAGGTTGGGGCAATCCCAAGCACAAATACAGGCTGGGCAGAAAAATCCATTGAGAGCAGCCCTGAGGAGAAGGACTTGGGGGTGTTGGTTGATGAGAAGCTCAACATGACCCAGCAATGTGCACTTGCAGCCCAAAAAGCCAACTGTATCCTGGGCTGCATCAAAAGAAGCGTGACCAGCAGGTCAAGGGAGGTGATTCTCCCCCTCTACTCTGCTCTGGTGAGACCCTACCTGGAGTACTGCATTTAGCTCTGGAGCCCCCAACAGAAGAAGGACATGGACCTGTTGGAGCAAGTCCCAGAGGAGGGCCACAAAGATGTTCAGAGGGCTGAAGCACCTCTCTTATGAAGACAGGTTGAGAGAGTTGGGGTTGTTTAGGACAAGGGCTAATGGCTTTAAACTGAAAGAGGGTAGATTTAGATTAGTTGTAAGGAAGAAGTTCTTCACTATGAGGGTGGTGAGGCACTGGAACAGGTTGCCCAGAGAGGTTGTGGCTGCCCCATCCCTGGCAGTGTTCAACGCCAGCTTGGATGGGGCTTTGAGCAACCTGGTCTAGTGGAAGGTGTCCCTGCCTGTGGCAGGGAGGGTTAGAACTAGATGATCTTTAAGGTCCCTTCCAACCCAAACCATTCTATGTTACTATGATCTTAATGATCTTTTTGAACCTAAATGATTCTGTGATTTTATATACTGGAAGAAACTAAAAGACTATGCATGCTTGGAAGATTAAAAACACAGGTGAATCTTCAGTTAAAAATTATATCAGATTTCAATAAAAATAAGTATGTACTATCAAGTTTCACACTATATGATGGCAATTTCCACGGTAGGTCTTCTCATTCACTTCTACACTTGCTGTCTTCATGACATAGCTTGCTGGAAGTGGTGAGACAACTTGCTGAACACCTGGATGATTATGCATGCATTTAAAGTTCAAGAAGATGAATTCCAAATGAATCATGTAATGAAGCTGGTTCTAGTACATTATCTGCAAGATAAACACCAGTGGTTGGGTGATACCACTCAACACATCTTTGGTTTGGTTCTCTATTGAGTGAATAAAGTCATAATTTCTCAAATTTGTTCAACTTTAATGTAAACACATCCTAGCATGTCTGCGGAAAATAGTTCTGCATGACAGATAAGAAGGAATAGCAATGAACAATGTATAATCAATTTTTACTGCCTAGAACCATGTTTTTTCATACAAGGCAGTCCTCTGGAAGTTTGTGTGGTAATCTTAAAACAAAGTTAAACCCACAATCATTACTGGTATCAGAGGTTAATGAGCTTTAGTGTATTAAGGTAACAGTTGAAACTGCCACTTTTCTTTGGGCAAAAGTATTAGAATAGAATGGACTTTACGTCAGAAGGTTAGTTCTGTTCAGATGTAGTAACTTTTAATGGGATTTTAGATCACATTAGATATCTTTTTGTCTGTGTATATATTTTTTCCATTGTCGTAAACCTTCTCAAACATTTTCCTTTAAAAGTTTTTTTAAAACATATAAAAAGTATACATGTCAAAGGAATTTTAAGTTATTTTATCACTTGTTTCTTTTCTCACACAGAATAGAAGATTCTGTAGATAATGACATTATGTACAAAATCCAAAATTCTTGTGGCATCCTGATAGCACACAGAGCCTTATAATTCTACCAGATTTGAATACATATGTAATTTCATTATAGCTATCTCATGTGTCTATTTCATGTCATAGTAAATAAAATCAGGGAAATTTTTCTTCTTCCTCCTTCCTTCTTCTCCAAGGGTAGGTTGTATTTTGTAGAATAAGTGGAATCCCAGATGTAGACACTTTTCTCCTTTTGTATTGCAAATCATTTAAAGTTATATTAGTTAAAATGCCAACAATTCTCCAGCAACATTATTCATGCAAATCAAAAAGTATTTAAAATACAGAATAATGTTCTTAACATCATGTATGTTCTTGAACTACTTTTAATTAATGCTTTTTTTAATCAATATCTTTCTTTGTCTGCACTATTCAAATGAAGTTACATGTTGCAGTCAGATCTTCTGCAATATATGTGTCTGTTTATGATTTTACATAGTATCTAAGAAAAGAGTGGTAGCATTTGTTGACTTTATTCTGTTCTGGCAGTGAACACACCCATAATAAGCATCAAAGGGATACCCTGCACAAATTATTTATAGTTGTAGTAAATTTTCTAGAATCAACGTTACTTTGGATGCAACAAGTATCATTTACATAAAGCTTACAGAAGTGCAGGACAGAGCACCAGAAGAAACCATATAGAAACTGTGTCAATTTAAGAAAAAAATCAGGGGTGCTGAAACACTTAGCAAAGGCTATACTGTAAGCTGGACTATTTTTTATATTTAGGAACAGACCAGTTACATCAGTGGAACAGTTTCATTATCTTATTGCTTTTATAAATTTTTGGTAGCACTGAAGGAGGCGAAAAAACCCCAACAACACAGAAAACATGAATTGCCTTTTATCATGTGACTGTCACTTGGACTGTGAAATACAGAAAATAAAAATGTTTGAAACATCAGATGTTGATAATACGTCAAATTCTAATGTATAGTTATTTATTTTGAGAGTGACACAATAAGGGAAATGCAATAAAATTATTTTTCAGAGAATAAATAATACAGGGCTTGATGGGATACTGAGAGGTTTCTGTCTGCCTAAGGCAGGATAAGCTATACCTAACCTATTTCAGTTACTTCTGATGGTTGACTTGGTTTGACTTTTGAGCTTGGAGATAGAATTTGATGTTGAATCTGAGTTACATGCTTAGATTTTGAAACACTTGAGAATCACAAGCATAGCCTAGGAGAATCTCATCAAAACATGACATGTACTTGCTACTGAAATACAAAATCAGTGCTACAGATCATCATAATCAAAATATTATATTCAGCTACTTATAAACATTAAAGAACTCTAAACTTTTCTTGAATGATGAAAAAGGAAGACTGTATCAGCTGAAATAAAACTTTACACAAAAAGAATAGGTAGCACCATATTTGTGTATGACTAATTTTCACCAAATGCCAGTCAGAAGACATCACAAGTGAAGAATCTGTACAAAATCATTAATAGATGAGACTTTGAACTACATTATCTGACATGTCACTAAGATGTTTTCTCACTAATACCACAAAAAGTTTACTTTACTTGTCAGAAAAGCTGTTCAGTGCTTTCAAGAAAATAGTTAAGTTTATTGCCATGCTATATTATGCATTAACATGAACTCATTGAACACATCTTTACTAATGTAAATCTAAAATAAAATACCACAGACTAGGAAAGTGCCATACATAAACAACCTAAGCATAAGTCCTTTTGATTAACACAGCCTAAAAAAAATGCATGGTAACTGTAATGCTAATTCTAACTTGACTCAGACTCTGGCTTTAATGAAGTCATTTTGCTTATCTAGGTTCTTCTGTTCTTAACAGAGACAACATATACATCACTGGAGACAGTGTTAGAATGAATACTTAGGTTTCAGCTAGTAGAACTATATTTAAATAGTTGTATAATCTCATTAGAACTGATATAAATTGTGTTAATTTCTAAATTAATGTTGAATTAAGACAGTGATATACACTTCACAGTGGAACTGTTTGGAATGTGGTAATGGATGGTCTAAATACATCCCTCAACTGTGATAAAGCAGCTGATTAAAAACAAAAAGATGGAAATTAAGACAAAATGGATCCATACATTATTCATGAACAAGCTTAAGGGAAGCTGTGGAAACCAGCTAGATGTAGAGAAAGGTATCTAACAAAAAAAGTAAAAGAGAAGGATAAAGGCAGGTTTTCTGTGTTGTAGAGTCAAAAAAAAAAAAAAAAAAAAGCATTCTTTTCCTCACGAAGTAAAGAAGTCAAAGGATTAATGAGCCCCAGATGGAAGGAAGTGCTACAGCTGTCAGAGAACCTTCTGGCTTTCCCAGTATAATTGAATTTTTATTACCCTAAGAAAGTGCAATACAGATACTCAATGAAATTTTTAAACAAACAAAAATCTTTTTAATCTTGAAATTTTAAAACAGATTTAAAGAAAATTATTTCAGGTCCTCACCTGGGAAAAAAAACCCAAACTCATTTCATGGTGTCTATAAGATTCAAGCATCAAAACAAGTTAGTGTTGGTGTATGACAATGGTATTTTTAAACATCTTATCTAAACTTAGTTACTTTTGTTTCTCCCCAGTGGAATCATTCCCACTTTGTAGGACATATAAGCCAGGTCATTTGTATAGAAACGAAGATTGCAAAGCAAATGCAGATGGACATGGAGTTCTCAGGGAGTTTTTCAAATGTCATTGTCCAGATTTTTTTATTTAACAGTTCTATGACTTGTGCAGTATTTTTAATTTACTTTGATTTGTTCAGTTCAGATAGAAGAAGCAAAACACAAACAACATCACTTTCTAAATCACCTGATTATATAAACATCAGTAAAAGTATAAGCTTAGTTATGGCACAGGTTATTTCTGATGCTTAGTTAAACCTGCGTTTCTTACTCTGAATGGCACTGTGATACACCAGCTGAAATTACAGTAGCCATGACAGAAGGTTTTATTCCTTAATGTAGACAACACCTTGGTGTCAATGTTGTTGAAAGAATTTCTGAAGCCATATGAAGTTAAGAATGGCGTGACACTGAGCTGTTTGAAGTGAGTTAAAATTCTGGACATAGCATTTTCAATAATGTAAATACAACAAAGTGAAAAACCCATACTTAATATAAACTTGTTTGATCTCCTTTCTCCTCTATCTTCTTCATTGCATGGAAGTGACCACAGTTCTGGTGCAGTAACATTTTCCTATCAGCCTGCTTCTAGCTTCTTGTCTCCTATGTACCTGATTGCTCCCTGACTCTTCCATTCAACTGCATATTAGCATTCACTGCATAGCAAAATGGGGCCAAGAGTGAAGGGAGCGTTCAATAAAACAAGTTACTGAGATTAAAGAATGAGTGTACAGTATGTCAGTTACTCTGTGGTCATTTATATGCCTTTGCTAGGACACCTGGCAGCAAACTAACAAAGAAAAAGTCATCAATGACTTAAGGTCAAGGAAAAAAATTATCCAAATTGACTCATGACATACATATAAACAGCCACAATTTCATGGCAGTTTATGGCTGAGCTTTAGTTAAATGTTGTGGGAGACTGAAAGAGTTAATATCTCAAACATTGTGGTGGGGCAAGTTCTGCTTAAAGACAAACCCTGCACAGCAAGGAACCAAGGCGAAAAGCCCATCAGCTCAGACATCAGCAACAGGAGAGGGAGGGCGTGCTGGAGGGTGCGCAGCTCCCTGTTCTGATAAGCTGTTCTGATACAAAGATCAAACAATGGCCACCTCTGCAGGGAAGGAGAAGTTACTCCACAAATGACGCCCAAGCCCAAAGGCTCACAAACTGCTCATTAACCTGACGAGTTCAGGTGCCCGCCCGAAAGAGGGGCAAGGATGATAAAAGGACACAAACTGAAGCCCCGGGTGCGCAAGCCCACCAGAACTGGACCCCTCGGCTGACTGAACCAACGCTGGACCCAGGACTGGTGAAATCTTTCTCTCGTCCTTTCTCTCTCTCTGTCTTCTCTCTTTCCTTTTCCTTTTCCACAATCCCTACACCTCATCCATTTCAAGATATAAACCATTGACCAAGTCTGAGACTAAGAGTAGATCCAGCAGCCCTTGGGCCCTTCTCTGAGGAGGAGTCTAGAGAGCAAGGGGGTCTGCTCTGAACCTCGTGACTCAACGGGAGGGATCTCATTGTTCCCTGAATTGATGTATATGGTTACACGGTTTACAGAAGTAGTCTTATGCCAATTCCTGTTATGAGAAACCCCGCCACCTAGTATCACGCCTCCCCAGTTCAGTTTGCTTCTGTCATGAATAAAATCTTTAACTGATCATTTGGTGTCATTTCACCTTAATTTAGCCCAAGGGAATTTCGAATTAAACAGGACTCCCTGGTCTGTCCAGTCTGGGTCGTGACAATTGTGTGCAAAATATATTACATGTAATGTATTATACAACCTCTGTTGAGTGACTTTCAATCTTGATTCAGACGGTGTGTTCATACCATTACTAAGACCAAAAAAACCATGGACCAGGTTTCTAACAGAAAATTATTTCAGAATGCCCCTTTTACACAATAAAGGCAAAATTATGTACGTCAATGCTATGACTAAATTGAAATAATCTGAGATAGTTGTATGAGCCTCATGAATGAATGTATTTCAGTACAAGGTATTTGAGAAAGTAGGATAATATTGCCTTCATTTGAAAGAGGACCAATGTCTGCACATCAAGAAAAACAAGGATAATGATGTACAGAAGGTATATGATAATATTGTAGTCAATGGAAAGAAGAACAGTGAAAAAGGACAAACAAGTAAGAACTATAAGAAAGAACTGAAACTAAAAAAACATGAACAGAAAAAAAACCAACATCTATAGATCGTGCTTAATATACATGCTGTTATGTACATATGTGTAGGTATACTTGTTCACATATATGTACATATATATACATGGTGTATATATATGCTGTTAAGAAGATAGCTCAATCCATTTGTATATATTCATATATTTTAAATTTGTCTGTTTCTTTAGGAGACATGGCTGTTCCTCAAAGTGTTTTCTAGTAAAGGAATGATGTATTCTGAGATATAAGACCAAAGGCACCTCTTATCGCTTCGGACCATACTCAGAAACCCTAGCAAGGATTCCTTAAACATAACCCTTTTCAGTGTTCAGCTCTGTAAAAAGGAGACTAAGGCTATGAATATCTCTTAAAAAAAAGAAATCTTTTTAATTTTGTTGTACAGATGATGTAGGATCCAAGCTTCTTTATTATACTGCTCTGTTTCTGTTACAGCATCTGTTTTACTCCCCCCCCCCCCCCCCCCGATGCCCCAGTTGTAAATCCAAGACTGTATATTGCTGTAGAAGTCATTAAAGCAATTTTAAAGTAAATCTGATATTTGACAAGTAGTTGCGCTGTGACTCCCCCTGAAGACTAGAGTGACATGCTGAATTGCTTGGAGTGAGTTAAAATTCTGGACACAACATTTTCAATAACGTGCAGCTTAGGCAGCATTTTCTTAGCCATCCATAAAAATACGATTGAACCCTTTGTGCTGGTGGTTACTGAAGACCAGCACAAGTGTCTGAAAACACAAGCCAGTTTTTCCTTTGTACTAAATTTCTGGAATTGTAGAAAGTCATGATGAATATTTTTATATAAAGATTTTTAAAGGTTGTTTAAAAAGTAATGTTCCGTTTGAAAAGAACCTTTCAAATTCAGAACTTTACTCCTTCACCATTGTGTGATAAAATCTAATGGTTTTGACTGTCAGAGGGGGAAGAAAACTGTGATAAGTTCTTACATTCATACAGAGAAATAAAAATGCTTTTATTGCTTAAAATATTTAAAATTACATTCCTGCTTGTCTTGATTTTACTGCCTAAGCAGACAGGGTTCTAATTTTTATTTCTTAATTTTTTTCACCCCATTACTCCTTTAAGCTCTGGAGTTAAAAAAAAAAAAACAAAAAACAAAACCCACCACCCTTCATTTTGCCTGTTTGTATAGATCACTTATCTACTCTTTCACAGCCAATGACCATCCCTGAACTTTTTTATGATCATCTCTTCCACTACAGGTGTCATCTCTTTAAGGCAATCCTTCTTGTTACATTTCCCTACAGACATGCAGGGATCTCAGACTGAAGTAATGACTGCTGTTAATTAGACTAAACCAGTAACTAAATAGAGGAAGAATTTCTGAGAAAGTTACACCTTAAAAACTCTCACAGCCCAGAAGGAATCCTCCAGTTGCCACTTTCCAATGAACTGATTCCTCACTCTACTTCACCACAATTGAAAAACTTACTTGAAGGTCCAAATGTTAGCAACAAATGGTCTATAAGATCAGGAAAAACAGAATACAATTTTGAAACATTAGTAGGATTTCACAATGTTTCTGTGAAATTTGTTCTTTTATATTGTGCCATTTTATTGGTGTGACTTCTATGGCCTTAAACTTTTGCTGCCTATCATTAGATTTTATCTTATAAAATAATGTATTTTCTGATATTTGAATAACAAGACTTGTTACAAGTAGAAATTCCAATATTTCTTAATAATTTCTGGAGTTACAGTAAGACTTTGTGCTTTTCCCTTCTAGTAATGTAAGACAATGTAATTTGGGCAGTGATAAAATTAATAAACTGAGGACTGTGGAGGAGATGAGTATGTTTCTTCCATTTTCCTCATATTAATTCTTTGATCTCCTAGTACTATATATACCATTGTTCAAAAGTACTGGAAAGGAATGTGTAGCAAGAGTATAGCTTGATTTTGCAAGCATATCAGCAAATAAAATCTGAGTGAAACAGAAGGCTAGAACACAGGAACATGATGCAAAAGAGCTTTACAGCATTCAGTAACAATAAAGCAGCTTTGAAAAGTTGCCAGAAGAACTTACAAACTGTGGCATAAATACCTCTGTCCTTACTGCAAGGCTAACACAGAAACGGCAGAAATACAATACGTGTGTCAGTGAATAAATTGTCCTTGGCTAACAGTTTTATTCTAAAACTTTGCTTAAGTACTTCAGAAGACAACAACATATGATGAAACCATGCAATGCCAACAGAGTACGTATGTACATGTAATACAAGGGGAAAATAATCATAGTTTTCCACTTGACACTTGCTGTGTTCATTCATTTATACTAATACTGCAATTTCAGAGATGCAACAAACATTGGGGGGTGGGGGGTGGGGGGAGGTGTTGGTTTGGGGCAGGGTAAGGTCTAATTATGGAGTGTTATTACAAATATAATTTTTCCACTTATTCTTGTTAAACAAAGCAATATCTGATTCCATATTCTTCTTGATGGGTGTTTTAACACTCATTTTTATTAAGGGAGGTTGCTATTTTTTTCCTCTAAAAAAAAGAAGAAAAAAGAAAACAAATGTAGCGATAAAACATCTCTTAAATAATTGTATCTTGCTCTCCTTGTGGTTTTGAGCCTGAACAAAGGAAAAATACATGGGAAGGCAGTCAAACCGAGGACCCCTGACAGTTCATGCTGCCTCAATGCAAGTGAGCTCACTAGCTTTGTTCTGAACTACTGCAGCTACCTTTCTCCAAAAAGTGTCTGTTGTACATGGGACTAGCCCAAAATAGCATAGACATAAGCCAATCAGTGCCACATGGCCTTGGAGCAGATGTCTGGCCTTTTTATTTACCATTGCAGACACAGCCTAATGGATATTCCTAATTTCTTTGTAGGGAAGAAGATCTGACCCATTAGCATTAATATTCTGGGGTAAACAAACTTACTGGGAAACATGGAAAATAATCCTTACACACAGAAAATAGAAATTGTGAAGAAAACTCCCCCTACCACCCTATGCAAATAACATTTCAGCAAAAGATCTCATCTGCAAAGCATTATAGCACCCTCCAAGCTTCAGAAGAGAGAGACTTTTAAATATTATGTGCCATGTAATTCTCTTAACTCCAGAATTTGCTCCACTGTACATTCATCAGGTGTTCCAGAAAATCTGTGCAACCTGAATGTTTCACCAGGTTTGTAAATGAGATACTTTTAGGTGATAAAAACAAAGTCCTTTATAGCGTGGAGAATGGGAAAGGGCCTTGACAGTTTGGTGCAGGCGAAAGTGATTAGTGGTAGACTTCTTCCATCAAACAACACTTAAAAAAAAAAAAAAAAAATCCCAATGGGCTGTGGAGAAAACCATCTTTCCTTTAATAGTGCATGGGAAGTAAGTTTTTAAAATGCAGTTTTGGAAAGGAGGATTCTAAGAATATCTCTGCAGGCAAGTAGGTGAGATACATATTTCCCTATGAATATCAGCTTTCCAAGGAAAACTTTATCTGTCATTGCGGTTGAGGAGATGGCACTGAGGTTCTCAACTTTATATCTCTTTTTTAGATCCTTTGCTATATAAGCTTCCCTCAGCTACTTTATTTGTGCTTCATAATAGTTTTCCATTTGTTGGTCTCTATGCTAGAAGCTCTTACTCTCCTTAGAGCATATTTAATGGCCAGTATATTTCTGTGGTGTTTCTTCAGGTGCAGACACCATCTCTGTAAACCTTATCATCAATTATTTTGTCACAGAAACTCTTTGGTTGCAGAACAGAAAAAGAGTATTACTTGAAAAGGGGAGATAAAGTGAGGCTTTAATACACAAGCAAGGTAGTCATGTAGGGTGGGTCATGTCAAGGGTAAAGATGCAGAATACTGCAGAGGTGGAAAAGGGTTGGGAAATGAAACATATGGTGGGTTACAGGATCAAGGAGGGACCAATGTGGGCAGTAGCACTGTGAGAGGGAGATAATTTACACCTTTTGGGAACTTTCATGAAGTGACATCTGTAAAAACTTGAGGGAAAAAAAAAATTCTTCATGAATGTTTGAAATTCTAAGAGATACAAAAAATTCGTTCACTTTGGCTGCAATCCAGAGCTTATTTGTTTTTAAATCTTGAATTGGACACATTACCATCTTAAATGCAAACTGACGAATGTCACAACATAATATAGTAATAAACTTTAATTTGGGGCCATCTATGCCTGTGGGCATCTGACAATAGTAAGTTGTAAATGAAAATATAATGGAATGTACTCAGATAATATTCCTTCTTACATCAATCTTCTTATGCCTTTGAGACAAAATTTAAATCAATGTAATAGGAGAGAGAAATATTGCAAGGTTTGATTGGATTATTCCCAGTGTTTTTAATAAGAAAACTAAATTCTGCCTGTATCACAGCATGTGGAGTTTTTTTTCCAAAAAAATTAAAATACAATCATTGCACTAAATAAGACATAACCACCTAGATTTTTCTCTGCCAATATCTGTGAAATCCATAATATATTTTATGTCCCACATTGGGACATTAATAATCTTTTCTTTTACAACAAAAATTACAATTAGAAGGAAACTTCAAACAACATATAATTGAAAATTTCAAAACCAAGAAATGCTTAATGTCAAGACAAATAATGTTTTGTAACATTATCCTAATGGAAAATATCAGCATAGTGATGACTTGCTTGTCTTCTCCAATAGAAACCACAAACACTGATTTAGAGCCCCAGTTCACTGTAGAACAATTACAAATAAAGTACATTTATATGCCACAGCAGATGTAGAAATAATCATAGACATTGAATAAAGTGGTTGTTCTTCAGAGCTGTTCTCAGTTTCAGTTCTGAACATCTTTCAAGTAAGACCATGCCTCTCAATTTAGATTGTAATAGTGCTACCACTTTCCCAAACTATACATTTGTATAGCTGCTACTTGTATTTCTTTACAGGCCTAATGGGCTTGGCATGTGAGAAAGCTGAATTTCAGGTTTCTTTGAAAAGCAGGATAAAGTGAATCAGGTTCTCCAAAGTAAATTGGGATTAATTTCGTCAAAAGATATGTGTTTCTGAAAAAAAGATTCTATGAAACATACATCTGCCATTCCTTCCATAAGTCTCTTTAGAAAATGAGTTGCCCTTAATTTCCCCCGTGTTTTTTAAATTCAGGATTGCTTCCTGCAGAACCTAGTATTGGGGAAGGGATTCATCTTAAAAACATGAGAAAGTGCTGGGCTTGCCTTTTAGTCAGTCTTAATGTTATCTAATGTTGCATGAATCATGCCCCAGAGTTGAGATTTTTTTGCTCCAGTGATCATAAACTGAGTCTAGAATGGTGAGTTCAGACATAAATATTCGCATTGTACATGCAAAATATGAAGAATGCCACTCATTCTTTTTCTGTCAGGAAACGAAGCCTGAAACTTCTTATCTTCTCAGTTCCTCATCTCACAACCCAAGGGAATCCCGGCCATATGTTTGCATGGACGTTTGTTATCTACAAATCTATAAAATTTCACTTTTGTACTTCTTTTAAAAAAAAAAAAAATCTTCAGGCCAAAGTATGTTAGCATTTAATAAAGTTTGTAAAATATTGAAATAGATACTCATGCTCTCTTTGTTTTCACATTTATGCTGATCTAAATATTGAAATAAAATACAGTGTTAAAGAAGTATTATTACTGAAAATTTGTTTTTAAAAAATCATTCTGTAAGAAAATTCTGGTTTTGTTTTCATTTTGGTTACAGAAAAATGAGATTTAGATGTTTAATATGCCATAGACAGAAGATGCCATTGTCTGAGCAGCTCTACTATAAATGCCCTAATTTATTTAATATTAAGGGTCAACCCATTTTATCATGAGCTGTTAACAAATTTTCTTGTGGCTTTTCTAGTTTGTGACAATTGTGTATGTACCTAATTTGCACGATACTATTTCTATTCCCTTAGTAAAATTTTTTGATGAATCAGCTAATTATGAATACTAAAGCAATTAAGAATACAGTCATGAATTATTTGTGCTGAAATTATCTAACTTGCATTAGCCAAAGAAGTGACACATTAAAAAAAAAAATCAAATCTTCCTGATTTCAGAGATAATCATATATGTTACCTAGCACAGGAACAGATGTAGCAGATCAATCCAAAGATCCACAGTGCCTTGCATTTTTTTCCCCATCGGTGGAGGAAAGTTGTAAGAACAAGACATAAATGTAATTACTTTCCCTGAAAATACTTCATACTTTCAGAAGTCTCTGATTTAGGAGCTTCTTGTGTGGCAGTTGAGTTGGGTTGGACCTGGCTGACAATAGTGTTAGCATATTAACTTCAATTAACCCTATAAGATAAAGGAGTAACTTACATATAAGCGTAGAATTTAGTATAGAGTAGTAGTAGAGTAGTTAGAGTAGTAGCTTGAGCATAAACAACCTGTTAATCACTGTGAAAGCTGCGAACTATGGAGAAACTTCTTAACAAAGGATGGAAAGAGAACAAAAAATGGATGTAAAATTGACCCCATCAGAGAGAAATTTTGGAGGAGGCCCAAAGACCAAGGAGAAAATATGGAAAGTGGTGTGAACACCTATGAGCTAGAGGCCTGAGCTAAGGAGTTAGGTGAGCAGATCACTGGAAAGCAGACACACCTGCCGAAGGAAGCTGCAGGCAAACCTTTCCTTCAAGGACGGAGTATCAATGACTGCTTTATGGCCTCTGTGAAACAGCCAGCCTGTGATGAGAGTGCGTTGCTGCTGTCTGAGAGGAGGAGGGGGATGTATTGATTCTGACCAGGGGACTGTTGCGTGTTGAGGAGTTAGCGATCCACACAACAGGTAACCTGCGTAGGCGCGCATCTAGTGCGGCTGTCAGGCTGTGCTGTGCTGCACAAATCATTTGGCTGCAGGGTAACCTCAGCCAGCTCTTGTAACAGAGAAAGCTGCAGGCAGCTCCCACTTGGTACCAGTGATTACAGCCCCTACTTGACTTTGCCTTTATCTAAAAGAGCGGCAAGAAGTTCTCATGCGAAAATTCCTTTAGGAATAGTTGTTTTCTTGCAGTAAAATCCTGTAATAGCTAGAATGACCAAAAGGGAGAGTTTCTTTCCACAGACAGAATCTGTGCATCACGCTGTGGGAAAATCCATCTGGGCTCCATCCAGCACTGCACATTCGGAGGATGCATACGATTGGATGAAGTTAACTTGTGAAACCCCTGTATACTGTGATCCATAAGTGAAATCTGTTTGGCAGCATATCCAAGCAATAAGAAGTCTTCCAGCAAGTGAGGCCAAAAGTATCGTGGGCAACTTTCTTGGCCCCTGTCTAAACTGGTGATGGAGTAAAAAAAGTCCTTTATACCTCCTCAGAAGATAAAATCTCCTAGAATGCATGGCAAAAGAACCCTGAAGAAGTCCAAGTCGAGCCGCTGGGATTTTGGAGCCACAGCTATTGGAGATCAAAAGCTAACTATATTAAAACAGACAAACAAATAAACAAAACCAAACCTAAACAACAACAAAAACTATTACAAAAATACTATTAAAAATCTATCTAATTAAAGTGTTTTGATAACTAGGTCCATTTAGTCTCCACACTGTCAATTTTGTCATTAACTGTGACATCCTGAACCAAAAGCTTTGGTTTTGTTTTTATCAGGTTTTCTTAGTATTTTTTTCCTTAGGGTTTTTTGTGTTTGGTTGGTTGGTTTTTTACATGCCTGTTACTGAATAATATATAAAGGAGTGAATGTGACAAAAAAGGAACATGAATTCTGATGACTGATAGCAACACTGCTTTTGCCAAAATCAGTCGGCTCTATTACTCAGTACAGCTGTAACAGAATTAATTAAAAATTTCCTCTGTAGTCTTTTAATCACAAACAAAGAGCCTAAATCCTAATCTGGTGGATCAGAAGCTAGTTTTAAAACACACTGAAACCCTTTTCCTTAACTCACAGAGGTTTGCCTGAGGACCTGCAGGTCATATAGAATAAATAGAGCAGGGCGGAAATATATATATATTGTTTTTTAAATGATGGTAAGTAGTACTGGATCTAGAGTTATTCATATTCTTCTCAGTATCACAGTGCATGACTCTCAGCACACTTTTCTTAAGAAAATAGCTATTTAATATAAAATTCAATATTATGGGAAAAAAGGTTGAAGCAAATTGAAAATTAAATAAAATTTATTTTCTGTAAGATGTAGTTGAAAAGTTGTTTAATTTGACGTTAAAATGGAATGGACCAATGCATACGTCTCTTTGCCTATAGCATTTAAATCCAAAACAGTTTTTACTTTTGTTTCTTCCTTCCTTTATATATATAAATCATATACAAATAGCCATGATCACAACTTGCTGACCACAGACATAATGGAGATCTATTTCACAGAAAGCAAGAAAACAAACAATCGGAGAAATAGATTAAACCTGTGAATAAAGTGATGACATACATACTATATGGCTTCTGTGAAGCTATTCTGTAAAAAAAAAAAAGTTGAATTATAGCCAGTTAACAGAGACATTCATTCTATACTGATTTGATTTAATTTCCATTAAAATCTTGTATGCTAAAACTGCTTGACCACTTTTTTTCCTCTTTAAATGCAAATTTTTAAACTAGAGAGTATTAAAAATAAAAAGACATTATCTTACATTTCAGCGCTATATCCTGAAAATCATTAAAGTATGAAAAAGCAACATTTCTTGTACTTGAAGCACAGAAATGAAAAACCACATGTGATAAAATCCAGCTGCTTACTGGAATGTAGGTATCACATGGAGCCCTAATGAAGGTTTAATCCTCAGCCTCCAAGTAGTTTTACAAATCACTGGACAGTAGAGGCTACAAATTTGCTGAATTCTACATGGTTCAATCTCAAATTAGATACTGTTCGGGTAGTCAAAATACAGCCATGAAGAAGAGCATTTTCATCTCAGTTAGGATAATGTTTCAACATTAAGATTTCGTAGAATATAAAGCCTAAACCTCTGAGTAATATCTCCAGAAGTTAACAGCTTACTTTGAAGCTGTTAAAATTTTATTTCACACACACACACAAAAATAACTTATACTTAAATTTCAGCTTTTATTAAAAAAAATAGAATCCCTTGTTTCATTAAACATTTTTTAGGGGAGCAAAGCTCTGACTCATACTGATACCTTGACATATCTACTACTAGAACAGTAGCAGTGAAGATGCAACTCTGCAATGTTTACGTAATCTCTGCTAGTATTATAAACCATACAGGTGTTTGCAATCTGGAGAACTACACTCCAAAGGGCTTTTTTGGATGGATCCAGGAGACAAACTAGCTCCTGAATTTTCTTTCTTCCTCCACATGAAAGAAAATAACAGCATCTTTGTCCTTTTTGGGGAATTTCACTCGCCCTTTCCTCTAGTAAAGTATTTTTAGATGTCAGGTTTGTAGATGACACCAAGCTGAGTGGCGTGGTTAATTCTCTAGAGGGAAGCATGCCATCCAGAGGGACCTTGACAGGCTTGAGAGGTGGGGCCATGCGAACTTCATGAAGGTCAACAAGGCCAAGTGCAAGGTCCTGCACACGGGCCGGGGCAATCTCAAGCACAAGTACAGGCTGGGAGGAAAAATGGATTGAGAGCAGCCCTGAGGAGAAGGACTTGGGGGTGTTGGTTGATGAGAAGCTCAACATGACCCAGCAATGTGCACTTGCAGCCCAGAAAGCCAACCGTATCCTGGGCTGCATCAAAAGAAGTGTGACCAGCAGGTCGAGGGAGGTGATTCTGCCCCTCTACTCCTCTTTCATGAGACCCCACCTAGAGTACTGCATTCAGCTCTGGGGTCCCCAGCATACAAAAGACATGGACCCGCTTAGCTGGGTCCAGAGGAGGGCCACGAAGATGCTCAGAGGGCTGGAAGACCACCCCTGTGAGGACAGGCTGAGAGAGTTGGGGTTGTTCAGCCTGGAGAAGAGAAGGCTCCATGGAGACTTTATAGAGGCCTACCAGTGGTTAAAGGGGGCTTACAGGAAAGATGGGGAGGGACTCTTTATCAAGGAGTGTAGTGATAGGATGAGGGGTAATGCTTTTAAACTGAAAGAGGTTAGATTTAGATTAGTTATATGGAAGAAATTTTTTACAATGATGGTGGTGAGGCACTGGAACAGGTTGCCCAAAGAGGTTGTGGATGCCCCATCCCTGGCAGTGTTCAAGGCCAGGTTGGATGGGACTTTGAGTAACCTGGTCTAGTGAAAGATGTCCCTGCCTGAGGCAGGGGGGTTGGAACTAGATGATCTTTAAGGTCCTTTCCAAGCTAAACCATTCTATGATTCTGTGATTCTATGAAGACAGGACTAAATTAATGAATAATCACTGAATATCTTAACCAGATTAAAAGGGCAACTTTGAATTCATTATTTACAGGAGGAACCCACTGAAATTCAGTTCAGTGGTGTGTGCATACAAGTATGAGCTATTATAAGAAATGGCTTGAATGGAAGAGTGATATAATAAATTATGATCATAACCAGATTTTATTTTTAATATATAAATCTTTAAAATTCTACAAGCTATCAAAATAAATGTAAGAAAAAATCTGCTTTAAGGAGTATTTGCTGATCATCTAATTGATCTCTGAAGAACAGATCATCTTAATATTAAGGTAATATAAATTATTATTTTTGGTGGTTTATCTTTTGGTATTGCATTTATTGTTTTCAAATCAATTTTTTCCTATTGTTGGTAAACACTATAGATTAATTGGATAATTAATTATTACAAAGACTGAGAAAAGGCAGTCTCATGCCTAGGTGACCAAGACCCATAAAATGAAAATGTAAAGTCAAATGTCTAATCTTTTATAATAAAAGAATTCATGGAAAAGACTGATGACACTAAGTCAGGTCAATCATTATATCCAAATGAGAACATGGCATAATAGGCTCAGCTATGTTTGGAGAGCTGACTTTGTTTTAAAATGTGGTTAAGAATGTTTATTAGAGGCTTTGTAAATGTCCATCTTCAGAAAAATAGAAAGGTGATTTAAAAAAATGTCAGGATGTACTTAATTAGAATATGTATCCAAGTTATTAAGTCTAAAAAGCTTTTTCCAAACATCAAACCTCATAAAATGCATTGCTAAACAGAAAAAAAGGCCTCCAATATTATCTGAGTATCCTTGCTTATGAAAACAAAACAAAACAAAACAAAACAAACTGGAGACTCAGATATTTTCCACAGTTAATGACTTGATCACTTTTCAACTTGACGATCTCATGAATTCAAATATAATACAAAATAAAACTCATTGATGGTTTAAATGGCTTCTCTTGATGTGCCAATGAGCAATTTATTTTTTTTTAAATCCTATGGCTCCTTCTTGCTCTCCTTCCCCAACAACATCCTACTGAGTTTCTACTGACTTTAACAGTTGAAGCCAAGAGTATGACTTAACACATCTAAATCACCTCATGAAAATCTTATATATTAAATTGGTTATCTAAAGCTACTACATTTTAAACTCCTTTTAAGGTCAACATAGAAAAACTGATACCTCCAAATCTGGTTCATCTGACTTTACAAGAGGTGCTTTTAACAGTTGACACATCAATCAACGTTTTAAGTGCCTATTTCTCCCTGTTGATTATATGAGGAAAATAAAATCAGAAGCTCAAACTTAAGTCGGAGATGGCTAGAGTTAGGTAAAATTAGCTTTGTATACTGAAAGGGATTATGATTATTTAATGCTTTCCCACCCCAACTCCCTCACCTTGATGGAAGGGAGAAGGGGTAGAAGAGAGGATGAACATTTTTCAGGAAAGAAGATGTGGGTTTCAGAGACAAATAGTTTGAAAAAGGCAAGGTTTTCAGCTTGACTAAAAGAATATTCAGAAGGTATAGTGAGCAATGCTGACCTAGACACTGCAGACAAAAGTGATAATTTCAAAATAATTATTTGTGGCTTAACTGAAGAAGGAACAAAAAGACAAAACAAAAACTGCTTCAAGACAGGACTCGGCTTGGGATTTTCTTCTTTATGACCTATATTTCATTTTGAGAACAGAACACAAGACAAAATGCAAATACTATTTGTCAAATTGTTTTCTTTCTTTATGTGTGAGCATATAAATATTGCATTCTTTTGTAGGCTGCTAATGGAATTTTCCTGTAATGTCTGCCTTGAATTAGAAGAGTTAGTTTTCTTAATTATAGATATGTCAGTCTACAACCACAATTTTATGAGTCATTAAAATATTGTAGAAACTTCCATAATTCCCTCTTCTTTTTGTAGTCAAGCTATAGTATACTAGGTTATAAAACCAGTTGAGCTCTTGCTTTCAAAATTCATTACAAGCTGCACTCTATTGTGACTATAAAAGATCAGTCTTGAGACCTAATGTGCTGAAAAGTTTCAACGTTAGATTCAAAATAAAGAGAAAGATATTATTCTGATACTGATGGAGGTATTGTCTTCCCCCACTTTGAGGGAGTGCTCAGACTTTGAACTCTACTCAGTTATCAGCTTTATTAGAAAAAAAGATAAACCCAAGTCACTAGTTCTAAAAAAGTTGTTAAAATATGTGATTTTACTGAATATTAAAAAGAAAATGAAAACAATTGATAAAGATTACCCAGTTATCTTTTATTTTCTTTTTCTTTTTTTCCCCTCAAGGTTGTCTGACATGCCTTTTTGACTTTGTCTGGAAATACGTGTGTTTGCACAGGTATTTTTGTGTCATTTTATGTATGTCTATTTGTCCTCTTTCATGCCTAAATTCAGTAGGCTATGCACCAGCTTCTGCAGTTACTATTTTTTCTTTTTCTGTGTAGAAATCCTTTGTGTCCTGTAATTAAGTTTATTTTAAAACCTTGGAGTAAGCCTATGTTTGGTAAGTGCCACTTGGATTCACTTCCAGATTTAGACACCTTAAGTGAAGCGTGGGCAATGTGCACAACTACATGTGAGTTAGGTATCCAATCACCCACTATATAGAGTGGAAATAAGGGGTCAATTTGATTGGTAAACCAGATGAAGCACAATAGGGATTTAAGGTTTTATTCCAGTTGAGTGACTATTTGTATAACTATTTCTTCATTTTCAAAGCAGAAGCATAAATCCAGGCTCCTAACTGCAGTAATTTTATCATTACATCCAACCCATATTTGTATTGCATCTGTGTTTCTGTGCCTAGAAATATTACTCTCTCTCATAAAATATGAAAAGAACAGAAGCCCTTCTCCTCCCTTTTTGTGGAATTTTTATCTGTGCTTAAATACACTCTCCCAGAAGCAGCACCACCTTGCCTGAGGGGCTGAGCGGTGCCCTGGGGTGGGTGGGTTGGAGCCGGCTGGAACCGGCTGTGTCCGGCACGGGGCAGCCCCGGCCGCACCTCACAGAGGCCGCCCTGCAGGCCACCTCTACTAAAACCTTTGTAGCTGCACCCAACACAGCATCACAATGGAATTTTAACCTGCTGTCCATTAAACAACACCTAAGTAGAAATTTCCTGTGCCAAGAGGAGAGGGCAGCATACATTCTAATTAGAAAACGCAAACAAAGAGTCCTGTCACTTTCAGAGAGGAAGGAGAGGTTTCCTTCACTTGTATTCCAGCTGAGGACAGTAACAGCATTTGGAGTCACATGAATACATTTACAGAAAAATCTACAATTCACATTTACAAATTATATGATCATTGATCCACATTAAGGCAGGGTCACAAGGTGTTTGTGAATAAATGCTGTCTGCATTAAGGACTTGTTCTGGCTACAAAAAATGGGACAATTCTTATGATAGGGTTATACTTACACAGTTTGGGTGTTCTTTAGTCTAAATTGCATTTGAGTACTTAAAAGAAAGAACAATGTGCATGGCTGTATCCCTGCTGTCTTCTAATTTTTTGTTGTTGTTGGAGAAGGGACTCAATACAATTAGAAAATTATGGAAGCTCCTTGACGATGTAGGACTTCATTCTAGTCCTGGAACTTGGTTAATGCTCTTAGTATGCCTAAGATAGGTGCTTTCTCCCATCTGCTCCCCTCATTCTGTCTCTTCTTTTGGTTTTTATGATGTAGAAAATACTCGCTTCAACTTTTGCCCTTTCTAACTGAATACAGTTTTGCTCTTACTGGTGGCTGTTTGTCTTTCCAAAATTTAAGAGTATCTGTGTAGTGTTTGCATTAATAAAATATCTAAAACCTTGATGATCTGAAAGTGCAGTCAATGAATTTTGGGATTTTTCTTTTTTTCATACCCTTTCATTATGGATATGTTTGTATAGTAATCAAGGACTTCGCTTGAACTATTTGTATGTTTGGTTTTAGTTTTTGTTACATACCTGCTGTGTTTTGCCCTGTAAAAGAAAGCAAGGTCAAATTGTGCACATACTCAGGCTCAGAAGTGTTGTAGCCTGTGGTGATCCTTAGGTTCTGTGGAAATGGATGTCCGTCAGGCACTGATGCCAGTTACCTGTATTACATGACCTCAACCTTCCATCTGACATCAGTGTGACCTCAGTGCTCTCTGCTCAGTACAACTGAATGTGCGTTGTGAACACTTGAACATGACCTGACTCTTGCCAGCAAAGAACAAATGCCTATTATATTCACAGTTGTCAGATTATGCACAGTAGCATAACAACTGAATTAAATCTTCCAGAAGGCTAAGGCCATGAAGAGGTAACTATGACTAATGTTAGTCATCATGCATTGGGATACATCTGAACTGTTTAGCCAGTCGGATTATATAAAAAATTTATCAGGCTGTTACTATGTTACTTCATTTTATGTACTAGTATGGAATTTAGAAATATACTCAAATTGCAGATAAAATTTATTGCATGAGGCTTTCTGCTAAAGGAAACTGTACCAGAGCTGTAAGTTATTTTCACTGTTCCCCAGTGCAATTCATTTTCACTTGAATTAAGTACGGAAACCTACACTGCTTATTTTTTTCATTTTTCAAATTTCATAATGATGAAACTTCTTAGACACTTTACATTCTACAGACAGATAAAATTTGACTTTGTCTAGAGAAAGAACAGATTTTTAAGATTTTTTAAGAGTACATGTTGTCGAATAATAGGTATATGAATAATAAAAAACAGACAGCTGTTGAATATCTTTAAGAAAATAGATAGCTAGTAGCATTATTAACAAATAAAGCTACTTTAAAGAAAAAAAAAAACACACCAAAAAACCCCCAACAACCAAAAAAATCCAAGACATTAAGGCTATTCTTACTCATTAAAATCCATAGAGAAATGTCTCCCTAATGTCACTGAATGAAAATGAGTTAATGATAGGCTTGGTACTATGTTGTGCCTGAGGGAATTTAAAAGATTTAAAACTATCGGGGCCAGTTGCAGGTGTCTGTTTTGGTGTATGCTTTGTGGGAGGAGATCTGGTATATTTAAAAGATAAGTAAAGTTCTCCTGCTTTGTTAGATACTTACTAATTCTCTAGCCTATGGCAGGAAAATATTAGGACATGTGCTTAAGGTATTCACTCATAAATAATGAGCCCTAGCTTCCAGATCCTTTTCCAATGACCTTTTGGAAAGAATTCAGGTGCCTGAAAATAAGTTCCTCAGTCTAGTACCATAGAAGATGTCTTTGGTTGTCTGAGACATCCCATGGGTTTAATAAATATGACAGGACCTCCGGAAGAATTGTGTCCTTCTGGAGTGACAGCTGTAATGGTATATAAAATTACATTGACAGCTATGTTCAGGAATCTGAATCCCACCATTTCTTTATTCTTCAGTTACTGTTTATTAAATTAAAAATATATAAAATGTCCAAAGAACAGGGACTGGAATCCAAAATTCCTATATATTTTATAACCTAAACATTGAGTTAGGGACTTAACATACACTTTTTACAGACAAAGATTCTCTGTCCTATATATTTCTACCAAGAGAACAGCCATGTAGCCTAGTTTATGTTACTGTCCTGGGAAGAGATGTGAATGTGCATTTTTGCAAACAAAAAAAATACAGTAAGAAGTTCTAATTCATAGTCTTTTGGATAAAGAAGATTTCTCCTCCCTCCTCTAGTCTCTGCCTATATAGCTATGACATAGAATGAATCTGAACACACAGATTAGTCTACCACACCTAGGACCTAGATCAATCTGGCTTTTGCAGCTTAATTTGTCATGTATTTTGTGAATGTTGGTCTCCCTGAGAGAGTATAGCCCCCCCAAAATTCTCTCTTAGGCATTGGTCTGCCAAGACATAGCCATGAACTGAATGTCAGGCTATTTGGAAGACCAGGACTCTGAACTGAAACCATCTTTCTTACATACTCTGGAATCGGCTAGTAATCTAGCCTTTAATTTGAGGGTTGTGATTTTAGATGGAGCTTCCATGATTCATCCAGAAATCCACAGATTTGTCTGTATTGGAGGACCACAGAGAAGGTGTGCTTTCTGCTGGAAGGAGATGTGTGCATCCGCATTTCAAATGGGTGGTCTAGAAAGCAAGTTGTTGGGCAACTTCAGCCATGGCTGAGAAGAGAAACCAAGAAAGAAATAGCTTTAAGAGCATAAGTAGTGTAGAGTGTAGGCCCAATGGCTCCAAATACAAGACCAGCTTTCACCTTCCAGATTACTAAATCATTAACAGGGAAGTCCAAAAGGACTCAGAGGCCTAAAAAAGGACTTCTCATAATTTTGACATGGAATACTTGAAACATAAAATGTTGATCATTTTATTTGTCTAGAAACCTAGTTTCCTGCTATTTAATGTATCAACAGTTGCCAGCAGTTTGGCAGAATTAAAGACACCTAAACCTAGCTGCGATTCACATACTTGAAATTGGATTCAAGCTGTCTAACCCATGTCATTTGGAAATTAAGGATGGATTTCACATCATCTAACGTTAGACCTTTCCTTATGTGGATGTTTACATCTGAATGCGTACCTTTTATTATCAATGGAGAGAAATAAAGATTTTTTTAGTTTATGATATGTCTGACATACAGACATCAGCATTAAGTGTGTCTAAATGAAAGCAGTGAGGTAGGAATCAAAAAACCCCTAGAGGGTTGGGACTTCAGAGACGACTTCTTGAAGTGCTGTCTATCACCTAGCTTAGGCATCTTCTATTTAGGATAATGATAGCAGTGAATCCAATCCCATTTGAATTCATAATTACTAGACACCACAGGGTGAATAGAGCTGCAATTTCAATGCCCATATTCAGGCCACTGAAAGAGGTATGATGACATTGGAATGTCCTCAGGCTCATGTCCTTTTGTGTAGCCTGCCCTTATCATTGATGATGGGACAGAATTTAACAGAAAACATTCCTTCAGGAATTTTCCGGATCAGATCTTAGATAGTAAAACATATAATAAAGTTGCCATGTGTTTAAAGTAATTGTACTTTAGTTGAATTCTGTTCTCTGCTCCTGAAAAAAACAGTACTCTCTGGCTAAGGAAATTTGTAATTAAATAGAAACTTCTCAATCTGTCTCACGTTTCCCATGATTAGTACTAGAACATCACATGACATTGACAATCAGTGTATCATTTTCTTCTTCAGGCTTATTTGGCTACTATAGAATTCCATAACTTCATTGGCTCATTTCGTAGTTTATGTTTCATTCTGCTTTTAGTCCCTACAGGCTGTTTAAAACACAGTGCTTAAATTACAAATTATACAGTCTGAGAACTATGGTGGTTTGGGAGGGTTTTTTATTTGTTTGGTTTGTGGTTTTTTTTAGTTCAGAATGTTCATCTTGAAGATACTCTGCTAAAGTCTACACATGGAACACAAAGCAACTTACTTAAGAGTGTATTTTTCAAGACTGTGAAACAGCCATCTGATTTTGGAGTACTGTTTCACAGGACAACTGTAATCATCTTTTACTGTATACAATGAATGATGAAAGTTCATTAGCATACTTTAGGGGAAAAAATAGTCAAGTTCAAAATCTTATTTGAAGAGAGATTCTTCATAATAGGTTATTAATTTGTGTTAATTAATTTCACTGGTAAGAATGTACATTTTGAGTCCAAATTATTCTACTTTGAGTCATTTGATCTTGTAACATTTTATTTTCTCTTAAACTGAAGATGTATTTTTTATCAAATTTGCCTGTCACCATTCATAAAGATATGATAATTTCAAATTCTTGCTGATCTGTTCTAATCCTTTTTTTCATACCTAAATATTATAAACTTTGATAAGCCATGAATGGTCATGAATAAATTAATAACCTTTTCAAGAAGCAAGAAGCAAAATTATGATTCTGGACAGATGGAGTGAGCCTAGAAGAGCTTGTTGGTGCTCGCTCCTAGGAAGGTGCTAAAGGAAAGCGACAGGGTGGCTTGTTACAGTGACTCATTACAAGTGTTGACAGATGCTGGAAATCAGTGGGAGGGCATTTTAAGTGGGTCACAGATACAGTAATTACAAGATAAAACAGGATCAGAGAGAGTATTACAACAAGTCTCCACATGGCCCCTGATATAAGGTGAGGAGAGTGGGAAGACTCCTGTGAGAAGAGTGTGAGGACTCCTCTCTTGGTGGGGATAGTGTTTGGAGAAACCTGTAGAATCAAAGCATTTATGCCTTATCAGTGGTCTAGGGACTCTGTAATTGAAATTGTTCCATTTTTCATAAACAATAAAAATATTATTGTAGAAAACATGAATATATATAGTCATATATATAGTAATATATATGTAGTAATACATATAGTAATGCCCCAATAGAGAATATTTTGGTTTAATAAACACTGAAATTCTACTTTATATAAAGCAGAAGAGTTTCAGCCAAACAAGAAAAAAAAATGTTGAGGAAAGATTTTTCAGCAATATACTATAATCTGGGATTTAGAAGACCTGGACTGAAATGCCCGATCTAGTCAGTAAAATTGGGGCCTTGAAACAGGATTTTTTTTATATTCCATGTAAGTTCTCTCCCCAGAGAAATACTGCATATAAAGAAAAGGGATATCAGCTTTTAGTGCATAATCTGGGTTGATAGACATATTTTAACATTAACAATCACTTAAGATTTCCAGATTTGAGAACTGCAGTTATTAGGGGCCATATTAATCATTCCTGTCAGAACTTGTGTGTCCATACATAGGCTCTGAAGAAGAAGTTTACATGCATCCAGAAAAGGTGTAATTTTGATGCCTTGTTGCTTATTAATAGCTCTGTTTCTCAAATTGAAACAGGCACATCAGGTGTTAAAAAACTTAAACTGCAAAATTCCTTTTTTTTTTTAATTAAACTTGCAATTTCATTTTAAAATATCACATTTGTTTAGAGTTATTTCCTAGAGATACAAGTTCGTTAATGATTTATTATATTTACTTGTTGAGTTCTGAGTTAGCCATTGCTTTATTTTGCTAGAAATAAATATCAGGCTGACAATTCTAAAACTACCTGGTCATCTTTTTTTGCAAGTTTTTAATATTAAAAAAATGCTTATTTGTTTCCTCAGGCCCTCAGTGTTCTTCCAGTCTTATTGAAAATATATACTTACACTTTAAAGAGTTTCTTGGCTAAACTATTTACATATGTATGTACAGGAAGCTGCACCTGGTGATTTAAAAAAAACCCCAAACTTCACTTTCTACTACTTAAAAAAATTCTACCACTTGAATAGATTTATTTTTGTTATATGGGTTGACATAGTAGAGAAAAATACAACAGGTGAAATTATAATTATTAATGACAACATAAAAAAAGAGACTAAAAATAGTCTAGCCCACAGATACAAAGAAATGAAAAAGGTAAAAGAAAAAAAAAATTGGAAAGGTAGTGACAGCACTTGTTAATAGCTTCCTGTAGAGGACATGGGACAGTAATGAGAAAGACAGATCCCACACTTCAAACCTAATGGATGAAGAAGTTCAAGGATTAGGTAAACAAAAGCTCTGATAAAAGAATAAAATAAAAGTTCTGCTTCCATCCATCTGGATGAGTACAGCTCATTAAAGTTGAGTTGCTTGTAAAGCATTGAAGAGTGAGAGGTATGTCTAAAGAAAACATTAATTGGAGTCCCCAATGACTGAGTGATAGCTAAACTCATTGGAGTAGAGAAGGCACCATGGGGAAGGAGAAGAAACTGCTAAATATATGATAACACACACTCCGTCCACTACTGGAGTACTTTCATCTAAGAATATTGAGAGGTATCCAAGTAAACTTTCTGCTTAGTATTATATGTTTGTTAACTTCTAAGTGTTTTAAACTGTAACACTTTAAAGGACTTGGAAGGATTTCTGTTTCCTTTCTGCTTTTCTGAAGATCAAAAATACTTCCTTTCACTGACACACACAGAGAGAGTTCTGTCAGTGACAGGAAACTATGTGAATCACGTGGCCAAGTACGCTTTTGAGTCCTCAGGAAGCCTTCAAAAAAATCACTTTAATGATCCATTGCTTAAATGCCAGTTCAGCTGAGTGACACATACTTCTTGGGTGTTTTTTGATAAGGAAGATCAGTGTTCTCAAGTTACAAAATATTTAACCCCCAGAAGTTACATGTGCTGGTGTAGTTCCAGCCTACATGCACCCAGGTGATCACTTTGTAACCTCAAACGTACAGGCTTGCTCGCTGTTGTTTAACTTTCTAAAGTGCGATTTTTTTACAATTTCATGTTGTGTATGTGCAGTACCTTGGCCACCTATCTTCTTCACCATTTTCTGCTCTTTTAGCTTCACTTTCAGTTGAATGCCTTTACAGGTATGCTTGGAAAACCGTATGCTAGAAAGCAACCTAATAGTAAAAATGCTTGTTAGGAAAGTGTCATGATGACTTGGGTGCTCTTCTCCATATCTGTTTTTCAATTCATGAAAATAAAAATGTTCCGAAGTGCAAAAAATGTTTAGAACCAAGCAGAGTAACAAAATCTACTCCAATTACTAATGACTGTGAAACGCTGAAGACTATGTGTTGAAGTGTTAAGGACATGAAAGAGAGATCTAGTATAAATATGATCTTTCTTTTTCTTTTGATGCACAAAATTTTACACAGGTTGCAGGGCTTTCCCATATTGATTTTTGTAACTAGTTTTTCAGTTTTCTGAAGCAATTAGAATGACTACCACAGAAAACATGCTCCTAAGCAGTCAAAAGGAAATGCTATTAGATTGTCAACAGGTATGCTATTAGATTATGTTGTTTGTTCATTTCATCCTTATCTTGTACTGGCTTTGATGAGCTTAATTAAAGTACAAGGTGTCTATGTTAATATGATACTTTGGTACCTATCAAATTAATTTTAATAGCTAATAATTCATTATTGTATTAGGTTCTTTATGAAGTCAGTGTCACATTAATGATGAAAACAATTTGCAATTAACATTTTATTCTTCTGTTTGGAAGTGTTGTTGAATATAGAAGTTTTGCATATGCAAGTGATGTGTTTGGGTTTTTTGGTATGATGCCGGATTTAGGAAACATACCTTATTGGTTTTTTATTGGTTTTTTTATAAATAAAAACATAAGTTTGAGAGTGGTTTGAGGTTTTTTTTTGGGGGGGGGGGGGGGAATTTTTTCTTTCATTTCATTATCATCATACCAATGGTCTTGTACCATTCCATTTCTAGAAACAGTCTTGCTGGTAAATGCTATCCACTCGGAGAAAAAAAAAAAACAAAAAAAAAAAAAAAAGGCAATAATCCAATATACCAAATATCAATTTTTAAAATTCAGCTACTTGCTCTCAATTTGTATAGATTACTTGGCCAGCTGAAATAATCCATATAATGAATGACTAGTCTGTCAGTCACAACATCCTGATAAAGTAGATAAATAGACACTGCAATCAAAATGCTTTTGATAAGAAGTCTAGAAATGGGTTCAGATGCTTCTATTTTGGAGTCTTTCATTCTGGTATTTCATAAAAACAGACTCTTTAGGCTCAAACAATCAATTCTTTTTTTTGTTTTCAGTTTTGTCTTTACATCCCTAATCTCTGGTCTATATTTACTTCCTTCCTTTTTTTTTTTTTTTTTTTTTTTTTAAATTTATTATGTGGTTTTGTAGTTCTTCTAATTTAAAATATGAAACTGATTTATTAACAGAACTAAATACTTCTCTGGTTATCTAATTCTTTAAGTTAACTGCATCTTTTATCTTCTTTATGAAATGTGCCCATTGAGCTAAATATTCTAGTGAAGTAAAGACATAGAAATGTGAGCTCTAGTATGTTAATAAACACTGTCTACATGACAATTTTCACATTTTGTCTCCCCTCTCTCCTCAAAGAACATTATTTGAAGCCCTGTATCCAGTCTGTGACTGTATTCCTATAGAACACAATTTTCTTAGAAACATTCCCCCAAGAATCCTTAAAACTTTCATGTACTGTCGTGAGCTCAATACTAAATTCCTATTTCATATTTAGATATTATTTGCAGAATTTTCATATTCTCTTATTTTTTCTTTTGGAACAACAACCTTTAGTGTAAAAGATGAAAATATCTATCCATTTATTTTTTCAAGGCTCTGAGTGTTCTCCAAGGTTCCTGAAAACTAAAAAATTGGCTCCTAAAATTTTTTAAAGGTACAGTTATAGCTAATAAAACATGCTGTAAATTTAGTCTTTGTCTCAAGAAGCATCACACTTTAAAAGCACCTTAGAAGGGTCTTGTACCATAAACCTCTTGGTGAGAAGCCAAAAGCCTTGGTTAACCTCTACTGCTCTACAGTACTAAAAATTGTTGCTCTTCACCTTTTTAATAAAGACTTACTAACAGCTTACCTTATGTAATCCTTCTTTTTCTTCTTTTCCTTTTTTAATTGCTTTATATTCTTGTTACCTTGGTGACTGTAATCACCAGTAGTTGTCTCTCTTGCCCTGACTGTGGTATAGTTTCAAGGCAAGTGCATAAGTCATTTACGCTTTCTGTTTCATTGATATATATGATGCCTTCATCATAAAATGTCTATTTATGAGTTACTTCATTACACTGAACTGATGCAAGGGAAAAATAGGTACTACAATTTTAATTGTCAGATCCTTCTGAATAACACATTATATATATAATAATTGATCAATATGTTAAGTTCATTCCTCTATGGACAAAACTTCAAAAATTCATTTGCATTTCATCTAAAGTAATGAGGACATTCAGCTAAGTCATAGTAGATGAGAATTATTATACTATTATCAAAAAGAAAATAAGAGAGTCTGTTGTTTGAAAGCAAACCTACAGAGCTTGTGAAAGTGCTTTTAGGATAGTGAATTTAAAAGAATAGAGCAAATACATTGAGGTTTTCCTCCAGTTTCTGCTTATACCATAATCCACTTTTCCACTTTCTTTATAACTTATAAAAGATTCTTTCCAATTGTTCTTAATTCAATTTTACTCACTATAATTACTGCTGTTCCATTAATGTCTTAAGCTTATTATTTTGTATACAACATTGTAAAGTATTTGGTTTTCTATTTGACTTAAAGTATCCATAATATGAGAGCTAACACTGCAAAATAATGTAGTAGCTAAACAGAGCAAAATGCAGGTACAAAATATCACCAACAGTTGTATTTTTAGTATGTCTATTCTAATAAACATAAGAGGGCCAGGAGTGAGTTGAAACCTCAGACCTTTGACAGGCTACCCTGTTTAAATATTAGTTCAGACTTCAGCTCTGTTGCAGATCCCTCCAAATGGCTTGTCCATGACAGATCTGCTCTAGGGCGAGCTTCTGAATAGGCTGAACCTGATTTGTTCTGTACCACAGGGCCGGAGAATCCCCACAATCCTTCTCTTGTATAGTGGCATAGGCACTTCTCATCAGGTTTAATATTTCTGACAGTCCTTCAAAACATAATTAGAAAAAATATTTTGCTAATCTGGTAAAAAAAAAAAAATGTTCCATTAAAATTGAAGAGAAACTATAAAGGCTAAATATTAACTCGAACCTCAAAATCACACATTTTCTTCTATTTGAATACTTTTGGTGCCATCCACTAAAGAGACATCATCTTTATTTCTCCTTGTTCCTGTCATCATAATCCTGACAAACAGAATTTGGGGCAGATATGTCCACATTTATTATCATCTCAAAAGAGTCATGTTTAGTTTTACTTGCCCAAGAAGAATAAGTATTATTCTGTGCTTTAACCCAGTTATAAAATACTAGAAAATACTATTAGTAAGTTGTATTTGTATAGAATGTAAAGGTCACAGTGTAAAAAAACTCATTTAGGAATTTCAGCTAGCAAGATAAGGCCACCTGCCTTACAATTTGTTTAGGGCTTAGCCAAGCACCAAGAGATCTGCAAACTGACCCTTCTTACTGAGTAGAAAGGCAATAATTGCATAGCCATGATAGGATCTATATAATTCTTAAAGATTGCTTTTGGCTATAAAAGAAAGCAGTTTTCTAAATTCCAATGGCATTCCATGAAAGTAACTCTGTAGGGCTACACAGGACCTGGATCTAAGTCCAGGAAACTATTAATGTCTTTCACATCTTTAACTAAATTATGCAAGGTGAGAGAAAATCTTTGGAGATAATGTAAATACCAGATGAATATTAGTATATTTTCATTCTTATTTATGAATTTTCCAACTGGAAACCTTCCTGTTGTAAGGTTTCAAATGTTAATAAGAAAACAATGATAATTTGATAGTAAATATTTTTGCAGGTGTAGGTAGAAAAAAATCTGTTTTGTTTAAGCCAAATTTGAGGCTTGACATTTCTTTTGTCTTATATGGGCACAAAAAAAACCCCCAAAAAAACCAAAAATTTTTTTATAATTTTTTGCTTTGTTTTGTTGGGTTTTCAGGTGAAAATGAACTTTCTACCGTCTCTGTTTTTACACTGAAACCTGACACTACTTTCAGATAGGTGAAGTGTTTGCATAAAGTGGGACACTTTGGTTAGTACAGAAAATTAGGACACTAGCCTTGAATATAGAGCAATGTGTTGAAGCTCTTCTGAAAAATACAGAACAGTGTTTTTCATCTCAGACTGCTCTGACTTGAATGGGCAAAGATTCCTGTGTATCACCTGTATTTTAACTGGTAGAACAACTATTCTTCTCTGAAATTAAACATTCTATGCCCAAATATTTCTTGGCAAAATTAACTTGTCTCCATAAAATATTTTGATCCGGAAAAAAAAAATTAATAAATTGAGCAAATAAAGTTGAGCAATGTCAAAATATTAAACTTCTTTTTAGTTCTATTGTAATTATTTAATTCCATGTTGGCTTGAATGCTCAATATTTTCCAAATATTTTTTCTTAAATATAGAGCATAAGCAGTCATTTTGTGATTTATCTTATGTTATTTTGGGCATTGATTAAGTAAATGTTTCAACTCAATAATGTTAAAAAACAAATTTTGTATATTAACATGTTTTTTTTCGAAAAATAAATCGACTTATTTGTGTCCTCAAAATTTTCACCATTTTACTGTGCTATGAAATAATTTGATGAAACAAGAATCAGATGATGAAACTACAGCATTTTTGACTAATCCTACTGCTGGTATAAAGTTACAGATAAAGTCACAGAATAGTTCTGAAACCAATTATGGGATCACAGAATGGTTGAGACTGGAAGGAAATTCTGGAGGTTGTCTGGTCCAACCCCCTGTTCAAGCAGGGTCACCTACAGCCAGTTGCCCTGGACTATGTCCAGAAAAAACAAAATGAAGAAATATCCACAAAACTTCACAGGATACACTTCCTTCTTTCTCAACGGAAAATGCTGTTTGATTTTTTTACTCATTTGATAAAGTACAGGTTTTTAAATCTTTTGGCACAAGATAAAATCTGTATGAAACTAGAAGCAAGGGTTCTGCTATGTATTTCAAACAAACAGGAGAGATTTGGGGTGTTGCTTTCAATTCTTCACATAATTGAAGTTCTCAATATATATGTGAATTTTATATCGTTTTTATCTGATCTTAGTTTGTTCCATATTTGTATTCTAATGTAAATATTCTCCAGATGCAATGACTTTACTTATTAGCACTGACTGCATTAACTGATGTAGCAAAAATATATACTTTACTCATTTAACTGCCTCAAGACTAAATTCAGAAATGTCTTTAGGAGCAACAGAACCACTTGAAAAATAAGAAAACTTGAATTTATTTTAATAGTTGAACATGACAGAACTGGTTGTCAGGGACTTGATTCATCCCATGTAACGGAAGACAATTAATTGAAATGCTTAAATTGACAATAAGTGAAGTCTGAAAAAGTCCCTAGGCTGCTTCTGTAGTCAATGAAGGCAGTGAATTATCTTAAGAGAGCAATCAAATTCTTACATGGGCTAAATTACTCTTTTTTTTTTTTCTTTCTCTTGATTGAACAGTAAAGGAGCCCAGGGGGTCATTAACCTAATTTAGGTTAGCTTAATCTAATCTGAAAATTAACTTTATGAACAAGGTATATACCATACCTCAATTAAATATACACAGTAATATAAAGTCAGTTTGGCTATGTGGATACTATGTTTATACTAGCAAATTAAATAGGGTCAAGGCCCATTCTCCGGACCTGGGGAAAGTGGCATAGCACTATTATTACCCATTTTACTAAACTTTCTTCTCCTCAGAAAAAAACACTCGTCTATGCCATCTATTGTGAGTGACCTTTAACTCTTGATATCTGTGAAACAATGACTAGGAATTACCAGGGAATAAGTGATCCCTCAAATCCGTGTTACAGGCCATGCTAACAATTTACAGCTTGGACACTCATGCCTGAGGAGTGGCTTGCTATTTTAGCAGTATACACATAGCTTCCAGTTCTGATTTCCTAAATATTAATCAGGGACTACATATGATGCAAATTTTCTCAATGAAAGTCTGTGATTTCCAAACTTGAAATCTTTTCTCAACATTTTTCTTTGTAAAATCAAGTTCAGTTCCTCCACTCTAAAGTATTCGACATGGGCTGGACAGTGGGGCCCTGAGACAGAGACATACAAACATTATCCACCACCCTGCATGAACATTTAGAAATGCCCTTCTAGAAGAATGCATTAATAGTTCTAATTTTGATGGATATTAATTAGGATGTTCCTCTTGTAGCTTTTTTATTATAATGTTACAATTTAGTAGTCAGGAGAGATTTGAATAGACAAACAATTATACAAGGATAATTTCAGTTACATGTGCAGGGATATCTTTGATATCCTTGAGGATTTGGTTTTGCAACTACAAGCAAGCCCTAATTACAGGTTTTGTAACTGAGAATTTTTCTAGTTGTTTCTTTCTGTACTGCAGTTTTGGTGAAAAATTGTTGTCCTTTCAGCTATAACTCACTGTGTGTTGGAGTAGCTTCCTATGTATTCATGAATTTAAATACCCTAATTTCCATTATTTATCATGATTTTCATAAGCTATTAGAAGAAAAAAAATTATACTGTATCTTTACTGTCATAACTCAAAAATACCTAAGAAAAATTATGCGTTGAACTAGAACATAAAGTATTGGAATAAATTTACATATATGTCAGTGCAGTGACACTAGTAACTAGTATCTACTATTACTGAGTACTAGTCAGTTCTGATGTTATATTTCCCTTAGCTTCCTTTCTCTTAGTAATAATATTCCATGTGTAATTTTTTTACACCTGTGTGCCTTTAAGAGTATAGAATTGCAGATCTAAAACCCCTCCAAAAAAATGTTCTTTATTCTTTGTGTCATTAATCCCTGTAGTTTATCCAGCAGTAAGTGACTGCAAAAAGTAAAATTCAGTTGAAAATCCTCAGACCTGTCCTCAAAGCTCTTTGCTATCTATAATTCTGTTCCTCCCTCTTCTCTTTCTACTGTTACCTCCTCCTGCCTTTTGTTCTGTGTCCCTCAACATGCTTTTTTCTACCAATTAATCTACTCCTGCTTTCCTGACTTTTGCATATTACATGAACCACTGCCCTTCAAACTATTGTGAGGATAGATATAAAAGTTTCTAAATCTCTCATGAAATAGTTTCTCATAACATTTGCACTAAGTTTTGCTTCAGTCATAAAGAAAAGATCAAAATAACAAAAATGTAAACTAGAATTTGGTTTGTTAAGGAATGAAGTTCATGATCTAACTCTCTCATAGCAGTAAACCGGAATTAGGTACTTAGGAGCTTTGAGTCCTTGGTTTGATACCCTGTAATCTCACATTTTTACTACCCATTACAACTATCCTAGTTAATGAACAACAAATTTACACTGTAAATCTTGATGTTATAAGAGAAGTTTTCATTATCTTGGTGTACAAACATTGCCTCCCTTGAGATTTCTGGCAATCAATTTAACCTCTCTTTGCAGCACAATTTGAGGGAACATTTTGTTTCCTCATTTTATAAACAGTGAAAATTTAGAGGAGGAAAGAAGGAAGGAAAGTGGAAGCTATTCTTTTTCTATGATAAAATTAATGACTGTTAGTTGATGAATCATTATGAAGGTTAAAAAAATATTTGTTGAGTTGTCTCTTGTACGCAATGTTTCCTCTTGGCCATTAATTCAGTAGATTACCTTACTTCAAAACAGGCATTACAGGAGGAGGACTAGAGGTAGGTTGCTGAAAGACCTCCCAAAAGTCCATTACAACTGAAATGTTTCCTAGTATTATGCAATCTATGTGGTCAGAAAAGTGTACAGAAACTTAACTCTTTGGAGCAATTTATTTGTTCAAAGTAATCTTAATATTTTTTGTAGGATTTAAAAGAGAAAATACTAAGCTGGTCTTTCTCTAAGGGTGTGTGAGTGTTTGTGTGTCTGTGTACAAGGTGACTTTGACAACTGATTACTAAAATTAATTTAAACTATTTCATGACCTGTTTCATCAAGAAGAAAGACTCTGCCTTTTCTAGAATTAATAATAAACTAAGAGAAACAGTTTATTAATAATAAACAAAGGAGAAACACCTGTGAAAAAAACTGAATAATCCATTGAATTTAAAATTGCAGAATGTTTCTTAAGATGTGCAAGACGATATAGGTATCATAAGATTCCAAATATTAAAAAAAATAAAAATAAAGAACACAGAAAAATTAGCATAGGCTTGGTAAGAGTCATGGAGGACAAAAACATTTCTGTGAAGATGATGCATGAATTAACAAAGACAGCCTTTCTAACATGTACTGACGTGCGGAAACAGACTCCACGATCAGTGAGATTGTAAAGTAGGTATGTTTATTCAGCGCTGGGCAGCACGGCGGGTAGTCCCACCAAAGTCTTGCGCGCCCGACTCGGCAGTTCATTTCACGTTTATACAGTCAAGTGTTACATATTCACAATACGCCTATACATATGCATGACCTGTCCCCGCTTCATATTAAAATTAGCTCCAAGAGGTCATTTCCATAGTCTCCTCTCAACTGCGCTTGTGCAGTGCCTCTTTATGGTGGTCGTCTGGTGGTCACAGAGATGAAGATAGATGACTCCGTCACCGCTAGTAACCTTTCTTCTTGCGCAAGCTCAGTGGTTTCTTGGTATTCATCCAAGCCGCAAGACCAGTCTTAGCTGGCTCTTGGGGCCTGCTCCTGCTTCTTATCAGGAACTGTCTTTACCTTATTGGCTGGTTCTTAGGACCAGCTCTTCTTATCAAGGACTGTCTCTATGTCAGCTAATTTCAACAATGTAAGCGCTAAACATCATCTCTCATCCCCCTTATTATGTCCACTGAGATTCTTTTGACTCCCCTTGTCTCAGTACTATGAAAACAGAATTTATCTGCCAAACATCTATAGTAACCACAACTACATCTCAGGTACTGCAGAATCCCTTTACACTCAGTGGAGAGATGCAGTTACTTTAGGGCTGTTTGTATTAGTAGTTTAAATTGTACTGGAATGTGAAAAAAGCCTTTGGCATGCATTTGTTCCATACATTAAGCACTCAGGAAGTTCTCATGGAGGTTCAGAACATCCCCAGGATGTCTCCGAAAAGCAGTCTAAAGAAGGCCACACAGCTTTGGAGGGAAAGAGATTTTAAGGGACATTACAAGTGGCCACTGCCAGCAACTCCAGAGCCTGGGGATTCCTCCTGCCCACACCCCTAGTCTGACTCCGGTAGCAGGCATTACCTCCACTGGTCCACCCACTTGCTGGTACTTAGTCTCTGCAGCATGCATACATATAGGATAGAGAGTGAGATTACATAGAGAGACAGTTGAGAAAACATTTAATAAGAAGATACAAGAAGACAGGACAAACTGCAGTGATCAGGTACAGGGCTTGGTCAGACAAGTGTATTAAAGAGCCATGAGTTACAGGAAACCAGCTCCTTTACAGCCTTTTCTGTCTGATCCCCGCTTTGCTCCTCCCAATCCACTTGCCCTAGACATTCCTTTGTAAATTTTGCATAGCTCCACAGACCTCCCTTGAATATAGCAAATCCTCACATTCCTTCCCCTTCTTATCAGTTACAAAGTCCAGGTGGCCCTCTCCAAAGCTGTGCCTGGAATTTCTTAATCACCCATCAATTAGTAAATAGAGACATTTGATCTTTCCAGTGTCTCTGTTGACTCATGTTTACCAAGTTCTTGTCTCTGTGTGTTCTTATTTAATGCTCCATCCCCTTACTTACCCACTTTGCATTGAAAAGGTCCTTTATCAGATAACCAGAAGGAATCAGAAGTTCTCACCTTCCACACACGCTTGCAAGACTAGAATAAGCCTGGTTCTTGTATGCCAGTTGACCTCCATGCCTGCAAATGTCTCTGGACACATGTAATTTACTATTTAATTTACTATCCTATGAGTGCTATTCATAACAGAATTAAGGTATTCAAACAATAAGTATGTCTAATAGATATCTAATAAATTATATAAGATATATATCTATATAAATCATACAAATAATTCAGGTTTATTTTACACTAAAGATAATTATTTCTCTGCATTGATTATAAAAGGAGCCTACAGGATATCTAATTCAGAATTGTACTTCTACAGTATAGACATCTAAATTTAACCAAGAGTTATCATACCCTGAAGCTGCTGAGGCTACCTGTCACTGGATGGCCCATACCTGTTCTTATGTACTGTCTTAGTCTCCAAGGCAAGATTGCCTATGAACTGCACATGATGTGTGGTCCCAGGACTGCTCTCATCCCTGGAATCACCCTGGAATTGCACTGGGGAAAAGCAATTGCAAGAACCATCCTTAACAGTAAAGACAGCCATCCGCCATTACTTGGGAAAGGCCCCTGACAATTGAGTTTGCCAGTACAGACACAGCCTGAGACACCATATGGTAATGAAGACTGAGTCAATTCTTTCTCTCCTTTCCTTTATAGAATAATAATAATAATAATTTAAAAACCTATTATATCTCTAAATTCACCAATTCTATTCATATTAGAGACATCCTTGGAAGACATTTTTTCTAATTGTCTGCACTACATTCTGAAGATGCATATATCAAAGGCTAATTCTTAGGACATGTTAGATTTATAATGTCAGCATTCTGCAAGGTTTGCATAGAATTAAAATATGACAACACAGAGAGTGAAACTGGGAATGGAGTACTTACACTAATACCTTTCTATACTAATGGGGTTTTAGGGGAAGTTCCTTCAAGGTGTCACAGTATTACTGTCTTCAATTTTTGTTCTGTGTAGCTGCTAATGAAAGCCTTAGTGTATTATTAATTTGAAGCATTGGATTCCAATGCATAACCTATTGCCTATGTTTATATTCTGAAAATGCTTCTGTGTAGTCTAAAATAGGAAATTAAAAGCAAATTTCTTTTTTAAAAGTTTATTCTGCTTACAAAATGCCGGTTTGCCCTCGTCTGGTGTAAAGAATGAAATTCTGACAACCCTGAATAGTTGGAATAGTTTCTAGTCAAGGTCAGATTTTGAAAGTTACCTCTTTGAGTACTTCCATTGATGTCTTTGGGGCTATTTGCAGAGTAGACACTAGTCTAAGTTAGCAAGGAAAAAGAATCTGGGCTTAGTATGTGTTCAGTCATTTCTACAATACTTTCCATACCTTGCCAGAACAGACAATTTGGAAAAATTGATAAAAATATATTGAAATACACAAGTCTAGAATAATTCCTCATTAGAAACAGCTGATGTCCTGTAATCAAACTGGGTTCACCAATATACAACAGACTGTAGGTATTGTAGTTATCTATTCAGAATGCATCTGTCATCTTTTAACTCTTCACCACAGAATCAGCCATCTCATATGATATATTTCATTCTTGTAAGTTCAAAAATAAATTATTGATAATGTGGAGCAAGATTTTTTCTGCATCCTATTGAACTCATTTTATGAGAAAGCACCACAAAATAGTTACATTTATCGAGCTGGTATCATGTTTTAGTGTGTCTTTCAGTTTTGCTGCTGAGTTTGCACAGCACAGTGAGTAAGGTTTTGTTTGTCATTATCATCACCTGTAAATAAATGACACCTTAAATCTTATCTGAGATGCAATTTCTTTGATGGATATAAATGCTTAGTAGTAGAGTAGAACAAAGTATGATCCTAAATATGTTACAGTTTCTTGTCCAGTGATTTATAACAGCCATACCAAATGAAGTTTATACCCCATAAATTCCAACACATGTTTATCTTCCCAAACTCATTTAGCTTCTATGACATGCCAAAATAATCCTTCTCTTCTACTTTGTTACATTAAAATTGGAATTTATTATTCAATTCTTCTTTTCTCTTTTGCAGACAATGCAGTAAACTCAAAAGATCAAGTGCTGAATAATGTAAGGATGATAACAGTTATAGCTTTCAAATCCAAGAAGCTCAGCAAAAATGCTGATGCATCTAAAATAATAATGGAAAATCATAATTAAGAGTATTGCTTTCATCCTTGACAATTTAGTAATCAAAGCTTACGAAATGACTGATTCAAATTCAACTGCTGTTCCTTAACAGTAACTCCATACAGCTAAGATCACAACATATAGAGGACAGAAAAAGTAGAAATGTGAGCCATAATTTGGCTGTAATACATTACAGAATGTGCTATTGTCTTATATATAGATAGCATACTAAATCTAGCATAAAGATAATGATTCAGTGGTAAAGTACATTTACTGGTATTTTTAGTTGAGGTTGCTTTGGCCATGGTATTCTGAAAGATTTGTAACCATGATCTGTTGTAACCATGGCTCCTTTTAATAGCCCACACACACAGCAAAATCCAGGATTAAGTATGGTGGACAGTGGTATCTTTACATTCTGAGGCACTTTTCATATGTTTATAGCGTTCGCTTTTACAAATCAATAATTTTTACAAAGTAATAAATTCTGTATTCAAAAAACCTGATTATTTAAAAAAACTGACAACTAGTCATATCTTAAATTTAAATGAATACTGTCCAGTCTCATAGGTACAAAACAATGGCAATAGTTGATCAGTTAAAAATTGATCTGACATTGTCTAATAGTGGGATGCAGTGGTGGGTTGACTTTGGCTAGCAGCTAAGCACGCATCCAGGTGCTCATTCACTGTGTCTCAGAAGGATGGGGGAAAGAAACAGGTGTAAGATGAAAACTCATGTGTTAAGACAATGATAGTTTAATAGATTAAGCAAACTGCATGTGCAACCAAAGCAAAATAAAGAATTTATTCACTACTTCCCATGTCAGGTAGATGTTCAGTCACATCCTGGAAATCAGGGCCTCATGACATGTAAGTTACCCAAGAAGATAAACACCATAAACACAAACATCCTGACTTGCTACTCCTTTCCTTAAGCTTTTATTACTGAGCACAATGTTATATGGTATGGAATACCCATTTGGTCAGTTTGGGTCAGCTGTCCTGGCCACGTCCCATTCCCCCCAGCTTCTTGTGCACTCCCAGCCTACTCACTGGACAGGCGGAGTGGGAAAAAGAAAACCTTGATGCTGTGCAAGCACTGTCCAGTAATAGCCAAAACATTGGTGTGTTATCAATCACAAATCCAAAATACAGAAACATATGGGCTCCCATGAAGAAAGTTAACTCCATCTCAGACAGACCCAGTAGAGATGCCAATGCAAATGAATGAGAAAATTCAGAAAAATAAAAGAAATACATGTAATGATACTTCAACAGAATATCTTCCTAGCTTCTAGCTAACAGCAGTTCAGAAACATTTTGAGCAAAGGATGGTGTGCTCTGCATTCATAACTTTAGGTGTATTTTATTTCTATGAGTTGTTTCCAGTGGTTTTGGAACTGGTGTAACTTTATTTCTGCAAGGATTTTCATATCTTAATGGCATATTGTGTAAAGAATCTGCTTTCTTTTTCATCTTGAATTTGGTCTATACTAGTTCATTGAATCAGATCTTCTGTGAACAATTGTTTCCTATTTCTCACGTTTCTTTGTTATCCCTTGCCAATAATTTCTCTTCCAGGCTCAAGTGTGCTATTTCGTTGAGTTTCTCCTTGTACAGAAGTCTGCTCTCAATCATCCTTGTCATTACTTTTTTTTTTTTTTTTTTAGTTTTTCTACTTCTATTATATCTTTTCCGTGTTGGAAGTAGTATGCACTGTATTCCAGGATTTGTTATCTCTGCAGAAGGTTAACAATCTGTGTATGAATAAAATGACATATAAGACAACTAAAGACTGTGTTATAGTCCAAGCTTCCAAGCAAATCTAAAGTTGTATGTGAAATATAAGGTTTGATCATTTGTGACCATCTAATACAGGAAATCATAACATCTAAAAGCAAATCTCTTTTCGTTAGAAAAAAAGGACAGTTAAAAGACAAATGAATTGCCTTTTTTACTTTGGCATTTGGTCAAAATAATTGAAAATTGCATAGTTCTATTACTTTGTTTTAATATTTCAATCTATTTAGACTCCCTTGTATTTTCAATTGTTTACTGTGCTAATTGTCATCTATGTGACATAACTGTAGCTTTTTGCTATAGTGTGGGAGGAGAAACATTATTCTTGCATTCCCTGTTATGGCAGCTGGCATCCTAGATAGTGAATATTTCTGAGTTCCAAATGAGCTTACTCCCTTAAATTGGTCCTAGATGATAGTGCACTTTCAGCTATAAATAGAAAAAATTCAGTTTCTATTTCTTCTATTCAGCATGGAATATAAAATACTCCATATCAATCTGACTTCTCAAGAAAAGGGAAAACCTCCTATCAAAGTCTTTGCTCCAATGAGATGAAGGGTATTGATTTTATCTGGAAGCAGAGCTGATTTGAAGACATTTTTAAAGTCAAAAGAATCATGGAATGGTTTGTGTAGGAAGGCACTTTAAAGGTCACCTAGTGCCAACTCCCCTGCCATGGGCAGGGACATCTTTCACTAGGTCAGGTTGCTCAAAGCCCCATCCAACTTGGCCTTGAACATTTCCAATGATGAAGCATCCACAACTCCTCTGGGCAACGTGTTCCAGTGCCTCACCACCCTCATCCTAAAAAATTTTGTCCTTACATCCAATCTAAATCTACCCTCTTTCAGTTTAAAACCATTACCCCTTTTCCTGTCACTATAGGCCTTGGTAAAAAGTATGTCTCCATCTTTCTTATAAGCTCCTTTAAATACTGAAAAGTTGCCATAAGGTCTCCCTGGAGCCTTCTCTTCTCCAGGCTGGACAACCCCAACTCTGTCAGCCTGTCCTCATAGGAGAGGTGTTCTAGCCCACTGACCATTTTCATGGTCCTCCCCTGAGCCCTCTCTAACAGGTCTATGTCTTGTACTGGGGACCCCAGAGCTGCATGCAGTACTTAGGTCATGTATTTGCGTACTAAATAGATTTTAATTCTTTCATTACAAATGGGCATAGTAGAAAAGGGTTTAATAAAGAGACATTTGTGGTAAGGTAAAAATATAAAGTAGAAGCAGCCCACCACACTTCTTTGGATCGAATTTATTACAGATGCTGCGAATAGCCACAAAAACTAAGCTAACTCTACTTACAGAAATAGTTAAGTTATTGTACTGTGATTTGCATCTAAACAAAAATATAGGTTCCCACTTAAATGCTAAAGCTAAGTTCTCCAAACTTCTAATTTTTATCCCAATTTTATAACTTGGTCTCATTTATATTGCAAAAAGCAATTTCAGTTATTAAATTCCACTGACATAAAATTGTCTGTGCTTCCTTCTTCTTGGACGGCAGATAGAGTTATGGGTGCTATAGCACTAAGACCACTTTGAGATATTTACTACAATTTACTACAATGTACTTAAACAGCAAGTTCAGAAAAGCATATAAAATCACATAATATAAACATCAACAGTCAACTACACTTTTTTTCACTTTCATGATTATTTAAAAATATTTTACTTATGATTAAAAGATTAGCCAATTGCATTCTTAAAAATGAAACATGAACATGGATTTACTTCACAGTATACTCTTAGAACTTGTCTGTCTGGATAAAGTTATACAAGACAGGTGAAGCAAGACAGTATTTACTTTCCTCTTTGCCATGAACTGAAAAGGCTTAAGGAAAATTAAAGCTCTTCTGAGCATGCTCTCCCTGCAAGGACATCTTTTCTTATTGCTTTTTAAACTTCACAAACTTTGCTTTCAATCCAGCATATTAAGCAGGCGTCAGAACACAATTTTAAATGTTCTTATGCAAAGACAGAAGTCCCAAAGACTGAGATGTCACAAATATTTTGAGTAAACTGCAAAAGGACTGAAGTCAAGAAAAGGAGGAATGTAATGCCAGTGTTATCACGGACAGTACTGCAAGTCATTGTGTGCTTCTTTTAAGAAATATTGTGCACCTTTGATGGAAATCTTCAGATCAAATTTATCTACCTGACAACCATTGTACTTAGTAAGAGGTCAGAAACTTTAGGTACAACTCTGAAAAATGCACTTACTAATTAAGATATAAACCATGTGAAGATACTACTTTCATTTGTAAACTAAGAAGCAAACCAGTGTCCTGGTGTTATAGGAAAACAACTGAAACATGAAGGTGAATGTTACAGTCCTCTGAGAAGACTTTTCATTAATCTTATCTTGCCTAAGGACCAATGAAATTTCAGGTCAGGAAATCACTGTTTCTTATGGCAGAATTTAAATACATGTCTAAGGTTTCAGAGGAAACCTTAGGACTGACATGATGTTGATTTACATGGTTTAAATCAATCCCATTGAGCTTTAATTGTTTAAGTTAGTTGTCTAGTTTAAAATACTTTTCCAGTGTCTGTTACAAACCAATGAAGAGACAGTTGGACCTACAGGTCAGAGCTCATACCTTCCTTGTATACATAAGAAACAGAGAATAAATAACACTTTTGAGAGGCAAACTATAAAACTTACACTAGATGCCTAATTTTTGCAGTGCTAGATGTAGACAAAGCAAATCCTACCTGTCGTGGTTTAACCCCAGCCAGCAACTAAGCACCACGCAGCCACTCACTCACTTCACACCCAGCCAGTGGGATGGGGGAGAGAATCAGGGAAAAAAGGTAAAACTTGTGGGTTGAGATAAGAACAGTTTAATAGAACAGAAAGGAAGAAACTAATGATGATAATAATAACAATAATAAAATGACAATAATAAGAAGAAAAGGATTGGTATATACAAAACAAGTGATAACCAATGTAATTGCTCACCACTCGCCAACTGATGCCCAGCTAGTTCCCAAGCAGCGATCTCCCCGCTATGCAAACTCCCCCCAGTTTATACACTAGACATGACATCACATGGTATGGAATATATCTTTGGCCAGTTTGGGTCAGCTGCCCTGGCTGTGTCCCCTCCCAACTTCTTGTGCCCCTCCAGCCTTCTTGCTGGCAGGGCATGAGAAGCTGAAAAATCCTTGACTTTGTCTAAACATTACTTAGCAACAACTGAAATCATCAGTGTGTTATCAACATTCTTCTCATACTGAACCTAAAACATAACACTATACCAGCTACTAGAAAGAAAATTAACTCTATCCCAACCAAAACCAGGACACTACCATTAAAGCATAGGAATCCACAGATATGTTACATCCCTAAGGCCGCTATGCAAGAAATGGAGGAAAAGGTGAATTCAAAAGGGTATCATAGAAGTTATAATGTCAGGATGGAGTGTCTAAAAGCATCTACAAAGAGTTTCAAGCAAAGGGTCAGAGCTGTTTGTGCCCACCACACGCACACACAAAGAAATACTAAAACATTGGTTTTCTGAATGATTTCAGAAGAAAATTATAAAAGAAATGAAGACCCGGGTAGTGACATGCTTTTGCCCCTTGGCATGATAACTCTATCAATGCTTTTCCCAGGGTGTCCATTTTGCTATTCTATGTCTAGTTTTAGTATTGCATACCCGTGCACCATGGGCTCAGACTTCTAAGAAGGATGCTAAATTCTGAGAAAATTACATGAGAAAGTACATCAAATAGAGCTGTGCAAGAGGGAATTGCAAAACCAAAATTGAAGGCAGAAGTAAGATTGTTGAGCTGTGCATAGCTGGTAAGTAAAGGATTCAAGAGCAAAAATAATAACATGAAAAGGTATAAAACCATCTAAAAAAAAAGGAACAAAACACAGAATCAGCAGTTCAGCAACACTGAGCATCAGGCCATTTCAAATAGCAACAGAGTGCGCCCCTTCCCCACCTTACTGGCAAGTGTCTGGCCAAGTCCTAAGGTGTCTTATTGGAGGTGATGACAATATTAAAGCACAGCTTTACAGCTCATTAGTCTTAGCTGTCTGTTACATAGGTGTATCCAGTAGATGCTGCCTTGTATTTTTGTGTTTAACCTACTTAAACATGGTAAAAGTTGACGAAGCTTGGTGCCCCAGAGAAGCACCAATGCACCACTCAGTCAAAAGGGATTTTGAACCTCATATTAAATATTCATTAATTCACTTCTGTTAAAAGTGGTTTATTGTGCATAAAATAATTATTAACTAGGAACCAAATATCCTGTGTTCTTACCAGCTTCCCAAAAGAACACATGACTTTTTGACTAGTCTGTGGAATGCAGAAGAAGCAATTCGGTGTAAGTCTTTTTCTTTTCCTCCTCCCTGGCTCCTTTGCCAAAACAAAGGGAAAACCAAATTCATTAAAAATACCAAAGACATTGTGGGGAGAGAAACACACTGATGTCTGTGGTTCAAGTTGACTGGTACAGCCCAGCAATAGCACAGAAGCCAGAAAGCCACATTAGTGAGGTGTTAGGTCGAAGCTAACATACTCTGCAGGGAAACAAATAATCACAAAACATCTGCAGGATTAAATATATAAATATTGTGAAAACTATCATCAGAATTAGAGATGTAAACAGTTCTTTCATTGCTTCCATTGACTGAGTATGACTAAATGATCTATCAGTGCAAGTCAGAAAGATTCTGAAAGGTGGAGGGAATTCAGAGGAGTGATGACTTACCTTGCATGGCAAGTTAAATGCAAGTAATGGACCTGATAAACTGGTAAATGATTTGTCCAGAAACAAAGGAGAAGCAAATCATGTTAATTGCATTCAGCACAGCATGTTGTTAAACCATTATCTTTTCTTTTAATTCCCTTCAAATTTGCCATATTATTTGTATTTTAGTTATCATGCAGAGAAGTGGAAAGTAATTCAAACTCTAACAGGAATCATAATAGAAATCTTAACTCAGGAGCCTCAGCTGTGTCTGTGCCTGGTTAGGTGAGATAAATGTAACACTTTTTTGACATACATTGAAGATTACATACAAAAATGCACATGAACTCACTCCTTTTATTTCTGATCTTGAAACTTTAATGTAATCCTTGCACATTTACAATTTTTTTTAATGAAGGTGTAGGGGTGATTCTTTCATTTGTAATTTTGCACTAATCTCAATTTAAAATACATTCCAGAACTTAAAACAGTCTTTTGGTATGTCTAAATCTTCTACATCCCTGTCCAAACATCTTAATCTGCTATTGAATTTTTTTTTCAAAAGCAAAAGGAAAATCAGCAACTTGGTTTGATCCTATTACTTGTCAGATGAGATTAAATCACATGCAGACTCTGAACATCATTAAAGTCAGAATGACCTTAGAATTATCCTACCAAAATTCTTAGGATCAAACCAGCTTAACCTTAACAGTAGTTGTTATATATATAAAAAAATGCAATTGGATCACCACAGCTAATTTATTATAAAGGGTACTACAGTACATCAGAGTGGATGACAAAACTGCTGTGCTGACTGTGCACCATAGGAAAGGAAACTTCTTAGCATTTTTAAAACAATTAAACACATTTTCCATTATTAGTATAGTATCCAAACTCAGCAGAAATAGTCACAATTTAAATATGTACTTTTAAGGGTAGACAATTTGGTTACACTTTTGCAGTATCTTGGGCTCCTGGTACTCTCAGATACTATTGTGATGGTAATGGCGATAAAAAAAGGGCAATTATGATGTCAAGAAAATATTAACAATGTAAATATTATGTATTAATATTGTTAGTAGAAGGTAGCAAGTCTCATAATAAGCTAAACAGCAATACATCTGAAAACTGGGCATTTGTTTCCAGGAAGTTTTTGTTATTGTTGTTTTGGTTTGTTTTATAAGTGGATTTGAAGAGGCAGAGGTGGAACATATCACAGAATTAGTAATGTCATCCAATTTCTCTTTGTTTTAGGAAGAAATGTCTGTATTTCATACATTCATCTCTAGACAGTAGTAATCAGCTTTCAGATAATATTTGTAATTATATCTAATCACCAGGTCATTCATTAAAATAAAATATTGTGTTGAATCCAATTGTTTATTTTAGGTGAAGGTTTGGAACTGCTGAGGAAAAAGGAGAAACTCTCCTTCATGTGATAAAAGCATTCTAAATCACAAAGCATTAGGTGAACAAAGAGAAGAGGTGGGTTTAAAGCACATATGACTCAATTCAGTTGTCTAAACATAGATGTCTCAATCAGCTGGAGATTTCCTAGTATAAACCTAGCTGGCTTGAAACTGCTACTTCAGGAAGACTCTGGTGTCTCATAGGTATTGTGCCATAACTTTCAGATTCATGCAAATGTTTAAACACTCTAGCATGTTTCAGTAGCATTACTTACCCAGATTTAGACTGAGTTCCAGGCGTCTGTCACAAAAGACCCAGTCAATACTTCCAATAGTGTCCTATACAACCCAACATAGAGAATATACCAAAGGTAGGATTCAGATACTTCACTATAGGTTTTTATACTATTTGAGATAACCTAAGGTATCCCACAGATCTTTACGTACAAGTTCCTAGGTCATGTTTGCCAGCTCCATATTCTGAAAAGCACTAGGATGCCTCAAAGTGGATGGATGCCAGTGTTTGGCCAACAACATTCCTCCCTGTAATTTGGAGTAAATCAATCCTATTTGATATATACATTTTTTTTTAAGGGGGCTTTTACAGAGTACAGTACATCTTACCTATGTGATATACTTGCAGTAAAAGGAGAAAATTATTCTTCCAGATATGTCAGTTTATTTCTGTTTCTGTTTCCCTACAAAAGAAAGTTAAGCTATGTATCTCAGAGAAGTCTAATAAATCCAAAACAGTGATCAAAGGAAACTGTTCAGCTTCTGGAATTTTTAAGATTTCCTAGAATTTGCTACATAAGTTCCATAGCCCTGGATGTTTAGCTTCTGAGAGACTCTCTGTCTCAACATGTTTGTGCATGCTGGTGACTAGCTTAAATCTGAACTACGGTGTTCAGATATGTTGTTCCTCTACACATTAATCTTCAGACGCTTGTCCCAGTGGACATTTTTAGAGCACACCTTATCGAGTAGACTCCACAAATGTGAACTGACAGTAACTGTCTTCTAAATGTAGCCAGAAGAATCTCATATATATTAGCCCCATTCTGTCAGTGACTTGCTCGGGGTTTGGGAATCTGAGGGCATTCCTGATGGGATACCATGACCTTTTCACGTTGAGGGAATACAAACCTACAAAGCCTTCTTAATCAAAGACTGTTTGAGCTACCAAACCAACATGGAGGTCACTCTTCTTCTGCGTAAGTTATGTTTCAACGCCAAAACAATATTTCAAGTTTTTTTGACCCAAGAGAAGGAAAGCAAAAGGTTGACTGTAGCCAGATGGTTATAACACTCACATAGCAGTAAGAAGTCTTCTTCAAAAGGATCTTTTAAAGTTACTCATTTTTTACAAATGGAAGATTTTAAAGGGAAAAGGAGAGAACAGATTTCCCTCATTCCTATGCTTTCAAATTATTTATAGCCTACAGTTGAAGTATAGTTGTTTCCAAATTCCTTTTTTAATAGTATAAACAAATACAGTGCTAGAAGGTGTACAAGGAAACTGAATAGTATACTCCTTGTGAAAAGATATAAAGATATATTTGTAGATGACCCCTGTATCCGTTTGCCTAACTAACTCTTGACGACCTCTGATGAGTGAGATTTTACAAGCTCCCTAGGTACTCTGTTGTCATGCTTAAGTTCTCATTCAGGAAATCTTTGTTTTGCTTTGTCTTTCTTTAACATCTAACCTTAACCTGTGTAAAAGTAAAATGTCTTCTTGTCTCATCTCAGTGCACAAGAGCATTTTACAAATTTTCACATTTAGCAGTTTATTTTAAAAAAAGTTGCCACCTTTTTACTCCATTATATTCTGCCTTTTTTGTTACTTTCCTCCTTTTATATATCCTGCCCAACAAGATAAATTCCATCAATGATTCATCATGAATGTGGCTTTCTAAAGTTCTGATGATTCTTTTGTTTCGCCCTACAACTCAACAATTTACCAAGATCTTTTTACAATGTAGAGCTGAAATTACATATAATATTGCAGCTAAGTATACATTAATATCATGTAAATATTTCACTATTAAACTTTATATTTGATATGACTATTAATGTTAAAATGAGATTATTTCTTTTATTTTGCATTGATGTCACATTCTTGACTCTTTCAATCTGAGGTCTGCTAGCATCCAGAAATGTAACATCTTTGGGTCACCAAATTATTTATGCATTTTCTTATCAGATATAATACTTTTCTTTTGTCTTCATTGATTTAATTTCTGTCACTTTCTTATGATCTTATCCCTGAAAAGTACTTTTCATTTCTTCCAATTTTTTGTCATCATTGAATCTTCTCTCATTCTTTTATGAAAAGTATTTAGTGAAAGTACCTTAGAGAACTAGACCTTGTTCCCATTGTGTAAATCTAATTGCCTAATTTAAATATAAACAGATACAATGCCATGTGCTTCTAGAAGTTCCTTTTCTGAGCAGGCAAGCTGAAGGTAGAGACAAGAGTCTAAAAAATATTAGCAGAGATTATGCTCACACAGAGAGAAGAGTTCTTTGAAGAACTAAGTAAATGAGAATGGGGTAGCCTAATAAATTACATAGAAAACTAAAATATATTATCATATCTGATCACATTATGCACACCAGATAGTAGTACTGGTTATAAATACTTACCAGCAGGACTCCAAAATGGACTTATCTCCCTGTAGAAGATACAGCATGGTTAGGGTTTATGGTAGTTCTTTAAGTCATTCAATACATTTTGAAGTCATTCATGCAAACTCTTTAAAATTATCTGTTAATTACTTGAATTCACATCTCAGATTTCAAACTGTACAGTTATTTAGTTACTAGAAATAAAATGGAGTCTAAAAAATTATATTTAAAGAAGAATACCAGCAAAATTTTGTTCTCCAACTGTCCTTCCTGTTCATCTTGTTTTAATTTATTCATTTATCTTTCACCTTTATAAACATATTACTAATTACCTTGAAAATGTAGAATTTTTATAATGTTACAGCTTAGCCATAAGAATAATGTTAATTTAGTGGTTGCATGAGAAAAATATGAAGGCAACAAAAATATTAAAAAAAAAAAAAACAAAAACCACTTCTAAAAAACCATAATTTTTTCAGCAATAAAAAGAAGTAACCTGATACTGATTTAACTTGTTATGTCAAGTACTGGAAATTAGTTTACTGAAGTTTATGAAATTAAGTTGCATTGGTCTCACAATAATCAAAACTGGTTTTTTTAAGTACATTTTGCTGTGATTTCATAAGAATTCAAAATGAAACTTGATCCTAATCTAATGTAACTATTTTTTAGGAAGTTTTCAGGATGAAAATGTGTTTAAATTTTATCTTCCTTTTTGAAGGTTAATGGGAGGGGGAGAAATGCTATTGTTACCCATAAAAAACAAACTATTATAGATGGTGAAGTATTTACTCTCTGTACTTAGCACACTATTTTTGCTTACATATTTGTTAGACAAATTGGTGAGTAAGGTAAATTTGAGCATGGGATCTCTAAATAATTTTATAGATTTCCTAAACTTCTAGTAAATGAGACACAGAGCAATGCTGCAGAGTTTTATCCTTACCAATAAGATCTGGCAGTACTAATGTAGCTAATGGCCAGATAATAGCACAAATGTTCTTTGAGAGATCAATTAGATTGCCGTGCATACCAGAAGACAGGTGAATGTCCCAGGTATTTAATAGTTTTTAGAATTAAAGACCTTGCCAAATCTTTATTACTTCATATATAATTGCCTTGATTTACATTAAGAAAGAAGACAAGTAGGGTTTTTTTTTCACATTTGCACAGATAAAAGCTGAATAAATGCATTTTTAATCAATAATCAATACTCTTCAGATTATTTCTGTTTGATATTTGTTCAGAGAGTTGTTCGAATCTTTAATGATTCAAGACTAGTAGCATCTTACCATCTTTGTGTACCAGCCAATAGCACAATTTACAATGTAGGAGTAAGTTTCATCACTTGATAAACTTTCATTTAGGGTCTGTTTTACAGTCTTTGACACAATTAATTTAATAAAATGCTGAGATAAGCCTTGTATTTTTAGTTACTTAAGAAGTAATTGAATGTTTTCATGTATTTGATATATATATAAACACCTAGATAACAGTGCAGAGAACAATATTGTTTCAATCCACTGGTCTGAGAATCAGAAAAAAAAAAATAATGTGTGGAGTTTCTAGTTTTTCATTGTCCTTTTTATAACCTTAGCCATATGTCTTAACAGGGTTCGCAAACTATTGTAGGACTGTCACAGCAAAGTGAATCCTGCTGCGGCCCTAGGTGCCCCTGTTATTTATACTTACTCCCTACGATAATTACTATAGAGCTTGCTGGTGGTGCAGCTACCATTGTCAGTGATATTTAAGTGCAGGAAATTTTGATATTTAGGTGTGGGAAGATTCCATAAAGAGACTTAGCAATTTAATACTTAATATTTATTATTATTTCTTAATGCAGGTTATCTTACTTAAATCCAGATATTTCTGGTGTAGAAAAAAACTATAGGAAAACTAGTCTCTTGAATTATATTTTTCAGTCAATGCATTCCCTAAACTTAAGTGCTTAGTATAATTTTAGACAGACTACAGTTCTGAGATATTTATATGAGCCAAGTAGATATCACACAGGACCTAAGGGAGATCCAAACCCTACAAAATGGCAGATGGAGGCCAGAGGGGTACCACAGGGCATCTCAGATGACATTACATGCCTGAGTGTGGGCAACTGGATTAGGTCCAGAGAAAAATAGGAAGGTTAGGGCATGATTACAGTTGGACTCGATCTTAAAAGCCTTTTTCAACCTAAATGATTCTATGATTCTATGATTCATCTGATCTATTTGACATCTACATTAAGACAAGGTGAACCTTACCACCTGTCTATTGGCAGAACCCTCAGCTCTGAGTCCAGCCCATCATTTTCCCATAGAGAATGTGGACAGAGTTAAACATTCATGGCAACGTGTTCAAAAGTGGGGAGCACAACTCTTTAAGATGGTATGAGAGGTATACTTGGCCAAGCCACAATCAAGCACCATGAACTAAAAATAAGGCTTACTGTAGGGCTATCCCTAAATTTGGAAGACAGTGATGAAAGTATTTGTGAAAATTTCAATAGCTCAAGATGTAGTAAAACAGTAGTTTAAGATTATACCTGCACTGTAATAAATGCAACTAATGTAAACATAAATTTAGCACAGATACTGACAGCAATGCAGCTAAAACAATAGAGAGCTCAAGACGGTCTTAGAGCCAAAGTACCTCTTTCCATCCCTTTTTGAGGGAGTTTTATGGGCCATGAAAAAGTCTTTCTTGCTCTGCTCTCATTATGTGATATCATAGTGTTACCTTCCTAAAAAACAGTCATCTCAGAAACCACTAAAGGGATAAGAAGATGCTTAAGATTGCACATAGTGAAGTTAATTATCTGCTTCATTCTGAACTAGAGCTAAATATAATTTTTTACTCAAGATTCTCAGCTACAGCTGAAAAAATCAACTCCTCTGAATAAGTCAGACATCACAGTCACGCTGGGTTTTTTCAGAAAAAAAAAGTAAAGAAACAAGACAGTAATGGAAATCAACAACCCTCAGACATTTTCAAGAAGAGAGGCTTAGAGAAATAAAGCAACACTCACACTAAGGTAGCAAGGTAGTCTCTGAGAGTCTGTTGTTCCTGGAGATGGCTGCTCCCCAGGAAGACACACTGGTCTATTCAATATAACAGTGCTTTCAGGATGCTGTGGCTTACCAGAGTCATTCTGGAAACAGCAGTTGGAACACAGAGGCTAAATATACAGCATCCTGTCAGCTTCTTAATAGATTTTGTGCTTCAAGAGAAAACCATGGTACACCGAAAATATTTCATAAATGGAATAAAAATGGAGTAAAAAAAGTTTCAAAGCTGCAAACCTGTCATTATACTTTCCTAATTCTCTGAATATGCCATGAAAATGACACTAAAAATAATAGAATCTACTGTAGTCAGTGCTTTCCCTCTGGAATGGCATGTTTGTCATTAGTTATAGCCTGCTGTTTTATATTACAGAACAATTGTCCTTTCCTGTAATAGGTCATATGTCAACTATCAAACAGAAGAAATAGAACTACCAAACAAAGAATATGATTCATTGTAAAAATATTGTAAATACATCATAGCTTTACTAGCAGATATTGATTAGAAAACAGTATGTGCTATTAAAGTAAATGCCAAATCTCATAGCCGCCTCTTGTTCACAGATAATATTCTGTATTAAGTCAATTAAAGTTCTATGTGAATAATTATACTAAGTACTATGGTAAAAATTGTAAGCCTTGAAAAACACGCTTTGCTCTCCTTTAAACAGACCACTTAGTCTGTTAAGAAGATGTTTGAGTATATGACTAATGTCTACCTGGCATTACAGTATTTATTGTCATTCAGGAATTTGCTTGATAGAATTAAATCAGCTGCTTTACATAGGGGAAGGATTTATCATACCCAGATTTAGCACTATAAAAAAGTAGGCTTGTAATCTAGCCTAGGAGGCTCAACTCCTTACCTGGTCAAAGGTCAAAGAAAGATTGTTCCAGAGGGAAAGATAAACCACTTCTTTTAAACAACTATCTTAACAGTGGAGGAAAAGTGTCATCTGTATCAGACCAACTTTTGTCATTTTTACTCAGAAGTCCATGCAACCATATACCTAAATTTCAAATATCTGAGTAGCAACCTTCCACTCATGATATCAAAATATTCCAATCTTAATAGCCCTGCTGTCTTCAACTTTTACAAGCTTATGCAGAACACAAGTAACATTTCCAACTTAGGTACTGAAAATGTCACACACTCTAAGCTTGTATTATACAAGCAGTAAAGCAGTCCCAGAAAGAAAATGGTGGAGGTGGGGGCCAGGGAAGAAAAAAGAAGGAAAAAAAAAAAAAGTTTAGTTCATCTTATACAACTATGTCTGTATATAAAATTTTTAAGCTAAATTAGTACTAAAATAATGAAATAAACTTAGTCACCAATGTCAAATCTTAATTACAAAACATGAAACAACTTAGTGGCTGCTCTACAGAATAACAACTCTTTATACCTATACTTTTCTCACTTGCATTTTACCTCTCTGACTGTAAAAAAAAAAAAAAGAAAAAAGTAAAGTTTGTAAGTTTGTCAGGCAACTGATAGTAATTAGCATAATTAGCTCCAGATGGATACGTACACAAAGAAAAACCTTTGTTCAATATTTATTAAAATTGCCAAAAATCATTCAAACACAAGCCCAGAATTTTCAAATCTCAGCATTTAATCAAATTTGTGTGTCTCCAGATGTTTTCCAGCTGGGCTTTGCAGAAGTCATTAGCATAACAGTTACGTTATGACACATGAAGCTGTCTTGCTGCTGATTACCTAAGGACCATGAACTGCAGTGCTGACAAGCCATTTTGTTTATACAAAGAAGAAAAGTAAAGGGAATAAAACAAAAATCTTAGACTTTAAAAATTTAAGGGTTTTTTTCAGGATTCTTACAAAGTATTTCCCCCATCTACATTTTTTTCTTTTTTTGCTTTTGAAATGAAACTCTGTACATGTTCAAACTAAAAGTATGCAGAACTGTTGGTATCTTAGTAATTCTGGCATTTTTCCAAATAAGCTTCCTGCATGTTGGAAATAGCCTTAATTCTGCTTAAATGCTGAGCAGAATATTAGTCTTGAAATATACAAATAAAAATGAGATTTTCAGTACTTTGACAGATCTTCAGAATACTTTTAGCCTAATCTGTTGCATCCCATTATTTTAATCCCCTGTAATTTAAGACAGTCAGACATTTCCTGTATAATTTGCATTCATTAATAATACCAATTATACACAAGGCATTTTTGCTTTGTGCCCTTACAGGAGTATTTCTTCATCATGTAGTGCAATGGTACCATTTTATCCATATACAATTTTTTTTGAGTAAAATGATAAACTGAATTAAGACTAAAGTAAAAACTTCAACCTGGCTGTAAATTAGTTATGCATAAAAAGATACCAGAAAGTTCTGCATATCACAATTCGCTAATGCTGTGATATGAATGTTAAAATGTATGACTTCATTAGCTGTACACATATTCCATCAGTGTTTCAGGATAATCTACATTTTCTGTCTTGCTTTCAATTTTATCGGGATAGAATATTTTAGGCTTTTTATTCCTCCAAGAATATGAACTGTCCCTTTCAGGCAGACTGAAATTGATGTACAAAATGCAATACCAATGTTTCTTACAGCTGTATTGGTTAACTCTTCTTTTTTCCTATTGACAGACAAAAAAAGATTTACTAGTAATGACAGGAGGGACTATGTGGCACATACAGTTAAAAGGTAACTTTTACTACATAGAAAATGTTGACATTTTAATCCCGTGTTGAGAAGCACCCAGAAACCATTTCCTGCAGGAAAAAAAAAAACAACAGAAAAAGGACTATAATTTTTGTTCAGTGTTATAAATGTTTTATTTCTAGGGAAAAACACTAAATGCACAATAGTTACAATAATATTATGTAAAATTTAACATTAGTAGGTATTAACTAAAAAAATCCATTAGCAAATGAAGCTAATGGATATTGTTCTCTGTTGATTTAAAAGTTAAATGGGTTCTTCTGAAATATGTCTGTTTCTATAACTCTGTTCTCAAAAGGAATGCTTCTCTGTTGAGAATCTTTTAGCCAGTTCCATATAGCCAAAAAGAGTACTAGAGTTTACTGTGGTGACCAGCTCCTGCTTTTTTCCCAATCCAGCAGTTAATAACAAAAAATGTTGTTTCATTTTGTTCTCTTGATGACACACCTAAATTCTTTGTATATACACATTTTAAATTGAAAAGGACTTTTGTAAAAACTGGTTGATTTTTATCATTGTCTTCAACCATGCTTAATTTAAGCATCGACATATGGTTTTGGCATATATTGAAGCAGACATTCCAATGAAAGTATATCAGTCTTTTTCTGGAATGAACAGAGAGATATGGGCACCTCTGAATGCTCCCAGTGAAACTGAGTCCAGCTAAGCTTGCATAATGGGTAGGATCCCATCTAAGAAGCCTTCAGAGACATCCAATCTTTTCCACTCTGTAAGGTTCTGAGGTATATAGTTTAGGATAAGTTATTAGATACATAAAATGTAATTTTAAATTAGAGATTGAAATTTAGAGCTTGCTCAGGCAAGACTCGATCACTTTTCACCACAGTGAAAAAGTGTTTCCTGATGTTCAGATGGAACCTCCTGTGTTTTGATTTGTGCCCATTGCCTCTGGTCCTGTCACTGGGCATCACTGAGCAGAGCCTGGCTCCCTCCTCTTTGCACCCTCCCTTCAGGTATTTATATACATTGATAAGATCCCCCCTGAACCTTCTCTTCTCCAGGGTAAACAGTCCCAGGTCTCTCAGCCTTTCCACAGGACAGATGCTCCAGTCCCTTAATCATCCCTGTGGCCCTTTGTTGGACTCTCTCCAGTATGTCGATGTCTCTCTTGTACTAGGGAGCCCAGAACTGGACACCAGAGTCTAGATGTGGTCTCACCTGTGCTGAATACAGGAGAAGGATCACTTCCCTCAACCTGCTGGCAATACTTTGCCTAGTGCAGCCCAGGATACCATTAACTTTCTTTGCAGCAAGGGCACATTGCCCCAGTATATACTGGTGTATGCGGTTGTTCCTCCCCAGTTGCAGGACTTTGCACTTCTCTTTGTTGACCTTCATGAGGCACATGACAGTACAGCACACCACTCATGTAACATAACTTCATTTCCTTAGATACATGAACTTCCTTGTCTACCTCATTATTAGTTCCAGAAGATGATTTTCCAGACAGTAGTGGGGTTTGCTTACCTGTAATAGCGAAATTGTGCAACTTGTGACTTTATGTCCTGATACTTACCCACTTGGCTACTTTGAAAAAATATGTTTGTCCAAGTACTTAATTACTCTAGACTGAATACGGCATTACTCTGTCGGGGGACTCTGATGTTTTCCAGTTGATGGGAGGTTCTTCTGTACCCCAGTGAAGGGTTACTGCACAGGCACAGAGTACTTTGGCAATTGTGCTGCTGAGCTTGGTGATGGTATGTGCGCTGTTGGCTTTCACGTTTAAGGTAAAGAAAATAGCTCAGAAGGACTTTAATGAAGTGCTCCCTGGTAAACTTCTGATAGGACAGACCCTATTGTCCTGAGAGAACGAACCACTCCCGATTAATCTGGAATTGCCAATTTACACATACTAAAGCTATCAGTGTACTTCCTTCTTGCTTCTTAGGGCTGCAGTGCTGTATACCCCAAAAAGGCACTTAAAACTTCGTAATCTCTTAATTCTCCTGAATTTCTGACTTGAAATCTAACATTAACTTATGGTGTTATATACCAATAGCAACTTTTTACTTACTGAGTCTCATAGTCTCGTTGATAATGAGATATGTTTCAAGATGGCTTCTACTCTATCTGAATCCTTATTTATTGGATAATAAAACCCCTTCTTTATGATTCAAGAATTTAATTAATAATGAATTTAGGCCATTTTCCAAATAGATCACTGCATAAATATTCCATAAAAATAGTACAAACTAAAAAAAAATCCTTTGTTACAAGAACCTGAACAGCAGATTATGAATTTTTATGCCTTCTGTCTTCCAGTCCTTAGAACTGGTAGCAAATGCATATTCTAACTCAAATTTCTCATTCTTATACCTTTATTGTGGAAGCATAATTCACTTGAATTGTGAAGCTGTTTGAAAGACAATATTGTTAATTTTTCCCTTGGCTCCTTGTAAAAATTGAAAAGTATTACAGTTACAAGAATCTTCCCACCAAATTATCGCTGTTACGTCTTAAACTACAATTTTCAGCATTATGTATCACTGCTAGCTCATTTCATATTCTGCTGTCATTTGTATATATCACACTGCAGTGAATGTATTTACTGTAAGCTGCTTGTAACAAAAATTATCTCCTTTTCCTGCCTCATAAAATGATTAATAAAGAATACACTATCCTAGTTATTATTTTGACGGGGAAAGTGATATATGGATGGGTATTTGGGTCAAAAATTTTGAAATTATAAAGGATTAAAATCTTTTAATTCTCCAACCTCATAACAAAATAATCATTTTTATAGAGATTTTCAATGGTTATTTCTAAAATACTTTGTATTATTATTTTTTAAAGTTTCCCTGTCAAAGTTCTACAGATGGAGTGGGTAGAAAGAAGGAGAAAAGGCATTATGACCAATGGACTGTGGTGATACACCTAATCCATATTAACAGATATTGGGGGTACACTAAGCACAGGAGATGTTGCAATATAGTATGGAAATTAAACTGCTTTCCCAAACAGTTTATTTTAAATGCATTAACTGAATTATTGGTTCTAAAAAAAATATTTCAATTCTAGACAAATGTTTGGACCATTAATGCAGCTAATTACCATATTATTTATTGCTCATGAAGAAGTGAAAAATATTGGCTAAAATACACAGAAAAAAAAAAAACCTTACAAAAATTAAATACTAAATCACAAATAAAACAGAATAGATCAATATAGAACAAGTGACCATATCCAGAATAGAAAATCAGAAAATTAACAAATTTCATGGGATTATTTATGAGTTTAGGAAATCTGTACCAAATTCTTCATTACAAAAGAACTGCATTTACCTGAAGTGCAAAATCCAAGTTATTAGAATAATTGGTTAAATTAATACTATTCTCTTTTTATAAGTAGAAAACCAGATATGAATGAAAAATTAAAAATAATTTCATTATTGTTGGAAATCTTCTGTAAAGAAAGATGTAAGAACTGCTACATGCCCTGAATCTGGAAAAGTTAGAGGTCTGGAAGGGTAAAAAGTAAGTCTCTCATTCTCTCTCTCTGTGTTTATGTATGTGTGTACACATACATATGCATACAAATGCATATACATATATACACACATATGTACATATATACACAAATATATATACATATACATATGTGTGTTTATATCAGGTTTAAATTTCATAGTACATGGAAATTGCTGGTTTCTATAGTGAATGATTACATCGTAGTAATTTATGTAAATTATTTGCTAGATCCAGATCAATGTTCATATTGACTTTTAAAGATGTTGAATTCAAGAGATGGATGGCAAGCAGAGAATTTCCTTGTCGTGAATGTCAGATATAGCCCTGCTTTTTCTTTCTTTGCACTTGCAAGGTTTTTTGTGCTTTGCACATGTATTGTTACACCAATATTATGGAGGACAGGAAGAAGGTCACCTGTTGCATTCTTCCATACCTGAAGAAGCAGGCTGATGTGTGGGCAGGGAGAAGGCTTGAATCTGATTCGTTTTCAACACGCCAAACAAAGCAGGAAAAAAAAGAAAAAAAAAAAGGCAATAAACGTGCCAAGGAAGGGATTGTTGAAGCTTGCTTTCTCTGTGGTCCAAAGAAAGAGCAGGAGCGAAGGCTGAAGCACAACTTCCAGATCCTTTTAGTGTTGACTTTTCTCCCTGGGAAATGAATGTAGGTGTTGCCCTCCTACTTTGTATAGAATTCATGCTATTTTAAAAGGAATAAGAGCCGTTTAGAAATCAGTGCAATTAACTGTTTAGCTTGGATGATCTCAAAGCATTTTGGTCTATATGTAAACAATTTAAATGAAAAGCATTTTCTAATTCTCGATAGTATTATTCAAATAATTGCAAAAGAATTCATTTGCATCTTATTATTCTTCATACTATAATGCTGATATAGATTATATAATTTAGAGATTAATTACATAAGTCACAATTTCTGTTAGGTCATTCTATACTGTGTCTTTGCCAAAACTATCTCATTCACTAAAATGTAATATTCTATATATTAATTTAGAGCCTTTTTTATCTTTTCTTTTTTCTTTTTTTGAAAGAATCTCCACATATTGCCACATTTTTCTCAACTTAGTTGACATATCATTTACTTGTTGCTAATGGCAATATTCCAAATAAGTCAGAAGTTAACACTAATATATCCGAAGTAGCTTGGTCACCTTTTCCTCATGATAGTAATATACTAATTTCCTCAGGGTTTATTGTGTCTCTTACTGTTATGTTAGATTAGCGTTTCATGTCCTTGGTCAATGAAATATCCACATATATCATAAACTGATAAACATGCAATTCAGAACAATACCAGATCCAGAATGCAAAATGTATTTTTTCAAGAATAATTTCCTTTGAAAAGGATTTACCATTTATAGATTTTTACTATTGGAAGAAATTAATCTATTCTGTATTTCTGCACAGCTATAAAGATATGTTGTGTTTCTGTCTTAGACAGTCAGTATGCAACCAAATATCCTAAAGGATGTCAATTAGATTGATTAGATAAAGCCCAGCTCTGGTCAAGGATGAAATATATTCTTCTTCTTTTTTGTACCTGATATCACAGAAAGTAAGTAAAAATTCCCTGCCAATTGGATTTTTTTTTTTTTTTTTTGAAAGCGGAAGTTAAAATGTATGGAAAGGTATTTTTTTAAAATAAATAGGTTTTGAATTCATAACAAAAAAACAGAGTCTCCATTTTACAGGTCAGGGAAAACAACAAGAATGATTCTTGGGCATTACGGAAGTCCAGCACAAACAGATACTTACAACATTGCAGTTATTCTCCGTGGATCTTATTAGTACTGTACTTTGCTTTCACAATGAAATGCAAGTAATAAATTTTGTAGATGTCTATGTAGGAACAGCTTTCTCGTAGAGTAGCTAGATAATTCCATCAATTTGAAGTTCCCAGTGAATATTCCTGTCAAATGTAGAATTAGTCTATATGTTATTTAGTCACAATATTTTACTCCTAATATTAGTTTGAAAGGGACTATAACAGAAAGCTTAAGTACATATCCATTTTCTTATACATATACATTAAATGTGTGTATACACACCAAATATTCCTTTTTTCAGTTTCTTTTCTTCTTTTATCTTTTCTCTTTTCTTTTCTGTCATACATCTAATAGCCATGTTCCATAAAAAGACCTATTTGCCAGGCTTGTATTTTAGAAATAACAAACATTTTCTATAGTTTATTGTGGCTTTCCACAGTGCATTTTGTAACAAGGAATTCAATAACAATGGCTTAATTCTACTTAGGTTTTTCTTACTGTTTTGGGTTTGTGTGGCTGGGTTTTGGATTGCATCGGTTGGCAGGTGGTGAGCAATTGCATTGTGCATCACTTGTTTTGTATATTCCAATTTTTTTATTATTATTATTGTCAGTTTATTATTGTTATTATCATTATTAGTTTCTTTCTTTCTGTTCTGTTAGTCTGTTCTTATCTCAACCCAAGCATTTTACTCTTTTTTTTTTGTCCTGATTCTCTCCCCCACCCCACTGGGTGGGGGGGGGAAGTGAGTGAGCAGCTGCGTGGTGCTTAGTTACCAGCTGGGGTTAAACCATGACAGTAAGTGCATAATTTCTTCAGGACTTGCTCAAACTCTCTTATCATTCATTATTATGGTCTCACTCATCATTATGCTACTGGCTGGTGCACACTTGATCTGCTGCAGTTGTTGAATGTACTAATTGAATGTTAAACTTTGTGCATGTGTATCTTTGGGTAATACTTACTGGCTGTCTTATGGACTATTTTCTACTAATATTTTCCACTAAGCTCTATTTTTCTCTAGCTCAAATTAACAAAATAAAAGCTGCAAAGCAAGGTGAGAAAGAGGAAGGGAAGGAAAGGCAATTCACACATCAATGGTGATTTTCCCTAGAGAAACCCAGCAAAACAGACACAGCAGTGATCCATAGCAGCGTTGAAGGTTGCAGGTAGAAGGCAGCGAAGATAATAAGAACATTTGGGAAGTCAGGGGTAGTAGCACTGCTACTACAGCCTTGGCGAAGGTAAATGAAAAGTCACAAACTTGCAAGGGAAAGGAAGCCTGCAAAGCAAAACAAATTAATATCGAACTATGTAAATGAATAGCAATACATGCAACCAACCAGGAACAGATTAAAGTCATCCTAGAATGATAAAAACTTAGTTAATTCTGAGCAAAACAAAGGCAAATGGCAAGTAAATGGCAATTATTAGCAAAGAAACAAAATCTAAACCAGTTTCAATTAAGTAGCAAGGGAAAGTAAATACATAATTCTTTTCCAAGGGATCCCAAAAAACATAAAATTTGAGCAGCAGTCAATGACAATGGGAGCTATCTACACAATTTTAATCAACTACAATTACAAGTTTCTACATGTAAGTTATATGTTCTAAGTTCCTTTTGCATTTAACAGAGAGAAATAGATTTTTTTTAGAGTACAATTCATTTGAACTATTTTAGATTCCTACTTTAGGATGAAATGTATCATATGCTTCCTGTACTTTCAGAAGTGATCTAGTATATTATAAACAAAGAATACCTGAATTCTGTGTACCCTTAGATCCATTTTCCCTGCAGAACCCAGTATGAGTTTCAGACTAAAATCTGTATGAAATTGGCACAAAGTCTGCTTCTGCAGATTCTTCACAATCTTTAGTGCTCCTTTGAAAATCCTACCACAAGCCTTCCTATCAACAGACAGCCATAATCTCCAGTTCCTCTACTATTCCCTCCCTATTACCATTAAGTTCTCTCTTCAGTACCTCCCCACTTCATTATGGAGTGGTTCTTGGCAGAAAGATTCCTTATTTTGAACTTGAAGTTCCTCAGAAGTAAATTCTTTAATAGAAATAATTATTTATTTGACTCCAATTATTACTTGGTTTAATATTAATCCCCTAACATGCTGCCTCAGTAAGAATGGTATCAGTTGTGAACCTAAGAAATAATTCCACCTAATAAACCCCAACATTTATAATTTGCAAGAATTTTCTTTCTTCTCTTTTGTGATAACACAGGACTGAACAATAAGGAACTAACTGCAAGTAGCACATTTATTTGCATTACTTGATGTAGAAACACTCTCCCTAGTTTATGTTTACAACAAATGTAACATTTCAAGTGCCAACTTCACAGAACTTTCAGTCTATGCAGACAACTTGTTCATTTAATACTGACGTGCGGAAACAGACTCCACAATCAGTGAGATTGTAAAGTAGGTATGTTTATTCAGCGCTGGGCAGCACAGCGGGTAGTCCCACCAAAGTCTTGCGCGCCCGACTCGGCAGTTCGTTTCACGTTTATGCAGTCAAGTGTTACATATTCACAATACGCCTATACATATGCATGACCTGTCCCCGCTTCATATTAAAATTAGCTCCGAGAGGTCATTTCCATAGTCTCCTCTCAACTGCGCTTGCGCAGTGCCTCTTTATGGTGGTCGTCTGGTGGTCGCAGAGATGAAGATAGATGACTCCTCTTCGTCACCGCTAGTAACCTTTCTTCTTGCGCAAGCTCAGTGGTTTCTTGGTATTCACCCAAGCCGCAAGACCAGTCTTAGCTGGCTCTTGGGGCCTGCTCCTGCTTCTTATCAGGAACTGTCTTTACCTTATTGGCTGGTTCTTAGGACCAGCTCTTCTTATCAAGGACTGTCTCTATGTCAGCTAATTTCAACAATGTAAGCGCTAAACATCATCTTTCATCCCCCTTTATTATGTCTACTGAGATTCTTTTGACTCCCCTTGTCTCAATACTTTCTTGAATCTGGAACCAATTTTAAAAACTGATACTTGCATTGCAACAGTTATCGTTGTCAAATCACTGTGAGAGATGATATTGCTGTTCAGACTTCATAGATGATTCATATGTAGATGCATCTTGAAAATATATAGTGCTTATATCATCGCTATATGTGGCTGATATTTACTTCTTTGTACAGGCTTCATTTTTATAAGCCCTTGAGTTTCATAGTCCCAAATCTGAAGAATATACAAACTTGTCTGAATTGTCTAGGTTTCACAGAGTTTTTATACCTCTTGCAGAGAAGATTCATTCTTTTGCAGATAGTAATCTCCAGAGTTTTTACCTTTCAGGTTTCTCATTAAGTTCCCTGGTGTTACCTATGCATATCAGATGGACAAAAAAAGTGCCACAGTTAAGGCTCTCCCCAGTGATAGCAAGGAGGACATATTTACACAAAGTCTAAGATAGCTGATGGTGCTGGATGGTACTGATGGTAATAACAATTCAGTTGTCACAATGGTTTATATTCAGGATGATTAAAACAGTGGAGTCAAGGAACAATCAAGTTCTACCACTTTCAATGGCAGGAAAAAATAGGTAAATTGACCTAGATATTTCAAAGATGTATCAAGGATATGTTAAGGATCACCTGTTATGGATTACAAAATTTAGAAAAAACATTTGCTGTATAAGAAACACAGCAGAAATAAACTACTCCTTTAAAAAAAAAAAATATTGCTAACAGGGATGAGTTGGTAGAGAATTTGAAGACAGAAGGTAACTTTAGTAAGAGCATCTATGGAGTTTATGAACCTTAACATGAGGAGAAGGAATATGAGTAAACAGAAAACACTGGTGTTCAAGGAGGCAGTCATAAGTAAATTCAGGAAATAGCAACAGAAATCACATGGGAGTTAAGTGTAAGGTAAAAAAAGTTTAAGGAGATCTGTGTTACATAAACAATATTTGAAGACAAAGCACAAGACCAAATTATCCAAATGCATCAAAAGTATAGAAGTACAATAAACTAGCAATTTAGCTAAATCAAAGTAGAGGAGGGACAGTTTCAAACAATGAAAAGAGAGATAAAATAGTGGGAGTAAACAAAGAATAGCACAACCATACAGGGAAAAAAAAAAGATAAAATGAGACAAAATGTGTAAGAAATTGTTACATACAGTCTAGTTTTCTATGCAATGTGCTCTATACATACATATAGACAGATATTCCCACATACCTCTCCCACACTGACCCCCCATGACAACTTCCTCTTCTTCTTTTGGGTCTTGACTCATTTCAAATTCACTAAGTTTCAGAATACATCAAAGACATATCTCATACGTGCAGTTATCTCCTCCTGTTCATACTTCTGGTTGAATGCTAAAGTACCTTGGTTTTGTTGGTTTTGTTGGCAAGGTTTTGGTAGCAGGGGGGGTTACAGGGGTGGCTTCTGTAAGAAGTTGCTGGAAGCTTCCCCTGTGTTCGACAGAGCCAATGCCAGCTGGCTCTAAGACGGACCCGCCGCCGGCCAAGGCCGAGCCAATCAGTGATAGTGGTAACGCCTCTGTGATAACATTTTTAAGAAGGAAAAAAAAGTTGGGACAGGCAGATTCGGCAGCCGGAGAGAGGAGTGAGAACATGTAAGAGAAACAACCCTGCGGACACCAAGGTCAGTGAAGAAGGAGGGGGAGGAGATGCTCCAGGCGCCGGAGCAGAGATTCCCCTGCAGCCCGTGGTGAAGACCATGGTGAGGCAGGCTGTCCCCCTGCAGCCCCGGGAGGTCCACGGTGGAGCAGATCTCCACCTGCAGCCCGGGGAGGACCCCATACTGGAGCAGGTGGGTTCCCGAAGGAGGCTGTGACCCCGTGGGAAGCCCATGCTGGAGCAGGCTCCTGGCAGGACCTGTGGATCTGTGGAGAGAGGAGCCCACGGAGCAGGTTTTCTGGCAGGACTTGTGACCCCGTGGGGGACCCACGCTGGAGCAGTCTGTGCCCCTGAAGGACTGCACACCGTGGAAAGGACCCATGCTGGAGCAGTTCGTGAAGAACTGCAGCCCATGGGAAGGGCCCACGTTGGAGAAGTTCATGGAGGACTGTCTCCCGTGGGTGGGACCCCACGCTGGAGCAGGGAAGAGTGTGATGAGTCCTCCCCCTGAGGAGGATGAAGCGGCAGAAAACAACGTGTGATGAACTGACCGTAAACCCCATTCCCCGTCCCCCTGTGCCTCTGGGGGGGTTGGTAGAGAAGCCGGGAGTGAAGTTGTGCCCGGGAAGAAGGGAGGGGTGGAGGGGAGGTGTTCTGAGATTTGGTTTTATTTCTCATTACCCTACTCTGGTTGATTTGTAATAAAGTGAGTTCATTTTCCCCAAGTTGAGTCTGTTTTGCCCGTGACAGTAATTGGTGAGTGATCTCTCCTGTCCTTATCTCGACCCACCAGCTCTTTGTTATATTTTCTCTCCCCTGTCCAGCTGAGGAGGGGGAGTGATAGAACGGCTCTGGTGGGCACCTGGCAACCAGCCAGGGTCAACCCATCACACATGCCATATATCATGATGAGAAAAATGTTGCATCTCTTCAGAGGGACACCTCAGTATTCCAACAATATATGCAAAGGATCCATGTCTGTATAGTTCTTAGTTAAGATAAGACTTCTCTGCTCTGTTTTATTGGTTCCATATTTGCATAAGGATATGCAAACTAAGTAAAGATTTAAAGGGTTAAACACCAGTTTCAGTAATATAGGAATAAAAATTGATACTCATTTCATTTAACTTGAGATACTTGAATACGTACATGAACAGCTAAATTTGACATCTGAATTCCCTTGTCAGTGGAGAAATGTAGGCATTTCTAGGGCACATTCATTAGCACAGTATACATCTACCTTTTATCAAGTGACAATGGCTTTTTCTCCCTGGCCAAGAATTATAGAAGATACCCTAGGAATCAGCTCATATGTAAATATCTACAGTATTAGATTAATCCTTCTTGAAGTCAGGAAACTTTGGTTCTAAAATCAGGAACGTTAATGAAGTGTAGAGCCTATGTTTTTTAAACATTCTGCTGGCACAATACAAGCCACCCAGCAAAAACAATGAGTTTTGAGTGCTGATTTGGCAGCATAAATAGAATGCTAAAATATATTTTAGTGCATCCTCATGTTTTGCATGTTGCATCTATGTTTTATCTTATTCATCAAGGTAGAATTTGAACAGAAGACTGTGCCAGAAGATTATTGGAATAAAAATATTATTCACTTCTGAGCTACATTTCAATCTGCTGCAAAAGAAAACAAGTTCTACTTTGATGTTTATGGAGGGAATTGTATTACTGAATATTTCTATACTCCCCTAAAAGTCAGTCTGACAGAATAGTTTTTCCGGTTTCATTTGTTGTTATGAGACAGATGCCAATTGTTTACTTCAGGTAAAGCAGCTGAAAGATCTAAGAAAGTGACATATCAAAAAAATGCCCTAAAGCATCTATTTAAAGATGACAAAAATTAAAAGAAAAGTATTTGCAGAGCTCTATTACATATTGTTTATTCCTGAAAAGTATACATTATTTGCCAAAAAAACAGAGTTACCCACTCCATTCACACATAAAATAAAGAGGAAAAAACCAAAAAACCAGAGATACCTGCATAAATGAAAGTTTTCAGATGTCAATGTAAACTTAAGGAACTTGCCTTTTAAGAAACAGAAAATGCAAAAAGAAGCAACCAGTGACTTCTGTACCACTTGGAAAAAGAAAAAATGCCCTACCCATCTTTGATCCATCTCTTCTCCCTAAACTTCCTGCTTACTGTATATCCCTCTTCTGAGATGCAAGAAAGTGTTCTTCACCAATGCCACCAATGCCTCTGATAACCTCTGCATCTATCCTAATTTTATATGACCTGTGTACAGTGAATATCTGAGGACATGGGTTGTCTTGGAGCTTACTGTACAGTACCATAACTTTTAGAATGGATTATCTAGAGGCATCTGTGAAAATCAGAAAATGTTACTTGTTAAGAGATGACTTTTGAGACAAAAAATTTAGTTAACTCACTGCTTGATTTGACAAAGACTAAATAAAAATAACGAAGATTTTATTTTTGAAGGCTTGTAATCTATAGCTATAAGAATCTGTGTAATGTTATAGTACAAAATATAAATATTTACTCTAGCGTGAGGTATTTATATTGTATAAATTATGCTATTTATTTATGTCAAATTACAGATTGCTGTCTTCAACATTGTGTTGATTACAGTTATGCAAAGTTTTGAAAAGTCTTGAAAGAATTGTTTCTTAATTATGAAACTCATAAAATACGTCACCACTGACTAAATAACTTCAGAAGTAAACAAAATATGCTGATTGTGGTTTTGAATTTTAATAAAATATATTCTGAATTCAGTCAACTATAATGATAAATTTGGTAGAGTTCTGTACAAAATTAATTTACTCCGTACCTAAAATAGTACTTTAGGTTTACTGTGTACTTTCAAAAAGAGAAAAAACATGCAAACACAAAATTTAATTAAAAAAACAGAAAATGTAGCATTACAAGGATGACTAAATGATTAGAGGTAATCTGCACAAAGAAATGACAGAATGGTTTGCAACACAGTTCTGCCTTTGCTGTCCTTCTGAACTAGATGGAAAGAGTGACTTCCTCACAGAGTCTTTTAGAGGCTCATATGTCATTCTTCTATGAACTGAAATTAAAAGTGGAAGTGGGAGCCATTCTTAGTTGCTGGAAATAACATACAACGTAGCATCAGAAACCAAGATATCAAGGAAAAAAAGAATACATGGAGAACTGGTAGAGCTTGGTACCTATGCGTAAATATACCAGGAAACATGTAGACAATTTCAAAACAAAAAACCCAAACCAAACCAAACCAAACCAAATTCTGCTTTAAGAAAATTATAGTAAAGTTGAGTTTCAAAGGGACCTTTGGAGATCTTCTGGCCCAGCCTTCTGCTAGAAGCAGGGACTCAGGTTGTGCTGTCCATGGCATGGCTCTGTTGCCTAAGGCATCAGAAGTTTTGTGATATTCACTCAACTTCATTTTTCTTACAGTTTACCTCAAGTAGTCTCAATTATTTGAGACAAACCTTTTTTTTTTTTTTTTAATTAGTTTCTTTTTTTTCCCCCACCACTGGAATGTCCTATGCACCTTTCAGAAGAGCTGAAGAACAATTTTAGCCTTTGACATGAAATTCCTAGAATATAAAAGGTGAAGAGGAGTTGGAGACAATAATGAAGTCCTGTATTTACCCAGCACGTATGCAGATGGAATCTAGTTACAATTTTTGGCTTGTTTTGGACAAGTCAAAGGGGAATAAAGTTCATGTTAGCCAATTTAATTAATCTTTGCTATTTTCCCTTCTGTTTTCTTAACATTATAATGTCCAAGTGATATCATCAGTTAATTCATTCAATTTGTGCCATAATATGAACATTTTCATTAACCTATTTGAACTTGGGGATATTAAATACACAAGAATAGTTACACATTCAATAGAAATCTTTTTCCCATAGTGTTAGTCAATAAATAACTGTGCTTTCCAAACTTGTTCTCATCCAGATTATATTAAGGAAGTTAAAAGAATTCAATGCTTGCTATAATTCACAACTGGTCATATATGATCTTTTCATTTAGGGTTCTTCTCTGAATATTTCTTATAAACTGTTTTTTGGCAGTTGTAGGAAAGTTGTGTTTCCATTTGTATTGTGATCTAGGATTAATCAATGCAGTTCCTTTAATTTTTGCAGCCGCTCCAAAGAAGGCAATACGTGTTTCCACAAATCAAACCAAATATGATCAACAAATTACCTCCAAGACATTCTCAAAGACTTATAAATGTTTCTTCTACCTTCCTGAATGTTTGCTTTTACTGCCTCATTTCCACCTTATGTCATTAGCGTTACATTTCTGTCTGCCAGGTATAATAGACTGATAAATTCAATGCAGTCATCTCCAACATACTTCACAATGTTAATGTTATGTGCAATTTAATTGTCTAAATGAACTACTTTTTAATGTAAAACTAATAAGACAGGATGAAATTTCTAAATTATTTGCATGTTCTAGATGGACCGTGGCACTACAGATGGAGAAGATTCAGGCTAATAGCTGTGTTATAAAAGCTGCCCAGCTGAAAGGGACGGTAGCACCTAAGCATGCTGCTTTCTTGTTTTGAGTGTCTGAATCTGCTAAATATTCCAGATGGTCGGAGGGTAAACAAAAGAGCTATTAACATCTTAAGAGATTGATTCATAGTGTTGACATGGCGGTAGTTACTGTATTCAATTGTGGGTGTTAATAAAGCTTTCTAAATATTTCACAGTCAAGGACCTGGTGTACATCTGTTCAATGAATACTAACATCTGAAGCCTTTAGACTGCAATACGTTCTTCATAATATGCTCTGCCTTACCTCCAGGTATAATGTAATAGATAAGGAGTCTTTGTGTGTCATATTTGCAAATTAAATATCATTACCTATTTAGAAGTGTAAATAATATAAAAGATACATATCAGCTATTACTTCAACACTGCAAATAATTAAACTTTACCAGGATACTTATAAATTCCAGCTTTCCTTCTGGAGAACACAACTCCGAAAGACTTGCAGAGAACCTAATTTTCAGTAACTGCAGTGAAATTCTTCAGAGAAATAATCAAGCTGAACCAAAACAGAAAACAATATCCCTGAGCCAGAAGCAATTATTGTAAAGTTTGCCTTTCTGCGACAGAGTATGAGGGAATATGCTGCAATGAAAGACAGGTCTATTAATTTATTTCAGATAATATTAGTCTGTTTAGTTTGCTGTATGCTTCTACACTTAGTTAATCCACGTGCAACTCTTTCAGAATCAAAATTGGAGAATTTTTTCAAAGCATGAGTGTATATATTTCTAAAATTGTCTTTCATTCACAGTGTTTAGTATACTATCATTAACTCTAAATTATAAAATAGTCTTTTCTTGTGACATGAGTTGACAGGAGATATCTTTTCACACAAATCCTTTGTTTTCAATCCACAGCACTGCAAAAAGATTATCCTAAACTGTAGAGGGATGATGACATTCAAACACGAACACTTTGAGAGTCTTCATACTTGCTTTTGACACTTTCCTGTTTTTTACAAAATAAGATTCAAAGAAGTAACTAATAATTTTAATTTTCAACCAACTGAATACTGCATTTTCTCCCTTAAAAACAACAAAAAGCCAACCAAGATAGGAGCATTGGCTATTCTTGGGTTTTAATGTTCTCAATTATACTACCATCACGCTGTTTAAAAACTTCAGCATTTGAAATATCACTGCTGAAAACATCTAATTCAATAACATCAACATTTAACACAAAACTCGTAACAAAAATGGTAAATCACATAAAAGAATGTGTGCTTCCTGACTTTGCCATAAAGCAGATATTTTTACACAGTAATGATGAAGAAATAAAAGAAAAATTGTGTAACTATGGTATTTTATTCTGTTCTTTTGTATGCAGATTTTTTTCACCAGAAACTGTTGTTGCAAGTATCAGAATTGTTCACTAAAGGCCAAGGTCTTATTAATAGTGAACAGTACTTACACCTTGAATGAGTATCTCATTCTGTGGCACTGAGCAAAGAATGGCATTCTATTTACTGTAAATATAATTAAAGGAATTTATTCCTCTATCAGAAAGCTGAGTAATTTTTACACAAACACAAAAAAGAAACAAAACCCCCATTAGTTTTTCTTAGAAAATATTTAACTGCAGAGAGCTATACCATAGCTTTCGATTCTGGACTTTTCTACCCCTTTTTATTTAAAAAATTTGTCTGATATGGGATAGCTTATAAAATGTAATAAACCAACATGGCTTTTCAGGTAATTACTGCAAGTATATCTTATCATACTTTTCTGAAGGAACAAAAGGAATGGATTGTTCTTTTGAGAGGTCAACCACATCACCAGTTAACTAATTAAACTTTTTAATTTCAAGAGATTTTTTGAAATTATATTTGATAAATTTTATGAAGGTATAAATTTTCAAACCTATAGACTATGGAAGAAAGCAGTGAACTCTAAACTTCCCCTTTCAAAAATCATTATAATATGCTCCATTTCTCTGCCATGCTTATTCACCATCAATTCTATTAGAGTAACGATTCAGTTGCAAGAGCTGTCTCAGGCTTCTCAGCTGTGCAGACAAAACTGAATGTGAAACTCCTGAAAGGATGAGAATCTAAGGGGCAGGCAGTCCTCCTGTTTTCAGAGGAGGGGCAGGGAGAAGGAGCTGAACAAGGACACCAAGTGGTAGGGAGCTGAGCCTACTGCTCTAGCTGAAGTAGGGTGGAAGGTGAAGGGGAATAAAGTGGGGGGGGGGGGGGGGCGGGAAGAAGCAATACTGGTCAATAACCCCAGGACCAGGTGTTTCCTTTCGTTTTATGCCATTCCCCTGGTGAGCAAAAGTGGCAGCTATCAGCTTGGCTTTATATGGTTTCAGCATAGGTAACTTTGGCAGCCAAACTATAGCTATTATGCTCTTCTGAGAGTGTCTATAATATTAGAGTCACTGTAGGCATGGACTATATATATTAACATTTCAAACTGAGTTGGGGTCCACAAATGGGTGTACACTGACATTTAGGTAAGGGTGCATACCTGAGCTATATGGCTAAGCTACCATTACAGTCAGAGGAAATCTGTTGTCTAAACACAGGCAGCTTCCTAGGATATTTGAAATATCTTTCTAGAGCTGCACAATATAGAAGAAAATTCTACTGTACCTGAGCAACAGCTTGGGGCTTGATATCCTGGAGAATCTTAAAAAATATTAGACATATATGCTTAACAACTGAATTCAGCTCCTAGCACGTCCAGTCAGTGGAGACAGAAAAATGATTCTGCAGACCAGATATACCTATTTTAAGATAAGCTGAACAGAATATTCTACTAGCTTCAAACTGAAGCATTCCAGAAGGGTGAGGCTCTCTTGTAGTTCCTGTGTCGGATCTGCCAAACCCATGCAAATGTCTTGTACACACTTTGGTGTCGGGAACAGTACTAGCCATTTAATCAGGCAACTGAATCAAATCTTGGGTTTTCTTTGATGAAAATGACACTTAACCTGATGTACACACTTCTATATAGGGGCCTACAACTGGATGTCTGAATCTGAATCTAATTATTCACTATAACTTTAACTTCCATTATGCACAACAGAGTTCACCTCTACATAGGCAACAGAGTTTTTTCAATACATTTATGAGATTTGACTTAAAGGAAACAAATTGCTTCAGGCTGAGTACCTGCTTCAGTACAATGTGAAAATCATTAGCAATACAAAAACCAACATACATTCCACTAAAAATCAGATGCTTCTGTATCTATCATTTAATAAAAGAAGATAAAAGGTTTATAAAGAGGATCCACTTGGAGCACAAGAAGCTGTTGCTGAGGTATTACATGTGCCAGTATGGATGCTGGGATACCACATTGCCGGTATTACTAGAGTGAAGTAAAAACTTCACTGAAGATGTTAGAATTTAAAGCAGGAATGACTGAGTGTCATGGTTTAACTCAGCAGGCAGCTAAAAACCACACAGCTGCTTGCTCGCTCCTCTCCCCCCCCCCGGCAATAGGATATGGGGGAGAGAATTGGGGAAAAAAAAAAAAAAAAAAAAAAAAAAAATCCATGGGTTGAGATAAAGACAGTTTAATAGGACAGAAAAGGAAGGGGGAAAAAAAAATAATAATACACAAAACAAGTGATTCACAATGCAATTGCTCAGCACCTGCCAACAGTTGGCCAGCCAGTTCTCAAGCAGTGGTTCCCGGCCAGCTTTCACCCTAGTTTATATGTTGAGCATGACATCATATGGTCTGGGATATCCCTTGGGCCAGTTGGGGTCAGCTGTCCCAGCTGTGTCCCCTCCCAACTCCTTGTGCCCCCCAGCCTGCTCGCTGGTGGGGTGGGGGAGAAGCAGAAAAGCCCTTGGCTCTGTGTAAGCCCTGCTCAGCAGTAACAAAAACATCCCTGTGTTATCAACATTATTGCCATCACAAATCCAAAACACAGCACTATACCAGTGACTAGGAAGAAATTTACCTCTATCCCAGCTGAAACCAGGACACTGACCCACCAGAGACAGGTAGAAAGGAACATGATTGTTAAGGTCCATTCTCCTACACTGTTCCCTGCTTACCTTGGTCACTCCTGAAGCCGTGAGGTGTGTGTACAGGCAGCCAGTCCTGACCTTAGCTACAGTAACAGGAAAACAACACGAGAAGTGGCAGAAAGAAGAAACATTACAGATAACAAAAGGAAATTAATAGCACAACATAATTGCTCACCAAGGTAGAACTTAGCAGGGCAAGAGTTTTGTAAACAAGGTTATAAAATGGCAGGACCATGGCCAATGGGGTAAGGATGAGCAGAAGTGTGTTGCTTGTTTGGAAGGGGATCACTGTGGTAAAATGAAAGAAGTCAGGTGGGGAGAAAGAGGCAAAAAGAGAATATAGGAGGAAGCAAATCTTGTTATTGAGCTGTGTGGGGCATACTGGCATTACAGCCGGAGCCAGACCACCTCAATTTGGAGCACACATTGATCTGATACTGTAGTGGTGCAGCTTCCCCTTTCCCCTGCCTGGGGCCACTCTGAGATCTCAGGATAAGCCCTGAAGGCTTTGGGAAAACCTCCTGCTGTGCTCTTATCTTGATTACAAGTGCAGCCACTTTTGGGCATCAGGCACTCTTTGGCCACACCTGGGCCATCTCCTGCCCAAATGGTGGTACACCAGGACCACCCTGATATTTCAGGATAAGCCATGCATGCTTTGGGAAAAGCTCCAATTTTGCTGTTATCTTGGTTGCAAGTGCAGAGATTTTTGGGGGCCAGGCACAACCTCCCCCCTGGCCACACCTGGGCTATCTGTTCCCTGAATGGTACATCAGAATAACTCAGGAGGAATTGTGGCCAGAATGTAAAATACTGACCAAAGCCAATCATCTCGAGGCCCTACAGACAGTGAGCGATCCAAGAGGAGACCCCAGGAGCTCTGTGGGCCCACAGCGGGCTGGGGGACCGACCCCCCGTCCCATCCCCACCCCGTCCCCCCAAGCTGGGACCAGACGTCTCTCGGGGTGGATCGAAATGAGGGTTGAAAGATCGTCGACCATTTCGCAAGGACTTAAAGGCCTGATTTCACCAGGTTTACTGACCGACCTTTGATGAATGCCAGCACATAAAAGTGAGTAATTCATGAAACTCACAAAAGGGGAATTTTAATCATAGGTTAACCTCTGTGCACGCGTGTGTGGCGGGGTGGGGGTAAAATTTGGTTCAGAACTGTTGTATCTGTGCATGTGCCTTTGCAGTTTGGTTCAGAACTGTTTGCCTGTCTCTGTGGGATTTGGTTCGGAACTATTTTGCCTGTCTGTATGTGGTTCAGAACTGTTTTCTCTGCCTGTGCATGTGTGTGGTTTGATTTAACCTCCGTCTGTGCACAGCCCTGCAGGAAGTTTTGGGTGATCCTTGCCATCTTCGAATCTTTAAGTTGCAAATTTGATTGTAACAAATTCCTTCAAATCACTCTGTTAAATTGGCTGATGATTAAGTACTGTTAAAATTATACAACCTAATCTTGTGATCTATCTCAAAAATATTAATCCTAAATTGCTGCTAAACCAAAGCCATGTAACAAAATCTCATTTGCGACGGATACAAATGTCTGGCTTCTTTACTCATGGTAGACCTGGTGTGCTCTCCCTAACATCAGTGAAAGAACACCCAGAAAGGATACCTTAACATAAGAACAAGGAGGAAACAGAAATTTTTTGTCTCTTGCCCATAAAGCTCACTGTTTCTTGTTGGCAAATGGGCCTACATTGATACACGTAACTGAAGTGCCCAGTTTAGGTGATTCATTTTCCTGAGGTTAGCATTACCTTTGTTTTCTCTCTCTCTCTCTTTATTATTTTTTTTAACATATTGGCAATATATATGGGTGAGATTCAGACTGATTTTAAGACAAATAAATTTAGCATTTATAGGTTCATGTTCATATAGGAGCTAGATATCCAAGCTGTCACTATCCTTCTTGGCCCCTAGTTGTCTCTTCTGCAAAGGCCTGGAGACACACGAACTTGAATGCATTAGCAAAAATATTACCCATTTTCAGGGAAAAACAAGTTCACTTAGGTAACGTACCAATAATCTAATTGTGCAGTTAGACCGAGGCCAAAGAGTTGCAAAGTTCACTGCTAACTCTGTGAGTAACACTGATTCGTTAAATAAACTTCTCATTATCCAATCTGTTGTACAGCTACATTAACCCTATTGTGAATATTAATTTGTGATAGAACTCTAATGGCCCTATAAAAGAACAGACCTATGTGTTGTAGTCACTATGAACATTTAGCAAGAAAAATATGGGCCCTGTCTCAAATAGTTTGTAAGCAAACTATATGAGCAGAGACGATACGTTGTTAACATGAATGAGTAAGGAGAAACACAGGAAAACAGGACTAAGATTGATGTGTCTCAAGACAGTTGTGCTACTATTGGGTTTTAAGAAGTACTAGAGGTGCCACAAGAATATAGCATTGCAGCTGTTTCTGAAATGGTCTTCCCATAATAGGAGATCAACACAGAGGAAGCAGAGGGCATATAAGGGCTGCAACTGAAATAGGAATTAACAACTTGACAGGAAGAAGACAGCTGTAATAACACCTGAAAATATAATAGAAACTTGTTCTTCATGAAACTGAATTGCATGAAATTAAATGCAAGCCTTTAAAAAAGGCCAAATAATGTATTGCATATGTATATGCAAGCATAAAACAAAAAGTTCAATAGAAGGGAATATACAGTTGTGTGCTGAATTCCACCAGCAGTTACTATTATAAATCAATGTATTTGGCTTGTAACAGTAATTCATCTTTCATCTTGTCTTCATCATCATGATATCTGAAGATCTGTGAGTATTCAAGCAGCTAACAAACATATTTAACTTGGAGACTAAATAACACACCTCAGTCAGAGACAGAATTACTCAATGATAAATTTACTCTAATAGCCTTTCTGACATTCATGCTTACTTCTCATAAAAGTAGAAGAGAAGCAAAAAGTGACTGTGAAATCCTCTCGGTGTGTTTCCATGCACCATATAATAAGTAATATGTCAACACTTTAAAACAATACTGATGAAATGACTACAGAATATAGGAGAACAGATATGCAGTTGCATTTCTTTTACAACCCAGCATTATCTAACTGGCCCCATGTCCAGATTCTCCTCTGTGCTTCCTGGGGCCTCTGCCAGCAGAATAAATACCCCGATGGAATTCAGGCAGCACAGAGAGGTGGTTGCTGCAGAGGGGTGGAGGGAGACCAGGTAGTGAATTATGAGACTCTACATTAGGTGTAGAGAAAATTAACCAACAGGTGGATTTTTTTTTTTTTTCTTCTCAATTTTTTGGCTCAGCAACTGTAGCTTTTCCAAGAGTGGCCTTGTCTGATCCATGGAGATTGTTCTCAGCTTCAAAAGGGAATATGTGTGGCTGTCCCTGTCTGTAGGATTTTATAAGTGATCATCTTTTCTTGAAAAGCTGTTCAGTGTTGTTAGTAATGTTGACTGCACTTAGGCTCTCCTAGGTGTCTGGAAATTAAGTTGAAGGGATGGTTCTCACACCTATTATTTTTGAATTATTTTTGTCTTTAAAAGGGACAGGATACTATATAAGTAAGTGCTACTCTGAGAATATTTTACCAATGGAGGCACTTCTCTTTAAGGAAGTGTTCCTTTAATGCCAGACTGACACCTTTGCACAGCCTCGCTAATGCATCCTATGGCTGCTGAGCTAAACCAGCTTGATGATAATGATGCTTTGACCATGGCAGCCAACCAAGTCCAAAATGCATTAACAGTTCAGGTCATCAGAGTCTATGTAAAGAAACAATGTCCTTTCACACAATAATGCTTTTTATTGCCTCCAGATTTGGAGGAGTTACCCATTTGGACATTTATATGTGCGATTTGTTCAGACGTCACTATAACAAAAAAAGATACCAGATGAGACATCATAGATACAAAGATATATAGTGTGCTCTATTTTCTTTCTGAATTCTTAAGTTCCTCAGGCCACTTGCTAGCTAGTTTTTAACCTTTGAGTATTTTTCGAATTAAAAACAAACTTGAAAAATGTTCTTCTTCAATGCAAGGTGGTATTATGCAAATAATTAAAATATCCAAGTAGCAACTGACCTCCCTAAATGAAAACCAAAAAAGTATGCATATATTGCATGATCTTAATATTATACCAATCCTTTCCAGTTCTCTTCTCAATTTACAAAAACACAGTAAGTTTATCAGTGGCTTCTGAACTGGATAAACCAAATAAATTCAACTCTTGTACTAATGTCCAAAAATCACTGCAAAGATTAAAAAAGCTATTTGCCAAATTTGTTTGATTTTCAGATGCATTAAAAATACAAAAAGCACAACTGTTTTCTCACAGGAATATATTTAAATATACATATAGTGAAGTGTCTTTGCTAATGATTAGTCTCCCTTATCACAGGAGCACTGGTTTGTATTTGGTTCACTGTATGGCATATACTATCTCTTAAAAAAAAGAACAACCTTTCTTTTGTTTATTTTTATGCAGTATATTGTACACTATGTTTCAACATCAGTGGCATGGCATCTTTCTTAACTTTCCACTGACTTTATTGAGAAAATATGTATGTACCAGGCTGTGTTTACAGAAGGTACACTATCTTTTCCTAGGATTGGTATAAATACAGAAAGGGAGGTGCAATGCACCTATTAAGTTTCTGTTAAGTTTCTTGTTCTGGATGATTGGAGTACCCAGACTGTAGGATGACTTTCAGCATGAACTTGGCTGGCTGACAGAACACAGGCAATGAGTATACCTCAGTTAGTACTTCATCGGGAGAAGCTATAGATATTGGCATTCATTCAAGCATCTTTGCACCGTGTTTCTTCGCATAGTAAAAAATAGGTTATGACATCTTTTGTGCTATATCTGATTAGTTTAAAAATTGGGTTTTTTGTGTTCTGTTTTTGTTTGTTTGTTTCATTTTGTTTTTTTAAATTATGTGTATCCTTAATTCCATTTAATTGGCTTCCAACCACAGAAGAATTACCACTTTAATGTTAGTCAACTACAAAATAAGACTAACACATTTAATGGACAAATGAATATTTTCAGCTTATATTACTTAATGATTTTATGTTTGATTTCCATTTGCAATGACATGTCTTTCCAGTGTTTTGAAAATCTAAAGAAAACTAGAAGTGAGGGTAAATCTAGTATTTTTACTTCATCGACATCTAAACTACCTTTACTGTCTTTAAACCCTCTCAAACAGAAAGTTTTGTACTTGACAGGCAAGCTGCAGAGGCTTTTATGTAACAGGGGGAATGGACTATTGTAGGCCTATACACATTATAAAATACTCCAGAACTAATTTTCATGTGTCAAGAAGGCAGGGGTGAAGACTCCCCTTTGGTGCAAACTCTATGTATCTTTAAATATGCATTTTGAGAGAGAGAGAGACTGTGTGTGTGTATGTGTATACATATATGCATGTGTGTACAGAAAGTAGTAAAAGATTACTATGGTAACAGCAGCTCCTAATTAAGACAGCATTATTTGTACTATAAATGCATGTACTTTTGAAGCAGTTTTCTAAAAGAAGCTTTTTTTCAGCACTTGGACAAGATAATGACAACTCCTATTCTTCCTGAACTAGAAAAGGAAAAGCTGCTGTGTACCTAAGTGCATGAACAGCACCAATCCAAGTTACGGACATAAAGGTTTTGAACTGTTCGTTAAAGTTCTTCGTTACAGCTTGCATGATCATGGAAAAAAAAATCTTAATGGAAGTGTTTTAAATTCAACGGACCTTTTCCATGGTTTTCTTTTTTGTTAAATGAATCCTATCTTAGAATGATTTGGGTTGGAAGGGACCTTAAAGATCATGTAGTTCCCACCCCCCTGCCATGGGCAGGGACACCTTCCACTAGACCAGGTTGCTCAAAGCCCCATCCAACCTGGCCTTGAACACTGCCAGGGATGGGGCAGCCACAACTTCTCTGGGCAACCTGTTCCAGTGCCTCACCACCCTCACAGTAAAGAATTTCTTCCTAATATCTAATCTAAATCTACCCTCTTTCAGTTGAAAACTGTTACCCCTCGTCCTATCACTACACTCCCTGACGAAGAGTCCCTCTGCATCTTTCCTGTAGGCCCCCTTTAAGTACTGGAAGGCTGCTGTAAGATCTCCCTGGAGCCTTCTCTTCTCTAAGCTAAGCAACCCCAACTCTGTCAGCCTGTCCTCATAGGAGATGTGTTCCAACCCCCTGATCATCCTTGTGGTCTTCCTCTGGACTCGCTCCAACAGGGGCATGTCCTTCTTATGTTGGGGGCCTCAGAGCTGAACACAGTACTCCTGGTGGGGTCTGACGAGAGAGGAGTAGAGGTGAAGGATCACCTCCCTCGACCTGAGACTTACAAAGAAGCTCAGCTACTTCCTGGTAAAAGGTAATTAAAAAAAGTCATGCTTGCAGAATTCATTTACATGTATCAATGTTTTTGGATGCTAAGCAGCAGGCAAAAGGTACAGATTGAGTTAATACATTCTGCTAATCAATATCCCATCATATCAAAAAACTTCCCCCCTTCCCCCCAAACCAGCAGTGTTTACTAACTGTTTATGATGGTAAAATTGAGTTAATTCTAGGATTATCCTTAAAATTAGTACAGACTTTGATGTAGGGCATACTGTCCCCTTCCAAGTAGGGATGCTGCATCTGAATCATAAAATTCATATCTACATAAACCCTATGAGATTAGTTATTTAATCATTAGAGCTACATTGAGGTTAAACATCATAGAAAAAAATTCCTGGAGGTGAAGAATGTAAATGAGTCCTTTATGTTAATGAAGATGACATAATATCCTGACAGTAACTCCAAGGAACAATGACTTTTCTCTAAAAAATAACTACAAGAAAAAAACTCTCTGAATCTCAGCAAAACTTTATAAAAATTTATTATAAAAGTATGTCTACTTGGAAGTCAATAACAAAACACCCATTTTTAAAATATTTCTTATCAATCATGCATCATAACATTTTGATCAGCTGCACAAATGTTTTTGATGCCCTGGAGTTTATTTGCTTTTGATTGCCAATGATACCAAATAAGAAATATGTGCAGAGAAAAATTGTTTTGCTTGTAAAATTTGCATCAAACAAAAGTGTATCAGCTCTCTTTGGCAGTCGAGTAAATGTCAGGAAGCAAAATGAAAGCTGGGGAAAGAGATACTCAGGAAAGTGGCACCACTGCGCTTCTTTCCATCTTAATCTGCTGAGGTCTTTCCATGTATGTCTTCAGAGTAATCAGGAGCAGCAAGAGGCAAAACCACTGGGTTATTCAAGAGAAGAAATATTTTCATCAGGTAAAAATGGTAACATAATGTTGTATAGATTAATATAGACAATAATTGTGCAGTAGACTTTTGGTTCTGAAAGTCCGATGCATTTATAAACTGTCAGTGTAGCAGACAGCTTAAGTATATTCTCAAGGTACAGAGATTTTTAAGTCTGTCCTTCGTACTACAATTGTTTACAAGGAAAACCTGCTAAAAATAATTTAAGGCAAATGTATTCACACAGAAGTTATTCACTGCACATTAATTTTAACCAAGAGTTAACACAATATCAAAATTATTTAGGTCAATAGCCTAAATATCTTTCTTTCTCTTTCAGAAACAGAGGAACAGAAAAACATGCTATTATTGCCATATCATTCATATGTATATTTGCATACAAAATGTCATTATTCAGGTATTCAGTAACAAAAGAATAATGACCTCTTATCTCTTAGAAAGATCAAGTCACTAAAAGTCAGTATTTTTTACTTTTCTACCAGAAATTCAAACATTTGAAGTACTAATAATATTTTTTCCAGTAAACTTTAACTTAATATGGAAAAGTTACGCTAATTGTTTTATTCAACAAACAAATAGAAAAAATATTTATATGACAGTTACTAGATTTTCCTTTGTTGTGGAGAGTAGCTAGTATTTATTCCAGTAATAGCACACTACAGGGAAACACAATGAGACATTTATCTTTTTGGTTACACTGTCAATGAAGTCTGATTAGCAAAGTGAAATACCCCAATAACAAAATGTCAGATATTGATTATTACTGATTTTTCTCCTGGAATATCAAATGGGATGATTGCCTGCAAATACCTGGGACTCATTGCCTGTATTACTTTACTTACCTTGCAATGAAACTGTGAAGATTTTTATTTTATGTCATTGGACTTTTGCAGAAAAATAGAGTGAAAATGAAATGGGCTTCGCAATGTGAAAACAACAGGCAAAATTTTTTTATCTCTCAGTGCTTTTTGGTTATAACAAAATAAAATATGATCTGAAAGAGGAAGGGGAGAGGAAAATAGTATATCAGACTGATGATTAGATATTAGGCTTTCTGTATAGGGCTAAGCTGTGCTCCTATGATCAACCACAGTCATGGAGAGATTTGTCCTCAGAATACTGAGTTACAGTAGATACTGTCAGACTTCTGAAGCAGAATTGCTTTCAGTGTGTTTCTTGCACACAGAAAGGAATAATCTGAGAATTATCTTTAACAGCAGCTGCATGTTCTTTCAAAATTTTCCTGTTCTCTGCAAGCCTGCAAAGAAGAAAATAACATTTCTTCTTTTGCAAGGAACACAAATGCACTTCCTCCCCCTTCTTCACAGTAGAATACCTCCGCATCAGATTTTTCTACTTTCTTGTGCACTGTGAATTTAGAAGTACATAACCTCTGGACATCTGAAGGAGGTAGGAATCCTTGGGTCTTTTTGCTGTTCTCCTTCATGTCTATGTTAAAGAAACTAGAACTCCAATCCTTAATATTGATATTGCAGTTGTGTCCCAAGGTTAAAGTCAGAGTCAGTGGTTCTTTATACTAGCTCTCCTGCAGAGCTGTGAAAACTAAGCTTGTGGCTAAAAAGCGATGACTTGATACATTAACTAAAACTACTTGTACAGGAATATTTTAAACATTGAAAAGGCTGCTTTTACTGTAAATGTCATCATACAGTTTAGATAGGAGAATTTATGTTTTCAGTAGTATTCTTTATTTATAGAAACCTGAGATAGATTGGTGTTTACTAACACGCGAAATGTTTGAGATGCCATTCCCTGGGAGTTTGGAGTTTATGTACATACATATGTGGATGGATAGATAGATAGAATGCATAATTCAATTTTTACAGGTAAAATAAAAATAATTGTCAATATAAATAAGATACACTACCAAGATTTATCCTTGTTTGGGGTTTTGGATGATTTTTTTTCAGGGGGAACAAAGCCTATTTTCAAATATTGTTAGAAATGCTTCAAATAAATGATGAATGAATAACTGAATCACTTGGTATGCAGACAATGAAAATGTCCTTTCACTGTACACGTACAGGGATTAATAATTTTTCTTTTCAAGGTACTGGATTATTTTGTCTATCAGTTTCATATATTGATGTTTAGTCTCCTGGATGCTCATCTTTATCACAAAATTAAAGATAGGTATCTTAGGTTAAGTTTATTGTTTGGTTTTTGGTTTTGGGTTGTTTTGTTTGTTTGTTTATAAAATTGATCCTACGTAAGGCTTTTCATACTAATACACTATCCTGCACAATTACACCTTCATTAAGACAATCCCTTTGGTATAAAATGATAACACAGTATTTCTTAGAGTATAACTAAGAAATCATAGTAGCTATAAAACCAACCAATTTTCTATCTAACACAAGTGTATCAAACACAGTGGTGGTTGGGGTCAAACACAACAAGTGGAGATATATTTTTCTGTTACATGCTGTTCGTATTTGTGGTCATGCTACGCCTTTTAAAAGCTAATTATTAAAAAACTTTTCTTGCAAAGATTTAAAAAAAATAACTTCTGTCTGCATTGTGGAAATTGTCAAAAGAATAAAAAATAGAGGTGTAACTGACCTTTTGTTTTGATACAACAGAGGCTGCGAATAAGAGGCTCTAAGATACATATATCTGTATCAGACTTATAGTAGGTGAATTCTCTGCAATTTTCATTAATTAGTGGGTTTGTTTGTGGGAAAGTTTATTTTTTAAACAAACATGTTCACTATACCAAATTCACACTTTAATTTTTTTTTTTAACTAATGATTTCAGACTCTGACAGAGAGTAATTAAAATAGTCTGATACCTGACAATATGCCAAGCAAACATTTTTTAATATACAGGACAAATAAGATTTACACTGAAGTTCCTATGCTGATATTGCTACATCTCTGTGTTCAGTGCTGGGGCCTCAGTTATATTTAGAAATCTTTCTAAGGTTCATTATTTTTTGTATAAATATTTCTCAGAAGTCAACTCAGTAATTTAGAATCCTTCATCCTCTAAACATAGCTGCTAAATGGATCCAAAGAAAAGCCTGGCAATACTGTTTACTAGACTTTCAGATAACAGAAACACAAATGTTAAAATCCAGAAATTTAAAAACAAAAAGTTTAGACATATTAACAGAAAAGAAATTCATCAAATATTTTTATATGTGATTCATCTGGCCAACTGTCTACGTCTAGCTTTAGAGTGCAATTCATTTCTTCCTAAGGTAGCTATCTAAAGATGCATCTCACTAAAAAGTGCTTTTTTCTCTCTTTTGATTTAAAAGGAATCTTAGGGTGACTAGCTTAGATTTAGATAGTAGTACTGTAGACAAATAAATTATGTGAGGCAATTATATTTGCATATACCACTTCTACTAAGGGAAGTCCTTGAGATACCACTAAAAAGTGGGAAGTTTTTCCTGGGAAGTATTGTGATACATTTTCCTAAGACTTAAGGCACCCTCAAGCATGTGCAAATTATCTGTGTTTGAGACTGGATAATGGATCAGTGCTTTGCTGTTATTTTTTTACCCTTGGTAGAGAATGCATTATGTGTGAAACTTTCGATAATATTTCCCAGTCAAATACCTTCCATAAGAACATAGTGGCTGAAAAAGCTAAGAACAAAGAAGCACTCCTTTAGAATTCGTTTTTCATGAGAAATAGAAGGGATTTAGGTATTTTTAAGGTATTTTTGAAAACCTGATAAGCAGAAGTTCTATATGTACACAACCTGTACCTGTTTTTTGGGGGAAGCTGAAACTGAACATAAAGTCTGCAATGGAGACGATGTCTGAACTCCTGAGACTCTTCTTTTAAATTCAAGTCAGGACAGGGAATCCAGTCTTTCTTAGTATTTCAGAAAAAAATAATGAAATTATGTGTAATAATATTGGGGAGAAACTCATTAAAACATGTTCTGGTAAAAAGAAATGCACTAATAATCCAAAGAAGTATAATGATTTTATTTTGTTTTGTTCAGTTTTTTAATGCAGTAGCTCTGTTGAACTCATTTGGTATTAACTCAAATTTATGTTAGAGTAGCTCTGAACACAATTTGGCCCACAAGAGATTACACAGTTGTCTAGCTATTCATCTGAGACTATGAACTTCATTGTAATTGTGGTGGTTTTGGCTGGGATAGAGTTAATTTCCTTCATAGTAGGTAATGTGGGGCTATGTTTTGGATTTGTGCTGAAAACAGTGTTGATAACACAGGGATGTTTTTGTTACTGCTGAGCAGGGCTTACACAGAGCCAAGGCCTTTTCTGCTTCTAACACCACCCCACCAGCGAGCAGGCTGGGGGGGCACAAGGAGTTGGGAGGGGACACAGCTGGGACAGCTGACCCCAACTGACCAAAGGGATATTCCAGACCATATGACATCATGCTCAGTATATAAAGCTGGGTGAAGAAGAAGGAAGGGAGGGATGTTCGGAGTGATGGTGTTTGTCTTCCCAAGTCACCGTTATACGTGATGGAGCCCTGCTCTCCTGGAGATGGCTGAACACCTGCCTGCCGGTGGGAAGCGGTGAATGAATTCCTTGGTTTGCTTTGCTTGCATGCATGGCTTTTGCTTTCCCTATTAAACTCTCTTTATTGCAACCCACGATTTTTTTTCACTTTTACCCTTCCAATTCTCTCCCCTGCCCCACTGGTGGGGGAGTGAGTGAGTGGCTGCATGGGGCTTAGCTGCTGGCTGGGGCTAAACCACAACAGTAATTCAAGAATCTTTTTTTCTGTTGTTTTCCCTGCATTCTCATCTGTTAAAAGTAGATTTATTTAGTACTGTACCATCTTCCCAGCATTTAGTATTCTTCTGGGACTATTGGTTTAGTACACATAAAAAATATTTTGGAGCCGTTAAAGAATGGTATTGTCATCAGGGAAGATGCTGCTCATATTTAAAGCATGTGCTACTTCATTAGTTTTAGATTTTTGTTCTGCTACTGACAGATTGCTTCAGTGAACTGGATATATTCCCTCACTCTAATGTATATGTGTGTGTAAAAGACAGGGAGAAGCAATAAATATTGCTTTATTAAAAACAAGTAAGAAAACTCTTAAGTTATCAGATCAGGACATCTGAAGAATAACTATTTTTTATCTTTAGCTTCAAAAAGCAAGGAAGGTATACATAGCTGTATTAACATTTACCAATACATAGAGAGAGTTTGACAAAAACAGTATAACAAAGAGAGAACTGTATTTTAATAATAAAGTTATAGTATGGATCCAGATTCTCAGGCACTATGTTTTTCTGAGAAGGGTTTGCTTAGTCACATCAAACAGTATCATCTGTTAAGATCAGATTATTAAGATCAGTTGTTAGTAAAGAATGATTGAAATGAACCTAGAAAGATTGCAGGAATAAAAGGAAAAGCATTTGAAAGAAATGATGAAAAGGATTTGTCGGGGTTGCAAGAAGCAATGGAGAAAAAGGAACGGAAGACCTTATTGTGAAGCTAGAGTAAAAAGAAATTTAGAATATTTGAGAATAAGAGTGAAATGTAAGATAGTGCAAAAATAAACAAGAAGAAAGCTGAAACGTAGAGGTATATGGGAGTTCCTAGCAGCAACGTAAGGAGAAACAGTGAGAAAAGGGAGATAATGAATGTACAAAAAACAAAGAAGGAACTGGAACAAGGACTGAAGAGAATGCAGAAGGTTGTAGGAAGGAGTTTTAAACTGTGCAAGAAAAGCCTGATTAGTTAAGTATGTTTACCTAGCTAATTAAGTAATTCTTGAAATAGTTTCCAGTGCTCATTCAAGTCACCTACTTTATTTTCATCACCTGTATTTGCCCTTTCTTAATTGCCTGGGTGTCACTGGATAATAAAGGTGATTTTTCAGAGTTTATGTCTCAACTGGGTCATATCTTGATGACCTTTCTTAAAGAGATTCTAATTCAGAAGTGGAATCTTAAGAGCTTGTATCTACTGTTCCAGAATGTGAATGTGTGAACAATGAACTACCTAGTTAAAACTCACAGGAATTTTCCAGAGATATTTTTGAAAATATTTATTTAGCTTAATTTGAAATGTGTACAAGGTACATATATGGATTTAAATAGGCTTGATCTTTTTGCAATCCATGCACTTGAAGTAAGATTGCTTTTATCACACTTCAGGGGTTAGATTTACTTCCAGATTGTCAACATGTAAATTTAGGTGTTTAAATATAAGTAATTGGAATTTTTAACTTCTGTTATTGTACGTATAGTTAATACAGTCTGTGGAGTCTGGAAAACTGTACAGTTGATAAAGTATACTTAACTAAATTAGCTTTAGCGGAATGGTTGCTCCCCATATACTATAGGTACTCAAATGCAGGCATCTAATCTGGAACTGAAAACACCCATAGGACTTGATGAATTTTCTTAAGTAGCTCATGTGAGATTTCTAATGAACCCTGCCTGGCTTCAGTTCCCACTTTAGAAGGGCTCGCTTGTCTCATGAGCCCTGTGTTATACTTCCCAGTGTTGTGCATGTGCCCTTGGATAACCTAAGGCATCTTAAATGTTGCCAGACACCTATGTTTAGGTAACTGAACCAGCCATCAGATATCTATGGCCTGAATGTTTTCATCTGAATTAATCACCAAGGCTTCCTTTATAATTAATGAAGGGAAATGGGCACTTCTAAGGAGCAATATATCTGACCTATATTTAGGGTGAAGTGAATTTTCTTTTAAAAGAGCCTATTTCTTTTCAGTCAGGACAATGGAGGCCTAGGGGAACTAGCCTGAATATAAGGATGTACATTATAGAAGTCTAAATTTAGTTGAATGAGTCCTGTCCTGTCCTGACCTGTAGGGGGATGTAAGTCATCTTGTAAGGACAGGATGACTACATGTAAATATTCAGTCATCAGATCAATTTCTTTTCAGTAGACTAGACAAACAAATAAGCTAGGCAAACCAGTGGAAAAGACAAACAGATTAATCCATTTGTGATCCTGTGTTAGACAATAAGGCATACAGAGCAATTTTTGTTTTGAATTCCAGGTAGCACACAATTCATTAAAGTTACTAAACAAGAAATCAGAGGTTGTTTTTTTTTTTTTTTTTTTTTTTTTTACAAATCACTCATATGCAGTTTTAACAAGACAGCATTTCACCAGAGAACAGAGTGATTCCTCTTACTCATACCAAAACAACAGCAACATAGGTATTTAGGAAGTTTACTTATAAAGATGCCCCCTGCTCTGTTTGTGTCTAGGAGAGTGCTTGAATAAACATTTCACACTTTACAGTTAAATGTTAAAACCACCCCATATTGGTTACGCTGATGTAAATTGTGCAGTTACCTTTTTGATATATTTTATAGAACTTTGCATTACTAACTGGCAGATTAATAATAAGAGAAAGCTAATTAACATGACTTAGGTGTCAGAGCTGAATCACTGAGCTTTATTTCATCCCTACTAAGTTTTACCTAGTGCAACCAAAATTCACAAGTTCTTTATGTAGTACTGCTCTTCTAAGCTGCTCACAACTTAGCTTTTATCTGGGATCTCCCAGGGAAGATTCAAACTCAGGTCCTACTTAAAAATAGGACTCAACTACAATGTAAAAGGGAAGCAGTTCCTTAATTTCTTCTCTCTTCTGTTAAGGCTTTTCTACATGTATAGTATAATTAATTGTTCATTGAGGCAAGGACATAATTTTATGATTCTTCTTAATTAAAAAAACAAAACCCAACCCAAACCAAAAAAACAAGAACCAAAACTAGAAAGGATTTATAGGTAAAAATAATAACATTGAAAAACCTTCTGTTCAATATTGCAATAACTCCTTGTTGACATAAAAAGTACTGATTTCTGTTTCATGATTTTTGCAAATTTTCATATAAGAACATAAGTTCTAAGATATTTAGCTATAACAACTGAAGAATATCTTTCTTAGAATGTTTCTGACCAAGATTTTTTTTTTTTTAGAATTTTTCTTAGTATTCTAATCTTCAGAATATTGAGAATTTTAAGTAAGAGTGAAAATGTCAACATATGACAGTGTTTTCCTCAAGGGGAGGGAAAAATATGTTAATATTTACATTGAATGTTTTGGATTCATATGCATGGCTACAACTTATGTGTATATATTATATAAGAATGCATGCACATAAACTGCATGTGATTCATGAAGATGTTACACAAATACCTTTCAATCACAAGAGGTTGTGCATACTAAATTCGTGTCCCCCAGAACGCAACTGGTCATACCCCCAAAGCACTTAAGGAAATATCATTTTCTTCCAAAAGGAACTTCATTAGCTCTACAAACATAATCCTAAAACATACTCTTCCTTATTTTATTGTTCTCTACTACTTTTATACAACTCTGCTCAAAACAAAATATTCAGCAGCTAAACACTGTTAAGGACGGCAGTTCTAGGTGAATTTTTGTAATTAAACTTGAACTTAGATTGCAAAAGCTGATTTTAAGCAGTAGCAGCATTGTAGCTTAGCCCTGGAATGGGTTTCATATCTGAGAATTTTATTTTTCAGGAAAGTGACTGCAACAGTAAATTCAACAGTAAATTTCCCTCTTGCTATTGCTGTCTGTTGGTCCTGTAAAAATTGCATTCTTTTACTGTCTACTACCTTCTGCCTTTCAAGGAAGCATGGAGAGGGGCCCTGGGTCATACCTTTCTCGATGTCTGTGTTGGGTCTCTTCTCCAGCAGTAGAGGCAGGTTATTAATCAATCTAAATAAGTTTGGGGATTTTTTTAATCTGGATGTCCTATAACCTACACAAGTGATCTGTTCACCTTCTTACTGTGTGAAAGGTAGATATCATCTATGAAGCTCAACTTAGTGTTGTATTAGATGCAGGAGCATGGATCAAGCACCTTGAGTGGTTTAGGATTTTAAGCAAATTTTAGTTATCTAACCACTTGTATTTTGGCCTTTTGAGGGTATAAATGTGTGCAAATGTACACTGTGGAACTCTGCTGCCTAAAATGTGAATGTCTCACAGCAGCTCTGAACAGTGGTCAAACCAAGATGATAATTTTGGTATTTAATTGTCCTTGGCATAAGAGTAGAAGAAATTATTATGACCTCATTTAAACTTTGTTTTCTATTTTATCTAAGAGCTTTCAAAAATTTTATCTGAGAGATAAAGGTGCAGTAAAAAAGTTTACCCAGTTTATGGCTTCCTCTCCCTTAATCTCTAGTTTTAAACAAAATCTAAACACTTGCAATGCTTTTAATAAACATGGCTTGGTTGCATCAAAATCTGAAAATAACATTTAGGTTACAATAGGATAGGAACAACAGAAGGTTTTAGCACTTCCTTGAGTAAGCTGCCATTATTTCCACAGTACTTATTTCACCGTGGGTTATCTACCTTTGTCATAGTGTTAACACAGATGCTGAGGTCTGTATTTAAATCTGTTTTCACTATTTTCTGTAAATGGCTACCTTCCATATTCATACCGCCTCCATCCAAAATAGCTTTCCCAAAAGTATATTGCATAGTTACAGCTTTAATGTAATTTAGCATATATGAAGGGGCGGAGTCCTCAATGAGAGACCAGCTATTTCTGTATGCCCTCATCACCAACATTTCTAGAAACAGCAGATCTCCAATATTATAATGGATTATGCAGGTGTTGAGAGGTTTTTGTGCCATAATTCTGACATAATTGTACTTTTTTATGGCATGACACTTCCTGTTTATGGTACCTGATCTCTTTTATCACATACATCATACATTTGCTCCTTTTCTACCAGGAATCAGCAGTATAAAATAAAAATAAATAAAAACTGATTCAAGACGTAGAATGCATCCTGTACCATCAACAAAATAAATAGCAAATATATTGTGTATTACCTGAAAATAAGATTAGTTACTTTTTGTTTAAAGAAGGTACACATTACTGTAAAGGGCTGGCAATATTTCTCCTAGTGCTAATTATTTCAGTAAAATTTCTACTCTTCACTAAGCAAAGCTCCTAAAATTACTGCTTATTTTAAATTTCTATTAATTTTACTTTAATATGATATTAATGAGTATTCAATTTGGCTTCTATTGCTTTTTTACCACTTGTAAGTGATTATCCTTGATTTTAAAGGAATATAAATGTTTAATTTTAAAAGAGGATTCTATGAGATTTTTTTTTTCTGAAAGCATAGGGTGCATACTTGCTCTTTTGTTAAATATTAATCATTCACAATAGTTTTACACAGAGTCATTAAATCTAACCTTGGTACAACAGAGTGTTTCATGTAAATTTAAGGAGTTTGTGCATCATTTCAGCATAGACTTATAATTTTCATTAAGAAGCTAGGAAACATTTTGCTGACACAAAGCATAGGATCATGACTTGTTTTCTTCCATGCAATCTATTCCTTCTTCCTCCTGCACAAAACTCCAGGAAAGTTTCACTTCAAGTAGCAATGTCTGGTATTCTCATAATTGATGTTAATGCTAAGAAAACTAAATTTTGCCCACCTCCCCCCTTCCCCCACTCCCCAGCCTTCAGTTCTTTCTAAAATGTTTTCCTTGCATCACTTTGGAATTTGAAGAAGCTGCTGTTTGGTATTTCTGAAATAACCAACACAAATACACTCACATTGAGTAAGGGTTATAGCCCATTTAGGATAGTACGCTCTCAGTGTAAAGTGCTGTTAGGTGAGCTGAGTAATATTTTTAATTTAAGTTCTCTGACTTGTTTCTTTGAGACTATAGTTATTATCTAAAATAAATACTTGTGCAAAAAGCCTCACATCAGTGCTATAACTCAAAGCAATCTGCTGAATCTACAGTGGAGGAGGAAACTCCTGTAAATATTTTTTATTAGAATACCTAGCTGCCTTCAAGCATTTATTTTTGTTTCTTACTTGTTTGCCTTGACAAGATTGACATCATTCATTCTTATTGTAAATTAATGCTACATTCTTTACCTTACTCATATTGCTTTAGTATATCAAATTTTGGACATCAACCAATCCACAAGGCAATTGCATGGTGATACAAGAGTTACAAAAATGATTTTAGTTTCCTTTTCCTCTCTTCAGGGAAAAAAAGTTTCCAGAAGTTTCTAAGCTGAGTACCTCAACTATTTGGCACATTTTTATTAAAGAAACCGAGTAAAAAATGTTGAACATGTACTGTTTCCAAAGATATCAGCAGTGTTACAAATACAAGTATTCAGTTCTTTTAAACTCTCTGATTCCCCAACGTATGAATACATGACTAATAAATGGCACATTGCAGATTTGTTCTAGGCTGTCTTACATCACATTGTAAGAATGATGACAGTTTTAGGCACCAAACAAAAGATAGATCTTTGTTAATTGCATAGATGTTAAATAATTGCTAAAAAGTTGATAAGTAGATTCCTCAGATTAATTTCCTTTTTAATTAAATAATGTGGATAGACTTTAAGTGATTTAAGTTGTCTTTAAAGAGGGGTATTAGTTATTTATCACTTATAACATTAAAAAGATATTTTGCAGTAAAGTATCAGTTCCTGAACACCATGACTATACTGACTGTTTTGAAAGGATAAGACAGATACAATTTCCAGAAGATATTTTATTTTCCACAAAGTTTAAGTACTTTTTCTAGAAAAAGTTTACGCAGTAGACTTCTGTAGAGCAGTAGAAAATTTTAGAATTGTATAAACATCTGTGAACTTTTAAGAAATTGTATCTTTTTAGTTAAACTATGCCTTATAAAGTCATTGATTTCTTTTTTCTACAGTTAAAGGAAAGGCTTTGAGAAAAACTTAAGAATCTTGGAGTATAAGGCTTTCAATGAAATGCAGTGTAATGCAGTACTGTCCATAGCTATGTTTATAGTTTCTATACAATTTTATTATTCTGATTTTTGTTTTGAGTAATCACCCAAGGTGGAATGTATTCTAAAGTACACATTTGGATTTTGCAGATTGGCTGTGTCAAAAAAAAAAAGAAATTTTTTTTTCCTTCATGGAATATAAAGGGGGCTTGAGGAGACTACCTGAGAAGTACTATATATAGCTATATTGTTGATATCTAAAGGTAGATATAACCAATAAATCTACTTTTTTTTTTTTTGGTCATTTTTGTGGATGAATATTGTGCTTTATCAAGAGATGTAGAACAACAACCCAGAGACAGCATTATGTTTTTTTTCCATTATGTTAATTCCAAGAAATCCACTTTAGACTGGTTCTCAATTTTACAAACTCGCACACAAGCAAAGCAAACCAAGGAATTCATTCACCACTTCCCATGGGCAGGCAGGTGTTCAGCCATCTCCAGGAAAGCAGGGCTCCATCACGCGTAACGGTTACTTGGGAAGACAAATGCCATCAGTCCAAACATCCCTCCCTTCCTTCTTCTTCCCCCAGCTTTAAATGCTGAGCATGACGTCATATGGTGTGGGATATCCCTTGGGTCAGTTGGGGTCAGCTGTCCCAGCTGTGTCCCCTCCCAACTCCTTGTGCCCCCCCAGCCTGCTCGCTGGTGAGGCGGGGTGAGAAGCAGAAAAGGCCTTGGCTCTGTGTAAGCCCTGCTCAGCAGCAACAAACACATCCCTGTGTTATCAACACTGTTTTCAGCACAAATCCAAAACACAGCCCCATGCTAGCTGCTGTGAAGAAGATTAACTCTATCCCAGCCAAAACCAGCACAGTCCCCAGCCTTGTTTTCTAGTGGTCTGCCTTTTGGGGCGTTTCCACATGTTTTATCACTGTCTGTTTGACCTATCTTTGCTTTCAGCAGTTTGGGGGGAAGGATCTTGGGTTTTGGCAGTTCTCTGTGGGTTAATTTTATGTATTTAGGCAGGACTAATTGGCGGGGATGGCGGGGAGGAGGGAAGGGAAGTTAATAGCGCTTCCCACCTGAGCAGTTTTTTTGTGGTATTATTCATATGCTTATTTGTTTTGGGTTTGTTTTCATTAAATCTGGACCCCTCATGCCAGCTGCTTCTGGAAGCTTCCAGGAGCTCCTGCCAGTAATGGTGCCTGCCAGATGTTTCCTAATAGGCTGGTTCTTGCTCCAAGAGGGCCTGCTTCTCCTGCTGTGGCTGATGGGACACGGGAGACCCTGGGCCTGGCCGCTAAGCTGGTGAGTTTATCTAAATAATATACACAATGAGTGGATTGCAAAAGCTGGTGCAAATGGGTTTGAGCCTCTACTGACTTAATGTGAATTTAAGTAATTGGTTTTCTCTGAATTCTTTTAGTCTTGAAGGTTTTGTAAATATTTTTGTATGCAAAGAAGAAAATAGATTGACTGTTTTTCATATCTCATGGTGCCATTTAAGAGATAGCACATGGTAACAGGCAACTGTGGGATATTTTAGGGCACACATGTTCAGAGGGTGAAATTAGATTACTAGGGACAGAGCAATGCTATAACAAAATGACCTCATCCAACAAATGCCACTAACTAAACTGTACACCTTTTAAACAAATCATCAGCAAGAATGTGTCCTTGTAATATTCATGTAATATGTGTAGCAGTTTTACAGCTTTTAAGGAAGGATGAAATTACCTTACCCCATTTTATCATACATTGAAAAAAACTGTAAATGGTCCTTCTAGACTAAAATCTGCAGGTTTATGAATAAATGACAGACGATTAGCATAAAACCATCACTGTATTGATCACAGGCCACTCTCCTTGATTAAAAAACAAGCAACAAAGTAACATTGCAAAATGTAAAGACTGTATCTTTGCACTAGTAAGTTATCTACATAAAGGTGAGATTGCTAAGCATCTGGACTGATCATCTATCAAGGACTTGATTCCACTCACAGTTAAGTCAAAAGGCTGCTATTTAAATAGGAGGAGCTGTCTCTTAAGTAAGCAATCCTCTTTCCCAATGTCAGTTGCAGTAGCACAATTCCTGTCCAAGTATGAGCATTTTACCTGGATAACAAGGTTTCAGGAAGGCGTTTTGGATTTTCTTTAAATATTCCCTTTCCAGTTTTCTGCTGCACTTAACAGTTCATCTTAAAAATGCGTGATTTTTAATATGTGAACTGTGTTGTGATGTTTGTTTTTAAATTAATAAATCTGGAATAACATCGTTGGTTATAATTAAAATAGTGAAAGTCCTGTGGAAACTGCTTTATCTGACATGGCTTAAATAGCAATGTTTGTATCCTCAGCTCTTAAACCAATTGCGGATAAAAGAAAATAATTATATGGTATGAAGATTTAGATTAGCTGTAAGGAAGTTCTTCACTGTGAGGGTGGTGAGGCACTGGAACTGGTTACCCAGAGAGGTTGTGTCTGCCCCATCCCTGGCAGTGTTCAAGGCCAGGTTGGATGGGGCTTTGAGCAACCTGGTCTAGTGGAAGGTGTCCCTGCCCATGGCAAGGGGGGGTTGGAACTAGATGATCTTTAATAAGGTCCCTTCCAACCCAAGCCATACAATGATTCTATGAAGTTCGTTCTGTTCTGTGGTGAAATAGTCAATCCCTGATCATGATGATCCTTAGCATGACTAAGGAAAGTAAGTTGGATGTATTTCACCTTAGGGATCAAGACATAATACTGCTCACTTTCATTAAATCCTCTGACATCTTGTCCAGCAAATTTCTTTATGGCATGAAATGATTTATTCTTTATTGGCAGCAGAGGGCAAAACTGACAACATGTAACACTACAGATGTTGTTTTATTCATGAGAGGATGTTATACCGATTAAAAGATATTCACATGCTTGGAATAAAACCTGTATTTCAAACTCTGAAATTACTTTTTGGATGCTAAAATTTTATCTGAGTTTTGGGTTCTAAAGAGTAAGACATCCTCCACCCTATATTAAGAAAAAACAGTTGAATGTTGGAGTGTGTAAAACATAAGTGCCATTGTAAATTGCCCATGGATGCTTTAGACCAGTGGTGGGATCCATGTCATCAATCCTTTTAACACTCTCACTTGTTTTTTAAGACAAAAATAGTGTGAAGAGTCTGGAAATCAAAACACTTTAATCACAAATACATGCAATTTTATGGATTACATGACTTCCCCTTTCTGTGTGTCCTGGTTTTGGCTGGGATAGAGTTAATTATCTTTCTAGTAGCTGGTATAATGTTATGTCTTGGATTCAGTATGAGAAGAATATTGATAACACACTGATGATTTCAGTTGTTGTTAAGTAATGTTTAGACTAAGTCAAGGATTTTTCAGCTTCTCGTGCCCTGCCAGCAAGAAGGCTGGAGGGGCACAAGAAGCTGGGAGGGGACACAGCCAGGGCAGCTGACCCCAACTGGCCAAAGGGGTATTCCATACCATGTGATGTCATGCCTAGTTTATAAACTGGGGGGAGTTGGCCTGGAGGTGGCGGGGGGGGGGGGGGGGGGGGGGGGAATAACTGCTTGGGAATTAACTGGTCATTTGTCAGCGAGTGGTGAGCAATTGCATTGGGCATCACTTGTTTTGTATATTCCAATCCTTTTATTATTATTGTCATTATATTATTGTTATTATTATCATTATTAGTTTCTTCCTTTCTGTTCTGTTAAACTGTTACTATCTTAACCCTTTTTTTTTTTTAGTTTTACCTTTTTCCTGACTCTCTCCCCCATCCCACTTAGTGAGGGGGAAGAGAATGAGCGAGTGCGTGGTGCTGGCTGGGGTTAAACCACAACACTGTGGGATAGATGTCGCAATCCAGAAGAAAAGTTGGGCAGATCAGCCCAGTCATTCCAGCTGTGCATTACGTACTCCTGGGGGAGGGTTGTGGGGTTCCTTCAGAGTCTCCTAGGTTCTCCTTTTTCTAGGTTCCCTGATTAGTTTTCTAGTTATAGGATTGGTAAGAGAATACTTCCTTGGTGACTGGACCATTCAAATTGAACTAATGTCTGATTTGCGGTCTCCTTTGTTGGTGCTCAATAGCTGCTTGTTCAGGACACTTCTGAAAGTTTGCACTTCTTGATGATCAACAGGTTGTTTGCATAGTTTGGGTGTCTATTTCCCTGAGCACAAAAGAACTATTTAATGTTAGTTCTGTTGTTTGGGACAGGTGGTTGATCATATTGCGTCTACTTCTACTTAAACAGAAGGTTAGTTAGTTTGTCTATTACAGCAAAAGTTCATGGGTTTATGCTTACAGGATAAGTAGGCCTTGATGCACCTGAACAGGATTTATTCTGCTGGCACTAGAATAACTGCGCAGTATGGTGCATATTTTGTACTGCTAATTACTGTATGACTTCATTCTCCTGCAGCACTTGGGAGTCTCAGTGGCATTCTTTGATGTATTCACAATTTAATCAGACTTTAAAATTCTCCAGGTATGTGGCTGTCAGAAAGTTAAACTAGGGAAATGCAATACGTGAAATCTTTCTGGAAAGAGTAAAATGTCACCATCTTCAATGTACGGAATCTTCAGTAGAAGACATTGAACGAATTTACTGCATAAGCTGGAATATGAAATAGAGGGTAATAGGTAGATTGACTTAATGTCTAGGTTGCAGGAAATAGCAAAGGAGCCCATTTTATGGATTCATGGATTATGGAATAATTTCTTTTACATAACTCTAGTTCTGTAAAAGTTAGGTATCTAGTCTCCACACTCATTGTTTAGCGTACCTCCATGGTTAATAGTGAGTTACCTTAACAAGATTCTTTTCTTAGCCTGAAATCTTACATAGTCTTATTGGTCAGCTAATTCTGTTTAGATACCTGAAATTATGTGAAATACACTCTGCTGTGATCACACGCAACTGATCTGGACTTTATAAACTGGGAGATCTTTTCCAAATATTTGTTGTGGGGGGAGTGTCTTTAACTGAATTAGCAGTCTGCTCTGACTTACTATCTGATCATACATTTGTGAGTGCCATTGAAAAATCAACAGTAGCTTGCAGATGGACTGAATAAAGCTGATGATGAAGCCTCATTGTAGCATCCTAGGGTGAACAGGACTTTCACAACTCTACAAATGTCTGCATGTCTGAGCTTCTTTAGATCTCCTCTTTACTCATTAATGCTGCTTTTATCTCCTTGGAAGTTCTCAAGCTCTCAAGCTCTACTTCAGTTCTAAGCATTACCTACTACTTAACATATGGGCTCAACATATGTAGGCTGAATAGAGTTTGTGCCAATTATGGGAATGTTTCCCCTTCCACATACAATTTGAAGTTGCATCTTTTAATTTCATTCACATATTTTTTTTGAGGAGATAATGTTACCAGTGAAAGTGTAAAGTTTCATTTATTTTACCTATGATTGTTGTGATTAAATAAAAAATATTAAGACATATTATGTGTTTCAGAATTAGCTGTGAAATACAGTTCAGAACTTCCTGTCTGCCATATTAAGGTATTTCCAAAGCTATTTGGACTTACCTCTTCGATTTACATATTTTTGCTGCACTTCTGTGACCATGATCTCAAAGTCTGCGAGTCATACAGAATCAGTTCTTATTTCGTGTATGAGTCCAGTAAGTTTTACATAATGTGGGCTTCTACACTATAAACACTGTAGTTCCAGCAAGTTATTGTGAGAGACTATTAAATGCACAGATTTCCACAATCTGTCTCTACTACTTCTGATTTAAAAAAAAAAAAAAAAGTTTCTGTAATTATGGCTTTCAAAGAACTCAACAGTTCGTGAAGTGTTACTTGTAATATTAGACTAAAAATATTTCATTTTGAAGGACTCCAGGGCTTCAGAACTCCAGTCTTTTATTTTGAAGGACTCAAGCTTCACAAGTCTGAACTTGTTTATGCAGTGTGATCGTTGATTACTTCAGACCACAGCAAAAAAGGCCCTCCTCACATGCAGATTACATATTATCTAATGGCATACCAAAACGGTGTTACAGTAATCAATGGCAGAAAATACTGTACATTGAAATTCAGCTTTAGGTTTTAGATAGAGAAAATACTCTTTCTCCTTTTCATTCTCCACTTCTCAAACACATCAGGATATGAAATGTAAAAATATCAATATCTATAATCTACCTGTCAATGAGGATACTTCAGACCATGGTGAGATCCTGGTTAGTATTGAGTCACTTCTGTTATCTCAAGACAAGCTTCATTTAGTTTTATTAGTGCCCAGTCCAACATTGTCAGTTCAGGTTGCAGAAACAAACAAACAAACAAACACAAACCCATTTGGATATAACAGTAGATTTCATAGCTTCATTTCAGCTAGGCTAGAACAGAATAAATACCATAGGGGTAGGTAATTTAATAAAGTATAGTCTTGTTTTAAGCTGTAAAAAATGTTTATCAAACTAGCCTCAGAATCAAGGTGATTCTTCTATTTTGTTTAGTTCTAAAGAATGAGAATAAAATCCTGTAAGAAGAAGCCACGAGAAGTGTGCAGGAGAAAACACTTGAATGATAATTGTCAATAAATTTGATGTAGATCTGACAATAAATCTCAATTATGAGCAGAATTTAGAAATTTTGCAGACCATGCATTTAACTGGAACTGTATAATATACTCTCAATTTTCATGATATCTTCTAAAAGTGGACAACCACAGCAAACATATTTCTGAAATGTACAGCCCCAGTTTACTTCCTCTGCATTCACTAGTTGAGTTTGCACCATACCAGCACAGAACTGAATATTGTTTAGAGATGCATTATTGTTCTAAAGTTATGCAGTTATATTTTAAACTTAAGAACTTCTTTAAAACACATGAGTTCAATATGTAATGCAAAGTGCATTTATATGTGGTATTGTCAGTTGTCTTGATTACACACTGTCAAGTTCCTTGTTTGTTGATTGTATCGAGGGTGCTGTAATACTGTATTTTGTACCTCAGCATTCCAGCAAGCGTAGTAAGCAATTATATTTTTCTACTAAGAGGTGTATTTAAGAATAATTAATTTGCTACTTACAGGTACTAAGGCTTCTATTAAAGCATATCAATTAGCTAAAATGATTTTCTTACTGCTTTTGTCCTTTAGTTAATGACTTTGATCATGCTTTTAAACTCCTTAGCTCTAACAATTAGCTGTGGAAAGGTTAAGGGTTATAGTCTCCAAAGATCTGAGATGGTGTAGTAGTGAATTCTAAAGACTAGGTTTTGCTGTTGCCCTAGTAATATAATATGCACCTACAGCTACACATCAGGTATCCTCATGCAATTTGTAGAGACTTGCAAAAAAGAAGGTGCTGAACTTCCTAAGTCTGAGAATGATCTTACCCCATAAGACGTATGGGTGTCTTATTTCACCTAACAGTAGCTTATCTAAAAGTTGAGAAATTATTTTGTTATCTAGTTTTTCTGTATAATCCTTGGGGAAATAAGCATTTCTAAAGAGATCATATATTCTAAAACAAGAATCACTCTTTGGAAATGTCATTGTTAAGGCAACTGTTGTAGGCTAGGGAACCAATTCAGGTGGTGAAATAACAGATATGTAGTGTAATTTGAGAGCTTACCTCTATGTGGTATGCCAGCAGGTCTTCTAGCTGTTGCTTCAGGAGGACATGAATCTCCCATAGCTCCATGTCATGTCTGCCAGCCCTGTACAGATATTTCAAGTACTTCAGTGCATCTAAAGTTGCACTAAATTCCTGTATTTAGGCACCTGATTTGCCCCATAGTTTGCTTTTTGATAGCAAAGTCATGTTGATTCTCTCCTTTTTCTGGACTGAGTTTTTCAGTCAGAGTATCAAGCTGTTCAGCTCTGCTCAAAGGCAGACACCTCCTCTTACATTCACAAAGCAAGATGTTGAAATGTAACAGATCTACAAATCCATTCAGATTATGAACTAATCACACAATCATAGAAAAGTTGTACAATCCTGGAGTCACAGGGTCTGAAAGAATTCTTTGCTTATATCCAAAGTTATGGCCCTTGGGTACAATGCTTATAACGTTCTTATTCTTAAATAAGTAAAAATAAAATATTAATTAAAAACTAAACCAAAACAGAAAGGCGAGTGACAAAACAAAATACTTTGTGATTACGAATGTCATAGTTAAAAACCTCAACTTCTGGGGTTTTTACAGCCTTCCTGGTCTTTTCTGCAGAGCATAGTTATCCTTACTACTAGAAATATTTACAGAAGATAATTTAAGCCTTCTTTATTTATGTTTGATCTTATTGATAGCTCTTTGGAAGCATCCTTATTCTGTTCCCCAAAATTACATTAAACAGCTCCCTAGCTTTCTATGGTTTGGATTCAGACGAAGAGTTCACATTCTTAGTACAAAAAACATCACTCATCTGTTTTTTTTCTCTTAAGATATATCTTCCTATCTCCCAATATAACAAGATAAATTGTTTTATAAGTAAGCTAAACCCTACAAAGACAACATAGCCATGACTGTCTTGTGTATTAATACTTCCAGTTCCTCCTGGCTTTTTAGCGTATTAGTACACAAACATGTATGAAGCTCACTGGACTGCTGCACTATAATTTTTATTGTTTGTCCTATGATTTTGTTGTGATCAACACTTTTCTGGCATTATTAGCCTCTTGATCATAATTAAAAATTCCTTCTCTATTTCATTAAATATACTCCATCCTTGCACCCCACTTTTAAGATGAAACTGTCACTAACTAAAAATATCTATTTCATAATACATTATACTGAATTACCAGCAGATTAACTGTCTTCATTTCAGTCACTTACCAAAGGCTATAACCCATTCATCTTAGACTGCTGAGAGATAGACACCTCCTGTAAAGAGGTTTGTCTGTTTCTCTAGAATTGCTTGTCACTCTTTTCATTAAACAGGAAACTTGGAATTCCTTTAGGCAGCTGAAGTACATAGTACTTTACATAGTACATACATGTACATAGTATGCAGTTACATAGTTATATGGGGCCAGATGTCAAAGGACTTAGATCTATATAAATGTCATTAATTGAATTTTTGCCTGAAGTAGCTTCTCAAAATAGATTCAAAGAGTAATTTAAGTTTGAAAGAGTAATTTAGGGTTGGCTGATGAGACTTCTTTCAACCATCTAAGGAAAATTTCATCTACTTCCTCTTCTTGATCATGTAGTCTATTTCTGACTGTGACATCACCTGTATTGGTTTGCCTTCTGCTTTTAATATATAAACTCTCAACTTGGTTGGCTTGTCATCCATGATAAACCAAAGTTCCATGCATTCAAGCTAGTCCTTTGCTTTAGAGTGCAAGCCCTCCTTCTCTTCATATACCTAGTCTATCCTTCCTACATAACCTCTATCTGTCCATCACAATACTCCAGTCCGGTGAGCTATCCCACATCTGTGCGATCCCATTGATATCATAGCTCTGAAATTGCCCATGGATTTCAAATTTCTCCACTGTTTCCTATGCTTTATATAGTCATGTACAGGCATTCAAAACAAGCATCCAGCTGCACTCTTTTTGCATTGGAAATAAGTGAGAGTCCCCAGTCACGCTGTTCTGTGGCTGTTTCCTCACTGCCTCAGGTGTCCCTAATGCCTCCCTTGATAATTGTTATTTCTCTTGAGCTGTTACCAGGCCACTGCACTTACTCTGTAGGTGTATGTCTGAAGGTGGAGAAGCAGCCTACCTTTTGTGGCTAGAAGTCACAGGTTTTCAGCCTTTTCCATCTTGGGAGCCTCTATCCATTGTTCTTTCAAGCATAGCCTGCAGCAGTCCCTCCTTCCATGCAATTCAGGATTCAGATTCTTGTCTGTAAGTGTCCTGTTCCTCCTCCCTGATGCCTTGTGGTCAGCTTGCCTAGTGCCACAGCCAGCTCAGCACCAACACCTCCCACTGGTGAAGCTGCCGTCACCTTCATTCCCTACATGCACTCCTTAGACATGCACCCCCTGCAGCCTGAGGCTTCCATTGCTACATCCCCCCTCTATTAGCTCCAGAAGGCCTCCAATGTGCCAGGGGCTGTTACTCCAGTTAGTGCCAGGACAGACATCTTGTGCTGTGTCACTGCTGTTACCGCACCGATTAGCACTCCAGCATGTCCCGGGCTATCCTCCATGCCAAGTGTTGAAGTCCCTATTAGCTAATCCTGTTCCCAGGTCTCCTGAGCATTGTGACCAATGCTTACTTAGGTGCTCCCCAGCAGCAGTTGAATAGGATTCCTTATCCACCTGAATCTGGGATCAGTTAAAGTCAGAAAGTATAGGCAGACTCTAAATCAGGAAACTATCAACAGAAACAGAAGTACAGCTCTGTTTGTAAATATCAATAACTGTCACATGAACTGCTGACTCCCTGTTAGGTATGCCTGTTCATCATGCGTCTGTAACGGATACTTACACAGAAAACTGTACACATAAAGTATTCTCCATTTATGCTGTGTTTGTTTTTGGATAAAATTATTTATGTTGTCATTTTTGGACTGTTTTAAATACATAGACTTCGAGTACTCACTAGTCTAGAAAAGAAGGTTTTTCAATGCGGTTAGAAGAGACAATGTGTTTGTGTAAGATCAGCATAGTGGATCAGAGTTAGAACAGAAAATTACTACAAACATGCATTAAAATTCAAAGGCAAATGTACAGTTGACATTATTCGTGACCCTTTCATGTTTACTTTTTGTAAAAATGTACATGCTCAAGTTGCGTAAGCATATAAACTTGTACAAAGCAATTCATTTGTTTCAGTGCTTGAATAGTTATTAAGGATATAATAACGGTTATTTTGTAGATAGAAACATTGACATTGTGTAAGGTAATAAACTGTATAGTGAAAACAATAGAAGATGACTTAAGTGATTAAGCAGTACCAACTCTACATATTTTTTTCTCTATCTACAGAAAAAATGATAAATACTTATGCACATCACAGAATCACACAATCATTGATATTGTAAGGGACTTCTGGAGATCATCTAGTTCAACCCCCCAGAGGAAGGCAGGGTTAACTTGAGCAAGTTCCTCAGGGCTGTGTCCAGTCACATTTTTAATATCTCAAATGATGGAGAATTCATAGCCTTTCTGGACAACCTTTTCCAATGTTTGATGACCTTCACAGCAGAAAATAAAATAAAAACATGTCAAAATGGAATTTCCTGTGTTTCAGTTTGTGTCTAGTGCCTTTTATCTGGCACAGGTTGACACTGAGAAGAGTCTGGCTCCATCTTGTTTATTTCCCTCTCCATCAGGTGTTGATAAGATCCCCCCTGAGCCTTCTCTTCTCCCACCTTTCTCAGCTTTTCCTCATAGGAGAGATGCTCCAGTTGCTTAATCATCATTATGGCCTTTTGCTCAACCAATTTTGGTATGCTCACATCTCTCTTGCACTGGGGGTCACAGACCAGGGTACAGCACTCCAGGTGTGGTCTCTCCAGTAGTCAGTAGAGGAAAAGGATCACGTCCCTTGATGTGCTGGTGACACTGCTCCTAAGCGGCCCAAGATGCTGTTAGCCTTCTTTGCTGCAAGGCAGAAATGTTGGCTCGTGTTGAACTTGCTCCAACAGGAGTCTTTTCTGCCAAGTTGCTTTCCAGCCAGTCAGCCTGCAGCCTGTCTTGGTTATTCCCCTCCAGGTGCAGGGAAGGAATCTGCCCTTTTTTAGTTTTCTGATATTCCTGTTGGCCCATTTCTCCTGCCAAAAAGGCATCTCATCTGGAGTATCAACCAATCCTCCCAGTCCTGTATGATCTACAAATTTGCTGAAGGTGCATTCTGTCCCATCATCGAGGTCATTACCAAAGACTATCAACACCTCGTGTGACCCCAGCCATAGCTTTAGCAACTGGCCTTCAGCTGGACTTGGTGCTTCTGACAACAGTCCTTTGAACCTAGTAGTTTGGCCAGTTTTCCGTTTACCTCACTGTCCATTTATTTAGTCTGTGTTTTATCAATTTATCAATGAGGATGTTATGGAAGACAGCGTCAAAAGCCTTGCTAATGTCAAGATAAACAGTATCCACTTCTCTCTCCTCACCCACCAGGCTGGTCATTTCACCACAGACGGTCCTCAAGTTGGTAAAGTATAATTTCCCCTTCATAAATCCATGTTGATGTCTCCTGATCAAATTCTTATCCTTTATATGTTTGAACAAGGTTTCCAGGATCATTTGCTTCATCAAATTCCCAAGGATCAAGGTGAAGCTGACCAGCCTGTAGTTTCCTGCATCCTCCTCCTTGCCCTCCTTGAAGACAGGAGTGAATACTCAGGAACCTCTTCTGATTGCTATGACCTTTCAAAGATAATTGAGATTGGTCTTGCAGTGACATTGGCCAAGTCCCTCAGCACTCAAGTCCCTTAAATTTGTGTCTGTTCAGTTTTTCTAAATGTTCCCTAACTTGATCCTCCTATACTGATGAAAAGTCGTCTTTGCTCCAGACTTTCCCATTGACCTCAGAGGCCTAGGATTCGTGAGGATCAGTCTTACAGTAAAGACCAATGTGAAGAAGACACTGAGTACCTTGGCCTTTTCCATGAGCTTTGTCAAAAAGTCTTCTGCCTTGTTCAGCAGCCGGTCCACATTTTCCCTCATCTTTCTTTTGCTGTTGATACACCTATCTACCTAAGGTGTTCTTCTTGCCCTTCACATTACTTGCCAGACTCTACACCAGGTGAGTTTTGGTTTCCCTGACCCCATACCTGACAACTCAGACAGTGTCTCTGTATTCTTCCTGGGTGAGTTAACCCTTCATTGACCTCCTGTATGCTTCCTCTTTATGTGTGAGTTTTGCCAAGAGATCTTTGTTCACCTATGCAGGCCTTCTGCCACCTTTACTTGACTTCCTTTATGTTGGGATGGACCATTCTTGAGCTTGGAGGAAGTAATGCTTGAAAAGAAACCATCTCTCCTGGACCTAAATGTTTCCAGGGCCATATCCCCTGGGATTCTTCCCATCAGGTCCCTGAACAGGTTGAAATCTGTTCTCCTGAAGGCCAGGGTTGTGATTCTGCCCTTCCATGTTTTCCTTCCCCTCAGGGTTCTAAACTGCAGTATCTCATAGTCACTGCAGCAAGGCTGTCCCCAACCTTCACATCCCTGAGCAGTTCCTGCTTGTTTGCAAGTGTGTAGTCCAGGAAAGCACATTTTCTTACCAGCTCCTTGATCTCCTTTGGGAGGAAGTTGTTATCAATGTACTCCAAAAAACTCCTGGATTGCTTGTGCCATGCTATGTTGCCCTTCCAGCAGATATCAAGATGGCTAAAAGCTGAAATGCTTACAATTTAACCTGTTTGGGGGTTTTGTTGATTATTTTATTTCTAAGCCAGGGATGTAATTTAACATTACTTTTAATTAGCATTTTGCTATTTAAAATTGGATATTATGGCCACAGTTATAATTATTATTTTACAATTATAATTTTTTCTGGTATTGAATAGAAGCTTGTAGTGACTGTTACACTTAAAATTTTCTGATGCTTTCCATTCCAAAATACCTCATTACTTTTTGTCTTTATTCAAACTCTGTAGCTGCACATGATATAGTATCCAATGGTCCTAGGCCTTTGTGTTAGTGTGATATTCTGTGTCTTTTGTCAGTGGCAGAAATGTAGGTTCTGATAAAAATATTAACTACAGAGTTTCACAAAAAAAATAATTTTTATGGATGCATTTGGGATAACATTGGAAGTTTCAAATTGTTTTTATGAATTTAGATAATACTCCAAAATGGTCAAATCATTGACATATTATACAGTCTAGTCGTGTTGAAGTGAAATACAGTTTTGTTTGTAACTTTGTTTCTGTTTCTGATTTGTAATAACAAGGGTTTCACCCGGTAATATGCCTAGTCTGGGCACATAATTGCATGAAGTTTTTCCTTTCTTTCATTAAAGTCTATCTGCCAGTCACTTCCCATTATCCTACCACTTGAGTTTGCAGTGGAAGATGTAGCTATCATTTCTTCACACATCTTCTATAGCTAAACTATGTGAAAATCAGAATTTTGAAATGGAAGTAGAATGCGAGAAAAGATTTGACTCTGATAAAGATTGATGATAGACATGTTATCAGCAGTAATATACTGACTTCTATCTTTAGCTCTGAGGAGATAATCTGTTACTTTGAGAATTCAGGCTCAGTTTTAGGAATAGATGACATCACTGCCTTTGTAATCAATTGATATTTTCACTAGCTGTCCTAGGAAGGACTAACACATTTGTGATCCAAAAAAGAAAATTAAGACTAATTTTAACTCTTATAAAACCTGAAGATGGAGGCATTATGAAGGGTCTAAAGGCAAATATTTTATTAATGATGGCAAAATTATGACTGTGACTGTTATTGCTTGTATGGTCAGGTGCAGACAGCTCTGCTATTTCTTCCTGCTTGTTAAATTTATCACCATTTCCCACTTAAAGATTTAGTTATTTTTTTTCCTAAATCTCATTTTGGGATTACATATTTTAATTTAATCAGGCTGAGAAGTCTGAAAGTTTTGGAAAGAAGTGATTCTCTTCTGAGAACATTGACTTTCTCAATGTCTAAGTAACTGGTTAGGAGAGAGGTGGCAGAAGAAGGGTACAGAGTTGTTACCTATGGAGTTTATCAAGGAATGATGTTCAGACTGATAGTCTAACATAGTCATTTATAATGATGACAGGAAACATCTAAGAACACGGTTCAGTTCTAGACTGCGGATACATATGCTGTAGGTGCTTACATGTAGACACAGAAACGACTGTGTCAATATGCAAGGAAGATGTCTATATGTCTTCACATTGTAGTTGAATTGGAGAAACAGGCCTTGATTCAAGGGCCCACATATAAACAACTGGTACCATTTGAGATAGCCTGGAATACTTTGTGTGGTTTCAGCTGTGACTCAGGAAATCTGGGGTTTCAATACAACTTGTGTATCTACTAATCCTTTACAGGGGTCTCAGATACGTTTAAGTGGACAGCTTAATCAACCATTCCCTTTGGCCAGATGGAGAAGATCTCTAAGGATGATCAGAGAAATTAAGAATACATAATATAAGCAACATTTAAAGCTATTGCTTAGTACATATGCACACTCGTTAAGCAAGCCAGTCTCTTCAAAGATATAATCTATTTATTTTAGTGTATATGCTAAGATACTAGGTATCACTATATAGATACCTTCATTTCAGATATCTAGGTGTGTGTTTGTATATATATTTAGGCTGTAAACACGCACACATATAGTATATACACATGTAGTATATAAAAAACTGAGAGGAGGTAGTGTTTCTTTCTGTAAAGTAACAAAGCAGGTAAACTCCAGGGGTAATGTAAAATTAAGCCAAAGGACAGTACTGTAGTAAAACTGGATAGGAATAAGCTTTTTTAAAAACTGTCATTATTTTGTTTTGTTTATATTACACAACATATGATGTGGATTTTTATTTTTTTATTTTTTAATTTTTTTTAATCAAGCCAGTTTTCTCAATATGCATTATCACTTCTAATGGCAATGCTAAACAATTTTTGACTGTGAATATTCAAATATCTGATTTCCACTGAAATCACTAGAAGTCATGTTCCCATATATCTGATGTACCTATATGTTTGAGGAATGTAGATTGGAACTGAAGCCTAGAGGCTACAGAGTGGGGTTAATAGTATCGCTTTATCTCAGAGACTTGTGAAAGGATATGTATTAATGTTTATGAAGCACTCAGATGCTAAAGTAAGTGCCATAAAGATCAATAAGAAAATTAATAGTCCTGTTTTTAAACAAGATTTTGAATAGTGTAGAGTAAATAACAATGCCTGGGCCAGCTATACAGTAGTGAAAAAAAAATATGATAGCTCCTCATTAAATGATCACAATCCAGCTTGCATATGAATAGAAGCATATCTTCTGTTGGGGAGGGGCATAAGAATAGGTGGTTCTGTGATTAAAGAGTGAACTATACTGCATATACGGCAGGGAGAGCAATTACATTTTGTGTGTGTTCTAAATTCAGGCATTTTATGACACTTCAGTGTGTGAAAGAATGATCTCAGTGCAGTTCTTTTTCCAAAAAGGCTCGCTCTGTCTTTGTGTTACATATGCACACAAGAGGTTCTCAGGATCTTGGATGGCTAGTATCCTAGGATAAGACTTTAAGAAAGAACTATTGCTTTAGAAGTCTCAGTGTTAAAGGCACAAAATCAACAGGATATATGAAATATGAAAGGGCATCTTAATGCTGTGTGCTGTGATTCTTGGTATTTTGTCCTTTCCTGTTAAGAAATAAGTAATTTTAACTGACATTCTAGATCAAAATGTAGTATTATAAACTGTATAAAAATAAGTCACAAGTTTTTACGTTCTTATTCAGCAAACTACTGAATCATCCATTAATATATTAGGCTATATAGTTCTCAGAATCTGCACCTTAAATTTTAAAACTCAAGTGGTTAAACAGTAGCATATCAAGATGTGGGCTTTTATTTGTACATCAACATATATTTTGGAGAAAAACATTTGAAAAGCAAAGTAGTTAAACTTAGAAAAATAATTCTCCCTAGGAATAAGTTGAAAGAAAAACAAACAAACAAAGTGATAATTTATCAAACAGTAAGAGCAAAAGAGACAGAATGTATAGAGAGGGACAGTTAATTATTTTCCAATAATTTTTACTAAAAGTTTCAACAGATTTTGGTAAGAATCCTAAGTAATATTTGCAAGTAAGCATAATGCAGTTATATATATATTATTTTTTTTAAATAAATACTTAACTTTCTACCCAGCAGTCCAACTACGATCAAGTTATTGACTGATTCCTTGTTACTAACTCCCTTAATTTTATTTTGTCATCCTAAAATTGTATAAGCAGCAGTGTTTCATATTATGCCTTCAAGAGTTCTACATTTTGAATAACAGTGTTCAGAATACATAACTATGAACGTGGGCAACTGGGATACTTTTACTGCTTTCATCTTTAAATATTCACAACAAGAGATAAAACCTGTGCACAGAGAAGAAAGAGAAGAAGAGGAAACATATTATATTTATTAGACTGTCTTGCTTGATTTCTTTCTCTCTTTAATGTGCTGCAGGAACTCTGGTTGCAATCTTTTGCCTTGTCGTATTTTATTAGTCCAAGGTTTCTAATTCTGTTTTCTCTTCTTTAAAGCTGTCATCAGTTGTTATAATATTTATTTTCCAGAACTTCATTAGATTTTTCCAGGCTAGGGAATGTGTCATCTTTATGTTTTGAAGACACTGGTTAAAAAAAAATCATTGATTACAAAAATCACTTAATTTTCTACATGATTATTTATTTCATAAGAAACACTTACACTTAAATTTTGAGTCATAAATCCTGCTGCCACTTTAATTGGTGTTAAGTCTGGAGTAATAGTGTTAATGTCTGTGGTTTTACCTTCTGTCAGCTAAACAAAGTTATGGCTGCACTTTTCAGGGTCAGACTTTTCCCTGATCCATAGGTGTCAAACAGCAATGTTCAATGTAGTTTATTGAACTCTCCAAATATATTTCCATGTAATCTGCATGGCCTTATTAGTTTTGATGCTAACTCATTACAGCACTTTTTTTTAGCAACACTGTCCATTTAGTAGTAGCACTTTTCACTATCTATAGACGTTCTATTCCAAATACGATTCAAATTATCAGTTCTGTTTTTCAGGAACCATGGCTATGGATGAGTCTAATTAAAAGATGATGTTCATATCCCTAAATAGGAATTCTGCCAACATAAATACTAAAATACAGTTAGCTGGTTTCCTTAGACCTAGACCCTACAGATAGAATACACCTGTGGAATAAATAAGTAATGTGGTAGCTTCAAAAATTACTGTTAAATAAGTCTGTATAAAATATTTACCAGACCTTCAAATCAAAGCACCAGAGTGAGTACACTATTGACAGTAAAAGGGTAAACATTTTTTTCTCTGCTGCTGTTGTGAAATCCTGGGCAATGAAAAGAAAGTAGATAAAGTACTAGTGGAAGTGGTTCCTTATAAATGTGAAATGATTGTCCTTTGAAACTGTATATTTAAGAAATCAAGAAAGGTTATTCAGTCAATGAATAAAGTGTTCCCCTAAAAGTGAAATAGCTGGACTTTCCATATTGTTTCCACAGTTCCTGATACTCCTTTTGGTTACAGCCTTTAGGAAATGGCATTATTGATTCCCAAGAATGTCCACTTCAAATTAAGTATCTATTTTATCACAATAAATAATGCCTTAGAAATTATTGGAATAAGATGGTCATACTTTAAAACATGTTGCTGAAGAAAGCAGTACAGTCATTGTTGCCAAAAGTAACATTTGTGCTGAAATTGTGTGAAACATTCATACAGTAGTGGAAGAACCTGCAGCTTGCTTAATTAAGTGTGGTACATTATGATCATTCTTAGTTCATGCTGCAGAACTGTAGGATTCTCATACAAACAGGATGGCATGTCTCTCATTAAACACCTACTGAAAGATACATACTGAATTCTATGGTGGTTTGTGACTGCCTTTTGAGAAACATTTTGAAATCCCTTTTAAGTACCTGTACGAGAACATACTGGTACTAAATACATAATTTAAACCTATTCATGGAGCACTTCTTCAACACCACCAAAGGAATCCAAAATATTATAACAAATAAGGCAATGGACTGGAAGAATTGGGAATTAGGACTTGCATTGTTAATTAAAATCTGTCAGTTTGAGTTTTTGAGGATTTTTTTCTTTTCTGAATTGTATTATGTGCATTAGTTGCTGTCAATTCCTAGTACTTGCCATTAATTTCTCTCTTTGACAAAAAAAAAAAAAAAAGAGAAAAAGAAAAAAGAAAAAATCCAAACCAAATAAATACAGACACCACTGTTTCAAGCATGGGAAAGGTAAATGGAGGAAAGGCCAAACGATGAAATTCTTAAAGGTTTTGGTTTTTTCCAAAAATGTATGCACATATTTACTTTATGGACTATTGATAGAATTAAGAGGAAGTCTGGGTGCATGAAGTGTAGCAAAAGCATGAATCTTGAAGGATGCAAGTTTTAGTACTTTTTAAATTAATCTGGCAAGTAATTGCTAGATATCATGTATATCATTTCCCTATTGTATTCATTAAATATTTTCTTTTAATTCTGTAGTATATTCATGTATTTACCTAATATATCTTTGTTTCAATGGTAATTGCTTTTTATAAGAATATATTTTTATTTCTTTTATTTTATGATTAAAAGTATCAGGTAATGCAATATTCTGTATTTTAAAGCAATGGTCAGCTAATTGGTTTCTCTTTGTGCTTTTTGGATAACAAGTAATTCCTAGAGGAGGGACTCAAATGGTGTGAAAGCTCTTCTATATGCTCTTAATGAGCACCTGGTTACTTTACTAAATATCCTGTGGTTGCTGAAGAATACCACCATACCTAGCTGTGTAACTGAAGAGAGACATCTGTTTTGGTAGTGTTGGATCAAAATGCTTAAATGCTATTAAATGGAGAATGCTTATCAGTTTGAATGCAGTTGAATTTACGTTGTCTATGTATGGATTTTGCAGCATATTGTGAAATATTATATTTAAATACGTATGCCTATGCCTTAGTTTATCAGAAGGAGCTACAGGACAATTGATTATCTGGAAATTCATAGAATCATAGAATCATAGAATGGTTTGGGTTGGAAGGGACCTTAAAAATATCATCTAGTTCCAGCGCCCCTGCCATGGACAGGGACACCTTCCACTAGACCAAGTTGCTCAAAGCCCCATCCAACCTGGCCTTGAACACTGCCAGGGATGGGGCATCCACAACTTCTCTGGGCAACCTGTTCCAGTGTCTCACCACCCTCACAGTAAAGAATTTTTCCCTAATATCTAATCTAAATCTACCATCTTCCAGTTTAAAATGGTTACCCCCTTGTCCTATCTCCCCAGAGTCTTCCCATCTCCAGGCTAAACAACCTTAACTCTCTCAGCCTGTCCTCTTAGGGTAGGTATTCCAGCCCCCTGATCATCTTCATGGTCCTCCCCTGGACCCGCTCGAGCAGGTCCATGTCTTTCTTACATTGGGGGCCTCAGAGCTGAACGCAGTACCCCAGGTGGAGTCCTAGGACAGCAGAGTAGAGTGGAAGAATTACTTCCCTTGACCTGCTGGTCATGCTTCTTTTGATGCAGCCCAAGATACAGTTGGCTTTCTGGACTGCAAATGCACATTGCTGGGTCATGTTCAGTTTTTCACCATCTAATACTCCCAAGTCCTTCTCCTCAGGGCTGTTTTCAATCCACTCATCACCCAGCCTGTATTTGTGCTTGGGATTGCCCTGACCCATGTGCAGGACCTTGCACTTGGCCTTGTTGAACTTCATGAGCTTCACACAGGCCCACCTCTCAAGCCTGTCAAGGTCCCTCTGGATGGCATCCCTTCCCTTCAGCATGTCAACCGCACCACACAGCTTGGTGTCATCGGCAAACTTGCTGAGGGTGCACTCAATCCCATTGCCCTTGTTGCTGACAAAGATGTCAAACAGCACCGGTCGCAATACTGACTCAAGGCTGCCCTTGAGCTTCACATTCCTTGCCAGCCCCTCCTTGTTGGTGAGAACAAGGTCCAGCACTGCACTTCTCCTTGTTGGCTCCTCAATCTCTTGGAGAAGGAAGTTGTTGATTCGCCAGATTCGACTGGCCCTTTCAAACCTCTTCCTTTTGACCAGAGGATTGATGAAAAAATTACCTGTGCTCCAGAGTCCCTTACCACCATTCCCAGGGCTCTGTCATCCTTCTTGATACTCCTCCAACTGCTCCTGACTGTATCACTGGTGCCCACATGAAACAGAAGCAGCGGATAATAGTTGGTGGACTGTAGGAGGCTTGGTACTTGCTCGGTGACATTCCTGATGCTTAAGAATTAACTTATTCTAATTAGTTTATTGAAGAAAAAAAATTGATGAGATTTCTTGATTATTCACAATATAATACAAAAAAAATCCTAGTGTTTTAAGGAATAGGAAGATTCTGTGGCTGCTATTTAAGCATGTTCAAACTAGAGGAAAGATGTAGTTAACTGTGGAATAGGTAAAACTTAGAAATTTTTTTTCAAGGAATGGAAGGAATTACAAATTACTTTAGAGGTTCTAGTTGATCATCCACAAATTATCAGGTATCATCTGGAGAAATTACGTGTTCTTTAAAAGAGATCGTAATAATAAGCGTAGTTATTTCATCTGGATTTCATATGAAGGACTCTCACATCCTTTAATGTCTACAACTGTTACCATGGTTGAAATTATACTAAACACCATGTGAGTAGAGGTTTGGATGAATTAATTCCTTTACACTGAAGGGATAAAAGGAATATTATTATTGAAAATCACACAGCAAGCATGTTAGACACAAACCCCAAAATTTCTTCTTAATTTCACCTAGAAGCCTTACCTCAATATTTCCCATAATTGTAGAAGGTGATCACTTGGTAAAATGGAATGCAAGCCCTTTGTGAATCCTTTCTCGTGGAGCCAAGAGTCCTAAGATTTTATTATTTTTTCTCCTTCCACATTCTGATTAACAGTAAACTTAACTGTATTTATCAGTGTATGTTTACTCACACTGTTTTTAATTTTTTCATTGTTTTATGGTTTGCTGATTTATAGACATGTTTGGTGTTGATTTCTTAGTTATCTGAGTTGGTAGCCAAGGGCAGCCTTGGCTGCAGTGACCATGAAATGGTGGAGTTCAAGATCCTTAGGGCAGCTGGGAGGGTGCACAGCAAGCTCACTACTCTGGACTTCAGGAGAGCAGACTTTGGCCTCTTCAGGAATCTGCTTGGTGGAGTACCATGGGATAGAGCCCCGGAGGGAAGAGGGGCCCAAGGACGGTGGTTAACATTCAACAGGCACCTCCTCCAAGCTCAGGAGTGATGTATCCCAACAAAAGGGAAGTCAGGCAAAAATACCAGGAAAACAAAAACATCAAAAGCAGCATGACCAGCAGGTTGAGGGAGGTGATTCTCCCCCTCTACTCTCCTCTTGTGAGACCCCACCTGGAGTACTGTGTTCAGGTCTGGGGCCCCCAACAGAAGGTAAGAAGGACATGGACCTGTTGGAGTGAGTCCAGAGGAGGGCCACAAAGATGATCAGGTGGCTGGAACACCTCTCCTATGAAGACAGGCTGACAGAGTTGGGGTTGTTCAGCCTGGAGAAGAGAAGGCTCTGGGGAGACCTTATAGAGGCCTTCCAGGACTTAAAGGGAGCCTACAGGAAAGATGGGGAGGGACTTTATACAAGGGCATGTAACTATAGAACAAGGGGTAATGGTTTTAAACTGAAAGAGGGTAGATTTAGGTTAGATAGTTGGAAAAAATTCTTTACTGTGAGGGTGGTGAGGCACTGGAGGAGGTTGCCCGGAGAAGTTGTGGCTGCCCCATCCCTGGCAGTGTTCAAGGCCAGGTTGGATGGGGCTTTGAGCAACTTGGTCTAGTGGAAGGTGTCCCTGCCCATGGCAGGGGGGTTGGAACTAGATGATATTTTTAAGGTCCCTTCCAACCCAAACCATTCTATGATTCTATGATTTTAGATGACACTAAATTAGCTGTTTCATGACAGCTGATGTTGTTGAGCTTGGGGTCATAAGCTCTTTAAGAAGAGAAAGAAACCAGAGCCAGCAAATTTAGTATTAACTTTGTTTTTTCTGTGCAGCACTGCATAGTTCACTGTAGCTGTTCTTAGCAGTTTTCCCTGAAATCTGGTTAGTCTTTTCCTGTGAACTACACTCCAGAGTTTAACTAAATAGCCATTTCTTTGTGGAAAATTGGATTCCTACTGGGGTTATTTATTTATAAAGTACAATCTTTTTGTTAAGTTTATGGAAGTTATGAAACTTTGTTAAGTCATAATGAAAGTTTATATGTTGTAAGACCGGTCAATTTTTCATCCTAAAACACAGTGAACTCTGTTTCTAAAGTTTTTGGCTTTAATAACTAGCCACAAAGTTGTTAATTTTCAAATTCAGAGAGAGTACCTATAACAATTGAATATGTTTCCATTACCAAATAGCTAAAGTTGGGTTGGGTTGGCTGGGATTTTTTTTGCTCTTTGTGTGTGTGTGTGTGTGTGTGTGTGTGTGTGTGTGTGTTTGGTTTTGTTTTGTTTTGGTTTTATGTTTTCGTTTTAGTTTTTCCTTTCTTCATGATTTCTGTAAAGAGCCCAATCAAGTAAACTTTTATGCAGTGAAAGGAAAGAGCACATTGTGTAAAATCATAAAAGATATGTAAATTAAGTGAATTAACTTAGCATACCAAAATATCCTATTTAAATACTGTGTGTTTCAAAACAGTTACTATAGGAAAAGTGAAAGGGACAAATTTTCCTCAAAGTTTTGAGAGCCTAAAAAAAGCATGGTATAAAATTGAGTGTAGAGGAAAAGATATAACTGACAAAAGATCAAAGAACGTGTTCACAGTTACTGCTAAATGCTTCACAGCATCTTCAATGATATTTTGCAGCACTATGTGATCCCCCATTGTTAGAAATACGTGTTAAATATGAACAGTTCTGAGCTGCAAACAGGAAAAAGCTATGGGGAAGATGAAAGATGAAGGAGGACAGATAATTACTTATGTATAATTTTTAGAGGAAAATGGTAAAAATAAGTATGTATAGCATGTGTTTCTAGATATTTTTTATTCATAGGTATTTGTACTGTAGTTATTTAAGTTAGGTCAGTCCTATGCCATAGTATTTTTTTGCCACAAGTCTTACAGTCCTCAGGGGAAGTCCAATATGGAAAGAATATAAAATATATCAGGTTAGTTCCTGCCTTTGAGTAACAGGATACAAATCAGTTTAATTATTTTTTAACAAGCTATAAACTAATGCAGAACAAGCATTTGTAACTCTTACCCCTTCTATTTCCTTGTCTTGCCTGGAAAAAAATTTTGCACTTACTATGTAAGATGGGGTGGACAAGACTGAAAATAATTTAATGATTAAGCTTCAGTTTGTGCCATTCCTTTACCTACCATCTGTACATTTAAAACTGTTGAAAAAATATGTCCTTTGAAGAAGAGTCTGAAGAATCAGGTTTCCTATCTAGAAGTGTTTGCCTCAGACATCAGACAACAGACATATGCACTGACTTGTGTGGCTTCTCTTGCAGTGAACATTTTTATTTATTTTATGCAAATAAACAGGTTTAATATTAGGACTGAAGATGAAACTTTCCTGTCCCAGAATTTCTTGCAATGCATTGTGCAACATGCAATGTAATATTATTGTTCTGCAAGTTGAGGGATGGGGATATAAGTTTCCAGTAAAAAAATGAAAACTGATCCTTTGTCATTGAACTCTTCCATAAATATTCCTGTAACTGGAATTGTACTTGGTAGAAATAAAAGTGATTTTGCAAATCTTTAAAGTTAAAAACAGATTCTTTGCTCTCTCCAGGTAATTGTTTTCCCTTTTGCTGATCTTGGAATGCTAAGTGAAATGTAGCAGCAAACATCAGCCCTCTGTATTTTCCCTACAACTGTTAGGCAATTCAGTAGTGTAGAGAGCTTAGGTTTTTTGGTGGGTTGGGTTTTTTCTTTTTCAATTTATTTAAAGTGTTTAGTACTGAGTAAGGCAAAACAGCCTTCCCAAAATAAGAAATAAAGTTCTTTGTATAGACAGTAAGTAGTTTTATAACTGTTTCAAATATTACTTGTGATCCAGTCCTACCATTTCAGACATCAAGATGCAAGTGATCTGAAGCAAATATATTGTTGCTATACCATTAAGGTATATACTCAATGATTATAATAGTAAGTTCGAAGAGACATCTCAGCATTGTAAAAAACCCTACTTTTCTCATTCCTGCAGCATCTGTACAAATACTACATTATTTGTAAGTATTAGTTTCCATGAGTAAAATCTCCTCTATTTATTTTTACACTACTTGTACACATTCAAGGCATTGTCGTTCATAAGACTGGAAAAAGATTGTAAAAAACCTTTTCCTATGACAAAAAATAAGGTGTTTGCTTAGTAAAATGTCAGTTACCTAAATCCAAGTGGACTTAACAGCGTCCTTCATTCTGTACTGCAATTGTGCCTGTCAGTTGGATAATATTCGGTTTTTGTTTGAAATACTTTCTTGGTAATATCTTCAGGGCATGAAAGTTGTCCTCGATTGTCTTTTATAAACAACACTCTTGTTATACTGTGCTGCAAAATAGACATTATGAAATGTGATATTTGATTTTACAGCAGTATTTTTGACTGTGGGCCATCTCATATTAACCCATACCTAACCAGTTGTCAATCCTTCACCCTTCTGCAGCCGATGTCTTTAAAAGGTGGAAAGTGTTTCTACTGTCCTTACCTGTTTGATGTGTTTTACAAGTCTTATTTTAATACAGATAGTCTTCTGAAAACTTATTGTTTGAAGAATGTCCTTGAAATATGCCTTTTCCATTTCTGTTACAGAGGTGCTGATGATTGATAGGCTATATTTAGATTGACAGATTAAATGGCAGACTGATTGTTGTGGGATAGCCTGCATTAATTCTGTTAAACACTCTTCAAAATAGGGTGGTTGTACACAAATGTCTGTTGGGAATGCTTCTTACTCTAAGCCAAGTATAAACTCATGAAAAGTATTGACTAGGAGAGTTGGCCTAAGCAAAATATCCGACAGACACTGTTCTAACCTTTTAAGAGTGTGTGTATATGCTCAAGTTCCTGTGCTGGGCAACATTCCCTGTCAATGCTTATCAGTGGTAGCTGATTACATAAATAAACAGGTTGGCATTTTGAAACACACATAGGTGAAGTGAGACACAGGACTTTGAAGATTTAGCCTGTTGTCAGTTGGTTTTAAGAAGATAGTATATTTTCTCTTACGAGAAACTAAAATAGTTTTTGAAGTATAGTCAAAAGCCTGTGGATTATTTCTAGAGAGTGCATAAAAAGTCAAAAAGAAAAGCAAGCTTGTTGTTAGGAAAAATGTTTGTGTTTCCAGGCTGAAAATGATTGAACACAAGCATTGAGGGCCTGGATAGGAAAGGAAGAAGTTCTGGTTGAAATGCAAGACAGGGTCCATCCATGTGGGAGAATGCTTCAGAAGAGGAGACAATATGACTATTTATAGGTTTCTAAAGACACTTATGTTTTTAAGGAAGGATATCTAAATGATAAAACAGTAAGGCTGAGTTCCAATTTGGGGTATATTTCACGTTGTCTGTTTCAAATCAGATTCTGTTTACAGTCACACCTCATTAAGCATACTGTTTAAGGGTTGGGGCAGGGAAAGTAGGAGTAAAACATGCAGGTCTTGTGTTTGTGTATTTCAAAAGATTGATAGAGGTACGTCTACACTGTGCGGCATTCTAACCTCCTGTTTTTTACTGGAATGTTACTTGCCCATCTCACTGTGTACAGATTAACTGGAACTTTCGGTCTGTTACTTCAGACTAGGTAGTTTGCTTGTAAACCTGGTCACAGATTGAAGGATGGTCAGCACATTGGTCTGGGCATAGTATACATTATATATACAAGTGGGGGAGCTATCAAGTACTTTCTAATACAGTTTATATAGAATTGCACTAAATGCTAGGTCTTGATATACATAAGGCTTCGTAGAGATGGGACAGAAAGATTCAGTTTGGCTTAAAGCACAGACAAGTTATCAGCATTCATCTCATGGCCCGAAGGGCATTGTTAGATAATCAAACCCTACAACAAAGAGTGACAGGTGAAAACATGACTGTTTCACAAAATAAACTTTCAGGGGAAGGGGGGAAGAGCTGGAAAAATATTATCATTATAAATAATTTTATAAACACCATTAAAGTAATAAATTCTAATCTTAAATATTTTATTTCTATTTTTAACAATGCACAGTTATTTAAAACCCTTAAAAGGACAGGCTGTCATTTAGGTAATGCAGAGATTCTATTTTCCTGTACCACTTAATTAAAAAGTATCTACAAGTGAAAAATGAAACCCATGGGATATTAAAATACTGCATATAAACCTGCACTAATGTACTTAGTATCTGATTCTGATACCACACATGAGATTAGTACAAAAGAAGTATAATATATAATGCCAATAATAGAATTAGATACTTAAAAGAAATGTGATACTTAGAGCCATTAACAAAAAGTACCTTTTCACATGAAGAACTTTAAATGCTGAGCTATTTACTTATGATATTGATCCAAATAATGATGGCTTACAGTTTCTTTGTTTCAGGAAACAGTGTGAGAAATGTGATAAGATCAATAATGTTTTGACCCTCGATTTTATTCATAGTACACCTTAATTCTTTATATCTATCTAGTTACCTTTGAATTACAAAAATGTTTCTATAGAGAATGCTGACAGTGGCTGAACCATTAGGCATGATTTGTTATGACCTCAGTCATAAATAAATCTCACCATTAATGTAGCATGCAATATATCACAAAAAATAGCTCAGTAGCAGCTTCTGGTAACACTGGTGTTATGTCACTTACTAACATCTCCAGATGCTCTTGGAAGGTATATTTCAAAATCTGTTTCGACAACAGAAATGGACATTTTCTGACTTTCAGTGGCCTTTGGATCAGGCTCAACAGCTGAAGAGGTCTTTGAATCTCACAGACCTGCTTTAACAATCCTTACTGTTACAGTTACTGCACCTGCACAATAGTTTTGTTCAGTGTACAGCTTTCCACTGCTAGTTATGGCATTCCTCATTCCTCCAGCAAACCTGAATATCAAACTAAATTTTTCTGAACAAAGAATGTGGCTGGGGAACCTTTTTTTGTTAAGAATTAGGAAAAAAAAAAAAATCAGGTCTGTTCGAAACATATTAGAAAGCAATTACTGGTAGGTTGTCTTCAAATGTTCTAAGACAAAAGGGTGTAATAGGAGATAGTTTAGACAAGCTTACAGGTAAAATTGGGGAATACTTTTAAGGGAAGGGAAGGAAATGAAGCTATGTTTTTGTTTGAAAACCAAACCAAACAAAATGAAAATCTCAGGTAATGCTATGCAAGTTCTATGAACTGACACATCTGGTTTTGGTTAAGAAAATTCACATTCTTTTATTTTGTAAGCTCAGTAGAGGTAAATTGACATTTTAACAGAAAAAGTCAGATTAAAAATCCCATGGCTCCAAGAATACGAGTGAAGTAGATTTGTACTTGATATACCAGTACATAAAAATCGAAGACAAAATGTAATTCTGGAAGACAGTTTGCTATCTATTTGCATAGGAGAAAGAAAATTAAAATTAAGTACATTTAATTGCTTAACCTTATATAAAGGGAAACTTAAGCTGCTGCTGACATTTTGCTTCTAGTTGAAGTGCATTGCAGTGAAGACAGAATTGTGTGACTGAATTGATAAAATTCAAATTCTTTGCACACATAAAAAAATTTAATTGCATTTGGATTACCTGAGTAACATATACTGTATGATTATGTCTACTTTTACCTTTTTAAGATAGCTTCTCAATTACTTCAGCAGTTTCTATGGTCTCTTTTAAATAGCAAATGAAGAATGAGTGGAATTGCCTCAAAGTTAAAGAAATGAGGTAACGAACACTTGCAAGCAGATAATACCCTTGGAAAGGTGTATGATTTGACAATGCCCATATGAATAGTTTCATATTACAAGATGCAGAGAATCTTACCTGAGAATCCAGTTTATTAATGCAAATAAACCTTTTATTGAGAATTAATATAAGCTTTTCTAATTCTTTCACCCCACAAACTAGACAAAACATCCATTCTTTAAATTAGGAGATATTCCTCTAGATCTTAACAGATGTATGTGAAAGCTGTATAACTTTACATTTTTTCTGGGTCTCCAAATTCCTGAATTAAATGAGATTGCCTCAGAGCTCAGATTTATAAGCTTCCCATATATGAAATTGATTCCTCATCAATTTCTTTCTCCTCAAAACTTTTTTTCTATATTTCCCCCTGCTACTGTTAAAATTGTTGTCATAGAATGGTATAAAAAAAATGTTAATATCACACTGAATTTAAATAGATCTATGATCACCAGTGCCTTCTTAGTGTTCATTCAACTTGTGTTCTTACTTAAAATAGAACTGAAACTAGTGTTTTCTTCTCCATTTCATTGACTTTATCTTTTGGTACTATAGATGTTATAGAGATAAACTATACATAGTATGACATGATATTGAATAACAATGTAATGTGTTGTACAGATTTATAAAGAACCAGTGTTTTCACTTGATCTGTTAAAAAATTGTTGACCCTTTTGAAATTATAAAATTATTTTACTTACAATCCATTGGTATATATCTAAACAGCCTCAATATTGTCTTCCTTCTGGCAGAAATACTATGTGGCATTCTGCCCTGCTTCTTTGATTATTGTATATATATATTATTCTTGAAAAGCTGAATCAAAGTAAACTGTATATGTCAATCAGTAAAAGCAGTTACTTTCAATTATAACTGAAATGATAATACTTCTTTTAAGATGCAAGCTTTTGGATGCCTTCTGCCTTCAAACTTTATGTGTCATCTCTACTCCTATCTTACGGAGGCAGAAATTTCATATATTAGGAACAGTGATGTTCTTGTGATGATACCGTAGGAAGGATTCAGTAGGACAGAACAGAATGCTGACCTATTATGTAGTTATCTACCACCTGCAAGGTTTCACACATTCACTTATAGGTCCCATGACAAAGTGGATAAAACCCCACTATTTTTTGCCCCTAAATCCTTGAGTGAAAAAAATAGTTTACTAAGAGAAACTATTTTGTCTCCCAAGCCTTATCCATTGGTCAATCTTTTCTAAGTTCTTGATCTTGTCTGATGTCTTGATTATCTTGTCTGTTAATTATGAAGACTGGTTTACAACATATTAGTAAAATAAACTTAAGTAGATATTTTGATTTGATTAAACAAAATTCTTCATAAGAACAAAGTCATGTCAAATGACATTTTCATTGGTATGTTCAATTTTGATGAGTTTGAAGCCTTTGATCTTGTTTTCATTGCTGTAACGGTTATGGTATATTGATAACAAATGTTTTGTGTGAAAGAATTTTATTGAACACAAAATGTATTTTGATCTCTTTTCAACACTTTATTTCATTATAAATTATGACTTTTCAAGTTTCTTCCTGAATCACGGCAAAATCAGTTTGTTTAAATGAACATTTAGTATGGAGTCTTACCTGCTGTAGAATCATAACACCACATAAAATAAGACATGAAGTGTTCTTAAAAGGTCATTGAGCCATTGACTTCCCCAAAGGTAAATACATTATCCTTAAACTATTCTTTATGTTTGATATGCTCTTTAAAATCTCCACTGACAGGCATTTTTTAACTTCTTTACATACCGTCTTCTCATTATCCGCTACCTCTATGTTTGGAAAGTGTTTTCAACAGCATGTTTGTATTATATTTTTCTCACTTCATCTTGTAGATCATCAGATTTAAACCAGTTTGCATTCACATTGTCAAAGTTCTTGTTATCTAAGGTAAGGCTTAACTATAATAATCACCCTTTGTCTTTGGTTATTACAACTTGCTTCTACTGGGACTTCTTGGTTTTCTGCTAATACCTTTACCACCAGACAACACTTACTCAGCTTCACTGGCATTTATTTGGCACTTCACAGTTACCAAGTAAGTCCTGAAGCACTGACAAAAAAACCATAACAATCTGTCCCTGTAGTTTTTGGTTAGCACATATCTGAGAACTAGAGGTAATATACCTAGGCAAAATACGGATATGCACTACACAATGAGAAAGGTCACTTTGCTGCTTGCAAAGAAAGACCAGCAAAAAAAAGCTAGCTGATTGACTTCCTGTCTTATATTTTCCTACCCACTACAAATTTCAGGATCACTGCTGCTTGAATTCTGTTTGCCTTACTAGACTGAAGAGCAGGAAAAAAAAAAAAAAAAAAAGAAAAAAAAAAGAGTAAAAAAGGGCTGAGCAATACATGTTCCTTTGTGGAAATCAAATGCTTTTATCACTTAGCTGTAAGTGATGAACAAGATCTGCAATGGTTTTGCCACAAGTTTGTCATCCCCCTGAGAACAAACTATTTGAGTAGTGGATTCTCTTCACTTTAGATGGCTTGAACTGAATCATCTCAGTCTGAATTACAAGTCCTAGTTTTCTGTACTGTGAACAGAGAGACACTCCTGCAGAGGACAGTTCAAGTAAACTATGTTAGTTGGTTACATCACAGTGAGAAAGAAGCAAAACAAACTAACAGTGTTATGTTCTTTACAGTGGTAGTATGGCTCTCATACTTCCAGCGTATGGTACTTAGAGAGGCAGGAGAGGGACTGATAACAATGGAGTTATGTCAATAGATAATTTGTCCCCAGTGTACGTTACATTTCTTCAGTCTCTCATTGGGAATGCTACAGCAGAACAAGACAGTCACTTTTAGAAGTCTTAAAAAAAAATAATCTTCACTTCCAATAAAGATTCCACAATGAAGATGTTTTTGGAAAATCTGCTTCAATATCAGGATGTCTTGTACTTCCAGATACCTTATTGTAAAATACTCAAAGATGGCATGCTATTAATATTTTATTCTGAGAAGTAAGAAAAAAGAGAGAGTCTTATGCAGATGTTTATTGTTCTTCCTGGGAATTTTGCTAGGAGACCATTAGTGTATTTACTCGTCTACTAGAAATTGTGTTCTGCAAATACATTTTATCCTGTTCATTGATACCTGTAGCATGCTCTGGAAAACTTTTCAAAGTCAAGTCAGAAAGTATGACTGTACATATAACTAACTTGATATAGCTCGTCTGGGCATTAGGTTAGTTGGGGCACTTGAAACAACCAGAGGAGAATGGACAGCAAATGGACATTGACTTCTGTTTTGAAGCTATCTCTTGCTGGGAGTGGAGAAGATAAAATAAGATACATAGGAATAGAAAAGAACTCAGAAACAGCTTCACTGAAAAAAATAAGTAAAATAGGAACAAGCAGATGACATACATGGTCTGCTGGAAGCTGCAGTGAGAACACACAAGTTATTTTGAAGAGAGAGAAAATTTTGGAGAGGTTCTGATAGTTCTGGTTACTAATATATAAAAAGGTGCTGAGCTGCAGACCACAAAAAAGAAAAATCTGTAGACATCATCAGGACTGGAAATTAGCCTGCTGCTTCCATCAGGCTGTTTCTGAACTTTAGTTTCAAAAGGAGTAGTTATTCCAACAATTTCCTCTGAGGCAAAGGAGCTAGTTGAGCACCAACAGATAGTCAAGAGGAATATAGCTGTATGATGTTGCATTGTGATTGGTATCTTTTCCAGGACAAGCTACTTTACAATGAGATTTCTCAAACTGAGATTACCTGTGGTGAGTAGGGGAAAAAGTTTCATTCTGTTAGATACAGATTCATTCTAGGTTTGATATTTTCATTTCAGTGGTTTGTGATCTAGAAACACTTAATCTGCGTAAAGTTTTATAACATTATATGCATATAACATAATATATAAAAACATTTTATATGTGCGTGTATACAGATATATATATCTATCATATTTTGTAATGTTTTAGCCTGGGAGGGAAATAATTTGTCTAGTGTCATAGTAAATGCACATTTGACTTAGGCTTACAGAATTGTGTCTAGTCCTTGAGAGAAATTAAAATGGGAAGAAACAAGTCTTAACACCACTCACCAGTACAGAGGACATCTCTAGATTTTAGCAGAAGGAAAGGCTCTTTGTTCTCTTTTTCCCTCTATCATGACCTTATTTGTTTGTTTTGGTAGAAATTTTGTAGCATGAATGACTTAATGAGCTATTTTCCAGAAGCTGAATGCTAAAAATTTCTTTGTTATGCACAAGAAATGGCAGTAGAGGCTTTATGTGACTTAGAAAAGGTCAATCTGGGGCAAATCTCTAGTGGGTTAGTTTCAAAATAATCATTGAGCTTTAGCCCTTTTTAGCTAAGGTAGATATGTTTTTAAATGCACTGTACGAATCAGCGATGTTCAGGTACACCACATCAATCAGCCTAGAGGCTCAGAAGTCAAAATTGGTGTTTGATGTTTACACAGAGAATCAAATAAGAAATGTACTTAGTATACTAATGGGCTTAACCTAAGCTTCACTACTAAGAAGTCACACTATCTCATATAGCCTGAGGAGACACTAAACTGTAATATAAATGATATTTGCTTTATAAATGTAATCACTGATGAATAACAGAAGTATAGCAGAGTAAATATGATGAAACAATACACTGTGTATCTTAAAAGCAAGAAGGTCTTTGTCTTACCTAAAATAGCCAAAAATTTGAACTGATTTAATGAGTTTCAGAAGCTAAAACAATTGTGTATTTTAATGAATATTTGGAAGATTTCATAGAATATATGTATGGCATGTACGTGTAAAAGAGCAACCACCATGAGACCCTTGCAGCTAATAATGAAACTGTTATGGCTATGTTGTGGTTTAACCCCTGTAGGCAGCTAAGCCCCACACAGCTGCTCACTCCCTCCCCATCAGTGGGATGGGGAAGAGAATCAGAAGCACAAAAAAACAACACCATGTCGGTTGAGATAAAGATCTTTTAATAGCTAAAAAAAGCAGTGCCTGCATGTAAAACAAAATAAGGAATTCATTCACTGCTTGCCATCGGCAGGCGGATGTTAAGCCATTTTTAGGAAAGCAGGGCTCCATCATGCATAACTGTTACTTGACAAGACAAATGCCATAACTCTCAACATCCCCCCCCCCCCCCCCGCCGCCCCTTCCTCCTTCCCTGTAGCTTTTATTGCTGAGCATGACGTCATATGGTCTGGAATATTCCTTTGGTCAGTTGAGGTCAGTTGTCCCAGCTGTGTCCCCTCCCAACTTCTTGTGCACTCCCAGCCTGCTCGCTGGTGGGTGGGGGGAGAAGCAGAAAAGGCCTTGACTCTGTAAGCACTGCTCAGCAGTAACTAAACCATTGGTGTGTTATCGATACTGCTTTGGTCACAAATCCAAAACACAGCACCATACGAACTACTATGAAGAAATTTAAGTCTATCCCAGCCAAAACCAGTACAGGCTGGAAAGACATAATTAATCAGAAAGACATGCTGTGATTACATACAGTCAGAATTCATATATACATACTTCACAGTAATTTTCAAATTGTTTGCTATCTCCATCTGTATTCCAGTCCAGCTTGAAGTGAGACAGTTCCAAGACAGATGCTGTTGTATTACTGGAGCACTGAGACAAATCTATAACATCTTCAGCTATAGGCTACTAGTGCTCTGTATTCCATGGCACAAGCCTCTGCCATGCTGGCATGGTACATGTTTTCACTGAGAGAAGTTCAATTTAATTTAATTCAAATCCCCTGTTGTCTCTGATACATTTTCCTACTTTGTTTTTCATGTACAAGTTCTCCTGTCTTCTCTCTATGATTCCTTTGAGTCTAGTGTTCAGCTTTCTTCTGTAAGCAAATATAGTCTTTCATGTCACTCAGTCTTGAGCAATGTGATGCCCATTGCCAATGTGACACCCATTTACAAGAAGGGTCGGAGGGAGGATCCGGGGAACTACGGGCCTGTCAGCCTGACCTCGGTACCTGGGAAGATTATGGAGCGGTTTATCTTGAGTACGCTCACACGGCACGTGCAGGACAACCAGGGGATCAGGCACAGCCAGCATGGGTTGATTAAAAGCAGGTCCTGCTTGACCAGCCTGATCTCCTTCTATGACCAGGTGACCCACCTAGTGGATGAGGGAAAGGCTGTGGATGTTGTCTACCTTGACTTCAATAAGGCCTTTGACACTGTCTCTCATGGCATACTCCTTGAGAAGCTGGCGGCTCAGGGCTTAGACAAGTGTACACTTCGCTGGATAAAAAACTGGCTGAACGGACAAGCCCAGAGGGTTGTGGTGAATGGGGTTAAATCCAGTTGGTGGTGGGTCACAAGTGGTGTTCCCAGCGGCTCAGTGTTGGGGCCAGTTCTGTTTAATATCTTTATCAATGATCTGCACGAGGGGATCAAGTGCACCCTCAGCAAGTTTGCAGAGGACACCAAGTTGGGAGGGAGGATTGATCTTCTTGAGGGTAAGAAGGCTCTACAGAGGGATCTGGACAGGCTGGATCGATGGGCCGAGGCCAGTTGTATGAGGTTCAACAAGGCCAAGTGCTGGGTCCTGCACTTGGGTCACAACAACCCCATGCAGCGCTACGGGCTTGGGGAAGAGTGGCTGGAAAGCTGCCCGGCAGAGGAAGACCTGGGGGTGCTGGTTGACAGCCAGCTGAATATGAGCCGGCAGTGTGGTGCCCGGGTGGCCAAGGCGGCCAATGGCATCCTGGCCTGTATCAGAAATAGTGTGGCCAGCAGGAGCAGGGAGGTGATTGTTCCCCTGGTGAGGCCACACCTCGAGTACTGTGTTCAGTTTTGGGCCCCTCACCACAGGAAAGACATTGAGGTGCTGGAGTGTGTCCAGAGAAGGGCAACCAAGCTGGTGAGGGGTCTAGCACACAAGTCTTATGAGGAGCTGCTGAGGGAACTGGGGTTGTTTAGTCTGGAGAAAAGGAGGCTGAGGGGAGACCTTATCGCTCCCTACAACTGCCTGAAAGGAGGTTGTAGTGAGGTGGGTACTGGTCTATTCTATCAAGTAACTAGTGATAGGACAAGAGGAAGTGGCCTCAAGTTGGGGCAGGGGAGGTTTAGGTTGGATATCAGGAAAAATTTCTTTACTGAAAGGGTTGTCAGGCATTGGAACAGGCTGCCCAGGGAAGTGGTTGAGTCACCATCCCTGGAGGTGTTCAAAAAGTGTGTAGACGAGGTACTTCAGGACATGGTTTAGTGGTCATGGTGGTGTTGGGTTATGGTTGGACTCAATGATCTTAAAGGTCTTTTCCAGCCTAAACAATTCTATGATTCTATGATTGTTCTACAGGTGATAAAAGCATTTATTTTAAAAGAGAGATGGGATGGCTGTAGATGCACCTAAACAACAGGAAGTAGTTACTAATTTTCTCAATTCTGCTTTGGTACCTCTTAAATGCACCATTTCTTTGGAACCTGATACAGAACGACATTACCTTCATTATGCTGTAAAATAATCCTTTCTTTGCTGATTGCCTATTTTACTAGAATTAATTTTGATGAAATGACAAAAGAAAACTACAGCACTAACTTTCTCCCTTCACTATTTCTTATGCCAAGTTCAACCTTGGTTTAACACTTGATTTCAAATACATGACAGTAAGGGTGAATTAGGTTTGTTATTCTGAATAGCTATTTGAGACTGGAAAAACTACCACATGACTTTCAAAACCAGATCTAGAAGGATTAGACTGTTAAGCAAAATAGAAAGCAATTTCCATATGTGCATGCAGTGAAGGCAGAAAGCCAAAGAGCTCTAAGTGTAACCTTTAAATATGCTGACACTGTAAGGTGCGATATTAGATTTACTGTTATGTTCTAAAAAGTTTTGTCTGCATTCCTAAATTTCTCATGCAACAAACTAGTTTGACACAAGAGACACAAGTATACATCTGAGAACTCTCTGTCTGATGAATTGGAGGGCTTCTCATGCAGAGCATCCAAATAATCAGAAATATAGATCACTGAAGTATATTCCTACTCCCTGACAGGTAAAATCTGCAGCATGAGAGATCCTTTTAATTCAGCATAATGAGGTCTTCCATATGCTATCTACCTCATATCCAGTCTCTTAAAGCCACTTGTTTTTTGAGCATTTCCTGATACTAATCACCTAATTCAACCAGTAAAATCTGCTTAACTCCTTGGTGCCACAGGGATAAAGCTGTCAGGTGACTCATAGCCAAAGAAAAAATCAGTCATCTCCCAGTTACGTATCACAGAACTTAGTTTTGAGTCATCCATTCCCAAACAGAACCTGCTACCCAAAGGTGGTGTCTTGAGGTTCTCTGTACAATATACAGGAATGATGAATGCCTCAGAGATAGAACATAAAAAAACCTTTGTATGCTAATTGTGGAAACAATCTGGAGCTATCCAACGGAAAGACCTAAACACAGTGGTATGCCTCCACTCTCATCTTTCTCTAGAGCTCAGGGGCTTGAATCAGGTCTACAAGGAGAGAGTATCTGTTCACTTGCATACAAAATACACTTACTAACTGAAGGAGTTAAGCAAGGCTATTTCTAAAATGTGATTTCTGAAGAAGACAGAAGTGGTTTCTTATTGTAAATCAACTCAGCATTTGAAATGACCCTGCTCAAAAGGAGCATATATAGGTCTCTATCAGTTGAAGAGAAGCACATTTCCAAGGGAAAATTACAGGACGTTTCATACTCAGAAAAAAGAAAAACACCCTCCCCCCCAAATCAACAACAACCAAAAAAAGCCCCCAAAATTTGAAAACCTTAAGTCACTCTACCCTTTTACAGAAAGATTGCCACTAGGGAGAAAGAATTAAAAGATTAGTAAAGAGAAAAAGTAATCATAATTTAGCATGCATATGTTCAGCTGCAAATTTGAGACATCCATGTCTAAATAAAGGCCTAGAATTCAGTTGCCTAGAAATAGGTGCCACTTGGTAGATCCTAAGGTATGTCACCTGGTCTCCAGTTTTCTTTTTAGAAGGGACAGAAGAGTTCCATAGGTCCCTGTGACTACATATGGATAGGTCTCTAAGCTGCCATTACAATCAACAGAGATCAGGATCATGGCCTCTGGTCAGTCACTAGAACAGGTTCCCCAGGGAAGTGGTCACGGCACCAAGTCTGTCAGAATTCAAGGAGCATCTGGACGATGCTCTTAGTCATATAGTTTAGTTTTGAGTAGTCCTGCGAAGAGCAGGGAGTTGGACTCAATTATCTTTATGGGTGCCTTCCAACTTGAGATAATCTATGATTCTATGATCTAATTACCTAAATATAAGTGATGAGTGCCCTTTGAGGCTCCCTAAGTATCTGGAGCATCCACATGGGATTGGAAGACATCATACCAGAGAAAACTGATATGTTGTGGAGTGTCATCTGGAGGCCAGGTAGGGAGGGAGGTAGTAGATCATCTTAAATGCCACAAACATCTACAAAGTAACAACTGAATTGAGTCCTTTATCACAGTAATCACTAGAGGTATGAACATCTAAAATTTAGTGTCCATGATCTGAAGATAAATTGCCATCCCAGAAATCTGCTGTTTTCTTTGATAAGCTGTACTCAGCTGAAAAAGGGAAAGTATTATATTCTTTGACCTGGCCCCATGGAACTGTTAACAAATCCAAATCAAACTTTTTTTTTTTTTTTAATTGTTATTGCTAATTTAAAATATCAGCCATAAAACCTTCCTTAGAAAAGGAGTGAAAAATTTAGGTTTCCTCCCTTTCCATTGCTAGTACTTGAACCATGGGGCAGCAATGTCATATTCTCCAGGAACACCTTATTGCAGCCTTTCAGTTCTTAAAGGGTGCTTATATGAAAGACAGAGAAAGACTTTTTTCAGGGGCCTGTAGTCACAGGACAAGGGACAATAATTTTAAACTGAAAGATGGTACATTTAGATTGGCTATAAGGAAGACTTTTTTCATAATGAGGGTGATGACACTCAAAGAGGTTACCATGAGAAGTGGTGGGTGCCCCATCATTGGAATTGTTCAAGGTCAGGTAGGATGGTACTCTAAGTAACCTGATCTAGTGAAAGATGTCCCTGCCTATGGCAGAGGGGTTGGACTTAGATGATCTTTAAAGGTTTCTTCCAACACAAACCATTCTATGATTCTTCCTTGATCGGTCAGATTTTTTTGCCCAAATAAGTTGTTTTCATCCTTTCTATTCCAAAGTGGTAACACTCCAACATGAGAGACGAAATGGTATTTCATTTGTAAAGCTGTTTTATAAAAGCGATTTAGTTGACATTGTCATTGTTGTTTTTCATCTATGTGGTTAGTGTTCACACTACTGACAAGCTCAGTGCTTAAGGACAACTAGTTGTCCCTTCACTAAATTTACAGATTCTGAAATGGGTTAGTTAGCACTTAACTGCATAGGCTAAGAGAACAGTGGGAACTGCAACATCTGAAGTTCTTTGGATGACAAATATTGATATTGGCATTTATCACCTATCTATTCTCAGTTACCTCAGTAATCTTTGCAACCACCCTAAGTGTAATACTAAGGTTTGGCAGTGGCCATGTGTGTAATAGATAAAGATCGTGATGAGTATAATTATTGTTTACAGTTTTGTCCTCTGTTTAAGGGGTTAATATTCTTAATATTCTTATTTCAAACTGTTACCTCACTACTCTTATTTTCCAAACTGTGTTTTTTGTGACATATTGCATCTTGGTCAATGGCATTATGTAGAACTAAGGAAGGCATAAAAATGTCCTTTAAACTTTCTGGTTTTATCAATTTTCCTGCAATTTTAAGAATATTTCTGAAGATATTTATTAAAATAAACTGGCCAATGTTGTAGATTACTTTGACAAGTGTTATTATTGCAGGGGAAAATAAAATATTAAAAAGTAAAATGCAGAATACCAATTACAACTTTTTCTCTTTTGATTATAATAAATTTAATCTTCTGTGTTTAGAGAACTGATTTGAAATAAATGGTGTAAGGTCTAAAATACTAATTACTTTTATGTATCATAAGTAGTTTCCCTTATAGTTTTCATGAGAAGGGGTAGACTATGAAAGATACTTGTTTCTGGAAAATATTTTGTCAGCAGTGTGTTTTTATTTTTCAACTCTTGAAGGGATTTTTGTTTTATTATCAGTGAAAACCTTGTTCATATGCTAAAGATATAGGCTTTTTCTCAGAAGCTTAATCTCTGTGTTATTGTGTGGAACAGTTGTATCTTTGGTTTTCCAGTCACTAGCAGTAGAAAGTTTGGTTGTAGGCAAGCAAACACATAGCTGTTACTTGAAAAGTTTGAATCATATTTGACACGAAATATTACCTTATATATTATATATATAGTGATCAATATTTTTATGACCCTTTTTGTATAATTTTACAAAATTATGACATTTCAATTGTCAGAAAAAAAGCTGTAGAAATATTTTAAAATAACTTGAAATACACGTTGCGTTCATTCAGGCTTGACCTATGATAATAAACCGAGGACGACCTGGTCCCAGATCCAAGTACATATCTGTCAAATTTGTTAATCGTTAACACAGCCTCAGATGTGGTTTTAAACAGTTCTAATTATTCTCCCAGTAAGGACCAAATATGTTTCAGAACTTGGCAGATGTGGAAAGCATTCCTCATTGGAATTTAGAAATGATCACCCTGTTTTGGGAGCAAGAAACTTCAGACATATTAGTCCTATGGGTGACTGAACATGGAAGAGTAATTCCCACCTGTACAGGTATGTTAAAAAAAAAAAAAGGAATATCCTTTCAGCCTTTGTAATTTCTCTAACATATAGAAGGAAACAAAATAAGATCATACTGATTATTTTCTTTGTGATTTATTTTTGGATTCTGATATTAGCCCAGATACTGAGGGATTGTTTTCTGGATGATAAGTTTTCTCTTAGATCTGTGCATCTCTAATTTTACATTTAAATTAAGAATTTGAGCTCCAGCTTTGTAAGAAAATCTTTCTTTAGGATGGAGATTCCAGGAAGTGCTGATTTTTCTGTTGTTATTTTCTCCTTTGATAATAGAAAGTTTTTAGCAGTATGTGCTAAAGGATGTCTTCAGGAATCCCAGGTCCCAGAGTCCAGGGGAAAGGTTGGAGCAAGGGACATGATAAACCCTTGGCAGGTACATCCTGGGAGTCCTGGTAGACACCAAGTTAAACATTAGACAGCAATATGCTCTTGCTGCAAAGAAAGCTAATGGTATCCTGGGCTGCATTAGGCAAAGCATTGCCAGCAGGTTGAGGGAGGTGATCCTCCTCCTCTACTCAGCACTGATGAGGCCACACATGGAGTACTGGGTCCAGGTCTGGGCTTCTGAGTACAAGAGAGACATCGATATGCTGGAGTTAGTTCAATGAAGCGCCACAAAGATGATAAAGGGTCTCACCATCTGTCATATGAGGAAAGGCTGAGAGAGCTGGGACTGTTTACCCTGGAGAAGAGACGGCTCAAGGGGGGGATCTCATCAATGTATATAAATACCTGAGGGAAGGGTGCAAAGAGGACAGAGCCAGGCTCTTTTCAGCAGTACCCAGAGACAGGACCAGAGGCAATGGGCACAGACTGAAACACAGGAGGTTCCATCTGAACATCAGGAAACACTTTTTTACTGTGACAGTGATGGAGCACTGAAATAGGTTTCCCAGGGAGGTTATGGAGTGTCCATCCTTGGAGGTACTCAAAATCCATCTAGACATGATCCTGGGCAACTGGATCTAAGTGGTCTTCCCTGAGCAGGGGGTTGGATCAGATGACCTCTAGAAGTCCCTTCCAACCTCAACTGTTCTGTGATTCTGTGATGTTGTTTCCACTTTTTTTGGTTCTAAAACCATTTCAGTTCTGTAGGTATAATATGTCAGTGTTTACAATAGGGAAATATCTTTTTGGACCTGTATACACTTCTGACTAAGCCTCTGGAAAAACTAGAAGCTGTTTCCCCACCAGGTCTGGGGGAATCTACTCCTGTTTGTCTTCTTTAGTTTAAACACAGAAGCAGCGAATATTCTAAAAAACAAACCAAGACAAAACAAAACAAACAAAAAAACAACAGCAAAGGGACTATGTTACTCTATGATCCTGTTAAGTTACCTAGCAGTAGTATAGTGTTAATGATAATTACCTAATAAATAATGAATTAATATTACACACCACTGCAATTCCACCACCACCACCCCATGTATCTCCCCCGCTGAAGGAATGAATTATATGGAAAATGCTAATTATGTTACTTAATATACTTTTGAAAGCTGCATTGCTAGTATTTAGTCTGTGATATGTAGATACAGATAATGTACCTGGAAAAAGTAGAGAAAGGAAGAGATCAAATAATGGGACAGAAGTGAAACTGCTTCAGTGTGCCATGATTTCCTCCAAAAGCTGTAGGCTTTCCCAAACTGAAAAAAAGGCTGTCAAAGACTATATTGATTTGATACTTCAAAAGGCTATGGAGTGCATTCAGTGCAAGTAAGAAGTCTGCCAGGGGATTTGTAGGATGGAATATTTTCCGTTAATTAAGTATACAGTCACTCATAAGCTACTAGAAATTTAGCTGGACATGAATTAGTTCCTGAATGCATTTACTTAATTAAATCTTGTTCAGTGTTACTTCCCCATAGAATCACTAATTTTGGTTCAGCTAGGGGTTAAGGTGATTTAGCATTATAAGAAACATCTAAAAGAAAATAATTCTTTCTGATTTTAGAGGTACAGTGCATTATTTTTTTTTAAGAGACTGCCAAATTTTAAACAGAAACAGGGAAAATAAAAAATTTAAGAAGGAGTAATAGATTCTCAGGACCATGCCAGCCTTAGCTTTTGAGAACAGTGTCTAGACATGAGAGAATGTCAGTGTCACAATAAAACCAGGATGAAAAGTAAATCAATAAAGTCTACCCTTAGCCTTAAGCATTTGCATAAAAATATTCCAAGGGGAAAGCAAAACTGGGTAGATTTGATCTATCCTGAATTTATCAATAGAATTTTATGAGGAAACCTCACATTGCCTTAAATACCTACATATTCCTCAACTGCCTAAAGATATGTATTAGAATATAATTGTCATCCTCCTGGGTAAAATTTTTTCCAGCTCTGTTCATGAATGATAAATAAGCATCTTTAGATAAATCAAATATTTACTGCTTAAGTGGAATTCCTCCTGAGGGAGAGGAGATACCACACTTGTAGTTGCAACTAAGAATATACCTATTTTCATACATACAGAGATTAAGACAAACTAAAAAAGACAAACTTTAAAACATTTGACAGATCCAAAGTTGAAGGAATACCAGGCACTTCAGTAGTGTTAACTATAACATTTCAAGATTCCTTGCATGATTTTCTAAATATTGTCCTGCTATAAGCCTGGGAAGACCAACAGAAAATATAAAAGAGTTTTATGTTTGAGTTACTCCAGGTTTTGGTCAAAAGACAGAAGAGTGGGAAAAATCTCCCATTTTAATTATTTTTTTTTTTAAATTGTACTTTATACACAGAAACAACAACAACAATAAAGTGGGCCACCAAAGGGTTCTGTCTAACTTACCCCCAGTGCCCTGCAGCATTATGATCACTCAATTGCCTGGTGTATTTTCTGTCCAAAAAGTGCCATGATCTCCTTCTGAAACCTTGTCTCCTAGGTTTCCCTCTTGAGGAACAAAACTGTAAAATAAGGAAAATCTTATGTATTTCTGAGTTGGAAGATACAGATTGGAAGGTAGCAGCAGTACTCCCTTGGGCAGAGGAATGCAGATGTTCTCACATGGTCATTAGTTCAGGCATAGTCTCTCTAATTCATGCTCAATAAATAGTATGAAATTTCTGAAGAATGGTATAAACTGTCTGAAGAATGTTGGTATTAAGATGTACTGATGATCTTCATTCACTAAATTAAACAAGTAGGTCCACGAGTGCTGGATCTTATAAAAGTCTGGTTTCCACTGACTTTTATTTGTAGCTTAGTGACTTTAGTTTCTAAGTATATATGAGGTATGAATGAAGCTTTTTTTTTAATTTCTGGAACTCATTTATTGAGTTCTTCACCACAGCAAAATGTCGTATGTTATTAGGTGTAAGAATGTTAGCTTTTTCCACAGCTAGAACATTAACCGGGTATGTCCATTTATTCACCTTACTGTTTTAATTGTCTTTTATGCTTCTGAAGGCAGCCAACATTGCATTGAAGAGCTGCTGTCATAGAACACATTCAGGATCACTTCTCAGAGTGCACATTCAAGTAGAATTGAATCTTAAATCATATCCTTTCTCCCATTATTTTTGGAAGAGTCTGTTAATTTCTTACAGCCTATACCCCTTTGAATTCTTCTAGTGGGTCACAAAAATGTAGTCTTTCATCTAAATTTTCCTCTATTCTCTTCTTGGAGATATCTTGGAGATAGTTGTGCCACATTCTTATCTAAAGTAGATGTTACTTTACATCTTTAGGAAAGAAGATGTCTTTTTGTTAGAACATGAAGTGCGGTCACCTGCACTTAAATGGCTAATAAGTAACCCTGTATTTCAGTGAGGTGTAAAACAGTTTTTTTCCCTTTCATGACTGGTTGCTGTGTTTCAGTATGAAATATACCTTGCACTGAAATACATGGTATAGCAAACTATATATTTTCTATATAAACACTAAATAATGTACTTGTTACTAGTTCATAACTAGCTTCTGACCAAGAATTACTAAATAAAATGGGGCCAGACACTACTCTTTGGCCACAAGTTAAGTGGCACATTCTGGCCATATTTACACTATAAAAGCTCTGGCCATGGGTCTTTCCTGTGGCTCCTTTGGTGCTCTCCAGCCCTAATATGTGGCATTGTTTGACACACCTTTTTCTCCAACTCAAAGTGTATGAGATAGAAGTGAAGTTTCTGCTTGCCAGAATGGTGTTTACACAGTATGAAATTTTTGATGTGTGTTGTATTTCTTTAGGATGTGGCATTAAAATATGTGGAGGTGGTTGTAACAGCGTTAGAGCACTGTATGGGATAGAGTAGCCAAACCTGGTGCAGTGTTAGAAATAGCCCCTCTCCAGGGCTACCCTTTGAACCACCGTCTCAGAAGCCTTAGTGCCACAGGCTACATGTGCCAAGGAGCTTTCTAGCACTTAAAAAAATATGAAAAATCATTGACCTAGTAATTAAGATTTTCCACTAGTTCTGCATTATTTAGCAGACTGGACAGAGCCATTGTTGACAGACAAAAATGTGAATTAACCACTCTGGGATTATAATCGGAATGTTATGACTGATCCCCAAACTCTTCCTTGTGAGTATACAATAACGCTGACTATAGGTGAAGTCTTGACCTGATAATGATTTGGGAGTGGGTCACTTACTGTTTTACACAGGAAAAAAAATAAAATTGAGACATTCAAACATGAAACCAAAATAATAATAATAATAAAAAAGGAATATATTAGATTTCTTATCTAGGCTTTTATTTTTGTTGAAGGAATTTCTTTGCAGGGCATCAATCTCTTGCTATGTAACTTGTTACGAGAATGCAGCTGGCATCATCATTATAGCTGTAAATAAGTATTACAGAGTTTCTGGATTTTGAACTGTGTAGAAAACAAGATTGCAATCTATTCCATTATTATTTTTAGAAATCTTCTGGAGAACTGGAAGCAATACTTCATGATGAAAATTGTACAAATATTCTTGTCAATGACCTTAGTGTTTTTTAAAACCCATACTTCTGGAAGGATTAACTCAATAATTTGAGTTTTATAAAGATTTTTAGATAAAGTTTTTCCTTTTTTTCTCCATGTTAAAAGAAACACTCGAATCTTTTTTCTGAAACAGTATTAATAGAGATAAGGAATCAGTTATAACAGGGTTTTCTTTTTCTTAGTAGGTAATTGTAACAGTAGTAGGAAACCAGATTTTCAGAAGTTGGTCTGAGGTAATTGTTCAAAGGTTGGGCGCTTGTATCTCTGCGGTTCTTTTTTTAATAGGGCATTAAGTGATTGACAATGAGGATTGCATTTCCTGTCACAGCAAACTAATATCCTTTTTTTTTCTTTCCTTTTCTTTTTTTTTTTTACAACAGTAATGCTTCTATAGCTTGCTTGTAGCCCAGAATTCTTCTTGCGCTTCTTGAAAAATTCATTAACTGTAAGAATGGGGTGAAAAAATCAAAACGTGAATCATGTCATGACAGATCAATGCATGCCTTTACAACAAAGGGAGGCTATTACAGGGTATCTTGCTCACTGTTTTCTGGATATTCTCTGCATGGTGTAGCTTGCTCCAAGAGGGCAAAAAGTCTGTTTGTTTTATCCTGTTTGCTAAAATGTGGTTCAGAGTAATCCCTTTGGAATTAGATGATATTCTGCCTTCCATGAAAGTAAATGACATGCCTAGAGAAGAACATATTGAAGAGTGCATGCAATGAGAGATACTTCAAACATGGAGAGTGCAGAGCAAGAAGAGATGAAAATGGAGAGCATGGAATAGAAAGATATGAAAATATATAAGAAGGAGGAAGATAATACAGTTTTTCCTAGGGACTTAAAATTAATTTAATGAAGTGTCTTACAACCTAGGAAGCCTTAAGAAGTGCTGGGTGAAAAGCAAAATTAAAGAAAACCCCTTCTTTCTTTTTTTCAGAAGGATGCCAAATATAGCAGAAATTTGCCTACAAAATAATTTCTTTCAGTATCGCTATTTTATAAAGCAGGAGTTGCAAAACAGAGCTGAAGTTTTATTAAGCTGTTTAGTAGCATAAACATCAGTGAGCTGTGTCTCAATTAAACAAAGAGGGTGCAAGAGTTGGTTCAGTCTGTTTCAGAATAACCTGCTCTAAAACCAGTCAATTCTTACACTACACATAAAAAGAACCCCAAAACTCCTCACTGTTGCTATACGTTTTTTTTTCTTCAGAAGCATATCTCTTGTGCTGTATTCCAGTTAGCTCCTTCATCTCTTTTCTACCTGTCTTAGACTGATTCTTGACCCATGTTACCTGGTATGTGTACCTCTCTTCAGGACTAACTTTTATTGTTCTGGAAGTGTATGCCTCTATCCATAGGGACCTTGGCAGACTGAAGGAGTGGACGTATGTGAACCTCATGAAGTTCAACAAGGCCAAGGCACCTGGGTCGCAGCAATCCCCAACATCAACAGAGACTGGGAGATGAATGGATTGAAAGCAGCCCTGCAGAGAAGGACTTAGGGATATCGGTGGATGAAAAATTGGACATGAGATGGCAATGTCCACTTGCAGCCCAGAAAGCCAATTGTATCCTGGACTGCATCAAAAGAAGCATGGCCAGCAGGTCAAGGGTGGTGATTCTTCCCACCTACTCCGCACTTGTGAGACCCCACCTGGAGTGCTGCATCCAGCTCAGTGAGCCTCAGCACAAGAAAGACATGGACCTGTTAGAGAGGGTCCAGAGGAGGGCCATGGAAATTGTCAGAGGGCTGAAGAACCTGTCCTCTGAAGAAAGGCTGAGAGAGTTGGGGTTGTCTAGCCTGGAGAAGAGAAGGCTCTAGGGAGATCTTATTGTGGCCTTTCAATACTTAAAGTGGGCTTATAAGAAAGACAGAGAAAGACTTTTTACCAGGGCCTGTGGTGACAGGACAAGGGGCAAAGATTTGAAACTGAAAGAGGGTAGATTTAGATTAGACATAAGGAAGAAGATTTTTTTTGATGTGGGTGATGAGACACTGGAACAGGTTGCCCAGAGAAGTTGTGGATGAGCCATCCCTGGCAGTGTTCAAGGTCAGGTAGGATGGGACTTTGAGAATCCTGATCTAGTGAAAGACGTTGTGGCAGAGGGGTTGGACTAGATGACCTTTAAGGTCCCTTCCAACCCAAACCATTGCATGATTCTATGGTTCTATGTTTCTATGATTCTATTTTGTAAAGAAAAAGATAATTTTATTCCTCTATTGAAATTTTACCTTTCCCCTCTAATTTCTGTAATGCTTGCCTAAGAAGGGTTTGAACTGACGAGTTTGTTTCCATTTGAAATCATAAAGTGTAAAAGTGTATTTGGGACAGTTAAAATACAGATATTCCTCACACAAGATTTTTTTTGTGTAAGCAGACAGCAAAACTGTTATTCCACACCCAAAACATCCCCAATGCATCTATATTAGCTTTTGATGTCATTGACATTTACCACACAAACAGTCTGACTCACCTATTATTGTCAGTAATAGATGTGTGTCACTCACTGTCACAATCCCGTAACGAATTTGTATCTTGTATATAGTTTTAATATAGATAAAAGCTCCCTTTAGGGGTTTTGTAACTATTTAAATCTGGGGAATAAATTTGTGTGGAAACACTTTTTACCCTCCTAAACATGTTTTTGGCTATCCATGAAGAAAATAATTTTGACCCTGGTGTTATTCTGATCTCTAACCATAATAAAGCATCTATTTTGGTCATGACATTTCAAGGTAGGTCCAATCTCTTGGCACTTTCAGAGGAGACTGCCTCCCAACAACCAGTAAATGTGTTCACAGAAAATATTTCTATAACTTACCTACCAAATAGATGAACTGGAATTCACACAGTTATGTTTCATGAGTGTGTGTTCACGGAACCTGTTAAATGTCTTACTCATCCAGCCTAAGTAACAGTCTTGCAGTTGCATAGAGGACAGTTTTCCTTGCCACATAAAAATCTAGTTGTGGTACACAACCAATAATAGAAGTTGTAGAAAGCAGTACTGTTTCTGAAACTTGATATGCTGTTCCACTAACATAATGTACTAAAGTTACATCAATTCCATTTTATTGGTTTCCTTGTGCAGAAAATTACTTGCTCACGCTTCCATTACATCTTATCTAAGAATTCAAAAAACTGCTCAATGAATATGTGCAACTATGTTTACTTAGATGCAAATGCATTGCCTCAATTTAAGGCATAATCACTGTACAATGCTACTTTTACAGAACAAGACAATACTGTAACATGAATTTTCTAGTATATGTGAATATACCTTTCCTAGGTGAGTAAGTGTTGTAGTTTAACCCCAGCCAGCAACTAAGCACCACGCAGCCGCTCACTCACTCCCCCCCCACCCAGTGGGATTGGGGAGAAAATCGGGAAAAGAAGTAAAACTCATGGGTTGAGATAAGAATGGTTTAATAGAACAGAAAAGAATACATTAATAATGATAATGATAATGATAATAAAATAACAGCAGTAATAATAAAAGGGTTGGAATATACAAGTGATGCACAGTGCAATTGCTCACCAGCTGCCAATTGACGCCCAGTTAATCCCTGCATGGCGATCCCCCTGCCCCCACTCTCCCCAGTTTATATACTAGATGTGTATATATGGTATGGAATACGCCATTGGCCAGTTTGGGTCAGCTGTCCTGGCTGTGTCCCCGCCCAACTTTTTGTGCCCCTACAGTTTTTCTTGCTGGCTGGGCATGAGAAACTGAAAAATCCTTGACTTAGTCTAAACGCTACTTAGCAACAACTGAAAACATCAGTGTGTTATCAACATTCTTCTCATACCTAACTCAAAAACATAGCACCGTACCAGCTACTAGGAAGACAATTAACTCTATCCCAGCTGAAACCAGGACAGTAAGGGTGTGCATGCCTGTGTGTGTGTGAAAACATGAAAATGAAGAGACTTAAGAATAAAAAACCAAAGGTATAGTCTTGTGGCAGAACATATTCTTTGTATTACTCTTGTTATCAATGATTAGAAGAGAGAATTGTCAGTATAGAAGTCAGCATAAGTTTCTTGTACATAGTCCTTTTCTTTTTTCCTTTCTGTTATCCCTTATTCTTATTTGCTTTCCCTTTCTCTGTCACCATCAATATAGTAGCTGAGGATCACACTGATTCTGTCATACATATGGTCTCATTCTCTCCCTAGTGACAAAATATATACAGTGTAATGTGCTGGATTAAAAAAAAAAATAGACATATCCTTTATGTTTATTTATGTTACAGGAGGCAAGATCTATCTGAGGTGGAAAGGTTAAGTTTTATGAGGATCTTCGTTTACTTAGGGTTTTCATGTTAATTAGCCCATCAGAATAAAATCCAAGAAGACATTGCATACACAAATGATATTTTCTATTTTCATATCATTCTGTCTAATGTCAAGGAAAAAACCACAAAAACAAACAAAAAAAACCCAAAATACAACAACAAAAAAAATCCCATGCTGGTAGTTTCCTTTATCCTTGCCACTTCAGTCAGTCCTAATAATTAAAGGCTAGACTACTGAGATTCTTGAAGATGAAGACAAAGAGGGAATGAAATGAGATTCTCCCTTGCAGGTAAAGTAAGTTGATTAAAGTAATATACTCATATGTGCTAAAAAAGAGACATAGCGTTCTGTCTTCAGGAGTTATCTGGCATTTAGAACTGTGTTATTTCATTAATTAATTAATCAGGTAAATATTAAGTAGCATCAAAGTTAAAATTTATCATCTAACTCTACAGTTAAAAAGTCTTTTAGTAGAAGCATGCTTTCCATTAGAACTTATCAAATGTTTCTCTGAAAAGTGTTAACATGCAGTCCCCTGTTTTCTTGCTGTGTCACCCATGTGAGAACATGTTAGTTTATGATTGACAATGCTTAGTTATTCGGAGAGATTCAGAAAGATGAGAATGAATACCTTCCCTAAATTTGTTTACATAAGTCAACCAGCCTGTAGCATGCTAATACTATTTCAGGTAGACATCTACACTAGATTTAGATTCTTACAGGGTATGCTCTTTCTTTTCAGTTAGAAGAACTTGAAGGTTGCCTTTGATTTGCTTCTTTATGACCATGTTAAAAAATGGAACATTAGATACTGGTTTGTACACGGTTAGAACTGATTTATGCAGTGTGAGTTTCTTCAGAGGTAACTGAACTATTACATGCTTGGTTGTATCTTCTTTGCTGATGTTGTTCTCTTGCTCAGCTAGAACATCAGAGGATGCAATAATCAACCGGAAAGTTTGTGAAGACCCATAACTGACCAAAATGTATTAATAACTGTGCACTGAGATAGAATTCCTGTCTATATTTAAACTGTTATGGCTACAGCAATGACTATAACTGCCGATAGCAATTCTCACAACAGAAAAATATTAGGAAAAAACTTAAAAGGATGTAAATGACCTAGGACAAATCACTATGCATATAGTTAGCCTCTGAAATCTGATCTTAAAATAGAGTCAATGTTGTTACAAAAATGGTGTCACCTGCTCAAACAAGAGACAAAAAGCTATTCAGATTTATTCTGTGAATACCCAGCCAACTTCCAAAATGCAGCTACACACATACTCAAAATCCAATTTAAGAAAAGAAAAAAAAAAGGGAAAAAAATAATGGAATTTATTTATCAATGCATATGCAGTGACCGCTGTAATATATTGTTGTTTAAATGAACAAAAAGTTGAACATGTCAATTAATTTTTTACTATTTTATATAGCTTTATGTTGTAAAATTTCCCAGTGAAAACATTGACAGCACTCAGGAAAACTGTGATAGCTGAGGGACACAGGAAAGTGAAAATGATTCCCTTACAGTAAAAGCTATCTAGCATCTCACAGGCAGGCCTTAAGCTAGCTAAACAGGAGAACAGCAAGCACTACACCTGAAAGTGCAAAAGCTGATACACCATTGCTATAACAAATGATCTAGTTTTAAAAGCACTTTCAAAGACAAATATGTTTTTTCTTTCTCCTTACTTCCTGTGTTTGGACAACAGATATCTGAGGGCTTGTTGAGACCTGAAAAATAGATGTCTCTTAAGAACCATGTATTTCAAAATGTACAACTTATAAGGCATAGTTTTGGTTTTTTTGTTCCGTAGCTTTTTAAAAAAAAGTTATTTGAAATATCCCTGATATTTCAACTAGGTGTTGCTTATTTAAATGCTTTGTCTCAGACCCAGGTCAAATATGGCAGATTCAGGTATGCTGTCCTTTTTACACAGGAGATCATTTGCAAGAAAACCTATTCAGTAAATATAACTTGAAAGAGCCTGAATGCATTGTAAGCAAAATGTCCTTGTGTAGAAGAAATATATTTATTACCATGTACACACTCAAAACAAAATTTTATTTAAATGAGCCATACACTAAGTTAAACACTTATTATTGTTTTATACTATGCTGCCGAGCTTTATTAGACAAACATAGTTTCTTTGAGCCCTTTCATGCATTAAAGACATTTTATCTGGCAACACATAAATTCTTCAACTTTTGTGCATAGAGGAAAAGGGGAGTGTCTGGAAGGAGGGGGAAAAAGCAATGATGGAATAAATGTCCAGTTACTTATATCCTAAATGTGTCTTAATGGATGTGCCACCACTGAGATGTGCTCATAAAGGGGATAGTGCAGTTCACTGATTAAAATCATAAAAATGTTTTCTCTGAGATTTTCATGGAATGTACATTTTAAGTATGACTGTTTAAATCAATTCCCTCTTACAGAGATTGGTTTGTACATTGGCAACCCAGTCTCTGTTATGATTTTGATGAGTCAAAAGAGCCAGGAGCTAGGAAAATCTCTTTACCTGGCTACAATGTCCCTGTCCTTTATTCATAGTTTCAGTACAAAGGAACAGGAAGGATCATTGCTGAAGTGCTACTGTTCTCTAGTTAAGATTAACTGAAGAAATAACTTTTGACTCGTACCGTACTTCTGAAGTAGCAGAAGAAAATTGCTAACATTAAGCTTGCTGAAAGGATGCTTATCTCCATATAAGTTTTCTGCCTGAAAGACCTTTTGTCCTTCTGCAACTGGCAGAATAGTCCCTTTGAAACTCCAAGTTAGATTTCTGAATCTGGTAGCCTTGCAGATGTAAAGTTGCTGTACGCATGTACTCAGGTTCAGAAAATGCAAGGCTGACCACATATTCCCAATAGACACGTATGGATGCACAAAAAACATGCACACGTGACGGGCCACATGGGTTAACACAGGCAGGGAACAGTGTCTTACCAACACCCCATAAATACATTGCACTCAACAAACATGAACAGCACGGTTGGCCTGATCCCATTCCTGCTTTCCAGTTGATCAAGGTTGGAGTCTTCTGGGGGAATATATCCACACAATATGGAGCACATCCATGGATCTACCCAGTAGCTGGTCCCAAGATGCCCTAGTCTCCCACATTGCTGTCTCCTGGACATGGGAGCCCCAGGGGTTTACAGTTCCACTGCTGTTGCTACTACTTAGACCTCTTAGGCTATTCGCCATCTGTTCCAGCTTTAAGTTCACTAGCATTAACATGTTTCCATTCAGAATAGAGTACATATCCACACAGAAGATAGTAATGGAATCTAATAAAAATATAGAATGCATAGGGCTCATTGAAATAAACATGCTAACCAGCAACGCATACTCACCCAGCCCCGTTTATACCCTTTTCTCTTCATTTTCCCAAGATTGTTCATCCCTGATCCACCTCAATCTCTCCCTTTCCTTGTCTTTACTGTTTGCACTAAACATCCCATAAGTCTTCCATATTCCCATAATGTTCTTAAAACATTCCCCAGTAAATTTTACACAATTCTCAAATGTTCTTCCTCCTGTATACTGTAAGTGTGAAGCCCTTGTAGGCAATAATCCCTCTAGTCTGCAGGGACTTCTGGGAAGAGAATCTTTTTGGCTGACTAATCCTGTGGGGTCTCACATCAGGGACAATAATCTCATTGTTCTTTGTTAGTCCTAGACCAGCTGATTCTATATGGTCTATTTGCCTTAATTAGATTGCTAAGGTTTCTCCACCTGTCATTGTTTATCTTACCTTTACTGGATCTTTGTATTTTTTGCCTTTAGTAATGTAACCTAATACTATTTTTCTAAGGATTAACCTTTATCTATAATAATTCTGGGGTTTAACTAAACAAAATTAAACTAACCAGCCAACAATCAAATGAAAGAAAATCTTTGTGAAAGAAACTCCTCAATACAGAAAGAGCCTCTGATAAATTAATGCATCCATAATCTACATTAGCTGTCCTTTCAGGTTCCCATTAGGTTTGGCAGATTAGGTTTGATGTGATGTTCCAGTCCCTAAATCACTCTTTCTTTAAGTGTTGAGGTTTACAATCTCAGCGTGGGAAGTTAATGCCACAGAATTATCTGATCTGTATTCTGCAAATTGGGGGAATTATCCATCTGAGGTGCAAGACTTTATTAACTAAACATAGATATTTAATTTAGGATGTGATGAATTGTGCTGTGAAAGTTGACATAATGCATATCATCCTAAAGTAAATGTTCATTTAGTTGGAAGAATTTTTTCCCAGAAGTGTCCCTGTCTCTCCACTGACTAGAAAGGGAGCCAAATGCAATTCAGCTGCTGAGATATAGATGTCTAGTGCTGTTTCAGATGCTATACAGCATCTGAGACAACTGCATGGGGTTGGAAGATGTGCCAGACTGAAGAAGACCCACAGCCCCCGAAACATATGGAATTCCTGGAGTCTGGGAACTGGAACATCTCAAATTATGCTAGACAGCTCTGCATAAGCAATTAGAGCCTACCCTTACTCTCCTGGATTTCCGTACTGAGATGGGATGAATACCCATCCTACAGTCTTACATAAAACATCAATAAGGAATCCAGAAAGCTCTCAAAGGGCAATTTCTACACTATTTTGCCCTTTAGGTTTTATTTTGGATCATGTACAAGTTCAGCATAGTACCACTTTTGACAGGGTACTGCAGAGAGACAGACTAACTGGCTAAGTAGCAGCTCTGCTGAGAAGGTTCTTGGAATCCTGGTGGACAGTCTGTTAAACAGGAGTCAGTGGTGTGCCTTGGTGGTCATGAAGGAGCAGCATACCAGGCTGTATCAGTAGAACAAGGAAAGTGAGTGTCCCCCCCTTATTTGGCACTCATTAGCTGCATCAAGAATACTGCATCCAGCTTTGGACTTACCAATACAAGAAGGATGTTGATAACCTGGCGTGAGTCCATTGGAGAGCCACCCAGATAGTTAGGGGCTGGAGCACTTGCACTGTGAGGAAATGCTGAAGGACAAGGCTTCTTTAAACTGGAGAAGAGAAGGCTCTGAGAGAACCAAAGAGCAGTTTCCCAGTGTGTAGAAGACAGTTACTGACAGTGCCAGGCTCTTTATTGAACTGCATGGTGGGAGAACAAGAGGCGGTGGCCATAAATTGAAACAGGAGGTTGTGACTGGATATAATGCAAATAAAATCTGTGTGAAGATAATTAAGCACTGGAAAAAGAAGAAGCTTAGTTGTGGCTGGGGGTGTAGGTGGAAGAAAGTGTTTCAATTTTTTAAAATTTATTTTAATTGGCAATAATTTAAATTAATTTTCCCTAATTTAAGTCTGCTTTGCCTGTGACAATAATTGCTAAGCAATCTCCCCGTCTTTATCTCTACCCACGAGCTTTTTCATCTTATTTTCTCCCCCTGTCCTGTTGAGGAAGGGGAGTAATTAAATGGCTGGGTCGGGGTCTGGCAGCTGTCCAAGGCTAACCCACCACATTAAGTTACATAATTAGAATACAGCAGCCTATTTTCCTTATCCCTGCTCACATTAGATGCTTTGCTACATTGAGTTATTAAAAAAAAACCAAACAAAACCAGCGAAGAAAAAAAAAAAAACTTTAAGCATGAAAGTGTTTGGGTGAGGTTTTGTGTGTTTCTTTTAGGCACATGCATTCATTCCAGTTTGTGTTTCATGGGCTCAAAGGCTACTTTTAACATATTTTAACAAACTTTAATAAATTTTCCCCAAGATCTTTCTATTTAATTGCATCATATTTCTATCTCACCTTAGACAAAATTAACAGTCAAGCTCTGTCTTTTCTTCAGGACAAACCATCCATGATTTCTGAAAATACATCAGTCCCTGAACAATGAAAACTGCACGCTTTATTGGGAGAATGCCATTCTGAATAGTTGCCAATGTCTAAACTATTATATTGGAGGGAAATATGCTGTTCCCTTACCTGATGGCTAGCTTCTAAAATTTTCAGTAGTAACTGCATTACATGTTAAGGGAATAATTACTTCCATCACCATTGCTATGTTGATAATTGAAAATAATACTGGCAGCACTTTGCATGCTTTTAGTGCTAAAGTAATTTTTTTTTTCCTTTTTTAAGCATTGTGAGTAGATTGACTGAGTACTGGGAATCCTTGCTGGTGTAGAAAAATAGATTCGCTGAGTTCTTTCAAACTTTGAAGTAGGAGTGGATGATAGTACCTGCTTATTTCAGCTGTTGCAAGTTTATATGACTTAGCCTCTGGATTTCAACAGGACTGTTTTACCTAGTGATTTGTGTTAACTCATCACAAAATGAGAGCTCTGCCAGCCTGGTCAAGATTAGAATTCTGAGGATCTTCAGTGAAATCATTTTCCCCCTGAAAGAAGTGTACAGGGTAAAATAAGAAGAGTAAGCAGAAAAAATTAGGTTAATGCTACTGGGAATTTTTACTAGTGGAAAGTACTTAAGAGAGTCCTTTACTCTCCATATAGAATCCTTCAAATAGTGGATAGAAAGTATTAGATTCAATTCAGTAAATTTTAACTGTCTAAAATGTATTATTTCATGAACATAACTAGACATCTAGGTTGCTGCTGTAGACACTTGGTGAGATAAGCAACCAGAGGAGGAAGTTTAATCCACCTGTCTTTGCATGGAATAACTGACCTCTACTTTAGTATTTAGCAGACACGTGGGAGGGCTTCTGAGTTCCTTCAGCCTAGTGTGACCCTTAGCGATGTTTGCTTGTGTGCAGACACTGTCTCTGGGCCCTGGTGTCCATGGGAAGGAACCACTGAGGTGGGGTGAATGCATTATAATTTTCTTTTTAATTTATAATCAAAGAAACTAAGTACTGAGTAAAACTAGATACAGCTATCTATCTCCTCTCACTGATCACAGAGAAACACTAGATGGGTATTTTAAATAAGATGTATAATATCATACTGTGGAAGTGACATGGAATGCTGGAAAAAATTGAAGAGATTAAGTAAAGGAGAGGTTAAAGATGACTGTGTAATTTCAGTACTTTCATTTCCTATTATTCAAAGTAATTTCAACACTTTTTTTCTAATTAGAAAAGAAAAAAAGCTTGAAAAAAGGAGCACTATGTAGTTGAAGTTTGAATGGAAATTCTTACTTTTACAGTACAGTTGCTGGAAGAACTATTCTTTATCCAGATAGGAAATTAAATGAGGTCAGATTTAAAAAAAAAAAAACAACCAACCAACCAACCAAACAATCAAACAAAAAAACCCCAACCATACAAACAAAAAAACCCCAACCCCCTCTCCTGGTTTCAGCTGGGATAGAGTTAATTGTCTTCCTAGTAGCCGGTATAGTGTTATGTTTTGGGTTCAGTATGAGAAGACTGTTGAAGACACACTGATGTTTTCAGTTGTTGCTAAGCAGTGTTTAGACTAAGTCAAGGATTTTTCAGCTTCTCATGCCCAACCAGCAAGAAGGCTGGAGGGGCACAAGAAGTTGGGAGGGGGCACAGCCAGGGCAGCTGACCCAAACTGGCCAAAGGGGTATTCCATACCGTGTGACGTCATGCCCAGGATATAAACTGGGAGGAGTTGGCCTCGGGGAGGATTGCTGCTCAGGAACTAACCGGGCATCGGTTGGCGAGCGGTGAGTGATTGCATTGTGCATCACTTGTTTTGTGAATTCCGATTGGTTTACTATTATGATTGTAATTTTATTTTTTCTATTATTATCATTATTAGTTTCTTCCTTTCTGTTCTACTAAACTGTTCTTATCTCAGCCCATGAGTTTTACCTTTTTTTCCCCGATTCTCTCCCCCATCCCACTGCGTGGGGGGGAAACGAGTGAGAAGCTGCGTGGTGCTTAGTTGCTGGCTGGGGTTAAACTATGACAGCCCCCAAAACCCGGCAGTGTTAATGAAAGAAGTCAGGTGACAAGGAGATTTAACAAAACATGAATTTGGCAGTGGCATGGTGTCATAGCTAAGACCAAATTACAGTGCAGAGACTAAATGGACTTGACTATTAAAACGTTTAGTCACAGATTTCTGCAATTTTATTAATTACATGGCTTCTTTGTTTGACAGGAGAGACAATGTTGTCCAGAAGTTGGATGGGTCATGGTAGAGGCTCCATCTATGCTGTGTGTAGTCCTGGGCCAGGACCTGGGCTCCCTGGAGTTGTCTCCCTGAGTGACCCTGGGAACCATCAGTTACAGGACTAGGCAGATGATCCCTGTTTCTTGGCTGTCCTGTTCAGAGTCACTCAGTGTCTAACAACTAACTGTCACTAGTGCTCACGGTCTGCTCCTCTGGAAGATTCTGGACATGTTCATAGCTTTCACAGTGATTGACATGTTTGCATCTTTCACAACCAACGTTTAGCAGGCTGTTTATGTACAGGGTACTCCCCTATCCTTACGACTAAGCTATTCCCTTATCCTGTAGGACTAACTAAACTTATACTAACAGTGTTGTCAACTAGGCCTAATTTATGCTATCTGCACCCAGTGTATGGCTGAAGAATAGCAAGCAGAACACATATGTGTAAATACACATTATATAAAAAGAAGACAACAGCAGATTTTCTAGCTTAATTTGATCTCAGTATAATACAAAATTTTAGAACAAATGATAAAAGAAAGAGCAACTGAAAACTAACAACTAAATAGAAAATGTAACAAAATTCAAGATCTATTTATAGAAAAAAAACCACCCTGATATTAGAAGAAGAAATTAAATAAAAGGAGGACAACAAATAATTCTAGTAATTATGAGTCTCAGTGTTACAAAAGATTACTTTAACTATCTTATTTGTTTCAACACAAAAGTTCTGGATGTAGAATATTAACCAATGGTAGGTCATGGAAGGGTATATGTGGGTGCCCTTCTCTCAGTATGGTTATAGAAAATATAATTCAGAGTATTTTTACTGGAGACAGAGAAGCATGACTATTCATGAAAAAGCAATTAGTGACATTTTATGTAAAAAATCACATATGTCCTAATCACTCCTTTCAATGAAAAAGTAATCGAAATTGGACAATGGATAGAATACTTTAAAGTAATGTGTAGGAATAGATACCCTATCTTATTGGAAAAGACTAAAACACTCAGACTATTTATTTCAGAAAAATAAAGGAGGAGGCTTGTGTTTACTATCCACTGATATATCAGTGAGTGAAAGCTAGAGCAGCAATGCTTATAGAAAGTGATGGTTCAAGAAAAAAATAGATTTAATCTGCCCTCAAATACATGTACAGATGTAATTGAAAACAGAGTCCCCAGCCACAAGAGACGAATACTTCAATGTTATTCTAAGGTAACTCTATTGAAGAGAAGTCTAACCAGTGAGAGTTTGATAAATTTATGAAGAGTTTTGTTCATAAATAAAGTTTGCCAGACTGACCCTTCAGTTTAGGAAAGCCAAAGTCAACCTGGAACTGAATGTGGCAAGGAATGAGAAGAGCAGCAAGAAAGGATTCTACAAGTAGATAAACAGCAAAAGGAAGAATAAGGAAAGTGGGATAGGGGACCTGGTGACAAATGACAGTGAAAAGGTGGAAGTACTCAGTGCCTTCTTTGCCTCAGTCTTTACTTGAAAGATTGGTCTTCAGAAATACCAGGTCCCTGAGACTAGGGGAGAAGACTGGACAAGGAAGACTTGCCTTCGGAGGAGGAGGACTAGGCTAAGGAGCACTTGAATAAACTGGTTGTACATAAATCCATGGGGCCTGATGGGTTGCACCCATGAGTGTCAAGGGATCTGGATGATGTCTGAATGAGGCCACTCCCATTTATCTTCAAAAGATCATGGCATGGCATGGCATGCAGAGGTTTCTGAAGACTGGAAGAGAGTAGATATCACTCGTGTCATTGAGAGGGGTAAGAAGGAATATCCAGGGAACTACAGGGCAGTTAGCCAGTTCCTGAAAAGGTGAAAATCCTCCTGGAAAGCATTCCCAAACACGTGAATAAAAGGAAGGTGACTGGGAGTAGTCAGCATGGCTTTATGAAGGGGAAGTCATGCTTGACCAAACTGTTAGCCTTCTACTATAAGGTGACTGGCTTGGTGGATGAGGGTATAGCAGTGGATGTTGTTTACCTTGATGTTAGAAAGGCTTTTGACACTGCCTCCCATAACATCATCATGGACAAGATTAAAAAGTACAGCTTAAGTAAGTGAACAGTAAGTTGGCTTGAACAGTGGCTGCATGGCTGGGCCCAGAAGGTTTTTTTGATCAGTGACACAAAGTCTAGTTTGAGGCAAGTCAATAGTGGTGTACCCCAGGGGTCAATAATGGGGCCGATACTGTTCAACATCTTCATTAATGACCTGGATGATAGGACATAGTGCACCCACAGCAGTACTCGGATGATACAAAACTGCGAGGATTGGCTGACAGACTAGATGTTTCTGAGGAGCCTTGACAGGCTAGCGAAAGGGACCAACAGGAACCTCATGAAGTACCTGAAGGGGAAATGCAAAGTGTTGTCCCTGGGACAATGCAAAGCCTATGCATCAAAACAGGCTGGGACAGGCAGGATGGAAAACAGCTTGACATAAAAGGACCTGGTAGTCCTGGTGGACAAGTTGAATGTGAGCCAGAAATGTGCCTTTGCAGAAAAAGCAAACGGCTTCTGAAGCTGCATTAGGAAGAGCATCACCAGTGAGTTAATGGAGGTTATCCTTCCACTCTAATGGGCACTGGTGATCCTCACCTGAAGTGCGGTGTGTAAGTTTGGGTTCCCCAGTACAAGAAAGATATGGACTTACTGGAGCAAGTCCATCATGTGGCCACAAAGATGATTAAGGGACTGGAGCATCTTTCATATGAGAGGGGGTTGAGGGAGCTGGTATTGTTAAGCTTGCAGAAAATAAGGCTTAGAGAAGAGCTTATCAATACGTTTAAATACTTGATGGGAGAGAATAGAAAAGAGTGAGCTGTACTTTTCTCAGTAGTGCCCACTGACAGGAAAAGAGGCAATGACCACAAATTAGAAAAAAACATGAAATTCAACCTGAATAAAGAATTTTTTTTATTATTATTATTATTTTTTACTGTGAGAGTGACTGATCATTGGACCCCGTTATCCAGAGGGGCTGTGGAGTGTCTATCCTTGGAGAAAATGAAATCCCAACTGGATATGATCTTGGGTGGCATGCTGTAGCTGCCCCTGCTTGAGTAGGGGCAGTTGGACTAGATATTTTCAAGAGGTCACTTTCAGCCTCAATGTTTCTTTGATTCTGTGAATACAGATTTTTTGTTACCTATGTACATTTCCTGGGGGAAGGAAGGGAAACAAACTCTTCTACATCTAAGTCAGTTAATTCACTAGGTGGGATCTTTAAATTGGTATTCTAAGTTTGTGCTGATTGAAATACAGATACGTAATTTACATTCTGAATCTATTTTTTGTATACTTTACTGAAATGAAATTAGATACCTTTCAAAAAATTGATATTGAATATTGTTAGAGGAAAATACTGGATGGTATGTATCAAATACTTTGTCTGGGAAAATCCTTTAAAGGATTCACTTCTAGTGAAGTCTTGGAAAATGACAATGACAAAAGCTAGTAGCTATTGAAAACATCACAGTAATGATCATTCAAGTGTGCCACATACAAAACCCTTGGTAGTAACATAATTATCTTGTAGTCTAAACTGAACTCAAGTTCATACCTAAACTTGCATATAATTTAAAATGTGAGATTACAACAAAAGCAATGCCCTGGAAATTAAGGTGAGAATGTTTGAAAATATTGCAGGATGGTGAAAAAATGTTACAGTTTTGACATGGTGTTAATGGATGACAATTGTCATAGGGACTAAATCAATTCATTTATATTGGTGACAGAGAGATAGTTATTTTTAAAAAATATCATTTGAAAATTTAATGGAGCAAATATTGCTAAAGAATGTAGTTTGTTACTATCCTCATAACTTTAATAGCTGAAAGCGATATGAATTTGACCTCACTAATTTGATCTCACAGTTGTATTAGCCCCCAAACAATTTAACATTAAAACCGATGGTAATGGTTAATCCCAGTTTTGCAAAACCTACATACCAATATTAAGATGTGATGTCAAAAATCACAAGAAATAAGCTAAATTTCTAAAGAAAATCTCCAATCATACTACTGGACTGATGGATGCACTGATAAACACATTAAGACTTCTGAAAGTTAATTGCTTCTAGTAACTGTGAATAGTGTTGTTGCGCTTAACATCCTTGGAACAGAAGTCCTTTTGGAATTATTAGAATTCAAAGATTTAAGATTTTTTAGCAGGAATTTAGGGTGAAACTGTCTAATCAGGCTCATAATTTTCGTCAGGACCACAGGGTGAGACAACATCAGCATTTAGTCCTTATCAAGATTATACTTTTAAAGTGAATCTCTCCATTGTCTTGACTTATCCTGCTTTCCTTCACTTTTGGCTATGTTTACATAGCAAGATGCAGATTTGTAGAGTAAAGTAGCTGTTGCTGAGGACCCAACATCCATATTATGCACATTTAAAGGGTGCTTTTTTCTTCACTCTGTTGCTAGTCTGGACCCATGATCTCAGTGTCTGTTGGCTGCTGATATAGACAAGACTTTCTGTGATGCAAACCAAAGCTCAGGAAGTGGGGGTAATTAAGTTGATTTGCTTCAGAAATGCACTGCTGATTTGCACAGAAACAGTAATGCCTAATCCACTGTAGAATCTCAGGATTCACTAACTGGATTCCTTTTGGGTGAAACTGCACTGGAAAATGCAAGCCAGGAGGGCATTTGTTGTGTCCCAGTTGCTAACAGTCAGTCAGTCCTTTGGACCTCACTGGAACTGGTTCAAAGTAATACCCGCCACGTTCTGAAACACTGGTAATGTATTTGTCACATCCTCACCAGCAGCTCTTCTGTTCTGCCAATCCACCTTAATCAGTCTACACTAGCTGCTAATGTAGACATAACTGTAGTGAATCAATGATTCTCAAGAAAAGGTCTGTTTTTCTTACAGAAGGTGCCAGTTATTCCATTCGGGCTTATCTTTTCAGATTGTTAGATATGAAAACTCCATAGTGATGCAGTGTGAACAAAATCCCTGTGAATGCCTGTAAAAGCAGCTACATCTCTCTATTTTCACTGTAGGAAGCATGGGCATTCTGATTTCTAGATGTTTCATATTTAGGTGTAAGTTAGGACAGGATAAATCCTAATACTTAGCCAATATTCTTTATTTATGGTCACTACTTTTAGGAGGTATCTAAAATGAAGATATAAATTGAAAAAAGATTTCTATGCATCTTGCTCTTCAGAAAGTCCACAGTGACTTAAATTACTTACCCACACAAGTTACCCTGAAAAAAACCCAAGGAAAAGAAATGCCAAGAAATAAAACCTAGATTGTTTAAGAGAATGACCTTCAAGAAGTTGCAATGTGATATCTTTTATACATGAAATCATGGCATCCAATGTCGTTATCAAAAAACTTTCACAATAGCTCATTTATTATTTCCACTTTATTGGTTTCTTTTTCTTGAATCATGAGATAAACATTTAGGTCATATTTTTTGCTGTTGTAAAAAGATTCAGATGGATATAACTTCACTAAATTCAAGTAATGACATCAGTTTATATCAGCCATGAATTTGTCTGTATGTTGAAAAAAAAAAAGTCCTTTTTAGCCCGAGAATTCATTGTATTGAATCTATAAAATTTGTTTAAAAATTCAGTATAAAAGCATAGCAGGTAAAAAGATGAAATTATTATGTTATGCAAAAGAATGTTTTGACTACAATTATAATTATGGTATATAACTAAACTAAATTTTTAATTGCACTCAAGTTGTGTGTGTCTGTAAGTTGCATCTACAAGGTGAAAGGGAAGAAATATTGCCCTATTTTTCCCTTTCATTTTTATTTCATAAGAAATATAGAATAACATCAGGTATGATTTTACAGTGTTCAGACCATATTAAGAGTTAGATTTTACATCCTGGGCATTCTTTTACAATATTCAAAACATTAGAAGAGGCTAGATTTTATGTACTGGAAGTGCACTATTCATCTAATCAATGTACTTGTAGAGTACTGTGGTTAATGGAAATTTGATGTAATTTTAAAAGTGAATCATTGCACAAAACCCATCTACTTGCAGCTGCAGTATCTGTTACTCAATCTTATGTGAAGCTCATCAGCTAAAGTGCTGGGAGATGAATCTTCTAATTGATACTATAGTTTAACACATACTTAAGTAGTTTCTGGGTTTCTGGACAAATCTCCGTTTGTTAACAGTTCCATTTCTGAATTTTATAATTATCAGCTAACCTGTCAATTTTCTGTATTCTTAAGATGGGCATTTACATAACATTGCCTGATTAAATCTTAGCTGACAGGTTCTTTCTTTCCACTGCAGTTGGCTTAGTCAGCCTTCTCCAACATCCCCGATCGTACAGTATTTATAGCTCTTTGCTAAAAGACACAGTGTATTATTTCTGTGCAATGGAAAACACATTCAGCGTTTTTTCTGCCTCAGCACCACATCTGGCATTTTATCTCCACTGTTATCAAGAAATAAAATTATACTGGTAGGTAGACTAAAGCAAGCTACATTTTCCTCTGCTTGAACTGTTTTCAGATGGTAGTCCTTACATTCAACTAGTGAATTTGTGTTGTGCTTTCTTGAGTGTAGTCTTGAGATAACTCTGAAATGTGTTCTGACTTTTCTGTATGGGATAAAATATTCTTACAAGGTGATGCCAAGAAGTTATTGGTGTATACTGCATGGGACTGCATATACAGATTTGAGTCATGAGTTAGAGTCATATTTTATTTGCAGTTTTTAAATTCATGCGCTGCCCCAAAATATCCATAGGACTCTAATGTTCTTACTAAATTTTACATGTAACCAAACCAGTTACATGTCCTTCCCACAATATCTTAATGCAGTACACAGGCTTTCAAAAGCATTGTTGGGATTTCTGAAATGTGGAGGTCTTAAGATTTACTTTTTGCGAAGGGATGAATTCTATCCTCATTAATTAAAGTGTGTCCCATGTTGGGGACTGAAGTATAAGTGTTAGCTTGAAATGAAATACCTGAGACACTCTAGCTACAGCGGACTAGAATTATTTCAATCTGAAATGCTTCATGTACATGCATCAGATCACAGAAGGAGAGTGCAGTATATAAATCTTTCCATTGGAAGAATATGAAGTCTTTTATGAGGCACTCAGTCATAAATTTACATTGTAGACAAATACAGGATTATTTTGTGTATCTTTTGTTTTATGAGTATTTTCTGTTGCAGTCTTAATTTACTTCAGACTTTATCTTTTACGTGACATTACCAAAACATTATTTCAGAGGAACATTGGCAAATCACATGGTGATGCTCTTGTATTTAGTCACACGTTCTTGGTCTTACAGCCTGTGGGATGAATTCCTCAAATATGTATTTGGTTTGGCTTTATGTGCCGTCCCACTTATTAACCCTTTTAAGGCAGTCTTAATTCATGTTCCTTTTTTCTCACAGTAACATGTTATGTATGCCCCTTTTCCCCCCTGTTGATAATTATCTTGGTGAGGATGACTGTCTCATAACCTATATCAGTGTAAGATCATAAAATATATTAACAAAGATTTCACTAATGTTCAGCATAATATACTTCTTCTTAGGTGTTTCTTTCATTTTTTTTCTGAAAAGCTGGGAAAAAAGGAAAAAATATAATAAACTTAAAAATTAGCATACATGTAGTCTTTGGCTTATTGTAAATCAGCTCATTTACGCATAAGAACTTGCAAGAAGTCTAGAGAGTGATCAGTTTGCAGTTTTGGCTCCATAGTCAATAGAGTGAATAATGTATCAGGTCCCAGTGATGAGATCATCTTAACAAGTGTTTTTTTATCCCTAAAGTTTCTGTTTTATCAGTTTTGTATACTGAAAACCCTTTGGGATGGTGAAATTGGGACCACACCAAGATCAATAGTAAAATTCCCATTGAATTCACTGGAGGTCAGGCTTTTACTCTATGTATTACGTATTTTGCGATTCTTATAGGATATTACTGATGCATCAAACTTGAAGATAAAAATAAGGACGATGAAACAGTCAGATATCTGTTCTCAAGTACTGCACATTAATATGATATCTAGGTTTTGCAAGGAGTATATATGTCTGTTCTCTTTAGATCGGTAGGTTTGCAGGACTATTAACACTTAAAAATGCAGTTAAGTTCTTAGTCTTAATGATATCTTGAGCAAAGGAATTGCACAGACCAATGACAACCCTTCAGAACAATTTACAAACCTCAATAAAGCTTTTATTGCAGATAGATACTAAACACTGAATAAAGAACAAGCAAGTAAAGACTTTATTTCAAGAAGTAAGGAAATGAGTTAATGTGTCCTGGTTTCAGCTGGGATGGAGTTAATTGTCTTCCTAGTAGCTGGTACAGTGCTATGTTTTGGGTTCAGTAGGAGAAGAATGTTGAAGACACACTGATGTTTTCAGTTGTTGCTAAGTGTGTTTAGACTAAGTCAAGGATTTTTCAGCTTCTGATGCCCAGCCAGCAAGAAGGCAGGAGGGGCAAAAGAAGTTGGGAGGGGGCACAGCCAGGGGACCTGACCCAAACTGGCCAACGGGTTATTCCATACCATGTGATGTCATGCCTAGGAGGACAGGAGATCTTGGGTTCGTATCCCAGTGGCTAGTATAAAAACTGGGGGGAGTTGGCCTGGGGGGATCGCTGATTGGGAACTAACTGGGCATCGGTCAGCAAGTGGTGGACAACTGCATTGTGCATTGCTTGTTTTGTATATTCCAAATCTTTTATTATTATTATTGTCTTATTATCATCACCATTATTATTTTCTTCCTTTCTGTCCTATTAAACTGTTCTTATCTCAACCCATGAGTTTTACCTTTTTTTTTTCTGATTCTCTCCCCCATCCCACTGGATGGGGGGAGAGTGAGTGAGTGGCTGCGTGGTGCTTGGTTACTGACTGGGGTTAATCCAAGCCAGAAACAAAGACATGTTTCTGTGGTTTTTGTTCTCCTTCTCCAGAAGACTTAAATTTTATAATTTTCAATAGAAAACATCCAGGATGTTAAGTAGCAAACACAAAAGAAATAAAGTTGAAAGGTTTATTTATTTATATTTAGTTTTATATTAACTTTCAAAATATATATTAAGGTTTCAAAATAAGGTTATATGTATGAAATTTATGAACTTTTAATGAAACTAATAAAACCAAGAATGCAATAAAGAGTTGTTTGCATTCATATTTGCCTAATTGTAAAATAAAGCTTGAGATTTAGAGCAAGACATTGTTGGCAATATATGTGATAATAGTTCTCAAGATAGGGAAGTTTGACTTACATTCTCATGTTGGCTTTGTCCTGGAACTGTCAGAAGTCTGTAGAAAAAAATATTTTTAATTTTTTTTTTTTTAAATGCCTCAAAAACTAACTCTTTTAAGCTGCAGTAAAACTACAGTTTTCTTCTCTGTAAGGAGCAGCAAAGTTTCATTCAAACTGCCTTTAACTTCCATTAGTAAAAGTTATGCTTCTGATTCTTCTGGGTTTGGGGGGGGGGGGGGGGGCTTGTTTGTTTTTTTATAATACTTTTTCTTGTTAGACTTGTCTTTGACAGTAAAGCAAGATAATCAAAGTATAAAATATAAAAATAAAATATCCAACCATGAAAATTTATTTTGCAGCTCCCCCCCACACCCCTTTCCAGGTAACTAAATCAAATACCCTAGATCAGATTCTTCTCTCTTTCTTTTATTTTCTCCTGCTTGCTTTTTGAATATTCTCAAGCAAAGCCAACCAGAATAATAATAATAGTTATGCATTACTGTGTCACAACTGTTTGTCTTATTTATCTTAGTAAGGCAAAAAGAGTGAATATTGGTTTTGCAACTATTCATGCACTGTCTATTAGTTTGTGTGTTGTACAACCACAGTCTGTGTAGTACTAGTTCATTACTCAGATTTTTTTGCTAAGACCATTGTGTAGTCAACTCCCACAATAAATAAATAAATAAATGGCCAAAATCTGCTTCTCTGCATGCTCACTGTCATTCTAGTAACTCAGTAACTCTTGCAATATTTGAACATATGAAGGAGCAGCAGAAACTTTCACACTAGTGTAAACCTTGGTGTTATATAAATGACTGTAATAATAATTCCATTAGCAAAATTTCTAAACTTTGCATAAACTAAATTCTGAACTATTCAGTCTTAACATAACTCCAGATGAAAGTGAGATCAAAGCTCCACAGGTGAAATTTACAGATTTATTTCAGAGTGAGGGAAATGGTAAGTGAATAATCTATTTTGCTTTTCACTTTCTTTTTATCTAGAAAGGACTTGCCAGCAGACAAGAGTTGTATTTTCATTCTGTTCTCTTTAGCCAGGGTTGTCACATGACATCAGGAAAATGTCATATCATAAGTGACTTCATGAAAATTTCATATCATATCTTTACCAAATTACTTCAAATTATTGCCATCACACATACACACATTCCTATTTTATAATTCGCTTACCTTAATTAATCAAGGTTTTTTGGTCAATTTTTTAACAGTGGAAGATTTTACCAGGCTTTTCACACTCCATTGACTTCATATCTCCAATTTCTTTTTAAAATAAATGTACAAGTAGTTCACATTCTTGGAAATCCTGCAATACAATTGAATCATTTTTTTTACTGCAAAGTTTGTCAACTATAAATGGTCTTTCATTCCTCATTTTAAGGATTGTTGTTATTTGATGTCTGTTTACCTGCATACTATCAAAAATCAATATATCCATGCTCCTTTGTATGCCAATAGAAATAGAACAAAAGATCAATGGTAATGATACAATTCAATAATTAATGCTTTTGTAGGAAACAGGATATTCTACGCTACTGTTGAAACTTGTTAACCCAGGAGCTAGTTTTTATTCTGAAGTTAAGACATCATATTGTTATTTCAGGGCGAGCTTATTGTTTAATTGTATGGGCTTTATTTGCTTTCTCTCCCCTATTATTAAAAACTCTTACATATGTTAGCTCTATTTATTATTATGAAGTAACAATCAGGCATAATCCTTGTTTTCTGAAAGGATTTTGGAATTTGTGAATGCTAAGGGACATCCAGTTGACTTGAACAGATGGCACAGTCACTCGAAAGAGTTAAGTGGCTGTTGGTTAAGACTGAATAGTAACTTCTTGAAGAAGCAACAAAATATACTTCACAGTCTATTTCCTGTTGAGTAGTTCTGTGACACTGTGAAGGAAGCATCTGTGGATTTATTTGCTGGAATGGTTGCTGCTGCCAGGAATTTCGCTCACAGTACTTTATGAACAAGTAGTATTTCCGGAGTTGATGTGTTCACTTGAAACTGTAGAGCTTTTTGGAGAAATTAAACTAATGAATGCTGACTTATAAATATGTTCTCAGATTTGCATAAATTAATAAAATTAAACATAGGAGAGTGACAATTTAGTTTTGAGCTTAGCAACTGTGTAAAATTTAATATTACACAACAAGTCCCCAGTGTTTTTGATTCCCACAGTCAATTATTGAGGTCAACATTTTTTTTGTTTATTGCTAGTAAATTATTTTCCCCAAAGGGATGAATCTGAAAAGAGAATCATATAATTAATTTAAATTTGTTTTCAGTCATCAAATGATTTTCTGGAATGCCAAGAATACCATTCTGGGTAGAACTTGGGAAAAAAAAACCAAGAAAGACTTGCACTATTAATAGTGATGGGGTAGTTTTCTCAGTTACAGGAATGTAGCGTGATGAACAATCTATCAGTCATAGAATGAATGACTATTTTAAAATAATAGTTATTTTAAAATACTTTTTAGTATAATTCCAGATAGTAGGGGTTTTATGGTTAATACCCAAAACTTTGTTCCAAATCTGAAGCTCTCAAAACCTGGAAATAATAAGATTAAGTATTTTGGTTCAGACCATTATGAAGGCAGGGATCAGATCAAGAATATCACTAGGAGTCAACTGAGTTTTCAGTAACTTTTCTAAGGCCTATTTCTTTCATCATTTATCTTTGGATGTTTTTGTAGAATAAAATGTAATGAAAACAATACACACTATTTTGATTTAACTCTTAGAAAATTACTTTTTTGGGGAATATCTTTTTTTCAAAAAAAGAGTAAAAGAAGACTGGAAACTCACTTCAGGAGAAATATTGCAGTTCTTAAATGCAGTGCATGCATGGAATTATACTGCATAATGCAACAGCCTGAATATTGAAATGCCTTGAACAATTTTAACCATCTGCAGAGTTATTTCTTTTTTTGTGTGTGTGTATGTTTTCTAGTACACAGGTTAAGTTCAAATGTTGATTTTAAAACTTTCATGTTGATGAAAAGAACACATAATCTAAAGCAGTTAATAAAAACCCCATATACTAGATAATAATAATAGATAATCTGTGAAGCAGATCAGTCAAGAACAATTATAGTGAAGATAGCAGAGCTCCCCATTAGTTTACAGTATGCAACCAAGATCAGAATCTGCCACAAGCAGACACTCTCACTGATTTGTGATAACATCAAAGCTGGCAGTCATTTTCTCATGTAATTCTGGATTTTAGGAGAAAAAAGTATAGTTTGTTTAGCGACAGCATATGTAGATGGAAGGATCATAGAAGTAAAGAACTATTTCCTGTAAAAAGTCAGGTCCATGGGGCCTGATGGGATTCATGCCAGAGTACTGAAGGAGCTAGCGGATGTTATGGCAGAACCCCTCTCGATTATCTACCAAAGGCCTTGGGAGACTGGGGAAGTCCCTATTGACTGGAAACTGGCCAGTGTTAATCCAATTTACAAAAAGGGTGTGAGGGAAGACCCAGGGAACTGCAAACCTGTTAGTCTAACCTCAGTTCCTGGAAAAATTATGGAGAAGATTATACTGAATGCTGTTGAAAGGCATTTAAAGAATAAAGCAATCATCAGGCAGAGTCAACATGGGTTCACAAAGGGTAAGTCCTGTTTAGCTAATTTGATATCCTTCCACGATAAGGTCACCCAACCAGTGGATGAAGGGAAGGCAGTGGATGTAGTTTTTCTGGATTTTAGTAAGGTTTTTGGTACTGTCCTTCACAGCATCCTTCTGGACAAGTTGTCCAACTGTGGGATGAGCGGGTTCATGGTGTGCTGGGTGAAGAACTGGCTGAAGGGCAGAGCTTAAAGGGTTGTAGTGAATGGGGCTACATCTGGCTGGCGATTGGTCACCAACAGCGTTCCTCGGGGTTCAATTCTAGGGCCAGTTCTGTTCAACCTATTTATCAGTGATCTGGATGCAGGAGTTGAATGCACCATTAGCAAGTTTGCTGAGGATTCCATCCTGGAAGATGCTGTTGAGTCTTTTGAGGGACAAGAGGCCTTGCAGAGGGATCTAGATAGATTGGAGCATTGGGTTATGATTAATGGGATGAAATTTAACAAGTCCAAATGACATATTCTGTACCTAGGATGGAGTAATGCCGGGCACAAGTATAAATTGGGAGAGGAACAGCTGGCAAGCAGTCCTGCAGAAAGGGATCTGGGGGTGCTGGCCAACAGCAGGCTCAGTGTGAGTCAGCAGTGTGCCTTGGCAGCCAAGAAGGCAAACCCCATCCTGGGGTGCATCAAACACAGTATGATCAGCTGGTCAAAAGAGGTGATTATCCAGCTGTATTTAGTGTTAGTGCAGCTTCACCTTGAATACTGCGTGCAGTTCTGGGCCCCACAATTTAAGAAGGATGTTAAGGTACTTGAATGTATCCAGAGGAGGGCAACAAAGCTGGTGAAATAGCCGGAAATGAGGAAGCATTTCTTTACCGAGAGGGTGGTCAAACACTGGAACAGGCTTCCTAGAGAGGTGGTCAATAGCTCAAGCCTGTCAGTGTTTAAGAGGCATTTGGACAAGGCCCATAACAATATGCTTTAACTTTTGGTCAGCCCTGAATTGGTCAGGCAGCGGGACTACATGATCATTGTAGGTTCCTTCCAACTGAAATAGTCTATTCAAAGAAAAGAAGAGAGAAAAGAGAAAAGAGAAGAGAAAGGGAAAGGGAAAGGGAGAGGGAGAAGGGAAGGGGAAGGGAAGGGAAGGGAAGGGAAGGGAAGGGAAGGGAAGGGAAGGGGAAGGGAAGGGAAGGGAAGGGAAGGGAAGGGAAGGGAAGGGAAGGGAAGGGAAGGGAAGGGAAGGGAAGGGAAGGGAAGGGAAGGGAAGGGAAGGGAAGGGAAGGGAAGGGAAGGGAAGGGAAGGGAAGGGAAGGGAAGGGAAGGGAAGCTGTTGTCAGGCACCTCAAATACTGCTGGGCATGTAAGCAGTCATAATAGTCAATATAGACAATGCAGGATTGGAAGAGTATTCACTGAAGTAAAACTTTATATTTGGTCACCTGAAACATTCTCTAGGGTCCATTTACTGTGTTGACCAGGGATTCAGTTCAGCTGCCTGTGCATTTACATACTGTGATATCTGATACTTTCTAAGATATCCGAGACATCCACACAGTACTGATAATGTGATACAGGATCTAGAGCAAAGGCAGCTGAAGGTGAGATGAAATACTTTTAAGTTGTCTGAAATGGCACAAGGTGCTAGATTTACACAAATAAATTGAGCACATGTTTATCTTGACTATTGCGGGAATTTACATCTCAAGCACTGAATCTCGTGCCTAAACGTAAGTCTGTTCACCTCTTACATACTCTAGGTTATCTGAGACAGCTTCAGCTACGGCTGGCAGATGTATTATAAATGCCCTACAGGGCACCTTAGTCCAGCTGAAGATGCAGCCTGAGCTCAGATAGAATACCATATATCATCTAAAAAAGCACTAGACACCTGTATTTAGGCAAGTGAATAGGTCACTCTGTATTTAGACGTCTGAGCTGAAATCCATTTCTACATTTAGGCACCTAAATATAGGAGTCCTATAACTTAGAGGTAAGATCCATTCATGTTGATTTTGGTGGAATTGATAGCAGATGACCTGGACCTACCCAGTGTCAGAAGGAGCAAATTTCAGCATCTCAGACTTCCAGCGCTCTTATTTATTTCTTTACTTTTGTGGCCAAATTCTAGATTTCTTAGATGCTTGTTTCAGGTATCTTAAGAACATGACCCTAATTGTATGAACAGCCTGTATGCTAATTAACACCTGATTGAAGAAATACAATCTTACAATATAATTTGGAGCATAAGTGGAAATCAGGTTTTGATTGTTGACTCCATTGTTTTCAACTGTAATATTAATCATTATTACTTCAGGGAGGCACATGGCAAATAATATAAATTATTGAAACGATGGTGAAATTGCAAGCATTAAAATATTAAGCAGATTAACCATTGCAACAACAGTATGGGATGGGAGGAAAAGAGTGCTCAGCTGACAAAAAAAAAAAAAAAAAGAGAAAAAGTAACAGCCTTTGAGCAGAGTAGTGAAGTGTAGAACAACAAAGGGAAATCAATTTTGTGTTTAATCCATGCAACCACTGATAAACCAGATACTACATCTTCCAAGATATAATTAATTACAATTACAGATCTGATAAAAAAGTCAATAATTGCTTGCTGAAACATTTAAAAAATCAGTCTCTGTTTTTAAAACTTCCAATAATCAATCTGTGTCTCATACTTCAGGGACATTTTTGCTGTTACAGCATGCCACATGCTGGAATACCTTCGCTGGTATCAACAGTATTATGGAGGCTTAAGTCTAAGTTATTGCAGTGGTGAACAAGAGCTCAAATGTCTAATTGTCTCATTATCAGTAAAATAAAATAGTATCTCTGATGAGATGCTTAACAAGAGAAAACCATCATTTCTATGCTATTTGTACTGAAGGAAAATATCAATAATGACTGCATTATACTATAGAGCAGGTAGGCTGAATTAAGAGAACCCATCATGGCTGTACTCAGACATGTCAGGAAGGGACGTTCAGGTTTGCTACCACTTGTCTCCAATGATTCCTCTGGAATGAAACCTAAGCATGCAGCCATGGGGGGGGCTGAAGTACGTTCTGTATAGTACCTACTCTATAATACCATGGTCTGTGTGGTCTGGGCTTTAGAGGGTTTGGTGGTGAACATCTTCCTTTAATATAAACATAAGTATTGAGTTCTATCTTCCAGTCTTTCTTCTCCAGCTCTACAAGCCAAAGAATAATAACTGTTCATGGAGGAAAAAAATAATGAAGATAAAGATGTCCTTTACGATTCTTCCATGACATAAAGACAGAGGAAGATTATTTTAATGTTTTCATGCAAGGCATAATATAAATTCTTTATTTTCTTTAAAAGCAAAACCAGTTGACAGCTCTTTATCTGCACAGAAATCCTATATACCTTTTTACCTAATTCAGAGATCTGAATTAAGAAATTGTTTCTATTTCATAGTGCAAATGCATTGAATGAATTTGAGATACTGGTCCTAGGTCTCTGTGAGTAAATAGATCCATAGCTATATGGGTCTAGAATTTCACATAAAACAAATCTAGATTACACTTACTTCTAGTGTCTCAACCACATTGTTGGTTGATCTAAAAATACAGATACCTCTTTTTTTAATCATTATAGAATTACAATTTTGAACACAATTACAAGACAAGAACAGATTTTTGACAGAAGAATATTGTATTTGAATGAATAGCATAACACATCCTATGTGTGTGTGTGTGTGTGTGTGTGTGTGTTTATATAAGATTGCGGTTTTTTTCATAGTTTTAGTGGCCTGTGAAAGTTGATAACAAATAGAAGACAATACAAAAATATTATCCTTAAAAGGTTTGGTCATGCAGAGAACAAAAAGAGCCATAACCAGAATCTGAGATTATTTACACCTATTGAGTTTATAAAAGTTTTCTTTTTGTAAGACCATTAACATTAAACTAATTTACTTTTAAAACATTTTTCTTTGCATTTGACAGTTACATTACTGCACATCATTACAGATGATAGAGATGATACCAGTAAAATTTTATTTTGACCAGTTTCTATGTAGAGGTAGCACAACTAGCAGATTAGCTACTTTAGCTAGATAACAGGTATGTTACCACCAACTTCACTACTAGAAAAATTGCTACTAATAAGTGCCTATAAAAAGTGTACAAAAAACCCATGAGAATCGTTACTTGGTTTTAGTTTACGTTATAGTCAAGGGGCGCTGCATTTGGCTAGCTTTACATTACTTTTCTCATTTAAAGTTCCCTAGAATTTGATTAGTCAATTGCATTAATGACAATGAAACCATGAAAAAAAATGTCGTTTTCAGCAGGACTGGTATAATGATTTCTAAAGTACAATCCCTGAGCCTGCATCATTTCAAGGGCTTTGGTTCAGAGAGAGAAAACAAGCCTGTGGAAATCTTCACTGCTTTTTTATTGGCTTTTGTTAGAAAAAAGAATCTTTAAGATATGCAGTCTCAGTGGTTGTGGTCAAATGTATAAGACAACCATGCCTTTTGATATTAGTCTTCAAGTCAGCATCAACTCCTGAGTTCTTGAGTAAAAAAAGGGAAAAAAATAAAAAAAAGGATTGTTTTTATCAACTTATGCAATAGTAGATAGTATGTCTATCTTCAAGAAAGCAGATGAAGTTAGGTATAAGGCCTGAATTGAAAACTGAAAATTATCATTAGCTCCTTGATTCTCAGCCAGCAAGAAGAAAAGCAGTCAATCTCATGTTAGGAATTGTTATAATGTAAAGTATATAATAAAAATAGAAAATATTCATACAATAATAAAAGATAATACCATTTTTGACATCATGAGATCATCCATTACCTTCATGTAACTGAGAGATCATTTAAGTTCAGTCAAGAAGATTGTATGCTAGGAAGCTAAGGGATATATATATATATACACACACACACACATATATGAAGTTGATAAATATATGTATATATTAGAGATATATAAATGATAAATAGATATTATATAATAAGATCCATATATGAACAAAAAAGTTTATTCCTGCAGCTGCCTAATTTTTCAAATTAAGTCAATGAGATTTTTTTATGAGAGTCCACTTTGTACTGTGAAAATACAACTATCATAACAAAATTATAAGGTAGTGTTGCAATTACTGAACTTTTGCCAAGAAGACATTGATTTAATTTATAATCAAAACTCTGAACACTATGGCTGAATGGAAAATTTCAATGATAAATTGATGTAGTGACATATGTGCACAATTTTATTTTCTTTAAACAGAAGTAGCTTTTTTAGCTCCATTTGTCCTTGTTTTCAGTAGATTTTAGTAGATTCCACGGATGCTTTAAATTAAGTATCAGTGATATTATTGCAGAAATCATAGTATAAAGAAAATACATTCTCCTATAATCTGTACAAATATAACCCATAACAAACATTAAACACATGAGTTTCATACAAAGTTATTCATTGAAAGCGTTCATGTTATAAACATTGACTGTTGATGATTCTTATTGAGTAATTTTAAAGGAGTGGGGAAAAACACTATGAAGAAGCAAAGCTATTACAGCATTTGGTGACTCATCTGTGGCAAATGGAGTATATATTTCCATCTCTCCAGACATGGAATTTTTTTTTTCTTTTCCAAAGACAGCTTACTTCACACAGTTCCACAACATATAGGACAGAGTTCTGATGAATAGTCTGTGCAACTGGGATTTTAAAAATAAATTTTGAAGCCTACAACTGTGCTGTCACCCAACTCTCTCTATATAGTCATCTATGGAGATGCACACATTTTTAAGTAAACCTCATCTCATCATAAAGTAGATGTCTGTTTCTGGTTGGATGAGTCATGTATCGAAAGTTCAGAGCTGAACAATGTCCACAGTATAGATCTCTAAAGTTAGCTGCAATTAATTCCATTCTGGGAGTCATCAAAATGATTAATTAAGGCATTAGTATGAATCGGGCTATAAAAAACCAGTTAACTTAAAATAAAATATTTATACTTGCAACAACTTCCTGTGTATTTCATGAAGTGGCATAAATGAGACAATTTCTCAGCAGTCCAACTGATGTTCATTCTTTCCTATACTGAGATCATTTTCTCTTTTACAGGTTATCACTTGCCTCCTTTTCAAGGTCACAGCACCCTTATTCTCTTATCACTAAATTCAAGCCTTTTAAGTGAACTTATTTCTTATTGTCAAAATTATTACAAATATTATTATGCCCTGAGATATTTCTGGCTATTCCATTCATCAGTTTATTATTAAAACCAAAGGTACTGATTGCGTTTGCTTGCATTTTTCATTGCTTCTGTTGCACTGTGTTCAGTGGTTTAGAGACAGAAAGAACAAATATCTGATATATATATACACTTCCATTTTATATTTTATTCTGATAGTGTGTTTCATTATAACAAAGGCATATTTTTTGCTTTGGGGAAAATAGTTTTTATGCTTTAGAAAAGGACACCTTCCTCAACATTAATAGAGCGTTAACAAACAGGAGTACAAAAGTATTTTGGCAAAGCAGCAGCACTGATATATATCACAATTTTCCCAGGGAAACATCCTTGTAGTCTGAGAGTTAATTAGGACAGGTAACTCTCTCTGCGAGGAAGGAAACAGCATTGTCTAAATAATTGAAAATATTAAAAATCAGTAGTAAGCAACTCTCCAGTGAGCTAGAGTTTGGTCAGCCTCCTTTGTCTCTTAAACAGTAGACTGACTCGAGTTTCAATCAAGATAATTTTGTTGGGTTTTTTTACAGTGTTTACATCATGGGTTGTGTTCTAAAGTGAAATATACAGTATTGTAAAGTAAACGCAATCTTTAAATTAAAAAAAAGAAGCATATTGGAAAGTAAATTTACTTGTACTTTTTAAATATCCTCTGGGTAAGTAGTGTTCAAGTTCATGAAGAAGAAGAAAGGCCTAGAAAGGAAAATAGTAGAAGGCTGACAGAGTAAGTCTGCTTTTTATAAATTGTCTGTTACATTTTGTCCTCTCTCCATTGTTTTATCTCTGTGATATTTCCAGGTTCACAGTCCAATTTTTTACTATCTGTGTCATCTTTGTGAATGCAGAGGGACTCTGAACTACAGAAATATATTGAAGAATCAGTTAGGAATAGTGAATCCCTTAATTTTAATCTAAAATGTATTCACTTGTTCAGTTAATTTTTTTCAATTAAAAAAAACCCAAAAAAACACCACCCAACTAACCTCAAGAACTACCAGAAATAATTTATTTAACTAATTACTCCTAAACAATATAATTTTCTTTTCAAGGACCTTTGCTCATAACTGCTGTAAGTGACTTTAATTTTGTCTTCAGTGTTTTGATTCACATTCTCAGGACACAAAACCTTTTAGAGGAGGTAGGAGCATTAAGTGAACCTTGCTTTTGTTACATACCTGTCAAGTTCAAGTATGTTTTGTTTTAATTAGTTTTTAATATACACACACACACACATATATGTTCATTACATATTGCTAACTCCAACAGATCCATACTTTTTTGTTACAGCTCATGCAAGGCTAAAAACATAATGGAGCACTGATTGATTAGAATATCAACACACCCTTTTGAACAGGCAGTCAGCTTAATAAAAACACATCATACGTAATTTCTGCATTTTGTCAGACTTCACTCAGTCAGAAATATAACTTGCAGTAGCTGTGGAGCCACTGTTGAATATCAGCAATGCTTTATTTTCTAATACAAATTCCAAATAATTAGCTGTGGTGTGTTGACCTTGGCTGGACACCAGGTACTCACCAAAGCCGCTCTATCAATCCACCCCCTCAGCTGGACAGGGAGAGAAAAATACAAAGAAATGCTCGTGGGTTGAGACAAGGACAGGGAGATCACCCATCAGTTATCGTCACAGGCAAACCAAACTCGACTTGGGGAAATTAATTTAATTTATTACCAATCAAATCAGAGTAGGATAATGAGAAATAAAAACAAATCTTTAAACACCTTGCCCCCATACCTCCCTTCTTCCTGGGCTCAACTTCACTCCTGATTTCTCTACCTCCTCCCCCTGAGTAGTGCAGGGGGATGGGGAATGGGGGTTGGGGTGAGTCCGTCATACCTTGTCTCTGCTGCTCCTTCCTCCTCAGGGGGAGGATTCTTCACTCTTCCCCTACTCCAATGTGGGGTCCCTCCCATGGGAGACAGTCCTCCATGAACTTCTCTAATGTGAGTCCTTACAATGGGCTGCAGTTCGTCACGAACTGCTTCAGCATGGGTCCCTTCCACAGGCTGCAGTCCTTCAGGCACAGACTGCTCCAGCGTGGGTCCCCCACGGGGTCACAAGTCCTGCCAGAAAACCTGCTCCAGCCTGGGCTCCTCTCTCCACAGATCCGCAGGTCCTGCCAGGAGCCTTCTCCAGCACAGGCTTCCATGGAGTCACAGCCTCCTTCAGGCATCCCCCTGCTCCGGCGTGGGGTCCTCCCCAGGCTGCAGGTGGAGATCTGCTCCATCATGGACCTCCCTGGGCTGCAGGGGGACAGCCTGCCTCACCATGGTCTTCCCCACGGGCTGCAGGGGAATCTCTGCTCTGGTGCCTGGAGCATCTCCTCCCCTCCTTCTGCACTGACCTGGGGGTCTGCAGGGTTGCTTCTCTCACATATTCTCACTCCTCTCTTCTGGTTGCTGTTGTGCAGCAGGTTTTTTTCCCCTTCTTAAATACGTTACCCCAGAGGCACTACCACCGTTGTTGATTGGCTCAGCCTTGGCCAGCAGCAGGTCCATCTTGAAGACGGCTTGCATCGGCTTTATCAGACATAGGGGAAGCTTCTGTCATCTTGTCACAGCCCCCCGGCTACCAAAACCTTGTCACACAAACCCAATACAATAGCAAATTATTTTCTAATGCTTAAACCAGCATGCAGACTAAGTATTAAGAAAAATAAAACATTTATTTCCTGTGACCAGAAATAAAATTTGTGATCTAGAACATAGCTGTATTAACATTGGCTCATAGAGTAATTTTATGTATTTTAGATCTCCAAAGAATAAGTTGGATTTTTATACCTCTACTACCAGTAAATAATCTTGGGGATATATCTGCTGGAATACAAACTAGCCTTTGTCTTACAGAACTGTGGCAAAAAAATCCACTGAGACCAAGCAAAAATGCAGATAAGAGTCAGATCAAGCCTCAAAGATCCTAAAAGGTCTGTAACATCATTGCCAAACAGCATTTCAATGAGAAAAAAACACCACAAAATTACATTCAAACTCACTGTGGATTGAAGTATAGAAAAAAAATGTGCTGCCTTTAAGTGACTATGGTCAATAACAGGGTTTTTCCAGATGTGAAATGTCTGCTGTTGTATTACTACTTTCTGAGATAAAATATGTGAAATTATTAATCAGATGTTTTCTATGCTTAAAATGAAAACTCAAATGAATAAACAACTTCCTGGTTCATTAGGTGAAATTTAGGCTAACAGCATGTTTTCTCTTTCTAAATTGTTATATGCCTAAGAGGTAGGCTTCACCTTTTGGAGCTTTGTTGTCTACAGTGTGGATAGTTGTTATCTCAGCTTCCTTTACAATAAAACGAAACAAATAAAAGTATTTGGCATGTGGTTAATTTAATTCCAATATAGATGTCTAAAAGTTCAAGTGACCTAAAAGTGTCTGTATGTGTTCAGATAAATTCTCCTGCTGAGTGGTACCCCTGTTGGTATCTGCTGTGTGGTGTCCATCAAATGAAATAGGCAAAATGAAATGGGCAAAATGATCTGACAGCATTACTAAGGGTTCAAACATGAACTGAATGGTCTTCCATTTCTCATGTGCTAAAAATCATGTGCTTTAAAAATTCTGTAATTCTTCCAAAGTTGGAAAACTTTAACAAATTTTGCATAGGTACATTCATTTTAGTTCATGGCTCAGCGGAATAAGAGATTATATGTCATTTATATGCCATAATCACAAATGACAATCAATTAATTGATTTCTTTTTTTTTTCCTACTCCTATGTGCCCCCACTTTTAAAGAACTCTATTACTAACTTCCTTTTTCAAAGGAAAATAAGGACTAGGACCTCTCATTGTTTCTCACATAGTCAGGCTGCAGAGCACCGTAAGTACAGCATTTATGATAGACTTGTCACCTAGAACTCTAATTTTGCCCTCTCATGACTCCTTGAATTGTCTTCAAAATACTAAAATTGCAAGTTAGCACCAAAAGGCATATACCGGAGAATAAAGTTGCCAGCAAACAGCTCTGTCGCATAGTCTAATCTGCCAAAATTTCACCTGCATTCAGTGTTATTTGGCCTGAATAAATAGCATTGCAAAGACCCAAGAAGAGACAAAACAAACTTTAAAGGAGCATAGATTACTGAAAATGGGTAATCTAAAATTACCAGATGAATGAATAAACGATATTACAGTTGTAAATATGCAGTTAAGACTACTTGATTTGCAGCTGCCTTGATAATTTCAAATTAAGCATCTGAAGACTGTCTAACATTAGCATATCAATAGGAATATAATTATATGTTCATTCTTTATGTAAACTTGTGTTTGTTACATGGCAGCCTAATTTCACATTCATTATCCTAGATTTAGTTTTTAAGTCTTGTGTGCACTTCCAAGTTCACTTCTTTGCATGGACTCTCTAATGATAAAAGCTAGAGTAAGTATTATCAATAAAGCAAATATTATTGCCTATAGATATATAAATATGTAGATAGACCAAGTGATAGATAGAAGGACAGTGAAGTGCTGCTAGAGTTTCCTGAAATTTAAAATGTCTGTCTAGTTAATGCTTTATGTCTGCAATAAATTACAAAGTTAATATTGATGAGGCATTCAAATAGAAGTTATAAGATGGAATAATGCAATGCTTTAGGACATTTTTTTTTAAAAAGGTCTTTCATTAAAGTCCTAAAGAGATTAATAAGAACATTAACAACATATTCTGGTTAAAATCAGGAAGAAAGAAAATTGTTACTAGAACATGAACATTGGCAGCAAAGAGAAGACGAAAAACTTGGCTGAGACAAAGCCACCATGGAGAAAGATGGTAAGTGAGGTTAAAAAGTATAGTTGGAGTTAAAAATAGTCTAAGCATTTTAATAATCAGTCTAGACTTCAAATCATATTCTCTTAAAGTCACTGAAAAACAGACTGGATTTTAGTAACATCCAGATAAAATCTGGAACATACAGATGAAAATTATATCCTAACACATTGAAATAAATAAATATACAAAACTGTACTAACACTCCTACATCAAAGCAGACATGTAACTGTGCTGGTTTTGGCTGGGATAGAGTTAATTTTCTTCACAGTAGCTTGTATGGGGCTGTGTTTTGGATTTGTGCTGAAAACAGTGTTGATAACACAGGGATGTTTTTGTTACTGCTGAGCAGGGCTTACACAGAGCCAAGGCCTCTTCTGCTTCTCACCCCATCCCACCACCAAGTAGGCTGGGGGGGCACAAGAAGTTGGGAGGGGACACAGCTGGGACAGCTGACCCCAACTGACCAAAGGGATATTCCAGACCATATGACGTCATGCTCAGCAATAAAACTAGGGGAGAGGTCGGCGGGGTGGCCGCTGCTTGGGCACTGCAGCGTTGGTGGTTGGTCAGTCAGTTGGTGGTGAGCAAGTGTCTTCATTTGCGTCACTTGTCTTTCTTGGGTTTTATTTCTCTCTCTCTCTCTGCTATTTTCCTTTTCATTACTCCCCCCCCCCCCAACCCCGCCAGCTACTAAACTGTCTTTATCTCAACCCATGAGTTTTCTCACTTTTACCCTTCTGATTCTCTCCCCCATCCTGCTGGGGGAGGGAGTGAGAGAGTGGCTGTGTGGTGCTTAGTTGCTGGCTGTGGTCAAACCATGATAGTAACCCATGCATTTAATCCCAGTTTGCAATAGTCTGTTTTCTGGTGATAATTTGCTGGCTTGGAACTCTGTGTACTATGAAAAATGAAAGCCCAGTACAAATTTGAGTACCTTAACTATGGAAAATAACCTTGATTTTTATATTTTTTAGTAATCTAACAGCACTTGAAGAATTAATTGATGAAGTAAAATTCTATAGTTACTTTTAAACATCCAGTTGTTCATGGAATTAACATTATATATGTTAGAGAAAGAATACAAGTAAAAATATAAATGAGTGTATTGGGTCTGGCTGAGATGGAGTTAATAGTCCCCATGGCAGCCCTCATAGAACTGTGCTCTGCATTAGTAGCTAGACAGGTGTTGATAACACACCAGTGTTTTGGCTACTGCTGAGCAGCGCTGGCACAGCATCAAGGCTGTCTCCCCAACATTTTTGCCCCCTCCCTCAATGGCAGGCTGGGGCAGGGCAAGATCTTGGGAGGGGACATAACCAGGACAGCTGACCTAAACTAACCAAACAGATATTCCATACCATATGACGTCAGCCCAGATATAAAAGCTAAGTAAAGGGAGGCGGAAGGGGGGGCATTTTTGTCTTCCGGAGCAACCACCACGCGTACTGAAGCCCTGCTTCCCAGGAAGTGGCCAGACATCGCCTGCTGATGGGAAGTAGAGAATAATATCATTTGTTTTTCTTTGCTTTTGCGCGCGACCTTTGCTTTCACTTTATTAAACTGTCCTTATCTTGACCCACGAGCCTTTTGTTATATTTTCTCCCCCCTGTCCAGCTAAGAAGGGGGAGTGATAGAGCGGCTTTGGTGGGCACCTGGCACCCAGCCAGGGTCAACCCACCACAATGAGGATAAAATTGATTTATGGTGACATAAATACAATTGTGCATTTTTATATGCAAGATTTTGTGTTTAAAATTCACAAACCTATAATTCTTTCCTTGCCCATCATGAACAATAATTATATATTGATATGTGAACAAGCCTGTTTCCATATGAAAGGCAACATACGGGATCTGAGTCTTCTCTTGATACGAAACTGAAAGCAAGACAATGAAAGTAAAGAAGTAATGCAACTGTACAACAGCAAGAGAACACAAGGATATAATAATGTCTGTATTGGAGGCCAACTTTTAGCCCCTTAATTATCAAATCTTGAATGTCCATATGACTACACCAATAACTATAGATCTGAATAGTCCAACTATTTGAAATTAGAAATCTAAAAATTTAAGTGATTTCAATCAGTTGAACTATTTCAATCCTAATTTTAAAAACACCTGCAAACTGCTTTGAATCCACTGGCTGCAATGTTTTTCTCTTCCCAGCAGCAGAAAAAAATGAAAGTCTCATTCAAATTCCCTCAAATTGTTAAGAAACTTTGTCTTCTTTTTTTCACAATGTCTCTTTTGCTAGGAATAGGAAAGCAATGTAAAATTTTATTTATAAAGTTTGCTAATGGTTCATTTTTAGAATTTTAAGTTATTAGCTAAATTTTTATTTATACCTTTTTCAGTTAATAGAATTTTCCACTGTAACATGAAGTGGGCAAGTCAGATACAATTCAAAGTTTATGTTCTCAGCTTTCAGTTTTGATGGATTGTAATGAACAGCATTATTGATCCATTGAATTCCATGTATACAATGAATAATGTTTAGAAACACATAATACTTTAACAAAATTATTAGAATTCAGATGTATTACCTGAATATTCTTAGAATCTAATAATCTGAGGACAAAAAGACATTTTACTTCCCCTGTTAGGAAGAGAGTATTCTCTCACACTATGGGCCTGTTAATGAGAATATAACAACAAAGGGCATTTCTGTTTTGATTAGAGATTGTTTTAATTCAGTAATTTCAAAAGGTCTTATTGCTGTAGCACTAAATAACATCTTTTGATTCAGCATCACAAATATAGTACAAAACTGTAGAAAAATCTGTCCAAACTAACAACGCTGCATTTAAACATCAAAACTGACCTCCTGGTCAGTGAAACATGTTCCATTATAGTATACATAAATTTTTTCAGTAATAACAAGTCAATACAGATTTTAAATTGAGTCTGACTTCCAAATATACCTTAACTGTTTATCTTGCCTACTAAAGAAAAAGAGAGCTTGAGCATGTATGAGAGGTACATTTCTCCCAGCAATCCTGGGAAAATACTGTTACTCTAAGCAATAGTCAAATTCCTTACCAACTATTTAATTACTGCCATGAAGTGGTAGTGGTCAGACCTTAAAGTGAAGTTACGTAGTGAAGAAAAAAGTTGTCCATTTTTTTCTATCTTTTTCCCCATAAAGTAGGGCCTAAGCTATAAATGAATCTAGCATCATCTTTCCTTCAAAGTTATATCATATTAAATACCAGTAATTCATATGGCCATAGATCATAAGGTCAAAGAAGTACTTAAATATATTGCAGTGAAGAATCTATGAATAACTGTATTGTATCATGGCAAATACCTGCAAGTTTTAGTGAAAATTAATTAAAATATTTATATATGTAGGTAAATGTAGTTTTTTAGGAGTAACAATACTTTGGGACACATTGTCTTATACAGTAAGGCTTCTTTATATGGGATCACTGTATTAACAAAGCTGGAATCATTTCCAAAAAAAACATGGCAGGAAGAAAAAGAATCAAAATCTGAACATTTTACTGTTGGAATGTGTGTTTAGGGTGCAGTGTATCATACTAACATAAAGGTACTAACTTACTTATTCATCAGTCAGTCCTGATAAAATTATATTAGATAGCCTTAATTTTTCAATGCTGTATATTGCAACTTTTTCTTCAAATCAGTTCCCCCCATATCACCATCTACCATTCACAGGTAGTACCAAATACAAACCATAGCACCTTGCTGCACCTGAAATCAGATGTGCTCGACTTGGCAATGACAGAACAGTGATCAAATTCTAAAAACAAATTGTAATAGTAAATTTCACATTAGAAATCACCACAGCCAAAAACTACAATTTCCTAGCTCCTTTGTAAAAGTATGTAGATCTTCACAGTGCTCCCATTCTAAGATTGTTAGAAACAGACACTAAAGGTGTTCATTCCTCTAGCCCATCAATATATTCAGCACCTGATCAATCAAGAGCAGGTACTAGGTAACAGATAGTAAAATACTGTTGAGTCTTCTTAGCTAACTGGATGTCAGGCCCTTGCCATGCAGAAATGTCTACATGGGAGATAGTGGAATATAAAGCAGGGAGAGAATGAGACCTAGCTTGTGGGTATCATATACTATGTTCCTGGCTGGTTTTATGATAAGTATAGTTTTGTAATATCATAAAAATGTGTAAAGACTGGAGTCCAGTATTTTCCTCTTAAGCAGATGATAAGGAAAGGGTTGACTTCTGCTACAGAAGAATACAGTCCACAGTATCCACTGTTATTGACATATTCCACTGTATTTGTCTAAAAGCTTCACAAGTTGCAGAAGTTAAGGATAAAGAAGGATTTTTTGTCCATGATAAACAGAAACAGCTCAGTGAAAGGCATTCTACAATACTTGACAATTACATCTGGAAACACTTAGAAGAAGCATGTGTTCTTCAAAGAGGCAAAACCTACTGTTTTCTTGTATATGCTAACATACATTCACCATCATTACTAATATTTCTGTCACACAATAGAGTGTCATATAACAGCTTGCAAACTTTTTCCTACTAACTGGCTTTTTATGTGGTAGTTGGGAGGTACAGTTATAGCCCTTATATTAATATCTAATATCTTAGTATATACTAGTTACAGCAGTTATAGTTTTTCAGTGATTGAGAATTTCTCCAGAATTATTTTCTCACAAGGAATTAATTTTCAGCAAGAATAAGAGAACCCTCAAATTGTTTTGTGCTCTATAGGCAGGGTTCAAGCTTCCTAGTTTCTTATCAACTTAAATGGAGTGCTTTTTCTTTTGCACCCATTTATACAAAAATACACATTCATAGTGTGCACATGACCACACACCTTTGCTGTAGCTCAGGAAGACAGGGACAGAAGCAGGAGCAAAATCTTTATATTAAACATCTAAACTACTAAATATATTCAGAATCCTGATTTCAGAATATATATCAAGAATTCTGTGTTTGATCTGGTTTTGAGTATGACTGTTATGTATGTGAAATCTGTGACTACAGACTAAGTATATGTTCTGTTCTCTTTCCCATCTTCCTTATGGGATCATCAAAAACTGAAGATGGTCTAATTATGAAACCATTGCAACACAGCATGGCAAGTGTTACACTGAAACCAGAAAGAGCTACGACAGAGCATCCTCCATCCACAACATGTCTAGGTTAGAGTCTTCCATTAGATGACTTTATATACCTTTCCTTTTTCTCCCAGAAGAATCTGCTATAGTCAGAGTACAGAAGTAACCATGTCCACTTAATCATTCAATACTTCCTTCTTGTTCATGGCTGAGACCTTATTTCTTTTATCTCTTTTCTATTTCTCAAAGTCTTCTCTGAAGATGAAATTACTAGTTTCTCCTGTGGTATTTTTTATCATAACAATCAGTATGAAATCTGAGTACTTCTAATTGATTAATTAATTATTTTTTAAAATTAATTAATATTTTTAATTAATTAATTTTCATTGCATTGTGAAAGATGAAGTTTCCAATATCCTAATTTCACACATGGCTATCAGATATGAAGAAAGGAATGCCATAGAGAATAAATGTTCACAAAATATAAATGTTCAGCCTGATGTGCTCTGGACAGTACTTTAAGATCATCAGTATTTCAGCATCATATTTTGCAGTACTTTTTTTTTTTTTCTTCTTCTTCTCCCCCCCTACCCCACCCCTGCAGCTTCCAATAACTTTAGTCACTTCCTAGAAGGACAAGCATTTCTGCACAATTTATCCCAATAATTAAGTCAGACATACAAAGTAAGGGATGTGTAATAAATTACCACTTGTGAAATGAGAGGGTTAAGTGACTTGCGTACTGTGGTGCAGAAACTTTCCTAGGGAGGGAGGGATTGAGTTTAGTTCTATATCTATTCAGAAAAATATCATCTAAATTATTTTCTAATAGCATATATTTCTTTCTATATAATCAATAATTTCATCTTGACATGTTTACATTCGTTTGACTTCTCATTTTATTTAACAGATGAAAAAAAAGACAGCTGGCTAGCATGTGAAAACCTTCCAGTTTAGCTGCTGAAGACTAAGTAACTTTTATTTCTCAGCAACAGGACTGGAAGCCTCTTGCCAGTATCCTCTTTTGAACCCTTTGCTTTTCATTCAGACAAACTAGGGAAGATGCAGTGATCCTGACTGGAAGACTGTTGTACTTTGAGGAGTTAATGGTCCACATAACAACTGAGCTAAGCAGGCATGTGCTGTGCTGTGTTGCACATATCCCTTGACCTCCTGGACTGTGCTGTGCTACACCTATTCCTTCACAGAAGATGAACCCAGCTAGCTGATGGTAATGGGAGAGCCTGGAGGCTGCACCCACTTGGCAACAGCAATAATGCCACTGGCCTATCTTTGCCTTTATCTTGAAGTGAAGCAACATCTCATATAAAAATCCTTTTCTACTACAGTTCTTTTAAAAAAAAATCTTATAAAATCTCTGAAAACCCACAAACATCACCTTGGACAGGACCTGTGCAGCATGCCATGGCCACACTAGAGGTCCATCTAGTGCTGTATCAACTCAGGGTTCCCAGCATCAGAAAGGATGTAAGATTTTATATGTGGATATTACCTTTTCTAGAAAGTTAATGAAATGCTTACCTTTCTTGAGAGAGTTTGTTCCTTTCTTGTGGCACCCAAAAGAACCAGCACCTGTCGATACAAAACAGAAGACAGACAGGCAGACCATTTTTTTTCTGAAACTAACTTTTTCTGAAGAACCTTGCCCTTCTGAGAGAAAAACATAGTTCATTACAACTTGCTATTTTTTTTAAGATAAAAGTTTTAATTTATTCAGTTGTTCAAAGAAACATTGGCTTTGCCTGCTTTAGCAATAAGACTACTCCTCTTCCTTTCTGCAGTCCCATGAATGATAATCCTTTGTTAATAAAGTTTGCAGGAGCCAGAAATACAAGAATATTGAAAAATAATTGAGATTATACGTAAACAGTATTCTAAAGCTCAGTTTATAACATCACAAGCATATGTATTCTTATATGAACAAATGTAACTGTGCATCATACTTATGGAATCTAGTCCATGGAGCAGTGTCTCTAACAATAACAGGGGGGTCCTGCAGATGGTTGTAACGGGGTCTGGCAAATGGTCTTAAGTTTAGTGAAGTATGATGCAGTGTCAAACTGAACAAAAGGCTAGGAGTCACACATGTATGAACAGGAGAAAACAGAGCAGAGGAGGGTACATTTATTTATATTTGGAACTAGTGAGATATCTAGGATCATGTGTCTGATAACCACAATTCAGGAGGTATCTGAATAACCGGAAAGAATTGTGACAATCACTGAAAAACTGAAATGTGTACTTTACAGTAAAAGATTACAAGAGCTCTGTCGAATTATCAAAGATGCAGTTAAGGCACTGACTTGATCACTGTCTATTAACTTCACAAGGAACATAAATTTGAAAATAAAGTGGACAAAGAAATAAATGACAAAGTAATTATAAGACCTGATGGCTGAAGGACTAATTTATACAGCTACCTTTCTACAAGTTGTTCTTGCTTTAACTATGTGTTAAATAAAGTTGCACTACTCTAAATGTAGCAGAGGGCTTTCACTCTTAATTTAAGCAAAAAGACACTTACCAGTAATAAAAAGAGCAGCAAGGCTCATTTTAGATTCTTCCAAAGTGAGAATTTTAAATTCTGACCATGTTTCCCTAAAGACATTCTCTGCATATAATAGAAATTAATAGGGTGTAGTTCTATGGATAATTTATGCAAAAGGAGAGACCTGGTAATTATAATAGTTTTTTCTGCTTTTATAAGCTAATTTTTTATTATTATTTTAAATCTAATTTTACCTTACATAGAGCTCTAGTCCTTTTAGCAAAAGCTTTTTTCATTATAATATCTTCATTCACACAAATGAAGCTTGTCTTTCTATGTATTTATACCGTTTGATTGACTTGCTAACTGACTACAATTTTTGCATGATCTCTTATAGTTACATAATTCAGTTTGAATTGTTCTTCCTATTAGAAGATCCATATGGCTTGTGGTAAATTGTCAGAGTCTCAGAGTCAACACTGGGAAAAAAACCAGTGTTTCATTGTTCATTAATGTTTTCACAAGGAATCAGCCATTCCAAAGTTCTCAAGTTCTGTTAGTCAAAAACATCAATAATCAAAGATTGTTGGTAAGATCCAATGAATGATATTAATCAGAGATCATCCTGAAGATGTAGGGAGTCTGTATTGTAAACTGAGGTCTGGGATAAGAAGGCAGGACTAGAAACAGGACAAACAGGACAAAACAGGGGAACACTTCTCAGTTCACCTAGTGTAAACCAAATTAGAATCAAAGAGGATTATTGACTTGTTAATAACATGCAATTAAGCCACAATAATGGAACTATCCATTCAGGAGCAACAACAGCAATAAGACAGATAAACCACAGTGCTAGACACTTGCAAAACATTAATAGAGAACTAAAATTTTCTGATGACCCTTTTATAATCCCAAGATGTTTTAATAATGTGCATGGTCTTGCAGTTACATGGGTGGATTTAGAAGTGCACAGCCCCCCAACTCCATCTCTTCCTCCTATGGTGTAGGAGTTACCATCACTCCTTCCTGGCAGTGGTGGTTCCCTTTGGTGCTGTACACACCTCATGTGTAGCTGAAACCCATGCATGGGTTTACCCATGTACTTGATGGGCCAGGCAAAAACTTTACCAGATTCATAGTTGAGTTCTTACTCCTACAGGAAATTGTCCAGATGGATCCTGACATGGACAGGCAGCCAAAACTCTGGTTTCTTCAGATGACTGTAATCCTAAATGATGCTTGGTCAAAACAGTCATGTTTCTTTCATAAATGTATTCACTAATGTTGAGCACTCTTAATGTATCTTTTACTTTTTAAAATTCATTGGAAGGATGTTACCTACACCTGCTTGCTTCACTTCCTACAGCATGACAAACATCTGATGATCTGTAAAACCACCTTCTTTTGTCAACTAGTGTTGCAAAATGGAGTGGTTTGGACTGCTTAAAGAATCACCATCAAGGGTATTAGCAAAAAATTATTTAATAGGAATTTATATAAAAACACAACTTCACAGCATTCAATGGCAAGGTTCACTCTATTAATTAATACATGGATGAAACATACACAGAAAAAATAAGTTAGAATCAAACTAGAATTATGTATACAGAAACCATTGATGCAAAAGGTTAAGAGAGAAACATACAAAGGAAAATCAGGTTAGAATTGATTTATCGTGATTGGTACAGAGACAGAATTTATAAAAAGGTAGGGGAGACCCTCCCATTGAGTCACAAGGTTCAGACAAGACCCCCTTGCTTTCTAAACTCCTGTTGGAGTCTAGGTGTGGCTGGATGAACTCCTAGTCCCAGACTTCATCAACGGTTTATATCTAAAGGGATTATGAGTATAATAACAGCCTGAGATTCATTCACAGTTGAATAAAGTTCACAACAGTAATTTATGTATAGATTTGAAAAGCAATATTTGTAACATACTTGCTATAGAATATTCAGGTTAGTACACACACATGCACAAAGACACTAAGAGATATACATATAAGCGAGTCAAAGAGGTATACCTGTTAAAAATTCCCCTCGAGTTCAGTGAAAATATTCACATCAAATGCCTCAGCATCTTTCTCAGCAGGTGAAGGGTTGAGCTTCAAGGAGTGAAGAATATCAGCCCAAGTCTCATCGGCTTTCAGTGACAGACCTCCGATCTTCGCAAACTGAAGAGTTTGCGAGCTCTGAGAGGTGTCCCACTCAGAGGGAGGTGCTGGTCACAGCCCACTGCAATCCGGTAGAACTCAAAGGGTCTCACTTAGTACTGCTGTTTATAGGTTTGGGAGATGATTGGCTTTAGTCATCAGCAAATTACGGGGGTTCCAGTAGCACTGGTACGATTTCACATGAGTTATGATTCAGATAAGGAAGGCTCCAAGGCTGTCAGAGAATGACTTAAGATTCAGATACGGGATGCTCCAAGGCTGTCAGGAGAGGACTGAGATATGTCCCAAGGTTGTCAGGAAATGACTGATTATTCCTACTCCCATCCCCAGCCTCCACCAGGCAACAGGAGTCCTTGGTACGGTCAGTGCAGCCTTCTGTATTAGCCGTGCAAGAGTTCCTGGTACGGTCAAGGGACTCTTAACCACCCAACTCATTACACTTATGCTAAGGCCTAGCAAGACTTCCTGAGTTTGTAGATCAGCCCAGAGAGAGGGGGAAATGTGCCACCACAACTAGAACTGATGCCAGCCAAAAGATTCCGTAGTTATTAGGATGGAAAGAGGGTCTTCACAGTAAAAAATACATATATATACATACAGATGCTAACAGTGATCACATAAACATTCTTTCTGTCAGGGTCATGCTGTCCCTGCCCAGTCCCCCTGGAGCCAACCCCCTGCTTCCCCACAGCCCAGAACCCCATTTCAGCCCCCTGGGGCCATCAGCCCCTGCCCCAGCGGTGCCGCAGCAGGGCCAATCTCCAGCTCCCCACAGCCCTGTCCTGCCCAGCCACAGGCCCCCCTGAGCTGGGCCCACCTCCAGCCCATCCTTGGCCTGTCCCCATCCCCAGGGGGTGCCTGATGCCCTGGACTGGGGCTGCTCCCGATGTCCTCTGGCTGCCCTGCTCTTGACTGGGGTGGTAGGATGGGCCCTGGCTGCCAGGCCCTGCCCTGATGGACCCCCATGGGGAGCCCCGACACAGCCAGTGACACAGGCCCAGGGAGCCACCAGCCCATGCTGTGCTCTGGCAGTTTCCCTTAAAGGAAGGAAGTAGGTGATGATAAAATTAGAAAATATTCATTAGAAAATATTTCATAAATAAAGTCAAGAAAGTTTTTCCTTTATGAGTACTTTCTAATTGTTAGACCATTTCTTTATGTTGCTAAATGGGCTAAAAAAGCAACACTTAGAAGCAGTAGGTTGTCATCTACTTCATGGACCACCAACTGAAGGTGTGATTAATCTTTCTAAAAATGCCTAATCAACACAAATTACTTTCATTTTTGTGATTCCATTCTTTTTTGTTATCTTGCAAATCGGTTAGTTGCAGTTAGTCCAACTTCAGTCCAAGGCTGTGGAGCAGTGTGCTAAAGAGGGCCTCCATTTTCTAGCCATTTTCTGCAAGCTTAACACTTTTTATTCTGTTCATTGAAACACAGCCTTGCCCAAAACCTATCCCTTCCTCTGAGTTGTCCTAAACCTCTTCTTGTAATTAAACCAGCCTCAGTCACCATTCTTGGGCATCTAATCTCATCCCCAAAGTGTGAATAGACAAGTCCTTTGGTCAGCCATGTAGATACAATATTAAGTTGCAGTTACCCTCATTTCCCAGGAGAGATTTTGGGAAAACCTAAAATAGGTAGTGATTGTGTGTATGAAATGGGTCATTTATTGTAGTGTTTCAGTGTAAAAGTGTTTATTGTAGGCTGAAACCTCCTCCCCTCAATGTCAACATTTTTTTTCATGTGTCTTTAAAAAAGAGTTATGTCATAAAAAGGCATTTTGTTAAGTGAGAATAATATTTCCTTCACATGCTTTTTGCAAGAAAAAACTACTCTCTCAGCTGTGTCTCTCAGCTCAGAGACTTGCCCAGGTGGTTCCTGCTGCAGAATTGACTGAATTGTACATAGATATTTCTAAATAGTCAATAGAAACTCTTCCTGCAGATGCAGAAACAGTCGTGTAGGACATTCTTTTTTACACAGTAAAGATAATTAGGAGGTATTTTGTACAGGTTTTAATATAATCAATAGCAACATACCATGCATATGATGGAGTGGTCACTGAGGACCATGGGACAGCTGTATATAAAAATTCAGCAGAACAGCAGTTCAGGAAGGTTCACCTGACTGAGCTGAAGCTGCTGTTGCAAGGACACCTGCAATACAATTTTCTGTTGCCATCCATGTAGTGACCTGTCATCCTGCTTGCACAATTTGATTCCCTAAGCAAGTCTTATTTTTTTAAAGATCCCAATAAATTATTGGTTTTTATCCAACACTCGTAAATGTCTGTGCAAGAGGAGATATTTCATATGGGAAATAATTAGTGTGAATATATTTGATTAACGGCATTGATCTAGTTCATTCCATTGGTTTGGTATAAAACCCCATGGCATTTTCCAACAGCTGAAATTCACATCAAGAAGTGTGACAGATGATACCTTTGTATACATGTTAATACTCCTCTCTCTGGAGAAAGGGGAGGTTGTGCCTTTTCTGGAAGAGCAAGTAGTATGCTTGGTATGGAAAGGGGGAGGAAATTTCAAAAGATTGTTTTTTGTCAGGCAGAAGTGGAGATTAAAGATTTCTAATTCAGAAAAACAGGGAACAGAAGCACAGACAGGCTTCAGAGGTTGAAAAAGTAACCTCCTAGGAACAAAAGGAGGCTATGCAGAATTTGTTGCCTGTTACTGAGTTGACTGAAATCAAGCCTGAAAGCAAGGACCTGCCTGAAAGGAAACAGTGGAAAGTGAGAGTTGTATAAAAGGGCCTTTCTTTCCCTTTTCTATTTATTGCACTTTATACTGCTAAATAAAAGAGCTCCAGGAAGCAATCTCAAGCACTAGGACCCATTTTTCCATTACTTAAATATTAGTGCAATTCTTGCTTCTGTTTGGGACCACTGCATCTACCTCTCTCCAAGTCTCCTATAGAGAGGAATAGTCCTAATCAATACTGACATGAACTACTTGGCTTAGACATACAAATTGCTCTCTGATCCTCTTTTGTTTAGTGCTGAGATGTTTTGTTGTGGGCTTTGTTTGTTGGGATTTTTTTGCGGGGAGAGGGGTGTTGTTTTTTTTTTTAAGGCCTTTGGTCTTTTTTTAGGGAGCCCATTGAAAAGAGAAGGGGGTAGGTATATCCAGCTTTGATCTTTAGCCATTTTGTTGTCTAGGGAACTCCAACAGAGAGATTATGAACAAGTCTGTGAAATGGGTTCAGTCACTAGTTGTCTAATGGCATGAAAATCAGTAACAAATGGGAGGTAAGCACAGTGCAAAAGCTCAAAGTAGTTGCATGTGAGCTAGATAAGATCGAAAAGGAGTATAACCATAATGAGGTAGCATTGTGCCTTATAGCTTCATCATTTACAAGTTCAGAAGCAAATTTTTAACCAAGCTATAAAGCTGAGTAGTGCCACATGATTTGAGAATATTAAAAAATAAAAAGATAGGAAAATTTTCTGCTCATTTTAGTGAAGTGCAAACATTCAGCATTAGTATTTAAGGATAAAATAAAATCTAAGGCAGCTGTCTAAGAAATAGAATTGGTTATAAAATTCTATTGAGTTTACCAGAGGTAGATCATACTAGACTAACATGATATGTTTCTGTGATAAGAAAACTTATTTCTAGCTGCAGGAAATGTGGTAGATCACTTCTTCCTCCAAGACAGTGAAATATTTGCTATAGTGTCACATGGGATTGGAAAAGATAAGAATTAATGGACAGCTTGCAGAGTGATTGAAGGCTATCTCATAGGAAGATAGAAACATGTAATACTGAAAGGAGAAATATAAGTCTGAAGTGAAATAACTAGTAAAAATGAACAGGTACTTCCCTGAATTACATTGGCATAAAAATTGGATACATGCTAATGAAATTTGCTTCTGAGACAGACTTGAAACTCATTGTCAATACTTCCCAGTACAGAAGATTGAGATACCACTTATAAAGAACTTTGTAAACATGGGCTATAGAAAAAGAATAAATTAAACAATGCAGGTAGTAAAATTGTTGACCAAGGGACTAATAACAAAAATGTCTGAAACAAATTGGGACTTTATTATTACATAATTGCTGGGAAGAAAAATTGTCCAGCTGTAGTAGTTTCATCACAGTGTGAGAAAGAGGACAATTCAGGAATAAGGAAATCATTGGGAATTTTTTTTTTTTTTTTCCAACAAGGTAGTTTAAACAGATAGCTGGGACTGTTGCCTCTGTTCAAAGTCTTACTGGACCTTGTTATAGAATACAGTATATAGTTTTAGTCATCTGTGGTTCAAGAAAGATGAATTCAAACTTAGCTAGTACAGAGAAAGATTAATAGAATGAAATGGAATTTTACAAACAGAAAATAAAATAATTTGGTTTGTTTGGTACAGAAAAACAAATGCTAAGAGAGAATGTGATTGGTGTCTATAACTATATAAAAATACTGTTTGAACTGAAGGACAGCTTTGATACAAATAGAAATAAATTATATGGGAAAAAAAAAATTATCAGAAGGTTCCTTCCCATTAAGGAAGCTCTGGAGCAGCCTTGTGAAAGGACTTTTGAGACCTAAAATAAGCTCCTTTTCAAATGCAGGTCTGTAAATGAATTTAAAGGGTTATCTGTCACAGCAGAATATCAGGTCCAATGGCCCAAAATCCCATTTCAAAGCTAAAGTGTTTCATAATACAAAGTACCTGACATAGTAAAGGGAGGCCTAAGGAATACTTCAAGCATAGGTCATGAGCACCAATAGCTTTTTCATTTACACTAGTGTTTAATCATTTTGAAACAAAGTCAAATCATGATTAATTTCATATCTGATTCCTAAGAAAAGCAGTGAGAAAATAAGACTCTCAAATACATTTCTGCTTTCTTGACCCTGGACTTCACTTGAAATTATGTCCTGCACTGATTGCCACTGTAATTGACACTGAGAGAAAACTCCCATTAATTTCCACTGGTGAAAAAGTAGCCATGGGGCTTTAGAAAATCTCATCAATAATTTTGACTTGGATGAAAATCTAATCCATGGATTGAGTTTGTTACAACGACATTAGATCAAAGACAGTTCTCCACAGCTTAGGAAGCAGCTGAGTAGCCAAATCTATGCTTTACAGAAGCATATATATATAAAATATAATTTTGTCTCAATACATCTTGTTAGTCTGAAGTATTTTTAGTCCAAATTCCGTAAATGTGACACAAATCTTTCATGTCTACAATTCTATAATAGGAAAATTGTAGGGAAATATGGAACACAGTTGAAATCAATATCAAAATTGAGTATCTGAACAGATACATCCGTTACCATGTTAAATGTCTTTGGTACACAATGAATATCCTTGGGGCTGATAGATATGACACTGGGCATATAGGAGATACCATCATTTCCAGAATGGCAGCTGAAGGACAGATAGGATGAAATAAAGCATCTAATATGGCACAAAACATCTATATTTAGGTTCTCAAATCACTTCCCAAATATCATTTTCTTTTAGGTGATTTCATCTTTTAAAAAATGTTATATACAAAAGTGTTTCATTTTCTTTAGTAGAAGTCTGTCCTCATGTCCGTATGTAAACAACTGCAAGCCACTGCAAAACAAGAAAAGGCATAATAGAAAAAAAAAAAAATCAATATTTTCTTGACAAAAGAACACTTCCCAAAATAGTAATCACTAGAAAGAGTATTATTTAAAATATATCATATGATTTTATATATAACAATACAGGAAAATATTGAATAATATGTATTATTATCAATATGTAATATGCCATTGATTTATGGTGTATTACATGATTGTATGAGATAGTAATATATGTATGCATATAACAATAGGAAAGAATATATGATATTAAATTGCTGTGACAATTTTCATGTCCCCTAATTTTAAATGGCTAATCTGGTTGTTTACATCTTAATTTGGTACTGTTAGTTGCTTTCTAGTCAGTGAAACGAAGCAGATACTTTTTGAACTGGATGCATTCGATGTCCTGACTTGTGCCCTTGTAAGACAAGTATCTGTCCATAAAGGTAGTTAAGAGATGTCTTAGGTCATGGTATTTGCATTGTAGACATCTGCATTTGGTCAAACATATACAACCTCTAGCAGTCAGATCAATCCCACTTTTCGTAATTATTTTTCTTCTATTCTGTGCATTTTGCATTTTTGTACAAATTGGTTTTGTCCTCATTGCAGTCAATAAACATTACTAAGTTCAGTGATGCTGGATGGGCATGACTGAAGTTGCAGCTTTTTTTAAATTCCCCTACATGAATTTCTTGTCATGAATTTCCAACAGTCTGCCTCTTTCAAAAGGATTAATACTGTGGAATTGCAGGTAATGAAAATCTCTCTGCTGAATGACACAAATATTAAAGCCAACTGTCTGCACTTCACTAATATCAGCAGGGTCCCCCAGTTTCAATTTTGTTGAACTAATTCATGCCACTTCAAATTTTATTACAACTTGAACTTTCATTCCATAATTAATTACTTGAGCGGTGTGAGTATGCCCTGGATACTGAAAGATTAGAGCCTGCTTTTCTACATCTTAGTTCAGACACAGAGCTTTATTTTGTAGTATCAAGATGTGCTGAAGCCAATACTTCTATCTAGATACAGAGAATTTGGTTCTGAAATTTTAGTTCAAGGCATTTCCAGTACAATGTTAAAAATTAATTCCCCGTCCTTCTAGCTGTTTACAATTTAAAGAGACAGGAACACAGGAGACACCTGTGTTCTTCTGGGGCAGCAGCTAGAGGCTAGGAAAGTTACCCAAGAGTTTTTTGAAATGGTACTAGACACCTATATTTAGGTAGCTGAATCACACTCAGAATCTGAGATAGCAGTTTGGTTGCTTTTATATCAATAGAAAGAGATGGACACTTTATGAAAGCAATTCATCCCACCTTAAAAGAGTTTTGTATGAGAGAGGGAATGACTTGCAACTTGGAGGTGCCAATCTCTCTCCGTTGACTATGGTGAAAACACAGTTATTAACTTTCAGCAAGCAATTAATTTTTAGATGGCTAATTTTGGCTGGGATATTTGTTAATCAAAAGAGACAAAGTACGTCCGTCAGTGACTGACTAGCAAGAAGACATATGTCTGTAGAGATGTACTATTCATGAGAGACATCTGGAGGTCCTCTGCCACAGTAGGCAGAGTTTTGGTACTAGGGAGACAGAGGAATTGTACTTACACAATAATGTGGAGAATTCTACCTTTGCTTCGTAAAAAGGGAGTAATGGAGTTGTCACATTGTAAAAGAAGGTAAAATCAGTCTCCGTGTTCTTCAGAGCCCGGTTCTGTATCTATGTCTGCAAAAATATGTATGAGATTTTGTGGTGAATAAACTAATGACAGAGTTCTTTTTATTATGGAAATACTTCCTATTATAATTTTTTCCTTAAAATAGATATTCAGCTTGCATTAAAGTGTTCGAATGCCTGATCAATATCCAAAGAAATAAATTTTCTGCAGTTGAAACAGACTCCAGAGGCAAATATTGTCCATTTTGGGCCATTCTGACTGTATGAGACATTCAGGAACATTCTTTCAGAAACTGTTTAACCCATCACCAGTAGCACATGGAAGACTAGAGCCTATCCCTCTACCTTGGATTTAAATTCTACTGAGTAGTCTTCCTGATTTACCTGTTCTGATGTTGCTCTTTTAGATGTCTAATAGGGAAGAAAGATCCTCATGTCCTGTTCCGTCTTCTTCTCCACTTCTTATTGTACTGGTTTTGTCTGGGATAGAGTTAGTTTTCTTCATAGTATCTAGTAGGGGGCTATGTTTTGGATTCATGTTGAAAAGTGTTGATAATACAGGGCTGTTTTCATTATTGCTGAGCAGGGCTTACACGGTGTCAATGCCTTTCCTGCTCCTCACACTGCCCCACCAGCGAGTACGCTGGGGGTGGGCAAAAGGTTGGGAGGGGACACAGCTGGGACAGCTGACCCCAACTGACCAAAGGGTTATTCCATACCTTATGACATGCTCAGCAATAAAAACTGGGGGCTTGGAGGTTGGCAGGGCTGCAATTGCTCAGGGACTGGCTGGTCATTGGTTGGTTGGTGGTGAGCAATTGTTTTCTTTTGCATAATTTGTTTTTCTTGAGGTTTATTTTCCTCTCTCTGTTGTTTTGGTTTGGTTTTTTTCTTACATTTTTTTATTTTTCTTCTTTTAATTATTAAACTGTCTTTATCTCAATCCATGAGTTTTCTCAGTTTTACTCTTCCAATTCTCCCCCCATACTGCTGTAGGGGAGTGAGTAAGAAGCTGTGTGGGGCTTAGCTGCCAGCCGGGTTAAACTACAACAATTATAATGATGTTCACAGATAATCATATTTTATATCTGAACTTCTCATTATATTTTTAGGCATACTTTGATTTCTGTAATAGTTACAGCTTCTTTTTCTCTTTGTCAAATGAAAATAGATCAATTTCCCCATTTATTTATACAAATTAATTTTTTACCCTTGATCCTGTGGCTTTCCCTGAAGGAATAGTAGTGACATTGTTCCCAGTGTTCCTGAAGTATGACTGATCTTTCAGGTTAGTACAATTTTGTAATACAATCCATAAGTCTACCTTATACTCTCCGGAAACAATGAGAGAACATTTCTGATATAACATCCCTCAAATGGCAAAGAAAAGCTGTAAGTTGCCTGAAGGTCACTGAAGAGATGTTTCTGGAGCTCTAACCTCTTTCTGTGCATATTAGGGTCACCTATGAAATAGAAAATTAACCATTTAGCAACATACACAGTTTGAATTGCACTAGGCAAAGCACTCCACATATAAGACTTTAATAAGAATATTAGCATTAGCATTGTAGGGGAGCAAAACAAGAAAGCAGGTGCACATAAGAAAAACATTTATGGTCTTGAAATACATAGGGAAAAATAATTTTTTGGATGGAGTTTTCCAAGCCCTCAACATTCAGTAAAGACCTACATGGCAGTCACAAAATCCAATTTGAAAGAGAAAATTTCTCATTTTGTTTGAGACTGTAATAAAAGGACAATTTATTGGTTGGTGTAAAATGTCATTCACTTCAACTGAGACATGAGGATTTATATAAAGCTGAGTAGGAGAACTTGAAACAGAGCAATATTCCTTGAGACAGTTTGTTCCCCCTTTAACAGTGTTTATGTATTCTGTTCCACAAACTGCTGAATAGTGGCCTTGCATGTTGATAAGGTTTTGATTAATACACCTGAAATACATACATGAGGATTAAAAAACAGATGAGCCCTTTCTGGTACCTCCATATAGTTACTGTTATGTGGAAGAACAGGAAACAGACTCCTAACACTTTTGAATTAAAAATAACTCTGTATTAAAACCTGTTTGGGCCCTTGTGGGTTACCACTATTTTAACATGAAAGGGGATATAGCTGCCCAAAGTTGTTTTATGGAAATCTAGTCAATGCTGCTGCTCCACCAGAACAATGTGGAAGGATTACATATACTGATGTTGTAACTTCTGTGTTTATTTCTGAAGGTGACAGACAGTCTTCTGCTGTGGTCATGGCAAAAATGATTGAGAGTTTCCACTCAGTCATGGATTTTAGGGAAAAAGGGCTCATCTGCACAACTTCATTCATGCATACTTAAAAATATCTGAGTGCTTCCAGCAAGATGATGTTGTTCCTATGTAGCAAATAATCAACCGCTTCTTCTTTGTATAACGAAAGATGTAAAGTATTTCCTTCCTTCCAGTTTTCAGATTCTATCTGGTTATAATCACTGACTTTGAATGCATAGATCATCTCTTCTCAAATTGTAGGCTGCAGATTGTTCCACATCTAGTCAATTCGGCGGATCATGGCATCACTTAATGAGTTGTGTTAATTAATGCCCATGAAATTAATAACCAAGTTCAAATACTGGAGATGACAGCCTTCTGTTACCCTTTAATGAGTATTCCAAATATTAGGAATTGTATTATGTTTATTGGTCATGCTCTAATGAAATAATTTCCTCTTTGTTTTGTTGAATCACTGTACAATTTAACAAAACCAAAACTTTTGATGAAGATGCATGCTGCTTTCACTTCTTTGAGCACATCATCAAATAAAAATGTAAACATATCCTATGTATAAGAATTCTAAAATATTTTTGGTAGAACAGGAGCACAATTAACTTTAAAAGCATGTTTAAAATTTATAACTTTTGCTTATTACATGTGATATGAAATGGATTTTTTTTTTTAGTTTTTCTATGTCAAGCTGTTTATCATCAAATTGGGATCAAAGCAAGTAACACTTTTTTTACTACAAGCTTTCCCTCTATTCCTCATTTGTCAGTTCATAACCAGGAGGTTCAGAAACAGGAAGTTGTTGGTGGCTCTGGTGCCTTTTGAATAATAACATCTCCCACTGATCTTGTAAAGCATATTTATCACTTATGATGTGCTACAAAACTGTTGAGAAAACTCCATCCAGAAATTTAAATTGTCTTCTTTAATCTTTTAGGAAGATAACCTGTTCCAAATACAGTCAAGTGTTCAGAACAGAGTGGCAGACCTAAAGGTCTTGCTTGCCAGTAAATTGTTAGCATTAGAACTAATTAACCTTCTGCCTTATGTCCTGTAGAACCATTATCATAATTCTTTAGCAAGAGATTACTGTTTTGATATATTTTGATATCGAAATCAAATTTTAATGTGATACAGTTTTCCATTTCATTCTATCAGGTTGAGCTAAGAAATTTCTGATGGCTTTTCTCAGCCTTCACATTTGTAGAATAAATGGGTCTGGAAACCAATCACTTAGAAAGCCCTGAGATTTGTGTATTGCTGATGTAAGGCTCTAATATTTGTGATCATATGCAAACTTACTGATATGACAGGCAGAGAGACTGCAGACAAGGCTATTATTTTTTACCCCTTTGCTTACTGTCTCAGTGGCACTCACTTAGATACAACTAAAGAAAAAGAACAGTAGTAAAAGATATGTGCTGCAGGATACCTACATCTTACAGAGCTTTGAGTTGGATTTTACTGTCTTTTTTAAAAAAATAAACAAACTAAAATATATGAAAAATGTTGGATATCCATAGCCTTTAATAATGAAATTAATGACACAAAGTACAAGAGAAAGACTTTTGGGGAAAAAAAACCCAACCCCAAAACCAAACCAAACAAAAAACCCCAACATTATAATTTTTTGAATGACAAACATTTAAAAAATGAGCTTTGAAAACAAATCTCCTGTTTCCTTTCCAGATGATCTTCCTTCTTGTCATACTTGGTGGCTTCCTTGGTTAAATAAACTGTACACCAGTTGTGCTTATAACACTTTCTAGGTGATATGCACATGATGTGCACATGTGCCCATATACGCATGTAAGTGCATCGTAACATGGCAGAGAATTAAGAGAACAAAACAAGAATAATATAGGTTATTTATAATTAATATCAAACTGACAAGACAAGAATATTTAGTTACACGTTGGAAAAGAGACAGAAGAGAGAAAAAAATCTACTATCCTGTAAAGGGTGTTGTAACTTTCCCCTACTTACCACATTCCATTCTTAGACCTGGTTGGCATTTGCCTGTCTGTCAGCTTGTGAATAGCCAGCAAAATTCCCACTTTGGTCTTCTGTGCCCACACACAAATATACGATAAACTATTAAAAAATTTATTGTACTTCTTTTTCAACACAAAGAATCTATTTCATTCAACCTTTCAGTGAAAAGAAGGGTTGAAATACAGTTGTACAACAATTTTTCATCACTCACTTCACAACAAAATCAGAGTTTAGATGGGGTGCTGGGGACTTCTGAATTTCTCCTGAACATTGTCTTTCCCACCGAGTCAAAATTACCACATGCTCACCTCTGTAACTTTGGCGAGAGACAAGGGCTATGGTACCAGCACTGTACGCTCCCTGTTCTGCTGCACACCTTCTGCTGGCGGGGCTGTCCTCGTTGCTTAGTGCGAGAGGGAAATAAGGCTTGGGAGAATTTCACTCAGGGTTGTACAGCTCTGGTGCAGATCAACCACAGTGCCACAGTAAGAGCCATTTCTGCTTCACATTCTCCTTGCTAGTCCTGCAAATATGGTAATACTGCTGCTGGTCACAGGTCACGAGCTTTGTGCTGAGTTTGCAGGGTGTCAGAACTAAGGCTTGCCAGGCTTCTTCTGAACTTGACCTGCTGGAGAGTTTGTTTTCACTTGGTTTATCTATAATAGAATTTTTTCTAATGACCAGGTGTCTATATCTGATTAATTTTGTTTATTTTTGCATAGTATCACCATAATTTTCACAGTAGAAAGGAGTAATTACTCTGTGTAGAAAGAAATATTTGTAACTCTAACATACTGATGTAGTAGTATACAGGCATATAGACCTGGTACAATAACAAAAGCCTTGAAAAGTGGGGATGCAAGATGCAGTGTGCATATGTAGAGCATGCATGGGATAACAACAGATGAGACAGGAACTGTAACTGAAACTCCCAAAGCTGTAAGAACAACTCAGTAATGGTCACTGAGCTGCAGACCTGGGAACTGAACTAAATTAGGTTTTGGGTTAACAGAGAAAACAAAGTATGATTATCTAATATGTGTAAGCCAGCCAAATATGAGTTCAGACATAATGTGAAGTTTCACACCAATGAAGAAAAAGCAAAGTTTAAAACATTTAGCAAACATATAAAAATGCCAAGTGCGTCTTACAGTGGGGAGGAAGAAATCATCACCATCAACCTGATATTCTGCCATGACAAAGTACTCAGGATGCTGATGAATCACCATCCCAATATTGAATACATATTAGGATTCCAAGGTGCAATGGAAGCATAGACATAGCAGCAGAAATTGGGTAGATACTAGGAAGTATGTTTATACCAAGTTTAGCTGTACTGTTACTGCTGAGACTTTTTTCTGTTTCAATATTCTTTGCTTTGTTTTATTTCTTTTTCTGTAATAATTAGATTTGAACTAATAATAAGTCTTTGAAAGCCTGTCAATGAGAGAAATGGAATTTTTTTCTTCTTCATCTTTCCTCTTCATGCCTGATGTTTTTATGTGTCTCACACTATCAAAAGCAGGGAGGGGCTCATCTACATCCAATACTGTTTGTTATTGATTTTGCCAGCTGTCAGCTCCAGCGTGTTCAGCAGGATACCCTGCCCATTTGGAGTCCCTCATTCTTGTCTTGTTCTTTGCTCTCCATCTTGCAGATTCTGTTACTCCTCTCACACTTTTCCATGCTACTGAAGTACAGCTACACAAGCCTTTGCTCTTTGGTGGTTACATTGCTCACATACATACTTACTTAAAATGCTTATATGTTGTGTGAAGCTACGTCATCACAGTGTTACAAAATATTTATATACTGTTGTCAGTTACACTATTTTAGTATATTTACTTATATTTAGGTTCAAGGCATGCCACATTAATACACTTGTAAGTGTTACAGGCTTCTGCTTTGGCTACAGCTGAAAAATACTTATTTTTTCAGAAAAATAAACCAAACAAACAATCAAACAGAAAAAGCCTGTGTTTTTCATAAACTGTGTCTCAGCTTTCTTGGAGAAAGAGTGAAGGTTAGTTTTGGCGGGGGGGAGGTGTTCTTCATTTTCTTTCTGTTACAAAGTTCAGCTGATTAAACAACTTCCAGCTGAGCCATTTTACAGAAAAGGGATATCTCTGGGATTGTATATTTTGCCCTGTTGTGATATGTAGAATGCATATTGGTGGATTTGGAAATGTCTCGATTGCCACAAGCAGTCTTCAATGACAAAGAAAAAGTTATTGAATTTTGCAGGACTACCTATGACAGTGATATGATTAATGAGAAGCAGATGTAAAGAGCTTAATATAAGTCTATTTGATAAATGGGATGTCATTTCTTTCTCACCCACTAAAATGTACAGAATTCAGAATTTTTTTCCTCAGTTGTAAGATATCTGGGAGAAATACCACTCAATCCCTTCTTAAATAAGAGTATTTCACATGCTTATTTAGCAATGACCCACAATGTTAACATTCCTGGTTAATTTTGAACTTGCTTACAGAGAAACTTATTTTATATATATACTGATATTCTGAAGGGAATTAAACTCAAATTTTCTGCTTAATGTCTTTGTGTAAGTTTTCTATCTAGAACCATAAATCTGCAAATTGCTGAAGACAGATAAAAATGACTGGACTGAGCTTAGTTGTACAAAGAACAGCATATTTGCACAAGACCCTGTAGCCAATCATGGAAAATTTTTATGACTCAGATCCCAGTTCCTACCCTTTACATCCATACTCTCTCGCTTTGGGGAGGAAAGTAGTCTGAACCAAATCTATACCTGCTATATTTCTATAAGCAAAATTGTGCTGACTGATCCATGTGGATGGAAAATCCAGATGAACAAATGACTTGAAACACATCATAGTCTGATTGTTTATTAACATAAATGTTCATTAATGTTCATTAATTCATTAATGTTGTAATAAGAATTTGTCCAAGAGGAGAGTAATTCTGTATATAACTAAAGACAAACTACTAAAGAGATGAAAAATCCCCCCCCCCCCCCAAATTCCGAACAATCTCAAACTCTGCTTCTTGGTAAATTCTGTGGTTGAGGAGGGAGAGAGCTGATTGTTTGCTTGCTTACTTTCTTATTTATTTTCTTCTACTGACACCTGCTAGTTATTTCATACAAGAGTTTTTTGTGCGTGGTTTTGTGGTTGTTGTTTTCCTGTAATATGACAGAGCATATATGCCCCTTATTCTGTAATTACATACTGGTAAATTATTTGAAACATGACTGAAAGCAGAAAAAATAAAAACAATAATAATCTTGCAAGATCTGTGTCATAACACTATTCTCAAGGGACTGGCAGAGGAGCTGTAAAGGAGAAAGAAAATATAGAAACCCAGGGGTGGAAGAGGAAAAAACTACTGTCAGTGGAATGAGAGGACAAAGAGGAAATAGAAGAAACCTTAGAGGGCGGAGAAGGGTGAAAAGTATACAATGTCCCCAGATAGAATACCAGGCTGCAGTTCTTCTGGGCCATTCTTGCAAAAGATAGAAATGAGAATAGCAGAAACTGCTGGTAGTTAAATTTAATTTCTGATCATTTAGTTTCTTTGATCATCCTAGAACCCTTTCTAGTCTTTTCTTACATCCTTCGAAAATGAAGTATTGAACTTCATACATACAGATGTGGTGCATCTTACAACATACTCTTCACATGTTGACCGTAACAGAGTGCTGAGCTACTGTTTTCCAACCACTGTCTACAATTACAATGATTTACGGATGTTTCCATTAAAGGCTATAATTACATATATAGTTAGTTATTTTTTAGATTTGAATTGTTTTGGACTTATCAACAATAAATTTTGTTTTAATTTCATCATCTGTTCACACAGAATGTTTGATTTTTCTGCCTCCTTGCCACAGCTTTCATTTTTACTTTGAATTAATTAATAATTAATCCTTTGAACAAAGAAGGGATGCTATCCAGAGGAACCTTGACAGCCTTGAGAGGTGGGCCTGTATGAACTTCATGAAGTTCAACCAGGCCAACTGCAAGGTCCTGCACTGGGGTCGCAGCAATCCCCATTATCAGTACAGACTGGGGGATGAATGGATTGGGAGCAGCCCTGCAGAGAAGAACTTGGGAATACTGACGGACAAAAAGTTTGACATGAGCCGGCAAAGTGTGCTTGCAGCCCAGAAAACCAATCATACCCTGAGCAGCATAAAAAGAAGTATGGCCAACAGGTCAAGGGAGGTGATTTTCCCCACCTACTCCGCGCTTGTGAGACCCCACCTGGAGTACTGCATCCAGCTCTGGGGTCCTCAGTACAAGAAAGACATGGACCTGTTACAGCAGGTCCAGAGGAGGGCCATGGAAATGGTCAGAGGGCTGGAATACCTCTCTTCTGAAGAAAGGCTGAAAGGGTTGGGGTTGTTCAGCCTGGAGAAGACTCTGGGCACATTTCTTATAGCCTTCCAATGCGTTAAAAGAGGCTTGTAGGAAAGATGGGGAACAAGTTTTTACCAGGGCCTGTAATGACAGGACAAGGGGCAATGGCTTTAAACTGAAAGAGGGTAGATTTATCTAGGATACAAGGAAGGTATTTTTTATGATGAGGGTGGTGAGGCACTGGAACAGGTTGCCCAGAGAAGTTGTGGGTGCCCCATCCTTGGAAGTGTTCAAGGTCAGGTAGGATGAGGCTTTGAGCAACCTGATCTAGAGAAGGTTGTCCCTGCCTGTGGCAAGGGGGTTGGAACTGGATGATCTTTAAAGGTCCCTTCCAACCCAAACCATTCCATGATTCTTTGATTCTATTACTATTACTATATTGATGCTGTTGGAAAATTTACTCAGGCCTTCCCTCTTATTAAATGATGGCTTTGGTTTTTTAAACACTTCTGGAAAGAAACTTACTCACAAGATGCATAAAATTTAGTTTAGCATTTCTGTTTTTTAAAACAACTGTAACTTATCTAGTTTTGATAAAAGTTTTAGAAGTTTTGGGGGCTTGGTTTTTGTTGTTGTTGAGCTTTTTCTTTGTTTGGGGTTTTTTAAGCAGTTTTACCATGCTGTATTTAGCTATAGTCATTGAATAATGGTATTCTTTATTATAATTTTTAACAATTTTCTTGATATGATGTTAGGCTTTCTAGTTTGCTTCTGCTGAGATATTCATTACAGCCTTGTTTGAAGTTTGATAGTTACTATATTTCCTTGCAGTAAAGGGACTGATCTAACCAGCATATTAAACACACAAAAAATCTGTAGTAAAGTAGTTTTGTATTTCACAAGTCAATGCCTCATTTTGTTTTGTTGCTATTAAATTTATGTGAAGCCTCTGATTTAAGAAAATGTCTCAAACTAGTAATAATGGGGAAATCTACAGTCAACCTCAATGAAAATTCTCAGTGGGACTTCCTTGCCTGATCAGTGTCTCACCAGTGACTACATTTATGCTCCAGAGAGTGATCTGTAGCCCCCAGGCCAGCTAATGCAAAGTGTTTTATGTCCACAGTGCTCAGTCCTACTATTTCTGGAAGAGCAGACTACTCTTATATGACATGGCACATAGCACTTACTCACTTCTGGATCTCATCTAGTGCCCCTGTAGCACTAAGAAATTCTTATTTCATGTTTGTTTTTTCTTCAGTTCAAAATGTCTAAAACAATATGAGGTCAATTTTGAAGACAACCAATGATGCTTTTATAGCATGAAATGGAGAGTATGTAGTTCACACTGTGGGCTGTAGTATCAGAACACCTGGAAATACTTTAATATGCAAAACCTAATAAAATAACATTGAAGAACTATATAGGACAGAAGAAAACTTGCTAGTCTTGTTTATACTACATATTGGAGGGGTCCGGGAGCAAGCAGTCTCAGAACAACATCTGGAACTTTTTTTTTGGAGAAAGTAATTGGTTCATTTCAAAAGAGAGCTACCAAGTGAACTCAGATTTTGCTAGGATATGCAGAGAGATGCTGAGGCACTGGCCTGAGGTTTAGCTAACAGAAGAGACCATGAGTAATTGTTGGACATGACATGAGAAATGGAAAGGGACAAGACAGGGAGGAGGAAAAGCCAGTGTAGGTAGGGGAAGAACAAGCATGAGAAAATGGAGAGAAGGCAGTAATAAAAGGAGGTGGTCACCTGTAAAAAACCTGCTTGTCAGTACTCTTGTCTGACTGAGCCTTGGGCCTGGTCACCGCAGTCTGTCCTCTCTTCTTATGAAAATGTATTTCTCAATATTTTCTGTGTGAGTTTACTCTCTATTTTCTCTGTGTGTGTAATTTGCTTGTGCATTTCAAGCTGAAATACCTGTTAATAGAAGGAGACCTGCATCTCCAAATACCCAAGATGTGAGACACTGACCAAGGAAAGGGCTCAGGGTCTGGCCTTGGTCATTAGATGAGCTTAGAGTCCCTGCTAATATTCAAGCAGGGTGGAAAGGAGAAACCTCTTGGTCCCAGAAGTCTGGGGATTCAGCTTATACTTTACATATTTATGCAGTGAAGATGCTCAGAAATCAAGACCCAGAAGTGAACAGGAGAACTGAATAATTTGGCAATTTATGTATATCTGTTGTGGCAATAAAGCTGCTAATCAAAACCTGACTCTCAGCTTGCCATCTAGCAGCTCAGAAAGAGCATCTACACACCCTCTCCATTACAGTGCACATGTTCCAGAAAATAATGGCACCATATTTTACAGCAATACATCCATCTGTTTCTCCAGAAAAGTAATTGTTGAAATGTGATATCAGTTTCCTAAGGAGAAACTATCCAGATGAAGAAAGCTGGTCATTCTCTTTGAAATAAAAATACGCCAGATCTTGTAGCAATCCTTCTTAGTAACTTACAGTAGTCCTACCCAATTTGAAAACCCTAATAATAAATTAATCATCTTTAAGATGCAAATCAGTGATGCATTCAAGGACTGTTTTTGACTGAAGCATGTCTTCTGTAGTCCACTGCTAGAATACCCCGTGGGAAATGATCTCTACAAGAGTGTTCCCAATCCATTTGTGTTGGTCTCATTTTTCTTCTTCAGGGCTATGTTTTTTTGCTGGTATTTTCTGGTTTCAAGCCTGTAGCATAAATCCTACTGGGTTCAGCTCCGTAAGAAGCAGATTGCTTGCTCAGTAGACTACAACAACACTGGGTTCTTTTTATCTGTCCAGGGACAGAGTTTTATTTTGACTATTCTGTATTTTGAGGGAAGAACTATGGCAGTGTTAATCTGAGAAAAAAAAAGCTTTAATGAAACTCTTACACATTAAGCTTTCACGCACACTACAAAATTATATTTCTGCTCTGTTCCATCTCCTCTGTTTTATATTGATGTGATCCAAGATCCACTGAATATTGCAAATAGAGTCTATTAACTTAAATAAACCTTTGGTCTGGCTTTGAGAATCAGGAGATGCCTATAGTGAAATATGTCTTTTTTTTTTTTTTTTTTTTTATAAAACAGCAAACATGGCCTTAATTTCTATTATAATCTTAATCTCATGTATCATAAAGTTTTAATGCATTTCTTTATTCCAAATTGATAGAAAAACAAAAATAAGTTGTCTTTTAAAATTATAGTGCAAAGTTTCCTTCTACTCAGCTTGTTCAAGATATGTTTATAGTTAGTGAGTATAGCACCCTATATAACTAGTAAACCAAAACCAAATCAGCTTGAAGTTCCTGAAAGAAAAAAGTATTAACATTTAATCATGTTGGAATTAATGAAAATCACACCTTCCTTTCTTCTATTTTAAATCAAATATTCTTATATAAGATGTATTGTAATAACCTTTTCTGGATCTCAGAAGGGTGATCAGTGATGTATTGTTAAAGATCTATGTTTGCTGACTTAACAGAATCTGTTAGTAAAAAGATATTTTAAAATGTCTTTACTGTGATATTGAAAATAAAAATCTGTTTCTTCTTGCACTAGCTAGTAATTTACAGAGGATTAAACACTGTAAAATGTAAGCATAAAAATCAGAACAGATGTTCTAATACATACTTAATTTTAAAGAAACCTGATTCTTAAAAGTAACAACTCATTCTGTTTTTATAAAAGCATTTTGGTTTTAAGCAGAGGGCATTATATACTGTACAAGACTGGTTTGTTGCAGTGTTTGCCCTCTAGGTCTTCTTGTAAATGATATCTCCTGACAGCTTCTTCAGGCAAGCCAAATATGTAGCTTTGGTCTTGACAAAGATTAAATCAAAATGACTAACACATCCTTCTTTAACAAATCCCTAAACATAAAGTACAAACAAATCCTGACTACAGGACAGAAAACAATAGGTTTACAATGGCAATTGACCTTGAATTTAATTTACTTTTGGGACTGATTACATGTTACATCTTGACTAAACACTATGACATACCTTATTTCTCTGCTCTTCATTGCTCCATTAAAATAAAGTGCTACAAAGGCCTCCACATTGAAAGGTCATTTACTATAACCCTTTGTCATGGTTTAACCCCAGCCAGCAGCTAAGCGCCACACAGCCACTTGCTCACTCCTCCCCCGGCAGGATGGGGGAAAGAATCAGAAGAGTAAAAGTGAGAAAACTCGTGGCTTCAGATAAAGACAGTTTAATAGGGAAAGCAAAAGCCATGCAAGCAAGCAAAGCAAAACAAGGAATTCATTCACCACTTCCCATTGGCAGGCAGGTGTTCAGCCACCTCCAGTAAAGCAAGGCTTCATCAGACCTGACAGTTACTTGGGAAGACAAACAGTATCACTCCAAACATCTCCCCTTTCCTTTTCCTTCCCACAGTTTTATATGCTGAGCATGACGTCATATGGTCTGGGATATCCCTTGCGTCAGCTGGGGTCAGCTGTCCCAGCTGTGTCCCCTCCCAACTCCTTGTGCCCCCCCAGCCTGCTCGCTGGTGGGGTGGGGTGAGAAGCAGAAAAGGCCTTGGCTCTGGGTAAGCCCTGCTCAGCAGTATCAAAAACATCCCTGTGTTATCAACACTGTTTTCAGCACAAATCCAAAACACAGCCCCATACCAGCTACTGTGAAGAAAATTAACTCTATCCCAGCCAAAACCAACACACCCTTTCATTTGTAGTCTTCTAGTTCTCATTAGCCCATTCCTACAAATTTTGTGTCTAGCTCATTTTAAATGACAAACCTGTAAACTTTTTGTATGAAAATAAGACAATCTCATGCTTACCTCTCCTGTATTCTCACAATGTTGAATATGACAGAAGTACAAATTTACCAAAATTATAGGCATGAGACTTCATAGTTTCATCAGTCCACACTCTGGCATCATTGTTGCTAAATTTGACCATGGGACTAGGATTTTGCCTTTACTAGTAAAAACCATCAGGCACTATATTGACTACACAGCACTGGGTCTCAGGCTTTTCAGGGCTTGTATCATTCTCAGATAGTTTTAGGCTGTGTTAACAACTGTAGTGGACAAGTCACTATTGCCTGACCTATTGTAGCTTCAGCTTTGTGAGTGACACACAAGGTAAGGGTCTGACAAAACTAGGTGGCCATTGTGTAAGAAACAATAGGCCTTTGTGTCAAATAAGGCTGGAGAAGGCTGTTGTGCATATTCCAGGCATCAGTTGGGAAGCAAGAAGTCTGTGGCAATAGGGAAAATTCCCTGGTTTGAGCTAAGACTAAGGAGAAAGAAGCCACCACAGAAAATACCCTGTATTGCTAATGTTGTCACAACTCCCCACCCCTCTTTTTCTTTACAAACACTGAGAAGTAGCAACCTTAGATAAAAGGTGCAATGAAAGGGTAAGCATAACACCTAAGAAAAAGTGTACACAGTTACGACATCCCTGCTTAACAGTTCTGTCTGTAATATTAATTGTGTTCTTCAGTATTAATTAGATGATTTGAAATATTACACTTTTAAAAGTGCAACTGGACTAAAAAGAAATTTTTGGCTCCATAAATACAGTATGTTTCATTTTTCTCATAACAAGATTTTGAGTGTGACAGTACTTAAAGGTGAGATGATTAGGAACTTAATTCAGTTTCCCACCTTAACCATTAGTATCATTTGAGATGCCTAAGGAGCTGAGGCATTCATATATGAGAGCTATGAGAGGAGAAGCAAGACATCGCGTGGAATATCCTGCTGTAGTCAAGAAGTCTAGATAACCACTTATAGGCAACTGAATAAAACCCTTTTGTGAAAGATGTGGGCCCACTTGAGTATTCCTGCAGTTGATTTGACACATAAAAAAAGACAAACTCCCGCTGGTTCACTTCCCATCTCAGTCAGGGTCTCTTGCTCTCTGTGTCAGAAAGTTCTGTAAAATGGGGTCACCAGCATTTTCTGGCATATTTTAGAAACAAGGAGTACATCACATATTGGTCTGAAGGAATCGAAGATATGCATCTTGAGTGAAATGAAAGGTACTTGGGTAAAACACTTAAAATTTACATTATTTTGCCTATCTCCAAGTAGTTGCACTCTCCAAGCAGTTGCACTCTGTGTGTAGGTAGGTCCTCACCAAATGTCCTGACAGTTGCAGATTGCCTCCTGAATAGCCTAATTTCCTACATGTCCAGGGTAGGAAGGCTACATAGTGGCACCTACAAGCTAGGTGCTGTATTGGTGTATTAGTGTGTATTAGTGTATTAGTGAACTATGAACATAGGATACTTTTGCATTGCTATTTGTCCGTTGAAAATGAAGATAATATCTGAGTCTTTTTGATCAGCATGAATAATTTAGCTTCAGAAGGAGTTATAGTTTACAGATACAGTTTTGCTAAAGGTGTTCAGAGGATTGTGGCTTCCCATCCCTTAACTCCCCACTACCTCCTTTACCCTTCCCATTGCTTCAGGACTTCCCACTTCATCCCACCCATCCCATCCCATCCCATCCCATCCTATCCTGCCCCATCTTTATAATGATGCATCTGGCCTTGGTTTCCAGATTGATAGCAACAATGAACTGTGTATGAAAACACAATGACTGCTGACACCACAAACGAGTGTAAAGTGCAGTTTATAGGACATACTACCTATTGAGTACGTAGTATGGGAAAAAAAATAATGTGGGATAAATCTCTTCATTGTGAAAGACATGAGAGCCTTCCATTCAGTAGGGACCTAACAGTTTACCTTGTATCAGATCAAGTATGTCACCTTTAATCCATTGGCAAACAGGGAGCAAAATTGGGTAATGGCTTGGTGCTACACATAACTGACTTGTCAGGTCTACTGTACCTATCTAGATCTCTGCTATAATTCTATCATAAACAAATACTGTGAAAACCACAAAGCTAGCTATCACTGACTCAGAAGGAGAAATACAGAACTTCACTGGGATAAGGTTTTTAAAAATTAGAACATCAATACAATAAAGTATATGTATTTTAATTAAATATTGCTGTGTGCCATTTGTTCAGTAGAAAAACCCTGATTTTTGAAACCCCTTATCATCATGCTTCTTGCAAGATGAAATGTTAAAATTCAATTGAAAAATGGGAGATATTGATTGGACAGAGTGATTAAATGAAAGTTGACAAGAGCATGTATCATGTTAACTGCTTCTCTGTAACTAAAGAGATGTTAGATAAATCATTACTTTGAAGCAATAAAGGTGATACATTATATTTGCCATTAATGAATTTTGTGAAGAACCTGCCCCTACTTCATACCGTAGTGTTTTGAGGTCATTTGCTACCATAAACCATGTTTCTTGCTACTCAAAATATTGTTTAAAATGCAATTGAGTTGATAATGCAAATGAAAGGTTTTTTAGATCAGTTATAGAATAACTGTTTATTCTATATCCTTGTATTCTACTCAGTATTTCTTCTTTTTTCTCCTGCTTGAGTTTAGTTTTGAAGCTCAGCATTTATGAGAAGTCAAAATGTCTCTATTCAGAAGAATGAGCTGACTGCTGAGGTGAGCAGCTCCGGTGCCATCAGGATCCGCAGCAGAGCGCTCCAGCGTGGTGCACAGGGGGGTTCCCAGACAGAGCTCTGGTGGGAACACGCTTCCACCGCAGTGCCAGGCTGCAGGCTGTGCCCTGCTCTTACACCAGTACTGGACGGCAGTGGTGAGCACACCTGTGGGAGGTGCGCCCAGGTAGAGGAACTCCTCCGCTTAGTGACAGAGCTCTGGGAGGAGGTGACTAGGGTGAGGAGTATCAGGGAGTCCAAGAGAGAGCTAGATTACTGGAATTGAACAGTACCGGGCCCAACAGGGACCCCTCAACCACTTGTTACTTGTTTCCACTTGGATATTGAACCATTGACTGCTACTCTTTGGATGCGGCTATCTGCATTTTAAATCTATGTCTGGAATTTTACCACATTTCTCATTAAAATTAATGAAAGATGTGTGTTCTCCAGTGTGGCAGGTACACCTGCCCTGCTAGACAGTGAAACTTCTCTGCCGTGGAAAAGACTAAAAAACCTAGAAACCGAGGTTTGGGGGTCGAGCTGCCCCACCCGCACAGTGAAGTTGGGTTATGACCACCAGGTACGCACTTCCAGTCAGGAATAAGGAAGTGTTGGCCCTCAGCCAGTGAGGACTAACTTGATCTTATCTGACCACGGATCAGATTTGACGAGGGCAAATTGAGTCAGTCCTCCTTGGAGCAGTGGGTCTGCAGTCCGGGACTCTCCCCTTGGGTCGGGACACTGCCTAAGGTAACTCCTGCAGGTTGAGAACCCTCGTCTTTTAGGTGAGTGATATGTGCATTTTGGGTTATCATTTCTGAAGCTTAAGAATTCTTAAGTTGGTCGTGTAGTATTAATTTCCCATTACATCATTGAACCTGTGGTTCACTAATGTTATTGGAGTTCTAAATGATTTTGATTGAAGAATAAATTTCATTGACTTTAACACCTTTGATTATGCGAGCCTCCATGACATCCAGGCACTATTAAAATACTATTAATGACCAAAAATTACAGTTCTATGGAAAATTCTGTATAATAGATGTAACTACCAACCTGAAAATTCTAAATGCTTGTTTTCTTGCCACACTTTTATTTTCTTCATAATGTGTAAATTACACTCATTTTAAGCTGTCACTAAATGCCTGACACTACAAAACCACATTGTCTTTACAAGTTGCTTCTTACACTTCTGATGAATTCACTACTTTAGTATATCTTACTCCTTCATTTCACTTATATTGGCCCTTATGGTTTTGCAATAGTTGCAGCTGCTTGTAAAAGCAAGGATTTTTTATCTCATAAAGTGGGTAATCAAGCTTTTGGAAGTTACTATTTCAAAGTTTTTCATTACTGAAACTTCAGCACACAAAATTTCTAACATATGACAAGCAGGTAAAACCCAAAGAGGATACTGAGAAACGGATCAGGAGGATGACAGGGGACTCCAGGTGGATCCACTTTCTCCAAGATAATTCTTTTTAAAGTTCTTTCTCTAGTTGTAAAAATTCATCTAAGCATCCTTCATAGCCAAAGCAAAGGATAAGTATTTTGATGATATATCACACCCAGACCCATGTCTCTAAGACAAATGATCTGATCTAGGAGCTGCACAGGAGCTAAGAAGGTGGTTTTACAAGGTCCTTTCTTTCCCCATGCCCCTAAACTTTCCCTCCTCTTATTCCTCCCTTCCCTATTATTTCTAGTGACACAGTCCTATTTCTTTTCTTTGTAGGGAAAGGGAGGTCTTATCAGACACTCCTAAGTTGATCCAAGTCATAATTATGCAAACCTATCCCTTTGTTCATTTTTTGTTTGTTTGTTTGCTTGCTTTTGCCCTTTAGCTTGTGTTCTGCTGCATTAGTGATTATTACAGGAAGGTCTGAAAAATACTAGAGCTAGCACAAGATAAATAGTGAAAATGCACAGTAGAAATTGTGGGAATGGAATGGAGATGAAGGGACTATCTCGTTTCAGCTATTTGGAGTACATTTTGAAATAGCTGAAGCTAGTTGACTCTAATTTTACTCTATTTTATCATTATGGTTGCTTATATTCTGACAATTACAGAAGTATCATAATAAAAATGTTAGTGAGGAAAAAGAAAGTAAAAATTATGTATTTAACCTCACTAGAGTTTAAGTTAAACCTCTATTTCATTTCACTGTGTGTGTACAGAGCAAACTTACACCACTAAAGGTCCAGACCTCATGGTCTTGAGGTTATGGTGTGTATGTTGAATGCAATCCTGATATGAAATACGCATATCTGATAGACATTTGTGGCTTATGTGTAAAAACAGGAAATGACACTTGACACTTCTATGAAATAAGATGTAACCTGGCTTAAATGTGTACATGCAAAGTATTTTTAAAGTTAATCTTTAAAATGTCTTCACAAACCCTTGGTACTATTTTACTCTTTGGTAATGCTCCCAAGGGAAAAAAAAAGGGGAAAAGAAAAAAAAAAAGGCAAACCAAACAAAACCAAAAGAACACCCATCCTAAGAAGATCATAAAGCACACTGGAAAGCTGAGTTAAAACTTGTGCTTGCTATGACACCTATGTCTTCCTTCATGAGGAGGGGGATTTTCATTTGCCGTTAATATCAGTGATGACTGGACTAGACATTTAGACCCACACAGCCAGATCAGTACACAGAAGTAAGCATTCCCACTTTGTTACTGCATTATAGTTACTGCTTAATAGCATTTTATGTGAAGCTAAACCTTTGTGTTTCTTAAATTAATGTGCTCGTCAGAATGTTTTATGTTGGAAAGGTTTTCAATGCAGGATGCAATAGAGTTGATATACGTAATAAGAGCTGATAGTATAGTAAGGTTCAACTTATTCTTTTTCTTTCATTAATTTTGCCCATGTACAGTTTGCTCCCATTTCATTAAGAATACAGCCATTCTTTGGTACAGGCAGAGCAGTACAAATATATTAAGTACTGCCTGAACAGGTGCAGAAATTGAGGATGTAAAAGTTAAAACCAAGAAAGCAGTGAAGTAATGAGATTCTAGATAGCAATTAACCAGGCACCATGTGTCATGAAATGGCTTCCCCAAAACACACTTTTCCCTTGGCTTCTAAATGTAAGTAAAGGCTTCTTAGGATGATAAATTGTTTAACAACTTTTGAGAGCAAGAGCTGTCTCTTCATATGGCACCATCATGATCTTTCTTTAGGACCTAACATTATTATAATATAAATTAAAGAAGAAAAAAACAAACCAAAACAAACAAAAAAACCAACAAAACCCCCAAACACCTTTCCTAAACTATGCAGAGCTGAATTACTTCCTGAGCGATACAGAGAATAAACACCTTATTCTAATGAATTCCCAGTGCATAAATTATAGATTTTATCTAAAAAAAGTCTGTCTTGATCTTAAAATCATCACACAATTTTCCAGAAGACAAAGATACTGAAGTTGGTAGGAGAGTGTTACGGATGCACGCACACTCAAATCCAACAGGTGTTAAAGCTCAGATTTATTCTTCAGTAGAAAAGTTAGTTAGAACTCCGGTAACAGTAGTGAACTACAGGCTCAATGATGTACGGGGAATTAGTACTACACAGCCGACTTAAGAATCCAAAGTGATGACTCAAAACGTGCATATCACTCACCTAAAAGCTGAGGGCTCTCTCCCTCGAGGAGTTACCTCGGGCGGTGCCCCGACCCGAGGGGGAGTCCCCGACTGCAGACCCGCTGCTCCAAGGAGGACTGATTCCCACATGTCCTCCGGCGGGACCCCGTTTATACCCCTGTCAAATCTGATCTGTGGTCATTTAATCCCTGTTGGCCAAGAAGGTCACCTCAGTGTACCTGGCACATCTCGATTGGCCAGTTCAAATTTCACCCTGCGGCCTCCAGGGTTTAGGGTTTTTTCCTCTTCTCCCTGCCTGGAGAAGTTTTGTTTCCTGCTGCGGTCGGGGGGAGCATACTGCCACAGAGAGCTCACAGGCAGTACAGCAGTAAACAATATTTATTTAAATATGTTTGCAGAAGGACTTCCAAATAATTTATTCTACTGTGGAAATAATATGAAAATGGGGTTAAAATAAAGGTTTATTTCTCTATCCAAAACTCAGAACATTCATTTTTTTCAAGTATATATGAAGCTTTCCATGGAATTAGGCTTCTGATTACAGAGCTTGCAAATTGTAGAGTTTATTACTATGTAAGGAAATCAGTTCATAATACTGGTAGGAGAAGATACCAATAACCATGTGTATTTGGAAACATTACTTGAATTAGACCAGTTTCAATCTAATTTAATCTGAAAAAATAATTCTGTACTTGGTAGCATGTACAGATCAGTCAGTTTAGCAAAATATAGTGGAGAAATTGTTTATGCCTAAATCATACATAGTCATATACTTTTTCTCTTTTTTATTAATGCCCTGGCATTAAGTTTACAGACTTATGAGCCTTGAGTTCAAATGGCTAATGAAAGAATATAAATACCATCATGAAAATGAAAGTACACTATACTGTTCATTAAAAAATATGAAAGGTTTGCCTATCTTACCATTTTTCATACACAGATCTCAGTCAAAAACAACCAAAAATCTGTCCACATCTCAACCAACATTTAATCAAAAAGACTGGGAAGAGACAGGTTTACTATGAGATAGTCTGCATAACTCAACTGTCAATGTGAGATCCATCTAATTTCTCTAGCTATCTAAAATCTTGCTGTCTAGTCTGAACTCATCATGTACACTACATCTTTTGCAATGGATTGCTCCAGAGGCAATTATCTCACATATTTTGCAAACTGACTTCAGAATGGGATGAATCACTCTCCTGAATGTCCTGTGTATCTCCACTGAGTACTGAGAAAGTCTGTATGATAGGCTTAGACTAGAGAACTAGCTTTCAAACAACAAAAAAAATACAAGGTAAATTCTTTCCACATGCCTAGGTATCATGGCAATAGACAATGTGTATTGTCACGGCAATACATGAAGCTTGAGATTTGGGCATTCATATCATCTTTTTGAGTTTGGTGGGCAGCAGTGCAACAGCTAAACTTAACTATGGTTAGAACTCCTTGAAACTACAGAAAATTAACACTCAGTAAAAAAGTCTGGAAACTAACTGACATTAAGATCCAAACTGTTCCAAGGAGTTTCATAACATGAGAACACAGAGCTGAAAGGGACCATTAGCTTTAAGTTCAGTCTTCTGCTGTTGCAGAAAACATCCTCTAAATATGTCATTTAGAACTGTTTGCAAAATAATTTTTAACATGATGCTCCCCATCACAGATAAGAAGACAATTTTAACACATGAATAGCAAACGGAAGTTGCCATAATAAAAACCCTTCATAATGTGCCTTACAGGACTTAAAGTTTTCCAGAACTTTGAGATGGATTGCCTCCATCTTTTTCTTAATGTGAACACCCAAAAGCTACTAAAGGGACTTTCTAAAATGTTCTGCTTTCTGGAAAGTTTTTCTTATGAGCATTCTTCACTCCTCTTACAGGTTCAGCCTTCCTCCTTCCTTTCAGAGGTCTCCTCTTCACCTAGTGTGCAGTTGCTCAAATCAAGTAAACAGGTTTTCTCCCTAATATCTACTCAAGTTCTTCTAAAAGAACATAATTTATAAACATATATATATATACACACACACATGTGTGTGTATGTGTATTTTAACTATAGAGGGAAAATCCACAGTGAAACAGTTTTACAACTCATAGGAGTTTCACAAGAACAGGAGAAAACACCAGCATCAACAATTACTTGTACTCCTTTATTAGGAAGATGCTGGCTTAGTAAATCTTACTCTGATCCCAAGTTTCAGGTGCTACAAAGAAAGGAAAAATAGCTGGTGAAATTTTGATTCTCTTCCTGAGAATTCAGTACTACTGGAAATATCAATGTATTCTACTGACATCACAGAGTTAATTTTTAATTCTTTTGAACAACAAGAGCAAAAATTTTCGATGAAAGGCTAGAATAGCAGAATAAAGGACAGAAGGTTTAGAAAAGAATCAGTCTTAAATTTAAGAGGTGACCAAAGGAAATTCTGGCACATTGGACTCTACCACTCACATTATCAATTCCTCTTGTTTTTTAGAATAATGGAAAAAAAAAAAAAAAAGACTATGTTCTCTGTTTTAGAACTTCACATGTATTACTGAAATGATTAAGAATAAAAGTTACAGTAGTCACAGCTTCAATCCTGGTTTGTTCCTGTCTGCATAGGTGTTCTAGTGGACCTTCTTTAGAGTCTTTTCTTCATAATTAAAATTTCAACAAATGAACTCCCTGCTAGAGCCCATAAAGTGTACTTTTTTATCTTTAATGTCCCAAATCCAAGTCCTGAATACTTGCAGTCAGGATTTACTTTTTGGATCTAATAGATAGAACAGCCAAGGATTTATAAGGAGCCTGCTCAATGGAACTGCCGAAGGCCTGTGAAGATGGTAATTTCTAGGCAGTGTCTTAGAACTCCCCTTGGTTGTTCCTCTAAATATGTTAAGCATGGCTAAATAAAGATACTGTTTCAGTTGGTTGTGGAATCTCCATCCTTGGAGGTACTCAACAGTCAAGTAGACACAATCCTGAGCAACCTGCTTTAGCTGACCTGAAGTTGGACCAAAATATCTCAGGGCTCTCTCTTTCCACTCAACCATTCTGTGATTCTGTGATTCTATATTTACCTGTGTAACTGTTTCCCAGCTAAAGAAAACAGTGCAATTGAAAAACTTATGAACTGAAATCTTGGACCATACTGGACTGATCCAGAGTGATCTTTCCTCATGTTTGTCCCCCCTAGATCTGCCAAAAATCTGTTCCCTAATGATTACGCTTCACTGGACTTCTACCTCTGACTTTGTGATGAATAGAAATAGCTAATCAGAACAGTTTGCAAAAGGAGGCCTATTTCTTGAGATCAGAGTCAGTGCCATTAATTATTTCTATCCAAATCTTTCAGGAACTGCAATGATATAATTCACTGAACCACCTAGACTACTTTTGGGGAGCTTGAGGGGGGTGAGTTGTTTGTTTTTTCTATATATATACACATACACACAAATTTATTCCTCATGGCATAAGAAATCTGCTGGTGGTTGCAGCATACCATGTTCCATCACCATCATTCTAGACAAATTTCATAAGTTGTAAGAAAAAAAATAAAAAATAAAAAATGTCATTGCCCCTAAAGAATGAGCTGTATTTTTGTGCTCTGGCACTCTAAAGAAGTCACTTTACATTTGGGTCACTTCCTCAGCCTTACATTATCCTTTAGTTCATTGGCTACCGTACAAGTACACAAGCTGCTCCTGAACTACTAATATTAAATGTGTGGGTTTTGCTAAAGTAAAACTATTGACTTTTTAAACATGTGCCTTTGATTAGCTCTTTTTCCTCAACTCTTCACTTACAAGTGAGAGGATATTCAGCATATCTGTGTATATAATTATACAGGCAGATAATTCAAGGCTCACACTATACTTCAGTTCTATAGCTCTACATAATTGCTTTCAATCTAAGAATGCTGAAGGCCAATTAAAATGGACAATTACTGAGGTTTTATTAGTTCAGTTACAGCTATGTAAGCTTTGAAATTTCCAAACTCTTGAAGAACTCAATATGCCTGAAGGTATGTTTAAAAACTTCCATGTACATTAATTTATGTCTTTGTCTCTGGTAAAATAAACAAATTTATTTTAATTATATAATTAAGGGAACAATGTCAATGTCAAGAACTGCTGAGAGGACCAGCAAAACAAGACTGTCTAGTAGCTAATAATTTTTCAGCACACAAACACAGGATTTCAAAAGTATCTGTACATTGTAGGAAAAAAAAGGAATCAATGTGTTTGAGTCAAGTGGTATTCAAGAACACAAAGTGGAATTTAGGTACCTGTACTTTACAGATATGTCAGTTTTCAAAAACAGACTCCTCCAGGCTAGTACATATCTGTTTCCACATATGAAGCAACTGAGTAATGACAATCTGTGTAGCTCTGCATTTACTTTATTTCTAAACCTTAAGAGAGTTCCTAAATTAGGAACTTTGCCACCCATCTCTTTGAGACGTCAGTCCAGCAGGATTTTGGAGATCTTATATAATCCTCAAGATGAACATATGTGCAGCTCACCTGCTGCTTTACCATATTTGCAGCTGGTAGACTTTTAAACTTTTTTAGTTGAAAAGAGATGAATGGCACAATCATCACTGGTTTTCTCTGCACCTTCATCTAGAAATCACGTTCTTCCTTCTCACTCCCTTCTCCAGCTTTCTTACATGAATACCTTCAATCTTTCACTAAATGAACTAAGATGGATTCGTAAACGGTTAAGTGTTCACAAAATAATGGTTTGCATTACACCAGCTGTTTGCCTAGAGCTCAATATGGAATGAAGAGAAGTAGCAATCTACATGGGGAAGGAAATCTCTATAGAAAGAGTGGCAGTTCCTTGAACAGCAAAATGCTTGAGCTGGATCTATCTGCCCCTTTTCCTTACAATGAGTATTCCAGTAACATCAACAAGTCATTGAATTTCTAGAGACTTTTATCAGAGTTTGAATTAGAACAAGGTAGCTTTTGATACAGAGACAATTCAGATCATCCAGCTGATACATATTTTAAAAAATAATTTGTAAACAAATATTCCCCTTTCCTGCAGTCTGTACACAAGGACAGACTTGATTGTAGTCCACCAGCTTTCACTGCCTTCTTGTTTGCAACAAGCTCCATTCAGTCCTCCTTGGGTCCTCAGGGCATGTCACTGTGACTCCATCACATCTCTAAGCTAGCACTGAGTCTCTGGGTCTCTGCTGAGGCACTGTACTTGCAGCTTCTCTCATTCCTGTGTGAACCACCTGCACCCAGCTGTAATCCAGCTGAAGAAGCTTGTACCCCTCTGTTTCGTCTGTTGCAGATGGGAAAAAATAAACCCACTAACATTATAGAACATAAAAGACAGAATTCCCCATTCCTTCCCACTTTTGAAAATGTAATTTTGAGAAGTCATGTTTATACAAAAAGTGTTACAACAAACAAACTAATGAGACTTTAGGGTTCTATCTTTCCAGAGAGAGGTCTTTCCTGTGCTTTACTCTTCAATCTGTTACACAAATCAAAACCAGATATGATCCACAACCAGTCTGTGTTTCTCCCTGATGAAACAGCTTGATCAGCATATTTGTAACTCAGACATCTGTTATAATAGACAATTCTAGACAGAATTATTTTGGAGCTGTATTATTTGTTTATAGACTGTGTAGGGATTATACTTGACTTTAAACAACAAATGTAATAATCAAGAGTAAAAGTAGCTAACTGGCATGTTCTGCTGAGACATATGTCTTGGAATTTTCCCTTACATTTAGTTGCAGTTGTCTTTTAAATAAAAACATTTTTTTCTGAAATTTTCTTTGAATAAGATGACATTACATTATCTTATCTTAAATTATTACACAGAAGGATTTTGCAAGTTGTGAAATTATGGGAAAAAAAGGATGAGCTGTTTGTTAGCTGATTTTGATTCTGTAACATTTCTTTAGTTTTGGTCTGGTTTTTTTTTTTCATAACCACAACTGGCATAATGACTTCAGATGAAGACAATGGCAGTGCTTAGATATGTATTTTGAATTTCATAAAAATCAGTTGCCTTATTCCTTTTTTTTTAATCAAAAGTTGGAAAAGGTATATGAAACCACTGTCCTCTCAGCTGAAAAATTACTATTGACAAGAATGTCATTGTCATTTTTCTTATGTTTTCTCAGAATTCTGATGCTACATGTAGCAGTACACTCCCCCTCCACCTCTCCCCTTCCCCGCCAGAAACAAAACTTCTCCAGGCAGGGAGAAGAGGAAAAAACCCTAAACCCTGGAGGCTGCAGGGTGAAATTTGAACTGACCAATCGAGATGTGCCAGGTACACTGAGGTGACCTTCTTGGCCAACAGGGATTAAATGACCACAGATCAGATTTGACAGGGGTATAAACAGGGTCCTGCCGGAGGACATGTTGGAATCAGTCCTCCTTGGAGCAGCGGGTCTGCAGTCGGGGACTCCCCCTTGGGTCAGGGTATGGCCCGAGGTAACTCCTCGAGGGAGAGAGCCCTCCGCTTTTAGGTGAGTGATATGCACGTTTTGAGTCATCACTTTGGATTCTTAAGTCGGCTGTGTAGTACTAATTCCCCTTACATCATTGAGCCTGTAGTTCACTACTGTTACCGGAGTTCTAACTAACTTTTCTACTGAAGAATAAATCTGAGCTTTAACACCTGTTGGATTTGAGTGTGTGTGCATCCGTAACATACAAAATGGGACCAATTTTGAGGTAATTTCCTGTTCAGCAACTTAAAACATACAAAGCAAAAGGAAAATTTTTAATTAATTATTAAATACTTTTATCCTTATTACTGAAATTTAAGCACTTTTATCTTAAACTTCTTTGTCTAGATTTCATTAAGGATTTGGAAAGGTCTCTTTAAACATCTGCACCCCCCCACACCACCATTGTCTGTGTCATGTGAAGATCAGTGAATGGTAAACTGCAGCTATCAGAGATCTGTCAAAATAAACTAAGTCAGAACATACTGGTAGGATTCTTATTGCTAATATTCTCACAGTAAATTAAAAAAGAAACCAAAATTAGATCACATGCCTTAATGAGGTTAAGCGAACCTGAAAGAATGATCCACTTTATTCTAATATTCTCCTTTTTTTCATTCACAATATCATCTAAGGAACATTATCTCTTAAGAAATTTTGGCAGGGAGAGACAGAAAAAGTCTAAATGATAGAGCCTGCCCATCAAGCCAGAGCCGAAGTCTAGGTCTTTGGTCTTGGCAAAGACAGAATTACTTCAAGGTGGAGAGGTAAGCCAGAATCCTGAGTGCTTGATTTCTGGTCAAATCTTAAAGTATATTTCACAGTCCCTGGAATGGAAATGGAAGAGTAGAAAACCAGAGCTATATTAGGCCTGATAAACATCATCCATACTGTGGGTATTTCAAGCCAAGGGATTTTTGGCCAAGAAAATTCCTTGGTCCTGTGAGACCATGGGGCTCAGCAGGGCTCTATTAGAAAAGAAGAGTTAATCAAAACATGGATCTAGGAAAGCAGGCTGCCTAAGTTAACATTTTGTGGTCTTCACTGGGTCACCAGTTCTTCATTTCTGAAGATTTAAAGTCAGGGTTGTTCATTTTACTTTTTTCCTGGATCGCAAAAGTGAGTGTCTCCTTGACAGGTTTGACTTCTGGTTCAGGACTTTGTACCTCAAAAATTTTGAGAGCTCTATTCTTGCCGCTTTATTTATAACTCCTATTTGATAGATAAGTAGTTTTAGATGTTTGACTAAGACAGGGACCTTAGCAGTTTGGGCTGATGCTTTGTTCAAGCATGGTAATAAAATTTCTTAGGCCATTAACAGAGCTGTACAGTCTGCCTAACATTCAAGTACATTATTCATAACTGACATACTGTCTGCCTTCATAAGAAGCCTAGCGAGTGCATCTCCTGCTCTCATGTTTACTCTTCAATCCACAGAATGTTTTTCATCAGTTAAAATAATGTAAGCTTTGCATATATAAACACCTCTGTGAAATGAACCATTCTATGAGTCAGAGAGATATAAAGCCAATTTTCTGTGGCATGTAAAAATTAAAGCTTATGTCTTTATGAAAAACAATTTTAATACATTTTAAATGAGCTCAGTCAACCATGTTATCTGGTATTACATATACATCCAAAAAATGTAAGTATAGTAGAAAATATATTTGTTAAAACCACTGCCAAATTCAAGATTGGAAGATAGTTACAATCGGATCAACTTCAGGATTTCAAGAAGAGATAGATTTTTGCAATTTCCTAGTCCAAATGAATGCTTCTGAAAGTCAGAGTTAGGTTAATAATGTGATAGAGTGAGATATTATATCACAGCATATTTCTGAAGTCTGCTGATCATGTATTTTACAGGGTGTGATTTTGACATTAGAGTTCTCTGTTTTACTTTATTAACACCCTTGAAAAGAGGAGTGTTGCTTCTTTTACAATGACAATTAAATTAAATCAAATTTCTAGGTGATTTTTTTTTTAAATACTACTATCAATACTGTAAAATAATAGCTCAGGAATTATGTTGCCATCTTACAAGTTGGAAGAGTTGACATAAAAACTGGTTTTGTTGTTAAATTTCTTTGTGATTTTGGTCAGATGGTTTAATTCTGAACCACTTCCTGGGGTAATGATACTACCATCTTCACTAGGAGAAGGTAAATGAATTAGAGAGTAGAAAAATTGTGACTAGAAGAGTATTGTAAATAACTTTGAAAAAACTGTTGTTTTTATCTAGAGATGACAAAAAGTATTATTCCAGGTTCATGGATTTTGGACTCTTACTCTGTAATAGCTTATCACATGAAAAATGCATACTGTTATAGATGAGTAGTATGTGAGAAATTCAGGAGAAGATCAGTGTTTGCTTTTGTTTGATGTATCTGCTAACTGAATTTCCAAATTATTCTGCTCATTCTGGGCTAAATTTATGCATTTGTATTTATGAACAGGTCACCTTCCCTTTAAGGGGGGAACAAAAGCTATGTGAATTCTAAATCTTACGTAGCAAATTCACAGGGAAGAAAAAATACAAGTACTGGATGAAGGAGGAAAACAGTTTCAGATATGACAGTTCTCCAGGCTGTGTTTTTCCTTCTGTGTCATCTCCAGCATTCCATGTGAATTGACTAGTTACTTATATTACAACTTCTTCCATCAAGAGGATTAATTTTATCAGGCATACTACAAAATTATTTTTAAAAGGTCTTCTATGAGGACAGTGATTCAGCCTATACCTTCTACATAAGCAAATCAATTTCTTGGAATATACAAAGGACCCCATTAATTTGAAGCATGAGTACTGCCAATATGAATCAATCAAGTTGATAATTTTAGCCATTTTGGTTATTTACTGAGTACTGTACTTTCTATTGCTGCTGGTTCTTAGGGTACAGGACTTCAGCAGCTCTCCTAGGATGCTTAATATACATATTTTCTCTGCCCAAGAAAGAAAGAAACAGAAGCTATTTGAAATGATTGAAGGTGACAGTAGTTAAATGCTTTTTTCACTCTCTCAGGTAAGAATTCTGGACAGCTAAATCCATTCAAGAAATCCCTTGTCACAACAACAACTTTCCTTTCAGATGAATCAGAATAATTTTAACAGACTTCAGCAATAAATAACTGGAAACAGTAAAACTTTCACTTTCCTGTGGTGAACAAAGCAGGAAATGTAACACACACCAAATGCTATTCCCTCTATCTGGCACTTCAGTTCAGAGACCTTTTGACTACATATGCCCATATTTCTGAAATGCCAACATGTTGAGGAAAAAGAACAACAAAACCCATTCCTGATGCAAGTGGAAGTATATCACTGCTTTCATCACATTTGATTTTTCTCTCCTTTTTTGGTGTTAAAAGTGACACTTTCCATTCCTTTGATTTACCATCCAACAGAAAGAGTTCTCAATATAGCTGCATGAGGACTACTAGTATACATGTTTATATAGATACTTGCTTTATAACTCTCCCTTTTTAATGACATTTCTTAAGGCTTTTTTTGTGTGTGTTAAAAAGAACAGTCAAAATCATGATAATGAGATGGTATTCACACAATACACAAACAAACTAAATTAAGAAATTGTTGAGATGTCACACTTGATTTATCATTTGAATTAGCTTCAGTCTCAGAAAGGTGAGAGACAGAACTCTTTTGCTTTTGTATTTAGTGTGATCAGAAAACTACAAGCCAATTAACTCATCTGTTTACTACAAAAAACTTGTTTAAACTATACTACCATAAAATTAGTTGACACAATGATAGATGTGCTGTGGTGGAAATGACCCACTGTTTTTGTTTCCTTTTTTTAGAGCACAGTCGGAGTAGGTAATACTTGAGTCTTTTGAAGGAGTCAGTAACTATGATAATCATGGTGATTCAGTGGAGGCGGTATCAAAGTTTGCAAACAAGTTCTCACAAAAGAAAAGGTAAGGTTCTAGGAAACAAATTACACAAATAAAGGCTCAAGTTTCTCATTGGAGACAGAAATTCATAGAATCCTACAAAGATATACATAAATTTCTGAGCCATTTAGAGTATTCAAACACAAAAAGGACAAAATTTGCAGTTGATATAAAATTATTCAGGGTAGTCAAAAGTAAAATAAAATGCAATGAAATACAGAAGGATGTAAAAATTTTGAATGACCATGTAACAAAATGAAAGATGAAATTCAATGCTGATAAGCAAAAATTAATGAATAGTGAAAATATAACCCTAACTTACAACAAAGATTTCAAATTTAGTTATTATCACTTGGTTTCCATATTAAGGAGTAAGACATACTGAATAAACTAATAGTCTCAGCTTGAAAAAGAGCTAAATAAGGTCAGTTGTGGCATAGGTCCATAAAATTTTGAATACAGAGAAAATGAATAGGGAAGTTGGAGTCAATTATGTTATGGTTGTATTCAATGATCTTAAAGGTCTTTTCTGACCTAAATGGTTCTATGATTCTATGATTTACTATTTCTCTTAATGTAAAACCTTCTGATTCAATTACCAGATATCTTGCTTGAAATAAATAAAAGAAAGCACTTTTTAAGCACTATACTTCAGTTGTGGAACTCTTCCACCAGATATTGTAGAGCCCAAAAGCACAAATATGTTAAAAAAATGAACAGGATAAATTAATGAAGAGTAGATCCATCAATACTTACTAAGTGCAATGGTGTGAGTAAAACCTCCAGTTCCAGAAGTCCCTAACCTGCAAATTGCTGGAAAATCTGAGGATATACTAGAGTGAAATACTTTTTTTTTAACTTTTTTTTTTTTTTTTTTTTTTTTAGTTTGTTTCTTAGAATAATCTCCTAGCCAACCTTTTTTGCAACTATCAGACAGGGGGTTGGTTGACTGGCCAGACCTTTGAACTGACCCAGATTAGCTCTTTTTACATTCTTATGTATAACTCAATACATAATGTTAGCAAATATGTTTGCTTAGTGCTCTTATGACATTTTTACAATATTTACCCTATTTATAATAATTGCTTCTACATCACTTTTTATAAACTTGCGTATATATCACAAGTCTGAATAAATACAAACATTAAGTGTCTTACTGTGGACACATGTTTAGCTAACATCGGCCGCAAGAGCATTCCAGAGGCCTTTAGAAGACCTTGAACAGAATAAACAAGAAGACTAAAAAAGAAAGACGCCAATTAGAAGAACACAGGTGCACATTCCACGATAAAGGGAACTTGGCACAAAGAACCTCAATTCGGCAGTTTATCTTGACCAATTAGACTGAGACAAGTTTCGCGTGTTTTAATTGGTATAACCAATTATATCCTATGTTTATGCGCGTGTACAGAGTTAGTATAACCAATTATATCTTATGTTTATGCGCGTGTACAGTGCTGATATAACCAATCATATTTTATGCTTGTGCGCGTGTACAGTGACTTTGCAGAATTTGTGACTATAAGTATGTGTGTGTTTTAGCAATAAAGTGTCGTCTGTTGTCTGCTCTCAAGATTACAGGCGTCCGTCTATTTCAATCTCCTCAAATGGTGACCCCGACGTGATAGCGGGTCGAGAGAACGCTGGAATTGCTGGAAGTGCGTCCGGAGGAGACTCTAGCCGAACGGTCGTCTAGCCAGCTGGACTGAGCGGACAACTTTCTCCCGGGAGATCAATCACCTGCTCGTTTGGAAGTAAGGTGAGCGGCTAGAAAGATTAAAATGGGTGCCCAGATGTCTGTGGAAGAAGGGGCAATTGTACAAATGCTTTCGCATATCCTCTCCATGAGAGGAGTTAAATATGATTCAAATACTTTACGTATGATGCTGAAATGGCTTAAGGACCATGGAGCCCCCACTTCGAATATAGAAGTCTTTGAAATTAAAAATTGGGAAGAAATGGGAAAAGTAATTTGGGACTTTGTATCGCGTGGGGACGTGAAGGCTCAGAAAATCTCCGCTACGTGGAGACTGGTGCTGGAAACGTTGAAAGCCCTTAAGGCAGAAAAGGAGGTGGCTGCTGCTGTAAAAATTTCAATTGAAAATACCCCGGAAAAAGAGAAAAGTGTGTGTGGCGAGGTGGTAAATAATTCGGACAGTGATGAGCAATTAAACACCAAGGGAGATGTCATTAATGAAGGCAACAATCAACTTTTAAGTAACCTGTCTCTCGAGCAGAGACCTATCCCCTCTGCACCTCCCTATGAGGCAGCTACATCCCCAGGAGAGGCTATAAAAAAGCGATGGAAGGACATAAATGATAAAATGTTAACTGAAGGTCTAAATCCTGTGGCTTTTCCAGTTACAGTCAGGCAGAATGCCCCAAACGTGTGGCAACCTTTCAATTGGGATTTAATAAAAGAAGTACGGAAAACAGTAATGGCTAATGGATTGTCTGCTCCGTTTAGTCAGGCATTATTGGAGAATATATTTTCTGGTCAAATTTTAACGGGCTTTGACTGTACACAATTGGCTACTATGATTTTAACCCCGACTCAGCGTCTATTATGGAAGGTGAAATGGGCAGAATTATGTGATTTAGCAGCACTAAAAAATTTGGACCGCCCAGAAGGAGATCCACGATATATGATCACTTCTGCACAAATGATGGGGACTGGTGACTTTGCAGATGTTAATAGGCAGGCAAGGCTACCGGTGGAAGTATTACAAGAATCAGCTTCCTTAGCTCTGAAGGCAATGGTAACCTTGCCTGAAGCCGGAAAGCCACAACAATCATTTACAAGTGTAAGGCAGGGTAATACGGAGCCTTATATGTCCTTTATTGATCGTCTGCGAGATGCTATTGAAAAGCAAATAGATAATGTTGATGCCAAAGAAGCATTGATAATAAAATTGGCCGTGGAAAATGCAAATCCAGACTGTAAAAAAATACTACAATCAATGCCAGGAAGAGTGACGCTAGTAGATATGATAGAGGCCTGTAACAAAGTTGGGTCTTTGGAGCATAAAACTACATTAATGGCCAATGCTTTTGCTGTAGCCATGCGAATGGATACAAAAAATGTTAAGAAATGCTATAAATGTGGACAACCGGGACATTTGCAATTTCAGTGTAAAGAGGGGCGAAACAAACTGGAAGTTGAGCCTAATATATGCCCTCGTTGTCATAAAGGGAGACATTATGCTAACAAATGTAGATCTCGTTTTACAAGTGAAGGTGTAGCTCTGCCACCCCGAGGTACTCAATCGCCGGGAAACTACAAGAAGAGCGCGAGGAGCGGTGCGATGACCCCAACAGCTCCGAAAGGATCCTGGAACGGCGCCAAGAAGGATGTCTGGCAGAATTGCCAGCCCGAACAGCTGGAAGTGCCGGAGTGGATGTCTCAACAATAGAAACCATCTCCCTATGGAACTCTCAGGTACACCGTGTGCCAGTAAACGCACAAGGACCATTAGGTAATGGGCTTAGTGCCCTGTTGTTGGGACGGTCTAGTATAACATTACAAGGAATTTTTGTGCTTCCCGGGGTGATTGATGCGGACTACACAGGTCGCATTTATGCTATGATTTGGACACCGTCTCCACCAGTATCGATACAGGAAGGAAGTAGAATTGCACAGCTAGTCCCTTTTAAATCAAATGTACCATGTAAGATTAATAAGCAGCGTGGCAATGCAGGGTTTGGATCTACGGGATTAGAAGCTCAAATTATGTGGTCAATGGAGATCAATAAAACAAAACCTAGTATATCAGTAGAGTTACAAAATGCAAAAAACAGGCCAGAAAAAATAAAATTACAAGCATTAGTGGATACTGGAGCAGATGTAACAGTTCTGTCATGGGAGGACTGGCCTGTTACTTGGGAGCTTTCTGAGATGGATTCAAAACTGTTCGGTGTGGGAGGATTATCAAAAACTCGACAAAGCAAATATATGATTCAATTGATTTGTCAAAATTCAGGTTCTTATATCAAACCTTATGTAACCAATATCCCTATGAACCTGATAGGTAGGGATGCACTAAGTCAAATGGGATGTGTGCTTAGTACAGGAGACAATTTTGTGGCGCGGCCATTGACGGGCGACCATGCCTAAAACTAAAATGGAAAACAGAGGAACCGATTTGGGTAGATCAGTGGCCGCTGACTGAATCTAAGGTCGCCATCCTGAAACAATTAGTACAGGAGCAATTGGAACAGGGGCACTTGGTGAATACCACGAGCCCTTGGAATACACCAGTTTTTGTCATTCCAAAAAAATCTGGGAAATGGAGACTGTTGCATGATTTAAGAAAAATAAATGAAGTAATGGAAAATATGGGAGCCCTTCAATTAGGGTTACCCACGCCTACTATGATTCCACAAGGATGGAACATTTTGATTATTGATTTAAAGGACTGTTTTTTTACAATATATCTAGACCCAAAAGATGCAGAAAAATTTGCCTTTTCTATCCCCACCATAAACAAACAGGAACCCATGGAACGTTATCATTGGGTAGTTCTGCCACAAGGAATGAAAAATTCTCCAACCATATGCCAATCCTATGTATCCCAAGCTCTAAAAGGGTTTAGACAACAAAATCCAGACTTGATTATTTATCACTATATGGATGATATCTTGATTGCAGGGAAAAGAGAGCTATCTGAAAAGCTCAAAGAATTGACTACACAATTGTCTGATTTTGGTTTAAAAATAGCACCAGAAAAGGTACAAAAAATGCAACCATGGAAATATTTAGGCTGGAAGATTTTAGAAAAAACAATAGTTCCGCAAAAACTGCAAATTACAGACAAGATTGAAACATTGAATGATGTGCAAAAATTACTGGGGACAATCAATTGGGTTCGAACGCTGTTGGGAATAGATAATGAGCTTTTGACCCCTTTATTTGAAATGTTACGGGGCAACACTACCTTAACGGCACCTCGACAATTGACCCCTCAAGGTAAACAAGCATTACAACAGATAGCAAATATAATATCCCAGAGTCAGGCTTTTAGGATTAAAGAAAATCTTGACATTAATCTTAGCATTTTAAACCGAGAAAAACAACCCCTTGGGATCATATATCAATGGGAGGGGAGTCACAAAGACTTGTTAATAATAGAATGGATCTTTTTAGCTCATCAGGCCCGAAAAACCATATTTTCTCGAATTGAAATGATTTCAGAATTAATTATAAAGGGGAGACATCGGATTATTGAGATTTGTGGACAAGAACCACACACGATTGTTGTTCCTTTGACTCAAGGATATTTACAATGGTGTCTACAGAATAGTCTAACTTTACAAATTGCTTTTGCAGATTTCAAAGGAAAGATAGATATTCATCTTCCTGCACACAAAATGTTTACCTTGCTACAAAATATACAACTAGAAGAAAAAGAATTGTGTGCAGAGTTACCTACTGATGGTCCTACAGTATTTACAGACGGCAGTGGAAAAACAGGAAAGGCAGTGGTAGTTTGGAAAGAAGGTCAGGTATGGAAAAATCACATTGTCACATGTGAAGGCTCCCCTCAAGTGGTGGAACTTCAAGCTGTAATAGAAGTATTTAAAAGGTGGCAGGATGTTGAGGTCAATATTATTGCTGATTCTTTATATGTGGTAGGTGTAGTAAAACGCTTGAGACGGGCTTATTTGAAAGAAATTGATAACATTACATTGTTTGAAAAATTTAAGATGTTGCTATTTCTGTTAAACCAACGGACAAAGTGTTATTATATAATGCATGTGCGAAGTCACACCAGTTTGCCTGGATGGATCACAGAAGGGAATAAACGAGCTGATTTACTAGCTAATCCCGTATGGACTGGGCCACCCCCCAATAAACTTTTACAAGCACGTGGAGCTCATAGTTTTTTCCACCAACCAGCAAAAGTATTAGCCAAACAGTTTCAAATTTCTATAGCAGATGCCAAAGCCATCATTCAATCCTGTGCTGAGTGCCAGAAATTATCTGGACACGGAGATGGCGCTGTAAATCCTAGGGGTCTGCAATCCTTGCAATTATGGCAAACTGATGTGACTCATGTACCAGCTTTTGGAAAATTGCGTTTTGTTCATGTCTCTGTTGATACATATTCCTTGATGATATGGGCCACAGCACTTGCGGGTGAAACAAGTCGACATTTACAAACACACTTACGACAAGCATTTGCAGTAATGGGTGTCCCGGCCCAGATAAAAACAGATAATGGACCATGTTTTATAGCACAACGGACTCAGGAATTTTTTCAGCAATGGGGAGTTACTCATATTACCGGCATTCCTCATTCTCCCACAGGTCAAGCTATAATTGAACGTACTCATAAAGTATTAAAAGATTTTTTGGAAAAACAAAAAACAGGGGAATTAGGGGAACCTCCTTCAAATAGACTCATGAAAGCAGTATATGTGATGAATTTTTTGACCTTGCGTGGAGAATCAGTTGTTCCCCCTGTAGTTCGGCATTTTCAAACAATGAATAGTGGGATTCAAAATATTGATAATGGGTGGAAAGTCTGGGTTAAAAATATTGAGCGCCAGCAATGGGAAGGACCTTTTAAAGTAATAACGTGGGGTCGAGGTTATGCTTGTGTCATTACAGAAAATGGGCCAAAGTGGATTCCAACTAAATGGACGAAACCTTATGCTGAGATTGATATGGAACACACTGACTGTAGTAAGCAGCATGACAGTGACACCGGTGTTTGATCCACATCGTTTAACGCCGTGGGACAGTAAGAATGTTTGGGTGACAGTGGCTGAAGCTATTAATCAAACCTCTTTTTGTGTGTCTTTTATTCTTATGTATTTTATTAGGTATAATGTTGCTTTTACTGTGTTTAATTATTATAACCGCATCGCAAAGCCCGTGAACCAATTAGACAGGATGCCTATGACTCGTGCAGCACGCCTGGCCAGCGAGCGTATGCGTCATAGGCTCCCTATGTTTTAACTGAGGCAAATTTTAGCACCCGCTGGCCACGTGTGCTGAAATCTGTTCCTCTGCAAATGTATAAATACCGGGATTTTCCGAAGAGCATCGGGTTGGTGTACGGCAAGGCCATCGTTGCCTCTGTGGGGACGCCCACGTAAAGCTGGCACCTACCGACTGCTGGGCTGAGTTCACGGAGCAAGACAGATTGGTGTAGTCTTAAATCATAGGTTAAGATAGTTCTGATTTATCTCGTAGTGGGTTTTTGTATTTTAATTTGTGTACCTTGTGTGTTGCAATGTGTTTAGGAATTAATTGATGGATCAAGTAAGGCTGTGTTGATTAACAAAAAACAAAAAAGGGGGAATTGTGGACACATGTTTAGCTAACATCGGCCGCAAGAGCATTCCAGAGGCCTTTAGAAGACCTTGAACAGAATAAACAAGAAGACTAAAAAAGAAAGACGCCAATTAGAAGAACACAGGTGCACATTCCACGATAAAGGGAACTTGGCACAAAGAACCTCAATTCGGCAGTTTATCTTGACCAATTAGACTGAGACAAGTTTCGCGTGTTTTAATTGGTATAACCAATTATATCCTATGTTTATGCGCGTGTACAGAGTTAGTATAACCAATTATATCTTATGTTTATGCGCGTGTACAGTGCTGATATAACCAATCATATTTTATGCTTGTGCGCGTGTACAGTGACTTTGCAGAATTTGTGACTATAAGTATGTGTGTGTTTTAGCAATAAAGTGTCGTCTGTTGTCTGCTCTCAAGATTACAGGCGTCCGTCTATTTCAATCTCCTCATCTTACCTTGTTAGTGCAGTTAATTGAATGAACGCTTAAAGATACATATTGTAAATAATGTCTTTTTTCCAGCTATTCAGTCATTCTTGAAACAATAATGAATGTATTTCTCATTCACAAGGGTGGTTCAGACAGAATTCCCAGTACACAAATCCTTCATAAAAACACTTCTAATTATTTCATTACCTGCTATTCTTCACCTAAGTTACCTACAACATTGGTTTTGTTCTCTTGAGGGATTTCACAAAGGCTTTCTGCATTTCCAAGTGGCAGCAACCAGAATCTTTACTGCAATGTTAAATTTTTCACGGTATATGCCGTGCCCTGGAGGACTACAAGAAACACCAGAGAGGGGTAGTGAGCCACCCCATGGCTCTGCTATACGTTATCTTCTAAGCTCCATTTATTGGAGGCAGAGAGGAGACAGAAGTACAGCTGACAATTTAATAAATGTGGCTACGTTTTGCAGCTTGACCTGCAGTATTTCAGCCAATGTTGCAGTCCATTGCCCCCTACAGTATATACCATTTGGCCCCAGCAAGGAGCAATGCATCCATGACCCTCAGGGGTTTGGCTGTTGTTGCCCAAGGCTGGCTCTGACACGGGGCAGCTGGGTGACCTGGGATCAGTCTGGAGGGGTGACAAAGAGATGAAAGAAGCTTTATTTGGGCCTTCTGCCTCTGTGCTCAGAAGCTGTTTGCAAGCTCAGGCCCTGGCCCTCGGTCCTTGCCTGTGCTGTATTTCCCTTGAATACTTACAAAAGCCAAACAACTCAGCAGTTTCCTGCAATTAAAAATTAATACCTTCCACAAAAATAGTTCTAAAAGAATCCACAAACACAGTGGCATTTTTCCCTCAGGTATTTTTTGTGCTTTCTGTATTGTGTGGGGTTTCTCCCGCTTGCTTTGATGTAGGGAGAATGAAGCAGCAACAAAAAAAAACCCAGTAAAATCAAGACTAGTGAGATCTACAAGTCTTAAAGAGTACGCTTCCTTCATATTCTGTACACACTGGCAAATACTAATTTCAGTTTCATATTCCTATCATCTTTAGCTTGCATGCTAATTTTCTCAAATGTGCACTAGCACAGCGTAATTTCTTTCTTTTATATATGAATCATGCCCTTCCAAAATCATCTGTTGCCTACAGCAGAGGTTACTTGAGCCATAATTTGCAGCACTGTACTCTGACCACAATTTTTCATCAATTGAAACAGTAATTCTACTGTCTGAGAACTGTGATATCCCCATGACCTTTCCATCTTCTGCTTTTTATTCCCCATTCACTGATGATTTCCGTGCAATTTGGTATAGTTTAGACTTCATTATTCTACTTGATAGCTCTACTTCATTACACATTTTTTTTCCCATATTGAATGGAAATTTTATGTAACTCAGGTTTTGCCTGCAGTATACACTTGTTTGTTACAGGCTAACTACAGTGTCTATGTATTTGAGAAGATAATTAGAAAAAGCTAACTTCTCTTTCCTCATATCTTACCCCCCAAAAGAAAATATGTGATGACTAATGAAGGAGGGAAGACTCTGGTAATACTTCCAAATGTATTTATTGTTCACATGCAGAGCAAAGCTGAAGGTCCAGACAGTATCACCTACCTCCTCGTGTTCATGTGAAACAGGCTCATGTTTCTTTCAAAGGGACTATTGCATAAGTGAGTGATCAAAAATGAAAGTAAGGTTCAAATTTCTATTGAAAATTTTAAATAAAAGATCACTAAACACTGTATGAAGTGTTATGGATAAATGTGGAAGGTAGAGTAAGGTAAAAAAAATGCAATTTAAATAAAATTATCCCAAGCAGTAGGCATAATTATACTCCTAATGTTTCATTCCCTTTCAAAAAGGGCAAACTATTTGAAAATCTTTGAAATTAGTGCTCCTAACTCACAAAGGCACTTTCAGGATGTCTGCAGTAAGATGCACAGTATGTTACCTTGAAAACTTAAAAGAAAGACTAAACTAGTAAATATATATTTGTAATAGTCTTGATGGTCTTGAATTGGGAATGTTTATTTAATTCCCAACTTTTAAGTGTTTAGCAATGGTAATTGTAATTTTGAAATCAGATATATTTGGGTACACAATACTTTCCCCTACATATCCTCTTCTACTCTTTCCCCCGAAGAAGAAAGAAGCTTATGCCAACTACTGCTTCCTGAGATGATACTGTTTTGGAAAGAGATGAGAACTTGAGCCCTTGCTGTCTATGAGAATGGAACTTGGATGGACTTAAATCCTAGAAGTAGCCAGGTCTGAGCTTCACAGCTGAATGGTTCAGTCAGTAGCTTTTTATAGTGCATGGCCATAATTACCTCTTACACGAACTATCTGTTGTTGAAAGAATTTCACTTCAATCCACTCTATACGGATCCCAACATTTGAGGTGCCCTGTGGTTTTTTGTTGTTTGGGTTTGGGGGTTGGGTTTTGTTTTTGTTTTTGTTTTTGTTTTTTTATTTTTTACTCTTTAGCATTTTCATTTCCCATTGCCTTTAGTTGGTATTAAAGGAAAGATGTTTGGACATGGGGTAATTGCTCAGTACTACAGCCATAATAGATTATATAGCAACAAAAGTTTGCCTCTTAAGATAATTTAATATAGAAAATAGAGTGAAGAGCCTTTATGCATTGAAATCTTTCAGTATTCAGAAGTTTTGGTGATTTTTACATTTAACCTTTATGTACTGTTGTCCTTGGAAAGATGGTAATGCACTACATAGACTGTTGTACATAAAGATTACAATGAAATCTTTCTGCATTCAGTAGCTACTTTGTTGACAGCAGTTGTGTCAGATAAGACATTTGTTTCACTCAGGTTTAAGTTAGAAGTCATCCAGTTAGAATTGATAGAATTACCCTAGCATAAAATAGAGAAAGATAAGAGTCCGAGAGATAGTGAGCAGAAGGATCACCTACCAATGCAAGTAAAAACAAAGGACAAAGTGAAGTTTTTGGAGGGAGTTGCCAAAATGGCATAAAGGTTTTCTTGGCCCTTCATTATACCTAACCTAGAAAGGCCCCAAGACTCAGTCAGCAGACTGGAAGACTGGATCCTTGTGATCCTGAAGGACAGTAAGCAAAACATGGTGAGATGTAGGTAAAAACCTGCACATGCTTTCTTTGTTCTTGTGTTACTGAGCAGAGATTGGGAGTGGCAATGATGCCAGATCTGGACATCCATATCTCTTCTAGGTCACTGATGATTCTATAGGCAACCAGAGTCATGTAGACAAGGAAGTCTTTTTTATTATTAATTTTGTGCCATTCAGCCATTAGACTTAAATTCTATTCCCATTTGGTTTTATGCATTTTCAAAATAAGCATGAGAACTCCTTCATGAACTCGAGAAATTTCTTCTGGGGAACACCTAATTTATTGCAGTTGTTTTTTCTAAACAAGCATGTCAGATTCTCTAGGACCTCTCAGACTGTGCAAGACATCTGTTATTTGGCAACTTCATGGAGCACATGACATTCATTACCTTTAATAGTAGCTTATACATCTAGGCAGGTACACATCTAAACTCATGAGTCTTTCATCTGAAGATGAATCTCATCCTAAGATTTGTCTGAAACTTCTCTCCACTGTTCCTTCAATGTCTTTTGAGTGACACCAACTGCTTTTGCCTAATATAATGATGTGGCATGATTCTAGGAACAGTTCACTTAATGGATTGGTCCCAAAAAGATGTATACACAAGCACCAGACTTTCCTTTCTCTGCCAGCCCAGTTATCTTGCATCTTATCATTGTACTTTGAAATGGCAGCATCCTCACACAGACTCATATCACACTTCAAAACATATAACATATGCTCTCCATTTCAGGCAGTAGAACACTACTCCAAATGCTATCACAAAGCCCTCATATTATTTCAGATACTTTTAACTTAGGAAAAAAAATCTTTTTTAAAAATAAACATTCACACGAAAAATGTTAATTAAAGCTTGATTCCCCCACCAGATGAGAAACAAGCCCAAGAACCATGTAATGTGGACAGCTAGTTTGTGCCAGGGGGAGCTAGTGCTCTGTGTTACAGATGTAAACCACCTGGCTTAAGAATCTGTCCCTCTATTATTTAGTGGTATAGACAAAGTCAGATGGCTTATTATGTCTTACTGGTTAATAAACAATAACCAATATCAAGTTTCTAAAACTTTAATTCCTTCACCTATTTTAAAATGTAGATGTTCATTATTAAGTGATACTAGAAAAAATAATTTTACTCTCCCAATCTACAGGCAAGGTATGAGGATACTTAATCGCTACAGTAACCCAAAATACTGGTTGATGTTCCTCACAAAAGGTTTTTATTCCATTCTTAACAGATTGGAGTAAGTGTAATTAGTATGATTAATCCTTCATTCTATTACTTGTTGGTTCTTTCACATCTAGTCAATTAAGTCATGGACAACCTTTTTGCAGGGAAAGAGAACCACAATGCCCATTCTACTCCAAACCTGTGAAAATCCACTCACAACACGCTGGTATACTTCTCTACAGAGAAAAGTTGATTAACAGTCTTTATTGACTTCTGATGAGAAATGTCAGTGATCCTGGGGGTGGGAGAGGCAAGGGAAGGCAAACAAAGGCAAGGCAAGGCAAAGAAAGGCAAGGTGAAGCAAGGAAAAGAAAAGGAACGTAGAGGAAAAAGGAAGGGAGGGATTCTGTTGCTCACATCGAGAAATAAAAAACAGAGTTTAACAATATTTTGCTGACTGGAAGATCTGAATCAAAAATAAAACATTTTTGTGGTGTGCCATCCTTTAGGGTTTATATAATTTATCTGGTATCATAATATTTCTAGTATTTATACTGTGTGATCAACACTTACAGAAGAGGAGGTTTTAAAGTTACATTCAACACTCTTTCAAGTAGATGTCATTGCCAAAGGAATGCATACTTCATGCACTTTGTCTTTGATTTTCTCAAAAATAAGGTTTGATTGTGACTCAATTTAGCTTTTCATACATCTGACTGATTTATTTCCCACTGATAGCTAGTGATCATTATCAAAAACATAAATAAATTTATAAATATATATATATGGGAGTGTGTTTTCAGGAAAGTTATCCATTTCTCAGCACTGAGTTGGAGCTAGTGATTGATTTGATAAAAACTGTTTGACGTAGGGATTCTGTGTTGTTACGTGCATGTCATTTCACTACTCACAGAAGTATTTTTTACAATTACTAACTGCATTTAGCTATCAAAAACCTTCACAACTTTATTTGAGTGTGGAAGGTATGTTTATTTGTTAGTCTATAAATAAGCGAAACCTGAAAGATACTGTGATCTAGTAAACCTAGAAGTATAGAGAGAACTGAAACATTAAATTATTTATTCAGGAGAAACTGTTTTCTTTAGGAAGCCAAATTAAAGAACATTTTTCTATAAATCCTTGCTTAGAAGGAAAATGACTACTTAAACCTCTTTCTTCAACGTTAACAAGAAAGACAAGAACTAACCAACACAGACTTCAAACTTTTCTTTGACCCATTAATTACCAGAGTGAGAATAGATTACTTTTCTTTGGTAAAAAGTTGATCAATACAATTTTAAGTAAAAACATGCAGACAAACAAATAGAAAACAAACAAAATGGACTGAAACTAGGTCAAGATGAACATTTTAAAGCAAAACTAAGCTTTTTCTGAGCTCCATATCTGATCAAATGTTTCTTATAGTCTTATAGTATCAGCATTTTACAAGAAATTCAGGACAAATCCATACTCAGACAAGCTCATATTAATCACTGCCTAAGCAAAATAGCAAATGCTAGTATTTAATTTCAGAAAATTTTAATGAATTATTCACCGATATATTTTTGTCCTTCTTAAGGGCTATCAGTTTAACTTTCTTCTTTCATATTCATGCATATAAGTCTATAGAACAGCAGATTCTGTTATGAGAAAAATACAAAATATTTTCATAATATGGCAGAGGAAAACTATTCCTTCAGTTCACTTATACAACTTCAACAAAAGTTATACATTGATGTCCTGATCTCAGCTGGGATGAATTTAATTGTCTTCCTAGTAGCTGGTACAGTGCTATGCTTTGGGTTCAGTATGAGAAGAATGTTGATAACACTGATGTTTTCAGTTGTTGCTAAGTAATGTTTAGTCTAAAGTCAAGGATTTTTCAGCTTCTCATGCCCAGCCAGCAAGAAGGCTGGAAGGGCACAAGAAGTTGGGAGGGGAGACAGCCAGGGCAGCTGACCCAAAGTGGCCAATGGGGTATTCCATACCATGTGACGTCACATCTAGTATAGAAACTGGGGGAGTAGGGGCGGGGAATCGCCGCTTAGGGACTAACTGGGCATTGATCGGCAGGTGGTGAGCAATTGCACTCTGCATCATTTGTACATTCCAATCCTTTTATTATTACTGTTGTCATTTTATTAGTGTTATCATTATCATTATTAGTTTCTTCTTTTCTGTTCTATTAAAATGTTCTTATCTCAGCCCATGAGTTTTACTTCTTTTCCCCTATTTTCTCCCCCATCCCACTGGGGGGGGGGGGGGGGAAGTAAGTGAGTGGCTGTGTGGTGCTTAATTGCTGGCTGGGGTTAAACCACGACAATCCACTAGCAAGACCAATAGATATATTTTGTAACTAAATCAGTCCCTTGTTCAGCAGTTGGAACTTTTGTTCCAAGTAGGGCCTTCCTCATTCTGGAGAAATGAAGTCATCATCTCCAGACAGAGAGGGAGATAAAGAGCATTGCTGCAAAGAGGAGCACAACTATTCAAAGAAGTCTTAAGGACATTTAAGAAAAGGTTTAAACAAACAAACAAACAAACAAAAACCTAAAACCCAATCCTAATACTATCATGATTGCTTTTTAGCTGTTTTACCTACCAAACTGTCTGTGATTTCAAGTGATAGCAAGGCATGGAGATGTAGAATTGGATCATTAGGGGCCTTTGTCAGTGCCTGGAGAAACAGATGATAGCCTTCTGCTCTCCAGTTACCTACTTTGTGTGTTGCTAATGCTGCTGTCATTTCTATTTGCCTATGACAGGTTGCATACACCTGCAGGGTTGCATAAATAATGATTAGGATATTGTAGGATACCAAGTTTCATGTATTGCTTTTGTCAGAGTGACAGTCATTTTCTGCTTTACTACTTTCGTTGCCATTAGCATCTAATGTCTTTCCAAGCTTCTCCATAGTGAGCTTAATATAAAAGGAGTCTTTGAAACAGTTTAAAATTTGCACATCTCACACAAGAAGGTAGGGGGGGTCATATTTAGAAAACTACTTTGTAGCAGGGCTATGTATTGAAAATGTAGAAGTCAGGCAAATGAAATGCATGAAACCTTAAAATAACAAGCTCTGTAGATATATGGTAACTTCATTCTTAATCCCCTAGAGAGACTTAAGTAATGTTCCAGCTGTAACGCTTGTTTCTTTTTCTGAAATTCTCCTCTCTTTGTGACATGGTAGAAAGATAAATACATAAATATAAAAAGAAGTCAAATGCCTCCAAGGTAAACTTCTGAAAGCTTACTGCCAAGAAAATATCACAATGTGGAAGCTAGAAAAGATATCTCTAGATCCTTTTTTTGTTTTGCTGAAGTGCATTTTTCCATTCCATCTCTTGGAAGAGTTTTTTCATCTTTCATGCTTAGAATTCAAATATAATTGCTGTAGGAGAAGAAAATATTTATTTATTTATTTAGGGTATTACCTGGTATCCAGTGATAAGACGAGTGGGAATGATTCAAAGTTGCATCAGGGGAGGTTTTGAGTTGATATTAGGAAGCATTTCTTTACCGAGAGGGTGCTCAAACATTGGAACAGGCTTCCTAGAGAGGTGGTCAATGCCCCAGGCCTGTCAGTGTTTAAGAGGCATTGGGACAATGCCCTTAATAACATGCTTTAACTTCTGGTCAGCCCTGAAGTGGTCAGGCAGTTGGGCTAGATAATTGTTGTAGGTCACTTCCAACTGAAATATTATTCTATTCTATTCTATTCTATTTATTTATTTATTTCACTAAATCACTCTTAATATTCTTATTGCTATTTCCTTAATTGTCAATATCTCCTGGGTTGGGTGGTCATAGTATTTAATTGGGTCTGGCAGTTTGAAATTATGCATAAAAAAGTACAGTGAATTATGATAAATTGCTCTGTTCAATGCACTGGAAGCTGTTTGTTTCTGTGCAAGTACCTCTTCCCACTCATCTAAGCCACAAACTGTTCTGCTGTAATTTCATAACCCCATTATAATTGCAGAGTGGGAGAAAAATATGCCATATAAGGTAATTTGATGCTAGAGGTTATGGTAGGTTAATGTACCTTGATTAAAGCAATGAAACATCCTAACAGAAGAATAAGGGAGGATCATCCTCCTGAAATTATGTCACAAGATTTGCAAACCATTTATTCTGATTTGCAACATTAGAAGAACCAACTTATATTTATGAACAGCTTATTTCATTCCACTGTATGTATTCTTTATTTTACCATTCCTCCTGATGTACCTTTCCATAAAATTCCTAGATTTAATTTTGTCCTCACCTACTTTATCCTACTTTAGTTACTTTTCCCTTCTGCTTCCATCTGATAATCATTTTTACATGAATCTAGACACTGAAACTAGGTTATTAAGGGTAGCTTGAAATTTAGTAATAGTATGTCCAATCATTTATTAAGACATCAGCAGGGACACCAAGAAAAGCTTAGTAAAACCTTGTACTCCAGTGTCGTGTGACAGCCTTGTGCCTGTTAAAATGTCCTCTCCACACAAATCACCCTGTCATGCACGGTAAATTCTCAGTGCAACTGTCCCAGCTACTGATAAGATTCAGGATGTGGATTTTTTCTATTATGTGCACCTCCAGGAGAAAACTATGAGAGTGCTGCAGCTTGGTTTTTTGGGCTGGTGTGCTGCACTGACCTGAAGGAGACAGCATGGAGGAATGTGATAACACTAAAAGCTAACTCTATACTAGTCAGATGAACATGCTTGGGACTGTTCTCCAGCACTGATACCAACTGGCATAGGGTTGCACCCATCTGAAACAGTGTGACCAGCGTAAATTACATACTGGAATGGTCTTTAGCTCATGGTATCTCCTGAGCCATACCTGGGAATTGTTTGGAAGAACACCACTTTGTTCAGGACAAAATGATGTTAGGAACCTTGCTAACAGTAAAACAGTGCAAATGCTTTCTATGTACATTAACTGCCAGTGTTTATCATATAGCCAGCTTAAATTAATTTAAATGAATAAAGGCTGTCACTACAGTAGTGAATCTAAGTAGGAGATGCCAGTTCTTGGGGGTTTTGATGAGAATTTCAAATGGAACAAGAAAACAGCTTTCAGAATCAGTTATGTTCTTATTGATATATTATTTTGAAATTCACTAAAATCTCTGAAGCAGAAGTTACTGGATATGGGATCTTCACCCAGTAGCCTTTAAATTTTGAGGTTTGTTTTCTTGTCTCTGACATGCTGAGAAGAAATGCATTTCTGGTTTTTCTCCATGTTTTTATTATGGTAACAGTATAAATCAAACGCTGAGTTAAAAAAAAAAGGCATGTATCTCTGAAAACAACTTTATCATTGGTAGTGTGGTAGAATATTATAAAAACATAGGATGCATTTCATTCTGCAAGTGAGAATAATCAGACATAGAAAGATTCATGTTTGGTCAATAAGCACTTTTTGCAGTGGACTCGCACAGCAGTTGCACTCCAACAGTCTTTTTCTAATGGCAATGTTTCTATGGACAGGGACAGTTTGTTTCTATATGGCAAGCATTAGCCAATGTATACTTGTGCTGAAAGGAAACATTTTCTGGTTTCAAAGCAACGTGTTTATTTTTAAGAAAAAAGAATAGATTTAACTCACAGATATCCACCAGAAATGCATTAAAGTCTGCTGAATTTGGTGCGCCAGAGGGTGTTCCTCCTTCCCCAGCCCAGCAGATGTGAGGCTGCTGTGGTTCCCTGTTCCCAGCTCCAGCCAGTGAGCCAGACAGAGAATGAGCATCGTGATAGATGCGCGCGCACACAATGCACAAATGACCAGCCACACAGATGGGAAACAGGCACCTACACAAATGTACAGCACTCACATGAGGTCAGCAGCCTATTCAACCTGATCCTCTTCTTCCCCTCCAACTGATGAGCACTGAAGGTGGTTAGTCTTCACTTTCATATAGCTTAGACATTCAAGGTGTCCGGGTGTTGGCCCCAGGCCTTGCCCTCTTCCAGTTGTTGGCTTCTGGACCTACAAGCCCCTCAGGTTCGCAGTCCCACTCCAGTTGCTGGTACTTGGACCTCTAATCCTGTTTGCTGGCTAGTCTGGCTTGAAATTCAGAAACTCAGAACAGGGAGTGCACCCACAGAGAAGATAGAAATAAGATTTAATAAGAATATAGCACAGACTGCAGTGGTCAAGCACAGTGCTCAGTGAGACAAGCTTATGGACCAGCAATCCATTTATACCTAGCTGGCCACTCATTCCTCCCTGATCCACCTCAATCCCTCCCTTTCCCTGCCTTTGCCCTTCCCCGAAACACTCCAAAATAAGCCTTGCATATTTCTACAATCCCCTTAAAACATCCCATAAGAAGATTTACACAGTGCCTAAGTGCTTTTCCCTGGCACCCCAAGGAAGAGGGATGTCACATACCCCTTTAGGCAATAACCCCGTCAGTCTGGAAGGTGATCTGTGGAGAGAGCCTCTCCTGCCAATGGGCTGAGACCAGGGCCTGACCATCCTCCTGAGGAGGACTGAGTTTATTGTTAAGGCATTTCAGTGCTTGTGAATCCAGGTCAGATTGTTTTTTAAATCCTGGATCTGAATTAATCTCACCTAATTATTTGCACTTTAAGGACCCTCATAAATTACAAGCACAGATGGTTTTAGGGCCAGCCAAGTTGGAGTGCTCTGTTTGCCCTGGAAGATTTTGCTGGGGTTCTTTGGCCCAGCATCGTTCCTCTGATTTTCACAGATCTTTGTGTTTAGTGTGATTAGCTTTCAGTTGTGTAGCCTAAAAAACTGCAGCTCTTCTCATAACTTCACACGTCTCTCTCAAAGATGTATATTCTTGTGTGCCACAGGTAGTCCTGAAGATTTTTACTTAAAATGGAACACAAAACATCTTTTCATACAACAACAAATATAGTGCAGATTATCCCTCAGTATTATGTATTTGATTTCTGGACATTTAGTCACTACTTCGAAAAAAATGTTATATTTAAAGAATAGAAAGAATGACTTTGACATAATATGCTTGATTTTTGTATTAAACATTCAACATACAATTAATTAGATCATTATATTTCACTTACATAGTTGTACATTATTCATCCCTCTTAATAGTGTAGCTGAAACTTTTCTACTTCCACTTAGACTTTACAGTACCCACTTTTACAACAGGTTTCTCTTATACAGCCTTTATATCATCCAGATTTATATAACAGTTCTATTTATTTTAATTTACTTCACTGAAAGTCAGTGCCTGCTGCAGTATTTCTTCAGAAGCTGAACAATTTGCAATATAGGGGAAAAATATATTAAAAAAATGTGCATGTATTGGTACATATCTAAATATAATTCAAGCATAACATTTTATTATATTGAAAATAAGTCTGAAAGCATGAATCAGCTCTCATGGTTGTAAAAATAAAAATTATAAGGATACTGTATTTTTCTTGAATCAATATATCGCAAATACAGGAAATTCAGCATTAAGTTTACCCACAAAGGCAGTACAAACAGGTGAGCTAAGCAAAGCAATCAACCTACGCAATTCTACTTCGGTACTGTAGGACTGTGTTTATTGGTAAGGCACTTTAATGCATGTCAACCCAGGTCAGATTGAACTGTGTTTTTAAAAACCTGGACCTGACTTCATCTCAGCTAATTTTTGTACTTCAGTGACTCTCTTAAATTAGGAACCAGTTTGTCCATGGCTATCTTCAGACAGAGAATTCACTAAGAGGGGTTTGTCCTCGCTTTTCCTTCCATTTGTGGACACTGGCTGGTGTGTCTTGTCATCTGGTGCCATCTGATACAGATAAAATCTAATGATCTCACAGCTCTCTCCTTCACTTAATGCTGGGGTAGCATCTGCAGTCCTTTCTAGTGAGTGGACACATACTGCCAGTGAAAAATTCAGATTTTAAGGGGGCTGAATAATTCCTTCAAGAAACCTCTTTCGGTAAGAGGAGCATATAGTGCTTTTTGTATCCTGTCTCAAACACCTAAACTGTGCATAAAATTAGATAGGATTATCCAAGTGGTATGATATATAACATCTAACAAGGAATAAGGTCATTGATCCTTTTAAAACCAGTGACATTTGAGCCGGATAATGAAATTCTGAGTGCTTTTGACCTTTATCTAATCTCTCTTATATCTTAACCATTATAATAAACTGTTGCGTGCAGGTAAGCTGTAAAAGAATGATGAGTTTCATGAGTTGTCTGGTATAGCAGTGGTTTTCTTTTTATTGATGGAAGCCTAGCATTAGCCTCTGTAATTATAAACATTAGATGTCATTATCAATACTTACAGCAACAATAACCTTTTCTTCCCCAACGGTGCTTTTTATACAGCATACCAATTAATTTTAACTGTATAGTGCTTTCAGTATTCACAGTGTTCTTCCATGTAGATTGACAAAGAAAACACTAAAAATAGTGATAAAATTAAGTATATGAATTAATTTTATAGTTTAAAACCTTTGTATTACAGACACTACTGTATTAAAAAGTAATCTAAATGCTTCTTATGGTTATCTTCTCCCCCTTCTTCTCTTCTTTCAATTGTTCCTTCATCATGCTTCTCCTTTCTCCATCTTCTTTCCCCTACAGATAACGATCTGTGGAAATTTAGTGTCACAGAACCTGGTAAAACAGATATTTGACTCCAATAGTGCATCTGCACTACTATATAAAGAAGAGTGGGGGTGTGCACAACTAAGAATGTTCAAGAACTCAATTATTTGAAATACTTTATTCTTAGATCACTTCCCAATTAGCTCACCTCCTTTTTCGCCTGCTGAACAGTAACATTTTTTTCAAAATAAATTTGTAGGGATGGGCTAGTCCTTCCAGACACAGATGTGAGACAATCAGTTTCACTTATCTTGGACATAACCCACTGATCTTTTTTCACTTTAACATGTGGACACAACCAGAGATGTAACTGCACCTTGCATAATGATCTCTTCTTTTCTTATATTTTTCTAATTGATATTCTCTGTTACCCAACAGGTACTAAGCCATAGTTATTGCTATCTTGTAGATGACAGTGACAGACATGCTACCTAGTCACCACCAAACCATTTGAAATGTTAACCAGGGTAGTTTTCAACAGGAAAGAAGAAAATTTGTTGGTCCTTCTTGAGAAAATAGGACTGGAACCTCAGAAAAGGCCCCCTATTTCTGTCTTCTGGTTAACACAGAAACCTCTGTTTATTTTGTTTAGTCATGTTAAAACAAAACAAGGCAATTGATTTGCAACAGTCATGTTAGCTGAATGTCTCACAAAAAATTAGTAGTTGCTGAATAATTGTCTGCCAAATCAAGTCTACCAGGGCTTCAAAAAGGTGCTTTTCAGAGGACTTCCCCCTGCCCCAGGAAAGACAGCAAGGTTATCCTTAAACCAGGACAGATGGGAGCCAAGTAATCTTTCGAGTAAAATGTTCTAATTAATCTAAATTAATTTAAATGCTTTACTTTCACAGCACATTTTCTTGACAGAGGCTGAAACCCAGACAGAAGCACTACAGCCTACATGCACTGAAGTCTCCACCCAAACAGACCTCTGAAGGACTGAAATAGCTGTCCAGACCTTAGCCTGCATGGAGCTTCTCACCTGGAAGTCCCCCACAGAAGGCAGTGGTGGATGTCATAGCTGCAAGTATGCCCAGCTAGAAGAACTCTTCAAACAAGTAGCTGTGTTACATGAGGAACAAATCAGGCAGCACAGTATCTGGGAACATGAGCAGCAAATCCATATGTGGTATTGTGTGCTGTCCCAGGCTGAGCGACAGCCCTGCCTTAAGGCTGTGCAAGGGGAAGGTAAGCCTGAACTCAGCCTCCAGTTGACTGACAGAAGTAACTCATGAGATGAAGGAGCCATGTTTCTGCTTGGGGCAGAAAAAAGAACTTTCTCCCTTCTCCTAAATTGTTCCTATGTAACAGATATAACTCTCTGGGGTTGTAAAATGAAGAGTACATGAGTAACAGACAAGATCTAGGAAAAGCCAACCATGCAAAGCTGATCCAACCACCTACCCATATTAGAACCAGTGCCACCAGAAAAGCACATAAAGCATTACTAATTGGAGATTCCTTACTGAGAGACACCAAAGCACTCATTTACCACCTAGACAATTTCTCTGGAGAAGTTTGCTGCCTACCAGGAGCTCACATTCATGACATCACTGAGAGGCTGCCAAATCTGCTGAACCCTACAGATTGTCATCTGCTTCTACTATTCTATGTAGGGTCTAATGATACCACAACATGGAAACTTAGAATCATCAAAAGGGACTATATGTCCCTTGGAGTAATGTTAAAAGGATGTGGAGCACAGGTGGTGTTCTCCTTTATCCTCCTAGTCAAAGGAATGGGTTCAGGAAGTAGGAGACGAATTAAACAGGTCAATGCCTGGCCACATGGCTGGCGCCATACTTAAGGTTTTGTCTTCTATGACCATGGATCTACCTTTGAGAAGCCATGTCTATTGGGAGGTGAGGGGATTCACCTGGCCAAGTGAGTTCCAAGCAACAGAGAAGACCCAGGAGTTGCTGATGTATTAGGAACCAACAGGGAATCACCTGTGAAATACCGCAAAGGAAATAGGGTGTCTTCCTCTAATAAGGTGTCAAGGTCTATAGCCCAGCTGAAGTGCCTTTATACCAATGCACACAGCATGAGTAACAAGCAGGAGGAGCTAGAAGCCATTGTGCAGCTAGAAATCCATGATCTAGCCACTATCACTGAAACGTAGTGGGCTTAATCACAGGACTGGAGTGCTACACTCAGCTATAAAATATTCAGAAGAGACAGGGAAGGAAGGAGGGGTGGGGTGTTGCCCTGTATGTAAAAAACAGGATTGACTGCAGAGAGCTGCCTTTGAAAAACAGGGATGAACAGGTTGAGAGCTTATGGGCAAAAATTAGGGGCAAGCCAACAAAGACGACCTCTTGGCTGGTGTTTACTACAGGCTGCCTGACCAAGGGGAGCCTGTAGATAAAGCATTCAACTACACAAAGAATCATGCTGACAGGCTCCAATCCTGCTGGGGTACTTCAATCATCCTGACATCATCTGGAAAAGCAGCAGAGCAAGCTGTAAGCAGTCCAGGAGACTCTTGGAGAGCATGAAGAAAAATAAAAAGGGCTTCTACAGGTATTTTAGCCAGTAAATGAAAACAAACAAAATTGTGCCCAGCCCAAAAAATGAGACAGGGATCTGGTGACAACCAACATGGAGAAAGCTGAAGTCCTCAACAATGTTTTTGCCTCAGTTTTCACTGGCAATTTCTCTTCGCACATCTCTCCAGTCCCTGAATCTCAAGGCAGGGACTAGCAGAATGAAGTCGCACCCACTGTAAGAGAAGATCAAGTTTGAGACCACCTGAGGAACCTGAACATGAGTAAGTCCATTGGGCTCAATGAAATGCATCCCAGGGTCCTGAGGGAACTGGAAGATGTAGTTGCTAAGCCATTCTCCATCATATTTGAAAAGTCATGGCAGTGATGCAAAGTCCCCAGGGACTGGAAAAAGGGAAACATCACACCCCAGTGGAATGGGGGAGAAAAATTGGGAAAAGAAGTAAAACTCATGGGTTGAGATAAGAACATTTTAATAGAACAGAAAGGAAGAAACTAATAATGATAATGATAACACTAATAAAACGACAACAGTAATAATAAAAAGATTGGAATATACAAATGATGCAGAGTGCAATTGCTCACCACCCACTGATCAACGCCCAGTTAGTTCCCTGAAAGGCAATCCCCCCTGCACCCATTCCCCCCCAGTTTATATACTAGATGTGACATCACATGGTATGGAATACCCCATTGGCCAGTTTGGGTCAGCTGCCCTGGCTCTGTCCTGTGCCAGCTTCTTGTGCCCCTCCAGCTTTCTCACTGGCTGGGCATGAGAAGCTGAAAAATCCTTGACTTTGGTCTAAACACTACTTAGCAACAACTGTAAACATCAGTGTGTTATCAACATTCTTCGTATACTGAACTCAAAACATAGCACTGTACCAGCTACTAGGAAGACAATTAACTCCATCCCAGCTGAAACCAGGACACAGGCTTGAAGAGTGGGCCCATACGAACCTCATGAAGTTCAACAAAGCTAAGTGCAAGGTCCTGCACCTGGGTCAGGGGGCAATCCCTAGTATCAAAACAGACTGGGAGATGAAGGGATTGAGAGCACCCACACAGAGAAGCACTTGGGGATGCTGGTGTGTGATAAATTGGACATGAGCTGGCAATGTGTGCTTGCAGCCCAGAAAGCCAATCGTATCCTGGGCTGCATTAAAAGAAGTGTGGCCAGCAGGTCGAGGGAGGTGATTCTCCCCCTCTGCTCTGCTCTTGTGAGAGCAAACCCAGAGTACTTCATCCAGCTCTGGAGTCCCCAGCACAAGAAAGATATGGACCTGTCAGAGCAGGTCCAGAGGAGGGCCATGAAATTAATCAGAGGGCTGGAACACATTTCCTATGATGAAAGGATGAGAGTGTTGGTGCTGTTCAGCCTGGAGAAAAGGAAGTTCCAGGGAGACCTGATTGCAGCCTTTCAGTGTATAAAAGGGGCTTGTAAGAAAGACAGAGAAAGACCTTTTACCAAGGCCTGTAATGACAGGACAAGGGGCAAGAGTTTTAAACTGAAGGACTATAGTTTTACATTGGACATAAGGAAGACTTTTTTTATGATAAGGGTGGTAAGACACTGGAACAGGTTGTCCAGAGAAGTTGTGGATGCCCCATCCCTGGACGTGTTCAGGGCCAGGTTGGATGGGGCTTTGAGCAACCTGGTCTAGTGGAAGATGGCCTTGTCCATGGCAGAGGGTTTGGACTGGATGATCTTTAAAGGTCCCTTCCAACCCAAACCATTCTATAATTGTATCATTCTATGATATAGTAATAACTGCTCTTGTTCCATGCTTCCTTCTCTGACTTTCTCATTCTTTCATATTCCTGCCAACTTTTATGGCTTTTATTTTATGTTCATCCTCTTCCTTCTTGATTTATCAGGTTCCTACCCTTGTGGCAAGCATTTATTTACTTATGCTTCCCGCTCTTCCTCCCCAACCATTATTTTACTAAGCATTTTACTGCAATGGATGTAAAAAGACTGAACAGTGAAGACCATTGTTCCAAAACAGATCCTTCATTTTTATGTGAATGTGCAATTTTTACCTTGTCAGAAACCTGGGACAAACAAAATTGCTTCCAAACAGCTTTTTCTCAAAGATGCCTCAGTAGGCTTGTTCAATTTTGTAGTTCATTCGCCTCTTGGACAGAGATTACACACTGTTAGGATTTCTCTACATTTCTATTTTGTGTTTTTTTCTCACATAGAATAACCTCAGCCTGGGCATATTCAATATCTACTCTCTCTCTAAATCAACCAATTTTAAATCTTTCTGATGTATAACTCTCATTTTAATATTTCCTTCAAAAAAAATTATGACCGTGAGATTTTATGTCTGTCTTACAGCTTCCAAAATGCATCTGTTTCTCTCCAACCCATATGAAAGAAAAGAAAAAGAAAAAAAAAAAACAGGAGAAAGCCCTAAATACTATATGAAATATCTGTAGTTTAAAAACAACTTTGTATTGCAGGTTGCCTAGCTGTCATTCTGAGTGCTTTTAAAACAAACATCTAGTGAAAGTCTAATTGCATTGTAACACTGGACAGAATTAAGAAAAAAATTGCTAGTCCGAACCTAACTTTGCAAAACTGGAGGAAAAAAAAAAACACCTTCTGGCAAAGAATGGATATGCATTCTCCATTGTGTTGTGTTTCCAGTTCATACAGTTTGTAGTTTGATGCTTGGTCAAGTTCAGCTAAATAGTTTCAGTTAAAATTGTTCTGTATGCTTCTGCATCTTGAAGTCTATTAAAAAAGAACATTGTCATCTATGTTTTTTATGTTGCTGAGTTCTAAATATTATTCAAAGTCAGAAAATGCTGAAAGAATGGACTACTGCCCGTTTCGGTGCAGTGTGAAAAACATCAAGTAAATGAAGGAGACAGATCAGTTCCTCAGCTGGGTAGATCAGTATAATTGTATGGAGTTCAAGGGGACACCTTCTCTTATTGTAGAGATTCTGGTCTTTAACAGCTAGATGAGAGATTGGTGTAATCCGTAGCAACTGATTACACAACGACTATCTTGAAATGTGGGAGAGAAAAACCGAGTTGCAGCAATAAAGGTTCATTTAAGATTATAGAATGCTGAGTCTCCTTCAAGGGATGAAAACAAATTGAAGAACTGGGGGATGATTAGACAGTAAGAGGTTGTTCTTCGTAAATGAGATGAAATTTTATTTTCTAAAGGTTAAGATAAAAGGCTACCTGACAGTCAAAAAACAATGGCCAGGATGCCGCATATTTGGTTTTCTTTTCCTGGACTGGGACTGTATTTTACTCTAATAGACAAACAACCTTTGGACAGATACTCTTTACTCTGCTGAAATTTACTGCTCATCTTCAGATGCATTTCACTTGTTGCTTTAGTTCAGTCTCACTTTACAAAATACATGGGTTAGAATTTTACTCCACTCCACTAAATTTTATCTGTTTAAAAATTATGCTAGGTATGTCCTTTTCACTCCAAAACAAAGATCATAATTCCCAGTGTTTTTGTTAGGGGTTTAACCCTAAGACTATATAAACTTATAAAGTAATCTAAATGCTTGGAATTCGGAGTACAAGAAAGACATGGACCTGTTGGAGTCTGATCAGAGGGACGGAACACCTCTCTGATGAGGAAAAGCTGAGAGAGTTGGTGTTGCCCAGCCTGGAGAAGAGAAGGCTCCAGGAAGACCTGATTTCAGCCTTTCAATACTTAAACGGGGCTTATAAGAAAGATGAGGACAAACTTTTTAGTAGGGTCTGTTGCAATAGCACAAGGAGTAATGATTTTAAACTAAAAGAGGGTAGATTCAGACTAGATATAAGGAAGAAATTTTTTACGATGAGGATGGTGAAACACTGGAACAGGTTGCCTGGAGAGGTGGTGAATGCCCCATCTGTGGAAACATTGAAAGTGAGGTTGGAAGGGGCTCTGAGCAACCTGATCTAATTGAAGATGAGCCTGCTCATTGCAGGGGGGTTGGACTAGATGACCTTCAAAGGTCCCTTCCAACACAAACTGTTCTATAATTCTATGATTCTATGATTCAATTTAAATTTAATACAAATTGAGGTTTGAATACAATGTATATTTTTGTTTGCAGAAAGTAAAACTGTGTTTAAAATATATTTTTAAGTTCTCCAGGCTATGAATACCTTAGTTAGTTAGTTAGGCTATGGCTACATCACTTACAATCAGTTATGTGCTCATTATGGCCACACTCTTCTAACCAGCTGGATAAAAGTTGGTAGAAATAATGAAACTACTGCTTGCTTTGCACTGTCATCTAGATAAAATGCTTCCTTCTAGGCACAAGGGCCGAGGTACTCTAGATTGTGCTATATGTCATGTTAATATATTTCCAACCAAATGCAACTGCATGGCTTTTGCATCACAGTGTTTCCTGCCTGGCTAATTTGGAATGTGGTGAAACATATGTCCCTTCATTCACAGAAGACACACTCCTACAAGTCTAAGCCTTACTGGTGTTGAAAAGATATGAGAACACTTACAAAAAATATTTAGATTATGGGAACGTTACATATTCTAGTAGCAGACCAGTATACAAGTTGAGGAGAGTTAAGTGGATAGATGAAAAACTGCAAAAGGACTATCATGTTTGCTTGTGTAGAAAAATCAAACTAAGACCATTGTATTGCAAATCCTTTTTAATGCATATTAGCACCGGGCTAGTAATAGGCACTCAAAAGAATTTATGCATTAAAACATATTAGTAGATAAAGGGGGAGGGCTCAAAAGTCCTTGTTATGCTTTCATTTCATTAAAATGATAAATAAATGTTCTATTTTTAAAAATATTTTAACAGTGGAGGTGTAGTCTAAGATACTTCTATGAGAAAACACAGATGTTTTCCTGAGACTTTATAAATCATCATAAACAGATGATTTTTTCAACCATGTGTAGCAGCTGTTGATGTTATGGCAGCAGTACTCAGAAGACTAAATACATATTATGGTAGGGTTTTTTCCTTACACCTTGTAATTATTTTTTTCATGTTGCTTCAAATGCTAGCCTGCTATAACCAGTCTCTAAATTATAACACTAGTATCAAGTGGCAGCTGAGCAATATCAGTATATCTAATTTGTTCTCATTGTTTCTGGCCCAGTTCTGTCACTGACTTTGAAATCTTTCACAAATGTCATGAATGGACTTTTACAGTGCTGTAGAAGACTGTGCAAAGATCATTCTGATTTTTAACAACTCTTTATGTTGTATAAGGAAGCATTCAGATCACTTGCAGATGTATATAGGATACTTTATAGCATATTCTTAGCTTTCTATGGAACATAGGAACTTTTTCCTATGTAATCCTCAGAAAAAAACAGCACAGTGAATATAAGTAACTTTTAAACTGAAAATTCCAATTTATAATAAACTTCTTTTAAAGAGGTTTCTGTCATGTTCAATGCAAAATCTTTTAAACAAAACTCAGCAAATATTAGTGTATTCTCTAATACAGGTTGAAACAAACTTTTCACTTAAAACAGTGCTTAAATTGAAATATACCCAAAACAGACATAAAGCCAAAACCAGTTCAGCTCAATCTATGCCCTTGCCTTTAAACACCTCCTCCAAAATCAACAAAAAAGTATAAATGTTTGAAAAACTATTGAAAGCAATGTGATCATATAACAAAAGTTTATAACTAAAAGTCGAATCATTAACCACAGTGGTTCAGAAATTCAAGTTTCATCTCTTGTTCTTTAGTGCAAAAGAAGGTGAAGACATTTTGATATAGATTGATTTTCCTCACAGAAAACGCAGGTGAACTCTCAGGTATGGTTGAATGAATAAAGCTGACTGAAACAAGGGACTTCCTTTCAATATGCCTTTTTTTTTTCTCAGAACAAATGCTCATAGTCTTTGAGGGTTCAGATGTGTTTACTTAAACACACAGCCCATTTTCACATGTCAACATCGTGCCTATGGTATCTTCCCACTCTGTATCCTACAAATGGCAACTCCTTTCTTTTCTTTCAAAATATATTAATATAAAAAGGAATAGGAGAATTTGAGGGAACTCTTATTAGAATGCTGTCTGAAGGAAAAAAATGTTAATAAATGTTTTTCTGAGCTCTTACAATACAATTTATTTAGAAAGAAAACTAAGGAAAGTGTTAAAAAAATACTGCATTGTACTTCTTCCCCTAGTAGAGTATTCTTTAATGTAGCCATTATTAGATGAAGATGGGGGCGGGGGGGGGGAACGGACAAAAGAAAAAGACTGAATTCTAGGTTAGAGAAAATGGGAACTAACCGGTAAATCCTAGATACCTGTCAACATTTTAGTTTGTTGTTTTCTTTGTTTGTTTGTTTCGGCTTTCTGCATTGTCCTGTTTTCTCCATCTGTGCAACTATTCAAGCAAACATATCCCACAGCAAAAGAAGAGGGATAATAATATTAGTAAGGTAATTTAGAAAATAACAATATGGGGAAGGAAGGAAAAAGGTTTTATCTACACTAACAAATAGTAAGGAGAAATAATAGCAAATCTGTAGAAATAGACAGCTTATGCAGAATATCCAATTTCCATACAATGTTTGAGGGGGTTTCCTCAGATAAGCTCTGATTTAGTACTGTGAACTGAACATAAATTAGTGGCTGGAGAATGTTAAGTGTGCTCCGGAGTGTATCTGTCAGTTTATTTTCACCAAAAAATCCAAAAAGAAACCCAAAGCAAAACAAAACAAAAAACCCTTTGTGTGTTCAGTCATCATTGCACAATGTGAGTTAAAATATAGCAAATGGGGACAATCAAGAGTTTCTGTTTAAAAGAACACTGTTAATATGAACTAAAATAGTACATGTATACGCCCAAAGTGTTCTCTCTGTGTGTATGTTTTAACAAGAAAATAAAAAAAAAACCTTTTATTTGCATAGGACAGAGCTGTCAGCCTTTTTTATCATCTTAATAATTCTTATCACAGTTATTCACCACTGCTAACCTGAAAAAAAAAAAAAAAGAAAAGAAAAAAAAAGGTCATGGCTTTAGCAAGAGGATACAGTCATACCTATGCCCATACTTTGAGACATGACTCTATAACTAGATAGTAGGGGGTGTTTTTTATGACAGAACTGTTGCTTAAAGAAAAAAAAAAAACCAATTAATTTATTGTGCTTTTATATACAAGTTATTAAGCATTATTCTTATCTCTCCTTTTCCTCTGAAATGACCCCATAATGAATGGGATCACTGTTCAAACACCACCACCTAGAGTGACCAAAGCAAAGGAGTGACCTTGGTAGTTGCTTTTTTTCTAGTGCTGGAATGAGTGGTAGGGTGTTTCAGATCTCTGCAGATATTCCCAGGTGAATCTATATTGGGGCCCATCTCTGCTGCCTCCCCCCCCGCCCCAAGTATCTGGGGCCATGGCTCTCCCTGCAGAGGTGTAGGAATGAGTTTCCCACTGCAGCAGCATGGAATAATTTGCCAGGGAACCTTTGTTAGGGCACTCAGAATTGTTCATACTGTATAGCAGTTATTTATCTGGTTAACAGGTAAATAGTTTTGTTCTAGCCCTGGACGTTATTCTTCCCTTACTCTTAGATGGGAATTTCTGACACAGAGATATACTCCTTGAGATCCTGAGTAGCTTGCTTTCAAAAAAAATCGGAGGTATATGATAATGTCCTTAAACAGACATAATAGTGAAAAAGCACCATCATTATCCAGAAAAGTTATCTGCAGACAGCTCTGGAAGCCGAACTTTGTTGTCTTTACTTATAACTGTTCTTACCTCTTTTCAACTCCCATCATTCGGTACTGCTATCATAGCTGAACAGCTAAGTTTTTATAACATTTTATTTTGTCTATCAACTCAGTATTGAGAGATCAGGACACGGAGATATCTCAAAGAAACTTTAATCATATGGTTGTGTAATGATCATGACCTTGCTTTCAGATTATAGAAGACAATATTTCCCTACAAACCCAGAAATAATATATCCTTATACTCCTGAGAAACACAAAAAGTGTAATTAACAATTCTTTTCTATTTTGAGGGACAAAGTATTCTAAAGAGGCTGAATGTGAGAGGCGTGCAGTCTTTAAATACAGAATAGGACTTCTTGTTTATTTTCACTGTACTAAAATGGGATAGCTGCCAATAAAAATGATATTCATACAGAATTAGAGTGTTTTGAAAACATTATTTAAAAGAAACTAAGCCAAAGACAGTCAATGAAAGACAGAAAGTACAAGGTCAAATTGTTTTCTTTCTGTACTAGAAAAAATCTTGGTTAATTTTGAACAGATCTAGGCTTATGCAGAAAAAAAAGATGGTGAAGTTTCAGAGAAATGGCAGATTTTTTTTTTAACTTTAGTAAATTTAACATATAATAAAAATTTTTAGATGTCACTGCCAAAAGTATTGTGTCAAATTCTAAAGGACAGCTCTAAGTATTTGCAAAGATATGGGGCAGAAAAATCATGAAAGATGCCATGGTAATTTTCTGATCCTGTTGTCTGCATAGCTGACATTTATGTAACCAGAGATCTTTTCACTGTCCAGGTAGAGTTCATGATGCCATTTCATTTTTTTACTGAAACAATGCAAAACTATAGGGATTCTGAGAAGACTATCAGTCTATCTCCAGGCAAAAGACAAAAACTTTTCTAACATCCACAAATTGGAAAGATTAGTCAGTCTGGGATAAAAAATTTGTGGTGAGTTGACCTTGGCTCACTGTCAGACCTCTACCCAGCTGCTCTCCTACTCCTCTTCCTCAACAGGGCAAGGGGAGAAAATAAGATGAAAAAAGCTCATGGGTTGAGATAGAAACAGGGAGATCACTTATCATTTATTGTCTTGGGTAGAATAGACTTGACTGGGGGAGAATTAATTTAATTTATTGCCAAATAAAAATAGAGTGGGATGGTGAGAAACAAAGACAAAAAGTAAAGCATCTTCCTCCACTTCAACCCAGGCTCAACTTCACTCCTTCACTCCTGACTCTTCTACCTCCTCCTCACCCCAAGGGATTTAGGGGTTGGGTAATGGGGGTTGTGGCCAGTCCGTAATAGTTTGTCTCTGCCACTCCTTCCTCCTCACACTTTTATCCTGCTCCAGCACGGGTCCTTCTATGGACTGCAGTCTTTCAGGGTATATCCACCTTCTCCAGCGTGGGCGGCAGTGTGGTTATCTGCTCTGATGTGGTCCTCTCCACGGGCTGCAGTGTGGATACCTGCTCCACCGTCATCATCTTTGTCATCTTCCATGGGCTGCAGGGGAATCTCTGCTCTGGCACCTCGAGCACCTCTTCCCCCTCTTTCTTTGACCCTGGTGTTCACAGGGCTGTTTCTCACACTTTTTTTCTTTACTCTTTGCTGCTCTGCAGCAATTTGCCCTTTCTTAAATGTTTTCTGAGGTGCCACCAGCTTGGCTGATGGGCTCAGCTGTGCCCTGCAGTAGGTCTGTTGGAGCCAGCTGTGTCCAGCATGGGGCAGCCCCAACCCCTTCTCTCAGAGGCCACCCCTTCATCCCCCCGCCCCGGCCCCACTACCAAAACCTCACCACATAAACCCAACCCATAACACTTTCATGATTACTGTAATAGGCAAAAGTATTGGTTGGTGAAATTTTATTCAATGCATAAACAGTCCAGCACTTGCACCCACATTTCTTCAACTCTTCTTGCTAACAGGATAGCTTAAAAGAGCCATTTTCATGAAGGATTTAAGCAGCAAACTATTTTAATTGGGGACTTAATCAGAACTGGGGGTGTTTGATTAGATTCTTTAAGAAGAATCCATCTCTTGAGGAAAAACTGTGTTTTGGCTATTTAGAAGATTGAATAATAAGAAATGATGAATGCATACTTCATCCTTTGGAGTGTTTGCAGAATGAGAGAACAGGTGGAAATGAGATCTAATTTACCTAACCTAACAACCTAATTTACTCATACATTTTATGTGCTTAGATTATACATATATATTCTAGGTAACAGAGGCCAGGGATTTATCCTGAGTCTGAAGCCAGGTATCAGACTGGCTCAAACTCACGGTTCTTATGCCTAGGTCACTCATTACAAATTTTCATGGAGACAACTTGCTAAAGTGGTTAAAAACAGAGTCAGGTAGTGAGCTAACAAGAAATGAGATGATTAGGAGTTTATTACTGAGCTCACACCCTGTTCCTAATTAATTTACCACCATGGATATAACCAGATGTGACTTCTATGTTGAAAGTAAAAAATGATCCTGCACGTGATCTCAAGCAGTGGTTTACACTTGCCTACATTGTTTAATTGTTATAACTTTTCTTGTCATGCTTTTTGCTCCTTCTAACTAATATTCTCTTGAAAAATATTTGTTCACAGTTCAAAGGGATAGCATTGGCAATGAGGGAAGGAGGGAGCTTAACCATAGAAAAATTGTCATTAAATACCAGTTGGCCTCTGAGCCAGAGAACATTCTCTAAGAATCTTTGTTTCACAGTACTAATGAGTTCATAATGGCAAAACCTGCCTAAATTTTCTATGTGAACTACCTTAATGAACTCATGTGATGTCACATGGCTGAAGTTCATTGAAGCCATGTATTGTTTAAGAAAGCTGTCCTTAGACAGTAATAATATCTAGATTCATCAAACTCTCTTTCCTGCTTATCTTTGGCAAATAGGGCAGATAACTGCTTCACTTTAGAATGAGGGATGTTCAAGTTCAGAGTTTCTTTGAACAAGGATATGACCACATACCAATCTCTGAAGCTCAGTGTACTTCCTAGAGTTTGTCAGTTATGTTACATAGCTGTTGACAAAGTCGTCTGAGTTCTATCTCAAATTCTTCAAGAACGAGAATTTCCTGAAAAATCCCGATTTTAAGATGATCTCTTGAGTGACATGTATATGCTGCAGTGGTAAGGTCTATCAAACACATTAAAACATCTGAAGTCTGCCCTCTATCTTTCCCAGTTCATTAGTAGATGAATTTAGAAATTTTACAATGTCTTTGAATACCACACTCTCCCAAATCAAAAGGCATTCACAAATGTCTACAACTGTTAAAATTACTCTTGCACAAAAGCAACATGAACATATTGAAGAACTTGTGCTGGTGTAGAAAACAGAAGGCTCCTCCTCTCAGATAAAAAATATGAAATCTACCAAGAAAGGAAAGCATAATCACAGACAAGCTTGTCTTTTCTTTTTTTTTAAATTTTTTTCTCCCTGCCCCTTAATGTCTTGCTAATAGTCAATGAAAGGATACAATGATTAATGGTTTAAAGTAATTAACAGATTATATTAAAGATCTAAGCTACCATATTGTAAATAAAGGTATTACCTATAGAAAGGTAACTATTGTACTTTTTTCCCTAACAGTATTATTCCACAGTTGAAGGCTTTTATGTATTCATAGCATTTTAAATTTTTAAAGTTATTTATGTAATTTCATTTTTTGTACTTCTCTTAAAAATGATTTGTCCTCACTCAGAACTTGCATTTTTCCAGTATTTAAAGCCCGTCATATCCTACAAGATATATACATAAGGTTTGATCTATGAAATGCTGGAATCAGTGGAAAGATCTCAGTTCATTAAAACAATTAAACCTTAAGGTAAGGGTTTTTTCATTATTCATTTATAGAGCAGCTTGCCAGGTTTCTAGTCATTAAGGTTTCTGTTTTCTGAATTCCTTCCAGTTACCAACATATTTTGTAATGGGGCATCTGTGAATAAGCATATCTGAGTGAGTGGGGTCTACCTCAAGATGAGACGGGAAGGAAGAGCAGGTTTATTACTGGCAACCTGCTTCTCTTCTGTCTATGCAGCTCAGTCTGGCTATTTTTGTGTAACTTGACTGGCTACGTAACTTGTGAACTGCTGCTTAAATTGGTATTTATACAACTCTGCCTCCTCTGGAATCACTAAAATCAAGCAAAGTACTTGTTCATGTGCTTTCAATGAAGAATCAGATTAATCCTATTATACAAGCACAGTTAAGTACTCACCTAAATTTTATAAGGTTCAAGGCTGAGTTGTAATGTTTTCCTGAATTGTATCTATTGTTGGTGCCATTTTTATTTGGCATTATTATTTGTTTTTCCTAGTTTAACATTGTTTGACTATATTCTGCCTATTATTCTAATTTGCAACCTTCTTTTTCATTTTTTCTCATTTCTAAATGTAATTCCAGAAACTCCCAGTTGTGTTTCACGTGCAAATTACATCAACATACTGTTTGTCTGCTCTTCCAGGTTATTAATGAGACACAGTTCAACTAACAAAATCATAGCTGACTCAGTGCATACAGCAGAAAAAGAAGTTTACATTTAAATATCCAAATATCACATAACATCAACATACATTTGCAACTGCCTTGTTTAATACTTGGAGCACATGTTAACATTATATAACACTTGTTAGTTACTTCTTCCTGTTAATTTCTTCTCTTATATACCTCTATTATTTTGGCCTATGAATTCTAAATTATACAAGAGCTTTGACTTATTACATAAATATTAAAAATAAGTAAATGAATAAATAGTGTGATAAAATGATTGTAAATGTTAAAAGAATCATATATACATCAGGGTGATAGATTTGTTTTTATAAAACAAATTTTTCCTGCTATGTGGAATGATTTTTTTAAAGAAATTGAAGATTTCAAAGGACACAGAGTATGTTCTATGTTCCTCAAAAGAGCCCAGGAAATAAAATGTAAAATTTATTTAATTGAAGTGACTCTTGAAGTACTCTTAAGAAGGTTTAGGAGTAAGCAAAAGATTAATTATACAGAATTAATCTCCAGTTCAGAGATATGGGTTTATTACTGTGATAGATGCCACGTTGCAGCTGCATCTTAGTGTTAATTTAACAGAATTCACTGTTTTCACTGTCATCTTCCAATTGTCTTGCAAGTGTTATTTTACCAACAGAGGCAACTGTACAGAGGCAGTTATTGTTCCATTTGGTGGCACAGAAAACACAATTTTCTGTATATTGGCTACAGCTTTAATGAACAAGATTTATTCCAATTTAAACTAACACAAATAAAATAACCAAATTCATGGTCCCAATATTGAATCAAATTCTTGTTTCTCTTCTTTTGAAAAGTCTATTCAGTATTAATATATGATTACTTAATAGCCATGATTGTAGATGATTTCCCGACCATTTTTAATACATATTGGTTAGACCAGATTGCCCAGGGCCATGTCCAGTTCCATTTTGAAATTTACTCTAGGGACAGAGACTTTACTACCTCCTTGGGCAATCTGTTTCAGTGTTGACACCCTCACAATACCTAAGTATTTTTTTTGTGTTTAAGTTGAATTTTGTGTATTTCAGAGTATAACCATTGCCTCTTGTCCTCATTGGGAACCACTGAGAAGAGGTTGGCTCTGCCTTGCTTACATATCCCTCCCCTTTGATAAGATCTCCCTGAGCCTTCTCTTCTCCAAGCTGAACAGTGCCAGGTCTGTCAGCCTCTCCTCGTATGACAGGTGCTCCAGTTCCTTTACTCTTAACTCTTTGGGATAGACCAACCATCCAAACAAACAAAAAGGACAAAAAGAAGAATGCCTATAGTTCCCATCATCTAAGCCTCCATTTTCCACAAGCCTATAGTTCACTGCAGGCTGTGTACCTCCTGTGACCCTTTCTTACATGTGGCAATCCTTGGTCTGCTGTAAAGAGTTGAGAATTTTCCTTAAACAGCCTCCTCGGTAGCCTGTGCTCCCACTGGACTTCATCAGCAGCGCTCCCTCCAGCTGCTGCTCCTGCTTGTGGACCACTCACGTGATGAAGGCAAAGTCAGACGTGGATCTGCCTGGCCCTCTGTTTCTTGTTTTCATTTGAATTGTTATCCTACAGTCCTCAAAGAAGCAAAACTGCTCCTGAAGACAGTGACTGTGCCTGAAGCAAGGCATATGCACACATTCTCCCACAGACATGTTTTGTTTCAAGAGAGGAAATATTTTAGCACTGACAGCTGCAGATGGAAGCATTAGGTATTCCTCACATGCCTGACAACCTTTCCCCTTGAGCTGAACTAATCCTCCTGCTGTCTTTCTTTGGGACAGGTTCTTCTGGGACCTGTCAGGTGACTTTATAAAGTGCTTTCTAAGCTGGGAAAAGACTGGAACTGTTTGTAAGTCTATTCACCATACATTGCAGGTGAATTTGGTTTCTTAAAACAGAAAAACTTCTGCCCTTTCTGTAAGCTTGAAATACTAGGCTTCTGTTGGGTTATTTGAATTCGCAAGGCACATCTGCGTTAAATTTGATGCCCTGCACAAAACAAAGAGTCATAGTAATTATTAAAGCCTGTCAGTAGTAGCTGCTTTTCGAAATATCTTCTTATTGGACTTCTACTGTGAAATAAATTTGCATTATTCAGAATAGCCAAACCAACATTTTAATGCAAATAATGTCTAAACAAACAAATTATATTCTTTTTCTCCCTGGTGGGACCTAGTTTTCTAAACAACCCTGGTGTTCGCAATATATTTTTCATAACACTGACACTTTGAGTGGGAGATTCAATTCACTCAGGAACAGTAGAACTGTCCAAGTAAACCTATTTCTCTTCATTGATTACAGAGAGTGACTGTATTTTGACACAGATGCCTCAGCTGATTAAAACACATTCAAATCTGAGGCCAAAAATTTGTCCGGTTTTAACAATTTATTTTGATAGCTCTATAAATTACATCGGTACACTAACTGAAAATTATTTTGCTCCTTTCAGAAACTGACTTGCAGTCATTGAGGAAAATCAACGGAGAATCTGACTCAAGTTACATGGTAGTGCCTGTAAAGATACAGGCAAAACTTGAGTGGCACACATTCAGAAAAGGTTTGTTTAAATGCATGAATATGTGCTCAAACCTGTGGCACAGTTTTATATAAATGCATTAAAAATATATTCTTGAAGATATCTAGATCCTAAATAACAACAGAGGAGCATACTCTTCAAAAGGAAACTGCACAGTTTTAGTCCAGCAACTGAGCAATATTCTTATGTGATAATAGAAAAGTCTGTGCTTTCATAAGTATTCTTCTTTTTGTTTATATTTTTAGAAAGTGCGTCTTTATGCAGCAGTGTTTTGTGAACTTTCTGCCTATTTGTGCATTTACAAATGATTCATCTCCTCAGAGAAAATGAATAACAGGAAACCATTGGGGTGCTTTTTCTAATAACTCAAAGACTTCTAAAATTTTTCTGTTTTGTTATGAGGACTATTATTTTATATGATTTTTTCACTTATAGTAAATACAGTGGTTAAGATAAAAATATTGATTACACAAGCAATTTATGTTAAAATTTAGAGAACAATTTTTCCAACCACTTTTACCATTTTCAGTAAAATTCTTATGCTGCTCGGAGTTAAATGTTGCCCAGAGGAAAAAGGCCAAAAGGAACCATTTAGTTACTATGCTTATATATTGTTTAGAATATAGATGCCATAAATAGTGTCACGTTCCATTTCCAACGTAAGGAAAAGATCCAAAGCTTTAAACCATTTTGCAACATTACTGATTTCAGACTGCTAGATTTGTTCATTTTTGTTTAAACTGCTGAAAATTAATAGCTAAATATTCAACTTTGAAGTGAATCATTGGTATTCATTTGCAGACTGCATTACATGACATACTGGTAAACATATGTGGAAAAACCTTATAATATATGCTTTTAAAAAGGGCCTTTTTTGATTGTCGACTACTTATAGTGTCCCCTGTATAAAATTAATTAATTGGTACTAAATGCTTCACGGATATATAGTACTTAATTTATGAGTTAGACTTATCAAAAAGAATTATCATTTGAATCAATACATTGTGAGATACCAATGTACATAATGAGAGAAAGATGAAAAAAAAAATCAATACAAATGCACAAATATAATATGTCGTGGTAATATTAAGGTACTTATATACACCAACATCCTTCATTTCTTAAACTATATATAATTTCCATATGTTTTTCAAGCATGCATGCATTAATAGAAAGAGGAGAAGGAGAGAGGAAGGGAGGAAAAAAAAGAAGAGAAAAATAGTGTAAAAAACGTAAAATGTCATTGCCATGATGAAAAGCAGCTTGACAAGACATCTTTAATTTTCTTCACTGGCTTCCATGACTCTTTATCAATCAAAAAACATTGTGTCAAAGCATTTTGAGAACCTTAAACCCCACAGCATTGTTCTGACAAGAAGAAAAAGAAAAGGCACGCAAACATCCATTTCCTTGCTATCCAATAATTATCTGTCTCTTTTTGATATCTGCTATGGGCTGGAATACAATTTAAGTTCAAATGTTAGTTGTTTAAATGTGAATAAAACTGTTATCTGGTTTAACAGATGCATTCAGTATATAAAAATAAGCTTGTCAAATTTGACAAATTTAATATACTTTTCCCAATATATGTATACCATGTGAACATCAGCCAGCAGAAGATTTTGTGTGTTAAGATCCAAAAGGAGATATCATAGTGACTACTTTTGCTAATTAAATTAAGTGTTCATTTTTTTATTTTAAATTAAGATAAATTTCATAAATTTTATCCTATTGTATTTCAATTTTCCTTTGTACAAAAAGGAGGGAATTTTTTATTATTTATTTTTATAGCAAGAGTAGTGTGTGACTAAGTACAAAGTACTTTTATGGTCAGGGAAAGCTATTCATCACTGGCAACTCTAGCTAAAAATTAGGTTTTCAAAAAGAGAAGAAAAGAGTAGGGAAAAAAAGGTCAACATAAACTTGACTTCCATTTCCTAAGTGGTGACTTTTACACAACTGCAAAGCTCAAGGAAATGAAGAATGTAAAAAAATAATGAATTTAGCTGTTAATTTAAAATCTTTGTTCTGTTATTCTTAAAGTGTTTAATCAGTAACAGAAAAATATGAAGATTTACACTTTAAGTGAGTTCAAAAGTCTTGAAATCTCTTGTTAAATATTGAGATATTAAAAGTACTTATTTATTTCTCTGGAATGTTTTTGGTGGGTTTTGTGTTTGGTTTTTTTTTCCAAAAAATTTAGAAATCCATGTGAATAAAATTATGTTCTTTGTTTTTTGTGTTATTACTTGAGCCTTTTGTCCAATGAGCTTTAATTTACTTTATATCCATAGCATTTTAAGGTTAGAAAAAGAAAGGAACTTTATCTTTTTTATTTAAAAAGTTATTTTCCTTAAATTCTTCAAATACACTATGTATTTCTACATTTAAATATTAAGTAGTAACTTTATATATATATATGAGAAACTAAAAATTCTGATTTGAAAATAAAAGCCTTTGTTGTGGTTTAACCCCAGCCAGCAACTAAGCACCACGCAGCCGCTCACTCACTCCCCCCCACCCAGTGGGATGGGGGAGAAAATCGGGAAAAGAAGTAAAACTCATGGGTTGAGATAAGAACAGTTTAATAGAACAGAAAGGAAGAAACTAATAATGATAACACTAATAAAATGACAACAGCAATAATAAAAGGATGTACAAATGATGCGCAGTGCAATTGCTCACCACCTGCCGATCAATGCCCAGTTAGTCCCCGAGCAGCGATTCCCCGCCCCCACTGCCCCCCAGTTTATACACTAGATGTGATGTCACACGGTATGGAATACCCCATTGGCCAGTTTGGGTCAGCTGTCCTGGCTGTGTCCTGTGCCAACTTCTTGTGCCCCTCCAGCTTTCTCGCTGGCTGGGCATGAGAAGCTGAAGAATCCTTGACTTTAGACTGAACACTACTTAGCAACAACTGAAAACATCAGTGTGTTATCAACATTCTTCTCATACTGAACCCAAAACATAGCACTGTACCAGCTACTAGGAGGACAATTAACTCTATCCCAGCTGAAACCAGGATACCTTTTTGGGGTGTTCATATGCATCTTAAATGATAAAAACCCCACATGAATCTGTTCTCTCACCTACAAATCTTGTGAGTAGTTGATAATTTTAAATTATTTGTTTAAAATTGTAAGTTTTTTAAATACAGAACCTTTTATTCTTTTTTTTCCTAGCACTGATTAATAGTACCAGATACAGATACCATTAATAAATAGCTTAGTATTACTTCATTACTGCATACAGACCAAGAATTTAAATAATATAACATTCATATGGAATAGGTTGAAGAGCTTATTTTCAGAAAACCTCTAAAACCTCTTACAGAAAGTCATCTTTTATTTTCTTTACAACCAAGGTGACTCAACCAAATTACAAAAATCTGGAACTCTTTGGAAGTGCACCTTGCAGACATTTTGCAATTTTTCGTGTTCTTTGTTTCTTCTTGCCTACACTTGATATCATTCCTGATCAGTAGTTCAGGGAACAGTAGTACTATAGTTTGTGTTTTGAGATAGCTAGCCACTGGGGAGGCGGGGGGGAAGAGTGATTTTTCTGTCCGGTCACTTTGAAAGATTCTTCTTTCTAACTTGTCATATAAAGAAAGTAAAGAGATTTTAACGTCTTCCGTTTCACCAGTTTTGGGACATTTAGTGTTTTAACTCATGTCAGGACTAAACTCTTGAAAAAAAAAAGTATTTAATTAAATTATAATTAAAATATAATTTTAAAATAAACAATAACATTTTAAAAAGTACAAATATCATTAAACTATATTGCTAGTATTCGATGTTATACAGAGGTCAATCTATCATTCTTGTCTGGATCTCTTAGGAGGGGATTCATATTATCTGACTATAAACATTTAAAAAGTAGGTATCCAGTGTAAGCTCTGCAGACAGTGTTATTTAATAGGTGGTCAATAGGACACTGCTATTCCAAATAATATCAGAAGGTCATTCAGAAACAAATACAACAGATAAGTAAATACTAAAACCCCAGACAAACCACAGAGGCACATATGCAGCTGGCAGAGAAGTATAACAATCATGGTCTGCCTTCAGACAAACACAGGACTTTGCTCCCAAATGCTGTTAATGCTTGCTTAAATTTTTCAATGAAAATGTTACAATTCTTAATTTCTAATTAAATAAAATTATTTTTATTTAAGTGGTAGTTGTATATTTGTTACCATCTTGCCTATGAAAAATTGTTTCAGGATTGATATAAGCAAGAGTCAGACTTACCACGGAGCATTAAAAAACCCTGAAGAGCATTAGACAGACCTTCTCTAAAACATGAGTCACCCATTCCCTGCTATGGCTGGCCTCCTTCAATAAATAAATAGGATCTAAACAGCCAGTATTCCAGAAATTGAAGTATAAAGCTATTTAAATTCTCCCTTGTTACTTAAATGAAACTGATTCTGACATGAAGACAATAACCATTCAATAAAAGGTTAAAGGTCTGTTCAGTTTCCCCCTTAATCTATTAACCAAAACTCAGTTATGTAGGTAACATAGTCAGTAATGCTTCACATACAAGCATCAAACACACTGGTCAAAAATTGCAATTTAAGTCTATCTTTGTTACTATGTGCTGGAACCTGCATGTTAAACAAGTTCACTTTTTCCAGACTTCATGAAAATCATACAGTCAGAAGAGTATACTTCCAAAATTTACAGTCTATAATGTGCAAGCAAATCTTGAATTTTCTAGAAGGTATCACATGCTTAGCTGGATTGTCTTTGGATGTCTTTGAATATCACCTCTTTAAAAACTTTTCAGTGTTTCCTGTTTTTTTGAGACCTTTTTGCAATAGCTGGTGGCTATCCATATACCCCTTAGTACCTTTCACATACACTTGAAAATGACTGCTAATAATCTGTAAGCGTATTTGAAATAGACTGAATACTTTTTTGTCATTTTCGAAATCCAGCAGAGTTTGTTTTTCTGATTTGTGATGATTAAGAATTGTATCTCTAAATACGTGTCCTTCAGTGAAACTTTAAGGACTGCAAGATCCTACACTTACAATTAACAATAACAATTAACAACACAATAACAATATTGTAGAATCAGTCCCCCCTCCCCCCCAAAAAAAAGGATGACAGCACTTTCGTGTATGTCCTTGAATGAACAGTCACTTGTCAAGAACTCACTTTGCCCTAGGAGGACAAAGAATGTCAGCCTACAACTGGTGACTTTAAAATATTCTTTATTGTCCCCGTCGCTTTCTTTGGCTGTTTCCCTTTTATTTTCCCCTCTCCTGAGACTCTCCTGAAACAGAGAGTTATATATATGTATGCAAATGTCTAGTGCAGGAGGTCTCACTGGTTTTCATGTCCACGAACACATTTACAAGGAGAGAAGCTCTTGTTTACCAGAGGGAAAGGCTAGAATGCAAGGCAAGGCAGGACGATTCCCTGGCAGGAAGCTGCCTCTCCAGGGAAGTGGAAGAATATGAATAGTGTCTTGATTGTTGATATTTGGTTTTGTTCCTGTAAATCTACACATCACTTTCTTATTTGTCTATGAGGAAAATGTAATTGCTTTTTAAAAATTATTTTACCAAGTTTCTGTGCTCTTGCTTTGACTGTCACTGTTCTGTTCACAGTGGGTGAATAAAACCCAGTATGATCTGAACTTAGGAGAAAGATGTGTAAAAGATTTGAGATGGAGAGATACCTTCCTCAGACATCCACCAAAGCAAGTAAGGTCATGCAGGGGTTGCTCTAAAGATTCCCCTTATAAAAAGGAGCATTTGTAGAAACTAAAGGGTAGTTAAAATTCATTGCTTATTCAATGATTACTGAAGCATATATGTCCAAACCTTTTCCTACTTTATGTATCCTTCAAGGTGCAGGTAACTTTTATAGAGAGATTGTGGAGTTTTGAAACTGACGTGAGTAGAAGGCCAGGCATTTGTTTGTGTAACTGCTAGTGTGTATCAGACTGAGTATTCTGTTTGGCTCTGATTTTATACTATTTTCCTCAGGTAATACCAATCTAATGTATGATGTAAAACCTTGCAACAAGGAAAGAAAAGTTGCAGGTAGATAGAAATGGTTATAAACTACATATCTATATCCCTGCTCTCCCAGCTTTGTTTGGGGTTTGGTTTGTTTTGCTTTGGGTGGGTGTGTGCATGTGTGTGTGTATGTGTGTTTAGGACACTGTATTATGCTCATACTGGTTTCCCTGTAGCACATCTGCCAAAAATTTAATGACATGAGGAAAGGAAGTCTCAGCAACAGCCTTCAGTCACCCTCAGTGGCTTACTGAGGAGAGACAATTTTCTTACCAATCCAATAGGAAAGGCAACAACAACCGCTGCTTCAGCTGGTCATCCCTTGTAGTCTAATAAATGAAAATACCTGAACCATTCACTTACCATTCTTCTGGTTGTGAGGCAATAGGGGGGTGCGCCATGATGGTGTCATTACCATATCATCCATGTGTGGTACTATTACTGCATCATCCATCATTTAACTTTTGTTCAATGACTGAAAGGGGTTTGGTGTGTTCTCGTGTTAGGCGATATGCATGGATCACTTGAACAGGATTGAGGTGAAGCTTGGGGCTTTGGGCCTGGGAGCAATACCCCATTTGGTGATGTATGTATGTGGGAGATTTGTCCTGCAGATGTAATGGCGAGAGATGTACTCTCAAAGGTGGAGTGGCCGTCACAGTCAGACCAGTGATACATAGTATTTCTTGACAACTTTAAGTCAAATGATGGAATTCCTTGAGAAGGCACCATAACTGCCCTTCCATCTCATTTCAAAAAACACAGATAAAAAGCTGAACATATTTCCAGCCTGTATTCTTGAGCACTGTTTCTCTAGACTAAAAAGATGTCCTTGGATAGGATAAAAATACATCCTTGGATGTGCCTTCACAGTGATGTTCTGTTGGATCTGGGAATGGAGGCCCTGGAGAATTATCACAGGGCACGCACACCTTCAGGATCTTCATGTGGTAAAGGACAACCTTCATACCTCGGTGCTATGGAGATGAGCTACTGACTTGTGTTCCCACCCAAAGTTTTCTCCATGTAACAGGTATAGCTCTGTCACTCTGTCCTTATATGTGGTTCTGGACCTTCAGAACTGTCTCTCTCTGTAGCATTGCTGTGTAGTCCTTTCCAACCCAGCAACAATCATAAAGTTAACAAACTCCTGATACTGCCAGAGGTTTATCATCCCACATGAGAAATTCTTGGCTTTTTTCACAGCATTGATCTACAAGATGTATCATTTCCTTGGGGCTTCACGTTACTTCCCTTTGAATTTCCTGATCATTAGAAACGGTTGCTACTGGAATTGCAGAAACAGGAATATGAAGTAGAAAAGAGTAATAAAATGGCAAGGGTACTAGAATAATAAGGGGTTTAGAGAGGAGAATAGTAATAAAATCAAGTCAGGATTTTGCCCAGAATAGTAACTAACCAAACTGAGTTTATATGCAATCAGGTCTTATTGAGGGGCTAGAGCACTAGAGCACAGAAATGTACAGAATTTGTGAGGAAAACACACACACATGCAGCCATACTGCTATACTCAGTCCTGAAGGGCTGGCATGTCAAAGGGTTTTGGAAAAGTCAGAGGCCTGAACAGGCACAAGCAGAGGAGAGCTTGGACCACAGGGAGAGCCCTGGCTCTTGGAGCAGGGAGAACATGCAGCAATTTGTCTCAATTCTGACAATCCCACAATGAGTCTGGAGCCATGCCCACAGTAACAGTCCCTTCTTCTCTCTCTCTGAGACCTTTGAGTTTTCAGGCAGTCCTTGGCCTTTGCCCTCCACTTCCTGAAGTCTGTACTACACAGTGTTGGAGGGTGTTACTTTCCCAGGTTTCAGCCTTATCTCATTGCTCAAGTGGGTTTTTTTCCCTTGTTTAATGGCTTCTTCTTTTCCTTATATTTAAATCAATCTTTTTTCCAGATGTCCAGGCAGTGACGAATACACCATCATCGACAGTTCTGGAGCCTCTGCTTTCAACCTTTCTCTACTTTCAAAGCCTTTACTGTTATCCCACATTCAAACTGCATATCATTTCAAGAGACATGTGGTTTAGAACTCATGTTCACCCAGTGAGTTCTCATAACAAGGTGATTACAAGTCTGATAGGCAAGGAGTGGGCCTTTGTAAAGCAAATGGTTTTGACTTGCAAAAAAAAAAAAAAAAAGCAAATGGCCTCTGATTAGCAATGTCAATACTGTTTCTGCTAGGCCACTGTGCAACAATGGAACAAGGAGAAAAGATGCGTGGAAAAAAAAGGAAAGAACAGCAACAAACTGCAACAAACTTATTGTATGCTCTTTATGTAGCACAGGAACCACTTCAGATATTATGGGGCTCTGAGTAGTTTCAGAATCCTGGAGGCACATGCATGGTAGGAACATGCTGAAGTATTTAATAGTGGTGCAGTCCACAAACTGGTTAGAAACATGACGACTCCACTGACTTTGGGGTCCTGGAACAGAGTTGCTGTTTCAACTTGCTTCAAAAGGAATGAATTTTTATCAAAGCTGCTCAAGAACTGAACACACACAAGCAAATGCAGGCAATTTGGGGATTTGCTTCAGACCTGCACTGCTGCTCCAAAGGTCTCACAGAGAGCCTATGCTGTATGCACTCTGACTCCCATATAATAGGAGCTCAAACACCTGGCTAACCATATGGACTCCATGTGGATTCTTACACTTAGATGTCAACAGGCTGAAGGTGAATACTGGACAAGTTGATGTGAACATAATAATGTGAATGTAGGCATCAAGTACCACTTGGGATGCCTAGACTATCACAACTTTTCTCCAACTGCTCCACCAGAAGGTCACGAATCTCCCACGAGTCCTTTGTTATGTCTGCCACATTTAGGATTCTTGCATACCCGTATATTTCTCAAGTGGCGTCACTTCATAACTTAAGGAGATGGCTCATAATCAATAAAATTAATTTCTGAAAATTCCATCTTCCAAACAGATATTAATGCTTTTTCTAAGTAGCTGAAAATAATAACCTTCTTACTGATATTTAATGACCTACTGATTTGTGGGAGCAGCTCGGAACACCTGGCATTTGAATCAAGAGTGAACGTTAGAACCTGTGCTGCATGTTTGCCAAGCCTTTGAAGAACTCGTTTTACAAGGTCAGGCCAGAGGACTGCCTGGTGTGTGCCTGGGAAGATGTTGCTGAAGACAGTCACGAATATGAGTGTGGAGTGTGTGTTTATCTTTAAGTGTTCTGAGGACTGGCAAACATCCCAGCTGAGCCAGATATGCATTCCTGGTTTAGTAACATATAAATATGCTGTAAGAGTCAATAAAGAGGTCTTTTTACCATTGCTTCGGAACTATCTGGCTGTCATCCCGAGTGCCTCTTTCATCGCCGCACTGATTAAAGGAGTAAACTTTTATGAAACATGTAGGAATCCTTATTTCAAAGTGACATAAAGGTCAAAGAAGCGTCAGAGAGGAATAAGAGAATAATAAGGGAAAAACATTTTTTATATAAAGCTACAACTATAATTATAAGGTAAATATATTTAAAAATGTTTGTATATTTAAGAATAGTAACTGTTACTTGGCTTCCATTACACACTTAACCAGAATTAGAGAATTTTCAACTGCATAGTGCTTTAACTCAAACTTTTTTTATTCAACTAAGAGGATGAAAATGAGTAAATCATCATATTATGTATGAATTTTCAGTTAACTTCTGCAAAAATAACTTGTCCTTAATTACAAAAATAGAGCTTTTCCATAATACCATATCTTTCAGCCATAATTTTGGACTTAATATATCAATAATACACAGCTCTAAAATAATAGTTTTTAAGCGCTTGTGTGATTTGCGCCTGGTGGGGAAAATGTTCAAAACCAAATTATCTTACTTATGGCTTAGCTTTGTAAGGAATTGATTTCTCAAAACCTCCTAAAACAGTCTGGGGAATCATCACATGAATTATCAGCATTTGCTCAGTCCTTGCGCAACCCAACTGCAATGCAGAAAATGCAAAATCATGCATGTCATAGCCATTTTCACTGAATGTTAATGAAAACTCAGACGTACCTCATTTAAATGTGCTTATAAATTGTGCTAAGAAGAGCTAGACATGAAGTGTAGTCAAATACAAATCAATACAGGCACACATATTTCTTTTAAATACATTACATTTTTCTCTACACTGACCACAAACAGACACATTAGAAGTGACCTTTGGTTTAGATCACAGAGATCAACAGAAGAGAAAAAAAAAGTGTTTCATGGGAGTTCATGCATTGACTCTTTCTTCCCTAATGAATGATCATTTGTCTCCATAGACAGCTGAATCCTTGGAGATTTAATGTGGAGCACAGAGAAAACAGAGTTGAAAAAAACACACACAAGGATTTTTCCAAGTTAAGGTGTTTCCTGTTACCAAGAGCTTAGCATTTTGTGACTTATCCTTGTTCTTTCTGTCCTGCCAGTGCCATTCCACACCCACCCTTAGCTTACTTCACTTGACAGTAATGTAGTCCTGTGAGTGCAGCCCTCACCCCTTACAATCCTCCTCTAAAGTGCAGTCTCCAGCCCCTAACAAGCATAAAGGAGAACTGGATTCTCAGAGACTCTAGCAGAATAAAAAAAAGCTGTATTTTGGAAGACAGTGATAAGCAGATGGAAAATGCTGTTCAAGGGCTTTGTTAGTCTGGAACATTTCACTGCATGCTCCCAACAGTTGTTAATAGGGAATGAGTTAGTTAGCAGAAGTAATCAGCATGCATTCTATTTAGTAATGCAGATCAATGGGTTTTAGGTATAATATGCTCCCATTATGATAGATGCTTTAAAAATGTACCTTCTCTTCCAAGAGTGAGAATTTCAGAAGCATTCAACACTGAACTACATTTATTCTAACTGAAATCATGTGGACCCTACACTTCAGTTCAAAGACAGCAAATGAGCCAGTATGTATTTTTTGAGACTATGAATTCAAATGGATTCTTTAACCATTGTTAATTTTATTTCAATAATCTAATATCAAGGGGACAGACAAGGTTTATACTTAAAAGAAAACCTTTATCCATAAGGAACAGTTTGAGCAGTTTCTTGGCTAGGTGGGAATTAAAAACAAACCCAAAAACATTTTCACAAAGGTAGACATTTCTCAAGTTACTCTGGACATTCTGGCACCATCCCATCTGTGTCCTACACAGAAAACCTGTGTTTGGAGCATATTCTTATTTTAATAGTTTGGGATGTAAATAATTTTGGTGATTGCTTTTGCATGGACTTGTGCCTAGCCCCTTTTTAGAAAGACAGCATATGCACTTGAACTCAAGTGGTGCTCCAAACAGCCCTGCATTTCCTCATGTCTCTTTATACTGCAATGTCACCATTCACTCAGTTCCTAACTGGCCTCTGTTTGTTTTATACTATTCGCTTAGGTATAAATATATCTGGTTGGCATTTAACATTTCATTCCGCTTTCCTCCATTTTCTTCATATCAGCCAAACACTGCTGGAGCATGTCTTCTCAACCTATGCCCCTGGAGTGCAATAGGGTTCTGCTTGATGCTTCTGTGAATATAATTAAAAACTTAACTTTGAGAAGAAAATGAAGACATCAATACTTTCATCTTAACATTTCTAGAGGGCTGAGGAAGTGGAAGATGAAGATGAAATCACCCACTCCAAAAAGTTTGTCTCAATTCTTGCCATTGCTTGAGGATCCCATGATGTGGGAGGAAGAAAGACTGGGATGAAAAGAAAGCTCTTAGGAAGAGATGTGTGTACTAGACATGGCATGGATCAAGCCATCCTGCACTGAAGAAAGTGCTGTGATAGGAGTCTGAGATCAGCTCTATTGGTAGCAAACCACTGCACTGCAATTCAACATTCCATTAGTATTTACCCCAAATTCCACAGTCCCCCTTAGGTCACACTGGGAACTTTTCATGATAGAGAAATTTAAAATGGCCAGTGAGTTTCTTGTGCAAACTGCCAACGACTTCTCAATAGTTTGTCACTTGTGCCTGATGCTTATTTTGCTGTTCAGGCAGCATGAGATGAAAAAAACAGTTTTCATGAAAAGCAGAAAAATCTACTTTACTTGAGCTATAGTTATATTATTTCTATGACATAAACTGAGGCCATTGCTAGAATGCTCAGGCCCACATAGTCCATCTCTAGTTTTCCTGTGTTTCTAGTTGCTCCCACTTCACTTGTTCTGGCACCAATCAGAGAACAGATCCAGCTGAAAGCTAATCCTCAAAAAAATGTCTGTTTGTTTATTATTATTATTATTCAGTTGAGTTCTATCATCTGATTCATTTTGCAGTCGTAGGGATGTCAGCACTGGTATTGAGAACAAACAGCTGGAAATAGAAAGGAAGGAAGGATCATCCCTTTTTGGGGCGACACAGATACATACTGGATAAAAGCAGTAAGCTAGGTGGGAACCACTACCTGCAAATATTCTTCCTCACCTTGTAATTAATACATCTGAGACTCCAGAGTACCAGAAGAAGATCAGAGCAAGTATAGGTAAAAGATCTACCTCCCTTCCAAATCTATGATCCAGAAAATGTTTCCCAAGCTCATAAGCAGAGAGCAAGCCCTCAGTCTTCTTAGAAAAAACTCTAAGAATGACATGCCACATCAGTACCAAACTATCTCTCTTTTTTTAAAAAGTTGAAACCATTGCCTCCACAAGTCTTTAACAGAGTGCAGTTAACAAAGGCAGCTCACAGATGTAGTAGTTTTCACAGCAGATTGTGCAGGAGGGCACACAGCAGGCAGCCAGAAACTCTGCTAAGGACAGCATAAAACAGCTCAGTAATGGTGGCAATGCACCACAAGGTCTGGATAGAACAGCAGAAGGTGGGCTTCTTGCTTTCGGGAAGCAAGAGGTGGTCGATCATCTGTGTCACCAAGTGAAGGAGCTGCAGAAGGACTTCAGCAGCCTGTGCAACATAAGAGATCACTAGAAAGAGATCACCTAGATCTGCTTTAAGACCCTACAGCTACAAGAGGAGCCTAAATCCTCACCTTTATTGAAGGAGGTGTGGCAGAGTCTGTACTTATGGGGTTGGGAAATGGACACACCTGTGATGGTATAGGCTGGAAGCTCATGACTTAACACCAGAAGCTGCTCCACCTGCAGTTTTGCAACTGCAGAAGAGATTTAGTGCCCTGGTAGCAGGTGATGGGTTAGGAGCTGTGTCCAATGAAGCATCTGAACCACCTGAGCCCCACAGCAGCACTAGGAGGAAGTAGCCTCATGTTTGCAGGCCCTGATTTTATGTGGAACTTGAAGCAGCCCAACATCAGTTGGAGGGAAAACACAACAGGGCACAGGCAATCAAGGAGGTTTCTTGAGTGCATTTATGATAACTTCCTGATGCAGATGACCAAGGAGCCAATGAGAGGAGGCCACTCTGCTGGGCCTCATACTTACAAACCAGGAAGAATTGGTTGTGGAAGTGAAGGTCAGGGACAGGTTTGATTGCAGTGACAATTAGGTGGTTCAGGATCCAGAGGGGAGAGAACAAGACAAAAAGTAGGATCACAACCCTGTACTTCAGGAGAGCAGATCTGGGACCTTCTCGAAAGAATCCCAGTACAGAAAGTCCTGGAGAGAAGGGTCTGTAAGAGCTGGTTGACTTTCAAGGATCACTTCCTCTGAGCTCAAGAACAGTCCATCCCAATAGGCAGAAAATGAAGCAAAGGCAGAACAAGTAGCTCCTGACAAACCTCAAACAAAAAAGGAAGAACAAAAAAGGGGAACCAAGGTGAGATCACCCAGGGGAACATAAAGCCATTGTCTCAGCATGAAGGGATGGGGTTAGGAAATCTGAAGCCCAGTTGGTACTAAATCTGGCGAAGAATGTGAAGGGCAACAAGAAGGGTTTTACAGATATATTAGAAGCAGAAGGAAGACTAGAGAAAATGTGGGCCTGCTGCTGAATGGGGCATGGAATGTGGGGACAAAAGACATGAAAAGACCAAGGTTTCAAACACATTCTTCAGCTCAGTCTTTACAGGTAAATTCAGACTTCAGGAATCCCAGGCCCCTGAGACCAGTGGAAAAGTCTGGTATGAGGAAGTCTTCCCCTCAGTAGGATCAGGGTAGGGCATATTTAAACAAATTAGACATGCACAAGACCATGGGACTTGATAGGATGCACTGACAAGTGCCAAGAGCTGGCTGATGTCACTGCAAGGCTACTCTCAATTATCTTTGATAGATGGTGATGAGGAGAGTTTCCCACAGACTGGAAGAAAGCAAATGTCATCTCTATCTTCAAGAACGGTAAGGAGAAGCCAAGGGACTACAGACTGGTCAGCCTCACCTCAATTTGGAAAGGTGATGGAACAAATAATCCTGGAAAACATTTCTAAACACATCAAAGACAAGAAGGCAATTTGGAGTGGTCAGCATGCATTTTTGAAGGGAAATCTTGCTTTACCAACCTGATAGCCTTCTATGACGAGATTAGTGGCTCCTTTGTGGACAAGGGGAGAGCAGTACATATTGTTATTTTTACTTTCACAAGGCTTTTGATACTGTTTCTGACAACATCCTCAAAGACAAACTGATGAAGTACAGACTGGATAAGTGGACAGTGAGATGGATTGAAAACTGCCTGAACTCCTGGGGCTGGAGCATGGTGATCAGCAGCACAAAGTCCAGCTGGAGGCCACTCACTAGTGGTGTACCCCAGGTGTTAATACTGGGGTCAATACCGAGTAACATCTTCATTAAGGACCTGAATGCTGGGATGGAGTGCACCCTCAGTGAGTTTTTGGATGATATAAGGATGGGAAGAGTGGCTGATGCACCAGATGATTATGCTGCCCTTCAGAGGGACCTCAACAGGTTGGAGAAATTGGCCAACAACAACCTCGTTAAGCTCATCAAAGGAAAATGCAAATTCCTGCACCTGGGGAGGAGTAACCCCATGCACTAATATATCCTTGGGGCTGTCTAGCTAGAAGCAGCTCTATAAAGAAGGACCTGGGGGTCCTGGTGGACAACAAGCTGACCATGAGCCAGTAAGGGGCACCTTTTCTGAAGGGTCACCTTCTGTGCCCTTGTAGAAAGGAAGGCCAAAAGCCTCCTGGGCTGTGTTAAGAGTGTTGCCAGCAGGTAAAGGCAGGTGTTCCGTCCCCTTTACTCAGCACTGGTAAAACACATCTAGCATGCTGTGTCCATTTCTGGGGTCCCTAGCACAGAAGAGATATGGAGCTACTGTAGTGAGCCCAGCAAAGGGTCACAAAGATGATTAAGAAACTGGAGCACCTTTCATACAAGGGAAGGCTGAGAGAGCTGGGATTGTTTGGCCTGGAGAAGAGAAGGCTCAGGGGTTGATCTTACTAGTGTGTATAAATACTTGAAGGGAGGGTGTAAAGAAGACGGGGCCAGGCAGTTCTTAGAAATATCCAGTGATGGGACTACGTAAGAAAAATAATTTTTTACTTTAAGAAGTGGCCCAGAAAAGTTTGGGGTCATCATTCTTGGAGGTCTTCAAACTCTGACTGGACATGGCCCTGGGCAATCTGCTCTAGGTGACCTGACTTCAGCAGATTGCTTGGACTAGATGATCTCCAAAAGTTTCTTCTAACCTCAGCCTTACTGTGATTTGTGGTTATTCCACAAATACAGGTAACTTAAAAAAAATTAAAAAATAAAAAAAAAAAGGAAGAAAAAACTATGGCAGAGCTGTGTGCTGTACATCTTAGAACTTAAATTGTGCTATGGAAAAATTCATAACAGTTTCCATTTTATTGAAAAAATGCACAAGATTCAGTTGCCTAAACATTAATATCATCTTAGACAATGTGGGATATTCTTCTTGAGTGCAATTGTTGCTCCAAAACCTATTAAATTCTGTGTCATACCTGCCACCCCAATACACATGTCTATGATACCCTAGCGTATCTCAAAATGGTGTTAGGCACCTATGTTTAGACACATTAGTTCCTTTAAAAAATATTTATGCTTGGAAACTGAAGTTTTCTATAAATTAGGAACAGACAACAGGAGTTGGTACCCATACAAGAAGAGAAAAGCCTAATCCAAGTAAAAGGCTAGAGTTAACAATGTCCATGACCACTATGTTTATATATAGAGATGCAGATGGGATAAACTGTAGTCCTTTCAAAAACTGTTGACAGTGAAAACACAAAAGTGATTTGTGAGCCCGAAGCTTTGGAATACGTCTACCAAAGATTAAGAATTAAATATTTCACTAAAAAAGCAAGATTTTATGTAATTTGTATTTCTTTTGTGGTTCTTGGAGGGCAGGGAATTATGCTTGTTAACTCTTCCAAGACAAGAACTGGGCTCTCAAAATGTCAGTTGTGTCTATCCTTTGAACTAAATACTGATTACTCAAGTGAGAATACCTTTGGTTTAGCTGTGGTTGTCTTTTTCTTTTCCAAATCCATCTCAGAAATAGGTATTAATAAATATGATTGCTATGAATGCTGGGAGCAAAGGAACTCCCACCTCTGTATTTTATTTTTATCTCAGTAAACTCTTAAAACATCTTGAAGGATTGTAACAGGTCCTATAGGAATTGTAAAGTTCTACATAATTTATAAAACCTGTAGCAAAGCTAACCTTTTGCTTGCTTACATCATTCAGATGCCCAACTCCTTCACATGTTATCAGAGACTTGAAAAATTGAATGCATATGTAACAGATAAAATGAAGAATAAGGTTTAAAAAAGAAATGTAAAAATAACTGTTAAAGTGGTGACAAAAGCAGACTGATGAGATGAAAATTACTTTGACAAAGATAGAATATTGACCAAAGAATAGATGTGGGAAAGAATAACTAAATGTCAGAATTCTGTTGTGTGTAAGAACACCTACCGCACTGATAAGCTTTAGAGAAAGCAGTGCCATTAAAAGTAGCTTTAAGTACTGCTTCAAAAAGCTTGGACCAATGAGGCTTGACCAAGGTTTAATAGACTAGAAACTGCATTGACATAAAAGGAATTATTACTAGCTTTGCAATTTTTAAAATATTTTTTAAAAACTGTAAAAAAGACCATTAAACCTGCAATTATAAACTGTTTTAATATTCTGAATTATGCTTGGTTTGAAGGACCATCCTCAGTGTAGTGGGTTCTTGATTTAGGAAACTACCATAATGGGATCAGCAATTGTGACTCTCCTTCAGACAAACACAATAATTTTTGGAGCACAGGAGGAAGGAAAAAGCTTCAAGATTCCTCTTGTGAGACAGAGATATTAGTGTCTCAAGTGGTTCTTTGCAGAATGATGGGTAAACTGAAATGCCTCTGACATCTTTCTCATGACCTTTTCTAAACCCCATAGAGCATGTTCAGGTGAAATGGAGTATCAGTAACTAGCTGGTACTAAAGCTGGGATTCATTACCCTTTAGACATTTATGATCTTAGTCTAATGTAGAATACTTTTCTAGCATTACTTTATAATTAATGAAGAAAGAAAAGTTTCACTAAAGAGCAATTTATCCTACTTGCCCTAAAAACCTATGTTAGGATACAATATATTGCATTGTGGAATTCATTAAAAGGAGATGGAAAATCCACTGTAAGGAATGCATTGAAAAGCAGCCATATTCCACTACTTAGTTTAACCTAAACGCCTAGGTTTTAGACCTAGTGGTGCACCACAGGACCAGGCTAACACAGAGACAGACATAAATAATCTATGCTTGGAACCAGAAAGTTCAAAAATGTGGCTGACTGAAATGATACAGAGGTAGCCCAATAAATATGCAAAATTGTATTATACAATGTCAACATGCCCTAGGAAATGAGCAAACAAACATGTTATAAAAGAGCCGTAATAAAACTGAGCAGCTAGACAATAAAATTACTTGTGAAGTTAAATGACAACAAATACAACACAAAGTTTTAGGAGAACTGGTCCTAATTCCCAGCAGAATGAAAACCATAATGGGTTGCCCAGGGCTATGCTAGACTAGACATTAAGGCTTAGGAAAGAGGTCTTGGAATCACAGTGAGGAATTATTTTAAATCCTTAGGTCAGTGCTCGCTGCTGAAAAATAAGACAGAAAATATGCTAGCACAGATTAGGAAAGGAAGTTAAACTAAACCAGAAACTGTTACTATGTGTTTTAAAAAGCATCAGAGGTAAGGAATTGCTTCCATCTGAAGTGATATTAAATAGGTTTTTATATTGGAAAAAGATAATTCATGAGGTTTACCAGAAGTCTGTAAAGAGTTTGAAGAGAATGTAAATAAGGAATGATTCTTATCTCTTTAATACAAACATAGATGCACACAAAGAAATTATCAAGCTAAAAAGTAAAAAGAAGGTAAGAAAGCAGTATTTCATGTAGTGCATGATAACATTTCTAAAATCATTATTGTATGATGTGTTGAAAGGTCTTAAAAGGAATTAATTTAACACCAAGTGTTCACTTTTTTTTTTTTTTTTAAACATATATCTCTTTTCCAAAGCAAGAATTATTAGTTAACCTGAGAGAGTGAGAGAGAATATATTGGCAGAGAAGGAGCTCTAGTCAGGTCCAAATACAGTGATACTTATGCTCACAAATGGAAAATTTCCTTACCATTCTCAATATAATTATTTAAAATTACAGAGGTCTGTTAGGTAGAGAATTCTTTCCTTCTCTCATATAGATATCATTGAATCCCAGGAATAATGTTGATCAGCATAGTTATGCTAATCCATGATTTTCACTTAAACCTGATATTTTAAAGAAGGTATAAATTAAAATAAAAATTTATTCATTATATGAGATTTAATGGAACCCAGCAGACTTCAAGTTTCATATTTTTATCTGTCTTGGAACAGCTGCTGACATCTGTGGGAAAATAATGGAAGAATGGCGAGGAAGATTGTAAACATGCTCAAGTGACTTGCAGCTGGGGTGTTGAAAAATACATATATCATTCTAATTGTTGTCTATCCTTGTGTGTTTAACAAGTAGAACCTCTGTGTTCAGATAACATAGGCCTGTGATAGACTCAGAGGCATCCTGTAGAACATGCTTGGAGATTCCTGCCCTGCTGCGGGAAAGATCAAAGCACAGTGGTAAACAAGCCTACGTAAATCCCTGAAATACGGGCGAAAACAGCAGGTTTGGTGATCCCCTAGGAAGGACCGAGCTCTGCAGTGCCTGTATCCCCACTTATGTGCCTCTGCCTGGTGCTGCTTTGGGGCTCCCCTGGTTCACAAGTAATGAAAATAAATTTACTCTTTGCATTTCATCTGCAGTTTTGTGGTTGTTCCTGTGTCCTGCCTGTGCCTGCTCACACAACATCTTTGTTGATATTACTCTGACTGAAGATAGTTTCTTCAAGACTATAACACTACATCATGAACACCTTCAGTGAAATTGCCTGTCATTTACATGAATGCAAAATGAGATGTTCAGTCCTCTAACTAGCATTTGACCCAAATTCAGATTTTGCAGTATCCTTCAAATATTTTGAACCATTAAGGGAGACAAAATATTACTATGTTAGTCTTAATTTTCTTATTTTCTTATCTCTCTTTCATGAGTAACCACTTCATGGAACCATATCTAAAATACGTAAAATAAGAAAATACCTGTGAAATGACAGTAACCCAATATAATTGTATAATTTTTTAAAATAAGTAAGGTCAATGTGCCACATTGCTTCATCACACATCTTTGCTTATATTAAAATCCAAACACAACCAAATCATATACCTTAATAAGTAAAGGTTTGAAACAAGAACCTAAACTATTCTTATACAGAATAGATTTCAAGTACCAGAAATTTGATGGAAATACAGGACCAACTCCTGTTTCAGGATGAACTTGCTTTAAAGTACTTGTTTTATTTTCGTGTTTTACAAGTGGTATTGTTGAAGTGAAAAAAAGGCAGATCGGACTTATGTCACTGATGTCAAAGATAAATTCTTCCTTATTTACCTACTTCATGACAGCTATATCCTGATACGAAAAATCTGATTTAACCTCCACAATTTCTGTACGTGCACCTTATCTTGTTGTCAAGCATTTACAGAGGCTTGACCAACAAAGCAAGCTACCAGCATTTGAACATCACAAATGAGAAGACTATCAATGTAATATGAAAGGCCAGCCTCCACTTCCGGGAAAATATTTAAATTCCATATTTGAAGACATACTACATACGAACTGATCCAGAAATGAAATGCGTGAACTCACAGACTGTTGGGAAAAAAGAAATAGGAAACTGAAAATACATTAAATTATTGAAAGCAAGAAAAAAGAAAGCATAGCAAAACAAAAACAGTAACTAGAGATTCAATAATGACAAAGGATACCATCATAGCCTAAAATACTTAATTTTCTGAAATGTGTGATACAATAACAGCCTGTAATATATTTACTTTATTTTCACAATTTAAAATTCCAAAGAGAAGTATCAAATTAATAAAGTGCTATGATTACAATCTTCTACTTAAAGAACAAGTACAGCATAGAACGACATGAGCGTAATGACTGGTATTCTTTAGATGAAGGGTTGCACTCTTGCTCTAGAGCCCACAGGGACATTTAATGAACATGATTACTTCCTCCACCATGCTGTAGCCGCTTCAACCTCGGGCAAATCTTTTTGTGTCTCACAGACTTTTTATATAAATAAGTATCCATTTTTAAATACAGGTATATGACTTAGAGACAAACAGAACTGTTTAATCCTAATTCTACAAGTTGGGGTGCATTCACATCTCCCATATAGGTCAGTGGGAATTATAATTAATACTCAGTGATTTGTGAAGCAAGGCACTATAACCCCTGAATGTTGAAACAAATGGTAAAACAAAAGCTGAATTTGTAATTTCATTTTTCATTCTTAGCAATATTTACATGCAGTACAAGTACTTTATTTCATCATTCTTGTTTGAAAATATTATTAACCCTAGAGGCAAATAGAAAGAAATATGTTTTACCCTATGTCGCAGCCTGGAGCTGCACTATCTTGAATATAATCAAGGTCAAATGTGTGTGAAGGCTAGTTAATGTAAAAACCTTTATTTGCATATTACTGTGTTAAACCCTCTTTACATTGCAAGGCAGAGACTCATAAAAAATTCTGAGACACCATTAAATTTATACAGAAAGTTTTAACTTGACACAAACTTTCTTGCATGTATGAATTAAAGATGATTTTAATTATCCCTACTTAATGTACTGAGTTTGTTAATTGTTTAATGCACATTCACAGATAAACATGACCTGAAGCACACGTAATTGTTCCGGCTCTCATACCAGCTCCTATTCTATTAATATTTACTAGCATTTTGGAAGCAGTAACACCGTAGAAGGCTAACTAAGCATTAATTATTTTTTTGTTATTTTGACCAAAAGAAAGGAACAACAACATAACATTAATTTCTCAGCTTCATCTAAAGTTTCTACAATGAGTTATGTAGCTTCTTTTCCTTTAAATCCAATATGCCCAGCATAACAGGTTCAGTGTTATTTTGAAGTCTGTGTTCAAGCAGTTAGTTTGTGATGATGATATTTGATGAACCAATGGCCTAAGAGAATCAGGAAGGGCTCCAAATCCAATGCTAACATTACAAATATCACAGTCTGTGGATTTCCCTGGTTTCACTGCCAACTATCTAATGTAACCATCCTGCTTTTAATGAGCATTGGACCTAAATCCTTATATCAATATGCACCATATTTTTCAAGTGTGACATATCACAGTCACAGTTGCATTAATGAGATTGGGAAACTTTGCAGTTCCAGAAAAGAACTTTGACTGAGTTTGTTTTAGAGTGTTATACAAAGCCTGAGGCTTGAAGTCTGTGGAATAATTTTCCTCAGTCAATGTTTTTGCCTCCAAAACAGTTTAGCATTTAAGCAGAAATAAGTTCAGTCTCACAAATTTTGTCTGTAAGTATTAGTTTTAGTAGCTTAGTATCTTAGGCTACAATGAACATTATTCCTATACCATTTGCTGTATTGGAATAAACTTTTTTTGGACAACAGTGTAATTTTCAGTGTTGGTATATACATTCAATAAATTTCAATTGGAAATTCTCAAATATCCTTCTTCCTTATAGATACACATCCCCCAAGAAGCATTTAAAAAGCTTGATAACAACAGGAATAAGAAAAAATAAATTTCTAAGAAATGCTTCTTAATTTCTAATAGAAAAATTGTGAAGTCTATCTTCAGGTAGCACTGCTTCTTATTCTCTCATTACTTCAAATACTAGCATTACTGAATATGTTTAAATAATGGTAGTAGACTGTATCGCTGCAAAAACTATTTTAAAAACTTTTGTAATTCAATTACTATTGGATGTTTGTTAAAACAATTTTAAGAAGTTCTATTTATAAATAAGTAATGCATTGCTGAATGTAATCTCTGTAATGAAAAAAAAATACTACCCTAATGAATTTTTCAGGAATTTCACTTGTGGACTAAATTTTTTTTCTTGGCAGTTTAGATATATTTAATTACTTACATACTAGCATAAATGGACTGAGATTATGAAAGAGTCTATTCTATTATCTCTCCTCCCTTCCATTATCTATTTCTCAGTTCCTGAATGAGTAAAGTGAAGACAACAGAAATGGGATTTTTCATTGTTGTCCTGCCAAAATACTAGATCTACATTTTGTTTTCATTTAAATAAGACTGTGTGGAACCAGTATCCAAATGACACTTATTTATTGGTTTTTTCAATCCAAAGTAGGTAGCAATAATGATGCTCAGTGGAAAACAACATTCTTAGTGGGCATATCAATCATATTTTTTGCAAGGTAGATATATTTTTCATTGTGCTATAAGTTTTAATATCCTCACCTGTAAGGCAGCTATAACCATTTCAGTGTGATGCAACAGCATCCAAATAATGTTTATGTCATCTCATGAGAAGACTTGTTTGATGTGGTGTTTTAACTTTTCAGAACAACTTAACAAACATTAGCTTCCTTGAGTTATTTCTCTTCACAACTAACAGTTTTTAATCAATTATGTAGATGTAAGCATTGCTGATTGAACCTACTCCCACTTATATATCCTGTTTTGTTTTCATTATAAGTGAAATTCAGTTCTTAACTTAATATTGACATTTCCTTTCTCCGCATTGACAGGAATGTTTCAGTTAGACACTTTCACAGGTTTTATGTTTAGTAGCTGAAAGGCAGAACAGTAGATGAGCTTCAGCTGTGGAATTCACTTTTTCCATATGGAGCACTCACTGCTCTATTTGCTAAAAGCAAAATTCACTATGGAACTTAGGTACTTGTGAGTTCAGGGCTGTTATACATAGGTTTTAGGTTCCAAAGTAGAGGTCAGAATTGAAAATTCTGAATAAGGTATCATTGGTTCTTATACATGAGAAAGTCTCCTAAAAATAACTAATGAGAAAATCTATGTGCCTGAAATGTGATGTCTTTCTCAGGTTTAGAATTAGTAGTACTTTTGAGTACTTGAAGTTGAGGTGAAAGAGGTTTCAGCAGATGGAAAATATAGTGAATATTGATCATATCTAGTTTTCAACTGGTAGGTAGAAAAATATCAACATTGATGATAATCATCTATTGTGAGAGCTACTGATGCATAATAATTCCTGAAGTCCATTCAACAAAAGATGTGAAGTGTATTCCAGTTCGATCCTATTCTGATTGCTAGCTAGGGCACCCTTGCAAAAGGCTGAGGTTTTGCCCTTCTCCCGTAGAGAAATGCACCACAGCAGGTAACAGAGCTTTACCTAACTTCTGAGAGCTGTACTTGAAATTAAACCTTGATTACCTCTTTGACTACCTCTGGGAGCTATGCTCTCCATCTGACTCATATATAGTCCTTTTGCAAGCACTGGTTAAAGGGAGCTAGACTTTCCTAATCAGGGGTTATCTGCAGTAAAGGCTCCTGGTACCCTAGATCAAGGGCAACTAGTCATGCTCGTTAGAAGCTGCTAGAGCTTCCTCCGACCCACAGCCTTGTAGCTCCCCTTACCCTGTCCTTACGTGGCAGCAGCAGGAGCCTTCAAGTGTCTCAGAAGGTTTCCAGGTGTTCCCTGATGATCCTGGACCTTGTCCCCAGGAGATCCCAAAGCAGAACCCAGAGACTGCTGTGCAAACTGTTCTTTCTGTTGGCATATGTATTTTATATATATATATATATATATATGTTTCTTGAATTTCTTAAAAACTACTTCTGGTGGATCAATACCAGAAATGAAGATTAGACCAAACCCAATTTTAAGCCACTTTTATTTACTTTTGGAGAGAAGTGAAGGAAAAAAAAAAAAAAAAAAGAAATTAAGATGGTATAATATAAATAGAAAGGTGAACATTCTTAAGAAAAAAATACTGGGATAATTTTCCTTTTTAAGAATGCCAGGAAAAACGGTCGTTTCCAGAGTGTAGTTCTTCCTGAAGCATAACAGCTCAGAACTACAGTAGTACCTTTCATCAGAAGGAATGCCTTAATTAAAGAAAGAATCACAGGATATCCACAGAAGTTAAAAAAAAGAACATACGTGAAAAATATAGCTACTCTCATCCCAGTGATTTGAAATATTAGTTTTTTAAATGAAATTTTTATATTCAGGGATTTATTTCAGGTAGGATGGAAAGAGTTAAGGATTTCTCTCACTGAATTGGAGTACAGTTAGGTTTTTGTTCCCTAATGCCTTGCCCTCTTCAGGTAGCTGAAATAGAGCCTACCTTTCTGACAACACAGCTGACAGCAAAAAAAGAAAGAAGAGAAAAAGCAAAAGAGAAATCACAGAAAACAATAATAATAATAATAAAAAAATGTTCTGTTGCCAGGGAATACAGTCAGTATTTTATTTATTTCAGAGTGTGAGACTTTCTTTCCCTTCTTGGATTTAATGCATGCACATTTTTGTTTATTTACTGTTACTCTGCAGTATCGACTGAAAAGAACCAGAAAGACTTCTAACTCCAAACGGCATCTTGTACCTTCCTGAACACTCATTTCCCCACATTAGGACTGACTGCCATCCTGGGAAAAAAAACTGTGGAATGAAATTGCTGTGAGGTGCTCTGCTGTCTTCTACTTCTGCCACACTCCCTCATAAACTATATCAACTATTATGACTTTACAGTAGCTGTGGTGATTCTTGAAGGGATGAAGTGTATAATTGAATGCCATCTTATTTTGTTTGAGTCATTTAATTTGGAGCTTTTGGCAGGGACATTCATGACATTTCTTAACCTGAAGGTCTGTAAGTGAAGAGTGAAATACAAAAACAGAGCTACAGAGAGAAGCTCACAGAGGTCCATCTTTACTATAAAGGCAGATGTGCATACTTTTCCGCAGCTTGGTTTTTATATTTTTTTAAAGAAATTTAATTAATTCAAATAGCTGTATTTCAGAAGCATATGTAACCTTCAAAATATGAAAAAAAAAAAAGTAATCACTTAAAATAATATGAACAGGGGTTGTAATTGTCCCATTCTGTGGCTCAAAAAAAGATATACACAAAGTTATATATGCTACCATTCTTATTTATCCATCCGTCTGAGTAGTTGTGCAGTTTGGTGGCACTATACAGGCAAATAAAAAACATCTGAGTTGTTTTCAATGTATATTAGATTTGACTGATTAGGAGCATAAAGGCAGATGAGCTATGGGAGGCGGCAAAAGTCTATAGTGATGCTTTAACTATATCCATTAATTTCCCTTCTAATGAGTTGTTTGTATCTTAGCGCTCTTTCTGATTCAGTGGTTATTACCTTATTTGTCTCTAGAGTTTTGTGTACACATTTAAAAAGCAGGGGTGAGAGTGGAAAGACAAGCAAATTCTCATATAAAAGAGTTGCATAGTGACTGTATTTTCTCTATTAGTTATGATTTCTATTTAAAACAAATACAATTTGTGAAAGCCCAAGTATGTCTTTAAACAGCAACTGTTACGAACTGATGATGGAGTCATATTTTTTTTAACTTGTTATTTGATTGAGGCTATTGGAAAATAAGATGGATAACCTGAATATCACAAACATGACTCTTCCCATGGTAAATCAGGATTCCTTTATTTATGAGAAAACATCTGGTCCTTTTTTAATCTAATCTGAATCATAGCAGAGTCAAAAGAAAGGGTTTTAAGGCAGCAATGAAATTCTTTCGTACAAGGGTACACTGCATGAAAGAGCAATACTAACTTTTGGGAGAGCATATTAAAAAGAAATAGCATCAGTTGTGTGACACAAATACATTAAATGTTTCCCCCTTGTTATTTAAGGTACCCACAGAAATATAAAAGTAAAGAAAATATTCATCATTGATGGATATGTTGGAAAAGGATGCAGGACTGGCCATTACAGCTGAAAAAAAATGCTTTTTGTCTCTGCTTTTTCTAAATGAAGACATTTGTCTACAGAAATTATTTTTTTAAATGGAAACCAATTATGTCACATATTCAAAACTACTTTTCAGGTGGAAAAAGGCTTTTAAAATGCTGAAATAAATTTCAAAAACTTTTTATGTAAAGTATTGAACTATTTGGAAGGAGTTAAAAAATTAAATTGTTTTTAATAAAGAATATAATCTATCTTTAGATCACCTCATAATTGACAAAATGCAATCAAATTTTCTATCATCCTCTTTATATTCACACCCCTGAAAGCTTTTCAAGTGGTGTATGCAGCTTTGAAAGAGAGTACACTGAAGTTTTAAACACAGAGTTCTTAAAGATGGTCGAAGATAGTTGGCTACTTTTTTGCATATTCTTGGTAAATTAGAATATAAGGTCATGGTGTCACACTAACAATGATATGCCTTATTAGCAATTGTTTCCACTGTTCCATTATGAAGTGGTCTAGCAGCCACATACAAAATCTATATTTCAGAATAGGTTTCTAAATAATTTTATGACTTGTGCATATCATAATCCTTTAGGTTGTCATCTGATTTATAAAATAAAAGATCATACAAACTGATACTAAATTTATACATGTACTATTAGTCAGTGTATATTATTAGCTTGAATTGTCACTTGTTCATTAGTCTTTGTTTTTTGTTATTTTAAATTTTAAAGGAGGTGTTTGTATACCATACAACAAAAGATAAAAAACATATAAGCCAGCATTTGGTATAATAGGAACGATATACTACACATATTTTTTCAAAGATTTTTCTACTAGTACCTAACAACACTGTAGGTAAAACAAGTTCTTTCTAAAACTGAGCAGGAACACCACTAAAGCAAGTATTCATGCTGATGTTCTTAGAAGTCAATATGTATTTCAGATTGCCTGTTGATTTTACCAAATTGAAAATGAATCTAGCGAAACAAAAAAACCCTGATATGATAAAATGCAATATGATATCAATAGGAAATTCTAAATGCATTTAATTTATCCTATGCAAAATCCATTTATGGAAACACATTTTTAATCTGGTCGAATAAATATTTAATCCACATAGAAGATATTTTTTTTTGGCATAGAAAATAGATGGTGATTTCTGCAAGTGTTCAGACTAGCAGATTCCAGTAGTTAGTTCATCCCCTCTCTTACATTCTTTCAACCCTATAAATTAGCACTAATGTTCCTAGCTCTTCTGATTAGCTCCCTGACCTCATTGAGAATAAGAGCTTTAAAGATGTGACAAAAGTCCCAGCAGGCATTATATCTCCAGTTTTTTTGTGCAAAAGGTACGACACTTCAAGAGTGAGCTTAGTGTCCTTCACAAGTTCATGGTCAATATGTATCATGGTTTAGAAACTCTTATTCTGATGTTATCTGATAGTATGGGATTTGTATATGAAATGTCACCATTTTTTTCTGAAATTAAAGGGTTTGGGCTTCTGAAATTTTGGGGCTTTTTTGCTGTTTTTTTGTTTGTTTGGGGTTTTTTGTACAAAAGATAATTATTATTTGAGCTGTTATTTCAATATTTTCAAGGAATTTTCCCTATATAATAACAAAAGATGTTACAAATAAATATAGCCTTAAGTGACAATGTTAGATCTTGTAGATTGAGTGGAAATGATAAATCTTCTAGACCTAATGTATTTGAGCCAGCACACAGCAAAAGGCAGAGCAACTCAGTTCTGTACATATCATCAGCTTGCTCAGCTGAAATCTGACAATTTTATTCCCTTTAGCAAACTAGTAATTTAAATAGTAAACAAATTATAACTACATGCCATTATACTTCGATTTTTCTCTTTATCTTTTTGTATAATTCATTTTGAAAGCTACAATAAATAACATGTATTCCAAGAAATAAGACATCACAATTAAAATGTACATGGAATTTCAGTGGCAATCTGTAGTTTGCGATTCACTTCACCTGTTTTCCACACTAGGAGGTTTAACAAGCTCTAAAAAAATCGTTATATTTTACATCTCTGTATCAAATGATGCACACAGTTTTCATGCCACGGTTTCCAGTTTGTGACATGCAGTTTTATAAAAGGTAAAATGGCTCATGGCTGCAGACTGAATAATGATCTAAGTTTTTTCATAGGCTTTCTGTGACCTTCATTAAATTGCTTATGCCACACTGAGGAAGGAATTTAACCAATGATGAATTTTAAACCAAAGTTCGACGTTTATTTACTATTCATTATTCTTGGCTTCTTCTATTTGAATTGTTCCATGAATCCAAAAGAGGGTTCACAAACTATTGTGACCTAGGCGATCAATCACATACAATGAATAGTAAAGAGTTACTATTAACAACTCAAGGACAATTGTCAACAGTTAAAGCGTTTGACATATCTTTGTTTCTTTTCTGACTGAACTTGCCTCAGGTGTTCCAGCTTTTTGCCTGCATGTGATTAGAGCTTGAATCTCACAATTATTCTGATCTGGTGTCAGGATTTAGCATACCACACTGTCCTTTGTCCTTTCAGCAATGAAGTTTGGGTACTACTACTGCTTCATATTGAGAACTGTTGTTTAATAATATGGGGCCATACTAGCGTATGCATCAAACCAGGAACTCTCATAGTTCTGCAGGGTGACACTACCTTCTTCATATCTGAATTCAGCATGGAATTCAGTTCTGAAATTACTCTCCTTAAATTTCCTAAAGAAATAAAATGGGGAGTTAGTTGCTTAGGAATTAGATTTATGGAGGTCATGTTCATCCAAAAGTGTTTGCATCACTTAATAGACAGTGCCAAAAATCATAGAATCATAGAATGGTTTGGGTAGGAAGGAACCTTTAAAGGTCACCTAGTCCAATCCCCCCGCAATGAGCAGGGACATCTGCAACTAGATCAGGTTGCTCAGACCCCTGTCCAACCTGACCTTGAATGTTTCCAGGGATGGGGCATCTACCACCTCTCTGGGCAACCTGTGCCAGTGGCTCACCACCCTCACTTTAAAAAATGTGTTCCTTCTATCTAGTCTGAATCCACCCTCTTTTAGTTTAAAACCATTACTCCTTGTCCTATCGCAACAGGCCCTACTAAAAAGTCTGTACCTATCTTTCTTATATGCTCCCTCTAAGTACTGAAAGGCCATAATAAGGTCTCCCTGGAGCCTTCTCTTCTCCAGGCTGAACAACCCCAACTCTCAACCTTTCCTTACAGGAGAGGTGTTCCATCCCTCTGATCATTTTTGTGGTGCTCCTCTGGACCTGCTCCAACAGGTCCATGTCTTTCCTGTGCCAGGGGATCCAGAGCTGGATGCAGTACTCCAGGTGGGGTCTCACCAGAGTAGAGCAGAGGGTCAGAATCACCTCCCTCGACCTGCTGGCCACGCTTCTTTTGATGCAGCCCAGGATACAGTTGGTTTTCTGGGCTGCAAGAACACTTTGCTGGCTCATGTCCATCTTTTCATCCACCAGTACCCCCAAGTCTTTCTCCTCAGGGCTGCTGTCGATCCTTTCATCCCCCAGCCTGTATTGATACCAGGGGTTGCCCCAACCCAGGTGCAGGACCTTGCACTTGGACACATTGAACCTCATGAGGTGCACGTGCACCCACTTCTCGAGCTTGTCCAGGAAGCATCCTTGGTTGGTCAGGCAGGACATGCCCTTGGTGAACCCATGCTGGCTGTCTCGAATCACCTCCCTGTCCTCCATGTGCCTTAGCATAGCTTCTAGGAGGATCCGTTTCATGAGGCACAGAGGTGAGGCTGAGAGGTCCGTAGTTCCCAGGGTCCTCCTTTCCACCCTTTTTAAAAAAGGGTGCAATGTTTCCTGTGGTGGGTTAACCCTGGCTGGATGCCAGGTGCCCACCAAAGCCGTTCTATCACTCCCCCTGCCTCAGCAGGACAGGGGAGAGGAAATATAACAAAGGGCTCATGGATCAAGATAAGAACAGGGAGAGATCACTCAGCCAATTACCGTCATGGGCAAAACAGACTCAACTTGGAGAAAATTAACTTAATTTACTGCCAATCAACCAGAGTAGAGTAATAAGAAATAAAACCAAATCTCAAAACACCTTCCCTCCACCCCTCCCTTCTTCCTGGGCACAACTTCACACCCAGATTCTCACCAAGGGCATGTCCTGCCTGGCGATCCCCCCCCCCCCCACTCCCCCCAGTTTCTATACTAGATATGACGTCCCATGGTATGGAATACCCCGTTGGCCACTTTGGGTCAGGTGCCCTGGCTGTGTCCTGTGCCAACTTCTTGTGCCCTCCAGCTTTCTCGCTGGCTGGGCTTGAAAAGCTGAAAAAATCCTTGACTTTGGTCTAAACACTACTTAGCAACAACTGAAAACATCAGTGTGTTATCAACATTCTTCACATACTGAACTCAAAACATAGCACCGTACCAGCTACTAGGAAGACAGTTAACTTTATCCCAGCTGAAACCAGGACAGTGATGGACACTAAAATGGCTGCTCCATTTGTAGGTTTCAAGTAGTTGCTATTTCCAGTCTGAGAAGATTAGTATTCTCCAAACCTAAAAGAAAATTTAAAAATTAAAAAAATGCAGTATTTCACAATATCTTTTTCTGGTTTTTACTCAACTCTACAGTGACTACACTGATTCTTCATTGCAGTTCTGCAGGAGAGTACTGTAATCACTGTCTGAACAGCTGTATTATATACTTGCAGGGCAAATAAGCAAGAGAAGAGCTGATGCCTCAGTAATGGCAGAAAATTCAACAGGGAGAAAGAAGCAAGTCAGGAAAATAAATTGTTATGGCTGGCTAAAAATTCTTTATCATCCTTGTTATGATATTGCCTTTCTCAACCACTGTGATTACACTTTTTTTTTTTTTAATGGAGATTACTTTTAAAAAATAAAAAATAATTTCTATGATATTTAAACTAAGATTATGAAAAAGGAGGAAAAGATGAAAGGGGACAAAAGACCTACATCAAAAACATGGTGCAAATTTTGTAGTGAAAAAAGTAGAAAAATAAGAAAAGTTTTGGTTTTAGTTCTGACTAAAGAAGCAGTCAATAGTTCACCTGATGAACATGTAGTTCAGTCTGATTACCAAATGCTGTTCTGTAAGAGAGAAACACAGAAAACAGTGAGAAAAAAAAATTCTGCAGAATACCTAGATAGTTGTATTGTTATGATGACTTTCTTTTATTTTTCTCTAGGTGGGTTTGGTTTTTTTTTGGTTTTGTTTTGTTTTATTGTTGTTTCTTTTTTTTTTTTTTTTTTTTTTGACAAAACAATGGAAACAATGACAACTCTGAGAACTAATCAGCAGGAATCAAGATACATCTCCAGGTCACCTGCAGCTGGTTACCACAACTGATAATACATGAATATGGCTGGCTGCCCAAGTCATATTCTTCTGCTGTCATTAAATTTGGTGCTGTTTTTTCAGAAGTAGCTAGATGTTACATGAGTTTTTTTGAGACATAATGGAACATTGTGAACTACTTGAATTATTTTACTTTTAATCATTAATTAAATTATTTAATCATTATTTACATTCCACATTAACATTTTGAATACTATTGCCTATGCTTACTGTCTTCATAGTTTTTTTAATTGTTATTTGAACTAAACCATAGTTGGATGAACATTTGCTGCAAGCAAAATGCAGCAGCATTTAACATTTTAACATTTTAATCTTTTTCTGTAATTTGTTAAAAACAAAGGTATCTTTGATGTGGATATCTAAGAGAAAAAGAAAGTAAGATTCCTCAAACAGGTTTCACATTTTACAAATACTTTGATTCTTAAAAGGGACAATTCACTGACTCCAGTAATGCTTGTGATTTCAGCTGATTACTTATGATTCCCACTGCAACAGTTCTGAGATTTATTGCATATCTGACCCTTTGTGACCTCTTCAAGGATACACTGTATATGATCCAAAGCTTGACCTTTTATTTTCTTGAGAGAGGAGACACACAATCTTTCTTCTTGAGAACAAATTGCTTTGGGGGCTGAAGTCCTCAGAGGATTTACAATGAATTTTCCAGTAGGTCTGAGCTTAGTGTAGTACATACAGCTCTGCAACCTCTCCTTCAGGGAAATAAGACACTTAAGCAGTGACTACCCAGCTTACAACACACTTAGGTTTTAGTATTTGGGAAAGAATGACACAGAGAAAATATATCATAAAGCGATCAACAGATTACAAGCATGTAAAACATATCCGGAATTACCTCTCTGGGATGCTGGCAAGTTTAATATACAAACGTATAATTATTTTAATTTTTAACTGACATTTTAGAAGAGATTCTTGTAAGACTCAGGAGACTGACTGGGGATTCACATCTGAGATTTGGCTGGGCACTTCCTGCCCTGTCAATATAGTCAACCACAGCTAGTGTACTATCCATCATGCTAGGGTTATGCATGTCAGAGACCTTCCAGAAAGAATACATAACAGGTTTGAAAGAGCGATTCTTTATTCAGTGTAATAATACACTGAATGAGCACAGCTCCACTCCACCCCCTGCAGACGCCCCATGTGTTATCTACTAGCCTCAACAGCAGCATTTGCACCTTGCAAAATAATGCCTAATGTGGGCGAATATGTTGCATTACCTTTGCTACAGCTCTGAACAAAGTCACTGCTCTCCCATTTCTGTTTTCCATATCCGGACTGAAAGAAAGACCAGCAATCCCTTACAGCTTTTAATAACATGATATATTTTCTCCTTTTCATCATATTACACTCATTACATCCATGCTCTGCATGATAGCATATAGGTCTATATGTACATATGTATACGTAAAGCACTCTAATGTATTATATATGTGTGTATATATGCATATAATATCTTCTTTAATATACACCATATGCAAAATACTTTGTATGTCTCTGATCTATTTTGAAAGACCAGCCAGAGTCACTAACTGTTTACTGCTGAGACAAAAAGACTGGAAAATAATTGCTTATATGAGAAATTACTTATCTCTCCATTAGTCTAAAATAGAATAAGAAGCTATGTTTCAGTTACAAATTTTGCATTTACCTGTCAAGAAATGTAAACTCCGCTGCCTGAAAAGGCACAGCAATATTGAGACATGCTCTTTATTTGTCTGTTAAAACACATTTTATAACATTTTAATACAAATAGCTCTATGTCCTTTCCATGTTGTTTTTAGCTATAGACTGGAAAAGGAAAATAAACTTTCCTCTTTTAAGCTCTTAATCATGTCTCTTCTTTCCACTAATAATGTAGGGGAACTTCAATAGTGAAGTAAACTGAAAAAGAAAAAATATTTGTTCAGGTGGCTCACTACCACAAGGTAATTTAGCATTTCATCAAATACAGATACATAGCTGGTGACCTCAGCTGGTTAAGCAATTTGCTTTCTTTCAAAGCTCCAACTACAAACATGATTCTTTTATTACTTTTATTGAATTTCTGGATTTCTTGATTTGTGATCTCAATAATATGAACTTGATGTCTGAAAATGTAGTAACAAATATTCTGTACATTTTCATATCTGAAAACACTCAGATAAAGCTCTTGCTGACCCATAGTAAGGTCAAGTTGTTCCCTTTTCATAACAACAAATACCATACTTCTAAGGAAATGTGTTGTTTCATTTTTAATGCAACTTGACACTTTTGACAGGGAAAGATAATGACAGTGTAAAATAGCTTTCAAAAAAGTTCAAAGACTAAAAAAGACAGACGCATGCTACATAGTTTTGAACTGTTCAAGAAATTGAAAGAAAATAATTTATTTATGGTGCTGTATGAATGCAAGTAATATGTTTCTGGGGAGACTCTCAAATGCTAGTTACAGCTAGAATAATCTGCTTTCATCACCCAAACACAACTTTATCATTGCTCAAAAGTCTTTGAGTTGACCATTTCAACATCAACTCTTATATCTTACTTTAACTTCCCCTATCCTAACTCAGGCACCCATCCTTAAAGCTAAATTTTACGGAACTATGGAGTAATTAATGTCTTCACTTTGCACATCCAGTATTGTCGTGGTTTAACCCCAGCTGGCAACTAAGCACCACACAGCCACTTGTTCACTCCCCCCCCACAGTGAGATGGGGAGAGAACTGGAATGGTAAAAGTGAGAAAACTCGTGGGTTGAGATAAAGACAGTTTAATAAATAAAAGAAAAAAAAAAAGAAGTAAAAAAATAACAAAGAGATAGGAAAATAAAACCCAGGAAAAACAAGTGATTCAAAAAAACCAATTGGTTACCACGAACCAACCAATGCCCAGCCAGCACCCAAGCAATTGCAGCCCCCACCGACCTCCACCCCCCGGCTTTTATCTCTGAGCGCACTGTCATATGGTGTGGGATATCCCTTGGTCAGTTGGGGTCAGCTGTCCCAGCTGTGTCCCCTCCCAACTTCTTGTGCAACCCCAGCCTGCTCACTGACAGGTCAGTCTGAGGAGTAGAAAAGTCCCTGATGCTGTGTAAGCCCTGCTCAGCAATAACCAAACCACTTCCATGTTACCAATGCTGTTTTAATCACAAATCCAAAACATAGCACCATACCAGGTACTATGAAAAAATTTATCCCAGCCAAAACCAGTACAAGCATAGAGAGCCATAAGCTCCTTTCATAATCTATGGCAAGAGATAGGTACCTCCAGAGAGAAAAATCTTGAAATCAGTCTTTAAAGTAAGATAAATTTCCCTCTAGAAGTACGTATTTCATATCATAGATGATAGAGGTAGCTGAAGTTTGCTACCACCTTTCCAAATAGAAGTCTTTAGTGAAGTGATATAACAGGAAATCAGGGTGATTAGCTCATACTTAGATAGCTAATATTAAGACAGATTAATCTCTTCCTCAATAGAAAATACCTGTTGTGTTGTGGTTTATGCCTTTGAAAATTTACAGAGGGACACCTTATCCACCTAAGTTTATGTTCTAAATTTATAGTTTCAGAAATGTTACTAACAGAAACCTTGCATAGAAACTGACTAGGAAAAGTATATAGGGACACTTGTTCAGTGTTAGAAGTTTTAATCCCCCCCAGAGATCTGAGAAGCTGGGATAGAGGTATTGAAAAATTCTAGGCTGTGGTTGCTCCTACAAGGCAGTCACTTTTACTCAGAAATCTGAACACCTCTATGCCAGCTTTAGAATTATGCAACCTCTTTTACAATGCAAAGCTTTATAGAATTATAACTGTTCTGAATATTGCCTTGCCCTATTAAACTGACTGATGAAATTTTATATAGACACATCCAGTGTACAGCTATGCATTAACTTCAGTCTCAAAATTTCATTCTGATTTTACTTATTGATTTAGCCGTCTCTGGCACCTAATTAAGAATTTCACAGCTATCAATATAAAATGTTATTTCTACAGTCAAATTCTCAATTGCCATATAGCATAACAAAATGAAATGCTAAAGTTTGAAGTTCTGATCTTTCTTAAATGTAGACAGCTGCACACAGTCATGAACAAATGCACACACAAGATTTTTCAGCATCCTCGCATGACGAAGCAAACCTGATGGATTTCAGGGAATCATTCTGGAATCCAGACTATCCTACAGAAAGTGATGCTGACAAAATTTTTATGTTTAGTAGAAAAGGTTTGAGTTGAAGTGTGGAATTGCTACTTTACCTCAACAAATTCAGTGAGCCAAGTTTAACTGACCACAACTTTAAATGAAGTCACTACTATATTGATAACAATAGAGAATGGAGGTAAAAATACTTTCACTATTTTTTTAAATTATTCATAGGACTTAATCTTTTTTTACCTCTACTCTTACATTTTTAAGGTTCCATTTAAAGCTAAAATATTTTAACCTATATTTGTTTACAAAGAAATAAGGATCAGGTACAGAATCTGCATTCAGATTTTAAGAAAAAACTGTCAAGTTCACTGGTTTGTCTCTTTATATTACAGTGGTTGGGATGATCAGAATTTTACGTTTAGATTAGAGATTAACCCTCTTTTCAAACATGAATAAGTTTCTGTGTCTGGGATTGAACTCTATCATAAGCAGGCAGGCCTTGGATGTGCTTTGTTTGGATAAAGTCTGGGGAAAAAAAGTTAATTTTCTTCAAATATTACCTTGAAAAGTTAATATTAAGAATGAAAGTTACTTTGTGAGTTCTGATATAATAATGTGATTTTAATCAGATTTATAAGATGTTAGAATCATAAAATCTCAGAATAATAGAATAGAATAATACAATTAATTTGGTCTGGAATAGATGTCCTAAGCTCATCTGGTCCAACCTCCTGCTCAAAGCTGGACTAACTTCAAAGTTCAACCACGCTGCTTAGAGCCATGCCTAGTTGAGGTCCGGAAATCTCCACAAGTGGTGTACCTACAAACTCTCTGGGCAACCTGTTCCAGCTGAGATGTAACCAGTGCTGAGTACTCAGGATCAAAAAAACTGAATTATTTGTTAGAATGCCTTAACAGTAACTTTCTCAGAAACCATTATTACACAATCGCTTGTTATTTGATAAGGTACAGATTGATTAGATTACTATAAATGTCAAATCATAGTCTGCTTTGCAGAGGAATCTTTAACTCTGGACCTAGTAGAAAACAGTGGCCATAGAGTGTTAAAAACAGAGAGAGAAAACATTTCTGTCAAAAGAAACTGAACATTTTTTGGTGTCATTTCAAAGAATACACTGTAGAATAAACTTTGACATATTTTTACTGCTTTGTGATTGAAAAAGTAAGAGAACTTTATTGAAAATGACACAGTCTTGATTAATTATTGATTTAGGTAAGTAGAACAGAGGCCTACTGGACACATGGGTGAATTACAAGTGTGTTAGAATAATAAGTAATTGGCAATGTCAATACCATCAGATGCTGCAGGAACACTATGTTTGGCAGAAGAAAACTACATTCTTTTCACTGCAGAAACTAATTAGTTGTGGAATAACAGCTCCAAAGAACTTTAAATGGCTCAGCTAAAAGTATTTGGCAACTCAGCTGCAAATATTTAGACTTTTATTTCGAAAATGATGTACACTGGGTCAAGTTCTTTAGCCTTCCCTGGTTAATGTTCTGTAACTTGCTTTGCCACTAGATATGAATATTGCTGTCTAAATCTCTTAATTGGCAAAGTGCTGGCAGAATAGGAAAACACAGATATTCAGCACATGAGGAGAACCAGGAAAATAACTTCCTCGTTTAATTAGTTAGTTTTATTAAAAAAAAAAAAAAAAAGGAATTATTGATTGGAAATGTAATAAATCTTTTAAATATTCATCAACTCTTTATTTAAAGTTACAGCTGCTTAATCTTATTCCAATGAATCCAGATCCTGGACAAGACAATTTCAGAATTCTGCTTATCATCCAGACAGTTGTTAAACTATTTTCTTAAAGAATTTTTTGTTTCCATCTTCACCTGCACCTGAACTGCTAGAGTAAATTAAATCTGCTTCAAACAGAAAAAAAAAAAAAAAAGATAAAAAAAGATAAAACTACCTTCTAAATGTTTTCTGCATTTTAGTAGAGATGAACCTAAACCAAACCACACGTGGGGGTTCTGAAGTGGCAACATATTGCTAGAAGCAATTTTCTCCTTGTATATCTGTCTCAGCTTGAAATAAGTTGTACACTGTACCACAAGGGGAAAATATTTTTACAAGCCTTCCAGCCCCAGAAGAGCTGTAACAAATTAGAAAATACAGACACGTAAGGACAGTATGAATAAAAAAAGCCCATGGACACCTGGTGCCTGGTCCACAGACTACAGAGCCTATGCTAAGTAGGACGCAGTTCAGCCAGTTCAGAGTAAGCGGTCATGGAATGTCTGAAACCCAACCTAGTGCAGCAGCGAGATGCAAGCCCTTTTGTTCTGCTCCAAAAGCTAGACCTCTGAAAGTCTAGTACTTTGAAAGAACTGAGCAGTGTCCAGTTCATTGTTTTAAGGTATGATTTGTATCAGTGATTAGAACATTCAAAACAGTCAGACAAAATGAGATGTGAGTGTACTTACCATTTCAGGTAGTCCAATTCCCACATCTTGTCTTCCAGAAGAGAGACCTAAATACCAGGTGGTAGAGTGTGAGGCTAGTACAGGGGAATTACTTTGTTCCACCACTTAAGGCTGGGCCAAAAGGTATCTCTAAGAAGATACTGATAAAAATTCTCACAAGTAGATGTTGTAATACTTACCTTTTAAGTACCATGTGAATTCACAGCTAAGCATGCAAGCTGTCTGTATGATAAGACAGAATTATCCAAGACAGGCATTTTTGTGCTGAGGCTAGCTACCAAAGTTAATCAAGACAAGAACACAAGGGAAATAGAATTACTAGAATGGAGAAACACCTTTTACCAGGGATTTTGAGCTCTTTGCAATTACAAAGGTGGGGTGACTAAATAAAGTATAGGCCTATCTCCAATAATGACCGGTAGGCTAGTGGCTAAAAATTTCTTATGGAAATCCACACTTAAAGTCATGCTCTGATTAAAGGTATACACTTGCCCAAACTAACTAGAACAGGAGTCAGCAGGTTTCAGTAACATGCAGTACCACTTCCAATTCTTTAAGTTACCTCACGTATCTTGCCTATCTACAATAAGGGCTGGAAGGAGGACCTGGGGAAATAGAGGCCTGTCAGTCTGACCTTGACTTGGTAATTGTTCTCTGCCTATTATGTTTTATGACATGTCAGATTGCTTTGAAAAACTTTTTAAAGATGGCATATCAGTAGGTTTATTATACCTTTTCTTAATCTTTGTTTTTATTATACATTTACTAATTATAGTCAACAGCAATCAAAGGGAGATTCTCACAGCAGCTGCTGACATGACACTTTTCTAAGTCTTAACATAAAATGTTTAAAAATACTTGGCCTTTTTACCAAGAAGCACTTCCAATAGGGATTTACATGGACGTACTAAACTTATCTTTTATTCCTTAGTATTCTGCTAACAATAAATAAAAAATAATACCAGTAATACTAAATTTCAAAAATATGTAATTATGATTTTTCTTTTCCCATTTTAGGGCAAAGCACTTGTTGCTAATGAGATGACAAATCAATTTACAATGAGATGAAAACACCTAACAGTGGTTGCGTACCTAAAAGATGGTCCAGAAGAGGACTTCCGGAGTACCTAATGGTAGCACAAAATTTAAAAAAGGACATTATGGTAATGAATAATATTTATTTTTATTATTAAATCAGAAGTCCCAAGAAGCAGTGAAATTTTATCATGGAAGGTATGCGACAAACAGATATGAATAACCAGTTAATGCCCATAAAAGTGGCAAATCAGTGAAAATTCAATTTCATGTTGGTATATTAGGTCAAAATTATTTTTGAAGTTATACTACAGATAATCCCATCCTTTTTCGAAAATGATGAAGGGTTTTTTTTCCTTCTGATATTTTAAAAGGCATAAGTTACCTTTTTTTGGTTTTTTTTTTTTTTGCACTACAGTATAAGGTAGTTTGTTATATCCTAAGCAGCTGTGACTGTTCTCTGACAACTTATGACAATGCATCACACCACGGACTAAAATGCATTGTACTAAGCATTACTTGGGACAATAATGATAAGACATAGATTTTTTTTCTTTGGACAGAGTCTGAAGCAAGTAAATCAACAAAGTCAGCCCCCTGAGACTCAGTTCATCCTTGATTCTCCTTAATGTAAGGTTGAAATAATTTGCTACAAAGCTGGTAACAATTCATGACAGCTACCACACTGCTTAGAGTTTCCAGGCTGACATATTCAAGGTAGAATAAAAATTTTCAAATCCACCTGTTCAAATGGAAGAAGTGTCAGGGAGAGTTCTTGTTGACTATCACTATGCTATGGGTGTCTGCAGTCCATGTCACAGTCTTTCTAACTTCAGCATGTACACTAATATCTGATTTTAAAAAGGGCTTTTGAAATTTAATTGTAGGGTTTTTTTTTTTAGTTTAATTGCAGTATATTTTTTTCCATACCAAACATTTCTGCGGTCCCTATAAAACATTTTTAATCCTGACCAGATATACAATGAGCTATAATGAGGGTAACAAATTATACAGAAAAAAATTATGATTTTACTTTCTTTTATCAGTTTTTCTTTCCATTACTCTGGATGATCCTTTCTTCTTGTCTTGTTATGGAAAGAAATTGAACATTTCTGACTAGCTTTCTCAATAACTTTATTTAGTGTGTATTTTTCACATCTCATTTGATTAGTCACTTCTTTAAATTAAACATGACCAGTTCGTTGTTTTGTTGAGATCTTTTCCTTTCCCGTGATTATTTACTCAGTATATTCTATTGTTTATTAACTAGCAATGAAAAAAAAAAAAGTTTGTTAGAAAGACACATTCTTCCAGGCAACACACATTAAGCAAGTATTTTGCCCAAGAGAAACCCATACCCAAAAGTGGAAAAGCTGTTTATACTTTAATTTTCTATGGCTGTTTATCATTGGCTAGTACGCTCTTGAGGGAAAAACTAGCTATATTTTAATTAGATAACAGTGAATATTTTAATAAGGACTAGTTAATAATTAATGTAATATACAACTAGTAAGATTTTAAAAATTTATAAAATATATATTTAATATTGAAATACTGTATTTTTATTATAAGAAAATATAAGAAAAAACATACAGTCCTAAGTTTCCATTGTGCTATGCAGAGATATTGAAAAATGTTTATGAAACCATGATGTGGAATTAGGGCCACATACATATATACCAGCAATGTAGGCTGCACAAGGATTTTAGTGGTTTATACCACAGTAATGAAGTAGAGAGGTAAGACTGAAAGTTAGGGCAGGATTTAGCAGCCCACGTGTAGGCGTCTAGTGTCATTCGAGGTCTCCTAAGATATCAAGGATATTCATATAAGTGTGACAAATATGACACTGACTTTCCGGCAAAACCATGACCTTTCACTTAATTCTGGTATGGTCAGGTGAAACACTGGAGATCATCTGAAAGGAAAACTGACGTACAGGCTGTTGAATCCTACCCTAGGGAAGCATTCTGGGGAGTTCTCACAAGGGAAAGAAGTTAGAGAGGAGGTTACAGAAATCGTTCTTTAAAAGGTTGCCTATACTAATGCTGAAGGTATTTGAAATAGACCTATGGGTAGGTATCTTCAGTGGTTACATGTTGTCCCAATCTCAGACTCTGCAGGTGAGCTCAGTGTCCAAGCACCCATCAGGACCAGTACAGCATCAATAAAGTGCATAAAACCTAGACAGTTCAGCCTACCCCAAAATGAGATGTTAGGGCTAGATTCTGTTCTCTAAATGAAGGCATCTAGTCATTTCTAGGCACTGTGCGGTACCTTTGCTAGCTTCCACCTTGCTGTAGAAGGAGGCAAATCTTTTATAATTTCTGTGTGTATTGGGTTTGTATGGCAAGGGTTTGGTAATGGGGGGGCTGCAGGGGTGGCTTCTGTGAGAAGCTGCTTGAAACTTCCCCCATGTCTGACAGAGCCGGCTCCAACATGGAGACGCTGCTGGCCAAAGCTGAGCCAATCAGCAATGGTTGTAGCACCTTTGTGATAACATATTTAAGAAGGGGAAAAAGAAAACTGCGCTACTGCAGCAGGAAGAAAGGAGTGAGAATATGTGACAATACACAGACACCATGGTCAGTGGAGAAGGTGGGGGAGGAGGTGCTCCAGGTGCTGGAGCAGAGATTCCCCTGCAGCCCGTAGTGAGGCAGGCTGTCCCCCTGCAGCCCATGGAGGTCCACGGCGGAGCAGATATCCACCTGCAGCCTGTGGAGGACTCCACACCAGAGCAGGTGGGTATGCCCTGAAGGAAGCTGCAGCCCATGGAAAGCCCACGCAGGGGCAGGCTCCTGGCAGGAACTGCGGCACGTGGACAGGAGCCCATGTAGGAGGAAGTTCTCTGGCAGGACTTGTGACCCTGTGAGAGACTCCTACGGGAGCAGTCTGTTCCTGAAGGACTGCACCCTGTGGAAAGGACCCATGCAATAGAAGTTCTTGAAAACCGGCAGCCTGTGTGAAGGACCTACATTGGAGAAGTTCATGAAGGACTGATTCCCATGGGAGGGACCTCACACTGGAGCAGAGGAAGAGTATGAGGAAAAGGGAGCAGCAGAGACAGCGCACAATGAACTGACCACAACCCCCCTTTCCCCATTCCCCTGTGCTGCTTGCAGGGAGGAGGTAGAAGAGTTGGGTGAGGTGGCTGCAGGATGAACTCAGCCAGTCAGGGAGGACTGCACCAGGGGAACCTGCAGGCAACTCCCACACAGTACTGGTGATCACAACACCTGCCTGGCCTTCTCTTTGTCTAAAAGAGAAGCAGCAAGAAGTTGTGGAGTGAAGATCTGTTCTGCTCAACACTGGAAACAATGAACATAGTAGTTTCTTGTAAGAAAAGCCAGTAAGAGCTTGAATGACGAAAATGAGGTAACCTGTTTTACGGATGGGGTCTACACAGCTTGCTGCAGGCTGGTTGGAGGCCTGCTCGATGTTGCGCAACTAGGGGTTCCCAACATGTGAAGGTCTGTGAGACTATCTATACTACCCTCTCTTGATTTAGAGCATTGGCTGGAACAAAGTGCATTGAAAATGATGCTGTACAGAGTGCCAGTACCTTGCTTACTGGGTTCACAACAGACCAGCACTTCCAGGTGCAAAACAGGGAGGGACCTTCTTCCTTTATCTACCCTTGAAGGTGACAACAGGCTGCCAAAGTGTTTTCACAGTCTGTGACTATATTACTAAGTTCCTCTTATTGGCGAGATCTTCTATTTCCATGGCAATTTTGGCCATTTTTCTTGCTTTTTCTAATTTTGCTTTGCCTTCACTTATAGCTGCGTCTCTCTTTGAGGCAATGTCAACAGGAGGAAGCAGTGGTTCTCTGCAACACAAATAGGTTTTGGAAAAGAATCCACATTGGTATGAATTAAGAGGCTGGTGGTAAAAAACTCTCACAACAGAAACAACCACCCCAATAGTTGGGGTTGTTCAGCCTGGAGAAGAGAAGGCTCCAGGGAGACCTTGTTGCAGCCTTTCGATATATAAATGGGGCTTATAAGCAAGATGGAGATAGACTTTTTACCAAGGCCTGTAGTGACAGGACAAGGTGCAGCGTTTTTAAACTGAGAGAGATTAGATTTAGATCGGACATAAGGAAGACCTTTTTTACAATAAGGATGGTGAGACACTGGAACAGGTTTCCCAGAGAAGTTGTGGATGCCCCATCATTGGAAGTGTTCAAGGCCAGGTTGGATGGGGCTTTGAGCAACCTGACCTAGTGAAAGATGTCTCTGCCCATGGCAGGGGGATTGCACTACATGACCTTTCAAGGTCCCTTCCAACCCAAACCATTCTATGATTCTGTATCTGTCATCCCTGTCACATTGCTTGGAATAGTGTAGAAACATGTTGTTTGGCTAGCTGAAACTGATCACCTAAATTTTAGATGTCTGAATTTAGGTAAATTGAATGATATATAAGTTATCTTTCAGAGGTTACATAGGCATCAAAATAGCCACCATGACAAAGTTTCATGTGTCTACAGAAACATCACTGGTTGCATTAGATTGTAGGGTAGCTATAATCCCTACATACTGCAATCATATCAGAACTGGTAAAAATGAGTAGAAACAGATACGCCTTTTATAAAAACAAAGTTTGTGCCTCTCTCTGCTATCAGCCAGGGAGAAAATTACAGCATAATAATAAAAAAAAAAAAAAAAGAACATGCTTGTGACCAGGCTGGAACTGCGAAAATTTCTGGAACTTGGTAAATTTACATCCTGGCTGTGCCACAGACTTCCAGCAGTGCCTTGGACAAATGAGTGAGTGCCAGATCCAAATAGGAAGTGAAAAACACAGCCTCAAATGTAGATTTTCATAAAATATGCTCAGATGTTGCCCAGTCTTAGAAATGCCTTGTGGTCTTACTTTCGCTGTTATGGAAGCACTGGAAATATTAATCTTTTGGAACCAAAAAAATACCTTACATATCTAAGGCCTATTTGAAAAACATATTACTGAATTAATCAATATTGCTAGTGTTAGAATGCTAATCTGTGGCTTCTGTATTGAAAGCATTCCTGTTTATATTTACAAAACACAACAATTTTCTGAGACTCACATTCCAGGGTAATTAAGATATTAATTTAAGACAGCCAGCTAAACATAGCTACTTAATTTGGTAATATTTTGTTCATGGGCCTTAATTATGTTTACATAGTAGATGTTGACAAGTTCATTAACTACCTTTATTTATTCAGCAAGTAGTATGGGAGATCCTGCAATCCATCATGGGTTGACTACATCTCTGAAGAGTCAGTATACACTGTGTCTTTGTTTTCTAAAAGTATATTATTTAAGACTTTTAAAATATATTCATAACAGTTTGGCTTCTGCTGACACAGTTCTTAGTTTCTGTCTTAAATCACCTGTCCTCAAAAACTGTATATCTTTCTAAGACAATAGAATAGTATGTTAATATCATAAAGAATCATTACAGAGTTTCTGCTTATACTATTTTTAATGGACTATACCTTTTTCAGTGTAGCATGATACTGTTGACTTGTTCTAGGCTTGTAGTCTTCTGGGGCTTCCTCAACTCCAAATATTTCAAAGTGTTTTTGCACAAGTATATGCTGGTTCTTTTTCTGGATTTCAATAACAAAGACAAAAACACTGTTAACAAACTATAACTATTTTATTAACATCCTAGAACTAGAATCCTGCCTAACTCTCACTAAGTAGGATGATTAAGGCTAATGATGTGTAGTCTTTGGATTCTTTAACAATACATGAATAAATAGCAATTCTTTACAATGTTTATCTGATTGTATAAGACTTCTATTGTTTAGTTGTATATCACTTTTCTCAGAATAAATTTCCACTTTTTGTTTCCTCTAGATCTTTAGATCACATAGAAAATATTTCAGATTGCACTGTAAAGTAAAAACTAGAAACTTCTACTTAGGGTTTCTTACACTATAAGTATATTTAATAACATATAATATATAATTAACATCATTATTAGTTATATGTTTAGGTAAAACTAATTCAAGCAATTAAATTTTATATAATATTTTTACATCTCTTTCTATTTGATCTTATTTTCTGCTTAATGTGTTCATTTCTTAACTTGTTACTGAATTTTGATAGGCATTTAAGAATTCTATAAAAATGCTGATTGAATGTGTAGAAAGTTATTTTCAATTACCTAATTGAAACATATTTCAGTTTGTCACTGATTTGTATAGTGGACGTAGGATTTTGGCTGCCTAAGTGAGTTACGTAGCTATAAGAGTGGGAGTGCTCTGATCTTCCCTGTTTTCCCAGATCCTCACGATTCATAGGTCATACAGATAGCTCTACTTTCCAATATCTCTTCATGCAGTTTTGCAAGAGGTAATTATAGTCTATAAATAAATTTTAAAAATGAATGCTTATTGTGCACTTAGAACAATAGACCTTACGCTAATCCAACACAGTCATTAGAAAAGTTAAATGTAAAGTGGGAAACTAAGAAACAAATATTTAAGAATATTAATGTCAGAGTAAGACAGCAAGTATGTTGCAAGTAAATATAGAAATGAAAAGATTCAAGTCTAGTTCTAATAAATGCTGATGGTCCAAGGAATGGAATATAAATTCTGAGAGCTGCATACAAGAAGTTATTCTGCAAAAGTAATTTTAATTCATTACTATTGTATAAAATACTGTGTTGGTCTTTATTTATCCACATTTTTCTTCAGTTTTGTTTGCAAAAATGTATTGTTTCCTTTTGCTGCTCTGGGCATATTGCATCAACTTAGGGGCTGAAATTGAACTTTGAAATAATAATGTCTTATATTGTTTACAAATGCATTTGCGTATCACTAACAAAAGAGGCATCTCTCTATGATAGATGAAGGGTACCAGTTTAGCCTTGCATATGGAATGTTGGAGGAGGTTGGAAATCTGCAATTTGGACTGATTACAGTATGTGGAACTCAAAGAATTTTAATTTCTTTAACAATTAACTGCCTGAGCAATGTTCCTACGTCAGCTATGCCAGAAGACAGCTTGTTAATAAATGAACATCCTTTGCATCCCTTCCATTTGACCTTGCAGAACACTTTCCTCTCCAGGAGAATAAGTTACTTGAAGCCTTATCTTTTCAGACATGTTAAGCAGGACTGGACATAGCTGAGTAAACAGAAGAGAGGAAAAGTAGCATAATGAAAATAAACTTTGAGATTATGAGTAGCATCAAGAAACATAAGTAAATCTGTAACCACATTAAAAAAAATGATCATCATATCCATTATGATCCCAAGATGGCTTCCAGCAGTACTAGTAGTATTAATGCTTTTCTCCCCTGCACTTTATTTTCTGATTCTGTGTCTACACTCATTTTTTCACTCGTATTCTCTTTTAATTAGTAGTTTTCTATCTGTGATTGTTTACGATAATACAAACTGGAAACTTTTGTTAATGAGGTCATATTGTTGGAAAAAATAGACAAGCTTCCAGGTACAGAGTTCCATCTTCACGTGTGAAAGTGAAAACTTCACAAAACTGGAAGAGCAGGAAGCTCTGGGTGCAATTTAATTGTTACTGTGTTTGACAGTTTGAAGGAAGATGCCTTGTGTTCTCCTAGTTTAAAATTTTTTTTACAAAGCCCTTGCTGAAGTCTGGTCCCACCCTCCCTTCACTAAATATCTCAGGAGGATGGAAAGACCATTCAGTGATTCATTCACAGTTCATCTTACAGTGCCCATGTCAACGTCAACGAAGCCTCCAAGATGTTCTGCTGGCTAAAAGCCAAAGCTACAGCAGTAACTGCAGCAGCAGCAAGCATTAGGACGATATCTACTGCTCACTTTACTTCTAGGATATCTAGTCTAAGTAAGTTCAGTCAATTTTAATAAAGAAAGGAGAAAAAAAATTAGCTTTGTCAATGTGTCTAAAAGAAACTACAATGTTAATTAGGTCCAACATGATAGCATTGGCAGCCAGTTATCCATATACTATGTTTTAGTTTACAGAGAAGCCCAGCCTTGCTTTCTTCATGTAAGCAGTCCTGCCTGCATGGAACTTCTTACAAAAAGGTGAACAGAATTTGACAAACTGAATGTTGAGCGCTGTAATTACCATGCTTTCAGCATAAATATTGTGTAGTAATCTAAGTAAATATATTGATCTGATTGAAATAAGAAAATAATCTCAAAGGCTGTAAATTATCTTACCTGCAGAAAGCTATCTTTTAACAAGATGTCTCCCAAATATTCTCTTGTCACTCTAGCTTGCAAACTATCTTGCTGGTATATATGAAAAATCAGTATGCTATTCAAACTTTAAATGTTTTGTTTTGCCTAAAAATATCACAGGTAGTTTTTGAAGTGGATATTTTATTTCTTTGTCTCTGGCTCTTTATCTCCTTCATAGAAGAATCCTTGTTAGAATTTAAATAGTGAATAAATATGAATTAAAGAAATCAAACCGAAGGTATGTGAACAGAATGCAAACCCACAAATTATTGATTTGTTTTATATTCCGATAACTATACTTAAGAACAGAATGTTTTAATCCCTGTGAGAGGTATGCTTTTCAGTAAAACAAGTATAATTAATTAATGTGAATACAAGAATCCCTACTGGAAGGAGAGGAAATGGCAAATCACTGAAATAATTAGATTTTAAATTTGAGTACTTTAAACTGTACCCATGAATATGTTCTTTAGAAGGCAATGTCAGAGATCTGAAGACTCCAAGCATGTAATAAAGCAAGTACAATTTAGGACAGGTCCGATAGAGGCTTTATTAACTATGATCATAGTGAGGGAACATTGTCCTCTGTCAAGTGATTGCAGAGACCCAACCTATATACAGTTTTAGATAAAATAAAGAAAAAAAGAGAGAGAGAGACAGGTGAGGAAAACAAATCATTTCAATGTTAACAAAGCCAGGTATCCATCCCAGGGAGGGATGGTCTCCTTAAGTAGCTTACTAACTGCCACACTACTAAGAAGGAATGAAACAGTAAATAATGTGCCAATATGGACAGATGGGTCTTGGTGGAGCCTATAGGAGTGGCACAATCTGTGTTATATTAACTCAGAAGTGGGGAGTGGGAAACCATCACAGACTGTTAGCTTCTAGTTGAAAGGAATGTTCTTTTAGTTAGGATAAACTTCTTAGCCAGACCTCTCAAATCTTAAATATTAATAGTTTTACCACCACAGCAAGTACCTTTTTTCACTAGCAACAAAATAGAATTGGACCTGATAAATGTCCCAAAAATTCTCAAGGCTGGGATCATTGACAATAATAATGAAAATAACAGTGAAACCCCAAAGAAAAATTTTAAAAATTGAGACGTTTGTACAGTGTTTAGCTTCCAACTTTCACTACCGTTAACGAAGATAATAAAATATAGTCAACATCCATTAAACCATTACAGTTTGAAAATGTAGGGGGTTTTGCAGATCAGATTAGCACTGATCAGAAGTGGTTTATTTCTAATCAAAATACTCTATATGAAGTTGGTATATGTAAAGGGCCGCTGGCAATTCCTTTTGATACTCCTTTATCTCCAGAATTGTGATGCACAATATGGTATGATGTTGATATTAATATCAGTTGTCTGCTGAAAGAACAGTAAGCTTACAACAACAAAAGACAGCAACAAAGAGATTTTCAAATGTACAGATGAAGAGACAGCAACAAAGGGGAAACCAACTGTAATAAGGACAAGAAAGGAAAACAGCTTTGATAAAATATGCAGTCTAGGCTAACAGCACTAGAAGGTGATTCTACTTCTCCCCCGCCTCCGTTTATTCCCATTCCTACAGTCCCTGCAGCATCAATTCTAGTCATTTTGAGTAGTGCTTTTTTAAGATTTTAAACAGAAAACAAAGCTGGCAAATTTAGCCTTTACACTGTGTTTACAAAGACATAGTGGAAAGCCAGCAAAAAGTAGTAACCGTCCTTTCATTTTGCCATAAGTTCAAATGATTTTTCAGTAGTATAATTAGCTTTATGCTCCATTAAACAAAACAAAAAATGAGCATCTTATCAAGCAAAATAGTTAAAAAGTATATTCCACATGCATATAGCCACAGACACTCACACCAGATACAAAAAGTTGAATGAAAGACATTAGGCTTGTGGGGTTAATTCACAACATCAGTGTCATCTTCCTGGCTTCCAGGGGCAGGACATCATGTAGGTAGGTATCACTGCTGTCCTGAGCTGCATTTTCATGCTTCTAGGGAAGATACCAGCTGGCTATGAATTGCTGGCTGTACCTAAGGCCACCTCATCTCTGCAGGTGAACTCTGCCAGAATACCCATGGAGAAATAGGCAGCCTGTTCTTTCTAACTGTTGATTGATAAATTAGGGTCCATGTGGCTATGCTAGTAAACTAAATGGCATCTGATCACGGCCTAAGCATTGAGATTCAGTTGTCCATAATAGTTTATCATCATCCTGCTCCTTGGTATACTTTTGGATCATGTCAACAAGCTTGCTTTCAGACAGCTCATGAAACCTCTCTACTTTTTGAGGTAGTACGGATCAGTTTCTTTTTCTGTCAGAATGAATGAGGCAACCTGTTCCAGTAAAAAAGACATTTTTGTTCTACAGATGTGATGTTTGTTATGTCACTTGGCCAGTGAACAGATCTAAGCCATGTGGTTCCATAAATTTCTATGGAAATTCAGATTTTATGCCGTAAAAGTAGCCCCTATTTTTGGAGGGACAGAGATATCAGATGCTTCCCTGAAATCTACAAGGTGCATTAATGATTTTCCACAGACATTCAGTATGTTCAACAGATTATTAATCTCAACATAACTAGAAGTAATTTTTCACAAGTCTTCTCCAGGTCACAGCATACTAGCAAAGAGGAAGAAGAGTGTACATAAATTATTTGGTCTGTCTGCACATACTGGATGGCCCTCTGGCTTATCTATGAAGCTTAATAAGAAAATACCACTAAACTGACCTGAATTTTGTCCTCGTCTTTTTCATACAGAAAATATGAGACTTAGTTATATGATCTGTATGACTGAGAACCTTCGACAGTGTGTGCTTTAAAATTCATACTCTTATTCTACTATCATTTATTAGTAATTTCTAAATTACTAATAATGAAAACCCTCAACAACTGGAATACTCATCACCCTAACATGACAATGCTTCTCTTTCTGTAGACTAAAAAGTAAAAAACAAACAAACAAAACCCCTTGGTTCCCATTTTTCATTCAGAAGACTGGAAAGTAGAGGGAGGATTGAAGACTTTTTCATCTTTTCAGAAGTCTTCCAGTGTCATTTTGGCAATGCATATCCCACAAATGGTTTATGATAATAAAACAAATATGATTTATTTGGCCTGTGTAAGAGTCAGAGAATTAAGAGTATGTCCAAACTAATTCATAAACTTGGAGTTATTTCCTATTGCTTTTTGAATTAAAAGAAATCCCAATGCAGGTGTCATAAAGAGTACAACTCCTAAACATAAAACAAAAAATGGCCAAAAATAACTTAAAAATTGCCAGATTGAAAGTTGCATCTGAAGATGTGGCTTAGGGGGGCGGAATAAGGAATTCTAGGAAGCAGGAGACCAGCGTATGCTAACTTACACAGCTTTTACCTAGTATGCAACTTAATTTACATATTTCTTGGAGAATAAATATTTCCATATGGCAAAGATATCATAAGTTTCACAACTTGAAAGGAAACATTTGTACTGCAGATATATTTGTTATTATAGGTCAATAAGAGAAATGAAAGCAAAAGAATGAAGGGTTCATCAAGTACAAAATAATCTACCATATTTGAGATCACCAAACTTTGATTCATAGAAAATAAAAATAAAATAATAGAAATACAGTCAAGGTTATCTTGACAACCCTACATCTTGTACCAAAAGATTATAACTGGTTTCCCATCTCTGTCTTTTGAAATTTACTTTTTCATGCATATTATCATACTACTGTTTCCAAAAGGTCTGAGGATTATATTTTGGAAACCACGCTGTATTTTTTTTCAGGTAATCAATAAACTCACAAACTGTGGCACACAAAATCAGTTTTAGACATGCATGCTCTTGAATATATGTCGTTCTTCCTCATTACATTAACCTTTTCATATAAATGGCATAATTACGTTATTTTTTGAAACAAAGCATGCATAAGTTAATTTTTTTTTTTTTAAATTGTGGTCTGTAAGTCTTCTGGGACAGACCATTTACTCTCACAGGGAGTCACACTGTACTGCGTGTTATGGACCATGACTTGACAACAAATCTTTACCATTATAAATAAGGGCTTCAAACTTTGGCCTAATAAAATGGAGGATTTTGTTATTACTTACTGTTATCTGATGTATTGTCCTCTTGTCTCAGCCTTGTTCCAGGTCTTAATGTGAGGCTGAGCTACAGTCAAACAAGAACCTAAACAGAGGGTTCATTTGTGAGTTTACATAATTTTTGAATCTTCTGTTTTGGATCATTCTGGTTCTGTTTAAACTTGAAGCTTCCCTGAGACTGCTCTGCTGCCATGGCTCTAATAAGCTTTCTACAATTAATGGACCCCAAAATACCTGTTCACCTTTTTATACAAATACCTCATCCATTCTTACTAAAATGAGACTTGCAAACTCTATGAAACCTAATAACATCTCCATGCCCATAGAATTCTCTTGAGCCTAGTTAAATCAGCTTTATGACAACATTGTGTTAGCAACAAGTTAATGTAAGATTCTGTAAGAATCTAGACTAATTAGCTTAAATAAAATGTCTGAAAACTACTGTGCTGTAGATATCTATAGTGGATTTTCCACACAATATATGCGTATTTGAATGACACTTCTATGAAATACCACACATATATTTTACTTGCTTTTATTTTTCTCCTTCCCTAAGAAAAGCCTGAAGGGAAATTTCGGAGGAATTACCCTATTTTGTTCTTTGTACAGTAGCCAAAACAACAACAACAAGAGAAAAAGAACAAATTAAAAAAATAAAATAAATTTTCTTTTGCAAGTCTATTGTACATACCCACATAGAGACTTTAAGCTACAATAATGAGCTGCAAATAGATTTATTATAACAAATTGAAGAGATTAATGAAAATGGTGATGTACATTTCAGAGATGTTCATTAGGGGAAATAAGCATTCATTCATGATAATGCTGGTGTTAACTTACTTTGTAAATTTCCAAATACATTCTTAAAAGACTGCTGGTACTATCAACCATTTAATAGACTACAGACTTTTTGGATATAAATTATTACTATGTTTTAATTGGTTTTAAAAAGCATTCATTGAATTGAACTGCAATACAGAAGTTCTTTTCAGAATAAAAGTTTTTGTCTTACACAATGCAGAAAGCTGTGTAGGACTTAGAGCCTTTCACTGAAACAAGTTTTTGAGTATTGCTTCTGATGGAAAAAATTTGTCATGGCACATAGGAAACATGAAAACTGAAGAACACAAACACACGCAGGAGAATAAACAAACGTGATCAATAAATATAGCAACTTGTTAAAGATTAAAATAACTGAATCCATTATGTAAGTATAAGTTTAGTATAAGAAAAAAATTAGCAATTTTTTAACACTTATTTTAGAACTCGTCACTAAAACATTTAAATTTCTACATGGTGATTTCCTGAAGGGAAAAAGAATTGCTAAGGCAATATGCAAGATTTGCAAAAAAAAGGACAAATGTTAGGAAACAACAAGGGCAAACATTATTAATGATGTCATACAATATGTCACAGAGGGAGGAACATAACACAGAGCAGTATACTTTTGAATGAAGTATATTTGTCTCAGATATCTGCAATTTGGGATGCAGTTTTACGTACTCTATTCCACCAACAGACTGTATCAAAAGAGGTAGCCATGTCTCCTATTTATGGCCATATATTCCTTTGTACTTCTTTGCACTAGATCTTGAAAGTCTAGAGGGTAAAATTTAAAAATCAATCACTTTGCTTTTGTGGGTTTTTTTCATTACCTTCTGTTAATTGTCAGCTCATCCGATTCATTCTACAGTCTTAAAATAACCACCTCTGATGGAAGGAAGACAGCAGGAACAAGTAGCTACAAGAAGGGTAAAGGAAAGGAAGAAGGGCCACCACTTTCTGTGGTAGGCCACAGTCAGATCTAAAACAACGCAATATTCTACTCCTTGAATAATTTGTAGACCTGTTAAAATGTTTCTCTCAAAATAAATAACATTGCAGTGCTTAGGTAAAGACTAGCAAGAGAAGGCATGCAACAGAAGTGCTTCTGTGCTTGGAGTAATGTGCTGAGCCTATACAAGTCAAATGATTACACAGTCTTACTACTCCCTCTACAGCCAGGGGCGCATTTGATTTGCCTTCTAGTTGGACTTGATATGAAACCTCCTAGTAGCCATATCAGGTTTGTGAAATAAATATGACATCTAGGACTGTGGATGCAAGTGAAACAATCACATGGGGCTACAACAAAAGTGAGCATGAGGAAAAACTCAAAGTACAAGCCATTAACTTGAAACTTTACAGATCTGATTTGGACTTGTCTACAGACATTTATTTATGTGATTGTTCCATGCTGGCCAGTTATCAGTGAAGGAAAATAGTACCTTGATTAAAAATCTGAATCTAGACTGTTTAACTTAAGAAATCATGTTCTTAATACGTGGCAGAAAAAAAAGTTAATTGCCTTGCAAATCAGATTGAGAATAAAAAAATAAACAAAAAAATCCCCCACATAATATTTATTGATTAATGGGGTGCCAAGAAAAGTTGCAGATTAAGTAAAAAGTACAGGAAGTTTTTAGCAAGAATGTCATAAATATTTAAGACGAGCTCAGGCTCCAGACTCCAAATGTCTAACTGTAAGTGTCTGTATATAAGTATTTAAGCTTCCATCACAGAAGTAGGTCTTAGCTGACTTGTTAAAATTTCCTAATTTGCCTTAGTTTCTAGTGCAATTTGAGAGTACACTATCTTGCCTGAGCTCCAGCTGCCAACATGGGAGGGCAGAGGTCAGCTGCAGGTCCAGCCTTATATAGATGTCTCAAATATCCTAAGGAGTTTCCAATGAAATTTGATACTGATGTTTGCCTATCAGAAACTACCCTCTAGTTAAAAGTGTTGGAATCTGTATCTCACTTTAAGGTAGATGTCTACAGTTGGTCAGATGAATAGCTCTCTAAATCAATGAGCTGCCAGCACTAGCAAACTGAATCCCATGACTAAACTTAAAAGCCTGTAGTCTCAAGCTGAATCCAACCTGTAACATTTCAATACCTAAGTTAGTGCAGATGAATCCTGTTCTAAATCTTCCATAATGAGGGAAAAGGGAATGGTATAATGTTCTTTCTATTCTAGGCAATTGCAATGGTATTGTTTGTCCTATTTGTTGGAAAGCTGTAGAAAGAAAGATATACCAAGTGCATTGAGAGACTTTTTTTTTTTTTAATATGATCTCAAATTTCAGCATTTTTAACAGATATGTTACCAAAGTACAGCAAGGAATTAGTTGTCTTCAGAAGAGAGAGATGACCACACAGAAAGATTGACAATTGACTGAAGGAGGCTTTGCACTTCTGTTTAGACATCTTGCAGAAAAAAGGTAGCAAGAATGTCATTGTTTTGTTCAAGCAACACTGAGGCATAGTAAGGTTAATCAGAGAGTCACAGCAAAACAGTTTTTTCAGTATGCATGAATATCACCCACCAAACTTTCTCTAAGTCTAAAGTTCAAGAGAATACACTATCTATTCCAGTAGTGCTCGTATCAAAGATTCAGTCATTTGAAAATAAGCAAATAATTCAGAGACTACTTACATGCTTTGGATTCAGGCCAATGCTGTGAGCTTAGAGATTAAGGGGAAGAAAACTGTATCAGGCAACTGTATCAAAGTGCAGTGACTCTTTTCTTCAGGGACAGCTATTCTTTCTTTTTGCTCATGCTCGTTGCCCAGGCAACAGCTTGTGCAGCGATCAGTCTTCACCAACGTAAAGCATTAGCATAAAACTGTACAGATTTAGCATTAAATAGGTACAGGCTTATGGGTTTGCAAGAAAATTTGTCTTCTCATGGCTTCTATATTTGTCATCTTTCTAAAATGTACTGTAAGCAAAACTGACCTCAACACGGGCCATCCTTAAGGCCTCTGCAATGTGAACAGACTCAAACTGGGATTTAAGGGATGCAAAAACATTGGGCTGAGTTCCTGGATAGTTGAGGAGAAGAGCAAGTGTAACTCAACGCAGCTAGTGAAGATTATTCTTTTCTTATTCAACTTATTCACCCCTTATACCAATGTTACAGGAAATAATCCCAGTGTAGACAATTTGTGGATACAGGTGCAAATGAAGAGATTACTTTTCTTTTAAATTTTCTCTCTCTTACTTTTACACTTGCTCACGTATGAAACATTCTCCTGTTGGATCTGACATGCTGGTGTCCTCTCAGGCTCTGGGCACTCCTGGGTGTGTAGCATTGAAGACTTGGAGTCAAGCTCCAGCATTGTATATGTTTAGATTCTTATCCTAAGGGAAAAGGAGGACAGAGGAAATGGCACAGAAGGAAAAGAACTAACTTCACTCAATGATGTACACCTACAGCCAATCCTTTACTTCTACTTTGTACTGCCAGAATGGCATAAAGTGTCTGGGGTGGGATCTGACCCTAAATACGTAACTTTGCTCACTTCCTCAGGTCTTGTGTCCTGAAATACGCTGCTGAAATTACATATCATTTTGTCTGTGCATGTAGCCAGATACTTAGAAAGATAGCTTCCACATTTTTCCTGATCAGCACCTTCTGAACTATAAGAAAAAGGTTGCTGGTTGGGGTCAAAAAAACCCACTTGACAGATACAGTCTTAAACATAAAGGCAGGATTATTTTTTCTTCCTGGCCTTGCTTACATGTGTCACAGCACACAATCTCTACCCCCTTCATATTAAAAGGACCTATGTCTCAGCTGCCCAAGGCTCCCTGGATCACTGTGGACATCTGAAATTCCTTCTGTACAATGCTACTTTCAAAACTACACTCAGTCTAAAGTCAAACTCTTTCAAGATTTGAACTAGGCATAAAATACATCATTCATTAAAAAAAGCAATAAATGATATAGTAATAGAATACATTCTTACACAATTTCTATCTATAGCCTTTTGACCACGTTTGGGCTCAGATACAAGTCCTCTGGAGCATCTATTCAATATTCTTCAGCACATGGCTTTCCTTTCAATCACTTTTCTCTGCCTTTAACAGGTCCTGCATGCAAAAAAGAACTTTTTTTTAAAAAAGAAAAATAACCACTTCTGGGTGTGTTTTCTTCTGAGATGTACCTAGGAGACTAGTTGACTCAGCATCTGTTGTTCATTTCATTTAGCTTTAACTTTCAACTTGTTTCACCTGTGTATATCTCTTTTTATAATTTATGGGGTGAACTGATTGCAGATGCTGCTTGATTTAGGAGTATCCTGTCTGCCAATAGGCTAGAAACTTATTTCTCCTTAAATACTTTATTTAGAAATTGCTTGTTTAGTCTTTCTACAAGGCAAATTTGGAGATACTTCAATCATTTAACACTGTCAATGCATAATGCTTAGTATTTATTTTGAAAGTGTGTATGTAAAGCTCACAGCCAGATCAGAAAGGAAAATGGAAACTCACAAAATCCACTTCTGCTCTCCACTCCATTTGGTGATGAAACTAGAAAAGTATTGGTACAGAGAGCTTTGTTGGCAAACTGACCTACCTCAGTTTAAAAAACCTATTATTTAAAGTTATTGTATACAAGCTTAGGTTTTCAGCAGTAGGTCTTCCAAAGAGGTTCCTAGATGAAAATGTGTTTTGATCTTGCAGATGAAATTATTTTCAAGGAAAGAAGATTCTCCATGGATCCCAGGTGTTCCTGGCTCCCTTGTATGGGAATGCTAAGAAACAGCATGCTGACAAACCTGCCAGAAACTTTCATGCGAGACTGTTGAGAACTGCAGCAACACTAATGGATAAACTGAAATAGAGTATCTAGGCATCTACTATTTAACACTGGAGTCAATAAACTAGGACAAGTTTTAACACATCTTGGCATGACCAGGAAAAACTGCAAAATCATAGGGGATTCTTCTGCTATTCAGTTATGTCTTTCTGGAGCTCCATGAGGTGTATAATAAAATCTGCCTTTTATGTTATGCAATACGGATCATTTAGGGCTCCAGGACTCATCGGAACAGATGTCTCCTAGGCAATTTTGTGCAGCCTGATTGTCCAGAAAAATGGCCATCAGTGAAATTGGCAGATACTACCAAATATTTTCTGTCTTCTTATTAAGAAAAAAATGTTGTCACAGAAGTAATTTTATCTTATTTGCTTACAAAGTCCTTTCCTGTGATATGTTTAACTAACGACCATGTTATTTTATCAGATTAAGTTTTCTCTGTGTGCTGGTTTTGGCTGGGATAGAGTTAATTATCTTCATAGTATCTAGTATGGGGCTATGTTTTGTATTTGTGCTGAAAACAGTGTTATAATACAGGGATGTTTTCATTACTGCTGAGCAGTGCTTACACAGAGTCAAGGCTTTTTCTGCTTCTCACCCCACCAGTGAGCAGGCTGGGGGGTGCACAAGGAGTTGGGAGGGGACACAGCCAGGACAGCTGACCCAAACTGACCAAAGGGATAACCCATACCATAAGACATCATGCTCAGCAACAAAAGCTGTGGGAAGGAGGAAGTGGGGACATTTGGTGTTACGGCATTTCTCTTCTGTCCTGGTTTCAGCTGGGATAATTAATTGTCTTCCTAGTAGCTGGTACAGTGCTATGTTTTTGAGCTAGGTATGAGAAGAATGTTGATAACACTGATGTTTTCAGTCATTGTTAAGTAACATTTAGACTAAAGTCAATGATTTTTCAGCTTCTCATGACCAGACAGCAAGAAGGCTGGAAGGGCACAAGAAGTTGGGAGGGGACACAGCCAGGACAGCTGACCCAAACTGGCCAAAGAGGTATTCCATACCATGGGATGTCACATGTCATGATGGGAGCTTTTTGGTTTTCCAGTGTTTTGTCTGGGATCTCAAACCCTGGCTATACTAAATTTATATGACAATTCACAAGCCCAGATTAAAGTTTCATCCCACCTTTTGAAACAATGAAACATTAAATCCATTCAGAGATTGCAGTAATCAAGGTAGAATTTCTCTCAGAATAATTCTCTGCTTGAGTGTCTCCCTCATAGAGCTGGATAAAATGGAGACTTGCCTCTATTCGAGCTTTTAAAAATGCCCTTAATACTGAGAGTTAGCTGGCATTTTATTACAAAAATACCAAGAGAAACCAAACAGTTTTCATATTCAGAGGAATTTTTTTTATTTTCTACTTATGAATAAAACACTATTTTATAGTTGTCTTTTATCAGTATGGGATTCAAATTGCATTAACAATTGATGCTTATTTGGTGAAATGAAAGCAAGCTTGCCAAATATAATGGTGGGGTATTGTTTTCTCTGGCCAGATGCTTTTTGTTGTTAGAAGCATCAGCAGGATATTTGCAAAGCAGTTGTGGCAGAATCAATATCTTTAACAGAGAAAATACATACTGAGCAATAAATTGGGCAAAATATTACACTACAATGAATGGGGGCTGATATGTTTGCTGCTAAGTCTCAACCAATGCATGCTTATGCACCCTATCAGAAAGCTTGCCCATATGAACGCAAAACCACTTTGTTAGAAAAGCACACAAGCTCAGCACAGGTAGCCACAAGTTTTCAGTAAACATGTAACAATAGGCCTAGTGTCTCTCTTGGTCATTGAAGACAAGTTTGTGAAGTGCACTTTCCACAGTGTCAATGATGATGTAGCTGGGAGCCAAACCATAAAAGGAGCTATCTCTTAATGAAGTAGAACAGTGGGAAACCTTGAGAAGGGCAGAACCTTGGGAAAGTTTTAGATAAAATGTTACCAGTCCTTACATTGTTTTCTGGGAAAAAGAAAAAAAGGAAAGCTTTCCTTTATGCTTTTCCTGTTTTCACAGGAATGGTGATCCCTAAATGTATAGAACCAGAAGATTTCTTAAAGGTAATATGGTTTTGTCACAAGCCGTGCTGGACAGACCAGGGAGGGGCCGTGGCGAGTTCGGAATTCCCTGGGGCCGAATGAAGGTGAAACGACACCAAACGACCGGTCGAACGTTTCGCTGACGGCAGGAGCAGCCTGAACGCGGGCGGCGTTAACAGCAGGTGGCGGGGTTTCTCACAGCGGGAATTGGCGCGAAACCCCCTCGGCAGCCCGTGTGACCCGCGGTCACCCTCCCTCCACAAACACACCCTGCGGGCCTTGCTCCTCCGGGGAGCAGCTCCGGGAGGAGAATGAGGCGAGCCCTCCCGGCGGGCCAGGAGGCTCAGAGCGGACCCCCTGGCTTTCCAGACTCCCTCTCGGAGAGGAGCCCGGCGGCGGCTGGAGCCACTCCGAGTCCCAGACCTGGTCAGCGGTTGGTGTCCAGAGGGATGAGGTGGGGGGTTATGGGGAAAGCAACGAGAAAGCTCTCACCGGCCCTGGCTCCGGCGCTGCTCCCCTCAGCCCAGGGGTCCCGTCCCACAGGGCATGTGCAGGCGGGGCTTCAGTTCGCGCCCTTTTATCCTCTCCTGGCCCCTCCTTCGGGCGGGCACTCGAGCTCATTAGGCTCATTAGGAGTCACGGGCTTTCAGAACCTTCGGGAAATGGGTCGGCAGGCTTGGGGAGTAGCTTCTCTCTCCCTGCAGACGTGGCCGTTGTTTGATCTTTGCCCGGGCGGGGCGAGCTGCCCCGCTCAGAACCGGGAACTGCGCACCCTCGGCTCGGTCTCCGCCTTCTTCACCTGCTGCTCAGCTCGCCGTTGTGATGCAGGTGCGTTGTTACGGAGAACTTGCCCCGCCATAGTGTTGGAGACATTAACTCTTTCAGTCCTTCATATGTGGTGTTGCTATGCAGCCTTGCAAGCCAGTTGCATTCGCGAAAGCCAGGCCCGGTCTCTGCCCATCACAACGGGTGTCTGAGGGGTTAACTCCATCCAGTCTCCCACAGGTTCCTCACTCCAATAATATAATGTTTATTATTTCAATGCTTTATGTAGCAATACCAAAGGCAAATCCTGCTTATCTGAAATAACACTAAAAAGGAGAGTGAGCTCTGATATATAGGGGATTATTTTGTTCAGGACACAGGGATCAAAGTACTGAGAGTTGATGTATGTGAAAGACAGAGTCCATGAGAGATCTGTGAAGGGGTGGGAGGTCTGTGATTCTCTCTGCTGATGAGTTGAGGGACTGTTGAGAGACTTTTTTTTTTTTTTTTTAAGGTCAAACAGTAGTCATGAAGACTTGTCTGTGAAGGGACTCCAATATCTGTTTTCTTTCCATGAGAGCTTTGAAAACCTGACTTCAAAAGATTGACCCCTCAGGAGACATACATGACTTACTGAGCTTCTATGTGGCCTATGAAAGTCACATATATTTGAGGGAGAATAACACAACCCAAACTGTTCTAGCTGAGGGAAACAGTATATGCCTAAGTATGATATGAGAAATAGTGGCAGACTAATGAAAGATCCTGGCAACAACTTTCCCTTTGGGATGCACATCCTGGACAAAGAAGAGACACACAGCAACACATAAGGGTTTGTGCTTACATTCATTTTTCTGTAACTTCAACTATTTTCTTAAGGACTTTTTGCCACTAAGAAGTTTTAGGGCAGTTATGTGGGAATAACTTTTTTTTTAAGTTGGTACAAATATATTTTTTATATGCTGAAAATATCAGCTTTTGTTGAGTAATAAAACACTAGCTATGATGAATTTTTTCCTAAGTTTTGTTGGATCAGAACCCTTCTGAGATTTCACTGTCTCTCATATTTACTTTTACCCATAGGGAATTTAATTGTTACACTTGCTTGTAGGTTTCCTTTATTTTGTACTCAATCTAATTTTGTAGTCATTTAAGTGCTGGCACTCCTAGCTACCTAAATGCATTTCTCTGCATATTTAATAATTGTACCATGGATGACATGCTTTATGGATGTGATACTGTACAAACACTACTGATTCCACTTGTGGTGAACCTTGTGTTTTGTGAGCGTTGTTTGGTGTGCAATGCTTTTCAACCATGTAAAAATCTCCCCACATTCAAAACTTTTCTCCAGTACTTTCATTATCCAATATGTTTTTCTCCTTTTTTTGATAATTGATCTTTATTATAGCAGATAATTGATCTTTATGAGTATTGCATGACTGAAAAATGGACCTAGGGTAACTGTTCTAAGACTTACTCTGTAGTACCATCCCTTTTCACATTTCTAGTCCTTCCCTTCTGCAAGTAAGGTCACACTGATCCAATTGGCAGCACCTTTTTTCTCTACCATGCTACGGATAAGATAGCTGGAGACAAAAAAAATTGTATGTCAGTGTGGGAGCTAGGATTTTCTTTACAGAATTAAGAAAAAGAATTTGTAATCTATGATACATGGGCCCCCCCAAAAAAAGAACAGGCAAAAGAAAACCTGACTATAACTAAAAGTTCTGGGCTCACAGTTTCAAGGAGGTAGACCTTTTCTACTTTAAGTCACATAACATCTGTCTCCCTGGAGTCTTTTCCCAACTGTGACCCTCTACTTTTCTTTCCTGATGTGATATTTCTGCATAATTTCCTTTATACACAGGGTTCCAACTATTTTTATGTAAATGACTCAGAGTTCTCACTTTTCACTTCTGACCTCTCTCCTCTGTTTAATCCATCATCTATCACCTCCATTTTAACATGGTTCGTAATGATGTTCCTATTTTCTTGCAATAATCCTCAGGGTGACTGCTGAAAATAGGATTATTCATATGAATAAGGCAATAGGATTTTAACTTTGAGCTCTTCTGTCTGTGTTTTGAATCTGAGAAGGACAAAGTGCCAGACTGTTCCAATCAATGAGTTGCAATATTGTTCTGTAGCTCATGCAGCTCTATACATTTTCTTTCCTGTTAAATATTTAAAGAAAATATGCAAGGCACTATCGTACATAAGTTACAAAGAATCTTATACTCATTTGGTACAGACTTTTGCTACTGCATAAAACCAGGGCATATAATCTTTTAAAGAAATCCATTGAACTTTCCTTCTTTTTTTTTTTTTTTAAGCCCATATTTCTCACAGAGAGAGTGATTTTCAGAATCTCATTTCTCTGACTAATGTTAATTCTAATATGTGATCTAAATTTATTCACAGACATCTTATATCTATTTATTTTGTGTCTATATTGTCCCATAGCCTAATCTTATTCCTAGTGCTAACATTTGAGTCAACAACGTGGTACAAGGTGCCCCAGGGTCTTTAGAAGCACAGTCTTAGCAGCCGGAATTGTTACCTGAGTTAAATGCACAGAAGTATAGCACTCATCCCCATCTCAGCACCGAATCATAAAAGCAGCCCTGGGTAGTGGCAGGATCACACACACATATTCCTCAGCAGTAATTGCATGGTAACCAGCAGTTAAATCTACACATCTAAATATGGTTAATGATTCTGATCCCCCAGGGCAAATAGTGCAGATGGAGTTGTAGCCGCTACCTTGACAGCAGGCTGCCATACCCACACTATCTAGTGCTTATGAAGTACTCCTGTGAATTAAATGCCTTGGCCCTGTTGGCCTTGTGTGGTGGCTTAGCTGTTATTTTTGGGGGTGCTTTTCTTGCAGTTGAAGCTGTCTGGAATATTGTGAAGGCTGTGTTGCAATTCATTAGAGTGGTTATTTTTAAACCATAAAATTGAAGGTATATGCCACTTACCAGACAGTGTAGCATCAGGGCATGTGATGGTGTTCAAAGCCTGCTGGGATGTTAAAAGACTTCAGAGCATAGTGTATTTGAGAAACACTGAAAGCTGGAAGCAGTCATTGCACTTAATTGCCACCAGAACTACATCTGAGTTTTATTCTAAAACAGTCCCAAGATTTGCTCCAAAAGAAGCCCTGGGAGTGAATTAGCACTTCTACAGTGCTATTCATTGGGTGTCCAGGACTGAGGAGCAATCTGCACTAATTAAAGGCTCAGAATCACCGAGAGAGTCTACCATATTCTCTCAAAGTGTCCTGTCAATGAGCAAAATTATTTGTTATCAACAAAGGGGACAAGCTACAGTTTGTCAGACCAACATAAAGCAGTTCACAAAATAAGGTCCTTAATCATGGTGAACAGTCCATACCATCAGAGTTTCAATATCTGCTGTCTGCATGTTCAGAATCCAAACGAACCATGATCCATTGACATTTTGAAGGACAGCAGTGCTCTGCATAATCACAAAAATTGCTGAGTTTGGGTAACTATTACTATATGAAAGATACCATAAAGAGATAATTTGGAACCCAAACACAGAAGAGAAACTTGATGATCTTAATGAGTATACTGATGATACAATGTGCTACATTTACAGTGCTTGTTGGAAGGTCTGATCTACCTAGTCTAAAGCAAAATCACACCACTTGTCTCACCTCCCTTTTCTTTTCTTAGCCTTTTCATTAGTTACTATTTCAGGTGTACTACATTTTGAAGTGGTTTTAATATGTACCAATGACTGGTGTATATATCTATATCTATCTGTATCTATATCTAATCTCAGTCAACCACATCTTTGCAAGTTTCTTCTATTATTCTAGACATGATTCAATTTCTGAGGCATCAATGATAAGTCATACAATGTTTTACTATAATTTTCTGAACTCTTGATTTTTAAACATTGATGACCACAGTCCTTTGAGAAGTTTAGCTTTAGTTTTTCTCATTATTATATTCATTCTTTTTTTTCTAATTAGCTTGTCCTTGCATTTGTAACTAGTTCAGAAAATTTGCCATGTTTTTACTAGTTTCCATTTGGAGTTATACTTATTTTAGGAATACCCCTTCTGGGGATCTTTTAAAAATTGAAAAGTTTAGAACCTCTATCATTAGGTTGCCTTCTGCAATTACATCTTTATTTCAAGGAAATACTAGAATAAGACAAAAACCCAGACAAACTGTTCAATACATGAATAACTTGAAGAATCATTTCCTTTAAAATTATGATGGCTGTTAAAAATATTAAATTCTTCCTAGTCCAAGAAAAACATAAAAGTGAAATGTATTAATTGACTGGGTAGAAAGAACACCTCTGCTTTGATTTAATGATGGAAAAGTTAATGATTTTTATGTGTTACTAGATTTATTTTGAAAACTTGGAAGGAATCCAATCAGAAATGAACAATGTGTTTCACATAGTAAAGAAGTAACTGTCAAAAAATTGATTTTATCAGGACAATTACTTTCTAGCAAACACACTTCAGCATAGTTTTATTTAAAAGCTTTAATGAGAGAGGGGAGATATTGCTACATTTGGGGAAAAATATAATGCTTACAGTTTAGTGAGATCTACAGCTGTGGGATATATGCTTTCTTAGAATAAAACTTCATTCTGAAAAGTAACTAATTTTACGTGGTGAAGGAAAAACTAGTATAAAGTAATTCAAAATTTTTCTTTAGTCAGAAGAAAAAAAATAAAATTTTATTCCATTAATTATTATCAGTATTTATTTAATATTAACTCCCTTCATCCATCACTTAAGTCCTATGTTCCTGTTTAAGAAGATGATACCCGGTTTGGGAACATTTAAAGGATATCTTTTCTCTGTTTGTTTGGTTGGTTTGTTTTTACCTTTTAGCTTGCCCATTTTCTTTCTTCTCTTTCCATCTTCACTGCATATCATATTTGGAGAACTGACCAGGTAAGTGATAGTTCATTACAATATTTAAATTTTACAGTTTAATTTTGTAATTTAAAATTGCAAAATTTCAGTTCTAGTACAGCTTAATTACATAACCGTATAATCATAGAATAATTTAGGTTTGAAGGGACCTTTATGGGTCATCTAGTCCAAACTCCTGCTCAAAGTAGAGGGGAAAAAAGTCCATAACCAGTCAAATTCTAAATATCTCCAAGGATGGAGATTCAACAGCTTCTCTGGGTAGCCTGTTCCAGCATTTGAGTGCCCTCAAAATAGGAATTCTTTTCTTATAACTGATCAGGATTTCCCTAGCTTCAACTCAGGAGCACTCCCTCTTTTCCTTCCGCTGTGCAAAGCCAAGAAGAGTTTAGGTCTTTCTTCCATACAACCAGTCACTAGGTGGTTAAAGATGACAAATACATCCACATACCACACTGCCCCTGACCCAGCCTTCTCCAGGTTGAACACAGTTCCTTCATCATCCCCTCCTGTATTATGCCCCAAATATCTAACCATCTTGGTGGCCTTCTGCTGACTTGCTTCAATTTTTCAGTCTGTCTTTTGTAACTGAGAGGCCTAAGACTGGACACAGCACAGCAGGGGCAATCTTATAAATTTCTAATAGAGTAATCCTTGCTTCCTTCAACCTGCTGACTCTGTTTTTGCCAGTGCAGCCCTATAAGAGGTTAGCTTTGATCTCTGCAAAGGTACATTGCTGACTGACATGTCACTTGTCCACCAGGATCACCTGGTCCTTTCCAGCACAGCTGCTTCATCACCAGTATTCTCTGAGAGCAAGATAATCAACTTGATGTATCCTTTGGCTGCATCTCAGCTGACTGACCAGAGCCTGCCCTGAGGCTTTGATGTCTCTGTTATTCATATCAAGTTTTTTGAGTATGCTGCTTCCCACTGGCTGCACATTTGTGTTTCCTTACTTTGGAAACAAGTCACTAGGGGACTATACGGGAATGGTGCATCACATCCTCAGGTTGTGTCTGAGTCGTTGGCTGTGACATGGCCTATACTAAATAACTTGAAAGTGATAATAAGTTCAATCATTTAGGTGAGATCTTTGACTTGAGCATATAAATGATCTATTATATGCTGTAACACAGTAAAATGAGAAGGACTACAAACAATTAAAAGCTTGTCAGGGTTCCCTAATAACTTAAACTTCTGAAAATAGATTAAATAAATCAGAAATGGGGGTAGTTTGCATAAGATTTTGTTTATCTTATTTTTATCTAAGACAAAAATGACAATTCATTTTTGTTTTCAGAATGGTTTTATGTATGCTTTGACTCCCTTTTCTGAAGAAGTTTAGAACAGAGGTGATTTAACAGCACCATGTACTGAAAAAGAGACTGCTTACGGATTTAAGTCAGAATAAGTTGTCTAAATTATATTCTGTAGCTACTGCCTGTAGCTGGGACACTGAAGTCAAACTTCTTATCTGAGAAGAAAAAGTGGGGGGTTTTGTTTGGTTGGTTATTTGTTTTGGGGTTTTGGGGTTGTTTGGGGTTTTTTTGTTAGTTTGGTTTGTGTTTTGGGGTTTGTTTTGTTGTTTGTTTGGGTTTTGGTTTTTTTTTTTTTTTTTTTTTTACTTGCTGCTTTATAGATTGTCTAGGGGTAGCTTGGAGAGGTCAATTCTAGGCTTGCATCAGACCAAAATGTTAGAACCCATCACTTTTAAGTTTTCACAGGTGTCCTGATTTTCTGCCTCATGAAACTGGTCTGCATGGATATGATACTTCCTGTGCTCTCACTGCTTAGCATAAACACAACATAACTAACTGATTAATCTATGCCTACCTTCAGGAGAACATTTGTGACACCTTTCAGTACTGTTTGTGCTTTTTAACAACTCTTTAGTATGGTACCTGCTAGATTCTCAGTTAAGGGAATCCTCCTACTCCTCAAGGACACTTTTGCATTTGCATTTAAAAGTTAGTGAATAAAATTCATAAGGAAAATTGGAAGAACATACCAGACACAAGCACTTCTCCCTCCCAAGACAGTCTCTTTCGCATTAGACTACAAAATCAGGCTTCCTCTTGCTTAGATTCTCTCCTACCCAATAAATGTTATATTCTTTTCTGTGTAATGGTATAGCTACAGCAGAGAGTACTTCCTAATGTCTATCTAAATTGGCTTCCAAAATTGTTAAAAAAGCCCATGAATTCCCTCATATCATTATGTGCTAATTGCACAGCGGTGTTAGAAGCCTCTACTAAAGATAAACTGCATTGTATTTTTTTTTTTTCCAGACATATATTTGAATAAGAATTAAAGCTTTTCACTACACATTGCTTTCTGCTAAGATGTAACCTTCAACAATCAGGTGAAAATTCATTCAAAAATCTATGGAGAGAAAAGCAATGAAGAAAGGTGTGGTAGAAATTGAACTAGCATGTCTGTTGTATGAATACAGTAATTTAGTATGTCTCTCCATCATTATGATTCACTGCTGTTTCTTCAGCTTTTAATAATACCAGAAGTGGAACACATGCCACTAAATCTGGGATTCACCTTCGCGATAGAAAGAATGCTTCAGCCACTGGGTTTTATTTGCAGAAACAGAGCTACTTGCCTATGGTATAGATACCTTAGAATCAAAGAGAGAGAAAGAGACTATGTAACCAAACTAGATAGTTAGGGCTGTCCGCTATTATGTTAAAACAGGAAAGAGCATAGCTGGTGGAAAAGGTTTGATTACAGAATTGGTGGGGAACTTGCAGAGTAGCCTGATAGGTATTGGATAGTCTGTAGTCAGTATGCAGAGTTAAATGTGGATTTTGAGAAGGGAAAAAAAAAATATACTATAAAAGCAGATAATTAATAAAGAATTTATGAGCTTGACTGGCATGGCAGTATTAATGAGGACTTGCATTAGTGCAAGTGAGATCAGAATCTTGTGATTACACTGAAAGTCAGTGAAGTCAATGTGCTTTCTAGTAACAATGCACACCAGCTTTACAAACAGAGGTCAATTAAACTGGTAAGTAGGCTTTCTGTTCTGAATTTTGCATGCCGCTGTAAAGAAATTTATCTTCAGGACTTCCGAACTTCTTTTCATTGCCTCCTATTAGAAATATTCCAAACTGGTTTTTATAAAGGCAGAGGCAAATTCAGTTGTCCTTAGCTCATTAAAAAGAAGGAATGAAATCGCTATGTCACATTAGACATCCCTAAAGTATAATCTAACTCAAAAAAAAAAAAAAAAAGCAACCAAAAAAACCCCAACCAGCCAAACAGAAACTTGTAACACCATCTGCTTCATTATGCCAATTTAACTGTATGGCAGAAAGCCACTTTGCCTTTTGCACGAGAAAGACATGCTTAGAATTAGTATATGTTCTTCCATTTTTCTATAAATCCTCCTTCCTCACACACATATAAAAGCATAGCCTAATAAATATTAGGTTGTTTTTTTAAATCTGCACAATCATCTTACATAAACACTTATATACGAGGGCTTGCTATGCCTATATATTTTTTTTTAATTACATAAAGCTTATTTTTAGCTACTTTAATCATACTGAGAAAATGGTATTATGACTATGAAAATTATTTGCGCATTCTTGGGACTAGAGAATGATTTTTCAGATGATTACACATGATTTCATTATATGGCTCCTATTAGTCTATTGATTAGGGACAGCTGGTCCTGCTGGAGACATAAGTTGCTTTAAACACCAAGAAGCTTTGGATTTCTAAAACTGTGTCTTATTGGAATACCAGCTAAAATAGGGTGACTCTAAAAATCAGATCTACTGGGTAAAACAGAATAAAATAAACAACTGTCCCTGCTATTTTTGCAAAGCTGATTATTTCCTTGAACAATGAGTCTGATATTTTATTCCCAACTATGGAATAAATGACCTTTGGGATTTTACTAATTTCACCCTCTTTTCACTTTCTTTGAGATATGGCTTTGAGATATGGCTTATTTCCTTAATCTTCTCCAGTGTTGTCTTCTGCTCCACTCATGCTTCAGCCTCTTTGCTCCTGGTGTCTTCCTCTCTACCTCCCCAGAAACTTCCTCCAGTTTAGCATTGTCTTTTATATCAATAAAAGGGCTTGTGATTTCTGTCAACTTCTTTTTCCCTTCACAAGTTTTCACCAAAGATGAAACAAACTTACATTAGGAGACTGTAAAGAAACATTTTTTCTTTCTACTGGTCAATTATACTCTTTAAATACAAAATAATATCCACTTAAAATAAACTGTAAGCAAATATATATCTTTTGGTACAACATGAAAAGAGTTATTCATGCCTCATATGAATCTATAAGCAGGAAATAGGATTAATATAGTTGACCCATTATTGACTGCTAGTTGAGATCAGACATGATGGTAATCAAGCATATTAGGATAAGCAGGAAGATCTGGAGAAACTGCTTGCAAGGAACCCAAAGTTGTCTTAATTTAGTGGCTCTCATGATTAGGATAGGGTAGGACAGGACAGGACAAGGCAAAATAAGATTACACTTCCTTTGACTTTTACAAAAAGGTGATAATGAACATTAAAATACTCTAAAAGCAAAAAGAAAAAAGAATAAGTATCCTAATATAAAAAATAATGGGCATAACATGAAACTGAGGACCAATGAAGAAATATGTTAGGTTGATTGTGTTAATACTATTATAAAGGTAGAGTCAAGCAGACTCAGGACCAAGGAGGTATAAACCCTATCATCAACATCATCATCCTTCTTCCTCCCAGTGAGGAACTCAGGATGCTGATGGCTTACTGTAGGTTCCCTCATGTTTCTTGAAGAAGGCTAGAATTGTTGACCTTAAGACCCAGAGGAGCAGTAGAAGGTTTAGCCTAATGACAGAGAGAAAACATAGATACTGAAGAGTATAACTTTTATTATTAAGATCTTTTTTCCTTTCTAATAGAATTCTTTTTGTTGTTTTGGTTGGTTTTCTTTTTTAACCTTTTTTTTTTTTTCCCCCCAATATATGGTATTGGTCTAATAAGAACTTTTTCATCAAACTGTTAAGATTTCAATTAGACTAGCAATAAGTTGTTGGTTTCAAGCATGTCTGCTCCCTTTTTGCCCTCAAAAAACTGTGTGTGTAAAAAATGAGAAGGTAATTTTTTAAGCAGAGTTATTTTGCAGGTTTCTGAGGCTAATTCACTTTACTGTGAATCAAAAATCCTTAAGCACTCTTCTATTGCTATTTAAAGTTCACTTAAAGTCTTTAAACGATAAATACTGTGAAATGGTTAGAAACAAAATAGGTTTCATTACACCTTTCTTCTTAAATTATCCCACAACACTACAGATTCTAGAACCAATTGTGCAATTCTGAGCAGAATACTGGTCAACCAGCAACTCTGATTGAGGTATCTAGAGTGCAATTGCTTAAATTGGAATTTAGCCAGGACACAGGCTGTATACGGAGGGGTTAAAAGATGGAATTTTGGTCCATGGATGAACACTGGGGGAGAAGTAGATAGCCAAGAAAAACGCAGTCAGCACAGAAAATGGATGGCTTTTTGCCCGTTTCTTGGAATGCTGACCACGGGGATAAGAGAGCTGAGCAATACTGGGGGAAGATGTGCAGCGGGCTGTTGCACAGTACAGCTGTGAGTATGGTCGGCATGTGACTGCTGGATTATGACAATATGCCGCGTGTACAAAGCCCATGAACCAATAGACAGGGTAGCTATGGCTCGTGCAGCGCACCTGGCAAGTGAGCGCATGCGTCATAGGCTCCCTATGTTACAATCAAGGCATGTTTTGGCACCCGCTGGCCACGTGTGCCGAAACCCGTTCCTCTGCAAATGTACAAATACCGGGATTTCCTGAAGAGCATCGGGCTGGTGTACGGCAAGGCCACCGTTGCCTCTGTGGGGATGCCCATGTAAAGCTGGCACCTACCGACTGCTGGGCTGAGCTCACGGCACAAGACAGCACAAGAATGTACGGATGGTCCATATTCCTCACGGTCTTTGGGTCAGTATGTTAATCTGCTTTACAAGATACCCTTAGCATAACACATGTCTGTAGTTAATAAATGCTTGCTTTTTCCCTTATAGTCAGTGTGTGTGTGTGTGTTCACATTCTCGGGAATCCTTGAAACCACCCTAATACACAGGCATAGAATCCCAACCCTCTTATATGGTTTCATTGACTTTTTAATTACTAAAAGTACACAGAACCTCAGTTTCACATGTCTTCAAAGCACTGATGCCCTTTAATGAAAAATGAAAAAAAAAAAAAAAAAAGATTTTAATGTAATCCATGGAGAGGATCTCCAAAAATGAATTTTAATACATTCGGTATATCATTTACACTTCTATGTATATTTCAACTTCAATCTTTCTAATCTTCTGTATGTCTATTTCCTACTTCCTTTTCCCCTTTTCACAAAACCTAAACAAACTAATATTTTCCAATAAAGATAGAAATAATCCACTTAATTTTATTTCAGTTATGTTTACATTGGGGCTTAGAGAAATGCGAACATAGCTGTTCTAACTTGGGCCATTTATTCCCTTGATTTTTTTAATGTAAAAGTGTGTTCCTTGAAAAGGAAGTATGGAATTGGCCTCATAGGAAGAGAAAGAAATCTTGGAACAGAGCTCACTGAATATATTATACAACATTCTACACTTGACTGCACAGGAAATTCCTTATTCCAGGAAGGGGTAACTGAGTTGGGCACTCAGCAGAGTAAAACTAAACCTAGAAAAAAGTAGGCAGCTGAAACTGGAATAATTTTAAAGATAGATGAATTTGATCTCTTTGTTTAATAGCATTCAGTCAAACTGAAATTTCAAGTTATGACTAGAGTTTTTTTCATGGTGTGTCTAGTACCCATAATTCTAATCTAATTTACTGGATTTCAGCATCTTTATTCCTATTGCCCTCAAAGATTTTTCATTTTCCTTAAAACCTGAAGAATAAAAGACCAAGAGAAACAATATATATGTTGTTTTAACCTAGACATTGTTTGCTTAAAATTCAGAGAAAAAACAGACTGTAAAATTTAAAAAAAATGCTAAAAGATCAAAAGTTGTTTGTGCTAACAAAAGAATTGTGTTAAGAAGAAGAACACACACAACTGGTGTTCATGTCACTGACATTTTTTTTCACCAATTAATGCTTTAGTCAAAGTTCTTTACTTTGTTATGTATAACAGACTACTTATTTTCTTGTTCTTATTCTGCCTTTCATCATATTTGAGTGACTACGATTTTATGAAGGGCATTTTCACCTTTTCCTTTGTACTTTATCAGCTGTGATCCTGTTACTGCTACTTGTCTAAAAATAAGAGTCTTGTCCATTTAATATTCCTATGAAATGCGAGAAAGTTCTTGCTAACTTCTATTATGTAGCAATAATTTGATTCCATTTTAATACTAGTAAGGTTGAGAAAATATAAATAAACATTTAAGGAAGTGTCTATTTTTCTACTCTGAAACCAACAAATAAACATTTAGATTCCATATTTTCTGACATTTACTAGGTACTAATGGCTTTGGAATTACAGTAAGATATTTTAGTTAGAGCTATGTCCATTTCAAAAGAAAATCAAGACTAGATTAATTGACCTCCAGTGAATATCAGTAAAGGAATATTCTGGAAGCTAGATAACTGGTTTGTATCATCCTGAGATACTGCTGTATGTCAACACATTTACACTGAATGTTAGGAAACAGCAATTAATTACATTAACACATCATCTTGATAAATGATCTATCTGGCTTCTACCTAAATTAAACATCTGCAATCAAGCTGAGTACAGCCACACACTGACACTAGGTCCACCATTTCTCCATTTTCTTCTAGTAAATTATGGGTTTAAGAGCTACTAGCCTGTATGCACTGAGTGACTGATGCTACAGATTTTTCACAGATTATTGCTGAAGTAAAATAAAAAGTAGGACCTGGTATTTCCCTGCAAAAATTAATTCTGCCATCTGATTGCATAATTGTTTAAAATGCTATATTAAGATCTATACAACACCTATACTGGAGAATGATATGAAATGATCTGAGTAGTCCTACACAGTTGCAGATGTAAATGTGGCTCACACTAATAATTTTATTACTCTTTAATAAAGTTTGCTACTTTAATTAAACTCCGCTAAAGCTAATGTGTTCTGTACAGTTTCATTTAGATTAAAAGAACTGATTCTAGTAAAATCCACATCATTGTTTTGGTTAAAATATATTTAATATATATAAAATATATATTAATTGTTACTTATCAAATAGACCAGTCAATTGTGCCAAAGTCCTTTAGTCCTTAAAATGTAACTGCTTTTCTAATAAATGCAATACAGCAGCTGGACATAAAAAACAAGTATTGCATGCACAGCTAAGAGACAGGCTTGATCGCTTGCAAATACTTGATTATTGCATGCAGACAAGAAATGCAGGTGTGAGCATACTTTGCCTCTTACAGATACATTTTTTGCAGTCTTTTGAGAGAGATGTTTTACTGTAATTGGATAAATGAACAACACTAGGATGAGATAACGGCAACAACCACTTAGTGTGTGATTTTTAGCAAAAGGAGCATGTCTCTACTTCCTCATTAGTAAAGTAAAGCTAATGATACCTAGCAACTATTCTCAAGTTCTTTGTAAACTCATTTTGTTCTACATAGTCTGATAGCAATACTGAAAATGGTCACTTTCAGTAAAGCACAGCAGGAAAACATTGTCAGATAACATAAACATCTACAGAAGTGTGACGCATGATTTCCTCTTTCTTTTTTAAAAGTCTAAGGAGCCATGAAGAAACATCAATTTTGTGTATGAGTATTCTGCTATTTTTCAAAAACTATGCAAGGTGTCATTTCTATATTCTATTTTGGATTATAAAGATCGTCAGGCACTTGCAGTGCCCAGATTTCTTATGTTAGTGTCTAAGTCTGGCATAGATGTTCCTACTTTACATAGCATTATATACTCAAGCAGATCTTGGTGTAAATGAAAAAGTGTTAAGTGAATGACTTTTAGAGGCAAGGTAGTGAGACAACTTGTGGCTTGGGAAAAGCAAGGCCAATTTTCTTGAATGGTTCTACAGGGCACGTACTGTTCAGAGTACATGAAATGAATTTTTATTTTATTTTCATGTTCATATTCTTACACCTTCTGTAGATGTGCAGGTGTGTAGAATGGAACAGATAATCCTGGAGACCACTACCAGGTACATAAAAAATGAGAAAATCATCAGGAGTAGTCAGCAAGGCTTCACCAAGGGAAGTCATGCTTGACTAAACCTCTGTGATGAAGTGACTGGCCTGGTAGTTGAGGGGATAGCAGTGGATATTGTCTACCTGCACTTCAGGAAGGCCTTTGACACTGTCTCCCATAAAATCCTCATAGACAAGCTGTTGATATATGGGCCGATAAGCAGACAGTAGCCTTGCTGAACCTCATACAGTTGGCCTCAGCCCATCAATCCAGCCTGTCCAGGTTCCTCTGTAGAGCCTTCTTACCCTCAAGCAGATCAACATTCCCACCCAACTTGGTGTTTGCAAATATACTGAGAGTGCACTCGATCCCCTCATCCAGATGGAATTTTGAAATCCTGCAAGAGAAATCCCATTATTTAGCAATTATTCTAAATATTAGAATAATTAAAATATTCTTAAATAGAGGAATTGTTAATGGTAATGGTTCAAAAAGAATATTCATTTTTACTATAACACTTGATTAGTCATTGTTCTTATGAATCTTTTTTTTAAATCAAACAACTCTAAGTCCTTCTAAAAAAATCCTTGGATATAGTTTTGCCATTTTTCAGCTTAAAAAAATAAAAAAATCACTATTAGTGCTTTTTTAGAGCTTCTGAATGTGATCAGTGATTCTACAAGTTCAAGATATCCATGATTTCACACAAGATTAAAAGAAGATAAGCTAAGGTCTATTTTAAAAAGTAGTATGTTTCTGTCTAGAAGTGTGAAAAGAAAAGAACATCTAGTGATATTACTCAATTACATTGTCATTTCTATTGTATTTGCATCTCATTCTCACTTCCTAGAATAATACAGATAATTTCAAAGTTGCTTTAAATATGTAGCAGCTGGACATTGCCATACCAGTGCTATAAGCTATAATGAGTATTTCAGCTAAGTAAGATGTTAATATTTTTCATATGCTTTCAATAAGAAAGTTGACTTTGGCAGGTACACTCCATGAGGAGAAAGGATAAATGAAATCAGAGTAATAGGGAGTCATCTTACTCAGCTCCCACAAAAGCAAATCTGAAAGTTTGCATGAAGATCAGGCAGTTGGCTTCCTCCATATGCTTACTGTCATAGAACTTCCTTTCACACAGAGACTTCTTTTATCTGGAGGAAACAAAGCACTGAGTCAAAGATTATGAGCATGTAAATAAAGAGAGGCCTGGAATGAACTGTCAAAATGAGTTTAGTTCAGCCTTTAGGACTAGAGCATAACATTTTCTGAGTGGTGTTGAGTGCCTCTTAGCAATCTGCTCCCTTCCATTAAATTGACATTCCACCTAGAATTGTAACTATTACAAAGAGATCATCTAAGAGGTAGGAGTATTCACACTAGAGAACTTTTCACACTAGCTTTTAGCATACAGACTACATGATTAAGCTGGGAAACTAATTTTTCAGTCTGATAAATGGAGAGAGGTAGATTCCTTCAGAAAGTGATTCTTAGGAAATAAATTACTTTGTCTTTCTAATCTGGTTCGATAAGATGCCAAAAGTTAGGCTGAATGAATACCTCTGTCATACATGCCCGTGATACATTCTTTACTGAGGATTAAGGGAACTTCTTCAGTTTCTAACTGAGAAAAAGAGGAAAGAGCAAGGCAAGAATCTGAATGCTATAGAAAATCCTAGAAAAAAGCAAAATACTCTGCAAGAAGAAAATAAACAATAAGTCCCAGTTTTGACTAAGACTTATGAGCCCCTCAATTTCAATCAAACTTAAAATTTCTTTGAGAAGCACTTTCAGTGTATGGATTGGAAAGACAGCCTTTTCATTTAACTCACCAAAATCCTCCAAGCACAGCACAGAAAAATTATCTCAAAGTAAGAAAAAATATCAAACATCATAAATAAATCTTTATGTACTTTTCATTTTCTAAACCAGAAGCTTGAATGCTTCAGTGATCAACCTAGTTTTCCATTATTTGTTCAGCATGTATTTTTGTTTTGGTTTATTATTTTTTACAGTTTGGTTGGAAAACTTTTACTTAATTTGTATTTGGTGTCCCTAAGACTCAGTACTAGAAAGAAGGTTTCATGTGTGCACTGGGAGAAACAAAATATGCACTGATTAATCATAGTCTTGTACTAGCTAGAACAGGTAGATATAGGTAACTCTCCAAATAAGCCTTAGATACTACAGTAACTGCTGGCAACAGCAGGACGCAAAAGCTGCATAGCCACAATTCAGTGTTTTGGCATTTTTTTTTTGCTTTGTTTTGTTTTGTTTTATTTTTCCATTCACATAAGTTAAACCTGCTTTAAAGGTTTATTATCCTGAACTGACATATATCCAATATAGGACATAGTACCAATATTTCCCCATACACAGAAATTCAGCGAAGGTTTCCATGACTTTTATATATACTATCAGTATAAATGGAGCTGTTAAATACTTTGCATTCTTTTGTTTTAATTAAGTAATATCTTCTTTCTGTTAAAAACACTAGTTCATGAGTGTTTTTTTAGTAGCCAGTGTATGCAGCAATGATCTCTCCAAAGCATTTCTCCTTTTTGGTCCCAATTGGAAATCTGCTCTTAAAGACCTTGAAGTTCCCTAGCTGGAATTGACAGGTTTGTATTTGTGATGGCATGTGTAGTGGTTTAACACCAGCCAGCAACTAAGCACCACGCAGCCACTTACTCGCTTCCCCCCACCCAGTGGGATGGGGGAGAAAATCAGGAAGAGAAGTAAAACTCGTGGGTTGAGATGAGAATAGTTTAATAGAATATAAAAAGAAGAAACTAATAATGATAATGATAACACTAAGAAAATGACAGCAGTAATAATAAAAGGATTGGAATGTCCAAATGATGCACAGTGTAATTGCTCACCACCCACCGACTGACACCCCGTTAGTCCCCGAGCGGCGATTCCCCCCACCCCCACTCCCCCCAGTTCCTATACTAGATGTGACATCCCATGGTATGGAATACCTCTTTGGCCACTTTGGGTCAGCTGCCCTGGCTGTGTTCCCTCCCAGCTTCTTGTGCCCCTCCAGCCTTCTTGCTGTCTGGGCATGAGAAGCTGAAAAATCCTAAATTTGAAAACTTAATCATTCTAGACTCCCTCTATAGTTTGCAGAGAAACAAGATGATTAACTCTTTAAGATTTGAATTATCTTTCAGAGGTGCTTACCTCTATCCAGTTATCATACAGAGCGCTCCAAATTCTTAATTTAATCCAGCCCTCTAAACCAGGGATGTTAAATAACTGTATATAGTGGATTAATCCAGTAATCTGTATTTCTAGTTCCTCTGTTTCTGGTAGAGAAACAGATCTATAAAGGTATGATTCAACTCACCTTATTTAAAATATTTAAAAATTAGCAGTATAAGTCTGAGCTCCACATCCAAAGGAAAGGAAGGAAAAAAACTCTAAGGACCAATTCATCTTAGTTTACAAGATTCTTTAGGATGAAAGAAAAAGCCACTAGAGATACTTCTTCTTTTTCTATTGAATACAAAAGAAACTGAAACTAGGAGATCCAACTGTAGACACCTACAGTAGGGTAGATGAAGTTCATTCTTGGGTTACTTTTTTTTTCCAAGTGTGAATCTCGATTTCAGTGCAGCTTAAATAATCTTACAGTTCAATACTATTCACACAGACAGAGCCATGATTGTGTTTCTTACTTTTGATTCTAGCTGATGCCAGGTTTTATGTTGTTCACCGTAGAACTTGTACACCTAGATGTGCTATATATACTAATAGCCTATATGTTAACATCCTTTGATCATTTACTTAACAGTAAAAAGTACCTCTACAGCTAAGTTAAAGCTAACACAGCAATATTTTATTTATATGGGTCAAAACTGTAAAGCAGCCCTGTAGCCCAGTCCCTCAGATCACATTTCTATATAACCATTACACCATCTGTCAAAATGCAGTAGGTTCTGGCTTGATAGGATTCAGCTTCCAGCTAGCTTCTACAGTTCAACCATTAACATTAAAAATGCATCAGGCAAATGAGACAGCACTTATAAATAGGTACACACAATCCAACTAACTTATGGAAGTACTATTTTTTAAATTATATTTACATGATTATTCCAAACTACCCAAATAACAGGTAATCAGTACTATAGTTTGCATTTTATTATTACCTAAGGAAACAATGAAATAATCTTGCTGGCCTAGATATAACCAAGCATTTTAATAGGAATTAGTTACTGTGCATAGGAGTTTGTTTCAAAGCAGTGTTTATGGGGCTCACTACCCATTGAAAGAAAAAGATATGACCTTATTTTTTTCATTGAAAATAGCTCAGAATGGTCCTTACTGTTTCTAGGTCCATATCAACAGGCAGGACTTGAAATTATGGTTTCTTTAAATAAAACAGTAAATGCCTTTTTTACTTGATCTTTCTATATTAGCTTCAATTGAAACAGGTTTCTGTTACATTGTCTAACAGTGTTTCCTGATAATTTTAAGGCAAAAACTACATTAAGACAGAATGACAATTGAGGACTAACATTAATTTAACTGTAAAACTGTTATAAAGCCCTTATAATTATCTTCCAAGGAGGCATTGTAAATCCTAAAAATTTAATGTAAATACTAAATTTACAAAATAGTATTAAGTTGAGAAATTCACAGTTTGCCCCCACCCCCAATAACTCTATTAAAAATAAGAGTTGAGCAAATTTCCCAATAAATATATTAGAAACATGTAACTGTTAAAGGAGCTGTAGCCACAAGAATCAGCTGTCGAATTTTCCTCTTGGGTGCTTTCAAGTAAGCTCAGTTAGGATTAATTTAAACATTTAACTAGAATTTTCACCATATAACCAGTCTTTTTGTATTTGTTAGTTAATATTAGCCATTAAAACCAGTTTAACTGTTGTGATTAAAATTCACAGAATATTTCTGTTAATTCACTTTTAATGATAGCCACTTGATATACACCTGCAAGAGAATTAAATCATGCAAGACTAATGCTTATCCTTTTCCTCATTGTACTGCTATGCTGCCCATTGACTCCCATCTAAGAGCTTTTATAGAAGTGTCTGTGATACTACACAATTTTTTGGCAAGGTGAAGGAAGATACTTTACTGCAATGCAGTTTCCTTCCGTTAGAGCATTTCAGGTTGAATTTCAAAAAACATTACAGGGAAAAAAACCCAAATGTATAATCTACTCTGTTTGATGTTCTAATAATGTGCTTTGAGTGTATTTTTAAGAAATGCAGATTTTTTCACACCTTTTTGTATGTTGTGTTATCAACAAAACAGTCAGGTGAAATCAGTTTCCAAAGTTCATGTATAAATGAGAATCAAAGTGGAAGCAATCCGTGAGCCATTTTATGCCAGCAGTGCTCAAAAAGGCTATTATAATCAGTTTTAGACAGGATCAGCTTCCTTCGTTGAATAGTTTGACTAACATAATGTTTTTCATAACACTGGAAAATGAGGTAGAAACACTGTTAAAAGGAGAAGTCCATTAAAGGAAGAAAATAAAGTGCCAGCATTCCAGTTTATCTGCAAGGATTTTTCTTTTCCTTGTGTTATCTATTTGAATAACATTTAGTAATTAACTCTGAAGAAGAGGTGGAGTAATAATAAAACAATAAAAGCAGTGCTGCAGAGGAGGAAAAGAAGATAACTCTCTAGGGAGAATGTTGTTTCACTTTCAAAAAGCTAGTGTGAAAGGGTCTATGTGCTAAATCATTGCATATTCTGGTTACGCAGAAAGAATGGTAGGGGCACTATAGTCTTCTCTTTCTATAGAATGTTTACCAGAAGGATTGGCAGGAATTTCCACAAAAACACTATTTTCCTTACTTCTGTAAAATTGTGATGCACCAATGCCTGAAGGCAATGCAATGTAAAGGTAATGCAATGGTCTTTCATCAACTTTCCAAGAATTATTTCCGAATGATTACAGATTCCTATAATTCCATAACAATTCTGTATCACACTGAATAATTCCTGGTTGCAAAGAGACCAAAATGAAGGTCACAGCTCTCATTATTATGATTTACTTATTAATTATAGTGGTATCTACAGTCCCATTCTTGACTGGCATTCCTTTATAAAAACATAGTGATATCCTACCTCAAATGGAAAAGACACCCCTGTAAGGTAAGGAGATATATAAAGTATTTAGTGAGTGTGTGGTGGTAATTCTCTATGGTTATAGCTAACTATTGTAAGAACTTCCCCTGGAGAGGGTGTTTCCTGCTTATTTGAGAAACATAGTCCTTATCCAGTTATGGCATATGAATTCATGATTTAACACCTTATCTCTTTTTCACTGTGACTAAAAAAGTCTAATCCATATAGCAAAGCAGCTGTAGTAAACTATACTAGTTCCTTTAGTTACATGGCTGATTTTCTTGTGATCTCTATCTTGTATGTTTATCTTTCCTTTTTTCCACCTTTTTCTGATGACTGCTTTTTGGCACTTTGCACCCTGAGGAGTCCTGGACACTATCCAAACATCATACTGTTGACATCATTGTCGTATAAAAGTACCTCACCAAACCTTTTTTTTTTCTTTTTCCTTTTTTTTTTTCTCTTTTGCTCATTTTTTGTTTTACCTTACACACATTGATTCATCTTTTCTCAGTGTTCATGCCGTTTTTGTGGGCTGATGTCTTTATATTTTTTCTGAAGGCAATGCTGCCTTTGTTTTCTCTGGGAGAATACAGTCTATTCGTTGGTTATGGATTTTTTTCTGCTGTTTTTATTCTATCTTCTGATATTTTTTTTCTCTGCCTTACCTTTCTACCTCCCATTTCCTTCCTCTGTGCCTTCCCTCATTCACAGCTTTAGATTATGTAATGCTGGAAGTTACTACAAATGACACCTTCTTCCCATCACTGTCCAAAGATCAAAGATTTTATTTTGGTTTATTTTTCTCCAACATTCTTTCCTCCCACTACTTTGCTAACAGAGCAAAAGGCAACAACCATTGTTATAGATCTGAAAGTGTGGTCCCCCCAGCTATGTGCTTCTCCAGGTATTTATAGGAGTGAGAGAGGAAGGGTGTCTCACAAGATTGAAATTAAAAACTTAGAAATGGTAGTATCTTATGTTGTTTATTGACTATGAGTTCTTCAAGCCTCAGTGGCACATACACAATGGCTATGTCCATACTGTCCACAAGGACAAGACCAGGAACATGACAGCCTTTTGAATACCCAGAGAAGGAACCATGTGGCACATACGCCATAGCAGGACTATAGTGTAACCCACACGGTGTGTACAGCCAAATAAAAGAATTACGGTGTGATCAGTGAGTCTCAGTGACAGCCTAGTGTGTCTCCTACACCTAGTGAGAAGGCCAGATAACAACTGATAAAGATGCTTGGGATCAAAAGTAAAAGAAACCTGTTGGGTTTTATCCTATTAAAGCAAAGCTGCTGTACAGAAAGTGATGTAGACCAAGAAATATGTAGGCCATAAAAATGGGAAGGGGGCATTGTCTATATGTTTTGAAAGCTCTTAAAGCTCCCTATGTTATTCATATTATTAATTTAACTATGCTTAAGATCCTGAATGACCAATAAATTAGATACCTCACTGCAAGTAAAGAACATCCTCTTTCCTCTGAGTTTTATAGTATGAGCAGATTGAGCTGTTTGAGAGTAATGAAACAAGAGAGTGAGATTATTTCTTTTTAATGAATTCTGTTAAGGAGCCCACTTCACAATTTATAACCATCAGTTATTCCAGATTGGCTATCTAGAACAATTCAGTTAATAGTAGTGGTTTTTTTAATGGTAATTAGAGCAATATTATTCCTGAGACATAACCCATATAAATGGTTCCTTGAAGTAAAACTCTATAAACCATATGTGAGTAGGTGTTAAATATGTGCATGAATGTAGAAGGTAGCTAAGGCAAGCTGTTTTCCCACAGTTTGAACTTTGATGAACAAGTCCCTAAAGATTCTTATAAAATATGCAGATATATTTCTCAAGTCACCTTTTATAATTAAAGGTGATTTGTTACCTAACTTTCTCTTGAACCAGTATTCTAATACTGCCTCTAGATGGTCAGAATATCTCAGTGTGCTAGAAGTGTTCTATTGTTTTGTACAAGAAAAATCAAACTGACATCATCTGTATCACCAACCTGGTGAGAATTTGCTAAGTGAGACTCCTTAGCTTTCTAAAAGAAATATCTAACTTCTAAAATAAGCCAGACCACTTCCTATATTGCCAGAAATGGCTGGAATTGCAAAAAACAATCACATAGAGAACTATTGATCCTGAGACCTTGAATCAGGTGTGTATTTATGACTGGGATCCAAAATAACTTGATTTCTTAAAAACTGATCATACTAGATTTATATATCACCTTCTAATTAAAGACAAAAAATGAAGTTATTATACATTTTCTGCCAAGTATTGGTCTATTTTTCTCTTTGATTATTCCCTGAAAGCGAGACTGATATTTTAATCACCCTTCTAAGACATGTAAAAATAACAAATTTTATTGGTAATTAGCATTCTGGATTACAGAAATGCCATTAAAATCTATGTTACTAAAGTAAAATGTAAATTCTTAATTTCCATGTGGCTGTTTACTGATGCTACATAAAGAAGAAAGATATTCTGATTGTTATGTATGTATTTTAAAGCTTACAGAATTTTAGGCGTGGGGAGTCGTATTTGCAGCAAGTCTAAATATCTAATGCTACTCCAGTCTACAAATTGAAATGTTAGTGACATAAAAAGAGAGTGGACGCATATTTATGTGTTGCTGGTTTTCTCAAACTGCTTTTATGTTTTCTCAAACATAAAATTTATGTTAACTATTGCCTATAAACTGTCCCAGCTACTACTAACTCATAACCACACAGAACTGAGACATTAGCTCCTATTTCATTTGCTTCTGCACTTTCTCCAAGAAGGTGAGGAGAACTGGCTCCAGCAGGGATTAGGAAACAGGGATTATCTCTCTCTCCTTTTTGCTTTTTCCCCCGTCTCTTTGTGAGGTGCCTCCAGACACAGATAACCCTCTCTTTGCTGATGTTTTTCACAACTCTCCATGAGCTAGATATGTGAAGATGAATGCAAAAGAACACAGTTTTTTCTCCCCTTTCTCCCCTACTTAATAGACACAAAGTAAAGGAATTAGTCTCCAGTGAGGCAAAAAAGGTGTAGAAAAGGTAATTCTTTCTCTTCCAGTAACTTGCAATACATACTTTTCTTCACCAGGAATATAGCCCATTAGTCAACGTTTCAACAGACTTCAATTCCAATTTAAGTAGTAAAATTAGATAATGCTACTTTGAAGGCTACCATCACAGCTTCCCACACAACATTTCCGTGAGGGGAGAAACTGAATTTATTAAGCCCTGAGGTGTGCATATTAGCAGTGGGGTGCACTCACATCAAGAGTCCACCACCACCTTTTTTAACAGGTCACATGTAGCACCAGTGTATCTCCAAGAAAAAAAAAAATGGTTTTAGAGAAAAATCCTATGAAGCATCCTTAGCATGGAAAGACCATATATGCCCACAGGCAGGAAGTCAGAGCTCATCTCACGGCCATTACCATAACCAAAGACCACATAGGTAGACCAGTAGGTTTACAGCCCTATCCCCTCCTCAGCTTTTGACTGGTAAAAAGCAAAGGCAATTGTCTGACTGTCCCCAGTTGTGCTCTAAAAGCAGGTTGCTCTGCGGCTAAAATCTCATTTCATATTTACCCAGTTACAGCATGTGTCTCCATGCAGCAAGGACTACATGCATCTGCTAGCACTTGTCTATAGATAACACCTCCTTCACCTCATCTCCCTTCTTTCTCCAAACTTGGAACAGACGCTGGCTGATGGGTTTTACAGGAGTGCCAGCCCTCTCTCAGCCAGCTTGTTAGAACATACTGGCCCAGTGTCCAAGAAAATCCTTAAGAGTAGTGTTTATTCAGGTGCAGAGTATTCACTATGCGTGGCAGATTGTGCCACTTTCCCCTTAAGTGTTCTGTCCCCGAAAGTCCATTGATATCCACTGTAGACTTGCTAGCATCACATGCCGGTTTCTCCTGTATACCTCAGTCTGTAAATTTCATATTCTTACACCTTCTGTAGATGTGCAATATGTTTCATATTAGGTTTACAGAGTCATATGAAATAATGGATTGGAAGAGACTTCTGGAGGTCAGCTATTCCAGCCTACTGCTCAAAGCAGGGCTACATTCAAAGTTGGATCCGATTGCTTAGGGACTTGCCTAGTTAAGTTTTAAAAACTCCACAGCCTCTCTGGGCAACCAGTTCCAGGGCTTCACCAGTCTTACTGTATTTTTTTCTTTTCTTTTGCCTAAACAGAATTTCTTTTTCTGCAGCTCAAGACCATTGTCCTTTTTCTGGTCTAGAAAAGACTGGCATATTGAGAGCATTCTCCATGAAGTAAGCTTCTCAGAAAGTTTGGTATGTTTTCATGGGTGTTCTGTAATGAGCCAGCTGAGGTGCTTGGGGAAACACTTGACACCACCCCCATGTTGAAAACAGAAATTTGGCTTTGGCTAACAAGACACTGTCCACCATTCAGTTTTATAGTGGTGTTTGGTGTGCCTCTCCTTTCCATCTTCCACAATTAACTTTAGTGAGAGTATAACTTATGTTGCATGTTCATTCCTTCTCCTTTTCTACCTCCAGCAAAACGGGCTGGAGAGAAAACTTTACTATGCAAGCAGTAGAAGCACCTGCTGCATAGAAAAATAATCGAGAGAGGCTGGGTACAGGATAAAAAGCTTTCTTGTAATAGAGTTGGGCGTCTGTACTTTCCAGAGTACTGATTGTCCTAGGCTGCTCCATGCAGAAGAGGTTGCTAAATGCCAATATATGTGGGATGTGAGGGTGGAACTGGAAGGGTTCAAAGTGAGCCATACCTTTCTTTCTGGGAAAGACAGAATGTGTTTTGCAGACAGGAAAAAATCTGAGAAACTCTGTAAATGTGGGACTCCTTTTAAGAGTTGCAGCCAGAGAAGTATTTCTTGCTGTTCTTTGCCTCTCCTAGGTCTATAAACTCATGGCCTAATGTCTTCTCTTTCATAAAAAATATGCAAAGGTGAGAAAAACTCCAGAATTTTCTGTCCAAAAGCCTATAAATAGATTTAACAGCATGAAGGAGCAGCAGAACCATTTGTGGGCTAGCCATGAAGCTCAGTTTTTACAGAAGATCTCTATAACTCTTGCTATTCTGCTAAATAAAAGAAGACCAGGGACTGAGTCCTTGCCCTGAGGCTATTTTGCAGCAATTGGCTCACAGCCACACTGCATAAGGCTGGTTCCCTCCACAGCAGAGCTGTGTCTGTGGGCCTACTTGTATTCATCAAAGCCAGAAGTAGGACGTAAATTAACAACTAAAGTTTGTGAACAGTCAGAGGTACTGTGTTTGAGCTCATTCCCCTTGGCAATGTAAATGTACTCAGTGTCACAGGAGATCAGAAATGTTTCAAGTGTGTTACAGACTTATGCTCTGCCAAGGAGTTCGTATGTCTTACAACTTATTTATATAAGCATGTAGTGCAGGGCAATAGGAGTCATTCTGTGGGGTGAAAAGTTGATTTTTTATATCCACTTTATTACAGTATCCCCACTATAAGCTTCACACCAGCCTCCGTTCTGCTGCTGTAGACTGAATATCCACTGCAGTGTGGAATGCATTTAGTGCACATCTAAAGGATCTCACCCAAAGGGAATCCTTTTCATGTGGTCAAAGACTGCCGTGATGAGAACCAAAGCCAGATAGACAATTAGATGATTCACTCCAAATATGCTTTCTTGATCTAAAGTGACTCGCTAGTGAAAAGAAAAAAAAAACAACCAGCAGACAACAAAAAACCACCACTCCCACCTCCCTAACCCCACATAATCCACTCATACTCCATCTATTCTGTTTCTACACTGAAATACTGGAAAGTCCACTGAAACCTGGGCTATGTTTGGCAGCAGTTGAGCTCTTAAAACTGTGATCATTTCTCTAAGATCCCTGAAGTGAAAAGGCAGCTGTGTTCAAGAATCAAGCTGAGGAAATTATAAGAGAATTGGAGAAACTGACATCCCTGAAGGTGCCAAAACTAAGGTATAGTTTAACTAAGGACCTATAGGCTATATAGAAATGGTATACTCTAGCTTCAGACTTCAGCACTAGGTTGGAAAGCTGGGTAGATGAAGGTCACAGTTTGGGGGGAAGGGGGAAGCTCAGTTTCAATCTTCTGGCACTTAGCTTAGCATTTGCTCAGCAAGTTTTGTATTTTTCTTTAGTCACATTCAGGACCAATTTAGTCAGATTTAGTCAGATTTCTAAGCAAAGTAGGTGTCACTTTTCTTGAGACTTCATCTTTCACCTCCGTAAATGAAATTGATTGAACAAAGCTGCCAGTTTGCCCTTCTCTTGGTGCCATTCTCAGGCCTTTCTAGATTCTTCTGAGAATCTAGCTTGCCTCAAATTTAGGGGGAAGGTGGTACTGTTCCAGTCACTAATATCACACAGAATACTATTTAGAATAAAAATGTTTCCTTACAATCCAGGAGTCAGTGAAGTGGCCATTGATGGGAGGTGGGAGTCAAAAAAAAAAAGCTGAAAATCTGCTGATTGTCAGAGTCATTAAGCTGTTATGGACACTTTCTTTTCATTTTCCTATTAAATTTGAATTATTCGTATTTGAATGTCACACTGTTCTCAGATGGCTAATGGACATTCAAAGGATAAATTTAGCTAGATTCATTATGTCAACACTTTTTTTTCTGTCTAAATTGAAGGGCTTTTGTTTTCATTTTCATTTTGATTCATCTAGCTGCAAACTAGGACTTGATCTATTTCTCTTATTCACTCTGTCTTCTCAAGAGAAATAGGTATGTCTATGGTATTTTTTCCCCAATTCCCACAAGTAGTACAGAAGCAAGCATAAATTTTGTAGAAAAGTGCAATGCTGTTCGATAAGATGAAAAGAAAAAAAATCAATTTTCTGATTTAAAGATAGTTTATCTCCTTTGACAGAATTTTTGACACTTTTAAAAGTTAACACAGTGTTTGGCTTCCCAAATGGCATGCACAGGTAAAATGTGATGAGTATTACTAACCTCCAGAAAGTTACTTTTTTTCCAATATTCAAAATGCAATATTCAGTACTTCCCAAGTACACGACATTGAGGTATTAACAAATTACCATATTATCTGTTCAAGGTGCTAAATAGGGTATTCTGAAGAAACCAAAGGTCCAAATGCAATAATACTTTCTCACAGTTTAAATAATTTTTGTATTGGATTTGTTGATAATATGGGGATGATTTCTCAGGTATGTCAAACTGTCTTAATAGAGACTATGAGGCAATTTAAAATGGACCACAGTTGTTTACCTTAAGAGGCTGGAGACTGTATAGCCTATATTCCGCAGGGCATGAAATGTGAGTGAAAGTGCCCTGGCTGAAAGGTGCTATGGAATAAAGTATAAACTGAAATGGCTTGGTCTCATATCAGAGAATATGTGTCTTATCCTTAGTTTATTACTAGAATGAGTGGGTTTAGTTTGTTTTAAAATATAATTCTAAATAAGCCCTAGCACTGATGTTTTAAGGCCTGTTCCAAAACTCCCAAACCCTCACAGGAAAAGGGAAAGGTGGAGTGGTGACAAGTAGTAAATACAATGGAAAGCTAACTGATGACCCAGTTAGGACATGAACAATTGGAAATGTAAGAGTAGTCCACATAACTGCTAGTCTAGTAGTGTAATCTTTTAACAAAAGGTGACCCTTCAAATCTAATTAAGGTGGATAATTCCAACAAAGAAGAGGGTAAAATTATTCAAAATCAATCAATGTGTTGTCAATTCAGTCGATTACATTGTCAATCCCTGAACTCAGTAAGTGATAGACCTTCATCAAGCAATTTTATACTTAGAAGCTATTTTATTATAATTTATCATCCAATAGCTGGCTCAATGTGCTTTGTAGGGATATACTTCAAATAATTTTGTACATTCTAATTGTCCTTACATCTTAATGAAGGAATTTTAGCTAAGTTGTTACATATTGTCTACCGAATTTTTTTGACGATTCAAGGCAATGCATCAGGTATACTGTTGCACAGTATACAATATCAGAAGTTTAGGCTTGCAATATATGAAGATGTCAATACAAACTAAAATTGGTTTAACATACAACAGGTTGTAATTAATCTCCAGAAAATTATTTTTCTGGTAATATATGCACTTGGTGTTTGTTGGTGTGAATAATTTAGGAATGCATTTTTAAAGTAGTTTTGACCTTGAAGAATGTTGGAAAGTCTTTTACATATTCCTGGTCTTTTAAAATGCTTTTCAAGGATAATGGTTTCAGGTTAAATCACTTAGAATGGTAAGTAAGCAAATTATTCATACCTGTTTTAAATATGTAACCAAATGTATCTATACACAACTGAACACACACATTTAGCTTTTCCTCCTCACAGAAGAAAACACTTCTGTCCATTTTGATTTCAGTCTATACTCAGCAAGATGATTTAAGCTACCTCTAAGGATTTGTATGTTTACTGTATTGTTGTTTTGGGGGTTTTCAGTATTAAATAATCAAAATAAAACATTAGAAAAGCTTGTAGAATTGTAGCCACTGGAGAACAGAAAACAACCGGTAATAATATGGTACTATTTGTTAATTTATTTTATCAAGGGAATCAAAATACATGTATAATTATGATTTCCAGATTTTTTTGTGTATTGTTAACTTTTGGAAGTTTTGGTAGACTTTGATTTCAATTTAGGATGCAGGGAAAATCTGCTATCATCTTGAGTATCAGATAGTGCAAAACTTTCTGTTCCAATTTAGAAACAAAACCATAAAGAATACAAATCTTGTTAATGATTATCTTTATCTGCTGTATTTTCTTTATGCAGTAAATTCTTTATTCTGTGTGTATTTTCTGTTTCTTATATATCTACCAGTCTCATACTTCTAGCAGTTTTGTTGTGTTTGCCTAGGGGTTTTTTTGTTTGGTTGTATTTTTCCTTTCTAGAATAGCATACATATCAATTGAATAATTTTGATTGTAAAATTCAGATAACACAAACAGTCTCCAGTTAGTATTATGTGAACTGTGGTGTTTATAATATTTAGTTAATTTGTTTTTTCCTCTGCAGTCTCCTGGCTGATTGATATGCCTGACCACACCTTTTTACACATGAAAAGATACAACTTTCTGTTAGGTTTGGTTTTTTTTAATATTTTATTTCATATGCATGAACTTTTTTCTGTAAATATTTATTTAGAATTTGAAATGAAAGATGTGTTTTACATAGAGCTGAAATCCCACATGTAGTTTAGTCAAGAATACAGAAACCCACAAGTAACTTTTCAAGGGCTACATAACCTGCCTTAACTTCCCATGGAATTTAAATGTCTAATTTCAAGAAAAAGATATTCTTACTTTGTCTTTTCCTTTAAAAAAACATTTTGAAAAACTGTACTTGAAAACCATGTTAGTTTTAATAATGTGATTATTTTTTTATAGAAATTTTACATTGAAAGTGAAAATTTAAGGTTTCATTAGATCTCAATCTTTTGTCCATTCTTTCATGCATAACTTTTTGTCATTACTGTAATTCTTTATCTTTGTTTTCTAGTATCAAAAATCTACTGTCTTCTGATTCTTACCTTTTTGTATTGTATATGTTTTTTTAAATCTGTTTTGGTCTCTGCACTACATCATCAAGGATGTTTACATGTGGCATGCTACAGTGTCTTATCTTGAATTTTGATTATTTTTGCACCTTCTATGGAGGCTTTTAGTGCTTTTTGACAAATATATTTGACTGTTTTCAGGTTTTTGCTTTAACTGGAAAATACATTTGGTTCTGAAGCCATTTGCATAGCCATGTGCATAGAATTCCTACTCAAACACAGCCCTGTAGATTAACTACAGTATTTTCTATTTTTTTCTTACAATTCAGATTTTTCTGTATAATTCAGAGTCCTTGTCTAAACTTTTCAGCCTATCCCCCAGTTTTTACCCTAATTCATCCTACATTCTATTATTATGTCCTACAAAAAGAACTCAGCAAGACAAATTACTGTTGTCTTTGTGACTGAACAATGGAAATTCCACCAAGGACCCTTTTGGGAAAATCAGCTTTTACAACAGTTGAAGTTACATGGAATTAATTTCATCCTCTGTGACAAAAGCATTTCCCTTCTTATCTTTGTTATTTCCTATATTTCAGTTTATTGAATGGGTCTTTTTTAATTATGTGAGAAAAGGAAAAGACCTGTGAGAGAGGGACTTTAAAAGTCACATTCTAAAAAATCAGTCTTCATTAATTGAGTATTGGTATCTATTTTATCTTATGCTTTCTCATTTCTCAGTTTTGTTAAGTAAATAATCTCTAGACAAATTCATATCAGGCATGCTTAAAGAAATCACAGTGAGGCATTTTGGTGTTTGGGGTTTTTTTCAATAGTGAAATGCCTCTGTGAGATATTTGCATGTTGATGTACACCTGAAAATGTCTTAGATTTCCATCATAAGTCTGACTAACAGGGGGCTTTCTCTCAGATAAATGCGAGACTGGTTTACTTCAGTGCTTGAAGTTAGGAATGAAGGATTTTCTGAGCTTTTGAGTCATCATGTGTATGGATTTCCCTGGAATTATAGTTCCCTTTCCTTCTCCCATATTATTTGGTTTTTATTAAGTTTGGGGTTAAGTTTTCTTTATTATTATTTATTCAGATGAAAATAAAACTGTAATCCTCCTCTTAGGGATTCAGTTGTTTGTGAATCATGACCTACTTTTGATATAGCACAGCTGTATAACCCTGGCTCAAACATCTGGGAAAACGGCTAAACTGTGAGAAAGTACCCAGACTAGATAGAGCCATGCAAGAAGAGATAAGAAAATGTAAAATTGCAAGCTGTGGTGAGATTGTTGAAGTGAGGGTAGTTAAGCAGCTGAAGAGGAAGAAGACTAACATTAAAAGGTCAAAAATCCTAAGGGAAAAACAGAAAATCAGAAGCTGGAAACTCAGCAACACTGAGGATTATCCTCTTTCAAAGAGTAATGGGGGTTGACCCTTCCCAGCCTGACCGACAACTGCCTGGCCAGCAAAAAGTCATTGGATGTGTTTTGGGCTGGTGAACACAATAATGCTCAGCCCAACATCTTGCTCATCTTAGCTATTTGCTGTATGTATTAACCAATAATTACTGTCTTACTCTTTCAAGCACATATATTTTTCTTGCTGAATCTCTGTGCATGGTAAAAGGTTCCTGAATAAAGAGGTCCAGAGGCAGAGACACAAAAGCAAGCTTTGAAATGTAAAAGTTGTCAACAAAATGTAGATTTTTCTCACCAATTTTTAGCAACGTCATTTATGTACACGGTGGCAGCATAATGTTTTCTACATTATTCTCCATTCTAACATATTGTTGATTTGTTTGAGTGCAGTTGTCAAATATTATAGTTACATGACCAGCTCTTCTTTTGTTTCATCAAAATGAGCTTTTTTAAGCCTATTACGTAGAATCTTCAAAATAGCCCAGAATTCTGTTTTTAAGGGTTTTGAGGTACATAAAGGCAGAAGTCAGCATGGAGTGGGTTTTATGGATTATGTGTTACTTTTAAAAATCACAACAATTTTTTCAGAAAATGGCATATCCATTATTCTTATAATTATAAAATTGAAATTCCATTAAAAAACACACTTAAAATATAGCCATCTTTCCCCACTCTCTGCTATTTTTGTTACTTTAAAGATAGTTTACATATTCTAAATATCAATTAATTGGTATAAGATAGGATGTATTGGGGGATATTTTTTCCACATAAGACTTACATGGTGTTTTTTCCTAGAAACTTAAAATATACCTTCATGCACACCTGTGTCATCTAGGAGAAGGGCAAGAAAACAGGAAGCAGTGGAGAAGAGGAAGCAACCTTTCCTTCAATTGTTAGTATTAGCTTATACCAATTAAAAGTGAATTTGGAAAGGTAATAGGGAAACCTCCTTTAACACTTTAGTTTAGAACAAGAATAATTCTTTAAATGAATCATTGAATTGCCCTCACTTACGGTGCTTTGTTTCACATCATGGAGTGCTCTTGGAGTGTAGGAAGGTAGGAACAAATTTCTTTTGCAGAAAAAAGAAAAGAAACATGAAGATGCATTTCAGCCACTAATGAGCATTCAGTTCATCAGGTCAGGCTAAAGCTAGTTCAAGGTAACCCCCCCTTTATATCCACTTATACTGTGGATATCAGGACTTTGGCACCAACTGGTTCATTTTATACACTTGATCCTGGGCTAACTGTTACAGTAAAAATAGTCTTCATTATGCGACCAGAGTAGAATTTCCCTTGCACAGCTTTACATGTTTATGATGTGAATGTTAACATGTGAGCTCATTGGTGCCATTATTTAAACAATTAAGACAAAAAGGCACTTCTAGGTAATAACTTAGGTGGATTTTAGGATAAGAAGAATCATATCCTAGATGCATCTTTTTTTTTTCCCCATTACCTGTTATGTAGTCTGAGTTCACTAACTCAAATGTCTGAAGTTAGATGAGATAAATCTTACCTATGGAGCTTGTTAGACTCTGTTTTTCACAAGGCATTTTTTGGATGGAGGCATAAGATGTCTATTGCAATTCTTCCTTTAAAAGTATGTCTGAAGGAGTTTCTGTGTTCAAAGACAGATTCACCACAGCATTTGTGATACTTGCCCCTCTACACACTGTCTTGAGAGCAAACCTTTGTTTCAATGACTGTTTATGAAAAGTCTTACAAAACCTATCAAAATTACTTCATGGTATTTAGCAATAGTTTGTCAGTACATTTTTTGCAGTGTACCCATTTCTAAAGCAGAAACAAAAAATTCAAAGACTTGATTTTAAGTAAGAATCTTTTGTTAGAGTCTCAGCTCTTAAGATTTTAACAAAAAGTAATCTTACCCTCTCTGTGACAGTGAATGTGAAATATAAACCCCTGAAAAGTAAGAAGTGTATGCTTTGCTGTAGGGAACACCGTTCGGAAGATCTCGCGATGTCACGGAAAGGTAGAAGGCTAGTTGTCGCCTCCCTATGACATATCAGTAATCCCACCTACCGTTGTTAGTATAAAAGGAATTAACTGCGCAATAAAGGACGGAGTTGGCACTCACACCATGTGTGTTATCTGTCTCTTCCCTGGTCCAGGCCGACCAGTGATCTAATCGCGGCACCTTGATATGTAGCACTGCTACATAGTGGTGACCCCGACGTGATCGGCCGCACAGGCGACGATGGGGCTTGCGCAAGCGATTAAGGTATTAAAGGTGTTAGCTTATGAGGTGGGTGCCCGCGGTTCGATTAGGAGGGGCCCCACGGGCGAATGCATCCAATGGATGCTGCGCCGGGGGGACATTGAGTTTCCTAGATAAGTTTTGAGCCCCCCAAATTGGGGAGAGATTCGGGAGTCCTTGCTCCGATCCGAGCGCGGAGCCGCTGAACGATCGCAGAGTTGGGGGCAGGTGGAGCAGGTGGTCGCGGCGGGACGGGAGGCTGAGGCGTGCTGGCTGGCGGCGCGAGCTGCTGCGTCTGCGGGTGCAGCGTCGCCTCGGGAGCAGCGGGGACAGCGCCCTCGGGGACAGCGGGTCGGACTCAGACGGAGCGGGCGGCCGTGGAGAGGGGCTCACAGAGTGGTCCGTCTTTGATCGCGGACATGGGCACGGAGGGTGCGGCGGAGACGGAGGTTTTTCCTGCAGAGGCGGCACCAGCGGGACCTGATGCGCCCCCCCCCCCCCCCCCCCAGTATCCATGAGAGGAGTTGCGGCGGGTGGTTCGGCGCTCATGGGGAGGGACGGTTTGCAACGCCTCAGGCACAGGCACAGGGCATACGCGGGCGTGACTTTACGGCACTTGCAACAACTGCCTTGGCCGCACTTGGGCGTGTCGCGGCCATGGATAGAGCGGACCCCCCTTGGGTGAAAGTTCCGCAGGGGATTGCCGAGAGGTTTACTGCCTTTTTAGATCGGCTTCAGCTTGCTGTGTAGGCGGCAAACCTCCCGGAGGCGGCTAAAGAGGCGATTGTGCTTGAATGTGCTAGGGCTCAAGCTAACCCACAGAGCGCAGCGCTTGTCTCTCATTTGCCAGCGGGTTCGTCCCTAGGTAACATGATACGCCATGTACTGGAGAGAGAGCAACACCGGGAAGCGCGTCCGATAGTGGCGGCCTTGCAACAAGTTTTGCAGGCGGGTACAGCCTGATACTGCTTTTGAGGAGGCAGTCTGTAAGCAGGCCGCTAACGAGCAGCATTCTGATTCCGATAATAATTCTTTTGTATCAGGCAGGGTGGACTCTGAAAAAGAGCCGGATTTATATCCCTCATTACCTCCACCGCTGCCTGCCGCGGCCATCCCCCCGCTGCCTCCCACGGCCTCTGCGCGGCTGCGGCCGCTGCCGTGCCGCCGCCGGCCCCCGCCCCCCCACCCCAATCGCCTGGTACTCCCTCTCCAGGGTTTGCAGAACTTAAAACAGAACCTAACTTTACTACACTACCTGTATCTCCTTCTCCTGCTAATCCCTCTAACTCTGTGCCTCTGTCTAATCCATGACGATTCACTTAATAATTTGGGAAAAAATACACATAGTTTGATGCAATGCTGTCGAGGAAAAGCTCTACAGCAAGGAGATACCATGTTTACTTTTCCTGTTGTATGCACACCTGCCTCAAGAAATGCAAGAACCTCAAGAGTTAGAGTTCTTAGGATCAGTCATCATGAATCCCTGTGTGATGTTTAATTACACCCATAACACCACTGGAAAGGGTCAGAATATAAATGCTATTTTGTCTGTATATAGAAATGCTACAGCTTGGTGTAACTATATCTATTCCAGAATATCACACTCTTTTTTCTATTCCAGCTGCTTTACCTACGCGGATGTTTTTAATTTGTGGGAATAGAGCGTGGGAGAGGAATTCCATCGAAACTTAACAGGAGGCCATGTAGCCTTGGACAACTTACGTTACTAACACCCGATATTAATATGATTCACAGTAAAAGGCTCACGATAACTGACACAGGTTTAACTGGATGGCTAACAAGTTTGGGAATTACGGGATGGTTGAAAGATTTGCTTATGCATGGCTTAGTTATTTTAATTGTAATATTAGCAGTTGTAATGATTGTACTACGTATCATAAAATAGTTGAACGTATGATTGCAAAAGCATTTCATGTAACTTGGCTTGCATAAAAATAATTTAAAAAAAAAAAAAAGAGAGAGAGAGAGGAAGAGACAGAAAGAAAAAAAAAAATTAATGAAAACAAACAGCTGGAGAGGGGGAAGAGAGATGCGGTTGCAGAACACACAGACATGGCAGCTGAAGAGTGAGAACATGTAAGACAAATAACCCTGCAGACACCAAGGTCAGTGCAGAAGGAGGGGGAGGAGATGCTCCAGGCACTGGAGCAGAGATTCCCCTGCAGCCCGTGGTGAAGACCATGGTGAGACGGGTCGTTCCCCTGCGGTCTATGGAGGTCCACACTGGAGCAGTGTGCTCCTGAAGGACTGCACGCTGTGGAGGGGACCCATGCTGAAGATCTTCGTGGAGGACTGTCTCCCGTGGGAGAGATCCCACACTGGAACAGGGGAAGAGTGTGATGAGTGCTGCCACTGAGGAGGATGAAGTGACAGAGATAATGTGTGATGAACTAACCGCAAAACCTCATTTCCCGTTCCCCTGTCCAGCTGTGGAGGAGAGAGTGATAGGATAGCTATGGTAGGTAACTGGTGTTCAGCCAGGATCAACCCATCACATAGACAAAATGCATTATAAAATAGAATGAAATTACATTGCAATTGGGAATTTCAAAAACAAGGACTCTGTGTAACTCCTTTACAAGTGAATGAAAGTGTATGTGATTGGAATTAGGTGAAGGCACATTTGCAAGGTGCATTTGCTACTAATATTGCAGGAGAGACCTAAGACCTTGCACAGATATTACAAGATCAAATGGGAAATATACGAAATTAGCAGAATAAGGTGTTTTTCAAAGAATTGTCTAATACTGTTGAATGCTTAAATCCAAAAACATGATTTGAAGGTTTAAATTTGTATATCTGAATTTATATTGCTATTGGAGAATTATTAATCATTTGTGTGTTTGCAGCAATCAGAATCACCTGAGGAGCAGTACGAGGATTGCGTCAGTTTGAAGCTAGAGTCCTCGCTGCCTTCCTCGTGAATCTGATGTTCCTAAACAAAAAAGGGGGCGATGTGGGAGCAGCTCGGAACACCTGGCATTTGTTTTCAAGAGTGACCTTTAGAATTTGTTGTGCTGCATGTTTGCCAAGCCTTGAAGAACTAGTTTTACAAGGTCAGGTTGGAGGATGGCCTTGTGTAGGCCTGGGAAGATGTGGCTGAAGACAGTCACGAGTATGTCTATGGAATGTTTTTATCTTTAACTGTTCTGAGGACTGGCAAACATCCCAGCTGGGTCAGATATGCCCTCCTGTGCTAGTAGTATTGGCTGTGAGTCGTTAGTACTTTCTGGATCTTTGTTGAAACATATATAAGTTGGATTCTTTTGTGAAATAAAGGGAATCTTGCATGGAAAAAAAAAAAAAAGGGAAATTGTGGGAGATTTCATAGAAAATGGGGGAACATTTCTTTGAGCCTGATTATTTAGAGTTAGCATAAGTAGCCCGCAGTCAACATGAGTGGACCGGAGTACGCTCCCTTTAAGCCACTACAGTATTTGCATGTTACCGTAGACACCTATAGTAAATATATTCTTGTTACAGCGCACAGGAAGCAGAATAGCTTGGTGGTTGTACAACACTGGCGTGCTTGCATAGCCCAACTGGGGATTCCACGACAGATCAAGATGGATAATGGTACAGCTTATACTGCGGAAAAGGTGAAACGATTTTGTGCAATCTGGGGTATAGCCCTTGTACATGGCACACCTTATAACAGCACCGGCCAGACCATTGTAGAACGAGCACATCGAACCTTAAAGACCCTGCTAGATTGTCTTAGGGAGGGGGACCAGGCGGAGCCCTCCTGCTTACGGGATAATTCACCTGTTCTCCGTGCACAGCGTCTCCTGTTAACTGCGTTAACTTCATTAAATCAGACAATTCGGGGGGACCTGGACCAGACGACGGTGCAACGACATTTTACGACTACGGAAGAGAAAGACCCCTACCCGTTGGTCCGTGTGCGTGATCCCCAGACATGCCAATGGGACGGACCGTTTGAGCTGCGTTGCCTCAGGCGGGGGTACGCCTGTGTACAGACACCTGAAGGGCTACTGAAATGGGTCCCTAGTCGCATGGTTCGTCCTGTCCTAACCTCATAGTGTTTTGAGTGTTTTTTCTTTACAGATTGCTGTTATCCTTTCCTGGCTTGTGATGTCTTGGGTATCTGCTACGAATTTCTGACGCTGGAGCAATTAATAAACAAGATAACAGAACTGCAGAAGCAAGAAGGCGCTGCAAGACCTTTATAGCAATTAAGAAAACTGTCATTTCGGCTTAGAACATTTAGCTGCGGGATGGGGACTTAGGAGTTGGTTTGTATCTTTGTTAAAAATCGGGGTTTCTTTTATTCTTGTGTATTTTATTAGGTATAATGTTGCTTTTACTGTGTTTAATTAATTGTGTTCATATATCTTGTAGGTCACCTTAGCCAACATAACAGGTCAAGATTCTCTGTGCACTACAACCACATCACTAAGCCCGTGAACCAATAGACAGGATGGCTATGACTCGTGCGGCACGTCTGGCCAGCGACCGCATGTGCCATAGGCTCCCTATGTTTCAACTGAGGCGAATTTTAGCACCCGCTGGCCACGTGTGCTGAAATCTGTTCCTCTGCAAATGTACAAATACCGGGATTTTCCGAAGAGCATCGGGCTGGTGTACGGCAAGGCCATCGTTGCCTCTGTGGGGACGCCCACGTAAAGCTGGCACCTACCGATTGCTGGGCTGAGTTCGCGGATGGTGGTGACTAGATCTGCTAATACTCTTCTAATAGAAAAAGGGAGGGGGAATTGTTGTGGGAACATATTTAGCTAACGGTCACAAGAGCATTCCAGACGCCTTTAGAAGGCCTTGAACAGAATAAACAAGAAGACAAAAATAAGAAAGATACCAATTAGAAAAACACAGGTGCATATTCCACGATAAAGAGAACTTGGCACAAACAACCTCAATTTGGCAGTTTATCTTGACCAATTAGACTGAGATAAGTCTCGTATGTTTAGTTAGTATGACCAATTATATTTTATGTTTATGTGCGTGTGCAGTGTTGATGCAGCCAATCATTGAGTGCAACTGGACGCGTGGACAGTGCATGAATAGTGTGTGTAACCAATGGGAGCTAGTTGGACATGAGGAGGGGGAGATGTAGGGAACACCGTTCGGAAGATCTCGCGATGTCACGGAAAGGTAGAAGGCTAGTTGTCGCCTCCCTATGACATATCAGTAATCCCACCTACTGTTGTTAGTATAAAAGGAATTAACTGCGCAATAAAGGACGGAGTTGGCACTCACACCATGTGTGTTATCTGTCTCTTCCCTGGTCCAGGCCGACCAGTGATCTAATCGCGGCACCTTGATATGTAGCACTGCTACACTTTGCATACTATTATTTCTTGTTAGAAGCTTTTAAAATGTGTATTCTTTTCCATCAAACTATGCTTGTTGTTTTACCAAAGGGAATTCACTCTTTGTTTAGATCAAACAGTGGGTTTAGATATCAAAGGTGTTTGGAGAATAGAGTGCTCATTATGTGCTTCTAGTAACAGCTACTAACGATTGAACCTAAGAAGAAGAAGGTTGGTGAAGAAGCCCATCCTTCTAAATACTAAGGCATCTCTCAATTATTTGAAAAAAAGTACCATGCCCACTTAAAGAGACTAAATATTTTAAGACAGCTTTGTGGAACCTGCAGGTGCACTTTGAAGTACATAATGAAAGATTCCTTACCCTTATTTCAGAACTAATTTTCATCCTAAATTTTCATAGAATGGTATGGAGAATGGACTGGTCCTGTTTGCTTCAACCTGAATGGAGTGCTCTATTCTCTAGTTTGGTTGACTCTGTGGGTCACTTACCTGTATTAGCGAAAAAGCAAGCCATAGGCTGCAGTGTTAAATTCTGGTCATAATTTCAACTTTGAATTTAGTATTTATTATACACCATTTCTCTGGTTCATAAACCTCTCAAGAGATTTGCTAGGTTCTGCATTTTTCAATGGATGAAAAACTATTAAGTGAAAATTGTGGAATGTTAATGGAATTCTGCACTCTGTTACTGAAGAAAGAATTGGTTGAATATACAGTATTTTTTCTTCATATATGAGTACTAGAATTATATCATTTGAAAGGGAATTACTATCCTGAGACATACCCTTGTGTTATCCAGAAAGAAAAAACATTTCCAGGCATTGAATGATTGTGACTTCATTAAATAAATATTAAAACCCATCATTTTATATAGCTGCAAGAAACAACTCTTACCTGTCTTGGAATTTGTTTATGGATGTTGCATGGCATCACAAATATGACTGCTCAGTACTGATGTTATATATTTCTTTTCTGTAAAAATAGAAGAAAAGATGTAGGCTTGACACTGAAGATGTTGACATGAAACGCTATTTTTTTGAAACTGGAAAACAAGGTGGAATAAAAATAAAGGAGGAGATGACAAAAATCTGGCAATTATAAAAGGAATTCAGTAACAGGAGAGATTTTAATTTTTTTTTTAAGATCTAGCATTCTTTATAATGTAATGAGGCAAAGTTAACTTCAATTTCTTGTCTGTCTAAAGGAATGTTATTCTTTAACATGGAGTTCATTTTTAAAAAATGATTTAGTATAAAAAGAAATGTTTTCAAATAAATTTGTGAATTTTCTAAAAGCTACTTAAAGATGAAGTAACATCTACTGATTAGCTTTATTCTCAGCTAGAGTAATTTCACATTTTCTTCAATGTACTGTTTTCATCTTGTTAAGCTTCTGCAATTAAGTATAAATAGTTTCTCTAACCAATAAAGTAACTGTGTTTCACTAGAAAAGAAAAAAAAATTAAGAAAATTTATCTGTAGTCTTCTGTGTGTTAAATTAAAAATAAATCCTCAAAACACCATGAAGATACCACTATCTTCACTTGAAACTATGCTGTTTAATGTTTTGAGAATCATGTAATTCTGTCTTTACTGTCAAATTATATAAAAAAATAATTTATTTACTAGGTACTAGTTAATTGTGAAAATTAGTTCAATATTACAATCTCTAATGTTAGGTAGAAGCAAAGGTAGCCTTCTAAAAATACTGATAAATTTTCTTTTTCAGCAGTCCACTTAAAATATTGTTAAGTTCTGCTGATTTTTTACTTTGTGCAAATTTTTGGGACAACATGTTATTTTTTTTGTCAAGAAAGCGTATGACAACATCAGTTGCCACTACTTGAATAAAAAAACGCCAGCACCCTGTAGATTATTAAACAAGATAAAAAGTGAGAGAAAATCTTCCTGTGGAGTACACTCTATGCTGACTGTGATATCCTGAGCTCAGTTAATCATAGGAGAATCACTTCTTATTATCTTAATTGTAGATTGGTTCAATCAGAAAACATTAACTGGAAGAAGACTGTAAAGAAGCTAGATTAGTTAAAACATATGTGCAGGCATAGCCAGCAGCAGTATTAAATGAAGAGTAATTCTTGTCTTTTGAAACTCTTTGTGCTCCTCTAGTATATAAATGACTTGAAATTTCTCTCTGGGATTACAGGGTCTAGATTTCACTGATGCAAAACCAGGTATATCAGCCCAAGTCTGTGGTCCTTAGACCAGCATGGTTTTGGCTATTTCCTTATTGTTAAATCATGATTTTGGGCATCAAGTAAATCATATGATTTATACTGAATTGATTAACAAAAATTGGGGATGAAGTGATTGTTATGATTTATTCTGAATCAATTAACACAAAACTGTTCAATCGTCATTTGCCATATTAATGTCCTGCAGTTTGGTTCTCCTGGTGAGTAACAGTGTGTTCTGCAGTGGGGAGGGGGAGAATAATCAAATTGATTTCAGTGTCCAGTGCAAAGGGGATTTTATTTGTTTGAGAAACCATTAGAAAAATTAAATCAAAGCATCATTGGGACACACTGAAAAAACATTATTAAATCATCTTCCTTCTGCTATAGCTAAAGGGAGTAAAAGAATACAGCTAACAGTTTGGGGGAGTACAAATGACAGAATTTAGCCATTGGGATCCTGAAACAACATTGCTTAAGAATTTAGTGGTTGCTGAGTGAATGACACCCACAAAACTGTGGATATCCAAAATATATTTTGATCCAGAAGTGGATCCTTAAGTGCAAAAATTGGGAAGATTCTAGGTACATAATTGGACACATCACCTAACCAATGGAAAATTTCAAGAAAGAAGTATGAAGTGTCAGTTCTGTCTTTCTCAGGCAGGGCTACAAACAAAACTTAGAGCTACAGATGTTTCTACTGAGACTGAAGCATTTTGATCATCCACTCCTCAGGCATAAACTAGAGAAAGATTAAATGTGTAATCTAAGGGTCAGAGCACTCAGCTATGGTTGTGGTATAGCCAGGGTAAGGTCTTGCTTCTCCTTTAGGTGATGGGACTTGCATCTTCAGCATCTCAGAGGAGTGCTTTCATTTACTTGCCTTCAAACCCTCCTATCAAGACTTTGTTAAGAATTACTAACATTTGTCAGAGAGAGAATACATACACATAAGTCAGGAACTGGAGTATCTGGCTTGATGGAAAGGATTTGCTTTGCTGAATATTTAATGAAGCTAATTTTTAAATGCTTTTGAGCCTAATACAGAATCTGAGGGCATATTTATGCTATGAAGTAAGAGAGGGTTAGGGAGTGAGCTTGAGCGCCGTGATGGCTGATAGCACACAGTTGTTAGCTTGCTTACTGACTCTCTTTGGGCCACTGAGACACACCTGTTAGAAAAGGAACCAGCCCAAAGCTGTGTGGACCCAAGGCAGTCTGTCCTACTTATCCTTGAGGCCAGGGATCAGTCCTTGTCTCCCTCTTATTTAGCAACATGAAGATAACATTGCTTAGCAACATTGCTCAGTGTCCTTTGTCTAGATAAGAGAGAACATATTTTAGCTCATGGGATATACAAGCATGGTCTTGTTCTCTGTCCCATGAAAAGTGAAAGAATTTCAACAAGGGAGCATAAGAGAGAACAATCTTCTGGCTTTCCGGCTATAATCAATTTTATTAGCTTCTGGCTAGAGCATCCACCTAAAAGATGTTGGGTCAGACTTTCTTTTTTATATTAAGTGATTAGGCTGGCTCATCCTACAGTCTGGCGGAGTGGAGCACTTGCTGAGTTATTGAACAAAAGGGGTACATGATGCTCCATGTGACCATGGTTTCTACAGTATTGAAACCTGTAGTGATTTTGGACAAATAATTATCAGACTGGATTTTGTGGTTAACATACGTAGAAGGTGGCCTAGGTTTTACATCCTGGAATGGCTTAAGGAGAAACTGAATGTCTTTCTGTCAAACTGTAATAATGTGTAGGAAGCTGTAGTATGTCCTGTAGATAATGTAGGGTATTTTGATGGTGATACTGTATATTCCAAGGGTTTTGGTACCTCAGCAGTTAGTCAGCAACTGGTTCAGATTCTGAGAAACTGTGTGGGTTTTTTACAAAATAATTTCAGTAATTTTGCAGATTTTTTCCTAGAAAAGTCTTTATTTTAGTACGTAGTACAGAACAGGGAGCAAGTAAACCTTAAAAGAGTATCTCTGTCACAGCACATCTCTTTGGTAGCTGGAATGTGTGAACTCACATTTACCTGTTTGGCAATTGTTTTTGCATAAGTGAATGTTCCCATTACAAAGCAATGGTTTAACCCCAGCCAGCAACAAAGCACCATGCAGATGCTCGCTCACTTCCCCCCCAACCAGTGGGATGGGGAGAAAATTGGGAAAAGAAGTAAAACTCATGTGTTGAGATAAGAACAGTTTAATAGAACAGAAAAGAAGAAACTAATAATGATAATGATAACACTAATAAAATGACAATAGTAATAATAAAAGGATTGGAATATGCAAATGATGCACAATGCAATTGCTCACCACCTGCCAATCGATGCTCAGTTAGTCCCCGAGCAGTGATCCCCCCACCCCTACTCCCCCCAGTTTATATACTGGGCATCATGTCACATGGTATGGAATACCCCTTTGGCCAGTTTGGGTCAGCTGCCCTGGCTGTGTCGCGTCCCAACTTTCCCCTCCCAGACTTTTTGCTGGCTGGGCATGAGAAGCTGAAAAATCCTTGACTTTGGTCTAAACACTACTTAGCAACAACTGAAAACATCAGTGTGTTATCAACATTCTTCTCATACTGAACCCAAAACATAGCACTGTACCAGCTACTAGGAAGACAATTAACTCCATCCCAGCTGAAACCAGGATAGCCTATTATGGGAACACTGGGTATTAAAAAAGAACATTAAATGAATAAATGCAGTAATTAGAGATCTACTGCCATGTGTGAGACTGAAGTTTAAGTCCCTTTCATAACACTGATTTCTTCATTTCTACTAGTTCCCAATCACAAGGTCACTCAAGAATGACATCTTTCTTGATTGCTTCAGATTTCTCAATTTCATGGTTATAGTAGTACCATTCTCATTTGATGTCCTAAATATTGTTGCATAAATACAGATTTCGTTGCATTTTGATGCCTTTTAATCTAGTATTTTGATCATACCCTTACTCCAAAGTTTACCAACATGTTGCACATGAGAACAAAACATTTTTAATGAAAAAAAAAATCATGGAGCAGGGAGAAAATTGTTCACTTTGTAGCAATTTAAAGACTGAACTTTTAGAGCACATCACATCGTAGATTTCAGTTTCATCCAACAACAAAAAAAATGAAATCCATTCAAAAAGGAGTCCTTTTTTATAACAGCATATCCTTCCCACTCAGGAGGAAAAAAAAAAAAGAGGACCAAAAAAAAATCCCCAGAAAACAAACAAAATAGGCAAGGTTAAAAAGAAAACAAGTGTTTATAATCAGGGTGGTTTGCCTTTATTTAGTTTTGCATTTGTTTCTTTCTTTTGTGAATTATATAAAATGTATAAATTCTCTCTTTGGTGAAATCCTCACATGATTTCTGTTTTTTCACATAAATTTAATGTTACCTTGCATAAAACCCCTTTACATTTGGAAGCGTTCTCTCTTTTAATACCAAGAGAACACGCTGCATTGGTATTGAGCACTACAAAAGCTAAATTCCTCAGAAAGGTCAGATTTTGGAAAAAGGACTAAATGGACCGCTACATTTTAAGAACATTCTGACATACTGTTTGCATATTTTAACTTGTTATTATATGCCAACATGACAAAGGGAATACGATGTTATTTGTATTTTGACAGTATTTCTTTAATTAACAAACTTGGATCACATAATGATGCTATGACAGTGGGACAGACCAGTGTTTATAATTTAGGGCTGTAATCTGTGAAATTTCAATTTGCACTCTGTTCAGGGGAAGGATGGGTTATTTACAAGATGCTGCTAGGGCCAACTGTAATCTCATCAGGGACACATCAGAAAACTCAGCTCCTCAAGCAGAGAAAAACATGGTTAAATTGTTAGCGGCTGCAATCTTAAATTATGCATGATTGTTGACAGCTCATAGTGTGAACAAATGCTATAATGTTCCTTTACACATTTTCATTTTTTTCCTAAACCTCCAGTTTATCTATGCCGCTCAGGGTGATACAGAGATCAAGTTGTGAAATGCTCAGAGTTTAGGTCGTTTTGGTTCATTTAGCTTTTTAGAAGCTGTGTATTTATTTTGCCATATTTTATAATCTTACTTATGCTGCTGTTCATGTACAAATACTACTCATGTACGTTTAGCACAGCAGGAGATAGTTTTACACAATTTCACTGGCACCAGGCATCTTGCTGTTCCACCTTGTCCACAGAATAGCACAGCCAACTAACAAAGCACTGCATTTCAAAACTACCATGCTAGCAAAAGCTGAAAAGTAATATGGATTACCACAACTAGATTCAGAGGCTAAACCATAGTGAGGCAAACCACTGTGGGTTTGGTACATGCAGTGTACTCCCAAAGTAGAATGGAAACTGTCTTTTCCACCATTCACTTTTAATCATCTCATTCACCAACCTGGCCTAGACCTGCTACAGCTTTCTGCCCAAGCTGCTGTCAGTCCAGGCAAGGGGGGTCTCTAGAGCTAGTACAAATACCGGATCACTGAAACTTGCCTCTAGGGCTCTCTACTCATCACTCTTCCCTTTCCCAGAATGGGTCTATTTTGCTTGTACAGCCCTAGTCAAAATGCCTCGCCATGCTTTTTAACATGTTAAAATGTCCCAGTTTGGGCCGTGTCACTATTTTGAAAGTGTGTGACTGGTTAGGCTGGAAGTCGCAGGACTTTCTGAGAACATAAGTTTCTACAAGCAGCCAAATGGTGCAATCAACCTTCCCAAGAAAAGAGAAAGATATTTGGTACAGGCATAGTCAGACACCTGTGGGAGTCAATTATCTGAACCTCATATCATTCTAATCACCCCTTTTTATGAGACAGATCTTTTGTTTACCCTGGTATCTCATTGCAATGGTATTGCTCAGGTCTCCACTTATGAATTGTCCACTGGAGAAAATACTCTCCCTCCATGTGGAAACAAGGAAACTTCAACAATGACAGTTCAGTCTGCAATACTGTGGGCAGAGGGGTAAACAGGATGCTGCATAGCTCTACAGCATCTGGATTAAACACTTTGCTATCTCTGTTTCCAGTGAGAAACAGCTGTCCTGAAAATTGGACTATATTGCTCACATATTCCATAAGGTTTCACACAGCATCTGGATTAAACACTTTGCTATCTCTGTTTCCAGTGAGAAACAGCTGTCCTGAAAATTGGACTATATTGCTCACATATTCCATAAGGTTTCACACAGCATCTGGATTAAACACTTTGCTATCTCTGTTTCCAGTGAGAAACAGCTGTCCTGAAAATTGGACTATATTGCTCACATATTCCATAAGGTTTCACACATAAGCTTTTGATCCTGAAATCTCTACCCCTGGACAGGGTGTTGCAGCAATGAGACCTAAAAGAAAGTTTTCTCAAAAATGTGGTAGCTAAAGCCTACCATCAGAGGGCCTATTCCAGAGGGGAGGCTATAGGGCTGCAGAAATTAGATTACAGTCCTTCTGAAGGCAAAGTGAAAGAACATCTTTTCTGGAAACACAAGCTCTGTGAGAGGAACTGTCCGGGTCCACAGTAGGTTATTTGCTGCTGCTAAAGCTGGTAAAGAGCAAGCAGCACAGAGCAGGCACATATGCCTTAGTCTTTCCATCAACTTTGCTCAGGAAGTCTGTTATTGAGGAGACCATTGTTCCCATTGCTGCTGCCTCTCCAGCTCTGCTTCCACCTTTTCCTTAAGGTACTCCAGGCCAGCAAAAAAGAGCTTGGAGACAAAAACTTTTCTCAAGATCAAGTGAAGGGAAGAAGCCTGCAAGATTAAGGACTTGAACTCTTTGAGAGGAAGGCTGGATGTAAGTTGATATCTAATGCACTGTCTCTCAGCTTCTCTATAGGACCACATACTGTTACTCCATCTTGGCACATTATTTTAGGTCAGTAATAGATGATGCTTCATTGCAGCTTGTTGCAGTTGGATGTATTTATTTCAATGGCTCAAAACACTTTATGCAAGCACAAAGAAGTCTGTGGCCTATGATGTATGTTGAACTTTGCTTATTTTACAGGAAGGCCTGGTGCTAAAGCACATAGGAGACACCAAGTATTTTGAGTACAACATATTTAAAAGCTTTATGTAGGAGATTTTTTAAGTGAATTTGTTGGCTCTTTCTGTTTACATCTAAGTTTATCTAAAGGTATCGAAAGTTCCTCTATAGATGCTCAGGACTTACCAATATGGGAAGTTTAACATCTAACAGAAGTTTGAATAAAATTGGGATATGGAAACCCAACATTCTTTTGCTTTTGGATGTGCTCTTTAGACACATGAGTTTGGGTACAACATAGGCATCTGCCACCACTGACACAAGTTTCTGCTGTCATTTTTTAGTGATCAAGGAAATCCAAGACATCTGCACGCAGCTGACAGAGATTATATAAATTCTGTAGAGATTATCTCTACAGAGAATGGTATATCTACGTGCATTCCTATAAAGAGCTTGCACCCTTCTGGAATGGCAGTGAGACTAGGTGGAATATCCTCTAGTGCTTACAATTCAATGGGATACTTATGCTTAGACAGCTGAATCACACAGAGATACCTAAATTTTCATCAACTTTGAGTGAGTGAACACAGGAGAAATCCAAACCCTATGGACTTTCTTTACTTCAACCAGCAGAAAACATGGCATTTGATAGGATAGAACTGAGAACCTGAGGTGTTTAATAGAGTTTCACCCTAGCTCTGTAAATATATCCATAAACACTATAAATGAAGAATTTATTGTGCTGTCTACTGTTTTTATATGCTACAGCCATTCTAGAAGAGTTACCTCCTCTTTCACTAGGAACAGATTGGAAAAGCCTTTTTTGATTAACTACTTTTAGTATCTTAGGCACTGTGAGGTTGGAGACCTCGGTTCCTGTCACTCTGACAATGTTTAAGAAAAAATTACGGAGGAGAGTTGCACAGAAACTGTTAGAATCAGAAAGTCATCCTTTTCAAATATACCAAAAAGATTCTATGCAGCTCCCCTATGTAAATTTTTCTCTACTGTTTGATAAAGTAGGAAACAAGGCCTCTAACCCTGCAGTCTGCAACATAGTAAAATCCAGTAATTGAAAAGGTTTTTCCATCCATTCCAAGTGAATGAGGATGCAGCGATTATAAATACAACTGCGGTGCATGAAAATCATATAGGCTTCAGCTGGATAGAGATGTTATGGTTATTTTTAACAATTCAGATGAAAATTACACTAGGCACAGTGTTCCGATTTATGCAAAATAAAAACCAAACACGTTTAAAATAAAGTTTACTGCATGATAGATGGAAATGGTAAATGTTGTAAGTGATGTCTGTAAGATTCTATCACAGTCCTCTCTGCATAGGTGGAAGAACTTATGTGAATGTATTGTGTTTATTATGCATATAATACCTACATACTGTTTTGAAATATACTTCTAATTCTACTAACTATTTGGGTTAACTGCTCAGAAAAGCCTTTTTTTTTTTCCCTTAAGTTATCAGAAAATCATCACAAAATCAAAAATGTTAGGACAGGTTGCACAATGAATGGAATGAAGCATACATTTTTGCATTTGGGTAAAAGCATTCCTAATCCATCTGCAAGGATCTTATTTATAATGTCAGCTATGTTTCTGACCAGTTGTTGGTTCTTCTCTGTGCATGAGCATTAGCAAGCCCCGTCCAAAATGCCTGATGAGTTGGGGAACTAAGTTTTTTGGGAGTCGAACTTCAAACATTCAATGCCAAGACATAATTACAGATTTCCAGCCCTCAGCATGCTCCCAAAATACATGTCTTTTTAAGGTATGCACAAATTGAGGCAGCATAAATGTCTAGTATTGCTTACAAAACTTAAAAAAAGCCCCCATGTTTCTATGTAAAGAATTAACCTGCCCCCACTTTATATTTCCTTTCATTATTACTTTTAAAATGTACATGATGAAATTAACTTCTTTTTTTTTCAAATTCATAATTCTTTTTAGCTTTGGAACCTTAGTTTACTCTCACTTACAGAAGATAAGATTCAAGAGTAAACTTTTAAAGTGAACAATGATTGTGGTTTAACCCTAGCATATTATCCATACATTTTGTACTTTAGTTGTCATTGGGTTGCTAAGTTGTGTATCTTTATAGTGCACTACAGTTTATTTTATGTTGTTTTATTTGACTGATAAATCCTTCACTGATTAAGTGAGTGATATTTAAAATAAGAAACAATGAATTAGTTAAATATCATTGCAAAATATTATGAAGAAAAAATATTTTTCATAGTATCTAAGATTTCTGAAAACATAGGGCAACAACTAGACTGGCTTTATCAATGAAGAAATACATTCATTTAAATAATAATAATCTCCTAACATAAGAAACTTATTGCTGGTGGAATTCTGAAATAAGTTTTGCAGAATAAAAACTAACTTCAGAATTTTTCCTCTTCATGTCCGAGACTTTGTGGTTATTCTTTTTTGTCTTCTTCAGCATCCAACAAAGAAAAAAAACGTGTCTCCATTGATTTCATTACTCTGCATTGAAACTGACCCATAATTATATGTTTGATGAGTTCTGTGTTTGAAGAGCTTTACAACTTCAGAAGAAAAAAACAAATAAACAAAACAACAACAATAAAACCCAAACTCCATCATTTAATTTTGATGCATCCCTGAGGTTTGACCTAGAAGGCAAACCCATAAGATATATTTAGCATCAGAGTAAGATCCGAGTTTACCATGCAAATGTCAGGAAAGTGATTTTTTAACAACTGGTATCCTAAAATCACCAATAGGGAAGGCTGTTTACTTCAGCTGCAGTGCAGCCCTTGTTCTATGCCAGTACCTGGAATAATTATTTGCAAATCATCTCCATAATAGATGAGAAACCTCACCTGAGACACTCCCTTAAATAATCCTATTTATTTAGGTTACAAGAGCTGCTAGATGCTACATCTGGGTCTTCTAATTTTGTGAACAACTACTGCTTAAAACAGCTATGGAATCCTTACACGAACCAAGGCTGCTAGTTAATTAAGACCATAGTAGATGTATACAGGTTCTTTTGTATATATTTTATATTCTGTGTTGCCAGCACAGCAAAGCTTTATTTCTTACATTTTAAATAACTACCTAACATAGAATGCATTCAGGAATAAGAGAAAATGTCAGATGATTAGCTCAACTCAGCAGATCTTACACAGCCAGGCTAAGAGATAATGATTACACGACACACTGAAGTTTGAGAATAGATTTTGTCCAACCTGACAGTACATAGTCATCTATTAAAAAATAGTTTGTCCTTTGAAGTGAAACACAGCACAGCAGAAAATGATAGCTATCTGTGGTCCTCTGTGAGACCTATTGCAATCAGTGGGAAAAGCAGCCTGTGCTAAAGGCTTCCAAGGCACTAAACATTTTATGGGGAGCAAGTTGAGTTCAAAAAGTAAGGAGTACTGCTGGCAAATCCTCTAACACGCTTTCACGAAGTTCTCAGTTCACTCAAGCTATACTGCTGATGGAAGAGTACTAATACTGTGCCACAATTCAAAAAAGCAAGTGAGATCATATATCTCTATACTAGCTAATCTGACACCGGTCCTGGAAAACGTAACACAAAAAGTGATTGCGAATCTTTTGGCTAAGAATTAAAGGAGAGTAATATGCTTAATGCCAGTCAAAACTGTGTAACAGAAAAATAAGTCTTGTGAAAAAGTTTGATTTTCTTTTCATGAGATTATAAATTCAGCTTATAAATGTAAGGCTTTTGTTGAGTACTTGAATTCTTCCTGCAAATCTCTGATTAAAACCACCTGTACACACACACAAAATTGGCATAGCACAATATGAACAAAATGTGCTCTAGATGCGTAATTTACATCTCAAATACTATTAGTGGGATCTTGATTGAAGGGTATATTTTTGGCAGGGTTGAATAGAAATCACTACTAAGTCCTATGATATACAACTTTTCCTCCAGGAATAATCTAGATATAAATTTTAAGTTGCTATTGATAAAACATAAGTATGATACAAAGATAGGTGAAATGATCTTTAACAAGAATTTTAATCATATAGAGTGATCTAATGAGTTCACCTTTTTCTGTGATCTTTTAAACAAGCTGCTTGGGAACAGTGGAATGCAGTTACAGGACTTAGAATAAAGCAAGCAGGAAACAATAATGGAAAATGGGGCCATATCCTTGAAAAGTATTCAGTGTTTATAGCAGATACTTAATTTATTCTGAGCTCCCACTGTGATTTAGGGTTAGAGAGGGTTAATAAAATTCTTGACCATAAAAACTGAGCAGATTGAATAGACATAGTATGTGCTTTTTGGGGAAAAATAACAACTTCTACTAGGATCTTTGATCTAGAGAAGAGGCTGCATCATGAGCTATTGACAGAAGGCTAAACCTAGATATACTTAGAGGTGAAGTGTGGCAGAAATATTTTACAGTGGAACAAAATAATATCTAAAGTAGTTATCACTGTACTTCTTGAATCTTCATTTTCTGAGATCCTGGAATTTCCCCCTCTTAGGGACTTAGGCACAGTGTGGGAATAATCACATGAAATATAATGGTTTATCTCATACATCAGATTTTAGAAGATGATCTAATGGGTTTTAATGGTTCAAGTCTCTTCAGTCTAAATACTGTCATTCTAAATAGGTCAATATTTCAGTAAAGGAAATGGTGTGTTCCCCCAAATGCATTGTTTTCATTCAAAAGAAGGTTGACAAAATCTGTGCCTCTTTTTTAAATATATAGACATTTTCCAAAAGAATCAAAAGCAATAAAGAAACAGAACAGATATATCTATAGACTAAGTAGCTGAAGGAAAAAAAAAAAGAAAATACCACTGCAGCGTGAGGGTGTGTATATCAAGTCACTGTGTTTTGGACAGAACAGAATATTTTCTCCAAGTGGTTATCTCAGAACCACAATTTCAACATTATGTTCAAAATCCAGTACTGTGCTATATGAGAAATAAAATTAAAAATTCAATCTTAAATAAAAAATAAAGGACTTGAAAGAGAAGGAAAAAAACCAAACAGGAGGACTGAAGAAAATTTATTGTTAAGATTAGAAGACTCGGGTATGCACATCTTGGTTGAGTGACAACTGCCAACATCTATCACAAATGATTTTTGCTTGAGTATCCATGGAAAAGAGTTAGCAGTGTTGTAAATTTCCATCATAACACACTGCTCTGTTGCTGCTTTGTGAATACTAGTGCATTGAAAAGATGTATAAGGAGAAACAAACAAAAACAAGGCAAAGAGCTGAGGAATCATACCTCTGTAGAACCTAAAAGAATATCTTTCTTTTAGTGTGTACTGATAGCAAATAATCAGCAGGAGGTAAACTTGTATTGCCTAGGAGATTAACTAGCTGATGCAATGGAGCTTTTCTTGGCTAGCTTCCACGATTCTTTGGGATATTGTATTGTGTAATAAGTTTCTCTTAAGACTATAAGCCCTTTGAAAATGCTCATGAAATAACCTGTGTAGGAATAGAATGACATCCTACTACTAATATTTCAGAGAAAGGGGAGCTAACTAGTATCGACTAAGAATATTTCAAGAACATTTCTTTCCTGTTACTCTCTACATTGGTATCTATGTGTCAAAAGTGAAGATGTAAATGCATATTATTCTTAAACAATTGTCTATAAAATAAGTGTTATATGATGAAGTTTTGGATGATTTCAGGATAACTCCAGTACAACTAACCCACATCTGATACTGTAATATTCTTTTTTATTAACACAGACCATGAAAATGTTAATTTCTGAAGACTGCATATATACATATATATGTAAATTATTATATGATTTAAACTGAATCAGTACCGCAATATGGAAAAAACAGTCCTGGGAACCCCTTCCTCTGCTGTTATGAATAAACAAACATTAACTTCCATGGAATTTCATCGATTCTAGATGAAGATCTGGCTGTCAGTCTCAGGTTTCTTTCAACAGTGATCAGAAGGAAGTGACTTTTGAAAATTCATAGTATTTTTGTAGTTCATCTTTCAGAGAAGAAACAACTCTGTTGATGCCAAGAGTCCTGAGAACTTCAAGGCTGAGTCTGGATATTCAGAGCCCTGCTTAACCTGATATATTGTCAATAACTCCATCTCTCCCTGCTTAATCTCTAAATACTGATTCCTCCCCTCTGCTCATACCTCATGTTGTGCCGTTACAAGTGTTTAAATAATGCTTGCTCTACCTGTCTATCTTAAGATGAAGCAAATTGCCCTGTGGAGATGTAGATTTTGCTTTCAGTATCTACAAAAGTAAGTGGAAGTGACTAGCTTAAATTGAAATGGCTGCCTTTTCAATATTTATATGAAAGCAAATTAATCCCATCTATAGAAAACTACTGTCCCCTGCATCTGGTTATTGAGGGAAGCATCCTGAGTTTTTATGTAAAGGAGCAAAGATGTTCTTTGTCCAGTGGAAAACTGGTAAAAACTCCAAACATTCAGTATCTGGGGTTTCTAGTAGAACAAGCAGGCTGAAAGAAAGATAGCATGCTAATAACATTGGTTCTGTCATTTCCTATATGGTATTGCATTAGAAAAACCATACAGCAATCCAAAACATAGAGTCCATCTCCATGTCACATACAGGATCAGTTATAATTCTGCCATTCCTTAGGAAAGCTTATTAAGTTGCTCTTTAAAGACTTCCTATGAAGGAGATTCTATTTCACTGCTGCTTCATCTCTGTTACAGAGGCATTCCTAACAAAATCTTTTTTGCTGTAACATAAGCTCGTTACTTCTTGTTCTAAGTGGCATGTATGCATGCAGCAGAACACAGTTTTTTTTTCTGTTTGCAATCTTTCTCTCTGCATGAAGTCTGACCTTTTTTACCTAGGATAAACTACTCAGCTCTTTCAAATGTTTGGTATTGGTCACAGTGTAACAGACATCTCACTATTCCACTTGCCCTTTTCCGGATTCTGTTCATTGCATCCCAGATTCTCAAGGCTCATAACCCAAAATAGATCAATGTCCCAGCTCAGGCCACCTATGCTGGAATAAGCCAGGAGTATAAACTCCCTCCTATTTTCCTTCTATTATGTACAATGAGAAGTATTAATTTTAGTTTCTTGGGTGTAGGTTTTTTGTTTTGTTGGGTGGTTTTTTGTCAACAATTTGCACATTGCTCTGTCATGTCCAGCTTGTCATTCATTTTAACCCACATATCCTTTTCTGAAAAACTGTTATCTAATCAGTTTTTTCCATACTGTACACAGTTGATTTTACCTGCCCTTTTGTTCTGGTTTCAGCTGGGATAGAGTTAATTGTCTTCCTAGTAGCTGGTACAGTGCTATGTTTTGAGTTCAGTATGAGAAGAATGTTGATAACACACTGATGTTTTCAGTTGTTGCTAAGTAGTGTTTAGTCTAAAGTCAAGGATTCTTCAGCTTCTCATGCCCAGCCAGTGAGAAAGCTGGAGGGCACAAGAAGTTGGCACAGGACACAGCCAGGGCAGCTGACCCAAACTGGCCAACGGGGTATTCCATACCATGGGATGCCACATCTAGTATATAAACTGGGGGAGGGGGATCGCCACTTGGGGACTAACTCGGTGTTGGTTGGTGGGTGGTGAGCAATTGCATCGTGCATCACTTGTATATTCCAATCCTTTTATTATTACTATTGTCATTTTATTAGTGTTATCATTATCATTATTAGTTTCTTCTTTTCTGTTCTATTAAACTGTTCTTATCTCAACCCATGGGTTTTACTTCTTTTCCCGATTTTCTCTCCCGTCCCACTGGTTGGAGGGGAAGTGAGTGAGCGGCTGCGTGGTGCTTAGTTGCTGGCTGGGGTTAAACCATGACACCTTTGTACCTTGCACTTATCCCTGTTGAATTTCTTTCCATTTTTTAGCAGTTTAATGGTCTTTCATGGTCACTTGGAATTTAAATCCTTTCTTTCAAGCATAGCTGCAATCTCTCTCAACTCCATGCCACCTGCAGATTTAATAAGCATATTCTTTATTCTATCAGTGATGTCACTAGTGAATGCGGACTATGGATCTACTGCTGCTTTCCAGTCTTTCAGGTGAGAGGTCATGACATGTGTGAAAGCTGTACTTGAGAATAACATTTATTTCTATCAGTAAAATCCATCCTGAATTGAAAAGAGATGTGTTGTGTAAGGAAAAAGTGCCTGATTATCCAAGAAATATAAGTAACAATTAGAAATTTATCAAGAGACTACAGCTTCTGATCATAACAATCAAGAGTAATAATTTCCATATAAAGTATATGATGCTTGGAATAGCTTTTGAAGAACAAAGAGCTCTCAAAATAGAATGTGCTGGGTGTCAGAGTCAAGGTGTTGGCAGTGGGGGCTGCAAGGGTGTCTTCTGCGAGGGGAAGCTGGGTCTGCCCCATGGCGGACACAGCCGGCTCTAGCCAGCATCAACAGACCCACACTGCAGGGAACAGCTGAGGCCCTCAGCCATGGGTTTAAGAAAGGGAAAAATGCTTCATGGACAGAGGAAAAAGAGCAGCGGGGGAAAGAAGGAGAGAGTGAGAAACGACCCAAGAAGCACCACGGTGAGAGAAGGAGGAGGTGCTCCAGGCGCCGGAGCAGAGACCTCCCTGCAGCCTGTGGAGAGATGATGTGGGAGGAGATTCTCTGCCAGGAGCTGTGGCCTGTGCACTGGTGAGGACCTTTTCTTCCTGAAGGACTGAAGCCTGTGGGAAAGCCCACACACAAGCAGAGGAAAAAATGTGAGAAGGAAGGAGCAGCATAGCACTATGTACTGATTGTAACCCTCCCACCCCTCCCCATTACTCAGTGGGAGTCATGGAGTAAAGGAGTCGGGAGTGAGGGGATGAAACTGGGCGAGGGAAAGGGGCAAGGAAAGGTGTTTTAATGTCTGTCTTACAAATCTATTTTATCTGGCAATAAATTAAATTATTTTTCCCCCAAGTTCAGTCTGTTTGGTCCAAAACATGAGTTGATGGGCAATTTCCCAGTCTTTATCTCAATCCCCAAGCTTTTTCATCATATTTTCTCCCCCTATGCCACTGAGGATGGAAAGTGAGTGAGCAGCAGGGTGGAAGTTTGCTGTTGGCCACGTCTAACCCAGCACATAGAAATACTCTTTCAATCCACTGACGTGATTCCTCCTGCCTGTTTACACTACACCTTATTCAGCAATGAAGAAACAGCCTACATTTGTGCTGACAGGATCGTAACACTTGGAAAACATGCTGCTTGGCTGTTATGCTGGTTGAAAACTTTCTCTGAAAAGTGTACTCCCCATGTCTTCTTTTGATAATGCTTTGAAAATAAAGTCTCCTTGTGGAAAATTCAGACTGGTGCATGTTGTGATTCTTCAACAACAAAAATAGAAATTTATCCAAAAAACTGTCTTCTGAATAACAAAATTAAAAAATGCAATTTTAAATATTCATATATATTTATAGAGAGAGCTGGAGAAGTCCTAAGAAGGATCCAATACAAAAATGGAATAAGTTGTGGAAAAAAAATCTGTTCTCTGCTTTCCTGAGTTGAACTAGTTTTAAAAATCAACTAAAGAGCATCAAAGTCATATTTTCTTATGAATATGGTGAGTTTCTCTTTACAAATCAAGTGAATGATCCTGGTTTGAAATCATACCAAATCCCCAAAACATACACAGCCTAATAAAATTATACTAGCTGTTAAGTATAATAGCTTTTGGAATACACATTAGTCTTTAAATGAAATTGAAAATGAGTTCTCAAGGTCAAAACTAAAAGAAACATGGTCACAAAGAACTTTTTTCACCAAGGTGGATTACTCAGTACCAGGGTAAGTCTAATTCTTAGGTCAGACTATTACAGGCTGGCAATTTCACCTGCTCTCATTGTTTTTATAGTCTCTAAAGTACAATAAATCACTGAAGTACAGGCACTTAGTACAGCTATTTTTTATTTATCACTGGACGTCTTTGCATTCCTCATAATCAGGAAAAACTTCTGTGGATGATTCTTTCTGTTGAGGTAACATTAACCATTTTTTTCTGCAAAGCAACTATCACAATAACAAAGGAAATGTACATTAACAATTGAAAACTTTGATGAAGTGGAAAGAATAATACGAAGGCAAAGTGGAGACATGGTCTTTGATTTTTAAGAACACCTAATACTGCAATATAATGCATATATATATTTATTTTCAGAATACTGTTATGCTGTATTTCTGTGCCAATTGGTGTTAGTATTGTAAGGGTGGATGGAGACAGAGAGGTTGTGGTAAGATGTGATTTTTTGCATAGAGATTATTAGTTCAGTACTCTCTTAGATCTGAGGAATTTAAGAGAGATGTCCTTCACTTAGGGAGTAACCTGTCAAACTGATTTAGACATTAGTATCAAAGTCTATTTATGAGCTGCTGAAGTAACTGTTATCATCAGTGAAGATCTTGTTTCAGTAAATGTGATCTCTTGAGCTCTCTGGGCTTGATTCAGTTGCCTGCACAAAGGCAACTACTTACATCTGGTATTTCATTCAATATCTAAGACAACTTCATGGAGCTGGTTAATATAGGATATCTTTACCTTTCTGGAATGGGGAAATGTGGGTTGGGGTACTAAATGAATCACATGACACATATAAATTTGGACAGTGAACTGTCCTCTAAACTCCACTGGCTCTATCTCCAGTGACTATAATGTAGACATCTGACTCGTGGGAGCTTACAGTTGAGATAAAACCCATGCTGTATGTTTCAATTCTAACTAACCAGTGATGCTACGTGACTGTTCTGCACAGCCCATTCAGTTGTTTTATGTCACTGAACTACAGTCACAGCTACAAATCAACCTATTCAGATGCTGGAGAGTATTTTAATGCAGTTGGTGGATAGACATTTTTTTTTTTTTTCCACATTTGTAAAGCACAAAACTTAATGAGAGGCATTTTGAGAGCTTCTGAACGGAGGTAGCTTAATGACTAAAGAGTTTTCCTCTTAGACTACCCATTTCTTTGAATTGTGGGGGTATAAAAGGAAGAAAATTTCTAAAAAGTAAAAGAATGGTTCCAAGAAGAGTTGAAATGAGGCTGATGCTGGTGAGTAAAGGGTATATCCGCATGCAGTACTTCGAAGATTGCGGCTTCCATGCTGACAGAACATACTAACCTTTTCTCCTTCTAGCCACTTGATTCATTCCAGTGGTGATTATGGAACGTTATGATGCTAGGTTGCATGATAGGTCACATAAATAATCTGTGAAGCCCCATGCAAAATACTCCTCTAATCATCTATTCTTTGTAATGTATACTTAAGGTGTGTTCTTAGACCTTAAATTAGTTTGTGATTATCTTGAAACAGCTGCAATGTAAAACTACATGTTTGTGCAGTGTGTAGCCTAATAGGCTCTGTTTCTACTATGGATTAATAGGTACTATTATAATACAAAAAGTAAATACAAAAATATACAAAAACATCATTAGATGATAAACAAGAGAAAAAATCTAAGTTGGAATATTTTGTTGGTAATATCTGTAACATTGTTACAAAAGCTGTGTTGTTAAAAGATATACAGTTATGATTGATAATAGGATGGATGGATAGATAGATAGGTAGATGGATGGATGGATATGTCAATAACTAAATTATAAAACCAGCAACAGCATACTCCAGTTTCTAACAAAGTAAGGAAAAGTATTTTCCTGACCGGTGATATGGTTGGTCCTGCTTCCAAAGAAACTGCTATATTTTATTCATTAAAAAAACCAAAGACTATTTCTTACCTTTTGTTATTATTGGTCCGAATTATATGTGTGTGAAGATCCTATTTAAAGCAGGAATTTTTAATGTGACTTTACCTCCATCTGTATTGCCTGGAAATACTATTCTGCTGACCCACTGTGTATATTATACATCACCTCATTTCATTTAAACTGCCTTTGCAGCATAAATTGCCTATTTTATTTAAGTAGAATATAACTGGCAGTGACTTATCTGAAAAAAATCTCATTTCCTCATGCGATTTCTTATGAGTGATTCAGAGCTAAACTGCTTAACAAAACAACTGTATGTAGTCAGAAAACAGAATAAAACTCAATAAGCATATGATGTGACAAAGCCTCAATATGAAAATAATTCACTTGAGAATATAGCACCCACTAAAAGGATGTCATTTCATATAAATGTAGCTTAGTCATCTGTCAATTCATGTATTTTGTTACTGCAGCACTGCTGCCCCTGAGGATCCTCAATCCCCAGCTTAATCCCAATGGCTGTGCAATGTAAATTTGAAAAAATGAAATAATGATAAAAATTGTAATGCATAACTGCTATAATGTACTGTCAAAAAACTTAGAAACAGATCCATCAGTTTAGAGAACTTGTTTATAAATAAAATCATATCTAAGCTTGATTTTTCTCACTTAAGTAAACTTAGGCACTACAGCTCTTGAGAAATACAGGCTATTATTTTTTAGGACTCTACTTCTGAACGAAAAGAAAATTCTTTTTTTTCTATTTAAAAAGTTTTTCTTTAGTCCTTAGCATAATAATCATTGACAAACTTTTTTCTAACTCTAAAAAATAATCTCTGTAGAATTGCTGTGTAATACCTTCATTTTTCATTTACCTGAATAATATTCTAAGATGAATACTAGCTTCAAAACTTGGAGTTAAGGTCACTGAATTTTTAGCTCTGGAGATATAAAAATAGTTCATCGGGCTTCTTCCTTCCTGAAAGCTAGCTTTTTAAGTATAGAATTTTACTTATAAACTGTCTGTTGGCAAAGTAGAAAGTGCCTTGGATAATCTCTCCTAGCAAGTGAGATGATAGAACTTTTCCATTTGGGAATTTATTTTTTCTGTACCAAATTTTCTCTTTTATGTATAGAATGAATCAATATTGGTTTATATGACAGTTTTTGAGTCTCCAAAAATTAGTGTTGTGTTGTTGCTACATAAATTTGCACAACTTCATTTTCTGTGGTTGAACTTGCAAATTAAATTGTGCTACAGAACACCCTGGGGCACTGAAACTCCCTTGCCTACACTGCTAAGCTCTTAAAACTGTGTCTGGCACCACTTTGGCCCGTACCAGCTAGCACTCTGCCTAACCAAGCCTGGTCGTAATACTAAAGACCAAGCATTACTCCTGATAAACAGCTTGTTGTGTAACCCTTGTTATAAAAGGTAAGAGGTGTAATAAGATCGGCATAGGCTATTCAGCAGGAGCATAGTATCAGGTAAATTAGATTTATTAGTATATTTGCTAAGCTGCTGTGCCTCAGAAAACCACCTTTTAGCAGAAATTGCAGGTTTTTGCACTAAATCTCAGAAAGAACAGTGTGCATGAAGACAAATCAATATGGCCCATTTCCATCTCACTGTTTTATCTGTATGCCAAATGTAAAGTTGAGTCCAGTTCAGCTAACAACTTCAGGTACACAGAAAGGAAAAATCCAAGTTTAGTTATGTAAAAGAAGCTGTAGGTGAAACATGGCTGTGGAAAAGGTTGCTAAAATTAATAATAGAAACTGAAATCTGCTGGAAGTTTTCTCCAGTTTATCGTCCTCGAATATTTAAGTATTTGTCTTATGTTTTCATAATTTTTAAAAATATCTCACTTATTTATAGGTCTGGATCAAATCTACTTGTTTGACTGCTTATTGGTTTGGGTGAATTATCAAAGAAGTTTCCAAGTTTAACTTACAATGAATTGTTCCTGTTGTCTTTCCTCAAGTTATCTTTTTGAAAATAGATGGAACATGGATGAGAGCTCAGAAAGCTGATTTGCATAAGTGAACTTATTAAATATATTTAACAATGCTATATTTGTTCTAAATGATAATCAAGGCTGTCCTATCATCACTTAGCAAGACTGCAGTGAGAGCATAGGTTTTCAAAGCCTTGTATACCTTTAATCACTAAGTAGTTGCACTGTTTTCTGCCCTTTCTGAAATTGTTGCTTATATGGTTTTGCAAGACATAAAAAGGGACCAAAACAGGAAAAAATCATCAGATGGTAGCTCATAACATTTAAAGTAAAAACTAACAGTACAGAATTTTTTTTGTCATTGACTATACAAAGAGTCAACATGGCTAGACTAGATGTTGAATTTACAGACACCTAAACCAGGGTGGAAAATATCCAGTCTAATATTTACCATTGTAGTGGATTTAACCACTAGAAATTGCACATTGCAATGCATAACGGCAGTGTGGAATGAATTATAGAATCATAGAATCATAGAATCATTTAGGTTGGAAAAGACCTTCAAGATCATCAAGTCCAACCATCAACCATGCCCACTAAACCATGTCCTGAAGTGCCTTGTCTACACACTTTTTGAATACCTCCAGGGATGGTGAATTGACAGAATTAATCTTGGGGCAGCAGCCAGAACCCCTTTTACTCCTGAGTTGCTGCGTGTCTTGAGTACCACCATCCCACTGGATCACATCCTGAGATGAGCAAATTGACCAGTACCAGGGGAGTTTGGGACATATGCATAATACAGTTACAAGTAACTAGGGAATGTCAAAGCAAAGAAGGGTGTCTTTGTAAAGCTAAGTCATTTCCACCATCAGACAGGTGCCAAAGAGTTAAGTTTTAATCTTTTTTTGTGGAGAGAGAAGCCTAGAGCATCTATGTCCTTTTCTGAATCAAGTCCTGAATTACTTAGCTTTTAGTACTGCTTCTTCCATTTTTATTTCTTTTTTCTTCACTAGATAAAAAGTTGTTGACTCTTTGTTTTAGGTAAGAAACTTAAATGTGAAGAGCTCAGGAAGAAGGTTTCCTGGGGTCGTCTGTGATTTTAAATGCATCAATTTTTGCACACTATAACATCCAATTTTGGACAGTTAGCTACAGAATTTCTGAAACCTAGATTAGGAGACATTGAAATGGTCCCAAAATTTGATACGCACAAAATTACACATAATCTTCTCACTTCCTGAGGAAAATCAATTAATTATGATAATAAATTATTTAAATTCCCTTCTTATTTTGTTATACATTACTTTCCATTCCTCTGTTTCTATACCTAAAAAATAAACCACATTCTGCTTCGGGTCATGAATGATTCCTAATAGCAGAATTAGGCGGAAAGGTTTTTTTACCCCTATGTCATGGTCTTGTAGACATGTCTGTAATCTATTTGATGTTCAGTTTTAATTACGCATGAAAACATTTACGAGAAAATGGGTCATTATGTTCTTTTTCTGTTATTTTGTCATAATCTTTTAGAGTTCATTTCACCTGTCTTCTTTCTGAAAATAATGTTCATGTGATTCCCCACCTCTGCAAGTTCAATGGAACTTATACGCTCCTAGCCACATATTGAGGTTTTCTTGGAGGGAAAAAAAGGAACAGAAATTTTTGTTTCATTACAGATTTGGGATTTCCGTTCTGTTTATACCAGAAGGACTAAAGAGACACAACAGCAATTAAAAGGAATACATTAGAATGATTGAGAACATTCAGTGTGAGAGAACACACATGAACCCCTTCTTCAAAACTTGTTACTTCTGGAGACAAAGAGGAAAGAAAAGAAACAGCAAAAGTGAAAATGTAACTGGCTAATTTACAGATAAAGCAAAGAAAACAACTCATCATTAATTTTCAGCAACATTAATTTTTAACAGAGTAATTCTAAACAGTGGTTTTCAAACAAACAAACAAACAAACAAACAAACTTTTACAAATAAGGAAATAATTTTTCCTGTAGAGGAATAGTTATTTCCTTAATATTTGCTTTCAGAGTTAACTCAAATTTCTACCTATAGAATGAATTATTTCTAGAATTTTGCAGATCTGTGAGAAAATGTCCCTTCCATTTCCACTACCTTCAGTGAGCAATTAGCTTGCCTCCAGTAAAAACGTATTATGTGTATAAATGTGTTATATACCTACAATACAGAAAATGGAAATTAATTTTTGAAAGATCTCAAGACTGTTATTGTTCTTTAAAAAAAAAAAGAAACCAGAAGCTTTAATAAAAATCCATGTAAAATATTTGTTCTAGAATACTGATGAAAGCTATCTTCTATTATGAATGACACGTTTAAGTGGAGCATAGTTCATAATAACACAGAAAAATTATTCAAATAATTTAAATGAAAACATAGACATGTTTAATCCCCAAAATGTCAGTCTGATGCCTTGAGCTGTCCAAAACTTCCCCTTTACATCAATATGAAATACTGCTGGACAAAAAAATTCTGAAGCATTTCAATTTTTGATTAAACAGAATTCTCCAATGAATATTCTTCCCTCTTACCCAGATAAAGCAGTGTGCAAGCTGTCAGTTTAATATGTAATTATGAATTAACTGCTGAGAGAGATCGTCAGTTGGTGTATATTATTTTTATTTTATTTTACTTCAGACAAATCAGGCCTTGGGAAAATCTCCTCAAACAATCAGAACTTGAATCCATTTATGATGCTGGAAAATATCAGTGGACATGCTCTTAACCTCTTTTCCCCAAACTGCTGGAATTTGAGATGAACTACCAAACATAGGGTTACAAGTTTCATAGATATCCGTATGCAATAAAAACTTAATATGCGACTTTAGCAGCAAGTTAATGGAGGAAAAAAACCAATTTTGATAAAGACTTTGTGTTCCATTAAACCATTTTTCACGTGTTTTTTTCAGGTAGGCAAATTTAAATGAAAAATTACAGAACTGTGCATGGTAATATTTTCCTTGTTTTGTTTTGTGTTGTAATATTTCTTTTCTTGATTACTTAGAATTTTGGAAGCAATTGTAAGATCCACTATTAAATACCCAGCAATACTAGATATGATTATACAGCCTGCACCTTATCCTAGCATGCTTTGTCAATGGACCAAATTTTGCTAGTTGGACATTTACCCCCAAACAGGTTTCTCTTTACCCCTCCACACCTCCAGAAGAAGGAAACAGCTACTGAAGTTATTGAATTGTACCTTACCTCAGGAGAACTAGAAGGAAGTGATGGAAGGACAGGACATAAATACAGCAAATCCTAGTCCAGCAACCCAAGAAGAAAGACCAGCAAGTGTTCTTTCTCTTGGTTAAGTACACACACTAAGTCTACAGACACAGATGCTAATTTCCTCCCAAGATTCAAAATCACTTCCTGGCCCTTATCTCCAGGATTGTGCCCCAGCTGCCTTCCAACAACACATTAGGATAAAAGCTGTCCCCTGCCAGTGTGACATTCAGACGCTTATGTTGGACTGTAAATTTAGTTTCAATTAAAATTAATTTATATAAATTTCATAAGTAGTTTGATTAGTTTATTGGTTTGTTACACATCAGCATGATACAGCTTCTTAGTGGTTTCCTACATTATTTAAGAAAAGCAGTACTGTAAGAATTTTACATAATAAAATTCAGAGGGAGACCTTATTGGAAAGGAAAATTGTATTTATTTATGAAATCTGTGAGTTGATGTTACCCATTTGCATTCATTCTCTCATAGACTTAATTCACTCATATTCTCATAAACTCATACTCACAGGATCTGAGATGTATATGCCCAAGTGATCCAGACAGGACCATATGTGCGCCACTGAGAACAAGGGACACCAGCTATTAGGTCTTTATCACACCTCGGGTTCTTCTTGAGTGGCAATGATAAACTAGGTTTTGGACAGTTATTTTATACCTTTTAGGAGTTACCAGTTGCTATTGGCTGGTTCTTTCATTCAGTGTCTTGCTTATTTACATCTCCATAAACTTTGAGCAAGGTTGCATTACCTGTTTTTCTACAATGGAAATGTATCTGTTTTCCTGATGGGTTAACATGAAAACAAAGGGCATAACTGATATGCTACTGCCTTGGTGGTGGTCTCCTGGTTTTAGAATGGAGAGTCATTTGCTGTCATATGGCAGTGCAGGCCATCTGCTCTTGACATCAACTTTTTAAATGTTGGAACAGTGTTCTTTTTTATCAGGACAGACCATGTTTTTAACCTTTGTTATGCTGTTCCTTCTGGTACTTACACACACACGTTTACATTCATATTTGGTTTGTACCAACTTTAAGGTCTCTGTTACAAGTATCTACAGTATAATCCTTATAAATTCTATAAATTCCTTTTTCAGACACTGGACAATTACATGGAGTACAAGCAGTCTTTTACCTTAAGTTGTACTTACAGTGTGCATTTTAAGTTGTATGAAATTTTCATATCCAAGAGGCTAGAGCGTCTCACAAACAATAGCACAAAATCAGAATGGAATGTATCCCAAAAGCAACTAAGTGGGCGTTCTTGGAAAATTTTCTCTTTTTGAATTTTTCATTTAGCAAAGATTGAAGCCACTGAGAAATTGACTATATTTGAAATTTGATCAGAACAGTAAGAGAGGGGGCAGTAAACAATTGTATTGTTTGCATTGGTTCTAGTATTTAGCAGTTAAAGAGAAGAAAATTACCTTTGGGAAATGGTTAGAAGACTGGATAATAAACCAAGATCTCTTTTCACAATAATTTCCTGGTTTTGCAGTCACTTACTGGTGCATACTAATGCAAGATTCAGTGCTTCCAAGAGTTAACAACTACACTATTCAAATGTCACAATCATCTAGTGTCTTTTATTAAACATAGCTTATGTTTCTCAGTCCAAGAAGTGTAATGACGATCCATGTTCATGATATTGCACCATAGTGTCGTCCACTCTTCAGTTTCTGGTCTATCTGAATGTATATTCCTCAGATTTTTGGTTTCTTAATTTCCTGTTGCTGTGAATGAAATCTTAAACTGGCTTCCTTGATGTATATAAAATATTTATCTGTCACGCCACCTGCTGAGTTTTGTTCGAGCTTTGAGAAGATCCTTTGAAGTAAGTGTATTGTCTCTCTGAGCTGTCTTTTGATATTGACTCCACCACACAGCTGTGCTGATAAAAAATATTTACAGTAGTAGCCTGCAGAGACAAACATTAAATGCGGCCAGCAAGTTTAACTACCGTGCTTAGCTCACATTCGCTAACTATATTTTCTTTTAATTCTGGCATCATTTAAATCTCCTGTGAAAGACTTGTTCAGGTCAAAACTTTATTATATCTTCAAAGAAAAAGTGTCAGTGCTACCCAATATGCATATTTTGTGTCAGCCACAAATGGTGTTACTCTTAGAGCAGGTAAGTCTGTTCCTGTATCTCTATTTTGAGATTCAATATTCAATAGATATCAGTTTTGTAGATCCTTTCATTTTCTGAAGCAGCATCAGCTTTTTTTCCAAGCAGGTCTTAGAAGTATCTAAAATTTATGCAAATGAAGCATTTTACCATTAATTTCAAAGGACTTGTTCAGCTTTTCACTGCATTAATTCTGTTTACATTAACAGGCTGTTCATAACCTCAAAGTTCTTGAAGTCCTTAAACAGCTTCCTTTATGAAGAAGCATTCATTTTATTGACCTCATTTCATCTTAAACTTTTCAGCATGATGACTTTTTATTATACATCTGTTAGGAACTACTTACAATTAATTAGAATTCATATACACACACATACACATATAAAGACACACACCCCCCCCCCATAATCAAACACCACACACCACTATAATCAAACACAAGCTCCATTTGGGCAATTTATTTCAAATAGCTTTTTTTGCAATTAATGCCTGTAGGGCGTTTTTAAGTCCTGTGTAATACCAAAGCCATCAGAAGTACTTATGCATACTGTGTCTCATGTAGCTATCAGCAAAAGCAGTTAGATAAATAACAGAGTAAAATAAAAGTTTCCAGTCTATTAAAATGCCATCAGATTTGCCAAAGATGCTTAGATTGTTCATAACTATCTCTTCTTAAAATGCTGTTAATATACTGATATTATTTGCACTATTTTCTTAATAGAAATGAAATAGATCGATCGATCGATAGATCGATCACTTGAACTATGTTTCCTGTGGGAGTCCTATCACAATTTCAGGGTTGTTAGGAAGCTTTATGTTAAAGAGTACTATATCCAGAAAAAGCCTAGGGCCTATTCCCAGTAGTCTTCAGGGTATTGGATTGCCACTATTCTCATCATCATCATCATCATTATCATCATCTAAAGGCTGGTGTTCCAGAAACCTGTTATTACCTCCTTGGTAGAAGAATTAAGCAACTCAGACATAGACAATTTTATGCTACTCTTATGTTGCAACCCTATATGCATGCTAAAGTTACACTTCTGAACTATTATTTTGTGACAAATCCTAGGTAGAAGATATGAATTGCTTTTTTTTTCTTCTTCTGTGTTTCTTATAAGTTAAATCCTTATTTTGGAAGAATGAATAACTACATTTTTATTAGATTTTGTTTTGAAACAACAACAAAAGCTAACACAACTGTGTATATATATCTTTTACAAATCTACTAGCAAAAGTTAGAGGTAAGTATGTATTACACATGCAGGTCCTTGACCATCTCCATTTAGAATGAACAGAAAAATGCATATCTATTATTGATTTCTGAACAAGATGGATAAGGTCCAAGTAAGATTACTAAGGTTGTATAAGTGTTGAAATTCTTTGCTACTCTGAAAGTGGCATTCCTTGTCTCTTGAGGAATAAGTAGCATCTATGAAAAGAAATGTTGGACGGACATCAAAGAATAAACCAGGCTATACCAGAAACAGTTTTATTGTTTTTGTTTGTTTGTTAGCTTTTTCACTTTACAAATTAATGACTAAATGCATAAATGGCACTGGGATCCAGGATTAAAATCTGGGACTTCTTTCTTTGAACTGAAGTTCTTTATCCCTAGGCTATAGAATCTCTCTAGCCAAGCAGAGACAAGTTCAGCCATATTTTTTTTTTTTCCCTCCTTGTACAATACATATTTTCTATGCTCCTTCTCTCTCTCTCTCTGTCTCTTCTCCATTTTCAGTGACTGTAAATTAGCAAAATGCTTGTAGATATTAATGATAAGAACAATGACAACAATAACCTTAATGAAAAGAACTGGCTTTGACAGACAATAGGTAAAGGAAACATGAATTTCTGCAGCAAAGGGCTTTGCAGTTTTAGAATCCTAGTAAGAGACAGTTTGGTGGAAATAACTAGTGTCTTCTTAAACACTATATTTAATTTATTTTCCTCCCAAGACAAAATCCAATTAAGAATCCAATTTGTGTTCTCAATAGCTATCAGTCAAACTACTGTACTCATTCTTTTCACTTTTGGGGTAAAAAGAGTGCTTGACGCCAATGTGTTTCAAAGTCCTATAGCATCAGAAATGTAGTTTGATTCTGAGGAGTTTAGCTAAGGTAAGAGGTTCAGCATTCCTCAGATATTGAGAAAGCTGTAAAATAGTGTTTATTGCTGACAGTAAAAGTGACTGATGGCTTTTGAATGCCAAGACCATGGCACAAATCTTGATTATTGCCGAAAGAATTTCAAACTATTAGCTGCAACTTTGTGAAAACAATTTTTACTAAATGTAATTTTTTAAAATACTTAACATATAAAAATTATACTTTATACTTTTTTTTTTTTAGAATAAGCACTTTTATATTTGTAAAACACACTTTCTATTTATTCTTTTAACAAATTTTAAGTTTTGTGGAAAAATTTGTCTGGCTTTACTTCCAAAGAGCAAACCATCAAGCAGCTATTATCAAGGTAGAAGAGTGCTTGATAACACAATCAAGAATCTCCATAATTCATGCTCCTCTCTTTATCCAGGAAGATATAATGATAATATGCAGTAGGTAGGTAAATTACAGAAAATTGTCTGTTTAAATCTTCATACATATTTAAAAGATACAGATTATTTTGCTGATAAACCAAGCTCTGCATCACTAAGTCTTTTTTGCATGCCATTATTATGATCCTGCTGTTTCTGGTCATGGTGTTAACCTTGTTCTTCCCAATTCCCTTAATAACAAACAAGGCTATGAATGCTTTTACTTCTGCAGTTTCTACCATATACAAGAGGTATTACCTCTGTAATTAGCCTGAGAAGATCAGATTATAAACTACTCACTTGACTTTGGTAGATGTTGAGAGAGACTTCAGCACCACTTTGTAGCTGAAGCTCATAATCTTGCAGGATGTGATTTTAAAAAAACCTCTTGTTACCAGAGGTATTAATATACTAAGGGCTCTTTTCCGACATTTTTCAGGTCACTATAAACAGCATCAAGAGTAAGTTCCCTTTCACTGATTTCCAAGGAAAATAACATAAAGTTTACTGCATCCTGATCCTTTGTATTTATTCTAAAATAAACTGTTATTATTAATGTTCCAGTGTATTAGGCTTTCTAAGTGTGTAAAAATGTATAACAAAATGATGTCACTTCTGCTACATAAAGATATGCCAGTATTACCCTTTTTACTCTCCAAGGTACTCCAGACTGCTTTCATGGACAGCAGCTGGCCATTGTTTTTTAAATGCCTAAATTCTAGTATGGCACATGCTCAAAAGATTATGACTGCACTTCGTAAATACCAAACATCAACTGGTTTTATTCCTATCCATGGCGAGATACAGCTGTTTTCCCACACCATTTCCCCAGAGACTAGTTTTGTCATGTATAAATAGTGAACTACCAGATACAAATGCATGTCTTCCTGAAGGTTGGAAGAAGCAGCAGTATTTTGTTTTTGCAGGAAGTGGTAGACATAGCCTAAACAATATTCATTTGCACGATCTTATCTGGGGAGTATTTTATCAGTATGTGTAATATCTGTGTATGTTGCATATAGATCTCCACTTGCTGGAGAAAAAAAATGGAACAACAAAAACTAAGCAAAAAAACCCAGCCTGACAACAGCTAATAAAAAACCCTAAAGCAAACAAAATAAACAGCTCACAGAAGAGCTGAAAATATTGTATAGGATGAAGAACTGAGTTCTCAATAGTTGGTGCTACACAGATTTTTCAAAATGCCTAAGGGTCAGTTTTGTACAGTTATAATAGTCTTAACATTATGCTTTCAGATCTAAGCAGCTAGAAGTTGGGTTTTAAATGTCTTTGCTTCATTAACTGCTATTTGTTTCATAGTGTTATCGATCTTAATGAGGTTACACAATACTTGCAGTGGGGCATTCTGTGCTGGGATTGTGTGAAATTTTCTGAATGACCACAGAAATAATGTGTGCTTTATGTAAGATGTCTCCTGGAAAACTTAGAGGGGAAAAAAATAGCACAGAAAATGTATTTTTTACCCCCAGCAAATATATTAATTCCCGAATTTATGCTACCAGAAGTTTACACTAAAAAAATGAAACTAGGGGAAAAAAAAAAAAAGTTGTATATTTTTAGGCAGGTGCTGAATAGATTTAGGAGAAACTAACAATGCCTTAATTCTTTATGAAGTTGTGTAATCAGTTTGTCACTGAATGACTGTAATTATTAAAGATCTATTAGAATATGTATGTACTCTAACAGCTTTGTCAGACAGTTCTTTTTACGTGTAAATTTTTTTAACGCATGAAAATAATTAAAGTATCTGAATCACCAGTCAAACACCTAATCAGCATTCTAATCAACAGTCAAGTATCTGACATGACAAATTGGGTTAATTGTCAGCTGCACATCAGGAAAATTAAATGATTAATGAAAAAAATATAATAAAGCCCTTGCCAGCAGTGTTGTTAAAGTTAAACTACAGTGACAGACTGGAACTTCAAAAGTAAGTGGAAAAGAACCTCTGGGATGTTGTTTGTGATCATTGCACATAAGTATCTGACAATAAACTATTATGAAATAGTAGAAATGTCTCAAGAAAAGGTTTGATTTTGTCACAGCTACGGAGGTCATGAACAAAATTACTTTTTCTCAAATTTCAGTAGGAAAATATATTTTTCTGTGATAAATATTATTAATATCCTTAAATTACTAAATATTCATCCTTCCTAATAATTTATCCATCAGATGACAGGTGTTAACCTGCATCTAAATTTCATTAAATCAATAAATACAAATGTTGTTATTGAGGTCAGTTAAAGAAAATGCTGTTATAACTACATTTACTATGGTTACACCATTAACATACATTTATTTACTCAAAATAAGTAATTACTATTATCTATGTTAAACATAAGTATATGGTTCTAAAACTCTGCCAATCACTTCTAGTCATGGCTATTAGGCAGAATTTGAATTCTTAATATATATTTGCTGAATTACTGGTATTTTTTAGTTAAAAGACCAATTGTTCATTTTCCACAGCTTTGCAATTTGTACGCTCCTTTGTAATTCTGAAAACTGAGTGGTATGCTGTCAAAGAAGGTGAATATCTAAACCCCAAACTGAGACACACATGTAGACCCTGCCTCAGCTCTGTATTTCTGCACCACAGGTACTGCTCAAAGATTCCTTTAGTGTTATCTAAAGTAGTAATGTAGTCTTCACACCGCTGAGAATTTGGCACGCAGGTTTCATCAAGATTCGTAAATTTATTTCTCTGACTATACTGACAGCAGAACTTGACCTAATAGGGTAGGAATGCCTAACAGTTCACATTTTGCACAGTGGACTACTTCTGTTGTTACCTTTTTACATATTTTAAGGCTTTGAGTGAAATTATCCTTCTTAAGAGTGAATTTAGCTTTAAATATCAACATGCAAATTATTCTGGGCATTATTTTTTTGCCTTTTCTTGGGGAGAGAGATTTTATAGGTCCTATTGAGATCATAGAGATAAGCCTGAAATGCCCATTATGTATATTTATCATCCTGATAAATCTAGAAGTAACTATCAAGTAAGTTGTGTAAGGTGCATCTGAACCCTAAAGATAAATTTTGTCAGGCAAAAGAAGCTTCAATTGCAGACATGGTGTGTGTTAACATACATTAGATTGGTACTGCCTTTCAAAACATCCCTGGATATGTACTTCTGATCAAATGAACTACATTTTCAGTTATAGTAAGACAAAGATGATGTTTAAAACCAATCTCATCAGACTAAGTGTGTGTTGGATTGTTACCAACTAAGAATCATATATGGCCCATGGACTAGGGCTCCAGTTCATAAATTAGGACTTTGAGTGTCATCTAAGAATGGCATTCACACAAAAACTAAAACAAAATCAACCAACAAAACTCCAAAACCCAAACTCAAAAAAACCTTTGAAAGCCAGAGGCTTCTGCAGAAGGACATTAGGAATGTTTGGGGGTCTGACCAGTGGGGTGGACCTCTGTCCACCTAGCCCAGTATTCTGTTCCTGACACTGCAACCAGTGAGATGAGTTTGGGAAAGTATGTGAGCTTGGCTACTTTCTGCAATCCTTTTTCTTAGTTCTTACCCCTCCAAAACCTGTGCAACTTGTGTCTACTTCATCCTTCCAGCTATTTTGAATTTATCACCGTTATATCTTAGCCCTGTGCAGACCAGAACAAATGTTCAGACTATGGTTATCACATACTGACAGCATTTGCTTCAGCCTAGAACACAGCTGCTACAGCTATTTACTTTAATTTATCTTTTATAAAAATCTGTTATTCTCAAAAAACTGTGTGTAAAAAGGGGAGTAAGGGAACTCATGCGAAAATATGACTCTTACTCATGTCTTGACAATCTATTCACAATATGATAATGATATTAATTCAGTTACAATGATCCTAATATATGCAGTCCAATTATCCACTTATTACTGATTTCCATGCATGATGCAGTTCAAATTGTTATACATAGACTGTATAGCACCTAAACTTTTCCCCTATGTTATGTTTACCCTTTCTACATCCCTCTCTAAAGGCTAGTGGGATCAGTCTTCACTTAGTAGGAAGATTCACATTCAGTCATTAGCATCCAGGACTCTCCACTGGGAGGAGTTTGATGGTGAAGGCAGTGGTTTCTTCCTCCTCAGTCTTAGGTCTACTAAAGATTTTTCTTTTGTGTTGCTATAAAGTCTGTTTGGTCACTATTTCTTTCCTTGTTCCCTCACAGGTTAGTTAGTCGCTTACCTACTATTTTTATTAGACCATTATCACATACAGTTAAGCCCTTCCACTGCAGAATCAGGATTAAGTGGAACCAAAATAAGCCATTGCTAAGTTATAGGAAATAAGATTGCACAGTCAGTGTTCATCTGAAGGACATAACCCTCATGACCCTCTCCTGACCTTTACCAATTTTTGCAGTCACAGCTTGAAATGATCCACAATCGGTCAAGAAAATCCCTGACAAGCCCTGAGGCCTGAATTGCTAAGTTATTCAAAAGGTGGCAGCCTCTTGTGATCAGTAGAAACATCATATTTTCTTGGCTGCACAGTCTGGTGGTTAATCTCTTTTTCTGACAGGTGGGAAAACCTTCTCAATACTGTCCACAGTTTAAAGGATTTCAGCTGAACTGTAGACAACACTCTACGGCCTGTTTAAAATGTGCTGGCGTGTAACAGTAAAAGAGCCAAAGAACAGTCCACCTTTCCACTAGTACTCTAGTGAGGTTATTAATCAAGAAAATGAAAGGGTTTCCTTTTTTTTCTTTTTTTTTTTCATTCTTTCATGTTTAAAATTCATTAAACAAAATTTTACAGCGTTTATCAGCACAGAAGAGCAGGTTCCTTTCCCCTGATGAGAGTAGAACTCCTTGAGTGAACTGTAAAGTCAAAATCCTCATTTTCATTCTTTCCCAGTTTAAAATGCAAAATTAATTTTTTAATTTTTAAATCATTAAATCATTTCATCATTACTTTTCTGCCTGGGTCTGCAGTCAGCACCAGCATGACCAGAAACAGAAGGAAAGAGGAAGCAGAGCCTGTGAGAGCATCATAGACTAGATAACTATGGAGAAAATGTAAATATAGGGACTGAAGGTAGATTGTATTAAAGACTTGGAGAAACTGGAGACAGTGTAGGGACACAGCTATGGAAAGTGTGGGCAGCTTAAGGGGACGTAAGTGCGGGGTCTGAGAGCACCTAAATCTAGGCTAACAAGGGAGGTCAGCTGAGTGGGCAGAAGGTGGTTTAGATTGGAGGACATCAGAGGCACATTATTAAGGAATGTGTGGAAGAATCCTCAAACACAAACCCACCAGCCTGTTGGGACTGCAACTCGGCTCTTAAAGTATTTTACAGCATCCTGAACAAACAAAAACAGTTTAAAAATACTAGAATCCTAAGAGCACGTGGGCATCACTGAAGATACAGTAGCAAACATTATGGACTGTGGATAAAGCATACTGCTCTAGGGTTGGGGAGGACATGCAGAATGTTCTTTCTATATTCAGGCTGCCCCATACACACCTTTTGCTACTACTTGTACCCTCAGCATCCTGGTAAAGCCTATTCTCCTTTGTTTTTTTCAGAGTGGATGATGTTAGTTAATACCCGTATGTCATCTTCCCACAGTTGCCCTTCTTGTAATATTTTCCCCTTTTGGAAGCTCAGTCCAGTCAGGATGTTTTGCATCTCTCACATTTCCCAACAGAAGTGCTGTCTTTGCATTAGGACTCACTCCTGCTACTTGTTTCCTTCCCTAGCATCGTACCCTGTAATTTTGGCCTGGAGCTATGAAAAGGGATACACACACATGCTGCTTGCTTAAATCCATTAGTCTTTGCCTGATACTGTGTGAGTCCTGTGAGTTATCTCCTAGTCAGACTATCTGCAGCTGCTGCTTTCATTCTACAAAGATATCTTATTATTAAGTTATTAGATACTAGACTCTTACCAGACTAATGAACCCATGTTATATATTTGTGCCGTGCAGCCACACCATGTCCAATATCTATAATACTGCCTGTGATGGGGAAAGGACCTTTGAGAAAGAAATGTCCAGCCAACCAACACAAGAAACTTCTGTGTTTCCAAGGAATTGGGGAAGACTGAGTGTAGTTCAGGGAGTGTGGAAGTATGGGATGTTTTATGGTTGCCTTTTCTGCTCAGGACTGACTGCTTTATCTGAGGATCACTGTAAGTAGGAATTGATACTGGAGACAGGAGCAATGACCTGGGCTTGCTGTCCTAGAGGATATTTTCTTAGATAGAAATATAAGCCTGTATTACAGCAGACTGCTAGAGACTGCTGTCTTTTCTCATGCAGAGTGCCCTTCTGCATCTTATGCCAGTCTTGTTCTTTAGGAAAAACTAGTGGCTTCCAGGGTCTTTTTGTAGATAAAATAGCTACATTTACAATGAAAGGATAAACTCTGTGAAGAAGCAAGGAAGGCATGTGTATAAGTATTTTTAATGTTTTGATCTAGCAATACCATGAGACTACCATGAAGTTGAACTATTCTGACTGGATGCCTAGACATTTGTAATGTTTTCAATTACATGAATGGAAGAACAAAATATCCTTGGGCAAATGAATCACTGTTAAAAATAGCCACCTACAGTGGGAGATAAGTGTCATTTGGACACCTGCTTTAAATGAATGAGCTTCAATTTCAAGTGCCCTAATCACTAGACTAGAATCAACGTTCCTTTTTCTGTGATTTAATGCAAAGACTCCTACTTGCATGTTCACAGTGGCTCAGCCTCAAATGAAAAGGTGATGGGCAATGACAATCAGAATGCATCATTGCTTGGTGATTAAGTCACCCTCTTCAAATGAAAGGCAAGCAAATTCAGTCTCTTGCAAGCAGCAGGAGAACTAGAATGCAGGTCTAGGTAGGACAGCTTCATGAACATCAGTGTTTACAGAATTATGCTGTGCTGGAAAACAGGAGGACTAGGATGTAGGTAGAATCGACCCTACCAAAAAAATATGTTAGGAATGCTTACATAGTTTAAAGTATTCCTTGAGCTGAATGGTTAAAGTAACTTAATGTTGTTCTTTTAATATAAAGGTAATATCAGTACAGCTAACCATACTTACAATAGCTTTTTGAGCTTTGAAGTGCTTATTATATTGTCAGTTCTGCCTGAAGATTTTTTTTATAGGAAAAGAAAAGGTCACCAAGAAGATTATCACTATGAAAACCTTGTTAGATACAGTTGGAAAGTAATTCAGTGTGTTTCAGACTCTTGTTTACACATCAAAATAGCTTGGATCTTCTAGTGTTTGAAAAGGAATCTGGTTGTAATTCAGACAAAATAGCTTTTTTAATGTTGTTATAATTGCAGAAGAAATCACAGTACATGAAAAATTCAAAAGAACTGTTTAGAAAGTCAAGACAATAAGGATTCAAACTTCTTAATGTACTGCTTTTCTTTCTACAAGAAAACGATTGTACTATTTCTGTAAAGTAGTAAACATCTTTAATAAGGAAAAAAATGCAATAAAACAAAAATCCCCACAAGTCCTCGAAAAGAAACTTATCTCAAAACATGCTTAAATCCCCACTATTGGTCTGCATCTTCTCTTTGGTGTATTATGTTTAGATCTTTAACTCAGAACTCCAGTCTTAGCAGGTCTCCTATATAGTTAATGGGGAAATAGAAACACTTCAGAGTGCTCTTTAGGAAAGAAAACTAAATGAGTCATCTGCTCTAACATGACAGAGAAAAGATTTTCTTATATTATAAAATGTTCATGCATGTGTTTTTATCTACATGTGAAAGTCTGTGTCATCAGATGTGCTTTAAATTGGATATATCCATGATGGAAAGTTGTATTTGATTTTTTTCAGAGGCAGCCATACAACAATAATAACAAGTTAACTCCATAATAATGCATGTAGATACATTAAAACAAAGCTAAACTTTTAAGACTGTGGAGGTCAATACATAAGGACTAGATACTCATCTGGTATAAATTAATGAAGCACCATTGATTTCCTACATCACATACATTTCTAGAATGGGTTAGAGACTCTTATTCAGATTGAATTATTGACTGTACTCTCATTCAAATTCACAGCCCCAATCAGAGGAGCACCCCTGTTGAGAGAAAAAAAACCCAACAATACAGATGCCTTTGGGTCAGGATTTAAACTATTTCAAATCAGTCTCACTTTCAAGCATTTTTCTTGCCTAGCAATGCACATGAGAATGTGTCTAAGTGCTTTTTTTTTTTTTTTAAAGCAGGCTCTGTATTTAGAACATGGGACATTCAAAAGAAAGCATTTCTAATATTATAAAAAATACAAATTGTATGTTAATGTGATTTTTTTCAAAGTAGAACTTTGAAAAAGTTTTATTTCAAAACATGATTAAAGACCCCTGTTGTTCTGAATCTTCACTCTGGTGTATCTATGTTCAGGTGCCTAAGTCAGAATTCTAGTAAAACATTGCAAAAATTTTTGCAAAAAGTGTTTGCAAAATATTTAACTGTGTAGAAAAATTTGAGAAATTAATTTGTAAAAAAATATTGTGATTTACTTGTAAAGACTAACTGTATAGGAATAAATATAGAGATATCTGGAGACTGCTGTTTCTAAACTCCACAGCTTTCAGGACAGAAAGAGCACACCAACTGTGTTTTCCAAGTGAAGATAGATTAAAAACCAGCAAAATATTAAGTGAGAGCTCTTTCTACCAGAAAGAAAGAAAATGGCTGGGAACAAAGCAGGTAAATTTCAAATACAAAATCATAGAAAACTTTAGGCTAGAAGAAACCTCTGGAGATTATCTAATCCAATCTCCTGCTAAAAGGAGGTCTAATGAGATACGGCTGCCCATGGCTTTGTCCCTTTGAGTTTTTAATGTCTCCAAGAACAGAGATTCACATCCCCTCTGGGCAACCTGTTCCAGTGTTTGACACTGTGGTGGTTTAACCCCAGCCAGCAACTAAGCACCACACAGCCACTTACTTCCCCCCCACCCAGTGGGATGGGCGAGAGAATCGGAAGGAAAAAGATAAAATTCGTGGGTTGAGATAAGAACAGTTTAATAGAACAGAAAGGAAGAAACTAATAATGATAAGAATAACAATAATAAAATAACAATACTAATAGTAAAAGGATTGGAATATACAAACCAAGTGATGCACAATGCAATTGCTCACCACTTGCACAACAATGTCCAATTAGTTCCCAAGCAGCTATCCCCCACCTAGGCCAACTCCCCCCAGTTTTTATACTAGGCATGACATCACATGGTATGGAATGCCCCTTTGGCCACTTTGGGTCAGCTGCCCTGGCTATGTCCCCTCCTGAATTGTTGTGCCACTCCAGCCTTCTTGCTGGCTGGGCAGGAGAAGCTGAAAAATCCTTGACTTTGGTCTAAACACTACTTAGCAACAACTGAAAACATCAGTGTGTTACCAACATTCTTCTCATACTGAACCCAAAACATAGCACTGTACCAGCTACTAGAAAGAAAATTAACTCTATCCCAGCTGAAACCAGGATGGACACCCTCACGGTAAAATTATTTTCTTTACATACAGTCACAATTTTCCATGTTCCACCTTGTGTCTGTCACTTCCTCTGCTCCCATTGCATAGTTGTAGACAGCAATAAGGACTGCCCTTCACTGCCTTTTTTTGAGACTTGTTGTGGTTTAAGCCCAGCTGGCAAGAAAGCACCACAAAGCTTCTCACTCACTCCTCCACACCAGCCCCAGAGGAGTGGGGAGGATAAAATATAAAGAAACGCTCGTGGGTCGAGACAAGGACAGGGAGGGATCACTCACCACTTATGGTCACAGGCAAAAGACAGACTTAACTTGGGGAAGAAACAAAATCAATTCACTACCAAACAAATCAAAACAAAGTATAATGGGAAGTAAACCCAACCTCAGCACACCTTCCCCCAGCCCTCCCTCCGTCCCGGCCCAGCCCCACTCCCGGTTCTCTCTCCCTCCTCCCCCCGGCGGCGCAGGGGGACGGGGAATGGCGGTTGGGGTCAGTCCGTCATACCTTGTCTCTGCCGCTCCTTCCTCCTCAGGGGGAGGAGGACTCCGCACTCGGCCCCTGCTCCGCCGGGGGTCCCTCCTGCGGGAGACGGTCCTCCACCAACTGCTCCACTGTGACTCCTTCCCACAGGAGACAGTCCTTCGCGAACTTCTCCACCGTGAGTCCTTCCTACAGGAGACAGTCCTCCACCAACTTCTCCGGCGTGGGTCCTTCCCGCGGGCTGCAGTTCCTCACAAACTGCCCCGGCGCGGGTCCCTCCCGCAGGCCGCGGTCCTTCAGTGCCAGGCTGCCCCAGCGCGGGCTTCCCCAGGGAGCGGCGGCCATCTTGGGGGGCACCCACCCCCTGCTCCGGCGTGAGCTCCTCTCTCCCCGGGCTGCAGGTGGGCATCTGCTCCCCCGCTCCCCTCCGTGGGCCGGGGGGGGACAGCCTGCCGCCTGGTCTCCCCGCGGGCTGCAGGGGCATCCCCTCCTTCCTCCCTGCCCTCGGGATCCGCGCAGGGGTTCCTCTCCCATCCCGATCCCCCGACTCCCGGCAGGTTTCCCCTCTGGAATCTGTTCTCCCACAGGCGGGTCCGGCTCCCGGCCGGGGAAGCTTCCAGCAGCTTCCAGCAGGAGCCGGCCCTGCGGACCCTACCCTGCTACCAAAACCCCACCACACAAACCTAATACAAGGGTAAACAACCCCAATTCTCTCAGCTTGTACAAGTTCCCTTGTACATCATGTTTTTGAGGTCCCTGACCATCCTGGTGGCCCTCCCTCCACTGGACTTCCTCCAGCACATTTATGTCTGCCTTGTACTATGGAGCCCGGAACAAAGGAGGTCTCACAAGTGCTGAAGAGAAGAGAATAATCACCTTCTTTGACCCTTCTTGTGTCTGAGCTCAGTCAGGTGTTCCCTGTCCTTTCATCTTTTGCCAAATTTGCTTGACTTTCTTCACACTGCAGTAGACTCTCTTTGTGCACTGAGGAGGCTGTCTTTGAAGACCAACCCAGTTGTGTCAGGCCCCTTTGCTCTCCAGGACAGTCTCCCATGGGATCCTGAAAAATAGATCCTGGAATACGCCCAAATCAGTTCTCCTTAAATTCAGGGTTGTGACTTTTTTTTTTTAACTCACTCTCATTCTGTTAGCTTTGAAAGGTCATGCCAGTCTCTCAGGGGAGATTCCTGAGGGGTAGACTAAAGCAAATTGCAGTCCTATCTTCAAGAAGGACATGAAGGAGGATCTGGGGAACTATAAGCTTTTCAGTCTTAACTCAGTCACTGGGAAGGTGATGGAGCAAATCCTCCTGGAAACCATTTCCAAATGTAGCAGTGCTACATATCAAGGTGCCGCGATTAGATCACTGGTCGGCCTGAACCAGGGAAGAGACAGATAACACACATGGTGTGAGTGCCAACTCCGTCCTTTATTGCGCAGTTAATTCCTTTTATACTAACAACGGTAGGTGGGATTACTGATATGTCATAGGGAGGCGACGACTAGCCTTCTACCTTTCCGTGACATCGCGAGATCTTCCGAACGGTGTTCCCTACATCTCCCCCTCCTCATGTCCAACTAGCTCCCATTGGTTACACACACTATTCATGCACTGTCCACGCGTCCATTTGCACTCAATGATTGGCTGCATCAACACTGCACACGCACATAAACATAAAATATAATTGGTCATACTAACTAAACATACGAGACTTATCTCAGTCTAATTGGTCAAGATAAACTGCCGAATTGAGGTTGTTTGTGCCAAGTTCTCTTTATCGTGGAATATGCACCTGTGTTTTTCTAATTGGTATCTTTCTTATTTTTGTCTTCTTGTTTATTCTGTTCAAGGCCTTCTAAAGGCGTCTGGAATGCTCTTGTGACCGTTAGCTAAATATGTTCCCACAACAATTCCCCCTCCCTTTTTCTATTAGAAGAGTATTAGCAGATCTAGTCACCACCATCCGCGAACTCAGCCCAGCAATCGGTAGGTGCCAGCTTTACATGGGCATCCCCACAGAGGCAACGATGGCCTTGCTGTACACCAGCCCGATGCTCTTCGGAAAATCCCGGTATTTGTACATTTGCAGAGGAACAGATTTCAGCACACGTGGCCAGCAGGTGCTAAAATTCGCCTCAGTTGAAACATAGGGAGCCTATGGCACATGCGGTCGCTGGCCAGACGTGCCGCACGAGTCATAGCCATCCTGTCTATTGGTTCACGGGCTTAGTGATGTGGTTGCAGTGCACAGAGAATCTTGACCTGTTATGTTGGCTAAGGTGACCTACAAGATATATGAACACAATTAATTAAACACAGTAAAAGCAACATTATACCTAATAAAATACACAAGAATAAAAGAAACCCCGATTTTTAACAAAGATACAAACCAACTCCTAAGTCCCCATCCCGCAGCTAAATGTTCTAAGCCGAAATGACAGTTTTCTGAATTGCTATAAAGGTCTTGCAGCGCCTTCTTGCTTCTGCAGTTCTGTTATCTTATTTATTAATTGCTCCAGCGTCAGAAATTCGTAGCAGATACCCAAGACATCACAAGCCAGGAAAGGATAACAGCAATCTGTAAAGAAAAAACACTCAAAACACTATGAGGTTAGACGAACCATGCGACTAGGGACCCATTTCAGTAGCCCTTCAGGTGTCTGTACACAGGCGTACCCCCACCTGAGGCAACGCAGCTCAAACGGTCCGTCCCATTGGCGTGTCTGGGGATCTCGCACACGGACCAACGGGTAGGGGTCTTTCTCTTCCGTAGTCGTAAAATGTCGTTGCACCGTCGTCTGGTCCAGGTCCCCCCGAATTGTCTGATTTAATGAAGTTAACGCAGTTAACAGGAGACGCTGTGTACGGAGAACAGGTGAATTATCCCGTAAGCAGGAGGGCTCCGCCTGGTCCCCCTCCCTAAGACAATCTAGCAGGGTCTTTAAGGTTCGATGTGCTCGTTCTACAATGGTCTGGCCGGTGCTGTTATAAGGTGTGCCATGTACAAGGGCTATACCCCAGATTGCACAAAATCGTTTCACCTTTTCCGCAGTATAAGCTGTACCATTATCCGTCTTGATCTGTCGTGGAATCCCCAGTTGGGCTATGCAAGCACGCCAGTGTTGTACAACCACCAAGCTATTCTGCTTCCTGTGCGCTGTAGCGAGAATATATTTACTATAGGTGTCTACGGTAACATGCAAATACTGTAGTGGCTTAAAGGGAGCGTACTCCAGTCCACTCATGTTGACTGCGGGCTACTTATGCTAACTCTAAATAATCAGGCTCAAAGAAATGTTCCCCCATTTTCTATGAAATCTCCCACAATTTGCCCTTTTCTTTTTCTTTTTTTTTTTTTTCGTGCAAGATTCCCTTTATTTCACAAAAGAATCCAACTTATATATGTTTCAACAAAGATCCAGAAAGTACTAACGGCACACAGCCAATATTACTAGCACAGGAGGGCATATCTGGCCCAGCTGGGATGTTTGCCGGTCCTCAGAACAGTTAAAGATAAAAACATTCCATAGACATGCTTGTGACTGTCTTCAGCCACATCTTCCCAGGCCTACACAAGGCCATCCTCCAACCTGACCTTGTAAAACTAGTTCTTCAAGGCTTGGCAAACATGCAGCACAACAAATTCTAACGGTCACTCTTGAAAACAAATGCCAGGTGTTCCGAGCTGCTCCCACATCGCCCCCTTTTTTGTTTAGGAACATCAGATTCACGAGGAAGGCAGCGAGGACTCTAGCTTCGAACTGACGCAATCCTCGTACTGCTGCTCAGGTGATTCTGATTGCTGCAAACACACAAATGATTAATAATTCTCCAATAGCAATATAAATTCAGATATACAAATTTAAACCTTCAAATCATGTTTTTGGATTTAAGCATTCAACAGTATTAGACAATTCTTTGAAAAACACCTTATTCTGCTAATTTCGTATATTTCCCATTTGATCTTGTAATATCTGTGCAAGGTCTTAGGTCTCTCCTGCAATATTAGTAGCAAATGCACCTTGCAAATGTGCCTTCACCTAATTCCAATCACATACACTTTCATTCCCTTGTAAAGGAGTTACACAGAGCCCTTGTTTTTGAAATTCCCAATTGCAATGTAATTTCATTCTATTTTACAATGCATTTTGTCTATGTGATGGGTTGATCCTGGCTGGACACCAGTTACCTACCATAGCTATCCTATCACTCTCTCCTCCACAGCTGGACAGGGGAACGGGAAATGAGGTTTTGCGATTAGTTCATCACACATTATCTCTGTCACTTCATCCTCCTCAGTGGCAGCACTCATCGCACTCTTCCCCTGTTCCAGCGTGGGATCTCTCCCACGGGAGACAGTCCTCCACGAAGATCTTCAGCATGGGTCCCCTCCACAGCGTGCAGTCCTTCAGGAGCACACTGCTCCAGTGTGGACCTCCATAGACCGCAGGGGAACGACCCATCTCACCATGGTCTTCCCCACGGGCTGCAGGGGAATCTCCGCTCCGGTGCCTGGAGCATCTCCTCCCCCTCCTTCTTCACTGACCTTGGTGTCTGCAGGGTTATTTGTCTTAGATGTTCTCACTCTTCAGCTGCCATGTCTGTGTGTTCCGCAACCGCATCTCTCTTCCCCCTCTCCAGCCGTTTGTTTTCATTAATTTAATTTTTTTTTCTGTCTCTTCCTCTCTCTCTCTCTCTCTTTTTTTTTTTCCCAATTATTTTTATGCAAGCCAAGTTACATGAAATGCTTTTGCAATCATACGTTCAACTATTTTATGATACGTAGTACAATCATTACAACTGCTAATATTACAATTAAAATAACTAAGCCATGCATAAGCAAATCTTTTAATCATCCTGTAATTCCCAAACTTGTTAGCCATCCAGTTAAACCTGTGTCAGTTATCGTGAGCCTTTTACTGTGAATCATATTGATATCGGGTGTTAGTAACGCAAGTCGTCCGAGGCTACATGGCCTCCTGTTAAGTTTCAATGGAATTCCTCTCCCACGCTCTATTTCCACAAATTAAAAACATCCGCGTAGGTAAAGCAGCTGGAATAGAAAAAAGAGTGTGATATTCTGGAATAGATATAGTTACACCAAGCTGTAGCATTTCTATATACAGGCAAAATAGCATTTACATTCTGACCCTTTTGAGTGGTGTTATGGGTGTAATTAAACATCACACAGGGATTCATGATGACTGATCCTAAGAACTCTAACTCTTGAGGTTCTTGCATTTCTTGAGGCAGGTGTTCATACAACAGGAAAAGTAAACATGGTATCTCCTTGCTGTAGAGCTTTTCCTCGACAGCATTGCATCAAACTATGTGTATTTTTTCCCAAATCATTAAGTGAATCGTCATGGATTAGACAGAGGCACAGAGTTAGAGGGATTAGCAGGAGAAGGAGATACAGGCAGTGCAGCAAAGCCAGGTTCCGTTGTAAGTTCTGCAGACCCTGGAGAGGGAGTACCAGGCGATCGCGGTGGGGGGGCGGGGGCCGGCGGCGGCACGGCAGCGGTCCCGGCCGCGCAGAGGCCGCGGGAGGCAGCGGTGGAGGTAATGAGGGATATAAATCTGGCTCTTTTTCAGAGTCCACCCTGCCTGATACAAAAGAATTATTATCAGAATCAGAATCCTGCTCATTAGCGGCCTGCTTACAGACTGCCTCCTCAAAAGCAGTATCAGGCTGTACCCGCCTGCAAAACTTGTTGCAAGGCCGCCACTACCGGACGCGCTTCCCGTTGTTGCTCTCTCTCCAGTACCTGGCGTATCATGTTACCTAGGGACGAACCCGCTGGCAAATGAGAGACAAGCGCCGCGCTCTGTGGGTTAGCTTGAGCCCTAGCACATTCAAGCACAATCGCCTCTTTAGCCGCCTCCGGGAGGTTTGCCGCCTACACAGCAAGCTGAAGCCGATCTAAAAAGGCAGTAAACCTCTCGGCAATCCCCTGCGGAACTTTCACCCAAGGGGGGTCCGCTCTATCCATGGCCGAGACACGCCCAAGTGCGGCCAAGGCAGTTGTTGCAAGTGCCGTAAAGTCACGCCCGCGTATGCCCTGTGCCTGTGCCTGAGGCGTTGCAAACCGTCCCTCCCCGTGAGCTGCCGAACCACCCGCCGCAACTCCTCTCATGGATACTGGGGGGGGGGGCGCATCAGGTCCCGCTGGTGCCGCCTCTGCAGGAAAAACCTCCGTCTCCGCCGCACCCTCCGTGCCCATGTCCGCGATCAAAGACGGACCACTCTGCGAGCCCCGCTCCACGGCCGCCCGCTCCGTCTGAGTCCGACCCGCTGTCCCCGAGGGCGCTGTCCCCGCTGTCCCCGAGGGCGCTGTCCCCGCTGCTCCCGAGGCGGCGCTGCACCCGCAGACGCAGCAGCTCGCGCCGCCAGCCAGCACGCCTCAGCCTCCCGTCCCGCCGCGACCACCTGCTCCACCTGCCCCCAGCTCTGCGATCGTTCAGCAGCTCCGCGCTCGGATCGGAGCAAGGACTCCCGAATCTCTCCCCAATTTGGGGGGCTCAAAACTTATCTAGGAAACTCAATGTCCCCCCGGCGCAGCATCCATTGGATGCATTCGCCCGTGGGGCCCCTCCTAATCGAACCGCGGGCACCCACCTCATAAGCTAACACCTTTAATACCATAATCGCTTGCGCAAGCCCCATCGTCGCCTGTGCGGCCGATCACGTCGGGGTCACCACTATGTAGCAGTGCTACATATCAAGGTGCCGCGATTAGATCACTGGTCGGCCTGGACCAGGGAAGAGACAGATAACACACATGGTGTGAGTGCCAACTCCGTCCTTTATTGCGCAGTTAATTCCTTTTATACTAACAACGGTAGGTGGGATTACTGATATGTCATAGGGAGGCGACGACTAGCCTTCTACCTTTCCGTGACATCGCGAGATCTTCCGAACGGTGTTCCCTACACCAAACAAATGAAGGACAAGAAGGTGATTGGGATTAGTCAGCATGGATTTATGAAATGTGCCTGACCACCGTTCTTGCCTAAAAAAGGCTTCATTTACATCCTCTTCTTGATTAGGTAGTCTGTAGTGGATGCCTGCCACAATGTGTCTGTGTGTGGATCTGTTCTCACCCATAAGCTCTAAATTGGCTCATCACCTGCCTCAGTGAAAAGCTTTGTGTAGTTGAGCCACAGCTTTGCAAAGAGAACATCCCTTCTTCCTCTCCTTTGCAGTCTATCGCTCCTGAAAAGCCTATATCCATCCACTGCAGCACGCCTGCCATGTGAGATATTTCACCACATCTCTGTAAACCCAGTGAGATCCTAGCTCTTCAAGTGCACTCTGACCTGTAATTCATAGGAATCACAGGACCATAGGATAATTCAGATGGGAAGGGACTTAAGTCCTTCTAGTGCAACCCCCTGCTGAAAACAGGGTCAGGTCAGAGGTCAGACCATGTTACTCAGGGCTTTATCCAGTTGGGTCTTGAAATATTCCAAGGACAGGGACTGTACCAGGGGTTCCAAAACTGGATGCAGTATCTAGATGAGGTCTAATGGGAGTAGAGGGCAATCATCACTTTCCTTGATCTGCTTCCTATGCTCCTGTTTACACTGCCATGGATGCTGTTCACCATCTCCGCTACCAGGATGCACTGCTGGCTCATGTTCAGCTTGCTGTCCCCCAGGGCCCTTGGTTCCTTTCCCCAGAGTTGCTCCCCAGAGCGTCAGTGCCAAGCCTGTATCACCAACATGATGTATTGATAGCATCAACAATAAAATGAGAGAGGGAGTCAAAACAGTTAAATACTGTTAAATAAGTCTGTACTCCAGCTTCGGGCAAAGCTTCTGACATTGGCAACACTTGCATACTAAATATGCCTCCTGACTGTTTTACATGCTGTGTGCATTTGTATGCAGGTGCTTGAGGTGGACTACTACTTGTGCTGCTTTCACAGGGAAATCATGAAAGCCTCCCCCATCACACTGTCCACCAAACGTTTCCTCACCACCCACTGCATCTCCACTTCTCTTCAAGTTATGAAAACTCTTCCCTGACATACCTAGTTTAACATGTAAGAGAATAGTTGTGAATGCAAATATGTGAGAAGAGAGTCTGAGAGTTAAGGAAGTTATGCAGAACAAAACATTATCTTTAAAATCTGCAAAGTAAAACTGGGAAAGAGTTATCAGAGTGTCAGAAACTATTTATAACTGATTGAGGGGACAAGGTTTCCTGAGAAGCTGAATAGCGGTCCCCAGCTGTTACTATGGAGGAAGAATTTGTACAGAGAGACATGGCCCACATAGCTGTTATTAGATACATATGTTCATTCATTGAACTTTTGTTTACTTAGCTTTAATAATTTCAATGTCCTTTTCCATTAGCTTTCTAATACAAATTCTGATTTGCTAGTTTGAACGATGAGGTGTTCTTTGAGGTGTCCAACTATGACTACTTCTAATGCAGTAGTGGCACAGCATTTGTGGTAATCTTGGCAGAGCTGTGTCATTGCCTCCTTCCCTATAACTGAACAGAAATCTGTCATTTCACCAATATGAAGTGACAGAGTATAGGGAACTGAGCATAAAAAAATATAATAAGGAATAAAGATGCTTTTAGGTAAATTGTGACCTGCTGATTCCACTGAAATTGTCAATGTTCATCATTCTGAAAATTAGTTGCTTGGAATATAGCCACTTGATCTGTGCCCTTTGGGCAAGGTACTTCTCATGAACCACTCCCTTTAAAATAGAAGAAATAAATTTTCTTGAAAGCATGGTTCTTATGCCTCTGCACCAAAAATGTCTGGTAATTCTCCAATCTACCCTATTCCACTGATAACTTCTCAACCCTTCAAGAAGTCAAGTTTGTGTTTCCCAGGAAATATAAAGTGTATCTGTATTAGAAAGATTTAACTTGTCAGGAAATTCCTGAAACGCAAATGGTTTTATTTTTTCTGACAATAAAATAAAATAAAATAAAATCAAGAATAAAAAGTATTATCAGCATAAATTTATATATCTTCATATATGCCTGGGAATATACTTCTAACCTGGTATGAAATGTTCCAGCTAAATCATGCTATCCTGAGTTGAAATAACAGAAAATATCAAATACTGTACTGTTTTGGGCATGGTACAAATATAATTCAAAGGCAGTCCAGTGCTGCCATGGAATTATAAGAATAGATGCTTATTGGAAATCTAGAGACTTTTAAACAAACTGTAAGTTTTTGTTAATTTTTTGCTTCTTCAGCAACCTCGCCCTGTTAAGATAAGTACAGTAATTTTTTCATTATTTTTATGTAGTGGAAAATGAAAAAAAGTTTCTAATGTAAAGTACAATATAGGAAGAAAAGAGGTTTTGGAATAGTATTTCCTTTGTCCTCATCTAAAAAAGAAACAAAAAAGTTATGCAGTACAGGTCATACAGTGGTTTTTACCTAAAACCTTAAACATTAATAAATCAATCTTCATTTTGATAATTGTAGAATCTGATTCAATACCTCATTTTAGATATTTCTACTGCAGTCTTAGGAGAGACTAGAGCATTTCTAGCAATAAAACAAAGTTGACACCATACTACAAGCAGTTTGTATAAGCAGCTCCTTGGTAGTCTCAAAGCCTGCATGTATGTTTCACATATATATAAGAATTATCAGAATGGTTTTGGATTCTTTGATCCCATTAGCATTAATGAGCTTTTTTGACTACAGTGATTAAATTTCATTGGTAGTAGTAAGACAAGTATTTGCACAAGTTGCTGCAGGATGCAGCTCCTGGAATATGATGGAGAAAGTGGGAAATCTTACTTGGATAGCCTTACTTATTTTACAAGACCTGCTTCAATGATTCACTGTAATCAGATTTGTAAGTTCATTGTAGTAATTGAACGGTACATGAACAGTCCTCAGTCTCCAAAAGATGGCCAAGGCTACAAGAAATCAAGATACCAAATAATTTTCTAAGGAAAAAACTCATCAGTCTTATCCATGCTGCCTCTGGCAATTTTGGTAAATTATCTAAAGGTGTTCTTGGTTTTAAATTGTCCCAAACTGCGTGCTTCTAGGGAGTTGAATAATGGACTGAAAAAGCCAATGCAGGATTGTATATGACTGACACCACAGTATTTGAGTGGGAATTGTAAAATTTGTGATGGAACAGATAATTGACTATTTTTTTTTAAATTCTATACAATTGTATATACAATATGTAAGGAGATTTAAGTGAGAACTTTCTTTACAATCACTCTTCTTAGGAAAGAATGAATGCTCAAAAATATGTGAAAAGTCAATACAAAACCATTGTGAACTGCAGCTGTTAGAAAGACTTCACATTTTCTGCTACAAACATCTTAATACTTTGTATTGGATTTGTGTGGCAAGGTTTCGGTAGCAGTGGGGCTATAAGGGTGGCTTCTGTGTGAAGCTGCTAGAATCATCCCCTATGTCTGACAGAGCCAGTGCCAGCCAGCTCCAAGATGGACCCACCCCTGGCCAAGGCTGAGCCCGTCAGCGATGGTGGTAGCGCCTCTGGGAAAACAGATTTAAGAGGGGAAAAGGTTACTGTGCAACAGCAACTGCAGCTGGAGAGAGGAGTGAGAATATGTGAGAGCAACAACCCTGCAGACCCCCAGGTCAGTGCAGAAGGAGGGGAGGAGGTGCTCCAGGCGCCGGAGCAGAGATTCCCCTGCAGCCCATGGGGAAGACCATGGTGAGGCAGGCTGTCCCCCTGCAGCCCAGGGAGGTCCACAGGGGAGCAGATCTCCACCTGCAGCCCGGGGAGGACCCCATGCCGGAGCAGGTGGGTATGCCCTGAAGCAAGCTGCAGCCCATGGAGAGCCCGCCCTGCAGCAGGCTCCTGGCAGGACCTGCGGACCATGGAGAGAGAAGCCCACGCTGGAGCAGGTTTTCTGGCAAGACTTGTGACCTCTTGGGGGACCCACGCTGGAGCAGTCTGTGCCTGAAGGACTGTACCCCATGGAAAGAACCCACGCTGCAGCAGTTTGTGAAGAACTGCAGCCCATGGGAAGGACTCACATTGGAGAAGTTTGTGGAGAGCTGTCTCCCGTGGGTGGGACCCCACGCTGGAGGAGGGGAAGAGTGTGAGGAGGAAGGAACGGCAGAGACAACGTGTGATGAACTGATCTCAACCCCCATTCCCCGTCCCCCTGTGTCACTCAAGGGGAGGAGGTAGAGAAAATTGGGAGTAAAATTAAGCCCAGGAAGAAGGGAGGGGTGGGGGGAAGGTGTTTTTTTTAAGATTTGGTTTTATTTCTCATTATCCTACCCTGATTTGATTGGTAATAAATGAAATTAATTTTCCCCAAGTCAAGTCTGTTTTGCCCATGAAGGTAACTGGTGAGTGATCTCTGTCCTCATCTCGGCCCATGAGCCATTCATTACATTTTCTCTCCACTCTCCAGTTGAGAAGGGGATTCACCGAGAGGCTTTGATGGGCACCTGGTGTCCAGCCAGCGTCAACCCACCACATACATGAAAAGTTCTGACTTGTTATCAATGTAATAAAACTTTCCTGAAAATGTAACAAAATGCAGCATTATGCAAACAACTATAACTCACCAAATAGAAACTGATCTTGATTAAAAATGAGGATTGGCAAAAAAGGGGCAAAATAAACAAATCTCAATATTCACAAAATTTTAAGCAAGATTATGATTAGTCTAAACAGAATGAACAAACAAATAAATACTTAATCCAAACCTTACTAGTTTTGTTTTGTGTACCTTCTACGTTAGAAAAAGCTGAACAGTCGCAGCCTAAGAATGTTCTCTGCCCCCAGGATCCAAAACATGCAATCTGGTCCACACACAAGGAAGCACATCTTCTCAGCCGAGGCAACCTGCTCTAGGTGGCCCTACTTGATCAGGGGGACCTTAAAAGTCAAACATTACTACAAGGGGTTGGGGGAAAGAAAAACAAAGAAAAAATCAAGTTTTTCATAGTCAGACTTTTGTATTTTTTGAGATAGCAGAAAGTTTTTGTCCAAAAAACAAACACTGTGGCTGAATTGACTCTTTCTTTGGTTTGTTTCCTATTTCATTGAACATCTATATCAGCTGCTTGTCATGCAACCTTAACTTTGTCTTTGTTGTATACCAATGAGTTATGGCAATAATAAATACATCATCCTCTGGAAGCACCAAGTAAAAAAAAAAAAACAAAAACAGAAAACACTTCCTCCAGTTGTCCTAGAAATAAAGTATCTTCTGCTGTGACAATCAGTATCTATTTTTTTCTGTGTAGAACCTCTACTAGGATATTAACTTACATGAAAATTTTCTTTCATCTGTATTAGCTCTCTGATTGGAAGGCAAAAAAAAAAAAGAAAGAAAGTTTTGCCCCCTTTGAGGAAATAAAAATTTCACCATCGGTAGTAACAGAACATATGATACAGCATCTGCTAAAATTAACTAAGCATAGACAGACAAATTGACAGGCCTAGGCAGCTCATGCCCAAGAATCTTAGGGGAAGTAGCAAATTACTGTGATAGTAACTCAATTGTTTTTACCCTCTGAACTGTAAATTTGTTAGGAAGGACTGAATAGCTGAATTATCTCTGAACCACTGATTTTAATTTTTTTTAATAACTCAGAAGGAAACTGGAGACATTTCAAAGGTTTAGAGGACTGAAAACAGTAGCAATATTTGCATTAAAATGAAGGAAAAGCCCAGGGAGCCATAGACTGCTTAGGTGGATGTTTATCTTTGATAAAATAACTGATTCGTGGCTATCAACAAAGAATCAGAAATAAAAATTCAGGCAAAATGTCAGGCTATATATTTGGAACCCCGCTTCCAGATGGGGACAGGCTGCACAGACTTGATACTGGCAGGCTGCTTCTACCTTTGGAATACTTTGGAATAAGTAATTTTATAAATCCTCTTTTTATCCCTGCCTAGCAGGGCTGCTTTTATTACCATTAGCTTTTTCATAATTTGTCATAATTACAGCATACATGATTGGAGACCAAAGTGACTCCAGGGACATTCTGCTATACCCAGCAAGGATGGATTATTGTGATGACTTTTTTTGTGGCATGGAACATGCATTATCTGATACAAAAAAAACCCCAACCCTTATTGAATTCATTTAATGAATTCCTTGAGAATTCATTCTCTTGGAAAAACACTGACATATAGAAAACAGATGAAAGAAAACTCAACAGTCATCTATTAAAAAAAAGTACTGTATATAAATACCACTAAATAAAGGAAGGCCAGGTACTGACCTCTGGCCATGCAGCTCAGCTCCATGGAGTATCATTCACAGTGTTTGGACTTGCTTACTTTGAAGAAGTTGAATTTAGCCTTCTGCTAGGCCATATGTTGTAAATTAATTATTTCTGTGAGGTTTTTTTTCAGATCAGAATCTGGTATAAAGAGAAGACTCTATTGCCTGCTCATCAGAGAGCTTTTTCATATGAAACTGAACACATGGCATGCATGCTGCTTGCGTAGTATGATGACCTGCAAAGGTTTCTGAATGTGCAAACCTTCTTGAGAAATACCAAACCTGCCATCCTTAAGATTCAAAAGAACACTGGAAGGAAGTTGTTGTGCAACAGTTTTAACTTGGTTATTAACATGACTTTTCTGTATTAGATTATTCAAATATCAGGACTAAAAATAACTTCTTAGCGTCATATATATGCTGTGGATTTTTTTACTAACATAAGATTTTAAGTGCAAAAAAGGCCTCAGCCGTCATCCTAAGGCTGCACTCTTCTATACTACAGTTTTAGTATAGGGCCATAGATAGCTGATTCTACACAGGACAACTACTTGTTATCACTATGTACTGGTGAAAAAAATATGTAAAACCAATGGGCATTCCACTACACAATGTATACAGCTATCCTGAAGCTAAAATCACTCAGGCAAGAGTCTTCTCATTGCTAGAGAAGTGCTCTTGTTGTAAAGCAGGTGAACGTAGAACTCCAGGGTGGCCTAGACAAATCCATACAAAGCAAGAACAACAATCCCAGTTCTGGGACATTGCAGAGTCAATAGAAAGCCTGTGGCCTGTTACCAGCAATAGCAATACCAAATTTCTGGGCTACAGAGCTATGACTCATGCAGAATTCTTCCAAAGTCCTCAAAATCAAATTAGTTCTCCAAATGAAAACTTAGGTGAACTGAATAAAGACACTCTTGTTTACATATCCCATGTAGTTGTTCTATAAGTAACAGTACTACTGTAGATTTTTGATCAGTTTTGTGATCATCTTTTACTTCCAGGCCATTTATGGGTATTTGTCATCTAATCAGCTGATCTACATCTTGTGTTTCTGTAGTTATCTATTCTTACCAAAACAGAAAAGGCATACTTGACTTAACTGAATTACTTCTCTTTTTAAACCATTTTTCTAATTTTTCAAAATAATTCTGAATTCCAATTCCAGTCTCTCTTATTTCCTTCTTATGGCATACAACTGTTTTCTGAAGACTGAAATGCAGAGTCGTTCTATTCAGTAAAAAAATATGTGGATGAAGTGCAATGACCTGTGTTACACTGGAGGTCAGATCAGATGATTTAAAACCCCTCAGGCTTTAAACCCAAGGAAATCTCTACAAAATCTATGAAGTTTCAAAAAATGTTTTACTGTGGTAAATGGCTGTCTGCTAGAGCAGCTTGCAGGAAGATAATAACCAAATAGTGATTCCTTAAAACCTTAAATATACATTTCCTTATCTATCACCAGATAGTTCAGCTTAGTTGTATTTACTCCAAGATATATATCTAACAGTTTATGCCATATCTTGCAGTTACAATACTTCAGAGATGATTAAATTCTCTCGAAGTTCTTAAAGATCTGCAGGCTGTTATTTAATATCTAGACAACAAAATGCTTAACTGAAACAGTAACATACCACTTCCATTACAGTATGGAATTGTATTTTTATTTATGTATATACATATGAATGTCTTTTTTTTTTTTTTCCTAAATGTCTATTGACACTAATTTGTAGTACCGGGTCATTTTAAAGGCCAATAATCTGTTTAAATGTGTGGTCTATTCATTCAGTACAAAATAAGTAATCAGTAATACAATCAGGGCATTTCAGTTTTTCAAAAGCAGTATAGGAAAATTGAGATTCTACATATTTTCTTGAAATTTTTAAGCTCCTCATTATAAACAAGCAGTATTTCTAACAGTCATTTTACTGGGAAACAATACATTGAAGTTCTCATTTTATAAGGCACTGTTACCCAAGTAAAGTTCAAGTTCTTATGATTAATAGTAGTAATATATGTAATAACTACAGTAAAGAAGTCTTGCTGGCAAATCGGCAACATCTGTGTGAGAGTTCTCCCTATGCTGCCTAACACTGGAACTGCATGCGTTCAGAAGTACCTCTGCATTTGACCCATGAGTTGGAAAAAAACGAAGAAAAGACTAAACCACACAGGACATTGTACCCCTCCTGCTATATTCCTACAAGTGTCCTCCAAGTAATTTTGACCTCATTTACTTTCCAGTATCTGACATAATGAACATAGTTTGGTTGAAAACTTAACCACAGCCCATTAAAAAGCCATAGATGGCAAAACACGTGGCTTAGAAACCTAAGTACAAGATCCTTATACAAGATCATCTAGACTGAACACTCAGAAAAGTAGCTGAAAATGGAAGGTAAGGAATCAAAATGTTCAGAGACAATTCACAGTAAGGAAACCAAACAATGACTTAAAATTACAGACTTAAAGTGTATAGTATAAGGAAAAATTTTAGAGTTTAATTTTACATTTAGCTAAAATCATAAATAAGAGTGGCTCAAATCACTTTTATTATGAGAAAGAGGATAAAATTACAAGAAACCTTGAAAAAAAGCATTGGGAAATGCTACTGAAAAGAAATATGTCTCTGTGAGAGCACTTTCTACTTTCTCTCCCTTGACGTTTTTTCTTAAAAGTTATTTATTACTTGAATCATAGAACAGCCCAGGTTGGAAGGGACCTTGAAGGACCATCTGGTCCAACTTTTTGTGGGAAAGGGAGCCTAGATGAGATTATCTAGCACCCTGTCTTGAAAACCTCCAGTCATGGGGAGTCTACCACATCCCTGGGGAGGTTGTTCCAGTGACTGATTGTTCTCACCATAAAAAAATTCTTTCTTATAACGAGATGAAATGTTTCCCAGTGCAATTTGTACCCATTGCCCCTTGTCTTCTCTATGTTACTCCTTGTGAGGAGAGAAACTCTTTGTAGTTGTAGTGTAGAGACTCTTTGTAGTGTAGAGTCCTCTTTGTAGCTACCCTATTTACCATTCTCTCTCAAAAATAGAATGACCACTTAAACCACATTTTCTGGCCACAAAATGTTATGCTCTGTCTATGTTTTAAAGCAATTTTTCCTCTGTACCTGTTCTGCAATTTTTGTTCTCAATCCATTGGGACAGGAATCATTTATTAACTACCTTGTGTATGTACAGTGCCGGGGACAAGGGGTTCCCAATCTCAGTTTGGGTTTAGATGATATTTAAACCAACAGAATTAATATCAAGATGCTAATGTAGACTAGGAAGTACATAAACACTATAAGAAGGTAATTACTTTCATGGCATGTTTTCAGCTTGAGGCAGTATCAACTATGAATTCTCTGAAAAAAAAATTGACCTAATTTAGTTTTACATATTCTTGAGCAAAGACAGGTAAGTCTCAAAAGAAGAGCTTCAGTGAACATGGTTGTAGCCACGTTTCCTCTGCTGCCAACAGCTCGACATGGCTGGCACCACTCTCTACAGTAATAGAGCAAAAATAGTTCCTGTAGATGTTTTGCTTTCTCTAAGAACTAGCTGCAAGCATAGCAGATAGCCAGGCTGAGAAGCTAGGATGTAAACTAAACATATCTGGTTATAATTTATCTTGTTTTATGTGTTCAAAAATATAAGAAGTCTAAATGAGATAAACGCTGAACTCATTTACAATTATGTCTCAGTGGGTATTGAATCTGGTCCATAGTGCATAAACACTGGGTAAAATGAGAGAACACAAATTAGTAAATAGTGCACTGCTTAAAGCATCAGAAAACAGTCCTTCCTGAAGACTAATTACAAATTAAAAGATGCCTATCAAATTAACCATGCTTCAGGCAAGCGGAAAATGGAATGGATTATAAATAAAGGAATTAATATTACAGTTTCTTCTCACTTTTTTATTTTAAAGCACTAATTACAAATTATTCTGAAGATAAGACAGCAAAACAGTTTCTGTTTTATTGTCCCTCTGCACCAGGGAGCAGATAGAGCATAACAGTATTTGCTTACAGAACAGAAAATGTTTCTCTTGAATCATCTCATGTAGCATTAGTTTAGTAAACATATACAATTTGGTTTTGAATGATGGTTAATGGAGTTTGGAGTTGCCTGGAGTTTGTTTATAAAAATATTGAAAACCAGAGTTGGAACAGCCTGTTATTGCCTTATCTCAGGAACTGTAAGGCTAACTGAGCCTTTTTGAAAGAAATTGTCATCTACAGTCTGCTGTGCCCCTTGCAAACAATCTCCTTGGAAAATTCGTAAGGCAATCCTTTACCAGTAATTTTTTCCTAATATCTGATATTTTGGTGAAAATTAGTGATTTTTTCTAGATAAACAGGCAGGTTGTTTTCTTCATCTTTCCAAAAGTCTTCTATACTTTGAAGACTGGGATCAATCTTCTCTTCTTGAGGGTAAAAAATAAATTTTTTTCAGTCTTTGGTAATTCTGAATGTTCTGGCTCCTGCAATTGATCCACAATGATAATGAATTGTAAAGCTGAAAAAACCATGCTGTATTCCACCCACAGACTTACCAGTGTTGAGTAAGTGGATGGTTTATTGTCTTTGATCTTTACATGGCAGTGTGGTATCTCCTTCTTTCTTCTTATTTTTCTTTTTTTTAAATGACATCATTAATTCTTATTTAGTGTTTTCTGAAGAATTTTCATCATAGCAGTTATTCCTTATCTTACATTTGTAAAAAAGACTAATTCTTATTCTATCATAAAAATTTAATTTGAAAGTTTGACACAATTTGGTCCTCTAAAATATATATTGGCTGCTACTTTTTCCTTGAAGAATAATAATTAAAAAAAAAAAAAAAAGAGTATTTGTCTGGTAATTGAAACCACGACAATTGATCTTTTTTTCCTCTCCTTTCTCCTCTCCTCTTCCATTTGAAACAAGCATTACATTTTTTCCCCTGAATTTCAGCTGTCCTCTCCAAGTTCTTAAAAATAACTGCAATAGTTTTGGAAGTCAGCTAAATATGTAGATCCAGCAGAAGTCACAAAACCATGAAACAAATATATCACTGTTACTTAGAAATCATCTTCCTCTCCCATTTTTCCCAGTGTAAAGTTCTCCTCACCAGGTTGGCCAACCTATTGGAAAAAATGCTTTTCTGCCAGTTTGTCAGGTGGATCCTGCCTCTTTTCCTGGCAGTACTCAGTTCTCAAAGAGGGCTGAATGATCATAAAAATTAAATCCCTGTTATCAACATCAGCTTGGAACCAGTTGTTGACTCATAGCATGCAACCACCACTCCTCAAGCCCCTCCCCTCACTAGCAGAATCAAAGAGAAAACCACTTGGGCCCCCATGCTGTCAACTCTCAATCGTAGACCTAGGTAGTCACACTTGATACTTTCCAGAAATTCACTTTGAAAAAAATCCATCTATACTTTTAAAAATTCACCTATATTGCAACAGTTTTACGTTGATGGAGGTGGCCATAATTAAACTGTCCTCTGGGAGTCACAAAAAAAGCCTTCATTTGCTACAGAGTACCTCCCAGCCATCACTTGGTGAGGGGGTGGAAATAAATAAATAGAGGAATGATTAGAGAGCTACTAAAAACAACAGCAGAAACTGAGGTTCCATGTTAAGAATTAACGTAGAAATATTTTCAGTGTTCAGCTTCTGCAAAGAGTGTGCCATTCTAGCTAGAGCTGTGCAAATAAAAAAGCTGTCCTCAGCACAAAAGGAGCAATAGCTGAGTAGATTCATTTTCACATTCTGTGTGCTGCAATATCTGCAAGAACAAGACAGTGAAATATTATTATAGGAAACAAATGAGAACCATCCCACTATAACCCCCATTAAAATCAGATCTTTTTTTTCCAGAAGACAGAGAGTTCAATCAGCCATTGCAGTTTAAACACAATCCACATTATGTCTTGCCTCTACCTATGTAATAAAAATGTGGTAAAAGTGCTAAGGGCAGTAGGCATCTGTTAGAAAAATGAGCAATATAAGCACACACATGTCATGCCATCAGCCAGAGAAAGAAAATATTTGAAGTAACCATAGATCCTTTAGGGACAATAGGCCTGATTATCTACTACCTCAAAACTTAGAAAAATGTTACTGACAATGAAAGATGCTCCTGTTCAAATGGGATGGCATTTTATGGCTGCTCAGTGGATAGCAAAGAGGCAAAGAAAAATATATAAACTCTTATTATTGAGAAGATACTGCACAGAAAAAAAACAAGTAATATTTAATCTTAGAACACACATCTGATCCTTAGTTTTCTGTCTTTTTTTGTATGTGATTCCCCTCCCACCAAAGACTGACATTTTCTGACTTCAGGAGTAAAGCTGTAAGCAACAGCAATCTGCCCTACTGAGCAGTTTTCACTCTTGACTTCCCCACTTAAAGGTGGAATTTCTATAATTTTAGACATTCTGGAGCTGGAATGTGCTCACAGCTCTGCCTGTATTCAGTGGGAAGAGATAGGTACCATTAATGCCATTTACCCCATCATAAAATAGACTTAATGAAATAAGAAATACTGTTCTCTGAAGTTTCAGCCTTTTTTTCCACTAACTGAAGAGGAAACCTAGAGAACCAACATTGATTAAGCAATGGACTTTTACCTAAATACGGTTAAATGTGTCTCACTGTAAATGGCCAACTCTTCTTTCGCATTCACTTAAATGTAAGTACAGAAGGACCTTGGATATGGATGTGTGAGTGGCTCCTGACAGCACAGGCTGCACAAAGAACAACCCTTAGATCTTGAATTTCTATTTGTTCAAGTCCAGCCTTTAAAATTTGCTTATCCTTCTCTCCTTTCTCATTTTTCTAATCTATGAAAATGTGTTTTTTCTGTTGGCCCTTCTATGCTCTAATGGCAGCAGAAATATATATTGGTGTAGTGTAAAGAATAGTTATTTTTTTCACCAAGTGTTGATAAGTTATCATGCCAAATGCAATGCATATATCTCTAGAGGTGAAGGGCACTGTGTGCAAAATGGAAATCTTCCTCAAATTGTTTCTTTAGTTAAATTTATAACCAGCAAGAAGATGATTATGCTTGGCTTCAGGTTTCCTTAATATAAATGCTTATCCATAGTCACAGGACCAATCCATAAAAAATTCATTCTCTTAAACCACAACATTATTAACCACTTAAAAACAGACATGGAGCTATCCCATGCCTTAAATGAGGTACACTCATAAAGCACCAGTGCTTTCTAATTTCAAAATTACTAAATGGAAAATTAATCCTTAAAAAACTGAGCCAGATCTTCAACTTATTGAAAATGGGTAAAGTTTCATTGCAGGCAACAGGAGCAATGGTATTTTAATCTTCTGAAGATCTGATACCAGTAGTGAGAAACCAGAGTATTTTATCCCCACCACATAGATGTATCATGTTGAGTTAGTGTAATTACAGACATGCCCTTGTTAATTTCTGTTGTAGCTTTGTGCACACAACAGTGAAACAATCTTAAATACTCTCTTTATTAGGAGTTAACCTACTAAAACCTCCAGCATTTAAGCTGCCAAATTCTGATAGGTAAGGAAATTAATTTTTCCTTCCTGCAATGCTTTGCTTAGGTGTTGTGTAGATGTTTTCATGTTATTTCACTCTTTGGTAATCAGTTCTCCTAAGTACACTGGGCTCTGTATAGGCATAGCCTGAGTAATTAAAATAAAGGGCCTCACACTGCAAGTGGTATACCTCAAAACTAGACCACTAGAGATCTGTTGCAGCAATGTCACCAGCCAAAAAGTGTTCCAGGTCAAGCCTAAATCAAACATGGACTGGCCTTCTGTTTATTGACAAAATATTATGTCTACCTTTTAACAACTAATCATACAATATAGCTTCAAGAAGAATTTATATCATATAACAGTGAACATGAATATGAAGATAAACAGTAGGGAAAGTAGGATTTACCACTCTCATTTTTAGTTTACGTCAAATCAGGAAACATTTTATTGATTTATTAATGACACATGATTAACCAGCAATCAGGGAACCTTATGTTCAGGATCAATAGCAGCAATAAAACAGATGAAGCACAGCACTGGACACTGGACAAATAAAATAACACCAACAAGTTTCTAAACACCCTTCTACAACTATTTGCGAGAAGCTCTAACCCCCTTCTACACACTCGCATACTCAGTTACGAGCTCACCCCCCTCCCCAGCCATGGGGGCTACCAACCCTGTGGGAGACGCGGGTGCCCCATCTTTGTGTACCCCCCTTGCTCCCAACACCGCACCGATGTACCCACCGGTGAGGAGGTGCCTCCACACCCCAAGGTGAGGTCCTTGCATGCTGTCCCCACACTACCAGACTGCTCCACCGGGAGGAGGTGCCGCCCAGGCTGGGCAGGGCAGGGGTGCCTTGGAGACACTGCCATCAGGGGCAGACACCCCGTGATGGCTACCGCTTCCTCTCCACCGCCTGTCCCCATTTTCACAAATGTCTATGCGCTCTTCTTTTCAAGCTGACTGCTTCTTTGTGTTATAATTTTTTTTTTTAATTTCCTTTGTTACTGCTTAATCCCACTGAAGGTCATCTTCCTCTTCAGGACTATCAGTTTTGGGAAAACGCTGTCCCAGCGTTTTGGGTCTCCCCTTCTCACACACTGTTTACACTTCCATCCTCTCACCAGCTGTTGTTATTCAGGGTGTGTTACCAAGAGGGAGCTGTGCAGGGACCCCTACAATGTTTTCTTTGTACTTCACATCTATTCACTTACTTTTTTTTTCTTTAATTAGCATATTTCATAGTTTTTTACATTAACATTTTTTACTTCATACCTGCTCATGTTATAATCTTTTTCTTTTTTCCCTCCACAGTTTTCACTTGTTTAAAATGTCATGTTATCAATGAATGGGCCACATCTTTTCTGGTTTGCCATGGCTTAGAGATTGTTGCAGACAGGTTTGAGAAAAGTAGGTATGTAATTGAAGATGATGAATGACTTCCCATAGTCTGGATCCTGAAGTATAAGAAGGGATAAGCCCAAGGAAAAAGGGTACCTAAATATCAAGGGAATCTATTTAATCTTCTAGGGGTGGCACACAGTGTCAAGCTGTAGCAGCCAGAAATTTATCTATGCTATAATTTTCAAGTACAGAGCTCCAACCTATAAAGCTTACTGGATGAAAATGTTACATCCTGATACTTCAGTTATTACTTGTACACAATTTTCAAAAGAAAAAAAAGTTCTTGCTTTATCTGTTTCATTCATATATATTTTGTATAAAACAGGTTGCAATTGCTGACATAATCATATCATCTACATATTTTCTGTTGCATTTTCTGTCTGCTAATACCTTTACCTTCAGCTCATTTTAGTTCCATCAGTGGATTATTTTCTTGCCATGGTAAAAGGTTGCATTGACAGATTGACAGATTCACAGAAAGAAAGCATCCTTATGACCATCTAGGCTGGCCTGCTGCTTAGCACAGGCTGAAGAATTTCACACAGTAACCTATCTATAGAGCACTTAACTTCTGTTTCAGCTGTGGCACATTTTAGAAAATTTCCCATCTTGATTTGAAGATTCAAGAGGTGATTATAGATTGCTGCCGACAAGAACTGTAAAACCATAAATCTTTTCCTCTCAAAACTTCCCTGTTATTTTTGTTATATTGCCTACACAACACAGAAATTTTTAGAAACCTTGTATCATAAACCTTATTACAAGAAAAAACGTCAAGACAAGTCTAGACAAAAAAACAATTCTACATCCTATTTTGGCACTTTTTAATGTATTTTGAGAGCAAGATGATGGTCACTTTGGAAGCACCTATGACTGAAATAAGTGATAAAGAGGGAAAATAAAGTCCAGATTCACAAGGCAAAGTCCTAAATCCTAGTAAAGTCTTACCAGAAATTGCACTATTGCTGCCACACATACATACAACCATATACATATGTAATACATGTGACAGAATTAGACTCTCAGATATTGTGGTGGGTTGACCCTGGCTGGATGCCAGGTGCCCACCAAAGCCACTCTGTCACTCCACTCCTCAGCTGGACAGGGGAGAGAAAATATAACGAAAGGCTCATGGGTCAAGATAAGGACAGGGAGAGATCACTCACCAATTACCGTCATGGGCAAAACAGACTCGACTTGGGGAAAATTAATTTAATTTATCACCAATCAAATCAGAGTCCAGCCAGGGTCAATTCAGCACAGCATCTCCTGCAAAATACAGTTTTGGCAGTGCTGGAAGGTAAACAGACGAGCTTTCCAACAGAGTGGTGTGTTAATCTGCTACATTATTCACAGTGCACACAGAATTTTGGCAGACTGTATTTTACCAACTTTTATTAGATTTACACATTAAAATGGCTATACATATGTGTAATAGTGTGTTAATTCTTGATTATTATCTTAGGAGAGACATTTGGTGCTGCAGGTAAAGTCTTACAGATTTGAAAGACTTAGAGCACCAATTCCTGTAATTTTACAGAGACATTTGAAATAAAACACAGAATAAGGTATTGTTCCTGCAAATATTTTAAAGATCTGAATAATAACAGAAAATCACACGGAGGGGGAAAAACATCTTTCCACAATACATATTTACATGACACAATATGTTATTGTCTTGCTGAGCTGTAGTTGTCAGCAGCAGTTTTGCTCTTGACAAAAATGCTTATGGTGATATTCCTAGTGGATTATTTGCCATGGTGATTCATTTTCACTTATTTTGTAAATATATGAAGAAAAATTTTGTGACATATAGCAGTGCAAGTCTTTGTACTGTGGTTTTGTTTTCTGCTCATTTAGAAGTCTCTTACGACTAAAGTTGGAGGTGTATTAAAATGAAAAAGTTTATCATCTTTATTTGAGTGTAGTTAGATATTTATGCACTTGTTTTATGCATTGTAGTAGGAGGTGTTCTAGGAACTAATCACTGAAAAAGTCTGTAGCACTTCGGTTATTTTATTTACATAACTTCAGTAAATAATATCAGTTTCTTTTCAGTTTTTGTTTCCACATCAGAATACAACTATTTTCTTTTTTTTTTTTATAATTTTGCTTTGAAATTTAGTCCATTGAATTTCAGCACCTTTTTAAAATATTAAGTTCACTCATAGATTAAGATAATTGTCATTTTATTCTTTCATGCTTGTATTCCACACACTCATCTACTCAACCTGCAGATTTCCTCTGCTTTACTTTAGATTTTTTTATATTTTTCCCTACTTTTTCTGTGTTCTTTCCCTAGCAGTTTTTCACATTTTCTTCTCTCCTTTTTGTGCCTGACAGACTGAAAATTTGTAAGAAATGTAGTGAAGGACAAGTACAATCTAAGAGTTATAACATAGAACTGCAAAAGCTGAAGTATCTGTTTCTTTTTTCTTGATGATATTCAGATGTTTTCTCCTACTCTAGGCAAGACACAATCTGCGTGTTGATAAACCTATCTACAGAACGAGGATAATAATATTTATCACTTTCATGGATTGCTATCAAGCTCTAATTAGCCCATACAGTTAAGCATTCTAAGAAAAAGCTGCTGGATTATGAAACTTGGTTTAATGATGTGTGTTAATTCTTATAAGCTATAGCTCAGCAATGATACAATTTAGTAAACCAGATGACTTTGAAAAAAACCCCACGCCAAAATCCCTTGATTAACTTAAAACATCAAACTTGAGGTCTCACTTCATTCTTTATCTTTCTTTTTAAAAAACTTGAGTGGCTGGAACTTGTTTCTGTCTAGGTACGATCTTTTCACTTGCAAAAGTTGCAACTAAATCAATTGGTTTTCTGTATGTAATAGGCATATAAAACTGTGTGCTCTAAAATGCAAAAGGGCTTCTAAAGACCTCAGAAGTACAGATGCTTTTTATGTTGTTTTGACTTTTAGAAAGAATGATCCACAGCGATATTTGACCAGCCTTCCTCTCCCTCATGCCTTAGAGGGACAACTGATTTTGGTATTTGCATTTGTACAGAATTTACAGATTAATTCCTTTAAAAGATTTGAGGAATTCAATTTTGAATTAATTACCATCTTCAAAGACATATGGTATCATTCATAGTCTCATTTCTTCTGTGTCTAATTTATCTAGAGATATCTGTTCAAGGCCTTGACTTTGCTCTGAGGAGATTCAGGTATCACCACATTCATTTAGTTACTGTATGTTTACATATTTCACATAAATTCTAGTCAGTTCAATTTATTTGGTGTCCATCACATATCTGAGAAACTATTGATGAAGTGCTCTTAAATTCAGATGATAATGTTCTAATAAATCAATATCATATTTGAAGAAAATGTTAAGTTCCTCATCAAAGAGACCGCTACCCTTGGATATATCTATATACGTCATATACCGTGGAAATATTGGAAGATTGAAAGTTCTGGAGTACCTAATTGATGAAAGCTCTTTTGCTGATATGTATCAGGCAGGTTCAAGCAATAAAAGCAGCTATTGACCTTCTTTTTGGTTTCTGTTCCCAATCACAAAATGCAAGTGCTGCAACATGGAAGAACCTTGCTCACAACCATTTCTGCAACCTTTGCTAAGGAACCAAACTTTCCTCTGCTCTTCATTTATATTTATATGCCTTTGTTTCTGTATAACTACTTGAGTGTGCATTATCACTACCACGCGCTCAATTTATATCTGAAGCGTCCAGAAACAATGGTTCCACAAATCAAGCTTAAGCAGGCTCTGTCTCTGGCTGCTGTTCTACTCCAATACATTCCAAGTGATTAACACCACCTGTGGCACTCCTAATTCACAGCAGCAGACAATTATATCCCTTGGATACCCATTATGGGTAATTATTCCCATGACAGACTATTAGATATGGGTTGTGAGCATCTCAGCTGTAAACTTTTTTTGCAATTTTATTTTCATTCTGATATTACCATTGAGAGGCATATTTGGGGAACAAATCAGAGTGTTACATTAATGGTATGCTTACAACAAGCAAAAGATTCATTTTTATTGCTGGAGTTGTAGTCAGATTCATTATTTAAATATGTGATTAAAGGAGATTTTACATGTTTGCTATTACAAGATTATTTTATTTCATTCTTTCAGTACAGAGGCAATAGCAGATCCTGCTGATAAAGTGACACTTGAGGCAGTTAGAAACTAATTGTTTTTGTTTTAAAGACTGTCTACTTTTCTTAACAAATCTTTTTTCTTTTTTCTTTTTTTTTTTTCCTTCCTGTATATACAAGCCTGATCCCTTATAAGCATGTAGGGGAATTCTCAGTGTGAAAAAAGGTTTAACTCAAAGATCAAAATTCATAAAACTTTCCTGTTGCTGTTGCTTTAATTTAATTTTAAAGATCCATCTTTTTATGAAATAACAGGATTTAACACACTCAATCATAATCTCTTTGATTTCCTATCACATAAGATAAGGTCTTACGTGGAAAATAAGCATGCTCTGAATCTGAATTGGGATAACTAGTTTCAGACAGGACCAAGTGTACTGAAATCAATGGAAATAAGATAACAAATGTAAATATAAATGAATGAACAATTGATTCTTCTTTGTACATTAATTTTCAAGATGTCTAATTATATAAAAATGCTAATATTGGGTTAAAAAAAGTGAAGGGAAAAAAGGAATAATTCAGTTTGTTTACTATATTGAAAATGGAACAAAATATAGTTTTCAATATATTAGAAAGAATGAAAAGAAAAAATAACGTAGAATTAAAAGAAGAAATATTTATACACGATGTGAATGTAGCAGTTATGGTTTCATTAATAAGGCTGAATTCAGGTTAGATTTTCTGTATTGACTTAGCCTCTTTAATAAATATGAAGAAAACACTTGATCAGGATCCTCCCTCTAACCCCAGGCCATTACTGAATAAGTGAAACCCTTAGCTATTAATTATAGCTGATCCTAGGTTGGAGCAGGGGGACAGACTAGGTCAGCTGATAAGACCTCCTGTCGTGGTTTAACCCCAGCCAGCAACTGAGCACCTCGCAGCCACTCACTCACTTCCCCGCCACCCAGTGGGGTGGGGGAGAGAATCAGGGGAAAAAAAAGTAAAACTCATGGGATGAGACAAGAACAGTTTAATAAAACAGAAAGGAAGAAAATAACAATAATAATAACAATAATAACAATAATAATAACAATAATAAAATGACAACACTAATAAAAGGACTGGAATATACAAGCGATGCACAATGCAATTGCTCACCACTCGCCAACTAATGCCCAGTTAGTTCCTGAGCAGCTATCCCCCACCTAGGTCAACTCCCCCCAGTTTATATACTGGGCATGACATCACATGGTATGGAATACCCTGTTGGCCAGTTTGGGTCAGCTGTCCTGGCTGCGTCCCCTCCTGACTTCTTGTGCCCCTTCAGCCTTCTTGCTGGCTGGGCAGGAGAAGCTGAAAAATCCTTGACTTAGTCTAAACACTACTTAGCAACAACTGAAAACATCAGTGTGTTATCAACATTCTTCTCATACTGAACCCAAAACATACCACTGTTATATGTATAAGGTATAAGGTATATAACACTGTATGTATAAGGGCAGCTACAGCTGCCCTTAGCCCAAGCTCAAGCTCAGACTTATGCTCTAGCAAAAATCTAGCTGACATAGGTAATAGCAAAGTAAGATAATGTTCACAAAATTCAGAAGAAACAGAACTAACCCCAAACCCGTTACTGTGGACTAAATGTGTTATGCAGAGAAGCTAGGCATGATGAACGGGATCTGACTCTGTTGCTCACACAGTCTGACTTTACCGCAATTGGTCACGTGCTGGTGGATCTCTCGGAGAGATTGAAGTCACGGAAGCAAATGGGATTTGTACAGAGTCTGTGTGCACTATAGGCTTGTACTGTGTATCGAATAGCGTGGAAATTTGAATCAAAGCTATGGCATCTTGCAGCCAACGGTGTGGACATGAATAGATCTCTCAGAGAGTTTCTCCTGACTTATATTCTTCAGTCAGCAGAAACACAGCATAGCTTCCCTAAAGAGTAACTGGTACCATGCTATAAATTAAGAGTGGGAAACAGCATTACTTCGAAACTGTGTAATTATTCCTGGGTTCCTCTAAAGCAAAACTTAATTCCTTAACCTCCTTTGACAGGTAAACTACACCATGGAAAATATTTATGAAGTTATCTATCATGCCTGAGGACTGTCGTCAGGTAACTCTCAGGTCAGACAAATTTTTTTAAATAATAAAAACCCACTCAATTTCATGAGACAGGTTGCCCCCAGGAATTCACTGTATCTATACAAGTATGAAAATAAATGTGCTTAACAGGCAATGTATCAAAACAGGTAGTAGATGTGTTTTAGATATGTGAAGATGATGCTTTGGTACAGTTCTTTACAGAAATACAAGCATATTTCCTGGAAACCGCTGAGAAATTTATATCTAAATATTTTTCATGAACTGAGCTCTTGTCTCTATTTACTGAAATGAATAGGATAACTAACAAAACTTCTCTCAGTATCTAAGCCAGAAATCAAACTCATGTTTAAGAGAGGTAATGATTCAGGATGCTTACTGTTAACATTTATGATCTATAATTTCTTTTCCACATTGAAGGAATAAAACGACTAGTTAGTAGGACTGTGTAACAGCTTTTAAAAATATGAATAAGCATACGCATACTCAACATAAGTGGCAAATACAAAGGTTTTCAATTGAAAACGAGTTTATTCTGATCTTGTCCAGTGAGAATAGACCAATTCAAGTGAACAGCTAAAATCAGACTGAAGTTCCTGCAGTACCTGAAAAAGCAGGATTATTTTATTATCTGTGGCCAGGTAAAGTAAAAGTGAAGATGATTCTATGTGCTTGATATTTCTTCAAGAAGCACATATCACAAACCTAAATTCTATCACTAAAATTCCCTGAGATTGAGGGGAATGAGGGGGAGAGAAAGCAGGGGGATAAGGAAAAAAAAAAAACCAAACCACTTTGGAGTAGAAGTTGCTTGGAGTAACTTGAATTTACAAGACAGGTTTCACACTTTAAATGTGAAGGACTTTGCTGAATCTGTGATAGAGACAAAGCAATACCCTTTCTCTTTTTCTTTGGTCAGACATAAAACTTCAGTATTGCTCGTTGAAGTCAGTCAGACACACAGCAAGAGTTTGGACACCAGTACTCTACAGACTGCTTTTGCTCTTCTCACTTCATCCATCACAGGTCAATTGCTAAATCCTGGCAGCTTATAAGAGCACATCAGGTGTAGAAAGCATTTGCAGAATACTTAATGGCCACATACTAAAGATTTTAAAGTTCAACAGCACCATCAGAACAGTCTGCTGAAGAGCAGTCGTCTTAGAGTAATCTGGAAATTAACATTAAACTCCAAGGACACTCTCTTCTATGTGCATATCAAAGGTAGTACAGAGGCCTCAGTGTTTACTGCTCAAGCACTGATAGACAGTCCATGGCTTCACTGGCTTTGCTCAGTTTGAAAGCTTATTTCTTACATCTAACTTAAAAAATTACTAGGCTCCATTGTCACCCCTTCCTAAAAAAAATCTTGTCTTAATTTAGTGTGGTCTAAACTTCTTGATCCACTAATGAAAGACTACCTTGCTGGCAACCCAAACTGACCTTTCTTATCATTCACTCTACATTGCTTTCTTCATTATAGTGTAGTTCATTTGTGTTGGTAACCTTTTTTATTTTCTCTGGAAAGTCGCATTTTTAAGTGATGAGCAAATCTTGTGGAGCATGAGTTAACTGTCTTCAGAGTTGTTAGAAGAAGTGCAGGCTCCCTTTCACACTCCTTATTCTATTACTGACAAAAGGTCTTTTAGACTTCAACTCCATTCCAACTGTGTTTATAAAAGAAAGAAACAATGCCATCTGTCAGTCATTTTCTCCAAATGTTGGTATCACTCTCTATTATAAGCAGTATATCTGAAAATAGACCTGCAGAAGGTATTTCTTTTAAGTCAGTTACTAAGAAGGAACTATGTAGTAACTTGGAACTGACGTTATTGCCATTCTCTTTGTGTTCAGACCACTGGATACCCGAAATAAGTTCTACCAGTGCAACAATAAAGCATCTAAGATATATTTGAATATTTCAAGATTTTTAGACAACATTTCACTCTACTAACACTAAAAATATTTCTGACGGCTGTATTTTAGCAATGTAATGGTAAAATTAAATTTTAAAACTTGGAATAATTTAGAAAACAAAGAACAATTATAACATTTATAAAAAAATAAACTTGGGATTTTACACATTTCTCTTTTTAAGAAAGGTAGTTAACTTAAAGCACAGATTCTAATTTTTATTATTTAACTTCGTCATATCAAATGACATTTCACTACTTTCACAATTCATATTGTTTCTATTTATGACATATTCCTTTTCAATTTACCAATTTACTAAACTAGGGAATGGTAGAATCATAGAATCATAGAATCATTTAGGTTGGAAAAGACCTTTAAGATCATTGAGTCCAACTGTCAACCCAACACCACCACGCCCACTAAACCATGTCCTGAAGTGTTTTGTCTACACGGTTTTTGAACACCTCCAGGGATGGCAACACCGCCACTTCCCTGGGCAGCCTGTTCCAATGCCTGACAACCCTTTCAGTAAAGTAATTTTTCCTAATATCCAGTCTAAACCTCCCCTGGCTTGGTACTTGGATGTGAACTGTGACACATATTTTAAAAATGAAACAGCATTTATGGTAATTCTATTTTGGGAACAATGTCTATTAAGTGTTATAGTCTGTCCTAGTTTCAGCTGGGATAGAGTTAACTGTCTTCCTAGTAGCTGGTACGGTGCTATGTTTTGAGTTCAGTATGAGAAGAATGTTGATAACACACTGATGGTTTCAGTTGTTGCTAAGTAGTGTTTAGACTAAGTCAAGGATTTTTCAGCTTCTCATGCCCAGCCAGCGAGAAAGCTGGAGGGGCACAAGAAGTTGGCACAGGACACAGCCAGGGCAGCTGACCCAAACTGGCCAACAGGGTATTCCATACCATGGGACGTCCCATCTAGTATAGGAACTGGGAAGGCGGGGGGGCGGGGGAATCGCTGCTCGGGGATTAGCTGGGTGCCGGTCGGTGGGTGGTGAGCAATTGCACTGCGCATCATTTGTACATTCCAATTCTTTCATTATTGCTGTTGTCATTTTATTAGTGTTATCATTATCATTATTAGTTTCTTCTTTTCTGTTCTATTAAACTGTTCTTATCTCAACCCATGGGTTTTGCTTCTTTTTCCCGATTTTCTCCCCCATCCCACTGGGTGGTGGGGGAGTGAGTGAGTGGCTGCGTGGTGCTTAGTTGCTGGCTGGGGTTAAACCACGACAAGTCCTTCAGAAGATTCCACTGAAAAGCCTACTTCAAACTTTTCAGAAGACAAAAACTAACTTTTTAATAATTTTTGAGCTTGCAAAAAGTGAAAACATTAATAACAATTCCAATGAAACCAAGATTCAGTGGTGGTCTGCATCCATCTTATATATACTTTTTCCTCCTCCTTTCTATCACCTGGCATGTTTAGTAAATTCTAGAAAAAAGCATCTCCCAGCATTGCAGTGTTTATACACTTCATAATTCATAATGCAAGCTATTAAAGTAAGAGCTCTTTTTACAAACTTCTGTGATCACCACAGTTGTGTTACATATTGTTGTTCAATGTGTCCTATAAAATAAAAGAAGCAGAATCTGACCACTAGAAGATAAAAGCTCCAAACTCCTGCAAGGGCATCTGATCTATTATCCAGAAGTTTCAGTGTTGCACATTTTGAATTTCATATATATTTCCATAAATAAAGGCTTTATACCTTTATTAAGGTCCTCGAAGACCAGGTTTGAGAGCACCTGAGGAACCTGAACATACACAAGTCCATGGGATCTGATGAGATGCACCCCAGGGTCCTGAGGGAACTGGCTGACGTAATCGGTAAGCCACTCTCCATCATATTTCAAAAGCTGTGGCAGTCAGGCAAAGTCCTCAGTGACTGAAAAAAGGGAAACATCATGCCCATTTTTAAAGAGGGTAAAAAGGAGGACCCTGGGACTATTGACCTGTTAGCCTCACCTTAGTGCCCAGTAAGATCATGGAACAGACCGTCCTGGAAGACATGTCAAAACATATGGAAGACAGGGAGGTGATTTGAGACAGCCAACATGGCTTCACCAAGGGCAAATCATGCCTGACTAACCTAGTGGCCTTCTGTGACAGAATGACTGCATCTGTGGACAAAGAACTGATGTCATCTATCTTGACTTCTATAAGGCCTTTGACATGGTCCCCCACAAAATCCTTGTTGCTAAATTGGAGAGATAGAGGTTTGGTGGATGGACTATTCGACGGATAAGGAATTGGCTGGATAACTGCATCGAAAGTTGCAGTCAATGTCCAAAGGGAGATCAGTAACAAGTAGTGTCCTTCAGGGATCTGTATTGGGACTGGTACTGTTCAGTATCTTTATCAATGGCATAGATTGAGTGCACCTTCAGCAAGTTCATGGATGACACCACGCTGAGTGGTGAAGTTGATATGCTAGAGGGAAGGGATGCCGTGCAAAGGGATCTTGACGGGCTTGAGGAGCGGGCCCATGCAAATTATCAGAGGGCTGGTACACCTCTCCTATGAAGAAAGGTTGAGAGAGTTGGGGTTGTTCAACCTGGAGAAGAGGAGGCTCCAGGGAGACCTTATTGTGTCCTTTCAATATATAAAGGGGGCTTATAAGAAAGATGGAGAAAGACTTTTTTGCAGGGCCTGTAGTGATAGGACAAGGGGCAATGGTTTTTAATGAAGAATTTTTTACTCTTAGGGTGGTGAGGTACTGGAACAGGTTGCCCAGAGAAGCTGTGGATGCCCCATCCCTAGAAGTGTTCAATGTGAGGTTGGATAGGGCTTTAAACAACCTGATCTAGTGAAAGATGTCCCTGCTTATGGCAGGGAGGTTGGACTAGATGATCTTTAAAGGTTCCTTACAACCCAAACTATTCTATCATTCTATGATCCTATGAGTTGAGAAGTCTTCTTCAGAAGTTTCCTTTTGTCAGTAAGGACCTTGTTTCTGAGACAAGTTATGAGGCATGAGCATGTGCAAAAGCACAGACACCACTAAAGACAGGAGCAACTAGCTTGAGCATCCAGGTAGAGTGCTATCAAAGCAAGAAGTGCTAGGAGTGGCTTGCTGGAGTAGCTACTGAGGCAAGATCAACAGACAGAAAGAATGTGTAGGCAGAGTATTAGCAGTTAGCATGACTTAGCAGCTAGCACAACCAAGTAGTTAAAAAGGTGGAGGACAGTTTGTTGATGCCTTTCTATCCACCAAGACAGGTGACAGAGAAATGGAGCCTGGAAAATACAAATGGTGAACTAAGGAGGTCTAATAGGACATGAGAAGTTATCAGCTGCTCTAATTGTTGTTTTATCAGTAACTCAGAAGAGGAAGATGTCATGATATTGAATATTGATGGAGTTTGTTAAAGAAATAGTCAATCTGTATTACACTGTTTATCTTTCTATTGTATTTATTTAAGTGAACTACTGCTGTTTGAATCATGTTTTGCAAATGGGAAAGATTAACTAAGCATTACAACAGCTTAAGTTAATTTTACCAGCTTTCTGGGTTCACATCACTGTTTATTAGTGATCCCTAATAACTGAATCTGTGTTTTTTGTTGACAGTTACAACCCAGCAGAACAGCAGCACATATTCTTTCTTTATTTTCACTTATTGAAGCCATACATATGTGTTTTTTTGACATTTTTCTCATTATAACTCCACTGAATGCTGTAAAACTTATTCTACTTTTCTTATGTTTTCCTTTCCTTCACTCACACCATTTCCTTCACTGGTAAGAAGGTGAGTAGGTACTGAACTGCCTGTACGAAGTTTTGTCTCACTGTGGCAGTTAGAGAGGAACTGTCCCTTCCCCATCTCACAATAAAGGGAATGAATCCGGCTTTACTCACGCATGTATAAATCAACAAAGACTCAACTGGTCTCTGCAGAGTAACAGGCACATAACCAGTGAAGTTATGATCAAAATCAACCCTCAGATTTGATAGATGCACTCCAAAATTGTTATGGATTCCTTACCTGATGTTACATAAGAGTCAAAATAGAGTCTCACAGTTCACCTTATGAAAAAATGGCATACTGCTGTGGGCAAGGAAAAACTAATAATACAGAAATCTTTATTCCCACAGTAGTTGTCCATTACAGAATACCCCCCACCTTCATCTGAAATTCTTTTAGAGCAAGTGACTGCAGAATTTGAATATAAGACTGTCAACTACCAGTATTATCCTACAAACTTTATGTTGTAGTATAACATTGGTAATTTCAGATATTAATAGTTTCCAAAATTTTTCCATATTTCAGGAAATGCCACATATGATATTGCACTTCCTCAGGTTTGAAACCTCTTTACTTATACTATCCTGTTTGTTTTGTTTTGTTTTGTTTTGTTTTGTTTTGTTTTTCTTTTACTACTACTGTACTTTTTCTTTGGTATCTTTAAGGCTACTCAAACCTCCTCTTCTGAGAACACCCTCTAACATGTTCTTGACCTCTGTCTGTACAGAATTAATAAAGATATTAAGGCTTTTTACAACCTTTTGTCCTATTGACATTGCTGTACAAATGAAGGGAGATTTATGTGGATGATGACATACCTCTTCTATGTATGTTGTTGGTAATACTCAGTAGCATGATTTTTCAATCCTGGTCCAGTCAGTCTGAGACGGTCCCTCGACGAAAGTAGCTTTCAACTAGAGCTCTCCATAAAATGTCTTTTACCTTCAGTTCCTGTCATCATAACATGTTAATCCTGAGTGATATAGAAATAAACATGCCCATACATTTTCTCTTTTCTTCATTTTGTAAAAATTTTAATGCAGCAGAATGAACCATGCAAGTATTAATAAATCAAATTTATATAAGTGTGTCTGCATATGTGTATGTGTATGTATGAAAGTGTGCTAATGTTTGTTAAAGGGCAATGCTTAAAGATCCCCTCAGATATTATGATAACAATTAATTCAATAACATTCTACTTCACCTTCTTTTTATCTTCAAATGCCCATTTTTGCATTCCCAGTTGCACGTCTGTTTATTGCACCATTTTTTACAACTGTACATTTACCTGTACCACAGTAAGAGCCAAGCCTATGCTTTGACTCACAGTTACAAGTTAAAATATAAAACCATAATACCAGAAGTACACTCTAATCAACAGCTACAGATAATGAAAAAAAAAAACATTTTCAAAGCAGATTTGAAATTGGAAAATCAATGAAACAATGAAAGAAACTGTATTAAAAAGTGCCTTCATGTAGGAAAGATAAATCCCCTACTTCATTCCTGTTGACTCTTTACTGTGTACCTACAGTATCTACTAGCCATTCCCCAGGACTTATCTATTTCTTTTAAAGAAGGAGCAATTTGGGGGTCTTGAATTAATGATTGATGTCTTTGTTCAGTTTTCAGTTTAAAAAAATCTGAAATTAAATATTTATGTATCTATAAACTATGAAATACTAGCAATAAAAACCATCTTGGATCCACTACCTGGAATCTACAGGCATGCAAGAGTCTTTTAGAAAATATTGAATGCATCTACATATCTTAATTCCTTAGTGGAGGCTGGGGTGGGGAGTCTGCTGGAACATGGTAAAATCTGCATTTCTAGATTATGCCCATCAGTGATAGAACCAAAGGTTCCTGCTAAATGGCACACTGACTTATTTCTGTTTCTGTGTAAGTTCAGTTTTAAGTTACTGTATCTCGTTTAGTGAGTGATGCTAGAACCATAATTTTACAGTTATTTGGCTCAACTGATTGTTAGAATAAAAAGGTCAGGTTTTGATTTTTGGGAGGATTTCTTTCTTCTTGTCAGGAAATTCCTTCCACTAAGAGAATTTTTGCAAATATTGATTCTTTACCTTAGGAGGGGTTAAAGAACATTCCTGGGATTTAAATAACATTATTTAAGTTCCCAGCTCCAAGGTCTTGGGACTTAGCTTGAACTTTCAGAGATAGTTAGTTGCCTTGCTTCTGTGGTTGCGAAGTGGCATTTTCCTACTTCACGGACTGCTGTAGAGAGACAAATATACTAAATATTACTAGGCTTCTTTTACAAAATTTTCTAATATAGTAACAGGCCCTTAAAATACATGCAATGTTTCATGCAAAGTCTGTTAGTTATGAAGTGGAAGCCTGAATATTAAGTCTGGATAAAAGGAATGTAATATCCTCAAGCCATGAAATCATGAAGAGGAAAATTGATAGCACCAGGGCAGAGAGTACCTTGTTTCATTTGTCCTCAGAGATACAAGGGACTGCAATGACTGGCCAGCTCACTTTTATATAGACAGTCATCAAGCTGGAAATTCCTGAGAACTTAGGAGTCGATGCTATTCACCCTGACTCCCAGTGAACCTAACAGGAATAAATTTAGCAATTTTTCCTGTGTTCCTAGAGAATCCTCTTATTAGTGGAAAGATATATTTTGCCTGCTTTATTTCCAATGCATACAGCAAAGGAGTGAGTGGGAGAACATTATTAAGTGTTATGTGCCACAGAATACAACAGAGATGTGGAATTATGGAGGAAAGTGTAGGCAGTTGTTGGTTATGTCAGAGTGGTGGAAAAAAGTGAAGGAAATCTGTTCGAAGATATGTGGTGTGAATAAGGGGAATGGGAGACTAATGATACGTGAGAGGAGTAAGGAAAGAATGACAGATGATAGCAGCATAGCCACCAGTTGAGATTTTATTCTGAAATTCGTAATATTCTTTGCTTGATTTAAAGAAACCATAGTAATTTCTGATTTTGTCCCTTTAATCTTCAGTTAGATAACTTTTGTATTTATCCAAATGCTTGTCATCACCCATTACAATCATAGTACTGAAAGCAGCAGAATCTTTCTATAAGAAGGCTGCGGTGTCCACTTACATTTTGCAAGTGGAAGTGAGGCTGTCCAGATACTAATCTCATATCCCTTTTAACAGAAAAGGAGCAAGTCTGTCCTAACAGATGACATAATTCCTTTGCCATTTTGTCAGCTAGGCAAGGAATAGAAATATGTGGAGATGTCAAGAACTACATGACAGGTACAGCAGGCTGAGTATCGTGGTAAGAAAAAGACAGAAACTCTCTGAAGCATGCAGGCAGTATTAGAGAGGATGAGGTCTACGGCAGTAGGCCAAGACTGATGGGAGGAAAGTGCCTCTCAGAGATGCATGTAATACACATTTATATCTAAGTATTATATCTAGCAGAGGAAAAATCTGCAAATTACCTAAGAAACCACTGCAGAAAGAAAGACTTTGGGAAAAAAACACAGAAAGAAGGAAAGAAATATGGGAATAGCAATAGGAGGTAAATGAGGAAGATGGATGGGAAGGCTGCCTTCCCTACCCACACACAAAAGGATATACAGCAGCACAGAATAATGTGTTTCTTAAAAAAAAGAAAAAAAAAATTTAAAAAGCATGGTAATCTCAAAACTGCATATAGGGAGTTCTGAGCCATTTTTGGGTTGGTTGCTTTTTTGGTGTTGTTTTGTTTTAACATAAAATATTAGGTTTTTAACATGAAGTGTTTACAAAAAAAATAAAACAGCAGGTAGCTTCCTTCAAACAATTAATAGAAAGAAAAAAAAAAGAAAAATATAACAGTAGCACTGCCTTTGCAGTTGGAGCTCATTCTTGTACTATAAATTAAGAACAAGAGAAACCTGATCTAGTCATTTGGTCACAGAATATCCTTTAGCAAGACTAGTACTAAAGTGGTAGATCAGGCCACAGTCCTGTAATTTTCTCAGTTTATAAATTAGCCATGGTGGGAAGCTCATAAAAGCTTCATTTAACATGTTATTAAAGCTGTGGAACTTGTCACCTGGATGATAACAAGTCTCATGGATTCAGCAAGCAGTGGAAAGAAAATCTATCCAAGTGGTCAGAGACAAACATGTTGCTTCTAGCTTAGAAAGTACTTATTCCACAGTTGGAAGTTGGAGGATTATTTGGAGAAATATGTTCATATGCTGTTCCTGTCTTTAAAGTCCTGTTTTCTTTTCCAAGTATCCATTACCAGCTACTGTTAGGAATGGGATACTATGACAGATGGGTTTATTCTTAGGTTATTCAGATAATATTTTTAATTTCCTCTTCCAGACAGAAACTGAAAATAACTTATTTCAAATCAAAAGAACAAAATTATATTTATAACCGTTTATTATTTTTTTTTAATATTTAATAATCTGTGCTACGGTCAAGATGTTCCTGCCTTAGATACTGATCTCTAATAAGGATAATACTTTGAGATTTCATAGGAAAAAAGTAACTTTATGTTACTTAAGTATTTAAAGGCCTTATGAATGGAAATGCATTTTCTGAAACAACTCAGGAGCAAATTTACACTAGAGATGTAACAAACAGTTATAAGGTACTAGTAAATAAAATTATATGCTCTCTGCTGCTTATGTGTTGTTAGATCAGATTGTCTGTAAATTACTTTGTGGAAGAATGGATCAGTAATATTTTTTTACAAAAACAGTGTTCTTAACAGTCTCTTTGGTAGCTATTATGCAATAAAAGGATGCTATTTTTATATGAGTATGTGAACATAAGCTTGCAAGTGGCTTTAATGACAGCTGACTATATATGTATGATCTTGTGATGCCCTCATGCTGTCATTGCCGTCATTGCTGGCACTGCTTTTTTACAGTTCCCCAGAATTACCATAATAATCATTCATGCTTAGTATTCCTTGAGATATTTGTTCAGTGTGCAACTTAAATTACTTTATATCCAGGCTTTTTATATCTATGGTGTTTTGAAAGGGCTTAGAGAGTCTCTTAATGGACTTCATGATCATGTCATACTGGGCAAATCCTAGACAAATATTATTTTGGTTGTATCTTTTATATTTATTAAGAGGTGATTACATTCTATATAAAGGTTGATGCTTATCTCAGTCTGACAGATTTCTTTGTTTCAGAGTTCTCTGGAGAGAAGAGGATGGTACTAGTAATGTCTGACTAAATTTACTAAAAATGTGATTTTTTTTTAAATATTGTTTTTCAGGGAGGAATTTTTCTAGGCTAAATGAAATGCATTGCAAACCATTTTACCACAACTGTAATACCATGAGCACTCTCTTCTCAGCTGTCTTTCTGAGAACAGAGAGATTTAGATGTTGGATTGTGAAATTATTCCTTTAGCATTAATAATTACTTTTTATTTCTGCTGTACTACTTCTTTGCTACAGTAAGAGGCAATATCCTCAGAAAAGGATATTGCATAAAGAAATAGCTAGCTGACATGCAAGAAAAACATTTTTTTGTCCAATCTGGCATAGCCAGAAGAACCCAGTGACTTTTTGGCAGCAGAGGTTCTCATAATACTATCCTGCTATAGCTATTTCACTTTGGTATTGTATAATTAATCTATCATGGACTGTACGACTCTTCGAGATGTAAAAAAATCCCAAACGTTTTTTATTGCTTCGAGTTCATTCCACAGCTCTTATTTCTGTCATGAATAGTCATTCCTCATTAGATTAAGTACACTGATTTCAGCAGAATTACCTGCATAAGGAGGGCTGATGGACAACAGTTTAAATACTGTATGCTGGATTTTAAGTGGTGATATAGGGGAATCAAATCTTCCTCTCTCACAGACTTTCAGACAAATGTCTATGTTCGTTCTCCCATTAGCAGCATTCAGCTTGAACCTAGGAGCTTTCAGTTATACAAGGAAGCCCATTATATTTCAAGGGGATATACAGAAGTGCCCCCCCCCCCACATATGTATATATATAAATGTATGAATATATCTATGCAGGTGTATTCATGTATGTATGGAGGTAAGTGTGTTATTTAGCTGGCAAAGTCAAGTATTAAAAAATCAAGAAATCAGTTTATAGTTTACCTTGTAACTAGGGCCATTCTAGTACAAATTCAGACTGGGCTTACCTTTGAGTATTTCCAACTCTAACCAAAATCAATTTCAAGTAATACAAATGAAATTAAAAAATAAATAAACATGTTTGTATCTCAGCAAATCCAAACATATACAATTTCTTAATGCAAGTGCTTTTCAGCCTAACCTTTCAATTTAAATAATCCTTAGACCCCCCTCCTCTAGTGCTAAAATGCTGGTAAGCTCAGTGGAAATGAATACAATTAGTACGCTATGTTAAACTGTTTTGGTTTGTTCTCTTTTAAACTGTAACTGTTCACTAGAGACAGGTTTTATTTATTTAAATATGTGAGTTAAAATAGAACAGAAGTAAAATCGAAATACAATTAATTCTGAATAAAACCACTTGAAGACTACATCAAAAATAAAAACAGAAATCCTGAAACAAAAAAAGAAATGCCAATGGTATGGCAAGAGTGTTTAAAAGAAAAAGTATATGTAGAAGTTCCTATAAATTCTTCCCTTAATGCAGTGTCGCATACATAATGTATATCAGCAAGGTGGGGCTGACAGGACTGGATAAAAAAATTAACTTCCTTCCACCAACAAGTGGTTTCCTCTTGTGAGGCTGGTAACATAGGTTTGTGCCTTGCCTGTTCTGTCTGTCAGGAGCTCTTTTATCTAAGAAGATATTTGCAGCTTTTCTTTATTCAGTTTGTGTTTGCTGATGAGCGCAAAGGATCTGAATGAGGCAATCTCCAGTACAGTTTGCAGCCAATGGCTTTGGAATAAGATGACCTTACATCAGCTGTGCAGGTCAAAAGGAGCTCAGACAACTGAGGATCACATTTGCTGAACATGTAAAACTCTAAAGACAAAGCTCCTTCAGTATTTATACTATAAACCTATGTCCAGTATTTATACCAAAAACATATGTCCATGTTATATTTTAAGAAGGAGCTCAGGAACATCTTGAAGTTCAGGTAGCTTCCAATCTTGACAAAACCCCTGTCTCAGGCATATGTGTTAGTTGAGTTTTGGGGTAAGGCAGCAGAAAAATTTGGGCCTACTTGACTTCTCACCATGATTTTAATAGTTAGGTATAGTTACAGCGTGAAAGAGCCTAACTAGCATCATCTATGTAGTGATATCACACGTTATTGTCAGTTATAGAGCCCTTCCTAAAAGCTCCTACCTAATTTATGGGCATTATCTACAAAGGCTGATGTAGTCAGCCTGAACTCAGTCATGAGTTCAACAGTGCAGTTGTGTTGTACTTAGTTTTTTAAGCATTATAGATATATGGACGTAGATCAGAGATTTCACAGTTATTTAGTCTGCTCCCTGGTGCATAAATCTAGGGACACAATGGACTTTGCCTACTGATCTCAACCCATACCAATGTGACTGGATATTTAACAGACTTGATCAATCTCTGTGTCCTCCAATACGAGTTTGAATATATCATGGTTGCCCATGGTAATTTAATTTCATATCATGATAGATAAGATTAGCTCTTGATTTGATGAAAGTTATGGCCTTTTGGGTAAATCAGAAGTATAAAGCCTATTACCCAGATTGTGCCATTTGTAGTAGAGATACATAGAGACATACAAGGTCTTTGTAATTTTTGGTTAATTCACTAAATATTCCTTACACATATGCCATCAATTATTTTTACCTGATTTAAACTTCTACAAGTTTGTTCACTCGTAATTTCTCTGAAAAGCCAAGGTGGAAAACTACACCCAAAATTACAAAGATGCCCACGCAGAATAACTTACCTTCGTGACTTTCTCCACTCACTGTTGCTAATAGGTGTCTTCATCTGGGCTAGTCATTTTAGTCCTTCATTGTAGTCGGTGGAGGAAACAAGTACTTTCAGAGCAGACCTGTTCAAATCAAAAGCCTATCAAAGGAGATGAAGGGCTCCATTCAGTTGTCCACATATGTGTATCCACTGCTTATTGAAACATCCTAGAACATCATTATAGGTTGAGAGACATTACATTGAGTGTTTGAGACAAAATCAGGAGTGCTGTGTCCAGGTCTGGACTCCTGAGTACAAGAAAGACTTAATAAGACTTATGTATGTTGATACATAACAATTAAACAAAAAAATTCAATCAAAAGAGTGGCACCTTTTTGTCTTCTTTCTTTCCCATAATACACTTGTTACAGTTTTCACATTGCAAATTACCATTTGAAAACAGGAAGAAAATTAGCCTATTCAGTAAGAACAATACCATTGAATTTACTCTGTGTTTTACACAGTAGTAGTCTCTAGACACGTTGTCCTGGTTTAACCCCAGTAGACAGCTAAGCCCCACAGAGCCGCTCACTCACTCCCCCCACAGTGGGATGGACGAGAGAATCAGGAGGGTAAAAGTGAGAAAACTTGTGGGTTGAGATAAAGACAGTTTAATAGGTAAAGCAAAAGCTGTGCACACAAGCAAAGCAAAACACGGAATTAATTCACCACTTCCCATCGGCAGGCAGGTGTTCAGCCACCTCCAGTAAAGCAGGGATCCATCACATGTAACGGTTACTTGGAAACACAAACACCATAACTCTGAACATCTCCCCTTCCTTCTTCCCCCAGCTTTATATGCTGAGCATGATGTCACATGGTATGGAATACCCCTTGGGTCAGTTGGGGTCAGCTGTCCCAGCTGTGTCCCCTCCCGACTCCTTGTGTCCCCCCAGCCTGCTCGCTGGTGGGGGCTGAGAGGGAAATAGAGAAGGCCTTGGCTCTGTGTAAGCCCTGCTCAGCAATAACTAAAACATCCCTGTGTTATCAACACTGGTTTCAGCACAAATCCAAAACATAGCCCCATACAAGCTACTATGAAGAAAATTAACTCTATCCCAGCCAAAACCAGCACACACATGCTTTATCAGATAAAGCTCCAAATGTAAATGAGAAATTACCTGGTTTGTGAATGCATGAGGGATTTAAGCATCAAGCATTAGTTCTGTAGTCTTGACAGGCTTCAATAGTTTTGTGGATAAATTTAGACAACTGTATGACTACATCTGTAGAAACACAGGTGAGCACTTTCCCACCAAAATGGAGTCCAGCTTTTAGAAGTTTGGTGAATGTCAGTGGTACCTGAATGTTGAACTCAGATGCTTAATTTGGTGTGTAGGCTTCTATGATCTTGTTCTGATTCTGTTACAGGATTTACAAAGTTGTCCTGGACTATAGGCACCTAAATTTTGTTTGTAACACTGTCCTTTTGTTTCTCTTTTTTGTTTTTTTTAAACTAATACAGCATTTTTGGCTCTTCCTGTCAAGATGTCAGCAAAACAATACTCCATCTTCAGAGTAATGTCTTTCAGAGTTGGACTTTATCTCTGGTTTCCATTTATATCTGAGAGTTTTCTCAATGTTACTGAATGAAAACAAGCTTCAAAGAATTTCATTTTCACTCCAAAATTAGGATATCTGATTACACAAGCCTTGATTTTACTGTAAAATGCTGACGGGGTAACAGTCAGCTTACAATTTCTTCTGATGTACAAAGAAGAGTCTGAATTAATCTTCTTGAATGCATTTCATATTTGTTTTATAATTAAACTTGTCTAGTGTTGGAATAAGAAGGAAAATCTCAGAAGAGATGTAGGCAGAAGATATGTTTAAAATCCTCTGAGGAGCCTTAAGAACCTCTGAGCCCATGTATTGGGTTTGTGTGGCAAAGTTTTGGTAGGGAGGGGGCTACAGGGGTGGCTTCTGTGAGAAGATGCCAGAAGCTTCCCCCATGTCCGACAGAGCCAATGCCAGCCGGCTCCAAGATGGACCTGCTGCTGGCCAAAGCTGAGCCAATCAACAACAGTGGTAGCACCTCTGTGGTAGTATTTTTAAGAAGGGGGAAAAAATGCTGCACAACTGCAGACGGAGAGAGGAGTGAGAATATGTGAGAGAACCAGCCCTGCAGACCCCCAGGTCAGTGCAGAAGGAGGGGAGGAGGTGCTCCAGGCACCAGAGCAGAGATTCCCCTGCAGCCCCTGGGGAAGACCATGGTGAGGCAGGCTGTCCCCCTGCAGCCCAGGGAGGTCTGCGGTGGAGCAGATCTCCACCTGCAGCCCAGGAAGGACCCCATGCTGGAGCAGGGGGATGCCCAAAAGAGGCTGTGACCCCGTGGGAAGCCCGTGCTGGAGCAGGCTCCTGGCAGGACCTGCAGAACTGTGGAGAGAGAAGCCCACACTGGAGCAGGTTCCTGGCAGGACTTGTGACCCCGTGGGGGACCCACGCTGGAGCAGTCTGTGCCTGAAGGACTGCACCTTGTGAAAAGGACCCACGCTGGAGCAGTTCGTGAAGAACTGCAGCCCATGGGAAGGACCCATGCTGGAGCAGGGGAGGAGCATGAGGAGGAAGGAGCAGCGGAGATAATGTGTGATAAACTCATTGCAACCCCCATTCCCTGTCCCCCTGCACTGCTTGGAGGGAGGAGTTAGAGAAATTCGGAGTGAAGTTGAGCCCAGGAAGAAGGGAGGGGTGGGGGCAAAGTGTTTTAAGATTTGTTTTTATTTCTCATTAGCCTACTCTGAATTTTGATTGGCAATATATTAAATTAATTTCCACTAGTTGTGTCTGTTTTGCTCGTGACGGTAACTGGTGAGTGATCTCTCTCTGTCCTTATCTTGACCCACAAGGCTTTCATCATATTTTCTCTCTCCCTGTCCAGTTGAGAAGGGGGAGTGACAGAGCAGCTTGGTGGGAACCTGGCAGCCAGGCAAAGTTAACCCACCACAGCACACCAGGATATGTTTAGACAACATATTGAGTGTATCCTGTCTTACTGCAGAAAGTACTGTTGCATTTAAAGTATTTTATCCTGTATAGAAATTATCTCCAGAAAGCCTGAAGAACACCGCTCTTTCCAAAATTCAGATTGAGCCCAGCAGAAGACCAGTCCAATTCTCTGGACAAATGTCAAAATATTATATCAGATTGATCAGGCATTTTTAATGCTTTTCATGAAATAGTCTCAGTATATAAAAAGAGCATGGGATTTTTTAGCAGACATGAATCTATCTTGTCTATGCTTTGAGCAGATACAGTTTAATCTGCTCACACTTCCAGAATACTAGAAGCTGCTGAGTGAACATGGTAACCACAGCCTTGAGCATGAGCTAGTGGCATTGAAGGTGAGCCAATTCATGCTGCAAGTGAAGATTATGAAGTGAGATTTGGATAGCTACAATGGGTTCTGGCTGGTTTAAACCATGAACAGGTACGTTAAGGAAACGTATCTTAAAATTTTAGAGGGTTAACATCTTCATCAGTTTTTCTGCTACACAGGAGGAAGTCTTCTGTACCAGGACTGATGTTACATCAGTTCACCATTTTTATGTTTTTCCAGAAAAGGGTAAAATGAGAACTTGGAGCTAATAAAAGGTAATGAAAACTGTAAGCATGTGTTTATAGTGCATATACCATTCTTCTGATCCTACAGATTGTAATATTGTGCACAGTTTTCCATGAACAAATGGAGAGTTGAATGAGGTATACTATTAAGATTTTAAGGTCAAGCTCTAGGCTGATTATTAGCAAGACATTGAAAGCTTAACTTCAGTTCTATTCATTGCACTTGTTAAATTTTGTTCTATTTTTAAGATCCTGAAAATTTTCATTGTGATATATTTCCTGCAGAAATATGCTCACTGTATGTTACTATGCATACTTCGCATGCTGTCTTCAGGAAGCATACAGTAAGTTACAATGCCTTCCTTGCACACTGTTTTCAGAACCACATTATTTTTCTTGTTCCACAAGACCTTCAAAAGCATTCAGTTCTTAAGAAAACTGGTTGAATAGTTCTAATGTTCTGAACAGTGAAAGCCCCTGTGAATGGAATCCTGTGGGATAAAAGATAGTATAGAAATGCAGGATATATTAGTTGTTCTATAAATCACATAATTAAACATGTATTTATCTGTGCATCCTATTAGCATTCAAATCTCAGAAAGTTGTGGGGGTTTTTTCCAGATAGCATTACCATTTTTTAAATTTAATTTGATTATGGAAACCCATCAAAATATTATTTATAGACGGACAGATTTGGACCATCCTTTTGCTTTTAAAATTATAGTCAGCCATGCCATCAACAGATAAAAGCCCTCTAGATATCTCTTGGAAGTTCTGTGTAACTATAATCCTAGCTGACATTTGACAGATTCTCTGTCAGATTTCAATGTTTTATCTTTCCCCTCTAAGGTTATTTTTAAAGTGTGGCTATCAAAACTCTGCACTCTATAGAAAGCTTATTTGCAATTGGTCTGGTGCCACAACAACATATGGAGGTGCAGAACATATTGCAACATTCCACAAATGGGAAGAACTTATTAGAAGAAATCTTATTACACATATAATTCAGCAATGCTTTGCTTTTCACAATGTAAGAGTCCATTTTAGGTCTATATACAAAAAGTATAAACTATTAATTATCTAAACTAATTACTGCATGAATATTAAATTTTGTTACAAGTTTGAATATGATCTCTACTGAGATTTCCATGAATACAGTATGCATATATAGATCAATTTACCTAAATCCCATCTATCCATTTGTGTACCAGATAGAAATTTTCTACCTACCTCCCTCAGTTGTGTTACCTTAAAGACATTAAAATTAATTAGATAACTTTCTGTTTAGCTTGAAACTTTCCCAGGCCTGTTTAGAAATTTTTATTCTAAGGTGACAGATATCTTTCTTCTATTTGGCAGTTGTCCTAGTTTCAGCCATTATATTAAAGATTTTGGTGGATAAGCCTAGCTAATTTGTCAGAGTGGCACCAAATCGTAACACTCATCTGAACTTTGAGACACAAGCTGTTAAACTCTATGTAAAGATCTGCTGCATAGAGGTTCCCCAATTATCATGCATCACAGAATTCTCCACCTTGCTGTTCTTGGAGAAGCCAAGCCATTGCACAGACCGACATGCTGGGGAGCTAAGATAGGACTCATTGGCTACGCACAAATAGGAGTGTATTGGGTGCAGGTGCCCAGGTGTTGGCAGAGGGGGGGTTGCGGCGGTGGTCTCTGTGAGGAGAGTCTGGGGCTGCCCTGTGCTGGACACGGCTGGTTCCAGCAGACAATGGACCCACTGCAGGACACGGCTGAGCCCAGCAGACAACATGGTGGCACCTTGGGGAAAACATATTTAAGAAAGGGCAAACACTGCAGGTCAGTGAGGACTGCACTGCTGGGGATGTGGGCAGCTAAAAGAAGTTGGGAATGAAGGAGTGAAGTTGAGCCCAGGAAAAGGTGGGGGCAAAGGTGTCGTTTTAATCTTTTGTCTTTGTTTCTCACTACCTAATTCTATTTTAATTTGTAATAAATTAAATTAATTCTCCTCCAGTCAAGTCTGTTTTGCCCATGATGGCAATTGGTAAGTCATCTCCCTGTTTTTATCTCAACCCACAAGCTTTTTCATCTTATTTTCTTCCCCTGCCCTCTTGACAAGTGAGAGAGTGGGTGGGTGGGCATCTGGCCATTAGCCAGGGTTAACCTTCCATGATCAGTGGAACAGATGTCTACACTTAAATCAGGGATTTTAGTCTCCCTTCATTCTGAGAGGAGACAATGAGGCACTTATCTCATTTTCACCTTATTTTAACATTGGTTAGATAGATTGCTTCCTAAAAGTGCCATTTTTGTATTTGTTGACTGTACAAGAAAGCTGAGGATGAATAGCTCTGATTTTAGTTGCAGACTCTTCTATGACAAGTGTGGAGCCTTGTTGCCCGATGAAGTATAGATTCATGAAATAGCTCCCATCTACTTCTGTACGAAAGCCACGTTACATTATTTGCAACAAGGCCATGTGGCCACAAGTGCTGTTGGGCAAGTAAGCAAGCAAGAACAGCCAAAGCTGACACCTCTAGGCTATCATTGGTTTCAGCTGAATATCTAGTCCCAGACTTCAGTACCGTATGTCAGAGCCCTGGGCCCTATGCTGGGGTCTCAGCTGCTTGTGCTGAAGCTGGCTCTGATCCCGTGCTGCTGTGTGGCCTTGGATCGGACTGCGGTGAAACAAGCTTTGTGGGAAAAAGTTGTGGGAAGTAAGGATCTTACTCCTCTTAGCTGCATTCACATTCAGGCACTATCCTTGCCTGTGCTATGTAGCAGATACTCCTGTGCCCGTCTATGTATCGCGTTGGTCCTGGTCCCGCTCTTGACCCATTGACCTGGCTTCCTGGCTTGATCCTCAGACCTGCCTCATGGCTATGGACTTTCCTGGCCATTTGGCTGATCGAGGTTACTGCCACCAGAGTCGCTCGGTGACTCTTGCTCAGGGTCTGTGGGACTGCAGTGCTTGGTGAGGGCACTGTCCTTCCTACCGTGGGCCACCCTCGGCTCACCTGCACTTACAGAACAGCCCACACTTGTTGCTCCCTGACCCTGGGATGGGGATCTTCAGAAATTGCTGTCACTCTCTTACAAAGTGTTCTGATGAATACGCTCTGGTCTGTGTGGTTTGGAATGCACTTTATATATAAAGTCACAATGTCTATACTTATAAATAAACAGCAGTTAGGGACAAATCCCCAGCTCAGAGGTCTGATGGCACATCAGGCTGGAGTCTGTACTTCTTAGTGGCAGCTCCCTCTATAGCAGATTTTTTTTGGACAAAGCTAGTTAAAACAGAGTCAGGGAATAAACTAGCACTTAAGTGATGGAAATAATCAAGAATACAAAGATTCCTCTCCCTAGTCCTTTGATATTTAGCAGCAGAGGCAGACATTTCCCCGTGACAAGGCAGACTGAACCCCAAACACATGGAGGTTCCTAACACTTCCTACCTGTTTTCAAAACCCTTAGGGGAGGAGATCTATGCTTAATTACAGCTGTATGGATTACACTCTGGAGGCATAAAAATACTAAGATCTTCTTATATCGATTATTATTTGTCATTGCAGCTGTATTGATTGTATAGGGAATAATAATTATTATGAGAGCCCCACTGTTTTGACTCTTTCTCTAAGCCAAATTAATTTCCTCTTCTCTAGTGCCATGCACATAAATGAAATATCCTGCCTTGGCAGACTCTTGGTTTAGAAGCTAAACCTTCACTGCCTTTAAGTCAGTGTTATATTAGCGGCAATTCTGACAGAAACAGAAATAGAATCCAGTGTGATACCAAAGTGTTTGTTTTATATTTCAAATTACGTAAATGGTCTGACTCCCGTAAATAGTAAACACCTCTTGTATTACAATATATTTCATTACAATAAGCTCAAATTTATAGAATGCTATTAATATTGAATGAGTAGACTTGAATTTGGGAATAACAGTAAATACCTATTCAACAGTAAAATGTTATTAGAATCTTGACAGAAGAAGAGAATTAAATAATCATTCAGCCTTATGTTTTTGATACTAGAAAAATATTTCTTGACCTTTTTTTCCAAACCAGAAGCACTGAAATTTAGTGCAACCTTGAAAAAAATACAATCTGAAATAGGCAGTTATCACTTTTATGACTTTGTTTTCATTTCATAGTTGTGTATCTAACAAGTTCCCTCTGTCACATACATTTCTTTAAGAAAATATTCTTTCTAGATGAATTAGGATACTTTTATTCCATAAACACAAAAGGTGTATAAGAATTCCAGTGACCAGGGCCAATTTATTTGAGATACAAGTATCTTACTCATTTATAATATTATTTTAAAATCTAAGAGAATCCTCCATCAATCTTTAAAAAATACATTAGTTATAAAATAAGTTAATTACAAAATTATAGGTTACAATTCCTCTTACTGGGTCTTCTTTTTTTCAGGCATCTTTAGAGTAAGCACAGATGTTTTTCAAAGCGTATATACACAGCATACATACATAGCATACAGCATGCACAGCAATTACTTATTGACTAATACACATTGAAGATAGGTAGGACTAATACTATATTAGGGCAAGTCTGAATACTGTTAGACCTACAAGTGTAGGCAATGAACAGGTCTTTGTTGACTGGGTAATTGTCACTAAATTTGGGGTGCATTGGTTGAATTGCTGACTTTTCACCCTCTGCTTTTTTAAGGTTTTATACTTCTTGCATCAGTATTTTTCTCCTGAGTCTGTAAGTTGCTATATGGTACTGTCTCAACAATTCCATTTTTGTTTGTTGTCACTATTCTTATTTTACATGGCCTTTATGTATTTGCTTAGTGCTCAATATCTTCTTTTTTTTTTTTTTTTTTTTTTTTTTTTTTCCAGTAAGGCTGAGCTGAGTTTGCACTGCACACAACTGGACTTTCGGTCACAAGCACTGGAATTTCTGGGCGCTTGGTTATAATATAGCCAAGAATTTTCTGACAATACCATTGTTTGACTGAAAATGCCAATTTCTCAAAGTTGTAACTTTTTATAACAGTGTATCAGCTTCAACAAAACTTTTAACAATTCTTGAGGTGGAAATTCTCGTCAAAATCAGAGAAAAAGATATTTCTCCTGCACCAAATACTATATTGGCATAGGCACCACATGTTGAAAATTACAGAAAAAGATTAAAATTGTATCTTTTATAATTCAAAACCAGGACATGTCCTTAGGTCCTCCATATCACATTCGAGCAACACAGTCACAACATTTCTAGTTATTTTCTGATAATTCAACATCCCCCTGACATTTTTATTTTCTTTCTGCCTCCAAAAAATAAAAAATAGGACAGAGAGAGTAAAAGTCCTGAGGTTTTCTCTGTAATTAGCAAAGGATGAGAAGCTATTCTATATACAGAGCACTTAAATTAGATCCTTGCTTTGAGTAGCTCTTTGGAGGAATCTATCTTTCTGCATTGCCTATATAAGAATCAATGCAGACTAGCCTTCTAATTTAGGTACATATATTTGGGATTCATCTGCCCTACTTTAGGTATCTAAAAGGCATACAAGTCTTAATTAGTCACTCTGGTCTCACTTTGTAATAACCTCCAAGGACAATCACTGCATAGGAAAGGGCAGATGAGTTAGTCTCTAGAGATGCCTATACCTTTTGCAAGCTATAGAAGGAGCTTTGGGATATCAAACCATTATGACCTTAATTCTGTTGCTCATATAAAGACATCTATCCCACTGAGGAGCTCTAGGGCATCTGGGACATCTATGTACAGCTAATAAAGATCATAGAGGAAACTCATTCTCTTCCAGACCACCAAACAGATGCCAGGCAGAATAACCTGTTAAACCTAAAATGGCACTAAGAATGTGTCTTGTGTCTCATGTCCAGAATCTTGCCACTACAACTGAATGCTATTCCAGATTAAGACAATTTCATTTAGCTTTTCACATGTAAGTGTCTGCTTTTCACTGAGGAAGTGCTGGTTCTTTTGGAATTTCAGTAAGAAAGGCACCAGTGTTCAAAGTTGATTACAGGATTTATTTCATGAAGGATGGAAATTATAGAAAAGTTGACAGCAATCTTCTGTCCCTCCTGATGCGAGGAACCCCAGATGTTTCAGCACTGGACGAGCCCATCTTCATTGATCATGGCACGCTGCACAGAGTGCCCATCTGTGGTGAGGTTTACCAGCACAAAGGTCTTGCTCACAATACAGATTCATCAATCTCTAATAGCATTATGTCTGTAATGTGGACTTAGGTCTGAAGAATCTCTTGGACAACACACTCTAACATCCTAATCTCATTAATAAAATTACAGTTCCTGAAGAGGTGCCTATAGTATTTCCAGTGGACAAGACAATATACATACGGTTAAATGCACATTGAATACATGTACATTAACAACATATTGATTATATGTACTTTGATTAATTATACTATTATTTAGATACACCTTGATTAAACAGCAGTCACATGGTAACTGTGACATATTGTCATTCCCCTGAATGGTCATGGGTAGCGTCTACATGTGAATTACGTGTACAAATCTCCACGAGATATAGCAAGTGCCATCTGAGTCCTAAACTATCTTTGCTAGCCTTCCAGCTCCTTCTTCATGTAGGCATGGATCTCCCATCTGTTTTCTCAGATAATCTAAGCAACTTCAAATAGCACTAGAGGCAATTTTTAGGCAACAGATCACAGTCACAGTCTGTGCAGCCTAGAAAGCAATCCATCACACCAACCACTATGGGTTAGGTTCAGTTGTCTAACTACAAGCAGTTGAGCCATTTTTGCTGCCCTAGGATATCTGAGAAATACCTGAGGATACAGGACCTACAAGATACTTGTGACATCCTGGGGCAGCTGGAAACTTGGAAAGATAACTAGGATATCTATCTCAAACACTGTGAGCCCCCTTTTTTAGGCAAATTAATCAAACTTTATATGTCTACTTTAGAATCATCAGAATAGCTCTTTAGCCTCCATCAGTTAATATTCATTCACTGTACTGGGAGCTTAAGACACCTAAATCACATGCAAACACCCGTATTGAGACACTTAAATGTCTGAAATGGGAACAGAATTCTTTCTTTCCGCTTAAAACTGAGTGTATTGGGTCTGGCTGAGATGGAGTTAATTCTCCCCATAGCAGCCCTCATAGCGCTGTGCTCTGTATTGGTGCTAGACAGGTGCTGATAACACACCAGTGTTTTGGCTACTGCTGAGCAGGGCTCGCACAGCATCAAGGCTGTCTCTACAACATTTCCCCCCGCCTCACCCAGTAGGCTGGGGCTGGGCAAGGTCTTGGGAGGGGACATGGCCAGGACAGCTGACCCAAACTGACCAAAGGGATATTCCATACTGTGTGATGTCTGCTCAGCAATAAAAGCTAAGAGAAAGGAGGAGGAGGGAGGGCATTCGTTATTATGACATTTGTCTTGTGGATCAACAGCTACGTGTACTGAAGCCCTACTTCCCAGGAAGTGGCTGGACATCACCTGCTGATGGGAAGCAGAGAATAAATCTTGTGTTTTCCTCTGCTTCTGCACATGGCCTTTGCTTTTGCTTTATTAAACTGCCTTTATCTTGACCCATGAGTTTTCTTCCATCTTATTTTCTCCCTGCCCTGTCCTGGTGAGGAGGGAAGTGATAAAGCAGCTTGGTGGGTACCTGGCATCCAGCCAAGGTCTACACACTGCACTGAATAAAATGAATCTCATACAAAGTCAGGTATGTATGCTAGGCAATGTGAATATCTCCTGCTGATTTTAGATGGCTCATATTCAAGCTGTTCTATTTTTTAGAGAAAATTCTATCTTCATAACACTAGGAACCTGAACCTGATGAAACTACATTCCAAATCTCCAAAAATGCTGATTTATTATTTCAAGGGAGGAGGTGTTTGAGGGTGGGGACAGACATAAAAGTTTTTATTCCTCTTGGTACAGACAGAAAACAAATACTGAAAATTTCACTAATCATCTCTCATCTAATTCTAATCATAACACTTATTAGTGATATCATCGCCAAAGGATTGTCAGTGACTTGTATCACTTCCTGGCTACACAACTGAAAGATATGGCAAACTTCTTTCCACCCCGTACTTCCTCCTCTGCTTTCCAATGAAAGTTAGCATCTCTGTGATAGACTGCAGAAAAGAACATACACCTACAGCTAAAATTTCTGTGTAAAAATGTACCATCTTAGCTTCGAACTGTCATTAGAATTAGGTTCATACAAAGGATACATAATTTTGTGCCACAAATAACCATGCACAGAAAGCTGTTCCCTTTAGTTGGCTCTGATGTGGAAATGGTATTCTGCGGCAGAACAGTAGAGTGGCAAATTGGGAGCTATACCTTCGTACATCTTCTCCACAGCAAGACTTGTCAGAATTTGACTTCATGTTTTAATACAATATTTATACACTTTGTTAATTTCAAATCATACCAGATTGTTAGAGACCTTACACTTTATTAGAAGTATTTGTCTGCTTGTTTGATTTCTTCTTCCCAAAAGCAGTGCTCAGACAAGTTTGATGATTGACAAAACTGCAAAACATACTCACTGTAGTCATCTAGGTTTTCCTCACCATGAGCAGCACAAATTAAAATAACAAGAACATTGGCTTTGTCTACATAGTCCCCGATAGAACACTTGGGCGTCCCTACAGGCTGAACCACTGTGGCCAGGAATACAAGTCAGAGGACTTCAGAGAAAGAAGGTAAAAGACAGCTTTAACTCTGTATGACTAAGTAATTTAACTGGAAGAAGAAGGTGGGTTTTTTTTTTCCTTCCTACATTTTGATTTTACTAATTCTTTTATTTTTTCTAAGCAGTAACAATGTAAATGTAAAATTTTTAAACACTCCTAGAGGCAAAGGCTGGTAGCAAGCCTCCTGATTTTCAGAACAGAACGTCTAAGACATTATAATGCAGCATTATGTTCTTTCTGACTCACTCTTCTCATAGAAGGGCATGACAATTTTCTCTCAGTATATTGGACATTTACAATAATACAAACAAGGATTTTTTCACTAAAATTATGCTACAGAATATTAGTTGAGACTGATTACATTACATGAGGGAAAAAATCTCCATAAGTCACCAGTGAAAAGTGATTTTATTTATATGTAGTGGATAGAGCTATTTCCCTGAATTTTGGAGCATTTATTTACAAATAAAGGTAATTACCATTTAATTTCATATGAAAACATACAGTAAAAGCCAGCTCTTAGAAACGATCTAAATTTTTACTGTGTGATATTTACATCTGTTAATAAAAGATTTTAATAATGCCTTTCTAATTTGCATCTTAGTAAATGAACTATGGCTAGGAAGTCTTATATTTAAAACCATATATTTTGAGATGAAGTATTATAGAAGAAAAACTGCTAGATACAAATAAAAAACAGACATTAGGAGAACAAAATTTGCAGTTATTCAGAGCTGTCTACTTATTCCCTAAAACACCTCAAAGACCATATAGAATGCATTTTTGTGTCTACAGAGATGCACACACACACACACACTATCTATACATATATTATGGTCCATCAAATTTCAGCACTGCATCTTTGCTAGCAAACATCTGTTCTAGATGCTATGGACCTAGATAAGACAAACTGTTTCTGTGCTGAAACTGTCAAGTATTCAGCTGGTCATTATCTTTTGGCCTTATAAAACATACCCAGTAATTAAACTGTAGCTATATAACATCTTTACCACCACTTTTTTCTTTTCTTAAGACAGTTGCAACTGTCTTTTCAATGTGATTTTACATTAGTTTTTTATTTATTTAAATTTGTAACTGTTAGTCTACCAGTATTTTATTTTGTTAAGCCAGTTTAAAATTGTCTCTCTTCCTTTCTGAAAAGCTAAGCATACAGGATGTGATAGATATATTGATCTTTTGGCAGCTATGGCAAAGTTTTAAGAAGAGCCTCTTGATTATTCACCTGAGTGTCAAATTTTCCTTTTTCATTTTTGACTATACAGACCTGACAACTGCAGGAGCATGATTTTAAACTGATTTCATCTTTCCAACACATATGACAGTGTCACCTGTTTCATTCTACTCATCTGATGTGACATCTCAAGGAACTCTACAAATTTAATGCTTTGGTAAAGAACTAGGATGCACTTCTGCTAATATCTGTCCAACTTTATGGTAGATCTTAACAGAAACAGTTTGTTGACCAGTTACATTACATATGAAAGAATTTCAGACAGGCTGTGCACCAGGTATCATAGAGGAAAGGGTTCACAATCAGAATACTTTTGAAAGGAATCTATGAGAAATGAGACAATATCTACTACTTTTGTGTACAAATTAATTGCTTGTGTTTGCAATGCTGCTTATTTTTTGTGATATGTATACTATACAGATACCTTATCTCTTTTTGTTTTCACACTCCATCCACGTTAAACTTCGAGCTAAGTATAATCATTTCGGAATAGTTTCCTACTCTATCCAAACAGTGAAAGCAAAGGTTCCACTAGAGAGCACATACTCTTGGTGACTTCAAAAGAGATGGATAAACAAAAAATCAAACCAGTAAGAGATAACAAATGAGATTTCATTAACAAATTTCAGTAAAAAAAATCTCATTCAATATTATGACTTCTGGCATTAGATATGACGATATTGATATGGAACATTTTGAAAATGAGACACGATTGTTCAATACATATCTTAGTGGTAAGGGAAGTAAAGTTCAAAATAATGGTGAAAACTGATGTGATAATAGTATGTTTCAATAAAGAAGAACCTGCAGAATACTTATTTTATTGTAAGTCTTTTCTGGAAAGTTTTCATTCTTCCATTTCTAATAGAGACATCAGTAACATAATTATTTCACAGACATTTTGGGTATAATTAAGGAGAGAGTTTTCATAAGATCTCAGTAAAGTAATCACTACAAATAGGATTGCAGTGAAGAAATAATTCAGTGTTTTGCCAAGTGATTATTATGTCAATGGCAGTAGTGATAACTGCTATTGAGCCTACGGCAGATTTAAGCCACAGGAGAGCTTGACATATGTGACAGCATGCCATTTAGAAGTACTGCCCAGATGTTATCCCTGGGGAAGGTTTCATTTGGCTCTAGTGGCTTAAGGAAATGTTGAGAAATGCAGGTTACAAATTGAGCAATCCCCAGCTGTGTTATATGCATTTGTGTCTGAGCCTATTATAGCTCTTCCATTTATGTTTGATAAAGCTGTGTTTGCTGTTGTTCTGATGAAGTCATTAAATAGTCTCAGCATTGTGCAGTGATATTGCTAATTGAGAAAAATGCCATTAAATGTATTTTATTTTCATTTCAGCACATCACAGTAACAATTACAGTGGAGCTAGAGTTCATGCCTCTGGCACATACTCACAATTTCTCCAACTTCCAAGCTTGCTGTCATTTGATACACTCAAATCTGTATCATCATGATCTTAGACGTTACCCATAGGAAACAAAAGTACAAGCAAACATTAGACACCCACTCCTATCACCATGAATCTTGACAATGAGAAGGCTGCAATTTGAAAATTTCGTAACACATATTTAAAACACCACAAACAACACTCGGCTCTTTATCTGTTCTAAATACAGATACTGTTCAGTGACAAGAACTGACTAAAGGCACTGGTTTTGTCAAGGGTTGTATCAGGATGTTCGATAGGGAAACAATACTTAAAAATACTCCTCTGAAAGAAATATAAGCACACCTAATTCACAGCTAAGAAACTTCCCCTCCTAAAAAAATAAAATAAAATAAAAAAGGTTAAAAGTTTTTCCTTCCTCTTAAGTGGAGAAACCTGGGAATATAGCAGGTATTTCTCAATTCTTATCCTTTTATCACAGTCATTCCTTTTTAGTGGTGTGGGATACTGTGTTCATAGTCTGAGGATTCAAAATCCCTGCTATACCCTTTCAGCAATACTAGTATCTAATAGCTTAGATATGTAAAGGAAAAACTTCTGGCTAAAATCTCACCTTTTGCTTTCCGTTATTTAGAGACAAGAAAGCTATCTGACATCCCTAACGCTGTCAAAAGTGAGCGTTCAGACTAACTCCTGTATTTCGCCATCAATAAGACATTCACTCAAGACATGCTTGTGAGTTTGGAGTGAAAATTAGGTTAATTTCCAATTTGATGTTAAGGAAACTGCATCTAAGTAAGTTTATCTCATAGTATAGGTATAGCCTGAGACTTAGGTGTTCATCATGATGAGCAGCCATATCTGAACCACTCAAAGAAAAAGGAAAATACAGAGAGAGAAAAAAAAAATGTCCCAGTGGAAGGAAAAGACAGAAGTAAGAATTAGAAAAAGAATAAAATTATTGAAAGGGGAAGCAGCTCGACTCTCCTTGGAAGATCCAGAAAAGCAGAAAACCAGAAATTTCATATATAATGTGGTATGTCAGGTTCCAAGAGTCAAGAACCTACTAGCTGGTTTTTTAGCACAGGAAAGAACGCAGCTCCATCAGCTGGTTGGTTGGTTGGAACATTTGCTGATCTGGGCAGTAATCAGTGCAACACTTCTGATCTGAGGGACAGTGGGACCAGCAAGGAAATGAGTGTGCTTATGTGCTGGTGCAGTATTTACAGTACTGTTTGCCTTCCAGCTTTTCATTTCTTTTTCACTGTGATCACAGACATCACCTTTTCAAAAAGGGTCCCAACAGTAGCTAGAGAAGCCAACAGTTAGGTTGCCCATAGCTGAATGATGGTTAGTCCACACTCAAAGAAAGATAGTAGCATCTATTTTCTTTCACTCTTAAAGTGAAAATATTAATCTTGTGCAACTGTTTTGCATGAATTAACTCAACATTTATGTTTTAATTCAGGCACATGGCTGAAAAAACAAACATTGTATGTTATGTGCATTATCTGTTCATGAAATCAGAATCAAACGTAAGTATTCTGATTTGTTAAATACAAAGACTCTCTGCATTGTCACTGGGCTCCATCAGGTTTGGTTTTTTTAATGAATACTTCTGCTGCAGCATTTAAACTTTGCATATCAACCGCAGTAAACATAATTTACATAACAAATAAAATTTCTGCCAATGTGCAGATATCTTCCTCTGCCATTTTTAAAACCCAGAATCTGGATATTCCTGTTCAAAAGTTATTTTGCTTAAAAATGGGTCTCATTCTCTCTATATATATACAGATAAAAGAAGTTTGAATTAAAACATTTTCATTCATTGGAAAAAAATTCCAAATGACAAAATGAAATTTTATATTCTATTCTCATTCATAAAAATACTACATTTGCAGTAGACTTTTTTATGAAATGTGTATTTCAAGTTTTACACAGACATAATCAATATCTTTTACATTTTTCATGCTACGGTTATAGCACTTCAGATTACTCAGATTTTTAAAATAATCTCAGAGTGAAATACTGCTTTTCAAAGAAAAAATCAAGGCACACTCTCCAAAACCCCAACTGATTTTTTATTTTTAAAAAACATTTTGTTCTGATTATCAGGAACACTTCTTCCATGTTTACTGTACCAAATACCAAAATATTGCGTACCAAATATTACCTAATATTTAACTGATTATTAGTCAAAAGATTCAATGATGTCCAAAAAATGAAAGGGTAGTAGATTAAAATCAGCAAAGGTGAAGATGGTCTTTGGAATAACCAAGTAAATTAAAACTGTAGATGCTGTGCAATAGGAGAAAATGTAATTGTTTAAAATACACCACTGGACATTGGGTATATGTGTCAAGATTTTGGTATTGGGGGCGGGGGGGCTGCGGGGGGGCTGTGAGGAACGGCCAGGGCTGCCCCGTGCCGGACACGGCCGGTTCCAGCCGGTTCCAGCCGGCTCCAACCTGCCCACCCCAGGGCACCGCTCAGCCCCTCAGACAAGGCCAGGGTGCCTCTGTGGAAATGCGTTCAAGAAAAAGCAAAATGCGGCCTTCTAAAGTGAGGAAAAAAGTGTGAGAAACAAGCCTGTAGACACCAAGGTGAGAGAAGAAGGAAGGGGAGGAGGTGCTCCAGGCAGCAGAGCAGGGCTTGCCCTGCAGCTCCTGGAAGAGGACCACAGCAGAGCAGGTATTTCCACACAGCCCGTGGAGAGGACCACGCCAGAGTAGATTTTTTCCTGAAGGACTGCAGCCCATGGGGAGAGCCCATGCCAGGGTAGGGCACGTGACAGGGAAGGAGTGGCAGAAAGAAACCGCTATGTACTGACCATACCCTCATTCCCTCCTGTGTCACTCATGAGGAGGGTGGGGAGGAGCCTGCAGTGAAGGAGCCAAGTTAAGCCTGGGAGAGTGGGGAGAAAAGGTGCTGCTTTACTGTTTGTCTTTTTTTTTTCACTACCCATATCTGTTTTAACTGGCAATAACTTACACTAGTTTTCCCAAAGTTGAGTCTGTTTAGCCCACTACAATAACTGGTAAGCAACCTCGCTGTCTTTATCTTAAAACCTATGAATCTTCTCATCTCTCCACCAAGGAGGGGGAGTAGGTGAGTGGCTGTGTGGGCATTTGGCCCTTAGCCAAGGCTACGCCACCTCAGGCATATTCAGATTCTACATTATGTGTTCACCACTGTCCTGGTTTCCACTGGGATAGAGTTAATTTTCTTTCTAGTAGCTGGAATAGTGTTATCTTTTGGATTTAGTATGGGAATAATGTTGATAACACACTGACGTTTTCAGTTATTGCTAAGTAATGTTTAACACTAAGCCAAGGATTTTTCAGCTTCTGATGCCCAGCCAGCAAGAAGGCTGGAGGACACAAGAAGCTGAGAGGGGACACAGCCAGGACACCTGACCCAAACTGGCCAAAGGAATATTCCATATCATATGATGTCATGCCTAGTAGGACAGGAGATCTTGGGTTCATATCCCAGCAGCTAGTACATAAACTGGAGGGAGTTGGCCAGAGGGCATGGATCACTGCTTGGGAACTAACTGGGCATCAGTCAGCAAGTGGTGAGCAATTTCATTGTGCATCACTTGTTCTGTATATTCCAATACTTTTATTATTATTATTGCCATATTATTATTATTATTATCATAATCATCATTATTATTATTATTTTCTTCCTTTCTGTCCTATTAAACTGTTCTTATCTCAACCCACAAGTTTTACTTTTTTTTTCCCCGATTCTCTGCCCCATCCCACTGGGTGGGGGTGAAGTGAGCGAGCAATTGTGTGGTGCTTAGTTGCTGGCTGGGGTTAAACCACGACAACCATGTATTTGCTTACATTCACCTTACCCTAAATGTAAAGGTAGCCTTTAGTAACATTACTTCATATTACAAAGCAAATGAGTGTTAGAAGAATTAAAATCAATTGTGATGTGCAAGCTACATGGTAAAAAACAATATAATAACATAGGTAAAGGAACAGTTAAGGCAGTTAAGGCTATCTCAAAGTAGTACAGCAACTAGGAATCAAATCCTTCTGTGAATACTAACGTAGAAAATAAGCTTTTAAATACATGCATCCAGCAGCATACAGCATCCAAATTGTGCAATACAGACATTGTCACTGTTAACAGTCATTTTTTAGTAATTTATTCCAAAATCAAGTAAATAAGCTTCATCTCCCATAATGTGAGGTCTGTTCCTGTAATAGACATCCATGTAAAGCATTGGGATAACTAAGTATCATAACATAACAGTACTGTGAGTATTTTGATGCCCCTCAAAAAGCCTTTAAAATTACCTGTTGATGTATGCATCTATCAGGCCTTCCACATTGGTTGTGTTTCCTGTGTATTAAAATAAAATTCGTATGTAACAATATACAACTGAGACGTGAGAAATAGTCTAGAAGGCTTCTGTTGACTTGCGTTGCCAAACATTGGATTAGTTTTAAGCAAAATAAAAAACTCAGTCACAAGGAATTCTTCAAGGCTAGGGACAGAACCTCAATTTTTCATGTATTTCTTTTTCCTGATTCTTGATTTCCCCCTCTTTGACGCTTCTACCCCTGCATTCCTTTTTTGTCATTCCCACCCCTTTTCCCTTTGTCAGCAAACTATTTCACTTTGACATAACATTTTCAAATTTGCCTAGGATATATACACCACCAGCTATGTTCAAAAGGTGGGAAACTTTTCCATTGTTCATTGTTTATGGCTAGTAAGTGCTGTAAACAACAAACATTTTCACAGGCAAACATTAAGATTCTTGTCAAAGAAGTCCCTAAAATAAGAATGTACTTTTTCCTCTACCACTCAACACAAGGCTTACAAAATACAGAAAAAAATAAAGGATTCAGTGCCTAGGATGCCTAATAGTTCAGTTGGAACCCAGATTTATATTCCAGTAACTTTCCCATTCAAATGTTAGATGGTAATTGTACCATACCAAGGTATTTTGGAGCAGAGAGACAGAAAGAGGCTCTGCTACTGCATTTCTTAGGATGTTATACCTACTGTTTTTCTTTGCCTGTCATATTTCTCTGTATCGGTTATCTCCAGGTCAAAGGCCATGGACAGTACACCTCTCTTGAGATACTCTCATGTTGCTTATGGTCACAAGACATTAAACACTTAAAAATAAGGACGAGATGTAACAAAAAAATAATTTTGCCCACAGCTCAGTATTTTCTCATTTTATTTGGTCATAGACCAGGAAAAGTAGCAGGTCACTGTCACATACTTTTCAAATTGGGCTGTCCAAGAAAAATATGCATAATATTTTATTTGAGGATCTAAGTGCCATGAAGGAAATAAAACATCTTACTGGGGATTAGGAAAGAATAACAGAAATCATGACAGAGAGAAAATAAACTCAGAGTGATAATCAATATTCTGCTGTCATTTTTGTTTTTACATATTGGAAAAAAGATCGAGAAATGATTTAATGAAATATATGCTGGCTGCATGGTCTTGGCTAAAAATCAGTGATACCTTGCCCTTGATTTTTAAGTTAACTTTAGTCACAAAACAGTTGTTATGAATAATTACAATGGATCTCATGGTTCCTTGGTTATAATGTAATTAAAAAGACTGTATTAATTTTTATCAGTTTCCAGCCACTAAGCATTTAGTGCTATTTAAATTTACGACATATACAATATGTATTGTACACTAGTAAATGGTGAAGTAAGTTACATGAGAGGCAAAAGAACTATAAATAAAACTAGCTACCTACTGATATTGAAGTTTGTCTTATTTGCCAATTCAAAATAATTAATAAAAATATTTATTCTGCTGCAAAATAAGATGAGGGTAATATGTATGAATATTTTAAGATGGTTCCAGGGTACCTAGATTGATGGGGAGCAGGAACTATTTTCAGTGGCTGAAGTGAAATGTTACCTGGTAATGAATTTTCCCTGCTGAGATTTTTATTTGCACTGAAATACCTTAATGTTGTGTTTCAGCTACTTAGAACTAGTAGTAAATTAGCATAAAGTTGTATGGCTACTTACATCTCGGTAATTCCATGCCAGAAGAATAAGGATACTGAACAATTAATACTTTGGACAGATAACCTACATAGCATAACACAGCAGTGTATCTTCTCTGCGTAACAGCTCTCTGCCCTGACAGTTGTGACACATCATGGCCACACATCTTTTTTTACTGGATGATAATTTTGACATTTATGTCACAAAAAAAAATGTTCAATGAAAAAAAAAAAGGGGGGGGGAAGAATTTTCAGTCAGCTAAGGCTACCAGAAGACCAGGCAGAGTTTTAACTGGTGCCTGTGAAACTAAGACCAAACAATATGTAAGACTAGTGAAATAATGTGACAGGCTGGGGTTGCACTGTGAGAAGGCAAGTTTCTGATGGTCAGCAAACTAAAAATAAAGTCTATTGAGAAGGCAAATCCTCAAACACAATCTTTTAGAGATTTTGCAGGTAACCCTAATTCATCAGGTCTGTGATTCCCACCGCCCCTTTCCATAAGATGGCAACACTAAACACATTCTCTGCTCTGTTGGGCATTTGGAAAATGAACTGTGAGAGTCTCATCTCAGAAAAGCCTACATATGCCCTTGCTCCTGCTACTTCATCTCTTGCAGTAATTTCTACTATACTAGCAAGCCTGCTACATGGAAAAGTGGTAGCGTTGTGAGTCTTAACTTAAATGGATAAAACCAGCTGTCATAAAAATAACCAACCAGGGGAAAGGAAAAAAAAAAAAAAAAAAGAAAGAAAAAAAGAAAAATATTCTTACATTCTATTACTAAGAAAAAAAAAATGTTTCCATTAGATCATCAAAGAGCACTGTCCCATAAAGCATTTTCTTATTATCTCTTATTTCACTACATTTTATAAATTTATGTAATTTTAAATTAAAGATTGTCAGGAATAAAAACATGGACTATGGGACAGCTGGTTTTCTTTCCACTGTCTTGCAGTCCATAAAATGGATCTTATTCATGTACAAAATAGAAAAAAAATTGGACAGTTTATTCCTGATACATTTTATCATCAAACTGAAGGAACCAGGAAGTAATCAATAATTGAAATGATGATTTAGAATGGAAACTGTTACATAACCTCAAATGTTAGTGTTGCTATTACCGTACCAGTAGAAGAGGCAACTTGAAGCCATGCTTTAGTATGGTACCTTGAGTGTCATTTCATTAGATTCACATGAGAAATTGTTAAGCTCATGGTGAACTCATGCTCCATAAAAATAATGCTGTGCAGAGGCATAGGTGATGTAGAAGAAAAAAAACACAGACCCAAATGTTAGTTTTTTAGTCATATATAGTTTGCTTATTGTTACATTATCTTAAATCACCTACTTTAACTGAACAAAACTGTATATTAGTTTGTTAGCAAGTAAAAATTTCAAACTTTGAAGAGAACGTATTCTCATAGTATTCCTCGAGTAAATACATACAATTTTACTGTACTATTTAAATAACTCTTTTTTTTCTGTTGCTTCATAAGTGTCTTGAAAGTTTCCAGTATGTAATTAGACTATGTGATATCTGCTAACAATTCTTGATGGATTTTTCACTTTTATGTGGTGTGATTAAAAATACTTTGAGAATAATAATACATATACATGGCAATTCTTTTTACAAGCAGCTTAAACTTTGTTTGTCTCTGTGTTCTTGTGTGCAGAATGGCAGCACAGCTTCAGGACCTGAAAACTGAAAGAAAAATGTCACAAAAGAGTTGTGTTGGAGGTGTGGGTTGTGGTGATGTCATTTGGTTTTTTGTTGTTGTTGGTTTTTGGGGGAGTGTTTTTTTCTGGTTTTGTTTGGGGGGGTTTTGTGGTTTGTTTTTTGTTTTTTGGTTTTTTTTTTCAATTAGAAGAGTCTTTCTGGTCTTTTTAAAGACTACAGCACTGAAGTTCAGCAAAGTAAACTTGCCAGAAAATTTTGTCCAATGGCACACGCATAAGATGCTCGATAGCTGAGCTTATTATACCAGATAGAGTCATTGTTCTTGATTTTGCTTTCATCAATACCTCACTTACTGAAATAATTTCCTTGTAATCTATTGAGTTTTAACTGTGGAATGTTAGCAAGCAAAAACCTTGAATCTGTTCTCTCTGGGCTCAATTAACTCTACCATCCACACAGAGCAAGGGACAGTACTTTACAGACAGTAGACTGTATGAAATGAACTCTGCTCTAGGGTCACAAGTCATCTCCTGTTCAATTCTTGTTCTAGAAAGTCCTTTCAACTCTTCATACAGCTGCTTATGAGTTGCTGTCGTGTTCACTTTGTGATAGTGACCAGAAATCAAATGAAGAGAAGCCAGGTCTCACATTATTCTTTATCTTCTTCTTGCACACGTTAGTAGGCTATGATTAAAAGAAACTTTCCAGTTTCTCTTCCATAATAGCATTCACAGTTGGATGAAGTACTAGCAGGGGACTTACATACATGGTCAAATTTATGCATAAAATTATCCCATTACTTTTTTCATTTGAAGCTGTGTTATAAGAAATTGCACATAACCTTTCTCAACTAATTTTGTTCATACCATTCATGTTTTTATGAAAATCTGTCACTTCCCTCCTCAAACATTTTCTCTCTAAGCTAAAAATGTATTACAAATTTCCTCACATGAAAGTTGTTTCATAGTTTTGGATGACCACGTTTTTACAGTAATCTCTACCCACTGTAGGGCTTTTTTCCCCTCTTTTTTTCTTTTTTTCTTTTATTTTTTTTAAGGGGGGAACAGAACAGAGGCATGGATTTAGAATGACAAAATTATGTTCTTTTTTTCCTTTTGATGTCAATTTCTTCCCTACTAATTAACTGATTCTCAAGTATTTTTCTGTGGGGAAAAAAAAGATAAGGGATTTTCACTTTCTATTGTTGAGTCTGTTATTTGAAAGACAAAAGGACAAGTAGTTGCCAGCAAAAGAGAGTTCTGAATTAGATTCTGCAAAAGTTTCAAAATGGTTCTAGGGATCATGAGAAAATTAGATCACCCGACTACAAAAAATCATGAAAACAAGATTACAGAACAGTCTCCTTCACTTTAAATTAAAGTGGTAATGGTGATTTTTTTTTTAAATTTATATTTGATAAGGAAATCCTTTTTGTCCTTAATTATAGACCTATAAATATAGAAACATGTCATTATCCAGACCTATTGATAACAAATGATATCAGGACTCTAATTTGTGTAAAAATGTATCTGGAAAGGAAATACATATTCTCCCAGATACTCAGCACCCAGTACATACAAATCCAGAACTCATGGGAGTTTGTCTTTGATTTCTGCAGGGACAGGATTTTCCCATGACTATAGTTCTGCATGAGGGCATGGAACAGTTTTATATATATTTATATATATATTTATGTATATATTTCTGTAGATTGGTTCTATTCCTTAGATCTCTTCATGCAGGGTGATACAAACATATCTTTTCCAAAAACATGTTAATAACCACTAGAATTGCTGATCCTTCTTACTTCTTGTATTTACTTCATCCACTGAGTATTTAAATTAATGTTGGACTCTTTATACTACTACAGGAAGCACACACATGGAAATCTGCCAGCAACAATCAGTCTTGTAAGAGTTTTGCCCTTTGTATGGGTGCCCAATTCAGTTTTTGCTTGATTCTTTCAAGGTCATAAATGCTCAAGAAGCTTAGAATATTAGAGAGCTATATTTTATCACTTCTAATATTCCTTCTGCCCTTTTTTAGATAATCACCAAAAGCATAAAGAATTTGGGCCATTCACTGAAAAATATTGGCTCAAATAGCTAAGACTGAAATATCTCATTTCTGCATCAATATTGCATTACCAGTTACTGTTCTACATTATTGATAATTGTAACGAATTTCTTACCACTTTAACATTTTTTCATGAACTTCCATGAAACAAATAAAGCTAATTCAGGATATGTAATAGGAAAACCATTGTAGCAAACTATTAAACAGGGTTGCTCTTGAACAGACTTTTAGGATTCACTCTGTAAAGCAAAGTAGTGATCTGAGATATGAATTTGGATTTTCAAGATGTCAAAAAAAACCCAAAACCCCAAGCCAACAAAACCAGTAACTCACAAAAAGAAAAGATGTAGAAGACAGAAAAATGAAAGGGGGTTTTGTTTGTTTTTGGAAAAGATTAGAGAACTCTTTAATAGGTATTTTATTAAATGTTTAGTATTCCCTGTATTCTTTGATAAGAACAACAGGACTCTGGAGTTTGCATCAGGATACTTGATTTCTATTTTTAGCTCAGCTGCTCCAAGACTGACCTTGGGCAAATCATCTCAAATCTCTTAAGTTTCATTTTTGCCTTTCATTCTTTCTTCTCATTGTATCTTTAGATAATATACTATTGATTCAGTGCAGCAACTGTATCTTAGTGAGTACTTAGCAAGTAAAATATCTGGAACTACAGATATTCAGTATCATTAAAATGTCTAGACTATTATACACCTAAGTATAAAACTCAGTATTGCTTTCTCTAAATGTATTTTACATTTCATTTGGTGCTTTAGACTCACAAATTTTCTTTTGTGAGATAAGGATTTTTCATTTAAAAAATTGAAATGGTTAAAATTGCTTATTCATAAGGAAGCTACCAAATATATCTCTCATTTAAGTGTATTTCATGTTTTCAATATCAATTCAAAATGGACAGGGGTCACTATTTGGTTAATCCCCACTCAAATGCAACATGGGTGAGTTACCACTCTTTGTTCTTCAGATGCCCCTGTGACACTGTAACATAAATATTGCACTGCAAATCCTAAGATATTGATATACTGGTGAATTAAGAGGAACCATACCAAAAAGGGTACCATCATGCTCTATGATGCAGAATAAAAAGCCCTTGAGAGGTATTCGGTCAGAAAAATCGCAAACACCTAGCTAAAACACACATGGAAAAATTCTGCTGCAACACTGTGATCTTTCTAGATTGATTTACCACTTAAAAATTAAGAAGTAATGCTTAAAAAAAGAAGTAGATGAGATTTTATAACAGCTCTAAGTAGACGGGGTAGAATGAAGTGCTTAAGATTCTCATTCAAGATCTGTAGACTTGCTGCTGGAAGCATGGCCCATAAATAACTGTGGTAACAAATAATAGCAAATAACATCTGTGGTTACACTAACTCTGGAAAAAAAAAAATTTACAAGGGACATCAATCTTTATGCTTTAGGGCATAAGCTGATCACCAACTGACATCCACAAGCAATCTCCCTCATGGTGTCTTATTACACAGTAAAGTAGATTACAAGCTTTTGTGACTTTGGAGCAGCAACCAACATGGAGCACAGGCATTGATAAAGTACAGGACTAAAGAGACCGTTGCTCCAACCCAAGATTACAATACTTACAATACATGTTGCATCTTGCTTGCAAATTAAAGATTGATCAAATGTTAGGTTACCTGCTGAAGCTAATTAACCAATCTGTCTGTACTGAAAAAAGTATTTTTAAAAATGAAAATTCAAAAACAAAAAAAGCAAAAAAAAAAAGGAAGGAACATCCTCCCACCAGCCTTGAAGAATTGGACTGTCGGGATGCCGCAGCTCCGTGGTGGTACGTATTGCAACAAACTCTTTTCCTTCTTTCTTTCTCTTTCTTTTGCATTTGCGAACTTGTGTCAGGCAAATAAAGTTACCTGGTGCTTGACTCTGTTTTGAGTCTTAATTCTGTTCCCGAGAATACGAGCAAAACCTCGCTCCAGTTTATGACCGGCGCATGACACCCCTCACCAACTTGGTTGCCCTTCTCTGGACACTCTCCAGCACTTTAATGTCTTTCCTGTAGTGAGGGGCCCAAAACTGAACACGGTACTTGAGGTGCGGCCTCACCAGTGCCGAGTACAGGGGAACAATCCCTTCCCTGCTCCTGCTGGCCACCCTGTTTCTGATACAGGCCAGGATGCCCTTGCCCTTCTTGGCCACCTGGGCACACTTCTGGCTTATATTCAGCCGGCTGTCAACCAGCACCCCCAGGTCTTTCTCTGCCGGGCAGCTTTCCAGCCACTCCTCCCCAAGCCCGTAGCGCTGCATGGGGTTGTTGTGACCCAAGTGCAGGACCTGGCACTTGGCCTTGTTGAACCTCATAAAATTGGCCTCAGCCCATCGATCCAGCCCATCCAGATCCCTCTGTAGAGCCTTCCTACCCTCGAGCAGATCAACCCTCCCTCCCAACTTGGTGTCATTCACAAACTTACTGGTGCACTCAAGGTGAGGGTGCACTCGATCCCCTCATCCAGATCATTGATAAAGATATTAAACAGAACTGGCCCCAATACTGAGCCCTGGGGAACACCACTTGTGACCTGCCGCCAGCTGGATTTAACTCCATTCACCACAACCCTCTGGGCTCATCCATACAGCCAGTTTTTCACCCAGCGAAGAGTACTGTCCTAGTTTCAGCTGGGATAGAGTTAACTGTCTTCCTAGTAGCTGGTACAGTGCTATGTTTTGAGTTCAGTATGTGAAGAATGTTGTAACACAGATGTTTTCAGTTGTTGCTAAGTAGTGTTTAGACTAATGTCAAGGATTTTTCAGCTTCTCAAGCCCAGCCAGCGAGAAAGCTGGAGGGGCACAAGAAGTTGGCACAGGACACAGCCAGGGCACCTGACCCAAGCTCGCCAATGGGGTATTCCATACCATGTGACGTCACATCTAGTATATAAACTGGGAGGAGTGGGGGCGGGGAATCGCCGCTCAGGGACTAGCGGGGTGCCGGTCGGTGGGTGGTGAGCAATTGTACTGCTCATCATTTGTACATTCCAATCCTTTCATTATTGTTGTTGTCATTTTATTAGTGTTATCATTATCATTATTAGTTTCTTCTTTTCTGTTCGATTAAACCATTTTTATCTCAACCCGTGGGTTTTGCTTCTTTTTCCCGATTTTCTCCCCCATCCCACTGGGTGGGGGGGTGTGAGTGAGCGGCTGCGTGGTGCTTAGTTGCTGGCTGGGGTTAAACCATGACAAGTACACTAGTCTAAGCCATAAGCCGCCAGCTTCTCAAGGAGTATGCCATGAGAGAGAGTGTCAAAGGCCTTGCTGAAGTCAAGGTAGACAACATCCACAGCCTTTCCCTCATCCACTAGGCAGGTCACCTGGTCATAGATCACATAAGGTAGATGACCAACTTATTTTACCTGCCTGTAAGTCTTTCTCCATTCATTTCAAGATTTATGGGTCCAGAAGAAGAGAATAAATAGAAAAACTTAATTATATGGCCCAGTGAGAAGGAAATAACTGCAGAAGGCTGGGCAAGAATGTCTTTGGTATCCTTTTTCTAGGGACTATTTCTGTTCTTTTTTGTAATTATTTTTATCATTAGGATAAAGAAACATTAGGACCATTGGGAAAAGACTTTATAATGAAAACCTTCGAGCTGTTGGTTATAAACCAATAAATTACATGTGCCCATGAATGCACCTGGGCACTGGGGCCAGGTGGCAACAAACAGGGAGCATCGATCCTAGCAAGTCAGTCTCCAGAGCTAGGTGCCTTTATGCAGAATTCCTCTTGGAATGGTCCCTAGCAAATTCTAATGTCTGAGGAGTGTTCAGACTCCTGTGGGAGACTGCTGGTTGGTACATGCCAAAATCACCCTGGGGAATTCTCTAACACTTTGCTAGTATAAAATACTGTGTTCCGATGTTTGAGAATGTTCCCAAACACTGTTTTATTTACTTGTATAGACACAGCTTCTAGGAAGAAATCCTGCCACAGATATCTTCTGTATTAGGAACTCCATATTCACATTCTCTCTTGCTCATTCAATTCCATGCATTTTTTGGTCACATAAACTTTAAAGTCTTTTTACTGCACAGTGAGCCAGAGTTTGTGGGAAGAATTCAAGAGAACTTCTTGCAAACCGTTCTGTGGCTTGTTGCTTAATTTTTTTTTCTTGGCAAGACAGAGTTCCCTCAGGCTGAGGTAGATCTAAAACTCACAAATTCCTCATCTGGGACGAATTCATTAACCGACAGAAGTTTATGGAAAAGGAAGTTTCTTTTGCTTTGTAGCCATCAACAAGGGAAGATTAGGCATTCTGAATCCCGAGTGCACAGGAGGGATTTACCACATGCCTCTGAATCAAGTACCTGTTCTGATAAAGATACTTATTTAATGTCATCTATGGGGTAGTTATTGGCTGCTTCCATGTTGTTGACATTTATCACCTGAGGTCACTGCATTACCCTATGCCAGTTCCCTATGCAGTCAAAGGAAAAAAGGGAATTATCTTATTTAGCTGTCTTGAAACATCCTGTGGAGACCTGTACTTCTCTCATTTGGCTGCAACCAGTGTTCTTTACTTAGGACGTTTGGATTACTCAAATGCATGGCTTTAGATGTTGCATAAAAGATAAGTTAAAGCCTAAAGCAGAGACGCTGAAGCTCATCTTATACTTTGTCTTCTGGAAAAAGAATTCCACTGAGAAAGGAAACACATTTTACAGTGTACAGTGTACATCAGAGGTTCATCCTGCTTCAGAAATGTCACTGTATTTTTCTTCTGCCCTAAAAGAAGGAAGCCCTTTAGGGTGCTTTTTTCTTTTTCACAAATACTACATTTCAAGCAGATGAACCAGATGAATAGGCAACATCCTTTGAAACTTTTCTTTCTTTATCTTTGCATTAACATATTTGTACACATAATATAGCATTCATTCTAACACTGGTTTTTACTAATTAGCAGGTTTATTGCTATATTGATATTATAGCTTCCCAAAAGTGTGTGTGTGTGGGCTTTTCTTTTCTTAACTGTACAACTGTAAAACTAGTGCTTCTTCTTCAGAACCCAACTGTCACCAGACTAATTTTTATTAGAAAATATCTGTAGGAGATTTTACTAGCCCCTAAAGAATGCATGTTAACAGCTTTGTAAAAAACATGTAGCCATTATACGATACACAGAGCTAGAACAAAATCATCATGCCCAAATACCAAGAAATAACCCCTTTCTAACAAGTAACGCTAAAATTGAACTAAAGAGTGCCATTTGTTATTAAAAGCAGCAAAATAGAGAATCAAAGTCAAACAAAACATATTCCCACAGACAAACATTTCATGCTTCAGAATGCAGCAATTGCTGCCTAAGAGATTTAAAGCGTTCCCAAACAGTTTTATGTTCACGTTTAGAAGCAAATGCCTTGAGAATGGCAATGATTACTCACGCAAACTGATCTTCATACTAAGTATTGCAGTCTGATGTACAATTCTGGGAGCTGGCCTATCTTTCAAATCTACTCTGGAAAAGTACTGGCAGAACACAGTGGAAAAGTCATACTCTATTTTTTCTATGCACAAAGTGGTCCAGTACTTCAGTCCTTCCTTAAATTATTATTTATTCAAAGCTTTATTTCAATGCAAAAGACCAGGACCATGGCTGAATCTATTCCTATGGACATTGCTGGTTTTCTTTAGCATTGGATTAGAAATTATATCTTCATATACTGGTAAAATAAATAATACTGTTCAAAACAGACCTACTTTAAAAAACCCTTCCATTTCTATATGTAGGCTCAATAATATGGCTTGATCCTGTTTATATTTAAGTATACATGCAGAAATATCAATGGCTTTTTGGACTCAAAATCTGCTAATAAATATAACTGTAAACCAACTGCCTCTCTGTATCTATAAACAAACCTTTATTCATTGCTAAAACTAGAGGTTAACTTATCCAGAAAATATTTCAAAACATTCTGGCAAGTAACCTTGAATTAGCTTCAGTAGTACAGGTACCACTGACACATAACACAAGACATTGGAACGGCCCTACCCACAGCTTCTGGCAGAAGCCAGCCCCCTCCCAGCAGCCTCAGGGGCTGTTTGCCCTGGAAGTCTCTCCTCTTTCCTAGTCATATGCTCTGTTGTGATTGGCTGGCAGGAACACCCTTTCCCGACCGGTTTACCCCAGAAGTACATCAGACCCAGGAGGTCCTTCCCCTTCATGCACAGGGCCCACCAGTTTGGTTTAGCTACTATTTAATGACTGAGTGCTGCCATTTAATGCCAGAGAACTGCTGTTGCTTTAAATGTCATACTGCTCTGTGATTGGCTGATGGCATTTCATGACGCCACCATACCATGTGTTCTCAGGCAGCCCTGTGATTGGCTGGCAGGCAGGATTGGTTGGCAGGACAAGCTTCCCCTACCAGTGTAACTGGAAGCACATCAGAAAAGGAGGCACCCTGCCATTACCTACAAGGAGGACACCATTTTCAGCAGCATCCTTCCCCATGCATTTTCATACTTCGTTGTGACTGGCTGACAGATGTTTCTTGACACTGTCATACACCCATGCTCTCAGGCAGCCTTGTCATTGGTTGTCTGCTTCCTTTGGACAAGGAAGTGCTCAGATATAAAAAAATAGGCATTTATATATAATAAATACGATATATATGTATATAGAAATATATATAAAGGAATGTAACCATTTATTTGTTTATACATAGAGACACTTTTATATATATACATCCATATGTGTATATAGGTGAATATCTTTGTTATATATATACACATTTATAAAGCTCTAGAAACTATATACATACAGCCATGAAAACATAGGTATAAAATGGATAAAAGATTGTTTACTAGGAGCTAATGGAATGAATAATTGAAGTTTAAATGTGACTAGAAATTAATTAAACAAAAGTAAAAGGCAGGTTCAGGGTCTCCCACTTTCCCAGGCTGCAGAGAAAGCCCTGACATGTCTGTGGTGGTGGGGACGCTTCAAGAGGAGGGGCACCAAAAGCCTGGGAGGGGCATGGACAAGTGGGAACACGACCAAGGGCTGTGGCCCCCTCACAGGAAGCCCACCAAGGGGCTGCTGGTATAAATCCTATCACGTGCAAAGAATAGCCCAGTCCTTTGAGCCAGATTTGGAGGCCCCTTTATCTAGGCTCAGCCCAAAAGGATGATCACGCAGTATTACTGGGGCAGACTGTGGTCTGCATGGCAAGGCACAGGCAACGCTGTCTGCAAAAATGGAAAACCAGAACAAAATGCCAGCTTCAGAAGAACATGTGTGTGGGAACAATAAGGAAAAGACCCAAAGGGGATCCCCTAAAAGACTGCGTGAATCAGAAGAACCAGTCAATTGGCCATGAACTGCATACTGGATTTTGAGGTAAAAGTGTCACACAGAGAGGGTGTGTATTACTGCGGGGACTCCATTCTCCCATGGTTGGGGGGGATCCTACAGCTTCCTGTAAGACCACTGTGGGGTGCAGGCTGGTGCTATATGTTTCCTTGTCCTTAGGCTGATGCTGCAGATAAGAGGCAGCTGTCATTTTAGACTGTCCTGCAAAAGCAGCAAGGCCCAGGCTTTGCAATACAGACCGCAGTCCCATTCTTTTGGAGACTACAGCTACTGCAGAAAGAGTAAGTGGATCAGTAAAAGCAATGGGGGTGTTGCAGAGCTGAAAGACTGTGATTATTACCTGATAGAGAGGAGTACTTGGCAGGATGCTGGTATGAAAAGGGCTAGCTGTGTATCAGTAATAGTTATACTACTGTCCTGTAGTAGCTGTGCAGTGGAACCCTCTTTAGAGTTTGGTTTTGATATCTGTGGCAGTTTTAATAGCACTTCGGCAATAAAATAATTAACAGATTTAATAGGACTGTGTAGCAGCAGTTGTCGTGTTCAGGCTGTGATGGAGCATTCAGTGAAGTTACATCTTCACTTATACGCAACCTTCAACAACGTTAATTTGTTTAAGGGATTCCAGCAAAATTAAGAAGTGTTTTGGGTACTGGGCTGTTGTGGTCTAACCCAGTAGGCAGCTAAGCCCCACAGAGCCACTTGCTCACTCCCCCTGCAGTGGGATGAGGGGAAGAATCGGAAGGGCAAAAGTAAGAAAACTTGTGGGTTGAGATAAAGACATTTTAATAGGTAAGACAAGGCTGTGCGAGCAGGCAAAGCAAAATAAGGAATTAATTCACTACTTCACATCAGCAGGCAGGTGCTTAGCCACTTGTGGAAAGCAGGGCTCCATCACACGTAGTTGTTACTTGGGAAGATAAATGCCGTAACCCAGAACATTCCCCTTTCCTTCTTCTTTCCCCCCAGCTTTTGTTGCTGAGCATGAGGTTGTATTATGGGATATCGTTTCAGTTATTTTGAGTCAGCTGTCCTGGCTGTGTCCCTTCCCAAATTCTTGTGTAACCCCAGCCTACTAGCTGGTGGGGTGGTGTGAGAAGCAGAAAAGGCCTTAATGCTGTGTAAGCACTGCTCAGCAATAGCTAAAACATGGGTATGTTATCAACACTGTTTTGGTCACAAATCCAAAACATAGCACCATATGAGCTGCTGCAAAGAAAATTAACTCTGTCCTAGCCAGACCCAGTATGTGGTCAAAACAGTTTTGGCTCTCAGAACAATAATAACAACTGAAAATTAATGGAGTCACAATTAAAAATTATATTTATGGAAAGTTTATTATTAATGGATGTGACTCCTTCTAATTTCTTGAAAGAGTCAACAAGTGTGTGTTAAGAGAGGTCTGACTGATGATCTCCTTGAATTTCTAAAAGATATCAGCAGTCACTAAAAGCTTTTAAGGAGGATAAGCAGCCTGAGAGACTAGAGCTATTGATAGCTAAATAATTGGTTAGAAGTTAGGAAACAAAATGTCAGAGTAATTTTAATTCTTCACAGTGAGGGAGGCAGCTGCTAGGATCACTAAAACAATCTCTACTAGAACTCATGATGTTCAGCAGTCATAAATGACATAGAAAAAAGGGTGAGGGTGAATAGAAGGTGAGAAAGTTTTCTGATAATTATTGAAAATGAGGGCCAAATGTGAAGTATTGCAGAAGAATCATACAAGACTTATGACTACGCAAAAAAAAAAAAAGACTCATGTGTATTGTAGATAAATGTAAATTGTTGCAAACAAATCAAAAAGCATCACTACAACGTCATAAAAATTGCTACTATGCCTTAACACCAATGATCTATGATTAAGTAGTTTGGGATTCTTTAGCTTAAGGCAAAGAAATGGTGGACGTGTGATATGGTGGAAGTCTATAAGTTCATGAAGGGCAGAGTGTAATTTTCCTGGTTAAATAAATGTGAAACATCAAATAGAGATGACCATTTCAAAACAAACAAAGGAGGCAAGTCTTTATAAAATCTTTAGCTAACATGTAGAACTCCATGACACAGGTTTTTAAGTATTTTAAAAGCACTTAGACTCATTGGAAGACCGGACAGTGATACAGAAGAGAAATCCTTAGAAATCTGTTAAATATGAAGACATCACTTTGAGCTTAGAAAGTATCAGACAGACATAATCTTGTAGGCTGAGATTATATACTGGGAAACTGTCACTGCATGCTTACTCTGTTTTTGTGCTCTTCACTAGGCTTCCATGTTTGACTGCTAGCAGAGATAAGGTCATGAGCTAAATGTACTTTGGTGTGATGAAATATGTCCATCTTACATTCTTATGCCTGGTGGTCTTTCAGTTATATCAGATAAAGATAGCCAGGGCTTTATGTACAATCTACCTAGACAGTGTAGGGAGTTACCCAACATTGATTAAAAGGCTTTTGAATTTAAAAAAAAAAAACAACAAAAAAAGTATTTTAATTAGGCAATAAAGATAGTTATATTTTCAGCTGCAAAAGCTCTGTTATTAAAGAACTCAAGTTAATGAAAATGTTTATACACAGCCCCTCATCCTGTCCTTCCTTCCAACCAGCCAATTCAGCAACCTCTGTACCACCTTCTTAGATGGAAATTTTTCTTTCTACTGTCTCTGAGCCTGTCACACAACTCCATGATCCTCTTGCCAATGTCTTAGTCTCTGCATAAATTGTAAATGCTTGGGGATATGCTATAGTCCTATGCTGTATCTAATATTTTGCAGTCTCCTGGAATAACCAACAGTCCTCATAGAAGGATCAATACAGCCAGCTTGACAAAAAGTTCCACATCATCCAATCACTTTATTTGTTATAAAAGTTTGAAAAACAAATCACCTGCCTTTTACAGCTCCAAAGGATGAAAACATCTGAAATCAAAAACAGTAACAAAAGTGAACTTTTTAATGCCTTTTTCCTGAACACTGAAATTTTTCTACAGAAGAATATTGTTGAAAGGTTAATCTTCCCAAAATGTTTTTTTCTTTCCACTCATGAGTACTGTGAGTCCTTACACAGAAAAATTTAAATGAAAATTAGCACTTGGATAAATGAAAGAAGGGAAAAAAGTCCACAATGTAAATTATCAGTAGAATTAGACAACACTGCATTTTAATAGAGTTTAGAGAATTTCAATTAATTTTGGATATCATACACTAGATATATTGAAAGTCTGGAATTACCCAATGGTAATGTCCAAACGGAAAGGGGGAAAAAAAAAGAAAGCAAAAAACCAAAATGTCTTTCTCTTCCTATCCAAATAATGTGCAAAAGAGAAAATTTTTTCATGGCGTGACAGAATATGGTACTGATAAGGCATTAAAAATAATAGAAAGCCTTTATAGATGTTTTGTAAAACTGTTTAAACTTCAAAGACTTCAGCAGAAGTGGGAAGAATTACATTTCAGAAGTCTCCTGGATTTTGCAGCAAGGGAAAGAAAACATCAGCAGTTACACAGTAATGATAAGGCTGGTAAGGGAATACTGTGATTTCAGAGACTCTCTGAATGGATCTTTTTTAAGTGAGATTTGTTTGTAGCTTAAAGAACAGATACATCCAAAAAAGGTTACTATCAGTTGTTCAGGTCATATTTAAAAGAGCTGTAACTGAGTCATGTTAAATGATCATTGCCTCTAAAGGCATACTGGAAATACAGTTCCTTTCAACTGAGACAATATTTGTTATTTTAAAGTAAAATAAATTTAGAAAAGGAAATACAGTTCCAGTACTCAGTAAGTTGGAGGCTGTCTGTATTAGGTAAGTTGTTAGACAGGGAAGTAGGTAGGTAGAATCCAAATCTTGTGTTAAGTTCAGCCATAAATGAAGAATAGCAGTCATATTTTAAAATCAGGCAAATTAGGTTAAAGGATAAAGAAACAAGGGCAAATAGACTTTATAATTCTGGTACAGAGCTAAATGAGACAGTCATGTTTTGTCCCAGACTTTCCTTTAGTAGGAGAAAGATAGAAAAATTACTTTCTGGTTTAGGGTTTTTTTCGTGGGTAGGGGCCGCAGGGGGTGGTTGTTCAGTTTTGTACAGGATGTAGCTATGCTGCTTCTGTGTTAGAACACAGCTTCCATGTAAGAGGAAAATAAGAGAGTGCTTTGAAGGCTTAGTCCTGCCTCTTCCTCCCCTCCTGTTTTCACATCCCTTTTTCATAGTAGAAATGAGGAGTGCATTGTAACACCTTCAAGGAAATAAAATTTCTCTTCTACATTGCATATTTCAGCAGGTCTTTTATAGAATTTAAAAATTGACTGTAACATAGCATAAGAAACCAGAAGTCCTTATCTTAACCACCTCTTCGCATAATATCATAATTACGTTAGTTAATCAGAATAGTAGTTTTACCTTCTACAAAGTATTTTCACTGTGACACATCATAAATCGTCAGTGTTCACCAGGAAGGTCTTTATTTTGCTGATTACATTTCTATATAACCTCTACTGGTAAGACTGATTATGTTCCCAAACTGGTTTAGACTCTGCTCAGTTCCATTTTCAAGCAATCTTGCCTTAGATTTGAGAAACAATACTTGTGATGAGGTAAACCATTTCTAGATCTTTATGTACAATAGTGTCACATAACACAAGAAAAAAATTTTCAATTTCCACAGTACAGAAAAGTAAAACATAGTTTAACACTTAACTGTCCTAAACTCCAGCTCCTGATAGAAGTATGTACTTGTTACATATATTCTATTTAAAAAAAAAAAAAAAGAACTTTACATTTTGTTTATAAATTACATCTTCTCTCTATAAAAATCTGATACATAATAAACATCTATTGTCCTTCTTCAACAAAAATGATTCACCCTCCAGCTGCTCTCTTATGATGGTCTTCATCCACGCTGCAGGACCTCAGATGCCACAGTACAAAGCAACTACAACTCCCTTTAAGAGAGACCTCAAACTCTTGCAAAAGGGTAAATTCGCAGCTTCAGATTCCTAATGAAGTCCATACAAATACTCTGAGGCAAATATCCAGCACTAAGTAAATGAAGGCCACAGAATGAGCTCCAGAACTGTATGGACCTCATTTATCCATAATACTTAACTGTTAGGTGATCTCCTGGATCTGTTCTAGTCTTCTCCCACCTTTTGCAAAACATGTTAGAGCAGGACAGCCCTCAGTGATCTGAGTAAGGACCAGCAGTGCCACACGATCTCGTGAGGAGGGATCACTTTCTGCCCTTCTCTGCTTTGAAAGCATAGACATAGAGAGGGGAGTACTTTCCATGCCATGTCCATGTACTAGTACATCCAGGGCTAATCTCTCTGGAAGGTGTTAACTGCGCTCTCATGTATTTCACCCTGCAGGCATTCATTGGTTGTTCTTCCTACTTAGAACATGGCAGGTAGAGGTGAAGGTTCCTAAGCAGGGCATAATTTGAAGTGTGACTTCTGTCAGAATAATATCCACCTTGTAAATCCTGCAGAAGAAACAGAACCATCTCTGATTTTTACTTATTTATTTATTTATTTTCCAGACAGCATTTTAAAAGAATATGGGAGTTCACTTCACAACTTTCTCAGGTTCCTACCTTAAACCTCTTTGTCTGAGTCACTTTTTTGGGCAACTTTTAGTGTGTGGAAAGATAATACAGAAATAGGTTATACACAATTTGAGAGTACAAAGCAATCATTTATAGGTTACTACACACAGCATATTGCTAAGTTTAACAAACTAGTATGCTGATCAATAGCATGTTCATCAGTCAGTTGCATAGGGAAAAGTGAGCTTTTGTTGCATTTGGGACTGGAATGACCCTCAATATTGCTGAGTTGCTGTCTTCTAATTGATCTTCTGTTTTGGGGAGGGAGGGCTGGATAGGATTTTGGTGTCTTTCTCCTCTTGAATCTTTGAGCTACTAACTCTCCCCATTTCACCAGCTACCCTTTTGTCTGTGGTTTTACTTTTCTTACTTTTCATGGTTTTAAAGCACTTACTTTTTCACAGCTTAGCAACAATTTTCTCAGTAAAACTCTCCGAGGTCACACAGTTCCTTTGAATGAAACTAGGCCTTGAATCACAGAGAGCTGAAGAGGGTTGAGTGTGGGGCTACTTCAGATTGAACGGAGTTGGTTCTTCAGCTGAATAGCAGTCCTGAGTATCCAAACCATTGCAGTGATTCAGTTACTCAAACATGGGTGTCTAATGCTCTGTGAGATGTCCTAGCATACCCACCTGGCTTCTGGCTATCAGTCAATATGAGTGCTGCCTCATGGAGATTCTGTGATATGTCTGACTGCTCTTCCTAGATTATATGAATGCTAAGGGCCTCTCAAATACCTCTGGGCTTCCCTCAGAACTTGAGCACTTCATTGATATTTAGACACCTGCACTTAGACTCTTAAATTGAAGTGTCTAGAATCTGCAACTGAATCCTCCCCTTAATTTTTCGTACCCTTTGGGTGAATCCTATTCTTAGTCACAGCATTATGCTGTAAAACATTAGTTTAAATAATATCCTGAGAGGCTTTTTGTGCAATGTATATTATGCATGACAATGAGAAATTTAGGTTCTTAGCTTTTTCTGTCAACAGCATTGAGTTTAGCTTAAAACTTGGCACTGCAACACAGCAACCCCATGGTGCTGATTTCATGAAAAATGGGGTATCTCCTAATAACTCCTTCATCTGTTCTGCAACCAGTTGTCAATGGCGGTACCTATGTTCCTTGCTTCAGCAGCAGCTGTGACCGATGGGCACATTTAAATTAAACATAGATTCATGAATGCATGTCATTAGTTATCACTTTTTAAAATACACTGTAGTTTCCTCAAATATATTGGGTTTATATTAGTGACAAATTTGCAGACTACCTATCTGATGGCAGGCTCTGCGGAACAATGATTAATTCTTGTTCATTTTTTAAATAAGCCCTAATTCTCCATGTAGTTGCTATACCACAAAAAAAAACCAAAACCCAAACAAACCCTAGAAACTTCCCTTCAGGTCATCCTAAATGAAATGGCATTAAAAAATCTTTACATTTTTTCTAACACAAAGTTAGACAAACTTTCATATTTACTATAAAAGTAAAACATGGATCTGGGAATGTTTACTCTTTAGATAATGAGATAATTATTTGCAATTGCAATTGCAATTTAAAATTCAGAGATTAACCACAGAGTATGCTAACAGCTCTTCAAATCTAGACAATAATACAAATCCTGAAGACCAATGTAGGACAACATCAAGGATATGACTTCGTAGAAAATCTTCAACAAATATAAAATAGGAGAAGAGATATTACTTGATCTTTTTTAATTCTTTTTTTTTTAGAGGACTATAGTGCAAACATTTTTCATGTGAAGCATAGATACATGCTATTAGTGTTAAATGGTCCCAAAAGAGTTGATTCAGTCTCATGGAGTTTTTTAGGTCTGCTTACTCAAATTTTGCAGCAGTCATTACATTCTGAAGTAATTTTAACTTTTCCAAAATTCTGCCAAAAGTTTTATTTGAATGTTATAAAAATCACTGTCAAATTGCTTATACTGTGAGTGGATATCACATTCTTTTAATATTTTTGTTTTCTTGAAGTATGAAACACTGTGGCATTTTCTGCAGACTGACTCGAAAAGTACTGAAGCTGAAGGATAACACTCACTACAAGCAACATTTTCAGTCTGCAGAAAAACCCTGTCCCTGTTACTTTCCATGTCAAGTGCATGAGCTGCAAAAACCTGTCTTTTGTCTGCTCAGTCGTGGAAAAGGAAGTGACAACTGCAGCATTTTACAGCTCATAACAGTGTCAGAAGCAAAGTCAGTAAGGAAGAAAATACAGAGGAAAAAAATATCCCTCATTGTGTACTTCATCGAAGAGAAATAAGAAAGAACAGGAAAACATCTCTGCAGTGACAGCAAACACATGAAAATAACAACAGAAGAAGATACAAATAAGGAAAGGCAAAACAGAAAACGAATCATAAAAGAAAAGGGTTTCAGTGGTGATATATGTACTTAGAAAAACATATAAGCACCTAGAAAAAGAAATGCTTCTGGAAGCTAGGGAAAAGTTTGGGAAAATTAAAGTTGCTGGAAGTTTAGATTAAGAGCCAGACAGAGAGGGAGGGAGGGAGGCACAGATTCTAAATTAATTCAGTGTTTAGCTGGGGAAAAAAAAGTTAATTCAAACAGTATTCACACATATTACATCCATCATTCTTGATGTCAGTTCTTCTGGCTATGGATTATCTAGGTTTAAATAACATTTTCTGTGTTGTATTAAAATTTTAATCTCAAAGCAGTTTCTTTTATTTCTGTGCATTTGCAGAACTCCTTGAAATATTGTATCCAAAAAAGGAACCAATCCAGATCATCAGCATCCACAGAGGCATTCCTATTCACTTTAAAAGGCTTTGAGCCTGTCATAAAGTGAAATCTCTGCACTGGTACATAGGTACATAGACAATAAAGAAATTAAAAAAAAAAAAAACCACAAAAACGAAACAGCTATTTACAGATAGTTCTGTGAAGGAAGCTTCTGAAAAAAAAGATTTCTGATACTGAAGCAATAGCTGCAATCCAATCTCTGATTCTCTCCACCCCCCAAAAAAGCTTTTGCACAATCTGACATTTGCAGCTATTTTATACAAAGAGTTACATCCTGTATTAGATTTCAGAATTGGTTCTGGAAAACTGGTTCATTTAATATATTATGCTTCTCAGTGACAACCTTTATAGGCCTGGAATCTCTAGCCTTTTAGATAAGTCTAAGGATTTGAAGCTGATCTGAAAATGTATAAAATATAGTGATTAAAGGGATAGGGTAATAGGTAACATGAGGAAATGTGTTTCTGCCTATTAAGTCAGTAAAGATACAAAATTATCTTTAAAAGCGCTCTTGTCATCTTATCTTTCAGGAAGCTTGTGCTTATGAATTTCACCCTAAACGGCCCTGTTACAGAGTAACATGTATCTTCAAATGCATCAAAAGAAGAGAAATGTCAGGGAGCCTGGTTACTGCTTATTAATAAAGATTATGAAAATTATTTCATGTGATTTGCTGAGAATGTTAATAATCAGATCTATGCAAAAGGAAAATATAATGGAAGCTAGATGCAAGAGCAATCTTATCTTCTCCCCTGCATATAGAGTACTATTTTGCCATGTTGATGCCCTAACTAATGAGAACGAACATTTATTTTGTAAATAATATCCCCCAAATTCAAAAATTGGTACATATTCCAGCAATATTAAGAAACGCAAAACTTAAGATGACCTTCTGTGAGAAGGTACATGTATTTGAGTTTCTGAATATGTTGTGAAGTATTTGAATCATGTTCCTCAAATTTGCTTGCATAAGAAATTCTCTAATTAAAAAAAAAAAAAAAGATAAATTTATGCTAATAGCAAATGAATGAGCAAGTCCTTATGATTTCTGTTATTTAAAAACTTGGAAAGGTTGAAGAGAAGAGTGTTCTGAATTTCTGTTGTTTAATAATAAATTTGCTTCTAGCAAGCAAGTAATCTAGCAAGTGGAAACCCTGCAAGTTATAGAAGAGTGATTTTTGGACTTATGCATTATAATGAAATAATTATTCTTACTTCTGACAAACAACATTAATTATCAGGATTCATATATGCTGGCATCAATTAGAAGAGATAATTTATGCAAAAATCATAAAATTGTATGCCCTATAATTTTTCCTGTTAAAAAAAAATGAAAAACAATTAGTACATAAATAACAGCCAATGGCTTGAGAAAGATTTTACCTTAAAGCTTATTTTCAAAACAACTGACAGGTACAGACTTGAAAAAACAGTACACATTTTAAACAGAAAAATAAATGTTAAATTCTGTCTTTTATATGGCAGAAGATGTTTCTTCATTATTTACTGGAAATAAAAATCATATTAAAGAATAACTTTACTGCTAATTAAATATTATGTATTTTTGGTGCATATTCTTTCCATAGACTCAAGAAATGAAAAACAACCTGATGCAATTTAGAAAGAAATATGTTGTTCTTGTGATACTATTTTGCCCCTTTCTGTTTAGAAGCAATGGTTATGTTGAACATGAGATTGTAGGTAAAGCATGATTTAAATTAAAACTATGCTCTGGGGTATGACATACTTAGATTAAAATAAGCCATGGTTAGATTTTTATGTCTCTTGTATGGGTTCTGAGTGGAAGCCAAGAAATGTGCCACTGTCTGTACAACCAGGAAGGTGAGCATGGAGAGCTTATTCCAGGATGATTAATCCAGAATGAATTTCAGAGGCTGCCATGAACCAAGATTGAACAGCCTCCTTTCTATGAAATGGGAAAGAGGGGGAAGACAGACAGACCAGCAAACTGAAATGAATTCATTACTAGTTCTAATGCTATTAGCTGAATGGAAAATTTCCATGTGACTTAGTTAGTTCAAGGTTCAGCCTTCTACAGAAAACCTAGAGTTCTCCATCTCCTTCGTCAGAACTGCTTATGTATAAGCTAATAGAGGGTTTTTTTGTATGTATAATCAAATTTGGATGTTTCCTGTTACTCCATTGTTACTGCTTTCACCCAAAGGCATGATGACAAGTGAGACTGCACTACTTCAAGTCTTAACATGCTTGTATTTGGGGGATTACCAATGATTACTTCCATTCTGCTGTGAACATCCTGAACTGTGGAAATCCATAAAAAGTATCTAGGGCAAAATACTTGCAAATAAGTGCCGGTTTTATCTAAATGTAAACAGAGACTAAGGAATCAGTATACTTGTGTTATGGTTAAAATACTGCTGCTATAAAATATATAATGATTGAGTGGTATCAAAATTCTACTAAGATTCTTGGAGCACTGGTGTAAAATATGTCAAGAAGTAAAGAATAACTGATATAAGTAAATGTCCTGGTCTTGGCTGGGATAGGGGGCGCAGCCACGACAGCTGACCCACCCAAAGTGACCAACGGGGTATTCCATACCATGTGACGTCATGCCCAGTATATAAACGGGGGAGTGGGGATGGGGGATCACCGCTCGGGATCTAACTGGGCATTGATTGGCGGGTGATGAGCAATTGCATTATGCATCACTTGTTTTGTATATTCCAATCCTTTTATTAGTATTGTCATTTTATTATTGTTGTTATTATTGTTAGTTTCTTCCTTTCTGTTCTATTTAACTGTTCGTATCTCAACCCACACGTTTTACTTTTTTCCTTCTGATTCTCTCCCCCATCCCACTGGGTGGGGGGAAGTGAGTGAATGGCTGCGTGGTGCTTAGTTGCTGGCTGGAGTTAAACAACAACAGTAAATAAAATTATAATCATGAGAAGTTGGCCTGTACTGCTGAGACTGAATATCTGTTCTTATTTTTGCATTAATGAATTAGAAGTTCAGAAAGTTGTGCTCTGAAGTTTCACAGAGTTTCACAGCTGTCTGGGTATAGCTCATATACCTTACCAGCTATAAAACTGAGTGCTAACTCACACAGAATCTAATAGTCATCTTTTTAAAGATGATACAAAATCAAAGATTGTGCCAGTGAATAAATAAAAAAAAAAAAAGGAGGGGAGAAAAAAGAAGAAAATTAAATTAAAATTGTGATTGTGCTTAACTAAAATGCAGGGATTTGCACTCCGATACCAGTATTGCTTTGAAGAAGAAAATGCATCAACTGCCTGCAAAGCAAGAAACCCAACAAATGAATAGTCCTGAGAGACAACAAAGCCTTCCTAAATCATCACATCAATAATACCTTTCTTCTGTGAAAAATATCAGCCATCAACTTACCCTGACTTCCTGATGCCAGTTGACTTCCAAACTGTGAGTCCAAAGCTATCATCTGTTACACAGGAAAGGTACCATATAAATCAACAGCATTTTGCCTAAGGTAGCATCTTCCAGCCCTAACCTACTACAGATCTGAAACTCTGCACACATCTTCCCTTTCTGAGAAACAGTAATTTCCACTTCAGCCTGGTGACCATTCTGAATTCAGACATTTTAATCACTTGCAGAAATGTGTATGAGCATGTGCTGAAAATCAAGCTAAAAACTCACAGCATAGCATATCATGTCATACAACCATCAAGATCACTAGCTCAAATACCCAGAAATTCCAAAGACACTGGTTTTTGGCTTGTTTTTTGTAGAAACACATTCATGTGACACGGGTGTCTATCATTATTTAACCTTTCCACTACAATAATTCCTAAGGGCTCTGTCCAAAGGGAATCCTCAAAATGGAGAAAGAAGAATAAAGACATTCCTGGCCATCTGTTTAAAAGCAAAGTGAATGTGATAATCCTGCCCATAGAACAGAATGAGGCAATACAAAAAACTGCATGGACCCAATTCTGTACATCCACACAGTTTGCTACAGTGGTCAGGGGTACCAGTCTGGGCTAGAAGCACTACAGACAAGGAGCTGAGGACTCGGGTCAGTATTGAGATATAAAATGGACATACTGTTTTTCTTTCTGAAATAGGCATATACCAGATCAATCTTTCCTATGAAGCATGGGGTAGTGTAGGTATGTTGAGTGGAGTTCATCTAATCACGTGTCGGTATCTACAGCGTAAGCATAGGCAACATCTGCATCAGTCATCCAAATTTCACTTTAGAGATGGAAATTGGCATTTTTGGCCTATTCAGCTCATTCTGTAAGTTGTACAACACCATTCATCTCAGTCTAAATTCAACATCTAAACCAGGTCAGATGAATAGAACTCTATCTGCATTGATTATAAAGGGTTCCTACATCAACTACCTCAGAAGCAGACATCTAAACATAGCTGAAATGAATTCCACTCAACTTCCTGTTTCACAAAAAGAATAGAATTCATTTCAGCTATGTTTAGATGCCTATTCTGTGAAACATAGAAGTAATATATATCTTTATTTTAGCAAGTTTCAAACGTGTTTGAAGGAAGTTTCCAAAATTTTTATTTTTACATTGTTGTTTTATTTCCATTAGGTCACAACATATCAAAACAAAACAAAAAAAGTATATGAAAAGTTCAACAGAAACTACAGAGTGTCATGAAAATTCTTATTTGAAAATTTTGATCTGTCACCTTGCAGTATTTTGCCATATTTTGCCCTGGAGCATATCTTGTTCAATCTGACAATCAGTAGACTTGCAAAAAAATATAAACATAGAATTCCTCTCATGTGCCTGTATGCTGATTAAATATCCATGTATCACCTTGGTATTGTCTTGGGGTTATAAGGAAAGTAATCAGTGGTAAAGATAAACATAAAGCCTGATTCATTCCCCTTCAGCTGAATGCAGATATGTCTACTGCCATCAGTTCCAATATTATCACCACTGACACTTACCTACTTGAGAGAAGAATCAGACCTCTCATTTGAAGCATTTGCGTAGACCAAATTCACAGCAGCTGTAACCAGGCAAAACTCACTTCTGTTATGGTATTGAGCCCAAATACTTCAGATTTCGATTTGACACAATCTATCACAAACTCACAGTACCAGTCCTAAAAGTGATCCATAAGTAAAGATGATAATTTCTAAGCACTATACAGAGACCAAAAAGATACAGACTGAATTTCTGAGCTTCTAGCTCTGATACAGGTTCTTTCTGTAATCTTGGGGAAGCTACCTAGTTACTGTGTTTTACAGTTCCCAGCAAAATAAGGGGTATCATCTCCCCATTCTCTCCATTTTCCTCCATGGTCTTCTTTTAAATAGTTTTGTACTATTGTAATTATTCAGCTAGATTTTTGATCTATGATCTTAATATTAGAACAAGATATTCTAAATTAAACATCCTTTAGATGTAGCATCATAAAAATTGTCTTATAAAGTATTTAAATTAGTACTAATTGAAAAAGTTACACTGATTTAACTACACCCATATAATTAGGATAATAAAAATACTAACTTTCATACATATTGTCCTGGTTTCAGCTGGGATAGAGTTAATTGTCTTCCTAGTAGCTGGTATACTGGGATGTTTTGGGTTCAGTATGAGAAGAATGCTGATAACACACTGATGTTTTCAGTTGTTGCTAAGTAGTGTTTAGTCTAAAGTCAAGGATTTTTCAGCTTCTCATGCCCAGCCAGCAAGAAAGCTGGCAGGACACAAGAAGTCAGGAGGGGACACAGCCAGGGCAGCTGACCCAACATGGCCAATGGGGTATTCCATACCATGTGATGTCATGTCTAGTACATAAACTGGGAGGAGTGGGGGCTGGGGGAATTGCCGCTCAGGGACTAACTGGGCATCGATTGGCGGGTGGTGAGCAATTGCACTGTGCATCACTTGTATATTCCAATCCTTTTATTATTACTATTGTCATTTTATTAGTGTTACTATTATCATTATTAGTTTCTTCTTTTCTGTTCTATTAAATTGTTCTTATCTCAACCCACGAGTTTTACCTTTCTTCTTCTGATTGTCTCCCCCACCCCACTGGGTGGGGGGGGAAGTGTATGAGCGGCTGCGTGGTGCTTAGTTTCTGGCTGGGGTTAAACCATGACACATATACAAAACTTCACATCACAAACTCTCTAGGGAAAAGATTACATAATGTATTATGTGTTTAGGACAACAGTGATTTCAAGTGAGGGTGAGGTTTCTTTTTATGACTCAAATGGGTAAGATTTTGATCTTGTATGGTGTTTGCTTTAGGGTGGTCCATAGGCCCAGCTGGATTTGGAATGAATATTCATGTACAAAGAATGCACAAAATTCTAATTTCTTATAGCACATATAAAACCAAAGGCAGACGAATTATTTTTTCCTTCAGAGAGCTAACTTCCTTTGCACATAAAGCAAAACCCTTTTCTTCATTGTTTTCTGACTTACATTCCAAGTACCATTACTCCACTAAAGTGACCCACAATAACTATCTTTCTTCGCATCCTTAGCTGGAGTACATATGCTTCCTAAAGCAATTTAGTTCAGTGCTATCTTACTGTGCCTTACGTTAAGACACATCATATCAGTTATTGCTGGCTTAGTCTATTTAAAAGACAGATAAATCTTTAAGATGATCTGGCTCTCTTGTAATTATATGGAGTTAGTTTATGAAGTCCATCCCTCAGTTGCCTGTAGCTATTTTTCAGGTGTGTCAGATTTAAGTGTGGCATTTTTTGGCCTTTGTATTCCAATTGCCTTTCTGCACCTATGAGTGTATTCCTTCTTTATAGAGACTTTGGGAGACAGCATGCTTTGAATCGACGGCAATCGCACAAGGTGTGTATTCTTTTCCAGTGTTTCCCGAATGATAGGATTTCCTCTGTCATCTTCCTTTCGTCACTAACAGTTACCTGTGTTCTGATGACAAGCAGTAACTTCTTAAGCCATGGTAATCTGACTGCATGTCTTTGCCCTCAGGTTTTATACACCATTGCTTCCAGGATCTGCTACCATCATAACACCTTTTTTTCTAAATCTCTCTGCAGTTTCTCACACAGCTTACTGATTAATGTTCTAACCTCTCTGTTTGTTCCTAGAGAAATGTTCCTAGTCGCCCAGCTGACTTTCTGCTCAAACTGTTTTCATATGTGCTTAGTTTGGCAATCTCCTCTTACCTGCTTACATAACAAAGACTAATGGTATCTTACAATTATTTTAACTGTAGAAAGGTGGCTAGAACTCCTCCTGATATTGAAAAACAAACAAACAAACAAACCAAAACCCCACCCCCACTCCAACAACAATAACAACAAAATAACCCCAAGGGTATTTTTTCTGTTGGTTTTTTGATTGTTTTGTTTTTGTTTTGTTTTTCCCCTAGCTTGGTATGATTCTTCCAGGACATCGTTGTTGCTGTAGCTTAGCTAAGTGGCAGACAAGCTATACATTGTCTTCCACCTTTAAACTGAAAGGAATCTTTTTTTCTTTGCTTTCTTTTCTTAACAAAATAACATTCCATTTATTAAAGTGTTCAGATAATTTAATGTATTTTAAAAGCCTTTTACTGATACAAAACAATAAGAAGCAAATGTAATTAATTTAGCAAAATTTGCTTGATTTGTAAAGGTTATTTGGAAAAATCTTTCCTCAAGCATATTAGGGATGGAGGAAAGTTCACAAATGACATCATGAGACAGATGGGAAAAGAACACACCAGATTGCTATTGTTTTATTATATGAGATGGGTTAGGAAGGATTATGTCAGCTGTTAGTTCATTTGAGGAAATTATAAAGAATTTAATATCCAAGTGCTTCTGAGAAAAACTGCAGTTTGGGGAATTTACCACCTACAGTGTGTGCTTAACACAGCATTAAGCATGTATTATCTATCTCCCCTTTGTGCCCAGTCGCAGAGGATATGAGTCTTTTCTTGCCCTCAGTTACAGACCTAGTCCTTTCACTGAAACTGTAGAGGATCATGACTTAAGCATTGGAAGTCCCTAGATCACAGCTAAGACAACAGCTGTTGCACATATGCTCACATAAAAAGAAAGAACACCACAAAACAGTAAAAACAACTATCCAGTTCCAAAGAGGAAACAATATCAGACACTGGGCATTGACAAAATGCAAGCTGTAAAACCAATGCCTTCCCCAGTCCTCAAGCCACTTACCATGTATTTTAAACTGTCTTAGACCATGAGAGAGTATGAAAAAATACTGTCTGGTGTGCAATAAACCTATCAGAATTTTTGCCGTGTGGGCTCTCTGCCAGAAAGGTATAACCTTTTCAAAATTGCAAAAGCCCCAATTTGCAAAAGGAAGACATTTAAGTGTGAAAGGCAATGGAAATTAGGCTCCTGAAAGATTAGGTCAAGTATTCAACAAGACATTAGGCATCATTCATGTGGAATTTGCAGAGTTACCTTGAGGAAAGAAAATCAGAGAAAACTTGCTGTCATACTCCAATTTCTGGCTTGCATCTTCCATGGGAAGGCTCCTGCAACAAGATACAGGAGAGGAGGAAGCTGGTATTCAGTAGTGTCTTGCTCTCAGAAAGAAAGCAGAGCTCTGAATCCCCAGGAAGCTGCTTCAGCTTCCAAATTTCAGATTCACGTTTCATACAGAGGCGCTTAACATGCCAGCACTCAGCACGTTGGCTGCTTTGAATACTAATTTAGGTTCCTGTATTTGGTGTATAGTTGTATCTAGGCATCTAAACCAGCACTGGAAATTCAGTTTTGAGTATCTACATTTTAGATGTTGCAGTGCTAAGCATCACAATGCCCTCTGTTGAATCCCTGACTGAATCATTTTTCAAAACGAGATTTGGGACTACAGAGAAATAAGGGATTAGGTATATAAAGGAGTACTAGAGTATGTAAATCACACATTGGGCAATCTGTGCCTGTCTTTGATATATATAAAATACATTAAGATTGTTTCTGATCAGAATGTTTTCTGTTTTCTGTGTTTTCTATATTTTACAGTTCTTCTATACATGCTTAGATCTTGTCTAAACAGACACCCAGGATCTGCTCCATATAAAGCCCTTTAAATCCTGTCATCATACCTAACAAATACCAGCAAGAGCACGCCTGTTAGATTTTTGCATTGCTTGTTTTACAGTAGCAACACGTCTGAAAATAGTGCCATTACCATGCCTTCCCTTTTCCTCCTCACCTATGACCTGATGCTTAAAGAATTCTTCTAGGAAACACAACATGTATCTTGGCAGCCCAAGAGGATTTTTAATGTGACTCCCTTACTTGCTGTAGGGAGTATTTAGCTACTAGGCTTGTTGTTTTCAAATATATATGAACCCCCCCCCCGCTATTATTATTCCCAGGTGAAAAATAAGCATAATTACATGTTTCTCCTTTTCAAAGTATTTTGAAGGGTCTGTAACATTTTAAATGAGAACTTATTGTTACTGCTGTTACACTATGTTATTACAGCTGTTTTTATTAAGACCTTTAAATGTATATAGTTTTATTCATATGCCTTATTTTGGTCTAAAGACTTTTTTGTAGTTTCCAACTACATAACTACATAGAATGAAGTATCATTATTATAAATTATTTTATGGTGTTTAGTGTTGTCTTTGCTAATGAAAACTATCATTATTTTTTTAAGCTCAGATGAGTTACTTCGGGACACCTACCATTCCCGCCTATCACTTGGGAAAAAAACCAGCCACCACCAAACGTGGTAAGTACTGTAAGGTACTTACCATGCATTTGTATTTTGTGTTCCCAGCTAAGGCAGATTCCAGTGTTTAACTTAACGTTAAAATAAAAAGCTATTTCTTTCATTGTACTTGACACCTCATTTTGCATAAGATAAAAATCAAAACTTCACAATTCCAGTATGTTTTCAGTGAACTACATAGATGATGTGGAACTGCTAGGGGTATCTCAAGATGCTAGAAGCTGAAATCCAGAACAAGGTCTCCTGTGGTCTGCTTGTGGAATAATTTGGGTTTACAGTGGCAATCATGCTTCCTTAAATAGAAAAAGATGATTTATTATGTTAGAAGCCAGGAGAAGAATCTCAACTTTTTTTTTTCTTGCTACAAACAGCTTCACAAATGATCTGAAAGCTCACTATGGAGCTTACAGGAACGCTTTCAAGCACTTTTTAAAAAAAAAGGACAAAAATATTATATTAGATTGAGCTGTTTCTCCTTGACTATTTGGGTTTACAATGGTTTTGGTATGACATTGCAAAATACTGTAATTCAGCAGTTGTGTTATACACTGGTATTACTGCAGAATCTTGCTACATATACTACTACTGCAAACACTAACGAGTGCATGCAGAGCAATTGAGTGAGAAACATCTATTATGTAAAGTGCAGGCAATGTATTTTTGGTAGCTAACCACTGCTTATCTACTTAGCTATAACATGTCTACTCTGCTAAATAAAAGAAGTTCATGCAACAAGATGATGCCTGATTATCCAGGCTGTTTAATTGTCAGGGCACTCTCTGGACCTCTTGTGGACAGCCTTTAATTGATGATATTCTAGAAAGCCATGGGGTAGTTAAGTCCAGGTCTGACTCCCATAGACGATAGGCACAAAACTGTTCAAGGATTGGATCCTGTATTGGCTTTGTGTGGCAAGGTTTTGGTAGCGGGGGGGGTTACAGGGGTGGCTTCTGTAAGAAGTTGCTGGAAGCTTCCCCTGTGTTCGAGAGAGAGCCAATACCAGCCGGCTCTGAGACGGACCCGCCGCCGGCCAAGGCCGAGCCAATCAGCGATAGTGGTAACGCCTCTGGGATAACATTTTTAAGAAGGAAAAAGTTGGGACAGGCAGTATACGGCAGCCGGAGAGAGGAGTGAGAACATGTAAGAGAAACAACCCTGTGGACACCAAGGTCAGTGAAGAAGGAGGGGAGGAGGTGCTCCAGGCGCCGGAGCAGAGATTCCCCTGCAGCCCGTGGTGAAGACCATGGTGAGGCAGGCTGTCCCCCTGCAGCCCCGGGAGGTCCACGGTGGAGCAGATCTCCACCTGTAGCCCGTGGAGGACCCCACGCCGGAGCAGGTGGGTTCCCGAAGGAGGCTGTGACCCTGTGGGAAGCCCGCGCTGGAGCAGGCTCCTGGCAGGACCTGCGGATCTGTGGAGAGAGGAGCCCACGGAGCAGGTTTTCTGGCAGGACTTGTGACCCCGTGGGGGACCCACGCTGGAGCAGTGTGCTCCTGAAGGACTGCAGCCCGTGGAAGGGACCCATGCTGGAGCAGTTTGTGAAGAACTGCAGCCCGTGGGAAGGACCCACGTTGGAGAAGTTCGTGGAGGACTGTCTCCCGTGGGAGAGACCCCACGCTGGAGCAGGGGAAGAGTGTGATGAGTCCTCCCCCTGAGGAAGATGAAGCGGCAGAAAATAACATGTGATGAACTGACCGTAAACCCCATTCCCCGTCCCCCTGTGCCTCTGGGGGGGTTGGTAGAGAATCCGGGAGTGAAGTTGTGCGCGGGAAGAAGGGAGGGGTGGAGGGGAGGTGTTCTGAGACTTGGTTTTATTTCTCATTACCCTACTCTGGTTGATTTGTAATAAAGTGAGTTAATTTTCCCCAAGTTGAGTCTGTTTTGCCCGTGACAGTAAGTGGTGAGTGATCTCTCCTGTCCTTATCTCGACCCACAAGCTCTTTGTTATATTTTCTCTCCCCTGTCCAGCTGAGGAGGGGGAGTGATAGAACGGCTTTGGTGGGCACCTGGCAACCAGCCAGGGTCAACCCATCACAGCTCCCTTCACTCCGTATCTCTCTCCAACTTTAACAGAAAGAGCTTTGTACCTGTGCTACCACTACATATCCTCATGCCACAGAACAAAATATGAAACATGCTGACTCAGTTTCACACTAGGAAGGAAACAGTCAGCTGAGCCTTTCCAGTTTTTAAAGCGATTTGACCTGAAAAAAAGGAAAGTGGGAAAAAAAACAGTCCTGGGAAAATAATTCTGTCTTAAAATCATACAGTTCCTATACTGAGTCCTGAGCACTTCCAGAACCAAATGCTATGCAGTGGGGATGCATCAATCTGCTCTACAGGGAACTGGCCTTAAAAGTGGGGGAATGCTGTTCTATTTATCAATACACGTAGCCTCAGTAATATGGCTATCATGAGCTTTCTTTTCATCTAGTTATCAGTGAAAATTCCTGATAATTATTCTTACCCATGATGTGACAATATTTTTTGTGCTTTCAGCAGACAGAAAAGACCAGAAAACAACTAAAGCAGTCATTTATTTTTTCCTGTAATCATGCCAAATACACTCCAGTATGCTATGGTACATATTATACTATCAGAGTTATAATTCTTTCTTTCCCCAGAGGGTTATTTTGCTTATTTAGCCTTTCTTCTTAGCTATATACAAAGACAGTATTACATTATTAAAAATACAGTGTAACGGAAGCTTTTGTTTAAAAGGATTTCTCTTTTGTTAGCTTTTTAAATGTTACTGTCTGCTGCTCTTGTAAAGAACTTCTCTTGTTGCAAGTGTATTTAATTCTTTTCACTCTGATAGGTTGACTTATCTTTCTGTAATAAAGAAGGTAGCTACATTACTAAATTCAGCCTTTATGCCTGAAGTGGCTGTAGCTTCTTTAGAGATGCATGCACTTGAATATAGAACAAATGTTCATCAATTCAGGTGTCTCCGTGCTTGAACTAAAGACAACTTGAAGACTTACAAAGTGGAAAAGGAAAAGGACTTGCTATATATGGCTTAAAGTTGCTAAGTAGTGCAAGACTTAAATGAAAATAATAAGAAATTGGAAAGAAGTGGAAAAAGTTATGGTTTTAGATAGTCAAAATTTCCTCCAGCATTGGTTCCTCCTGCTTACAACTCTGTAGTTACATCTCAAGTCTTTGAAAATATGCTAAGGGAAGAAAAAGCAGTCTGACATCTGGGAGAAACAAGGGAGAGGAGAGGAGAGGAGAGGAGAACTAGGAAGGAAGGGAGAGAGGGAGAGAGGGAGGGAGGGAAGGAAGGAAGGAAGGAAGGAAGACATGCATGTATGTATTCAGTTTTTTTAAAAATACAGATATGTTCTAAGACAGTAATTTCCTTGAAAGGTAAAGCTTATACCTCCTATGATAAAGTTAATTTACCATTTCAAGCAAAGATGTGGAAGCTGGAAGGTAGAGTACATTTGATGCAGGAATGTCTGATACAGAATGATAGAGAGATAGCCTACAAACTGGAGAAAAATGAACAAAGCGTATGAATATACCTCCTGTGAAGTAAATGACACTATGCAAATAATGAAATGCAAAGGTAATATTATCATCAACAATCCATAACAAATCTGGGGAAAAAACTAATTTTTATCACCATTCAAATAACTGCAATGAGTTTCATCTATAATTATTTTTATATTCTGATAGCAATTAATAACCTGTAAAACATTGTGGTCATTCAGTACTAAACTCTTCAGGTATAACTAAGAAGGTGTAATTTAATATACAGATACACAGTTACCTTAGCAATGAATTCTGTACAGTGTTGGTTAATTCTCCTTCCCCTTGACTCTAAGAACTGGTGAGGTGGCACAAAGCAGCCAGCTCAAGATATGAACTGGCGTGCTCAAAATTCATGTGTTCTCACTCAGCTCACAGAAATGAGTGAACCCATGTCAGTGTGGAGAGTACACAGAGGGAAAGAAATGGACATGTTCTGAAAGTTTGAAAATAAAGAATGCTTAGCTCCTGTGCACTGATTATCAGTGCTGACACAGACCACTAACCCTACAGCAGCTTTGAGCTCTCAGTGCATGATGCGTGGGAAAAATTGAGGTCTGAACACACCAGAGTATAAAACTAGGAAAACTTAACCAGTTCCCTACTGTGCCAACTAGACCACAGAAACAAGTACAAATCCATTTTTTTGTGTACAATTCATACCTTCACAAAAAAAGAGAAAACCAATGCAGCTAGATATAAAAGATTCAATCCTTATTCTTAAAAGCTTATTTATATTTTCCTCTTCTTCCACACCTTATTCTGCCTCTTTTAAATAATGGCAGTGGCAACATTCAAATCCACCTAATCACATAACAGATAGTTATATGGCAATTATATAGCAGTGGATATATATCACTTGCTTTAAAATTCCAGAAATATGCCTTAACTTGCCGTGCATCCCTTACAAGATTCCAAGTCACTTAGATTTAGGTATCCGAGCTCATGCTTTGGATCTCTGGGAATAAATGCACTCTTGCTGAAGCCCCCAATCTTAACAGAACACACTGGATGAACTTAAAATGAAGGTAGGGCTGCTGTCCTGAAAGGCAACATCTCCCGTTCGTGCTGAATACACATTACAATTGGTCTTAGAAACTCAGTTAATAAACTTTGCATTAACTCCTTCTGTCAAACTGCGTGGCTCAGCCTTAGAAATTACTCTTAATATTACCTCCAGAGGCTTTTTATTGCCTTCTTAATTCTCCTTAATCTGCCTGTCCCTAGTTTTTCACTGCTCTTTCATTGCCTGTCTGTTCACAATAGAAACTAAAAATGCAGGGTTATGCACATGCAGAGTCCTTTCTCTGTGGATTGATCCTTCAAGTCTCTGATTACAAGCAGAAGTATGTTCCTTAGTCCTGTTCTACTGTCATGTAAATCCACTGCAGATCACTGAGGAAACTGAGGGCTTGCTGTTCTCACAAATGCCCTTGACACAAAGTCCTACTAGGCCAGTAATATTCTTTCTGCTATCCTTCAGCATCCTTGGTATCAGAGAAGGCATTTAAAGATAAAAATCTGTTTCACGTAACAGGAGACAGAAGCGAAGATGCATTTTATGTAAATGAAGTTAAAAAGTTTTCAAACTTATTTACTTGAAGTGATTAAGAAAGCTGATGGAGTGTAATATGAATGGAGACATTTCTCCTGCCTCTTGACAATTGAATTTTGATTGGCTAGGCTTACTGTAGTGCTGTGCATGTCAACTAGGAATAAAATGATTGTTAGCACTAGAGAATAATCTGCTAATAAGACAGACTTAATGTGCAATAGCCTGTATGGTATGGATGCAAATTTAGAATGTTTTAAAATGTAAAATGGGCTTAAGGGCTTTGCAGTATGTTTGTGTAGACATACTCCTCCATCCATCAGTGGAGCTTAGCATCGGTAAAGGGGTACATTCAGCAGTTGAACATTTTTACCGTTTTCTGTGAATGTTCAGTCACATAGTACTATTAACATTTTATGACACTGCATTCATACAATCTTATTCTGTAACTTGACCTTGGGAATGTTTATATTTTGAAGAATGTATTTGAAAGGTACACAATATGTGGAAACCAAATAAATCCAGGGATTTAAAGTAGTTCCCTTTGGCTATGGCACCCAGAAGCATTTGAAACAACTGTCTTGATTAAAGGTAGTATAAAAGGGGAATTCAGAAATACAGTCTGCTGTTGGACAGCTGTTTCACAAGATGCTACTTTTCACCTTAGCTTAATAAATTTGTAAACCTCCTTTGTGTCCTGGCACTGCCTAAGTACTCTCTTTTTTAAATGCAGAGAAACAGTTTTCTGTCTCTGACACTCTATATTTCCACATAAGCAACCATGACAGTATTTTTCCTTATAAATATCCTAAGAAGGAAATGTCACTGTATTGTTTATTTCTATGTAAAAGAAACACTGGATTCCCACCCACATACAAAATCACTTCCATCCCAGGAATAAGATAGGTTTATGAGGTAGGATTCAGCTGAGATAGGTACTAGGAGACCAACATCTAGGTTCGTTTTACTTGCCCAGTTTGACAGCACTGAAATCAACCATTAATTCACACATAAACTTTAAGGGATTAAAAATGAAAGACTAGAGAAAAATATGGTTTTTCTCCCTCACATACTGCTAAATTTTGCTCATTGAACTCAGATTTATTTTTGTACTGATGAAAGTACTAAAGGTTTTCACTGATTATTACCAGTGTGAATGTCGTGGTTTAACCCCAGCCAGCAATTAAGCACCACACAGCCGCTCATTCACTTCCCCCCGCACCCAGTGGGATGGGGGAGACAACTGGGAAAAAGAAGTAAAACCCATAGGTTGAGATAAGAATGGTTTAATAGAACAGAAAAGAAGAAACTAATAATGATAATGATAACACTAATAAAATGTCAATAGTAATAATAGAAGGATTGGAATATACAAGTGATGCACAATGCAATTGCTCACCACCCGCCAATCAATGCCCAGTTAGTCCCCGAGCGGCGATCCCCCTACCCCCACTCCCCCAGTTTCTATACTAGATATGACGTCACATGGTATGGAATACCCCGTTGGCCAGTTGGGGTCAGCTGCCCTGGCTGTGTCCCCTCCCAACTTCTTGTGCCCCTCCAGCCTTCTTGCTGGCTGGGCATGAGAAGCTGAAGAATCCTTGACTTCAGACTAAACATTACTTAGCAACAACTGAAAACATCAGTGTGTTACCAACATTCTTCTCATACTGAACCCAAAACATAGCACTGTACCAGCTACTAGGAAGACAATTAACTCTATCCCAGCTGAAACCAGGACAGTGAGGGACAAGTGTGATCCACAGTCCTTGTCAGACCTCACAGTCCTCATCTCTATATGTCTATACTGTGGATAGATACAATGCAGACAGTCACGTCACCATGCTACTACTGCACAGGAACAGCCTCATCAGCAAGGTGATGCAGTGATGACTCAACACTTCAGGGGTTTTCTTCTTACATTTTTTTTTACTCAAAACTTTCAGAACTATGGGCACACAAGACATACATAGCTGAGCTCCAGGAGACATAAATGTTGTTGTTAAACACAGAATAAAGTTCTACAAAAAAGAAAAAAAAAAGTGTTTGAAAGCTCAAAATTCAAAAGTACAGTCTCAGGAGGTTATAAAGCCTATCTCCTTAGCAGTTCCAAAACGTTTCTCTCCATTACAGAAAACAGTAGACGCATACAATTTTAATGAGATATGACTATCTTTCCAGGACCATGTCCAGTAGTTAATTTTCTATTGACCCCAGACACTCCCAGCTATTCACCTGGCCTACAGCCTAGACCACAGATACATATTCTGCCACTCTCCACCTCACTCCTTCTTGACATATTTTCTGTTTTGTTTTAAAATATTAAATCTCTCAAAGTGTTTTGCTCTGAAAATCTGCAGATTGACAAATTGCTTCTGACTTTTAATGTCAAATGTACTATAGTTTATAGTCTTTCTTGTATCACTTGTCACCTGTGCTAGAGCAGAAAGTGGCATCAAAAAACTTCACCATTCTTTGTGGAGCCCTCCTACAGAAACAGGCAGGAACAGTTTTTGTTTCCCATATACTCCTGGCTTGATATTCACACTGTCTGTTACAGAACAGCGGCATGACCCTTCCTATTTCTTTGCACCTCTGATCTTTTGGGGGATAGTATGTTGAATGTGCAGATATGTTTCTGCTGACCACAGGTACAACAAAGCCAAAGGCAAGATATCATGCATCTCTGAGGTCAACGGTGCCCATACTGCTTTCTACTTTCTTCTTATGATTTGGGCTAAATACATTGACTACTGCAGGGCAAGGCAGGGCAGGGCAGGGCAAAATCACCCAACCTCAGAAATCTTCATTTGCCTACAAGTAATGGATTTTGTTTGTTTGGGGTTTAGTGGCTTCTTTCTTTCTTACTGTCTTATATCTGTTGGATATCCTAATTTGCAAACATCATGCTTTGCATGTGCTTTGGTTTGGTTTTAACAAAAATAAGGGGAAAAGGCATGTCCCACCTTAACATAGCCAGGTTTTCATAATGAAATATAAGTACTTGGCTTGTGTTCTGTCAGTGATTTGTCTTAAATAATTCGATGAAGTATTTAGGAGACTATTTTCATCTCCAAGCTAGTTTCTTAATTCCCATTGCTACCAATGAGAGCAATATGCATGCATGAAAGGACAAATAAAACTTTTCATATTGTTAAACCTCATTGTTGATATTTTTATGGGTAAAAACATTACAATCCTGTCATTCTGGAGTTTAATACTCCTAGTGCAAGGAAGATGAGTCAGAAACCTAGCTGCCATCACTGAAGGATTAATACTGTATCTTTCAGTTGTATTCATGAATGCACTCCAAGACCTCTTCAAAATGAGACCAAAATAAAACTCACTTAATTTCACTTTAGTCACAAAGATGCATTTATTTTCCTAAAGCAAAGACTTGTCATGCATTCAGATGTTCCATTCCTTCCCCTAGAGAACACATATGTCACCTCCATGCTGTCTCAGCCCACTGAGGGAATAATAATTTTTAATAAGACTGTTATAAAAAGACAGTTTAATTTGCATGTGAAAGATTCTGTTATGAGAGCAATTATAAAGAGCAACCATGATTACAGATGTCAAAGCAAACAACCCTGAAAACAATTAACATTTTATTGTCTGGACAACATCGTCAGAAGATTACCAAATTGCAAAGGTAAACATGGTATGTCAGTTGTTTACTGATGAGATGGAATACAGTCAAAGCTAATGACTACAGTGGTGGAAACTCTATAGAACCAAATGTTCTTTGAAAGAAATAAAACTGACATATTTTGAGAAAAATAAAGTGTACTTGCATTTTTATACATTTCTTTACACACTGAAATTCTTTCTTTGTTCCAGAAAATACCGTTATGTCAGATTGTCCTGGTTTCAGCTGGGATAGAGTTAACTGTCTTCCTAGTAGCTGGTACAGTGCTATGTTTTGGGTTCAGTATGAGAAGAATGTTGATAACACACTGATGTTTTCAGTTGTTGCTAAGTAGTGTTCAGTCTAAAGTCAAGGATTCTTCAGCTTCTCATGCCCAGCCAGCAAGAAGGCTGGAGGGGCACAAGAAGTTGGGAGGGGACACAGCCAGGGCAGCTGACCCAAACTGGCCAACGGGGTATTCCATACCATGGGACGTCACGTCTAGTATAGGAACTGGGGGGAGTGGGGGCGGGGGATCGCCGCTCAGGGACTAGCTGGGCATCAATCGGTGGGTGGTGAGCAATTGCACTGCGCATCATTTGTACATTCCAATCCTTTTATTATTGCTGTTGTCATTTTATTAGTGTTATCATTATCATTATTAGTTTCTTCTTTTCTGTTCTATTAAACTCTTCTTATCTCAACCCACGAGTTTTACTTCTTTTCCTGATTTTCTCCCCCATCCCACTGGGTGGGAGGGGGAGTGAGTGAGCGGCTGCGTGGTGCTTAATTGCTGGCTGGGGTTAAACCACGACACAGATATGGGAGATTATATCCCACTTGTGAAATCAAAAGATGACTATATAGATTTTTTTTCCTGTGTTCAGAACTGGATAGTGTGTTTTCATTTCATTATGTCCTCCTCCAAAAGAGAGGGCACAATGAAATGTTTCTGGCAAAATTTTGCTTTTCCCAGTGGTGGATGAATATGATTTGATGTTTTAGACTATTGACATTTATCATCACAGAGTTAAATGTAGCAACCTCTGTCTAGGAAGGAACATTTGGAAATAAAGTAGGACACCTTAAACTGTGCTTGCCTGTCAAACACATCTAGCAATGCATGTCAACAGAGACTGAGAGTCTGTTGAAAGAATGGTATTTTAATTGAAATTTGTGGAATTACTCACATCTCCATAAAAGGTATAATTAGGACTTACTAAGATAGCATTCATTTGGCAAGTCATTCATTAGATATGCTCATACCTACTGGAAAACATTTAGATGGGCAAGATTTTGACTGGGACACTTTCAAAGACACTGACTTTTTCCCACTAAGGAAATCTAAGCTTATTTCAAAAAACACAGCCTACTAAATGCATATAATCTAGCCTCATTAGAAGTCTTTAGTTTGTATCCTACAAAGTGTTCCTAATATCTTCCAGAACATTTTCTAAAAGAAGTGATACACTGTCTAAATCAAAGTTCTCTGTCACCAGGGTACTTGTACAAATCATAACAGATGGTTTTATGAATTCAGTAGCTGAAATACACAGGTAGTTATCCCTAAGATAGATATGCTAAAGAAATATAGCAACACATAATCTTTTTAGATGAAATTGCCTCAATTCTGTAGAATAGCTGTGCAAATACTATTTGTCAATTAGATGTGCACTTCTCACAGTTCAAAACCCACACTGGATGTTTGGTGACACAAACTCATATTTCTCCCTTGATAAGATTTTTCCAGACATCTACTTTTCCTAGTCATTTTGAAAACTATTGCTGAAAGACAGCATGAGGCACTCTTATTCTACCAGTTCTCATTCCCATGAAGGAGAATCTTCTTCACCTGGAATAAAAGTAATTTCTGCCATATGAAATGACTATTCCTGTGTGTTTTACCTTAACCAACGAGAGTGACCCTTTCCAAAAGCATTTTGAATACTTTCTCACTTTTTCTACTCAGATAAAAACATTTTCCTAGAAATGTTAATACATCCCTTGTGATGTATTAATACTTCCCTTGAAATATCTTGCTTACCAAATGCTAATCAAATGGCAGTCACCTTACATGACATGTATGTCTCAGGGAAGTATGGAAGTTTGCTTGCTTACTTATCAAATGTAGAAAAATATTTGCAGAAAACCATCTTTCAAAAAAAGTTTTCCTTTGTGTACAGTGGGAAATCTTTCCTTATGCAAGGCATTTTAGTATTTTAAAGCCTATAAAGGTGAAGAGATTTTTTTGTGTGTATGTGTGCTATGTATCTTTATCATGTAATGACTAATTAATATAATGCTTGCCATTGCTACATGTTTTCCTGAGCATTAAGATTTTCTTTTTGTTCACCAGATTTGGAAATTAATGTGTTATGGACATTTAATCAGTGTTTTTTGAGTTATTCAAGAATGTCCACAAATTTTTTTATTCTCACAGCAATTAATACACCTATTTATTTAGACTAGTGCCTTAACATATTTTTAACCCTCTTTTGCAACCACATAATTTCATGCATTGTATCTTATTCTAATTCATTAAAAATGATATTTCATTCATACATTTTTAGTGGGAAAAAGATCTCTGTCAGCCTTGAATTTCATCATGTTATTTCTTCTTGTATGTTTGACTTTCTTCAGTGAAGCCTCCTAGCCCGTTGGCTTTTTCTACTTAAAATTAGTAAATGTCTCCTGTATGTTCAAGCTTATAATTTCAGTGGTTTTTACTCAATCACTATTTAATGCTGCTATAAATACTACATTTGGGATAAAAATTTGTTGTTGTCTGTGCTGTGCAAATTCTTCTCACTCTTGCAAATGCTTACATACCCCATTGTAATTCTCATGTCTTTTCAAAACACTGGATATCTTGTTTTATGTAACACTGCATGTTCCCTTTGTTTTGTCTTGCTATTTGTGTGACTCCAACTCTGAACTCAGAAAACACCTTTCTGATTCTCTTTTCCTTTAATAATTTGGAATTTTCATTATTACTACAGGACTGGAGTATCACAGACACTATATATGCTTCAGTCCAGATTTCATGACTTCTTTGCTTGGCAAATTAGATTTTAAGGGGGTAATTCTGGGTCTCTCATATGATGTTGAGTGTTTTGTTCCATTATAATCTGATCTGCTGTTTAAACTCCCAGGTGCAATGAGACTGATTCTTCAGTCTTATGTCTGGGACAGATTCCTTTATGCTTCATTTCTGTATCCTTGTTTAAAAAACATGAATCAATCACCAACATTTCAGTTCTGTAGCACTCAGATTTTAGCAATGCTCTTGTGCTCGAGTTAACTTAAAATTTTGCAGGAAAAAAATCAAATAAAAATCCATAATAAACTACTGCAAAAATAACATTAACTGGTTTGCCTTCTTCGTGGTGCCACTGCTTGAAAATGCAGAATAAAATAGTCTGGACTTCCACCAGCTGTCCTCTCCATATTTAGAAGTTATTAAAAAGTTATTAACTGCTGAAGTTATTGTGACAGAATCATTTTTGAACAGTAATCCCTCAGTGTCAAGGAACATGAGAGGAAGTACTTCATTGTCTGGGATTTAACTGATTCATTAACTGAGATTCAACTAAACTCATGTAACTAGAAGTTCTAAGTGGCTCCTTGTAAAAATGTTTTACACTTTCAGTTCCTCAGCTTCCAACTGGTACTGCTTGCTAATTCTTACAGGTGCAAAGGATACTAATAATCACAGCTGCTCCCCAACTCCAAGAATTTTGAAACAGTCCCACAGTTTTCAGTCCCATCACTGTTTCTATTCAAACATCTGTGGTCAACCTTTTGGGAGTATCATGAATTAGCACAGGTCAGAATTCCCCCACTGTTGTCCTTGTCCTTTGCATCCAGAAGAGTATCATATGTCTCTGTGTTAACAGAGAAAAACAAATGCCAAAGAAAGCTGAATAAGAAATAAAAAGTGAAATGTTTGTGGTCAGAAGAAGCATTTACAGGAAGTGTATCAGTCATTAATTTTAGGCTGGCGGTAGTCAGGATAATGTGAAACTGAAAATGTCATGTGGCTTTTTACTGATCCTGGAAACACCTACCACAGCTCTTCAAAAGAATTTTCTTACTCCTCTAGCAAGAAAAATAGAATGGTCCCTCAAGAGGAATGTCTACCTTTCAAAGCTTTGTATATCTTCTTTCTGTAAGTTTTCAAAAATTAATTTGAATGTGCTAGAAAATTTTCTGGTACACAAAGTAGGTTTTTGGTTTTTTTTTTAACAAGTGTATTATTTGCTAAAGACTATTTATTATCGAGTTTCATGCCTCTGAAGCAGATTGGAAAAAGATTGGAAGCTGAAATTTGAAACCCAGGTTTGGAAGATCAAATGCGTTTGGATTAGATCTGCACAGACTTTTGCTTTCCATAAATTCCATTGGGTATCAACTGGGTTCAGCGAATAATAAATATAGCCATTTACCTACCAGGTTAATGAACAGCTTGCTGTGGGACTCTGGAGTGTTAATGAACATCTGACTAATTTTCTAGTGAATCGTATATATCTGCACATGGTCAGGAAAAGCTAAATACAGGAAACAGCTAAGCAGATGCCCTAGCTATTAGAAGTAGAAAACGATGTCAGTGTAAATTGTTTAGCTGCTTGCTGCTTTGTTTCTACTGCAGTTAGCCTACTCGTATGCCCCTAGCAGAAGTCAGGTCAAGCTTGGACGTTAAGAAATTTCAAGTATGTCCAGGTTTTACAATGCCAAGCAGGCAAGTTACTTTAAGGTGCAATTAACACAGTAAAAGAAAAATACACCAAAGGAAAAAAAAAAAGTTCTAAGACTGAATGAACACTAATCAGCATATTTGATGTTTGAAAAAGTGTCAGATTAACATCATCTCTTAGGTGACTGGGGTTTTTTTACAGTTAAAAACTTTTCTGCTGGCCTTAGCATGCAATTAAGCTGCCATCTAAAGTGCTGTACATAGAGAAATCATAATTTGCGATGAGGATGCTAGTGGCTCTTATTTCTGAAAGCATTCAAGTATGCTTGACTATTATATATGGTATTGTTGAGGTCTCTTCAGGAGTCAAAATTGCTGAGGCAGCCTTCAAAACTCTGTGTATTGAGAGACGTAGCAGCAAAGAAGGAATCTATAAGTGTAGTCTTGTTTTCACAGCTTCCACTACTGAGGGCTCTGCTAGAGCTGACAAGATGCTACTGTGAGGAAGCTTGTAGTGGTCCTGAAGCACAGCTGCTACTGGAGAACATAAGCAGATACTGAGAAGATACATGACATGATGAAAACATTTGGCAAAATGAAAAAAAAAGTTAAAAATGGCAAGACAAACTGAACGGAAAAAAAGCAAAAGTTAGTTGACATTTAAAATATTCCTTTTTTAAGATACCCATGACCAAGGAGAAACAGTTGAGATAAATTACCTAATCATCTGTAAATTGAATCCTAATTTTGGGAAATCTTAGAAATAATACTTTAAAAAAAAAATCTAGAATGATGAAGAAAATGTAAAAAAGCTTATTTCTGTTTACCAGTAAACTAAATTTAATATTGTCTGATTGTAACAAATGGGGGTGTGGGGAAGAGAAAAGAGAACATTCAGTGAATAAAAAAATTAATAGGTATCAGGCCAGATGAGATTTTTATTCCATAAAAAGGCTATAGAGTGGATTTCATCCTGCAGAAGGTCTTCAATGAACACAGTCCTTCGAAGATAAAGACAGGCTGTTTTTGTCACTGACCATGTAATGGGAAAAGTTGATCTGCTATGTCATAATACCGTTATTTCTCCACACTATGTTATATCACATCTCTGAGCCTACATGTCTTATACCAACAAGGTCTGTGATTCTCATTGTTCACAGCTTCTTTACTGGATGTCTTGCTTTTAGGGCACAAAAACCCATAATTTACAACTGCAAGAGGAATAATGGAACACAGGGAGAGCTCCCCTCCATTAAGTGACTGCTCTCTCGAATTCGTTCATTTTTTTCACACTAACTGGAAAGGACAGAAAAAGTGTTTTAAAAAAACTTGCAAATACTGAAAAATTGCACTAGCACTAGCATATTCCAGCATAAATTCCTGAACAAAGACATTGAGTTTTGAGCCAATCTGATACCAAATTCTGTCACTGAGGTTTTACACTCTCAGATGGGACTTCAAGCTGGAAAGCTTTCTTCTTTCAACATCTTTCTCTGGTCTTAGACCTCAGATTAGGCCTACCTTTCCCATGATGTACTACAGTCATGTGACTGTCCTAATCAGCAAATGATCTCAAACTGAGGAAGTTCAGGCTTTCCCCTGGTGCACAGTCAAGCCATAAATCTTGGAAAGAAAAAAGAGTGGCAATTTGAAACATTTCAACTAAATGTCTGCAAGGCCTCACCAGAAGTTGTAGTTTTACAGTGACTCAGAGGAAAACAAAATGTTTTCTTTGTTTCAACAAACCAAAATGTATGTATGTTTTTCTAACACGGAATTGAAGCTGATTTTGTGGAAGCTGCACTTCCATCTAATACTTACTTCAACAGAAACCTCTCTAGATTCCACTCTGGATTATCTAAGGTACTAATCATCACTGCATGACTGACACCAACCTGACTTAGGCATTTAGGGTGCGGTATCCTTCCATCACACATATCACCACATATATGGGAAACATCCCTTTTTTATAGCCCAAAGCAGAGAAGCCAATGGGTAGTCTCTGAGACAGACCATTTTGCCACAGCTATATTCCACAAAGCTGTATCTTATTTTGAAACAATGCAGAGCCTCCTTAGTAGCAAGTAGTACGTAACATGGACAAAAATATTTTGTTCACATTTTCATAATCTTCTAATAGTATAGTACAGCATAATGCAAAAAAAAGAGATCCTTTCATTATCCTGCATACTACAAGACCAGAAGATATTTAATAGTATCATTTAAAACATAAATATTAGGACTGGGGAAAAAAACTGCATCTGCCTTCAGATATGTATATATAAAGGGGCCAGAAAAAAATTACATATTGTTTAAGTCAAATTTTGACTCTTAAACAGAGGTATGGAGAAGAACTTAATTGTTGTATTGCTTTTGACTTGCCCTCTGACATTTCATGAATTTCATAATTTCATTCTTCAGTAATGTATTTTTAATTTAATTGAATGTATTTAATTGAAGACATTTTCTGAAAATAGTGAAGAAAGGAAAAAAAAGGATCCTAATAACCGTAATATGAATAATAACAGCATTAAAAGAAACAGATGTTTCTTGGATGATTCACAAAAAGCAGCATTTTCTTTCTAAAAGGTCTTAAGCATGTTTATAAAATATGGTTGTTAGAATGAATTACTATATTCTAAAGCCAGACAGAATCACCATGATTAATATTTGACTCTGTACATAATGCATCCCAAAGAACTTCCTTGAATAAAGTGTTTTGCAAGGAATTCCACAGAAATAGAGAACAAACGCCCAAAACCTCAGCACATAAATCTCATTATATCTCCTTCAGCATCACTATTCTCCAGGAGGGAGACACTGATGCGCTAAGTCTGGCTTAGACTCTTAGGGCCTAACTCCATGAGCTGTTAGGATATCAAAAGAGCAGAATTTAGGCATTACATGGAAAGGTATGATAGTGAAAATATCAATTATCACTGACAATTCCTGGAGATTCTTGAATTCTGTGAGGAATTTACGTGGTTTGCTTTTTTAGTGTCTAGCCACAACATTGCATTTTCACAGAACTGCATCAGAATTAATGGATCAGCATAGTGCTGGAAATAAGAATGAAGGAAGCCTGCACAGTACCGATCTTATAATTTCATGTGCCTGCAAGCAGATGCAGAACAGCTAGTAAAGGCTAGTGGGAACAGAGAGATCCCACACTTCAGTGGCTCAGGAAATCAAAGTCTAGATTATTTTACTCCTGCATCTGGTCAGAATCCAGAAATGAACCATTAAACCTCCTCATCACTAGCTGTAGGCTAATCACAGTGCGCCTGTCTGCTTCTGTAGAGGAGGGAAGCCTCCGGTGGTGATCAAGCGACAAGACATTATCGAGATGTGATAACACACACTGACAGAATCAGACTCCATATGTAATGTAACATTAGTTGACTTTTTGTTTTAAAAAAATATGTTGAATGTCAACCTGTGGTTTAAGGAATAACTTAGGACTTAAAGCAACGACCAAGGGTATAGACAACAAATCATCAATTTCCTCTCTGTTTTCAGTGATTTAAACCATTTTTCATCTCTTAAAATTCTTCCACTCATTTTCATAAACAGCTTAAGGTGTCCATGTTCTAGTGTGGTGGTGCTTCCAATAATAAGTTATCCTGTTGTTTAGGAAAAAAACTCAAGGTCTATAAGGGAGGATTTTTTGGTTTGTTGTTTTTTTTGTTCCCCCCCCCCCTCCCCAGTCATTCTCTTCTGGAAAGGTAAGGATGTGGGTTCTGGTATTAAGTATGGAATTTATCTTGGGTAGCATTCAGCTCACCATATACAAACATCTGTATCTGAGCTAGCCACATGTATGGGCACTTTTATGTATCAACTAATCTCATCCTAAAGCATATGCTCAAAATAGGTCAGAGGATTAATATCCTAAGCATTTTTCTCCACATACAGTAGAAGTCATTGGGGGTAACTTTCTCAGATACCACCATTTATATTCAGGATATCTATAGTTAAGCAAGATGAATCTGACCCTGGTGACTTCTGTAAAATATGGATACTACTCAGGGAACAGGGAACGTTTTGCTGTGTCTTTTATCTGGTAAATCTTGAGGTCATTTCTACCCAGTGGACCTGCTTTAACAGCAGTACTAGAAATTGATCCTGAAACATTCCTCAAATGAGCAGACTACCATTTCCTGACAGGAGGGGTAGCAATAGGTGCTGAATTTTGATTTTCCATGCAGGATAATACCTTAACTCCCTAAAAAGAGTATTTGACAACATTTTAAAGAGTAAATTTCATGCATTTCTTAAGGAGAAAGCCAGAGGCACTTGTGGTTGGAGAGCATCAAGTCTGTGCAGCCAATGTCTTGGTCTAGGTCTAAGGAGCCATCTCTGTATCAAGTTAACTTGGGTTCTAAGGCAGCTCATGTCTTTTCGTGTGTTGTGCAAAAAGCCTGGACAGCTAATACCCCTATTTCATGACCCATATTTAAAATTACATTTTGATACCTGAGAATGGGTTAATCTTTAAAATATTCAATGTCAATCATGTCAATAGCGTATTTCTCAAAAGGCACATCATGGAGCATGCTGACAGTGTCACACAAGCATGCAAGTATAATCCTTCAACACTAAAAGCAGTATCATTCAGATTTTAGTTCTCATCAAAAATAGACATTCAGTCAGTTTGAAAAGATTTTTTATGAACCTGCGTTAGTTAGCATTAATAAAAACTTTATAAATGACATCAAACATCATCAGCTGTGTCATCATGCTTGGGACCAGTATCAGGATGAATGGCCTGTAATTGTCCAGGTCCTCTCACTTGTGTTTTATATAGAATTAACTTGGTCCTTGGCAAAGTGCTTTAAAACTTTAGCTGAAACCTATTCATATCTGATAATTTTCAAAAGTCTAATTTTACTAGTTGATATTTTATATCCTTCTGGCTGATGTGAGGATGGAGCATACGTTGACACCATAACAAATGTATTTTCAAAGGGTTTTCTCCAAATGCAGATAGAAATAACAGAACACTTCTCTCCATGTTAGATTATTGCTGTTAGCAGTTCAACAGGTTCACATTTCTTTAAAGAGAAGACAAGTGAATTTGTTAGAATAAGTACACACTTTGTACAGGTGGAATTTTCCAAAAATCCAATAGATGAAGAGCCAAAAGGAAGAGGAAACAGCAGCTAATCTATAGCACTGTATTTAAAACCAAAAATAACTGTCTAAATTACCCCAATTTAATTTTAAAGAGGAAAAAGGGCTCTTTTCCTTTATTGTCCTTAGTAATGTAATGAATCCTTGAAGGTAAAAAAAAAAAAAAAAAAAGCCTTCTCTATTTGAGAGTAAACAGCTCCCTCTTCTGGGACTTTCTGTGAAATGCATGGCAATTAAGATTCTGGACACACTGCGCGAAGCCCTGTTTAGTTCTCTGTGCACATATCATATAGGAAAGCTGACCATTAATTCTTTTAAATCTAGTGTGTCATCAGCTTGGGGAAGTATAAAATCATATTTTTTTTTTTTTACTTATTCTCCTTGATATTTTTTATCTCCCAAGGACCTAATTTTCTTTGTTACAGAGCTAATCACAAACTGCAAAAGCAAGGCAAAAGGAACATATGTTTTTTGGATTCTTCAGTTATTAGTGACACATTATTAGCATACTGCAAAATCCTATCCCGTTCATCTTTTAAATTATTAAACACTCTAAGACCAAATGAAAAGGCACTCTCTCCTTATTAGACAGCTGCATGTACTGTGTTAAATGGTTGGCCAATTTTTATGAATTATTAATAAACACAGTAATTTAGCTGAAAGAAAGTTCATTAATGTCTAAAGGATTAGTAATTACAGTCTGGCAACCAGTCTCCCCCTCTCTGTGGAGGAAATATTCTCAAATTGTACCTACTGACAGCAGGTACATTTTTCAAATCTTAGGTGCGTATTTCTAGTACAGTGCTCATCAAATATAAACTGGTTCTTAAACTTATCAGCAACTGCCACAGACAATAATACTATGCTGTTATAGATGTTGCTGCCAAGCAAATCATCACAGGTGTAACTACCACATTATGGGAAACCACTTGTGACTATGTTAATAGGAAGTGCTGCTAAAATGACAAGGGGCACAGACTTTATCTAGACTGTTAGTACTGACAATCGTAATTTATGGGAGTAATATCTTCTAGCAGTGAAGCTTCCAAGATTTATGAAAAAAGTCATTGTGAACAGTTCTCAAGTATATCTTGTAGTCATTTTTGTATGAAACACTGTAGAATCTGTTGTGAATACAAGAAATGCAATTATATCTAACTCTAAATATTCCTACTTAGGTGTATGTACACTAACATGTATATTTATGTACACAGACATCCCAAACAGTCTGTGCAAAAGTATTTTTGTGTATGTAGAGATATATGAAAATTATGAGTATCATGGAAAAAGTTTTATTTGGGAAGTTGATGTATGTGAATATATAGAGAGTACACACATAGACTATTTACTAAACTTATATGCATACTGGATTAATCTTTAAAAGAAAATAATTTACGGTTTATATAACATGAAAGTGCTTATGTTGTTTTACTTCATTCTTTTAATAAAAGTAATGAATTTGGTAGGAAAACCAAACATAAATTATATTTAAAGATATTGTAAATCTCTTTTTCTCATTAACTTAGAAGGAATATAATGATGAATACAGTAAAAGCTTGTAATTTTTGCAAATAATTCTGCTCATAATTATATATTATTATTTACAAAAATAAGGGACAATGCTCACTAAAAATCGGGGGGGGGGGGGGGTGTCTTTTTTTATAAATTATGACCTCAAACCAAGAGAAAGGCCAGTATTGCCAAAGCCAGTAACCAAGTTGTCATGATTTGTCAGTGCACGTTGATTAGACCACCTAAACCACACTGAAAGAAAAGTTACTTCATTGAAAGAATTTCAGAGCAATCTTTTTAATCACTGAAGTAATATTTTTAGCTCTTCTAACTATCACTGTCTTCTCTGGAGTATTTCAGCATGGATTTAAAAAGCCTAAATTTTGAAATCTCCTTTGAAATTTTTCTCTGTCACTTTTGAATTAACAGTGTTCTTCATCCTCCTCTGACCAAAGAGTGTATTTAAAATCAGCCTCTGAATTTTGGAATTAATTTTGTACCTCATGAACCCTGTAAAAATTCAAAGTAGTCGTCCCCTTTGTGATATAAATAATTGTATACATATACACATACATAATACATATTTATAGCACATTTGTGAAGATTACTGCAACCACACATGCACTGTCTTTCTTATACTGAACCTATAGCCAGTCAGTTCATAGACTACAAATACATGTACACAATTTAAGGGAGAGAATTAAAAGAAGAGAAATAGCTTCAGAATCTATGCTAACAATAAAAAGGATTCAACTATTTTGTACGGTAAGTGTTCAAATGACCAAAGTACTTACTTTTTTTTTTTTGCTTTTATGGACTAATCACAGAATCACAGAATGGTTGAGGTTCAAAGGAACATCTGGAGGTCACCTGGTCCAACCCCTCTGCTCAAGCAGACTGCCCAGGACAGTGTCCAGATGGATTTTGAATATCTTCTAGGATGGAGATTCCACAACTTCTGTGGGCAATCTGTGCCAGTACTCATTCACCCTCACAGTAAAAAAGTGTTTCCTGCTGTTTAGAGGGAACCTCCTGTGTTTCAGTTTGTGCCCATTGCCTCTGGTCCTGTCACTGGGCACCACTGAGCAGAGCCTGGCTCCTTCCTTTTTGCACCCTCCCCTCAGGTATTTATATACATTGATGAGGTCCCCCCCAAGCCTTCTCTTTTCCAGGCTGAACATCTCTCTCACAGGACAGATGCCCCAGTCCCTTAATCACTTTTGTGGCCTTCTGCTGGACTCTCTCCAGAATGTCCATATCTGTCTTGTACTGAGGAGCCCAGAACTAGCCACAAGACTCCTCCAAATGTGGCCTCACCAGTGCTGAGTAGAGGGGAAGGATCACCTCCCTTGACCTGCTGGCAACACTCCTCCTAATGCAGCCCAGGACACCGTTAACCTTTTTTGCTGCAAGGGCACATTTCTGGCTCGTGTTCAACTTGGTGTCTACCAGGACCCCCAGGTTCTTTTCTGCAAAGCTGCTTATGCTGGGGCCAATCAGCTAGAATATTAGTGCCGGGGGTTGTTCATCCCCAGGTACAATGTTTTGCAATTCTCCTTTTTGAACTTCATGAGGTTGCTGTCAGACCATTTTTCCAGCCTCTTGAGGTCTCAGTATGGCTGGACAAGCCTCTGGTGTATCAGCCACTCCTTCCAGTTTTGTGTCATCTGCAGACTTGCTGAGGGCACACTCTGCCCCATCATCCAGGTCATTAATACAGACATTAAACAGGATCGGACCTACTATTGATCGCTGGTGTACACCACTAGTTACTGGCCTCGAGCTAGACTTTGTGCCACTGATCACCACCCACTGGACCCATTCCTTCTGTCAGTTTTCCACCCACCTCACGGTCTGCTCATTCATCCTATACTTCATCAGCTTGGCAGTAGCATTGGCAGTACGTTATTGGCAGTAGCATTTGTACTGACAGCAGCAATAATAACAGTAATCCTAATAATAATGTTATTTCTTAACTTAAACTGCTAACATTCAACTTTAGGTTTTTAAAACATATTGTATTCAAGGGAAATCATAATATTAGTTCTTGGTGCATCCTGGATTTTGTGGAAGGACTAGATTTACATGAGAAGAAATACAAACGTGGTCACTTCAGAAAGTCAATGCGTTGTCAGCCGTAGTTTTACTTAGATACCTGGGATTCACTGTAGACTAATAACAGGAAAAGAAAATCAGGCATGAAGAACCTCCAAGCCACTAGTCAACTTCATGTGTGCCCATCAAGAACTGCTTGGAAACACAGGAGCAACTGAGTTGGGTGAAACTTCCTTGTCCCCAACAACTGAAGTCATAATCTCTTTGCTTTATAAGTAAACAGGAACAAACCTTACGCATCTGAAGAGCCAAGGATTGTTGTTGGCCTAAGTGAAATCTTCAATATATAACCAAATACTGTTATTATTAATGTTGTTATTATTAAACAGGTATTATTAAAATAGTAAGTTACTTAGGCTCCAATTAACACAGATAACCTCCCTATTAATACTCTGAAAAGTGATCTGCAAAGAAAAGTGACCATCACCAACCCCTTCTCTCTGGTGTTATGCATCCTTGCCCATGTCCCTTTGGCCCCTAGGCCAATGGTGCCAGTTCCCCTCAGACTAGGGCGGTGGGTGTTGCTGGGAGGCTCAGCACCCGGTGGTCCCCATCAGGAAAAGCAGGGTGCCCATGGTGGTTGTGGCACCCTTGGCCCAGGGACCCAGCTGGGACACTGTGGATGTGTTTCTAGCCCTACCACCCCTCCTGAAATGAGGATGGTCTCATCGCTGCTGCCCCATCACTTCCTCGGCAGAAATTGCAACACCACTGCAGGGAGCTCCAAAAAAAGAGCTCCTGGTTTGGGCCTGTGTCAAAACCTGAAGCCCTCTGCTTCCTCAGGACTTAGCAGGAAAAAGAGTTTCCCTTAGCTTTACTTGAAGCAGCATCGCCCCCCATGTTAGTGTAGTTTATCCTAATATGAGAAAGGAAAGAATACATTTTATGCAGTGTGATTTATAACAATGCAATAAGTGCAAGACTTCATTTTTTCCAAAGTGGGTCAATGTTTTATAACTAAAAAAGTAAAATTAGAATGTTACTTAAATTTACAATAAACAAGCAAACAAAAACCAGGAAAAACTAGCAATGACTCTTCCCAAGGAGTTTAAATTGCTCTCATCATGGATCAAAGCACTATTTTGTGGTTTGATTGTGTTTACACTCCCTGATGTGAGTTTTATTCTAGTTTAACAGGTAATATTTAAGCAGTCTCTGTGCGGCCCCTAGTGGAGAGACTTCTATACAAAGCATTATTTGAGTGCAAAAACTAACAATTAGCATTAATACTACCTGGGTTGAGCTGATATGCTTTCTTTATTTTTTCCCTTGTAAATATTAAAAGTCAGATTTATATACATAGTAAAGTTTGCTGTACTGGAAGTAAAGAAAATTGCCATATCTGTGTTGAAAGAGATCTGTACCTCATACATCAATCAAATTCTGCTTATAAAAGTCTGGTGGAAGTCCATTGAAACCTGTAGAATTAGAAGAGACAATAAGCTGCATAACAGAGCACAAACTGCAGGTACTGATTTTTCAACCATTAATTTCATTTGCAAAAAACGGAAACTTTTAGGAGGTTTTTTTCAGGCTGATGGAAAGAACTGGTCCGACATTAGCACAGCTGTGAGAGTAAAAGTCCTGCACAATGAGACATTTTAGCATCACAAAGAAATAAAATCCTGAACTGTATTTGATGTATTAATTCTTAGGGTTTTTTTCAAAAGAATTAAGCCTCGGATACTTAAAAGTATTTTTGTAGTACCGCCTAGGTCCACAAAGAGAGAAAGATGAGGCAGATATTTTAGATTTAAGTTCAAAATGTATCTTCTTAAAATCACTGTTCAGCTTTATAAGTTCAGAGTTCTTTAATTCCTCAGTTTATTAAAAACAAATTCCCTTGTTGCCTACATTAATACTAGAAAAAGCCAGACAGCTATAGTGAAAAATTGTCAAAGTTTGTATTCTTTTTTCTTCCTTGCTCTTGACAAAACCTGTGGATATTTTCATTTTTTAGCTTAAGCATCTCATTCCCCCTCGCCCACTCTCTTTTCCACAGGAAAAAAATGAAAGCACCTTGCAGTACCTCCCTGTTCATCAGTACTTGAAGCATTTTTCTGAATCCTGGGAAAACAGAATCAACTCACTATTCTTGTTCCATGTAGAACGAGGCTTGAACCCAGATGTTCCCCTTCCCCCCAAATACTCAGTACAGTGTCTGCACTGGGAATGTAAATGGAGCCAGGAAAAAATACCACGAGCTGATACATGACTGTAAGCGTGCTTCCTGGAACCGTTTGGCCAGTGCCAGCTACAGCTTGTTAACAGTGTTGAAACATGGGTCCCAGGATGCTACATGCCAGGAAATATTCTTAAAAGAACTATAAATGAGGCTACCCTAATTTTTGAGAGAAAAAATGTTTTTAGGCAGGAAGATACCAGCAGTACTGTACTGTTTTACCTCACAGCCAGGCCTCCGTTTTTATAGGGACAGAAATGTAGTTTATGATATTGTAAAGGTGGTTTTTTAGGTCTCCCTTGTAGATGTTATTCCTCTTTGGAATCTGGATGTGAATTATCCATCATGCCATGGAATCTTTCTTATTATTTCCAAGACATACTGAATATTTAATTGTAACAGGGACATAGCTTCAAGTGCATTAATTCAGAATATCCTATATTCTAGAGAAATACCTGTCATAACTCACTTAATGGGTTGGGTGTAGGTATAAATTCAAATATTTGATTCAACTCTAGTTGATTGTTGCCTTGATCAGTGTCTGCTACATTCCAGATGTCCAGTTTGATTAGTCAAGCAGGTTGAAGAGCACTTTATTCAGTCCAAGAGTAGGCTTTGCTCTATTTTTGAGTGGCTAGACTTAGGTTTAGCATTTTGTACTGGCTGATTGCTACAGTTCCCCACGACAGCATGAGTTTATTCTTCTTAGGCAGTAAATGTTTGATTCAACTGGCTTACCATAACTTTCTGAAGTTAAAAAACTTAGAGATCGATCTCATGTTGGTACTGGTATGGTTTTCAAATACTGGCAATGGACTGATAGCATCAAGGAAGGAAGGAGTTTTTCATTGATACAGCCAGCCTCCAGGAAAATAAAGGAGTCTTAAAAATCTCTTTTCACAGGCCTAGAAATAGGTCAGGTTAACAAAGCATTAAAAAAGACTGATGAAAATGTATGCAATTTAATATTACTTCTTCATTATATTCTTCTTTGATAGTTTAAAAGTAACAACCTTTTTCCATTCTTTCTGATCTGAGTAGACACAGATAAATAGAAATAAAACCACAGTGGTTCTTGAATTTATGAAACTGAAACATCTTTTATCCATCAGAAATTGGAGATAGGTATTTGTTGGTAAGCAAGCATGTACTTTAAGACTCTCTGCTTTGTTACAGATTTATTTTTTTTTTCCCTGAGGTGATATGAAAGGACAAATAATATAACATAAACAAGCTTAATAAAGTGGCTCAGCCCTGAGTGCTCTATAATAGCAGCTAAATGTAACATTACTCAGTTCAAGAAATCCCTGGGGCTTTTAAGACCAATATGTTTCCAATTGGCATGATACAAAGTATGTTTTTTTCTATTAATTGTTTCAAAAAAATCCTGCTTTGCCCTTATCTGCATACCTGAGGTATGAGTCTTTTTAGAATGTTAGATAGCTGCATTTTTTCAGCCTTACCTGTTTATCTTTGAACTAGTATGTGCATTATGATAAATGAAGTCTATAAGTACCTAGATTTCTTAATTAGTTTTTTTTTCCTCTCTCCTAAATTCTGTGCAATAAATGTGTAAGATACTAGTGAATGGGGTTTCAATGTACTGAAACACGACTCTTTTTACTTCCATGCACATTTATGTGTAGGACAAAGAAAGGACTTTGGAGCAGTTATGGCTGTCATTGTAGTAGAGTCTAACCTTTTCTAACACAGTAAGTACCATTATTTGTAGGACAAAACCTGATTTTTCTTAGTACAAGGTTGACATTGAAAGTTTTATAAGGAAAATAAAACAAAAGAAAATCAATAACAGAATGGCTTTATTTGAGAGGCATAGGGGAAAAATGATGCATTTTCTTTCAGAAGTATAAAAACTGAGGGATGTTCTGTGCCACTGTAAATTGCATTCTGGCCAGCTATATGCACCTAGACAGTTTCCTTCTTCTTCTTTCTGATAGCTTAAGTTTAAAAATTTTGAGTGTGTGTGCACGTGCGTATTTTTACATATGACTTACATATACACTCCAAATACATTCTCTTCATTCCCTCATTTTGGTTCTTTAATACTGTTATTGGAAACTATTCCAATGCCTTCATGTGTAATATGCTTTCAGTGTAAGTCTGCATCACCTTTTGGAAGCAGAATCTACCTGTGCTCCAAGCTAAAAGGAAGCCATGTATCTGCATTAGCATGATACTAAGCTTGAACCATGGATCAGAAAGATTTATCAGTTTGGACGTAATGCTGCACTATTACTAAAAGCTTAGTCAGCTTCAGCATAGGCAGAGCTCACTTGCAACTTTCTGCAAAAGATTATGTAGACATACCCCTTCATTTTTATACTGCTGCTAAATTACACATAGTTATATTGCAGTTTTTGTACTTTTGGATCATATATCCATAGTTATCATTTATTCATGTAACCAAAATCTCAGTTGACCATCTGAGTGATGTTGAAGTTGCATTTAAATTACCATGAACTGTTATTTCTAGGTTTTCTTTTCAGAGAAACTGGGTAATGTGAAATGAAGGAAACTGGTGTGCACCTTGTTTCACCCTGAGATGGAGCTGTGATGCAGACTGGGATAAGCACTATGCTTAGAAACTCAGAAACACTCAGAGGTTTATTAACATAAACATAGACATAGTGACTCTGTTTAATGATCAGATTATGAGGGGGTTTTAGTATCTTGATACATTGATGAAATTATGATAATACTTAAATTATTCTGATATTATACGATATGATTCATGTTTTTACTTTCAAATCCTATGGCAGATGAATTAACTTTTTAAAATAACCCCCTTCTTCTTTGAAGGTTATGATAGGTCTATATCCTTACATCTGCAAATGGGGTGAATTAACAAATATTTCTGTAATGATACTCTTTATTGTCTCTAAATGTAATTATATGAAAACTGAAGAAGATTTGTTTCATTTCAGAATGCCCATATGAACATATAACTATATATTTTTAGATGTATTAAAATTAATAAATCATGGAATTTCTTCTAGTCCATGTAGGTCCTTTCTGAGAGGGTGAGAAATGTGGACTTTCTGTTGTAGAGCAATGCAAGAAGACTGTAACTTTAGTTCTAGCTGTTTTACAAGAAAAATGAGTACTGCTAGCACCAGCAATCCTGATAACAGTAATACAAACAGAACTATTCCCAGCTGCTGCCATACACCAATTTTAAAACTTCAGTATGTCTCTTTCTTGGATGCAGTTCCTATAGGTCTCTACCTTTTGTTTTACAACCTGCATAATTCATGGGCAACAAGTCCAGGTCCTCAGGAGACCACTACGTTTAGAATGCTAAGGGAGTAAGAATTTTCTTCAACACTATTGTTGTAAGAAAATACAAAGTGTTACAATATATTGAATTTATTCCTATTGTGTGTATTTCCTTGTAGCTATTCAATTCTCTTCATCTCTTCCTTTGCTTACGATACAAATAGATATAAATGCTGTGTGTTCATTTCCTCCTCAGGAGATTTATTTTAAAAATAGGTAAGAAAATAAAATGCAGATAATGATATATTTAGAGGAATGCATTTTTGACTGTTGAAAGCATAAGTAAAAGCATCATTTGAAACAACAAAAAACTGAAAGTTTAGACATTGTTCTGACCAGTAGGGTATATTTTCCATTTAAAAAACAAGAGTGACTATGAACTTACATGTATGAATTCACAGAAATGTGTAAGAGAACGTATACTTTGTGCATATTTTGAATCTCTTCTTTGCTACATCAGGTCAGACTAATGAATTAAAACAGAGAGCAGTGTATATCTCAGTTCAGAATACTGCTACAAAGCAATAGCATAGCTGGTGCAATGAGATCAGAGGGCTGGAAAATGGGGTATTTTTTTTAATATCTACAGGTTATTTTTTGTTCTTTTCTGGGAGCCATCAAAGATTTTCAAACTTTTCACTTCCCCAGTACTATTACATTATTGAAAAAATCAGGTCCAAAAGGAGAAAGTGGCTTTAAACTTTAGTAGGTACAGCTTTTGTAGAGGTTATGGAAAACATAGTATGGCATTTTTTTGTAACTTAAAAGATCAGGGGCCCCAAGTCCTCAGTGAGTGCTCTAAACAAAGACATCTGTGGAATCTCATAGATGCTAGTTTCTCTTCAGGTCTGTGGAGAAATTAGATTGATGGTATAGCTTCCCGAATAGAGATTTTCATGGAAATCTTGTACCACATTCAAAATAATTCTCTAAAGGACACAGCTTCTGGGACAAAAGTTATTACCTCTGACTTTTACTAGAAATGTAATGTTCAGACTGAGAAACTTTCCATTTGAAAATTTCAGAGGAATGTATATTTATTCAAAAAGGTTGAGTCTGAACAAACTGGCATTTTCTAATGGAATACCCACTTGTGGAAAAATATTTGATAAATTCTATTTTAAGTGAAATATGCACAATGAATTATTTGTGAATTATCTATGGACATTCTTCTGTTAATCAGCTATGATTTAATCTTTCTGGTGTTTATACACACCCCTCCATGCACTCATATATATTTTGAAGATTCTTTTAGAGCTAAGGTTTAATAGCATGTATTGGTTGAATGCTATGTTTCAAATAACATGAGTTCACAGGATGAAACAACAGGTCAAGTGTAATTTCTGAAATTCAGTGTGAGCCAATTAAACAAAAAGGTAAGGGAAAAGTTTGATTGTCAAATCAAAGGCTTCATAATTAACAAGTCAGATAAGTGGTCATTTAGATCAGTTTTTTAATACCAGTTCTTTGCTAACAGAGTGATCAGACATTTATAGGACCTTTTACTGTACTGTAGTTCCATATAAAGATTGTATTAAGAGAAAGTTAAATATACATGGTTCAGTGTCATGAAATAAACAGGCTAAGTTACATGTGCATGAACTGTGCTCTTGTCTGCGAGTACACTATCAAATGTCATTTCTCAACAGGAATAAAAGAGAATGCCACGTTTGTTCAAGTTACAAGGTAAATCACTTTCAGAAATGATGCTACCTTTCAGAAGAAGCAAAAACCAAAAGCAAATATGCCAAAGTTACACTTGCTAGGCATGTTTTCAGTCAGTCAAAACTATTGCTCCTATTCAAAGATACCTTTTCTAAATAAGGTTAATACCATGAGTTACTTTGGCAATAAATGTTTTGAGGTACAACAAGTTGGTTTTTTCCTGGTTTGCTTTTTTCAAGTATAGTAATGGAAGATGTATTTCCAAATACCTCAAAGCTTCTCCAGTGTTTAAAATAGCCATAAAATAACCAAACATGAAATACGTATTCGTTAATTGCTTCTTTGAAAATGTAGTGCATGCTTCTCATGAATGACTATAAATAAACTAAACCTTCAGAAGCATGTGACAGCGATATTGACCTTCTGTCCCATGAAATCAAGTTGAACAATTTACTTGTACAGCCTTTACGGAGCTTAGTCTGCATTCTGTCTCCAACCTTACCTAGTGTTTAATGACATAGCTGGAACAGGGGCTGTAATTATCCTTGAATAATATCAGCAAAGAACTTCAGAAAATGTTCAGGAAATCATGAGATGTGTATGTCCTTGTAGGTTGACAGAATATTGGTTATAAGAGATTGTTTCCAGTTCTCTAAGGCATTACGACTTCAAAATATCCCCTGATGTTACCTTACAAGTAGGTCTGGGTAAACTAATATATGTAGAAAATTAGTTAAATTGCTAGATTTATCACTTAGTAGCAGTAGTAGTTAGCTGCATATTTTGAGAAATGCATTTCTGAATGATGAAAATATGAGTAACAGCATCATCATTGGGAACAACAAAAACCTGAAAGTGTAGGCACTGTCCTCACCAATGGGATACATTTTCCATTTAAAAATGAGTGACTACAAACTTGTATGTCCTTTATTTTCAATTTATGGAAATATGTAAGAGAATGAAAAACAGTCTAGTGCATATTGTGAATCTTTTTGTTGTATGAGGTCAGACTCATAAAATAGCAATGGATATTGACAGATCTAGAGAACTAAAGGCAGCACAAATACATTTAAATGCATTAAATGTGATCCTGTTTTGCATAAATTAGATAAGGTTAGATTGGGTCATTGCTTTAAAATTCTAGGTTATACCTAAGTTCTTGAAGAAATATTCTAAAACTCAGAAATAAAACCAGGTTGTTTTGTTTGGTTGGTTTTTGTTCTTTGCAAGGAACTATCAGTAGAAGCCTTCTTATGAAAACAATGATGCAGATAATTTTGGACCAGCTCAATTCATATAACTTTTTTCTTTCTCAGTCAGTATTGTTCAGTTCTATAGCATTGACTGTTAGATACAATTGCTTTGGAATGCTGATGCCTTAATATCTATGGTCATTAAAATTTCTGTGATAAAGCTCATAAACTTTGATATTTTGATTAGAAACCACCTTTAGCAGTTGTATTTAAGAAAGTTAGTATCTCCTATGATTTTAACAATTTAGTATATTGTGCACACCAAGTTTTTTTCCCCACAAAGGGAGTCACAAGAATTAACTTCTACAACAAAAGAAAATAATTGTCCTGTCCAATTCATGATTCTCCAAAGATATTATTACAGAAATATGGAATTGTGCAATTTCCTATTATTTTCTGTCTGAAAATTTTACTCAGATTCTCAACCACTGTGGGCAGTTTTGGGCTCTAGAATATAAGAAAGATATAAAAATATGAGAATGTGTCGAAAGGAGGGCAGCAAAGATGGTGAAAGGACTAGAAGGCGTGTCTTACAAGGAGCAGCTGAGGATAGTAGGTTTGTTCAGCTTAGAGAAAAGGAGATTAAGGGCTGACATCATTGCTGTCTACAACTTCCTTATGACAGGGAGCAGAGAGGGAGGTGCTGATCTCTTCCTTCTGGTGTCTGGTGATAGGATGCAAGGGAATGACTTAAAGCCATGTCAGAGAAAATTCAGATAGGATATTAGGAAAAAATTCTTCACTGAGAGGGTGGTCAAGCACTGGAACAAGCTCCCTGGGGAAGTGATCATTGTCCCAAGCCTGCTGGTGTTCAAGAAGCACTTGACCAACACTCTTAGATATATGGTTTAACTTTTAGGTTGCCCTCTGTGGAGTCAGGAGTTGGATTCAATGACTCTTGTAGGTCCCTTCCAACTTGGGATATTCTATGATTCTAAGAGAGAATCATTAACTTACAGATCTTGTATTAAAACCATTAAAAGAAAAAGAAAAAGAAAAAGAAAAACAAAAACCCTTTACTTCTTGAGTTAGCTTTTTTTCTTCATTGTTTTGTCAAGACAGATTTTTAGTTGTGTGCCAAATGCATTTTAAAACATCTTAAGTTACATGCATGGTGCTCAAATATATGCAGCCATATGATATGTGTGTTACCAACATGTATACTCTAAGCCATTTTGTTCATATTTTCCAAAAATACAGCCACAGAAATCTTCTTAGAAAAGAAAATGATACCAGGATTGGGGATTTTTCTTTTCATGTTCACAATTTCCTTATTAGCTTACTGAGTCCTGAACAGCTCACATATGCTAAATAATAGACTTCTTTCTATATATGCCAGGGAAAACTGCCTACAATATTTTATTTACATACTGCAATACATTACGAAGAATCACTCCTGTGAGTTGTCCACTGCAGTTATTCCACCTGTGAGTAGCTTACATAGTGTTTTGTGAATATTTAAAATGTAATGTTTCTTCTAAACATAAAATTACATTATTCTGTTTAATGTAATCATAATGACAAGGGCTGGAGTGTGCTATTAAGGTATAGCTCAAACAGTTACGTAGTCTCTGGGGAGTACTGGAAACCATTCCTTTTTCAAGAGGATAGTTATTCATGGGATCATGACATTGCTCAGCATGGCAGAAGAGAGAGGGTAGATTTCAGAGATTCAGTTTGTGTATATTATTAGATAGCTTCACTGGCCACTGGGCACAGTGATGTGTGCCTGCTACAACTGACTCAATTCCTGACTGAATATTTCTTTTGCTCACAGAATGGCGGTATGTCAAAACACTTACAGGAAATGCTTCTGTCTAAGTTCTTAGAGAAACTGAGAGAGCCTCCAGAATACTCTAGCTGTTAAGATTTCACTTTCAACAGACATATAACATATCTCAATATCTGGACCTAAAGTCAATCTCCTAAGAAATGTATATCATTTGGTTACAAGAACTGGCTTTGTGGTTGCATAATTACTCTAGAAGAGATTAAAATAAGATTTGTTTTTTGTCTGCCCCATTCTCTCTTTGTACAAATATGCAAAGGTTCACTGGGCAAAATGGAACTGATCCAACAGGAAAAAATGAATCTACAGTTCAGAGGTGTATAAGTTCAGAGAGAAACTCTAGATTCAAGTTTCACATATTTTTTTTCCCAGCTGGAACGATTCCTCTTTATGTCAGTCATATTCAAGGGACCATAGAAAAGAACCTGAGTTCTGTTGTCTGACAGCAAAGGCCCTTCTCTGAGAGATGTTGGTGTCACAGTTTAAGCCAAATGACAGTGGGGAGACTAAATGTACTCGGATACCAAAACATTTTCATCACAGACATATGCAATTTTATGAATCACGATTTCACTGTTCTGTGGGAGAGATGACGCAGTGCAGAAGACAGTTGGGCAGAACCAGGTAAAGACTCCAGCCATGCTGTGTGGAGCTCTGTACCAGGACCTGGGGTCCCTGGAGTTCATTCCCTGGGTGACCCCAGGCATTGTCAGTTACAGAATGGGGTTGAGAACACCTGATTTTTTACTGTCCTTTTCATATTAGCTTAGCACCTATCACCTGGCTGCCACTGGTGCTCATGGTCTACTCCTTTGGAAAGTTCTGGACAGATTCATAACTTTCATGATGATTGACAGGCTGCTTACTCTTAAGGTATTCTATTCTAATAACTAAACTAATCCTTTAACCTATAAGGTTAACTACGTTTTATATGCTAACACTATTGTTAACTAGACCTACATGCTAACTGCTGTAAGTGGTTCAAGACTTTCTATTGATTAGAGGATTCATCCTTAATGCCTTAAAGACTTTGATATCGATGGTATGGTTGGCTTTTTTTCTGCTGCTATCATCTATTTCTCTGTTGGAAACATATGGGAAGAGATTTGTAAGAACGAAGAGATTTGGCATGACAGAAGAAATATAATTGCAATACAACAATACTGAATTCTGAGCATGGAAAATAATTTATGTGTAGTGTGGTGAATGCTATTCATCTTTTAGACTCATGACCAGGTATATGTGGATTTGAAATATCACAAAGGCTTTACCATGCTATTATTTGAGAAGTGCTCTGCAAGTAACAACAATGTATCTTTAATACAACAGAATTTAAGGAAAGAAAAAAGATCAGAGACCTTTCCATTCCTTTGGAAAGAATAATTGCAAAATATTTTATTTTACATAGACCTTGCATTAAATAAAGTATTCCAACATTGCATTGTTTGGCATCCAGATAAGAGTCCCACAAAATATTAAGCACTGAATGTGCTGAAGTCAGACCAGTTTGGTAAGGAGAAATGGAAGCAACTTGAAAACCCTAATAAAAAATTAGTAAGGGACATGTGCAACTTTAATCTGTTTTCAGTACTTGAATAGAAGTCATGCTCAGTATATAAACTGGGGGGAGTTGTCCAGGAGGGGCAGATTGCTGCTCGGGCATTGGTGAGCAACTGCATTGTGCATCACTTGTCTTTTCTTGTTGTTTTTTTTTAAATATTATATTCCTTTTCATTATTATTGTTGTTAGTATTACATTTTATTTTACTTTAGTTACTAAATTGTTCTTATCTCAACCCATGAGTTTTACTTGTTTTTCCAATTCTCCTCCCCATCCCACTGCAGGGGGGGCAGGGAGTAAGCAAGCAGCTGCGTGGTGCTTAGCTGCTGGCTGGTCTTAAACCACGACAACTATGTACTTCTTCAACCTTCATTTGTTTATACTACTAGCACAAATATCATAATTGCAGTACTTTGGTCTCTGGATTTTGGCAACATGGACTGAAGCTATTAGAAATATTTAATGGGAGAAGGTTTTATTCCTCTCACCACTACACTGGCCTTGACAGTAATAGCTGTAATTATGTGTAATTATGTTCTGAAGATTCTGAAACATGCAGTTAGGAACAATGTGAAGAAATGTCTCTTATATGTGTTATGAAAGAGAAAAGTAGAAATCATTATCTGAGATCATGACGTGAAAGGATAAGATGTGTTATAAAAATGAAGAGGTGGCAAAATACAGTATGAGATAGTGAATTCTACAGAACATCATTAAATGTAAGTTTAGTTCTACCCACAGGTAATTAATGAAAAGATCCATATTAATAAATATTCCTTTATGGTAAGAGTTCAGGATTTATAAATGTTTCATGTTAAAAGTGCACAGGTCAAATAATAGTATAGAAAATTAAATTTACTAGCTTTAGCAAAAATTTCTAATAATAATAAAAAATAAGCAGAGCCATGGAAAACAGGAAATCAGTGTTAAACCAGATTAACCAGCAAGTCACAGCTGTCTACATTACATCCAGAACATGAGAAAATTTAAAAAGTTATGTTTGTTTGCTTTTTTAAAATGTTAACTTTTCCACTAACAAGCATCTAAATCTTTTTCTGTAGCTTTAAAATGTCAGTGGAAAATTCTTCATCCTAGCAATTTCCTTAGTATCTAGTCTCAAGGCTGGTTGCTCAAAGTGTCTTTATGATGCACTGATCATAATACATGAACAGAGATAGAAAAAATTGCTAAACTTTCTTTTTAAAAAAAAAAAACAAAACAAACAAATGAAGCAAACACTGACTATCCCAAACCAAACCAACAGTTCTGTGAAATAATTTGTTTTGAAAAAAAAAGAATGTGTTGCTTCTTGAAACAAGCTTTCAAGGAGTAACATTGGAAAGGACTTTAGGAAATTAACTAATCCTTTAGGGCCCCTATAACAAGATCAATAAAGCACATTTTTAACACTCCTAGCATTTTTTTCCTGTACACGTTCTCTAAGACCACAGACCAATGATCAAATATCTGTATTTGATCCTGCTGTTTAAAAGTTATTCATAATTTCTAACATGAATATGCTTTGCTTCGGTTTAAACCTATTCCTTTTCTGAACCATCCAGCAGAGATAAGGAAAATAAATTGTTCCTTTCCTCTTTGCAGCAGCCCTTTACAGATCTGAAAGTTGCTTTTATGTTCCTCCCAAGTCTTCTTTTCTCTGGGCTGAATGACATGGATTCACTCAATCTCTTTTCATTCACATTTTGTAAAGACTTTATTCATTCATGATGCCCTTTTTTAATCCATTTCCAGTCATCTGTATCTGTCCAGAAGTGGCAAATTTAGACATGATAATCCAGCTCAGGCTAGCTGAAGCCAAGTTGAGGAGAAGGCTGCTTCACGTGCTTTGTACATAATACATCTAATATCTGACTTTTTTTTCAACAAACATCCTTTACTAAAATTCAGCTAGCAGTGAAGAATAGCTCCAGACTTTTTCTTTCCCCTGCAGAACAGCTACTTTGCATTCACTCTATATTCTCTACTTACACAATTGAAATGCAAAGTATTGTTAAGTCATAATGACATACAACATAAAAGAAAGAAATAAACAAAAACCTTCCTAAGCAATTTGGTAGTTGCAGCTTTTCTGTGATGTTGTTGCATAATATCTGTTAATACATTTTCTTATTTACATTATGAGTTATGAATAAAGAAATTCATGGGGTTTTTTAATTTGTTGTTCCTTCCGTATCTTTAGTTACTTGAACCCCTCTTCAAATCTTGATGGCAGCAAAGTAAAATTCCCTTAGAACTTGAAAGACCTGGCAACAAGGATAGCGCAGCTCAGATACTGGGGTTTTTTTAATTCCTAAATTATCATTAGGTAACTGATTTTTTAATTTAATATTGCTACTTATTTTTAAGTCATTATTTTCTTTTTTTAAATGGAAATGGTGTAGACTCATGTCTTCATCATGTCTTCATCAGTTTTGTCAAAACTAAGGTTATCCTACACTTGCAGGGACCTTAAAGAACTTGTTGATCAAAATGTGTCACTATCTCAGGGTATTGTAAGTTACTCAGATATGCCATGTAGCATTAAAGTAAAAAACTTAGTCTGCACTCTAAGGAAGAAAAAAATAATTAAAATAAAAATGTGTTTTTTCTAGAAGTGACAGTTGAAAACGGCAGTTTATCTTGAACTGAACTGCCAGTTGTCATTGACTATACCTGATATATAAAGTGCCATTTCATAGCTACTTGCCAAATGTGAAAAAAGTTGATTACTAAATTTATTTCTATTCTGCAGCAACTGGACTTAAGCAATGTGATATTTTCAAATAACAATATCTCTTTTTAGAAAGACTTCTAGATACTGTGTATAGGTTTACATTTACTGTCCATAAATTTACAATTGAAATATCTTTCATAAATTATTTTTAAATACCTATATTAGTATGTATGTAAGTTGCATTGTCATATGTGCCTTTGCACAAGGCTGTTAAGTCAGATATGTTTCACGATGATTGGTCTATTGTTCCTCTATCACTGTTTTCTCACTGATTTTAGGAATTTTATTCAGCTGCCATTTAAGACAGCCTATAATAGCTAAAAAATCCACAGAAGTGTGGCAGATACCATGCAAGATCTTCAGGAGATCCATTTGTATGTGCAGCAGCAGCTGAGGCCAGGTAGGATATCCTAAAGTATCTCAAATAGCACTAGAAATATACATTAAGGCTACCGAATTGAACCCTAGTTCTCTAAATTTTAGTTGTCCAAGTGTAAGCTAAATAATCAAAGTGGGGCTTTTTTTTTTTTGGTTCGTTGCTTTGGGCTTTTGTTTGGGTTTTGGTTTTTTGTAGGGTTTTTTTGTTTGCTTTTTGTTGTTTGTTGGGGTTTTTTTTAATGATTAGGCACCACAAGGTAATTCATTTCATCTCGTGGTAACCATGAAAGAAAACAGGAATTATTCATTCTCTGGAGATGATTATTTCTTCCCAGTGGGATTAAGTCCATATCTATACATCATAACTTTCACGTAGAAATTATTGAAATTAACTAAAAAGGGTGAGATTCAATTCTAGATTAAAATATTTCACTTTAAACACCTCTAATATAGATATTTCTAAGGGAATTGCATTTTAGGGCCCTTAGTATTCAATGAAGACAAAGTTTCTTGTGAATAATTCAGGTGGTCAAATACAGATTTCCACCTTAGTGCGATGGGATCTGCTCTAAAGGCAACTAAAGGTAGATGTCTGAATCTGGGGTTGAAACCTTCCCAGTGCAGATGTCAGAAAAATATGTAAAGTTAATTTCACCATGGAGAATTTTACCTGTTTCCCTTTTTGTTTGATGAAAGTAAAATAATAATTCAGATATCAAGACTTTTGGGAGACTTAAAAAAAAATATTTGTAGCACATTACGGTTATGTTCAGCAGTTGCAATAAGTTGCAATTTAAAAAGTCCTTTTGTGGGTCACCATATAAAATTTCACTGTCAGCAGATACCCCACAGAAAATGGGCCTGTGGGAACACTATTTTTGGGACTGTTTGTCTAAGCTTCTCCTCAATGAAAACATTCACAAAACTGATAGCTAAAAAGACTTTGGATGTACTTAACTGGAAAACATGCTCAGGCAAACAGTGAAGAAATTAAGATTATTGCCTCAAATTTGGATAAGGCATTTGATTTTAAGAGTTAATGCGACCAGGTGTTGTAATAGCATCTGTGAATACATTTAAATGTCAAACTTTTGTTCTGTTTTTTTTTTTTTCTTCCTAGTCTGAAATGAAACAGTGATTTCAGAAGAAAGGATGAGTATGTATTTGTGAGATGGAGATTAGAGAGAGACTTTGAAAGTAAGGACATAGTTGTTTCACTATTGAAGAGAAAATGATATGAAGGTATGCAAAGAGAAGTCCGACATGGGAAAGTAACATGCTAAGAATACTTTCTCAACACTATTATTCTGGATAGATAGTGGTTAGACAAGATGATGTAAATGTAACAATAACCTTAAGCAAGTCAGAAAAGAGCAAAAGTTGTAAAGCTTAATATCAGACTATCTTCACTGTGTACTTAAGTCCAGGATGAGTCAAAACAGTTATCCAGTTTACATGTCCAAGTCTCATATAAGGCTATGGTATTGTCTATGTTGATTAAAAATTAAAAACAATACAAAACAAAATTGCAGGTGTTAAAAGGTTAGACTATCCAGAAGTCTGTTGTTAAATATTCAAAATAGGTTGTCAGAGAAGCTGACACTTAAATTTGAGCAAAAATAGCCCATGCTGAGGAGAAAGAGGTTTGCGAGTCATACACATAGTGACTGAAAGCAATTTTGTGGATGAAATTAATTAGAGATGAGTGAGGAAGGACAAGGCCTAAAGACAAATTAAAAAAACCAAACACTAGTAATACTGAGGAAAGAAATTAGAAGAATTACCAAGACATGATCCTGGAATACTGAATAGAGGGAGATTCAGAATGATGAAACACAGATAATTAAATGATGAATGATGGAAATTAAAGGGGAATACAGTTTCTAGAAATATCCGTTCAATTATAAAACTAGTTCATAGTTCAAGTAAGATAAAGATGTCATAATGGTTCTGGAATTTGACCAAAAGGTAGTAATGAGATTTGATGTACCAGCTGAGAAGTAGGAGAAGTCAGATGGGGTTGTCTAGAATGGTATTAGAAGAGAAACTACACAGAAACTGTGCACAACATATTTATCTTGCAAGTAAAAGGGAAGTGTGGCAGCATTTGCAATTTTAAACAGGCTTAAACAAATGTAGTCATCACTCTCTATTCTTTTAAGATGATAAAATCCTTCTGTTGTCAAAGAAAAGACCCTAAAGCAAAGCTGTGATTGAGAAGAAAAAGGAAAAGACACAGGGCATAAAGATTTACTTGCAGGGAAAACAAAAGTGACAGAAAGGGATAAAGTCCAATCATATTATGTCCATTATTTCTTGGAAGGGATCTATGAGATTATGTCATTAGAGAGAATTGGGTGCAGAAGGAGGTGAAAGATTAAGAAGTGAAGGATGGGAAAAGGCAACAGGCATTGTAAGTATGATATCTGAGTAACCTGAAGAAGTATACTAGCCAAATGATAAAACTGAAGGGAGACAAAAATATTTATGCGTTTTCTGCTTGATCTTCAAGGATAAACTGCTTAAAACACAAGATTGGTCAATTAAAAAATGTAAAAATTCAGACAAGTGTAGGAGAACACCAGAATGAATGAACAAAGGAAATCGTGAGTTAACCCAGACACAGAAAGGAAGTACATGAGAGGTGGTAGAGGAGATTAACTACTCAAGAGGTATATATAAACATTATCTGTGCATGAAAGGTTGGAATTAGAAAAGCCAGAATTGGAACTAGCAAGGGATATGATGGGCAAGAAGAGGGGGTTTATGTCTACATCAGCAATGAGAGGAAGGATGAGGAAAATGAGTCCCATGGCTCTGTGGGGCAAGGGATCTAGTGGCTAAAGGCTGAGGTACTCAGCTATGGCTGAGGTACTCAGTGCCTTCTTTCCCTTGGTTTTGACTAATAAGGTCTGCCCTAAGGCCTCACAGATCCCAGAGCCTAGTGGACAAGTCTGTGGGAGTGGAGCATTACCCAGAACAGAGGAAAATCAAGGCAGGGGTACTTAAAGCAAATTAGAAATGTGCATGGGACCAGACAGAATGCATCCGAAAGCTACTTGGAGGGATCATTTTAAGGACATTTTCTATCATCTTTGAATGGCCGTGATGTTCAGGGGACTTTCCTGATGACCTGATGACTGGAGAAAAGCTTGCATCATGCTCATCTTGAAGAAGAACAAGAAGAAGGAGCTGGGAAACTGCAGGTTGGTCAGCCTCAACTCAGACCAAATATTTTGGAAACCATTTCCAAGTGTATAAAAGAAAAGAAAGTGATTAGTATTAGCCAACATGGATTAACCAAAGGCTCTTTATATCTGACTGATCTGACTGCCTTCTATGGTGAAATGAGTGTCTCAGTGAATGAAGGGAGAGCAATTGATGTCATTTCACTTGACTTTAGCAAGGCATTTGACACAGTCTTGCAAGATATTCCCTTAGTCATACAGGGACTAGATAGGTGGATGTTAAGATAGGTAGGAAACTGTCTGAATTACCAAGCTTAAAGGTTTGTGAGCGGCAGCATGAGATCCAGCTAGTGGCCAATTATTAGTTGCATTCCTCAAAGCTTGATGTAGAGGCTGATACTGTCTAATCTTTTAATAATCTGGATGATGGAAAAGGATGAACTATCAGCAAGTTTGCAAATGATACAAAATTGGTGGAAGTGATTCATAGGCTGATGGGCAGGGCTGCTATTCAGGAGGATCGATACAGGATGGAAAAAATGGGATGAGGGTATAATAGGATGAAATTCAGCTGGATGGGAAGAAACTCCGTGGAAAAGGATGCAGGGCTCAAGGGGATATCATATGGAACATAAGTCAGCAGTGTATCTTTACAAAGAAAACTAACTGTGCTGGGCTGCATTAGCAGGAGTGTAGGCAGAACCATAACTGAGTATTCGATTCTGTTTTGGGATGTCCAGTACAAGACATTAGCATAATGAAACTAGTCCAGCAGAGGCCACCAACGTAGTTGTCTCCTGGCATGCAGGAGGCACAAGAAGAAGCTGAGATATTTGAGTTTACTCAGTCTTATGGAGAGAAAATAGGATGCCAGATCTTATTGCTTTCTACAACCACTTGATGGGAAGATATAGTGAGGAGTGAGCCAGGGTTTTCTGAGAGATGCATAGTAATAATTGAGCCAACAGGCAAAAATTACAAAACGGGAACTGATTTGATATAGGATATTTTATACTTTTTTCACTGTGAGGGTGGTCAGACACTGGAACAGGTTGCCCAGAGAGGATGTAGACACTCAGTCCTTGGAGATGCTTAAAACTTCACTGGACAGGGCCCTAAGTAATCTCTTCCGTGTTGGCTCTGCTTCAACTATCGGGTTGGACTGCAAGACTTCTAGAGGTCCATCCAACCCAGATTATTCTGTGGTTTTAAGAAGCAACTCAATCATGAGTTTTTTATCAGATACTCTAAAAAAGAAGTGAAACAAGTAGGTGCTGCAAATGTTTGAAGTTATAGGGTATATCTTGCCATAGAAAACATGTTTTGATTGCAGTTGAAGATGGAGACAAAGCGGAGAGAATCAACAAATATATTGAAAGAAAGGAAAGATGAAGAAGGATGAAAGTTTAAGAGTTATCCATATTGAAGAACTAGAATCGACAAATGAGGACACGTGGGAGAAAGGGTATTGATGTGCCATTTTGGAAGGGACAAAGTGATTCCTTGATAGGAATAACTTAGACTAATGAATAGAATGCATGCATTTCTAGGAGGTGGTGTCTGTAAGTGCACAAAGGGGAAAAAAACCCCAATGTCAGTAAGATATTTCTTGACTTACCGGATACTTAACAAGTTATTCATGGCATATGGCACTCTGAAATGCTGTAGAGCAAATGAGAGCCTCAGAGTCTTAACTGCATATGCTAAATTGTCTCTGGAAATCTGTCTCAAATAAGCAAACACTGTTCTAATTAGGATGTATTTTATCTTACGCTACCAGATTCTCTCTAAATATTGGTAAGATTCTGTAAGCAAGATAGCAACAGCTTATACTTAAAAAAAAAAAAAAAAAAATCCAATATGTGAAGTCTTTAAGCTTGTACAATCAAATTTGATTACAGATTAGTAACTGTACTTTCTTCTCCTTACAATTAGTTGACCCTGTTGATATTATTTCATAGTGGGCTAATCAGCCATTAGTAAAAAATTATTTAATGATGGAAATGCTCACCAGAATAATATGAATCTTTGGAAAAAAAGATTATTTAAATGTTTTGGATGATATTTTGAGTTTGTGAAATAAAAATAGACACTATAATACATATGTGATTGACTAGTTAGTTCAGCAAAGTACAAAATAATGCAATTGTATATTATAAAAATTGATATTTATAACATTTATGTTACAGTTTAGTAACATGAATGAAGTTATACTTTGGTTTTTTAAGTATTTTTATTACCATTTTATCACTTACGTGAAAAGTTACATGTGGGGATTTCAAAATTTGTCTTTGAAATTCTCCTCTTGATAATATTCTGATGCAACTAATGTTATGTCTAAATCAACAGGTGTACCTAGCAGATCTGGAACTCAGAAATCTTACTTGAAGGGGGAAAAAAGGACAAAATAGTTTTGGTAACAGAAGTAATTCACTGCACCCCAAATATTTCACCAAAATATCCCCTCACAGCATCCTTCTGAACAAGTTGTCCAACTCTGACATGAGCAGGTTCACAGTGCACTGGGTGACAAACGGCAAAGCTCAAAGGGTTGTAGTGAGTGGGACTACACCTGGCTGGTGATCGGTCACCAGCGGTGTTCCTCAGGACTCAATTCTAGGGCCAGTCCAGTTCAATGTTTTTATCCATGATCTGGATGCAGGAGTTGACTGCACCATTAACAAGTTTGCTGATGATACCATACTGGGAGGTGCTGTTGCCTCTCTTGAGGAACAAGATGCCTTGCAGTGGGAACTGGATAGATTGGAGCATTGGGCAGTCATCAATGGGATGAAATTTAACTAGTCAAAATACCAGATTCTGCACCTGGGACAGAGTAACGCTGGGCACAAGTATAAATTGGGAGTGGAGTGGCTGGTGAGCAGCCCTCCAAAAAGGGATCTGGGAGTGCTGGCTGACAGCAGCCCAATGTGAGTCAGCCGTGTGCCCTGGCAGCCAAGAGGGCAAACCCCATCCTAAGATGCATCAAACACAGTATGACCAGACAGTCAAAAGAGGTGATTATCCCACTGTATTCAGTGTTGGTGCGGCCTCACTTTGAATACTGCGTGCAGTTCTGGGCCCCACAATTTAAGAAGGATGTTAAGGTACTTGAATGCATCCAGAGGAGGGCAACAAAGCTGGTGAAGGGGCTGGAAGGAATGTCCTGTGAGGAGCAGCGAAGGACTTTGGGCTTGTCTAGTTTGGAGAAAAGGAGGCTGAGAGGTGACCTCATTGCTCTCTACAGCTTCCTGAGGAGGCGAAGGGGAGAGGGAGGTGCTGATCTCTTCTCCCTGGTACCCAGTGATAGGACGCATGGGAATGGTTCAAAGCTGTGCCACGGGAGGTTTAGACTGGACATGAGGAAGCATTTCTTTACCAAGAGGGTAGTGAAACACTGGAACAGGCTTCCTAGAGAGGGGGTTGGTGCCCCAAGCCTGTCAGTGTTTAAGAGGCACTTGGACAATGCCCTTAACATACTTTAACTTTTGGTCATCCCTGAATTGGTCAGGCAGTTGGACTACATGATGGTTGTAGGTCCCTTCCAACTGAAATAGTCCTATTCTATTCTATTCTATTCTATTCTAGTGACCAAAGTCAGATTTTTTTCTAGAAACCTGCTGAGTCATGTAGACTGTTGCAGGGGTAGGGATCTCAATGCTTCCAGTATCCATTGTTTTGGGATAGTGAGACATGTTAGAATTTCCAGACTTACTGTACTAACATCAAGGGTCTGAACTTCAGAGAGACAGTAGCCAGAATCAAGAACAGTTGGTCTGCAGTCAGTTCCAAAGGAATGCCCATTAAAATGGATAGCTGAGAACATCCCCAGTCCAATGAATGATGTGGAAAGTCCAGACATGTTGGGTATTCTTCCTTGTGTTTTTTGGTTTGGTTTTGTTTTGTTTTGTTGGTTTTTTTCTTTTTCTTTGCGTTTCTACATCATGTGCTTGGAATCTCTCTTAAAAAAAGTTATTAATAAATAAAATATGGCATATCTGTTTTCTTATTAACTGTAGATGATAATTAGACCTCAGACTTTGGGACTTTTTTTTTCTACTGTATACTGATAAAATTCCAGATTTAAAATATAAACTATATGCTCTTGCACAACTCTTGCACAGGAAATTTTTGTTGTTGTTTTCTTTTTATTTTCTATGTTCTTAATCAGGAATTGTAGGTTAGATACAGATGTAAGTACACCTGTTTTCTTCTGTGCACTCTGCAATTGTTGTTCCCCTTTTGGAAGCTGCACTTCTTGCACTTTGTCTTTGCTTTCATCACTGGAACTTGGGAATAAAAGGAAACAATGCACACCCTCATTGCATCATAGCATGCAGAAAAGCCAGTGTATACTCAGGCTTCTACAGGTATAGAACCCAGGTTGTATTCTTTAGTGTCCTCTGTCTAATTCTTTAATCATCAGTCTAGTTTTTAAGAATATAGTGAAGTAGTCCAGCAATATGACCACTTTAATATCCATTTCTACAGTTTCTGTGGATAAAGAAATCTTATTTCAACCTATTCTTCTGTAGCTGTATTTTTAAACACCATAGCTGTGGATATTGCTCACTCTGCTTAAATACAATGCTAGTATGAATGATGAAGCAAATGTAATTAATTATCAGAAAATCATTCTTTTTATTTTAATTTTATTCAGGAAATCAGCTGTATAAGAATAGTTTAAAGTGCCTCATTCTGAATCATTTGAGAGACAGCCTGGTGACATCTCATATGTTTCCAACTTGAAATAAAAAAAATCACTGTCATTCTCAAATAGCAACAGCACTTACAATAGTCTTGTTAAATTTCATCAGTCTTGAGTGATTGTTTCTTGCACATAAGTTTCAAATAGCAACAATTATATTTTTATTTTCTACTTTGACCTGAGTCTATTGGTGTTTTTGTTATCACAGTTTGTGATGTACTGTGTTTGCACTCTGTTAAAATTTAATAAAAGAAAAATATTTTTTTCTTTTTTTCCTTTCCATTAAGGATAAATGCCTACTTTGTAGGATCCTGCAGGTTGTGGATAATATATGGAAATGAAATGTTCCTGGATAGCCTTCACAGGCAATACTGACAACACTGTGAAATCATTGTTGCACAGTGCTACTCACTTTAATATTAATTTCAGCAGCCATTGAAAAATCCCACTAATCCCAGAAGCATCAAATAAAGTAAAAAAGCTAACAAGGAAGGAACAACAGTAATGTACTAGTGGTTGTGGTTTGTACATATATGTAAATGGCTCAGGCATTATGTATTATCTTACATTTTTTATGTACACAGAAATAGATATGTGATAATAGGATTATATTTCCAGCATATCTGTATATACACATAGGCCTACAAATATAAGTTCACCTATAGACATAGTATATATTCTTTCTGACTTCTATCAATATCTGGTACTGTAGAAACCAAAGAAGCATGAAAAGAATCAGAAGCAGAGATAATTTTCCAAGTGATGCCAATACTAGTATGATTTTCAAGAGATACTGGGTTTCAAATATAGATAATGAGGGGAGTTCTCAAAGTCTGACTTTAACCTAAAGAGAATTTTTCTCAGTAGACCCAACATGCAATAGAGAAATATGGGTTTCTTCGGAAGACAATTCATAAGAAGGTATTTTGCACATTTCCCCCTTCAACTCCGGATAAGCTTGTATCATCTAATTTACTATAGAGGGAATTTAGGAAGTTATGTTCACCAGACACATCATCTGAAATGTCTATAAGTCACAGTGTATAAGAAAATGCACACACATTTGTGGAGAAGCAGTTACAAAAATATCTTTGGAAATGGAGATTGTATATAAGCAGTGTGTTAGAACAAAAGGAAGGATGCATAAAGAAAGTTAGAATATGAAAGGTTTTGAAGACAAAAAATATGTTAGTTTATTGCAATAGAATAAAATTTGCAATTTTAATTTTGAGTTAGAGCTATGAATCACAATCTACAAATAATAAAAAATTATGAAATCCTCTAATCCTTTCAAGGTAACTTCAGAGGAGTGTTTTGCAGCATATTTGAAAGTCAAGAACTCAGTAGGGGGATTTTTGATGTAGGTTGCAGACATCTACATTTAGATGTCCAAATTTGAGCTTTTCATGTGTTGCACACTAGCTGATGTTTGACATCAATCAGGCTAGCTAGAAATACTTTCAATTCACTCAGTTGCTGATTCCTACAGGAGGTGGTGGCCGTGGAGTATCTATAGGGAGAACAAATTTCTATTTTGGTTTAACATACCACTTCAGAGCACAAATAGGGTCACACAAAATATCACCTGAGGTGTGACTTCATACAGTCATGCAATATTTGAACAGGCCTTTTATAGCACCATAAGAAATTCTGTGGTTTGGTGCTCTTTCCTGGGTGGTAGTGTTGTTTCTAGATGTTAGGTTAGCCCGTTCTTTTCTGGTGCTTTCATCATTTTGCCATCCTACCCTAGTCATTTTTATAAGCACATATGTGCCATGCAGAACCAATTTCTACTGTTCGATCAATGGTTTCATCATTTTTACCATGATCAGCCCTTACTTTGTATTCCATCCATCTTTTTGTGGCCTTCAAAACTGAAGCAGTTAGCTTATCTTACATTAAACTGGATTCAAGGCAAGGGACAATTGTTTATTACAAGAATTATTTAAAATCAAAACAAATCAAAACAAAACATTCTTTGTTTGCATTTTGTCAGTTCTCACTTGTCATTTTACTTGGACTGGTGGGTTTTTGTGGTTTTCAGTAGTATACTCCAATATAAAAACATTAGGTAAACGAATCAGAAATAAAATAGTCAGTAGAGCTTCGCTTGGCAAAGTCTTCAAGTCCCTTTTAGCTTTACCTTTCTCTGGCATTCTTTCATATCAGGTATTGTATAAAAGACAATGAGAATACTCTGGGATGCTCAGCCTCACTCTGACACTCTTATTTGGTAGCATAGGCATTGCTTGGTTTTGCTTAGTTACTTTTCTCTCCACTTACTTGTTTGCTCTTAAGTTACACTGTGGATTGAACTTTTAACACTGTGACATTAATCAAACTGCCAAAGCTGTAAAGTGTATTGTATTAGTAATGAAATTTTGATTAGTACTGAAATTCAGTCTTTAACGAAATATTTGATATTGCATCCTACTATAAGCCCACATATATTAGTGGAGTAATTCACTTATACATCACTAAGTGAGACTTCTGATCTGTCTGGGAATAGGTTAAATATAAGAATAATCCTATTTAAAGTTGTTATATATAATTTAACTTTTACTCAGCTGTCATACAGTTTCAGTCAAAGGACACATACATGTAAGTAGGTCTATTTTCTAGGTTAGCTAGTGTAAGTTAGCCTGTCTTATTAAAATCAAAGTCACTTTTTTTTTCCCTTGAAGATTTTTAACAATAACACTTGGCAATTCATTTGCAAGAACTTTAAGATTAGTATTATTCCACTTGCTGAAATCAAAAAATTATTCACGGTTTTTGATAACTGCGGGATGACATCTTATACAAAATACCTGTTCACATTTAAGTGGAAATATGAAATACTTGTTCACATTGGAGATTGCTTCCTTACTTAAATGACTAGTCCCACTGAAGGTGATAGGACTAATTATGTGAATCAACATTCACTAATGCAAGCAAAAGTTCCACAGTTGGGATGTAAATAATCCTCACAAACATTGTTTTCTGGTTAGTAGTAAGCTATTATTTTCCACACTTAATAAGAAGGTAGAAAACAATGTGGTCATGTTAAGGGAATTTCTTGTAGTCATGGAGAGTCAGCTTATGAAATAAAAGTAAAATTAATGTGTTCCTACCCTTATACTCAATCTCTCAGAATATACCTCCACTACTAATATTCCAACTCTATAAACTGAACTGATCCATCACAGCATTATGGTAAATAAAGCAATACAGTTTATCTTCTATTCACAGATGCAATGGCAAAATTAGGGAAAACAGAGTTTGCTACAAAATAAGTATACTTATGATTTCCTAGGAAAACAAGTGAATGTACCCTATACAGCAGAGTGTACGCTGTGTATTTGTTTTAATAGGAAATATTTTCCTCAAAATAAAAATTCACTAGTTAGGCTTGGGGGATATTTTTTGGTTTTAAAATAACAAATATGTTACGAGGAAATACCACAGCAAATAAGTAACAACTAACCCTGAAGATTTAATTTCTGATTTTTAACACTTCTTTGTTCGACACTTGATTTATTTTTTTTTAAATAACAAATCATAGAAAACTGTAGCCAAATTTAAGATTTTTTTTAACTGAAAGAAATGTTTTATCTAAACTGATTTCTATAATGCAATTGTAATAGCAATTTTAACTACTTGACTACTGCTCATCAGCCAATTACTTGGAGAGATTTGATGATAGATGAAAAACTACAAGTTTCATGAAGATTCCCCAAACTAAATGAGTGAAAGGCAGCGCGCGCACACACATACACACAATAAATTTAATTTCTTCAAATTTGTCCCACCACACTTGATACTTCAAAAGTAGCACAGAACAAGTATTTTTGTTTGAAATGGGACATACTGAAGTTATAAAAAAAAACCAAACCACAAAAAACCCAAACCAAAACAAAATGAAGCTGAAGGTGCTACTCATCAAAAAATAAATTGTATTAAAGCAGATTACATTGATCAAAGACCTATGAATTTAACATAAATATCCATCACCATAGAGTCAACTCCTAATTTTGCAACATTGTGTTTTAGCATTTTTTTCTAGGAAGATCCTGAATGACTAGGAATTTCTGAATTTAATATTGCCACTACTGGCTTAACTCGCAAAGTTTAAAATATTCAAGCTACTTTTCTATTATTTTCTTAATTAGTAATACTTTTAAAGATAATTAATTTAGGTACTTATTAATGTATGCGATATATATGTATTCCTATATATATAATTAGAGCTATAGGATCACAGAGTTTTCTTTTACACAGAAATACCTATGCAAACAAGCTTTTGAAAGTATAATAAACTGTGATGCTTCTGTCATTGACAAATTTCATATATCTTTGTGTGCAGAGAAGTGTGTGTGGGGGTTCCTTCCTTTTTTAATAACTAAATGATTAATACCACACAAAATTGTAGTTACTCTTGATAATTTAAATATAATAGATCAGGCACTTAAACTTGTGCACAAAAGATGTCTTTGAATGCATTTTTAATGGGATTGTATTCTTTCATGAAAATTTCTATAACTCATGTTTACAAAAGGAAAACTGTTTATATATCATAAAAAAGTCCTCCTCAGGTGAAATCAACCCTGAAAAACCTGTGTTACAAAGGAAAGATAAAGTATTTATTTTAAAATCTATTGAGGTTTCATTAACATGGAATATTAAGGTATCTGGAGGGTTCATATTTTCAGGGCAATTCCAGACATTTTGCCTACTAACTGTTATTTCAATCAACACAATACTTTCAACACTGAATGCATATGTGCATCTGAGTATGTCTTACTCATACAAATACTTATTGTAAGTGCCAAAAAGACATAATGTGTTTGTAAAAATTTAACGTTTCAATGTGGATATTTGAGAAGACTATATATATAGCAGAAAAGTCAGAAGAAGCATCTCCATTTCCTGATAGCAACTAAGAAGCAATTATATATACAGTTTTACACATCTGAATAATTCTATTGACGTCAGCAGTAATTTTGGAGGGACAACTGAATTCATGACATGATTCTTTATAGGGTAAAGACATTCAATGTTTAAAATGTGTTAAAACAGGGAAAGAAACTGTCACAATCTTCCTTGATTTTAGTTACATTTAAAAAAGTGGAGCTACCAGAAATGTTACTAGAATGAAGTTAAGAAACCTATGATAATAAACTCCTATAATATTCAAAGCATACTTATCAAAGAACTAGATGAAGTTGAAATACTGGTCTAAACATTATATTTTACATTTGCTTTCAACTTCTAAATTTAGGCACTCTATATTCCAGTGGACACTCATCTGCTCCTTTAGAGGACTGAAAACCATTGTAAATATGGTACAAGATGTCCAAGATCCCTTCCCTTATATAAATTCAGATACACCATATTTACCAATGGAATTCCATGGAAGACAAATTCATAATGAAGTTTTATATACACTGTTATTCCTCGAATTCCTTAATGTTATAATGAACTCGGAGAGTTTTCAATAGCTAATGTTTTGTTGTAGAATTATCATTTTGTTACGGATAGTTAATTGTCGTACACTGTAACCAGTTTTTGGTGTTGTAGCCATTTTTTTTCTGAAATCTATCCTGTTCCTTAGTTCCTTTTATTATCAAGAATTTTTATGAAGATTAAATATTTTCTTTCTCATTTTCAAATCACTATGTCTTTTTTCTTCACCTGTAAATAAGGAGTAACTTCAAATCTTTGTTTATATATTGCCCTGAAAATGTTTATAGATTTTCATATGCCTCTCCTGGGCATATTTGTTGTGTATAAACACAGTCAGTCCCTTTTTCAAAGATTATCTTATTGCATAGTTGAGCACTAATAGCTCAATAAAGGAGTTGGATTCTACTGTATGAAGCTCAATTATATTCTTCAAGGATAAGTCTGGGGATAAGCTTGTTTAACATTTCCATTAATGGCCTTGGCACAGAAAACAGAAATGTGCTGATAAAAACTGCTGATGACAAAAAGTCATAGAGTTTGTGAATAAAAAGGAGGGTTGGGATAAAATATGGAAAAAAATGACTTACTTTGAAGGCTGAAATAATTGAGGTAGAAAGAAATTCAACAATACAAAATTCAAGGCTAATACCTGTAATTAAAAATTTTTGCTGTAAAAATGGACTTGGATATACTCCACAGTTAGAGGATGATTTTTAAATGCCATTATGATAAAGCCATCGAAAAGATAAAACAAAACAAACAAACAAAAAAGTCAAGAAAGTTAGGTATTTCAGAATGAGATAGGAAAATATTATTAATGTTGTGCAGAGTCACTTGAAATATGATACAGCGTAGTCATCCATGCTCAAGATTAACTGTGGAGCTGGTGTAAAGAAGGGCAATTTGTATGATCAGAGGTATGGAAAACCTGTCTTATTAATGAATCAGAGAGCTTGAGTGGTTTAACTTACAATTTAAATGCTGAGGGAACGGCTGCTGTTCATAAATGTATTGGAGAAATCCAAGGAGTAAACACTTTGGAAGAAAAGTAACCATTTACACTAAAATACTTTGCTCTTACAACACTAAATCACTGTAAGTCACAGATGTATTTAGACTGGGGAATAGAAGCATGTTCCTTACTACTGGAATAATCTAACATTGTATCTGTTTTCCAATTGGAGCTGAAGGAACAAAAAAACCCTGAAAGGTATACGAGGGGTGTGGGGGGTGTATTCAGATTTTCTACTACAGGTACCATTGTTAGATGTCAGGAAGATGCAAGATGTGGCACTTTTAGGTAATAGATAATTTGAACTGCCCATCGCTCTCTTGATATTAGAAATGAAAGTAACACCAAAGTCCATCTTTCCAGCAGGCAGCTGGAAGAAAAACAGCTTTATTTATTTTTATGTTTATGAAAGGGAATTTGTTGTGGTTTTGCCATTTGTATGAAACTGGATGTAATCACCTATCTGGTTCATTCCTGGCTTGCAAATATATTTGTTTCTTTTCATCTCATTGCTTCTTGTTTTCCACAGGTGTTCTAAAAATTGCGTTCCAGACTTACACAGCTGTAGGTTTTTGAGGGGGGCACTCAGCTACTCAGGTTTTTAAAATTTTTGTTTTCACATATGAAAAACACACACTGAATTTTATGCTAAAATTCTGTAGGACTTATCATCATCTGTAGTATTCTCTGGAGTAGCTAGTTTTTATGTGACTGGCCTTTATATTCTTTTAAAAATAGTTTAATATCTACCATCAGTGTATTTTGGTTATGTTTTTGGTTTTTTAATGTTTCAAGTATAGATGAGGGGAAAAGTTTTTTCTGTGCCCTAGATAACAGTTTTGTTCATTGGAATTCAGCAGTTGCATTGAAAGGCTATTGACAAACAAATCCATTTTAAGTGTCCACTGCTGCTAAAAAACATACTTCCCTTGAAAGAAAATGAGAAAGAACATCTGTTCTCTATATTTTGAAATGAACTCACGTACATAGACTTCTTAACTAAACTGGGAAAGCGTGTTTATTTTAGTTGTGTTATTGCAGTTGATTGAGCTCCAACCCTCTTAATCTTCACTGAGGTCCTCAGCCTAAATAATCTACTTGCTTGAAGCAAAATCTAATATTTACAGTAAAAGGGGATTCAGGATTAGATGATAGCACAAGGAGTAGAGTACTAAATAAACTACTGCTTGGCAGAACATTTATTGAAGTACATTTCCAAATGGTTTATAACACAGATGCTCACTGTTCCATGCCTACTGTTATAACTGGTTTCTTCTTCATATTTTTCCCTCAAAGCCTTACTGTCACCCAACAGAAATCTTTTTTTTCTTAATATTTACACCTTACTGCTTCTTTCATCCAAAGACTCAACAACTTGTGTCTGACTGCACTGTCAGTATTTGCACTGAAGTATTTTTACCAAATAAAATGCATGTGGAAAATGTCGAGGGTTTTCATGTTGGGGTTTTTTTTTTTGGTTGGTTTGGGGTTTTTTATGTTGGATGTCTATTTCTGCACATGTTCAGTGGTCATTGACCATTCCAAAAAGCAGCTACTGAACATATGTAGAAAAAAATGCATGTTCACAGTTGGTTAAACAACAGATAGCCAGTTACTGATGCACCATCTGTGCATTACAAGCGGTGAATCTCTTTGAGCCTGAAGAGGTTGATAGTGAAGATTATGCCTATGATCTCTAAAGTCCTTAACCACATCAAAGTATTGCAATAATAGCCCCATGTGCTGGTTTTGGCTAGGATAGAGTTAATTTTCTTCATAGTAGCTTGTATGGGGTTATGTTTTGTGCTGGAAACAGTGTTGGTAATACAGGAACCTTTAGCTTTTGCTAAGCAGGGCTTACACAGAGTCAAGGCCTTTTCTGCTTCTCACCCCACCCCACCAGCGAGCAGGCTGGGGGGGGCACAAGGAGTTGGGAGAGGACACAGCCGGGACAGCTGACCCCAACTGACCAAAGGGATATTCCTGACCATATGACATCATGCTCAGCATATAAAGCTGGGGAAGAAGAAGGAAGGAGGAGACGTTCGGAGTGATGGCGTTTGTCTTCCCAAGTCACCGTTACACGTGATGGAGTGCTGCTTTCCTGGAGATGGCTGAACACCTGCCTGCCGATGGGAAGTAGTTAATTAATTCCTTGTTTTGGTTTGCTTGCATGCACAGCTTTTGCTTTCCATGTTAAATTGTCTTTCTCACTTTTACTCTTCTGACTCTCTCCCCTATCCCACTGCACGGGGCGGGAGTGAGTGAGCGGCTGTGTGGTGTTTAGTTGCTGGCTGGGGTTAAACCACAACACCCCATCTACCCTGCCTTTGTTTCTAGGTAAAGTAAAACTCTGGCCACCAATCTTACTTCTAGAATTCCAGTTGAATGTTCAAAACCCCAGCTATATCAAGTTCTCTGCATCAGCACTTACCCCACAAAGCAGGCCAGTAGCTCATGAAATATGCTAGATCTCCACTATTGTGAATTTTTTAGAAAGAATCACTCTTTATACTGCTCAAAAGAAAAAAAATTTTGCAAAATAAATTATATTTGTATATGGTTTCTGCCAATAGGCTGAGTTCAAGGCCATTACTGAAATTGGATGGAGATAATTATCTTATGTAATGTTAACAGAATGTCAGATTTTGGCAAGAAATGAAGGGTATATGGAAGAGATATGTCATAGTGAGAGTAATAATGAAAATAAAGAAAAGAAAAACAAAAGCTATTGTAGCTGAGATGAAGGAAACTAGGGAAGGGAATTGGAAAAAAATATTGTGACAGTTTGCTTTATGCAGTGGCAGCAATTTAAGGCAGTGAAAATACTTTAAAGAGTTAGCAATTGCTATTATTTCTATGATAAAGAAAGATCATGGAAACAGGAAGTACAGGAGTGATCCAAAGTTCATAAAGGTCAATGGAAAGATTCTCTGTTATTCAGGTGGGTTAACATCTATGTTTCCATAGTCTAAGGCTCTGACAACACTGTGATCTACTGAACAGCCTGCAGTGGGAAACAGAGCAGAAGATGTCAGATTCCATACTTCAATTTATTTTATTAAACCTTTGTTTGATAAAGCTTTATTTACTGATCTCAAAATCTCTTTATGACTCTTCATAAGTGATTTTAGTTCAGATCTTGCAAGGAAAAACACAAGAGTGCAAGGAAACACAAAAATCCTTTGAAGGATCAGGGACTTGCAGAACAAAGTGTCAGGATAACCTTGCTATGACTGAAGATGTAATGGTAGAAAGAAAAGTTTAAAATTGTAAAACAGGAAAATTGGAGGTCACTGACTTTAATTGTAATAAAAGCATTAAAATCTCAGTTTCATTAACTGAAGTTTTCTAGGTCTTTTATTTAAAGATGTGATAGCAAATATGTGTATTATCTAACATACATCTGTAGTTATACATTTTAGCATTTTCTGTTATTTTTATATAGCAATGGGTTTTGATTTTTTAAGAGGGAAAGTAGGAAATCAGGTGAATGTGACATGATAATGTAATAAGACTATATAAAAAACTGATGAATATAATGGAGATAAAAATGAAGGTGAAGTGGAAATTCTGTCTTATGGTTTGGTGTAAATGACAATCTATTGTGAAAAGTGCTATGGTGCAACAACATATCTTTGTTTGCAGGATGTGTGAGTTCTAGGGAAACATATAAGCAACTTCCACTCCTATAGCTGTAGTACTCTATGACTGTAGTACTATAGTGCCTATAAATTTTGATCCTTTTACTCCTACTCACCATGAACATGCTAATGATGTGATTCACATTTTCCCTTCTCTTTTTCAGATTCTTATTAATCTTCCAACTTGGCAGCAAATGCCCCTGTCATAGGATGTGTCTCAACCAATATAGCTGCTAGAATTGAAGGGAAAGCAAAAATATTTTTCCACCTTTCAAACTCCCCACACTGTTGTATCAGGTCTTAAGTATTATGACATGTTTTACTGTCTTCAGTATCTGGCTATACACTCTTTAAAGAAACAGGATGGAGAAATGGGGTTCTTTTTTTGGCCTGATTATCTGGGGTTTTGCACTTCTTCAGAATTTTTTTTTTTTGTTTTATTTTTCTGAAAAAAATAGTAACTGGTTATTTTTAGGAAATCAGTTCTTCATGGAATTATCTGAAGATGAGTAGAATTTTTCAGCTTATAATGAAAAAAAACCAAACCATGTGTTTGTAAATCATATTAGCAAGATAACAGTTAATTCTTTAAATGTACTCATTGTATGAGAATTCAGTGATAATGGAATCTTGAATTTGCATCATTCTCTGATTAAGATTGTTGCTGAGTAATCGGTAAGAAGGGAAACATTCTGGCAGTCTTTTTTTAAAAAAACAGTTATTGATCAACTAATTCTCTAAAATATTTGCAAAAACTCAGTAATAGAAAGCTATATAAAATTTGTGGAAAACATCCTAAATTTTTACTAGCTAACACAATAATCAGATTTTTGCTCTGAATGCAGGACATTATTTTCACACCAGAATGCAGGCATCACTTCAAGAAGGAGTATTCTGACAGCTGTCCTTGTGTCGTGGTTTAACCCCAGCCAGCAGCTAAGCACCATGCAGCTGCTCATTCACTCCCCACCCCACCCCCAGTGGGATGTGGGAGAGAATTGGAAGGAAAAAAGGTGGAACTTGTGGGTTGAGATAAGAACAGTTTAACAGAACAGAAAGGAAGAAACTAATAATGATAAGAATAGCAAAAATAAAATGACAATACTAATAAAAGGATTGGAATATACAAAACAAGTGATGCACAATGCAATTGCTCACCACCCACTGACCAATGCTCAGTTAGTTTCTGAGCAACGATCCCCCCCAGGCCAACTCCCCCCAGTTTGTATACTGGGCATGACGTCACATGGACATATGGAATACCCCTTTGGCCACTTTGGGTCAGCTGCCCTGGCTGTGTCCCCTCCTGAATTGTTGTGCCCCTCCAGCCTTCTTGCTGGCTGGGCAGGAGAAGCTGAAAAATCCTTGACTTAGTCTAAACACTACTTAGCAACAACTGAAAACATCAGTGTGTTATCAACATTCTTCTCATACTGAACCCAAAACATAGCACTGTACCAGCTACTAGGAAGACAATTAACTCTATCCCAGCTGAAACCAGGACACTTTGTGAAACAGTTTATTTGTCAATGATTTCAAACAAACTTCTTCATATGTAAATGAGGTAATAAATCTGGTTATCAGAGATGCAAAAATTATAACCACATTTTTTAGTGGTTAACCACCTTTTTTAGTAGCTAACTAATCATTTATTGAAAGTGTTAAAATCTAATATCTTGATGAAATGCTCTATTTATGAAATCTCAAAGGAGGGAGATTTAAACCTGACAGGAACTGATAACAGAATGCATGCCTACTTTACTTTTCTCTTAGTATTTGTGTAATTTTAGCAATGATTTTAGGACAACTTAGAACCTAGAAATTACATATTTCTATTTAAGTTTAATGCAAATATTACTTTTGAGTTCAAACAGTGATTGCTTCTGATTTCATTCTCTGCTTTCATTTGATTGCATATATAGAAAGGAACACCCACAACACACTGTGCATTGGGGAATATTGCTTTACATATTTTGAAGTGTTTTGCTCTCAAACTTGCTTGATGCTATAGAGGCAGCAGTGGCTCCCTAAAGTTAAAAAAGTATTACTTGTATATAAAAGCACTTAGAGCAGGAGCTACCTTGCCAGACATAAGTTTCTAAAACTTAGACTTCTAAACTAAATGGAACGAGCAAGCTTCCTACCCCTTTAATGACAATAAATAGGCACCATGTGGCCTCTTAAAATAGATGTCTGTGATGCATGGGATGAATCACCTTTTGGAGATGTCCATTTATCTCCATTGAGATAAGTGAAGCAGGGTTCTAGATTAGTATTTTCTATGTGGTTGAAACTGTTGAGATGAAAACATAATTACTGTAGTTTCAAAGCTCAGGGTTCAATCTAGCTTACTTTAAATGTATGTAGCTTGACATAGAAAAACATTCTACTTGACTATAGTAGGATTGTTGATATATGTGATTTTTTGTGAGATCTATATTTAAATCATACCAGATTTAAAAATCTGTCAAGTTTGCTATACTATATTGCATATTCTGCATTGAAAAAAACCCCACAAAATAAAGTATTTTAAGTAAGTTGTAATTGAATGTCTAAATTCTAGCTATTTTGGAATGAACTTGAATGAAAACTGATAAGTCTTCATGATCTTTAAAATTACATGCTGTTTTATACAAATAGTTCGTACCTACAAATACAATAACAAGGGTCATAAAGGAATACTAGAAAAGCACAGTTTAAATTCCCATGACATGTCAAGATAAAACACCATCATATGGCCCAAGTAACCACTTGGGCTCCCTGAAGACAGCAAGTGTGCAGGATATATAAATAACATTAAAAAAAAGTGGAACTTACTGCTAGTTGTGTCAATATTAAAAGTACATTACTGGTAAGGAAAAAATTGAAGTCTGTATTTGGCTAACTATTAGCAGGTTCAGGATGATTAAGATGAGAGATTACATTTCCTTCCATAACTCCTCATTGAGCTATTTCTGCTCCTTGAGAAAAATCCAGGAGAGAAATGGTCTTCATTGGAAATAATTTGCCTTCCCTTCTTATTATTTTTCCATATTTTATTCAAGCTTGATTTTCACAGATGAACCAAAGAGATAATGTACTTTATTAGTCACTAAAAATGCCAAATACTCTAGTTCCTTTAGATTCTTTGTACAACCTGAATAAAAGAAAAAGAATATGGGTAAATGTCATAGAAATAATCTGAGTGTTAAATTCGCGTCATGGACCTAATTTGGTCCTTATCATCAAGACTGAGGACAGAGAATAATAAACTACATTTGCCTTAGTATACTCTCCCCGGTATTCTTCACTAATTTAGTTGTTGGTTTGGGGTTCTTTTGTCTTATTTAATAAACAAAAATTAACATCCATTTAAAATCCAATAGGGGCTAGAAATGGACAAATGTGTTCCTGACTCCTATACCTAATTGCTGTTAATTTCGTTTGTTTTAGCTGCTAGAAATTATTTGTTACAAAAATAAACACAGAAATAAAACCTTGAGGAAGTAAGAAGTGATAACTTCAATAATCCAAAAATAATCTGATGACCTGAACAAATAATTTGCATTTAGAACTAGATGAAATTAAATAATTTAGGCAAATATTTTGCCTGTTCTCTTATTCAGACCAAATCCTCTAGCAGACTTTTAGGGCATTGATTTCAGATACGCAGAGCAGGGGGAATTAAAATCATAAAATTGTATCTGTTCCGAATATTAACATGACATAACTATCAAGTTACTAGTTCTTCCAAGCACAAAACTTCATTTGTTAAGTTATGGTATTGGATGTAGGTGGTGAGGTTTTGGTAGCAAGGGGGCTGCTGGGGTGGCCTCTGTGTGGAGAGGCCAGGAGCTGCCCCGTGCCAGACACAGCCGGTTCCAGCCGGCTCCAACCCACCCACCCAAGGGCACCGAGAGCCCAACAGCCATGATGGTGACACCTCCAGGAGCAGAGATTTCCTTGCAGCCATTAGGAGAGAGAGCACAGTAGAACAGGCATTTCCCTGCAGTCCACTGGGAGGACCACCGTGGAGTGGATGGATATTTCCTGAAAGACTGTAGCCCATGGAGAGGACCCATGCTGGAGCAGGGGAAAAGTGTGAGGAGGAAGAAGCAGCAGAGAGGAGATGTTACGGACCTATTGCAACCCCCAATTCCCCATCCCCGCTGTGCTGCTGGGTGGGAAGGAGGAGATAGAGGAGCTGGGAAGGAAGAAGTGAAATTGACTGTCAGAAAAAGTGGTGGATGGAAGGTTTTTCAGGGGGTTTGTTTGCTGTTCTGTTTTTTTGTTGGTTTTTTTTTTTTTTTTTTTCCTTCACCATCCTACTCTGTTTCATTTGGGATAAATTTTTCCCCAAGTTGAATCTGTTTGCCCATGATGGTAACTGGTGAGTGATCTCCCTGTTTTTGTCTCAACCCATGAGCTTTTTTCATCTTCTTTCTCTCAAAGAGGGGAAATGAGAGCAGCTGGGTGGGCATCTGGCAGCCAGCCAAGGTCAACTCACCACAGTTATCTTAGAAGGGAAGATACTTTCAGAATGACAATTTATTTTCTTACACAAAATTCAAACTTCAGCATATGGGACAAACCATAGTCTATTACAGAGTGTTTGAAAGCCTGATGAATGCCCCAGGTCAAAAGACAAGATAAAATTTATTTAGAAGAGGACATATTTTGTTTTGTTTTTACTTGCAGATCAGTCAGAAGAGTATTTGTTAATATTTTAAGATCAAAGAAGTTTTGAGTCACATTACCTCAAAAAACTTGCAGAGGGAAATTTTGTGGTTTGATCATTTTTACTTTTTACACTTGTACATTTTTAAAGGTTTTTTCCCTACTTTGCCATACTCAGAAATATATACAAGTATTGCATTTCATAAACCTTACTGAAAATAAAAGCATGATAGGGCAATTAAAAGGTATTTTGCAGTGGAAACTTGAGTGCTTAAAAAAGAGCACATTAAATATTGATAGCCCCTCAGCTCTTAGGTGCTCCATCCCAGTGCTTTTACTAGCAGTGATTGCATTTGAGTTATCCCAGGACTTTCATGGGACTATGTAAGAAGTAAAGTAATATTCTGTTTGAAAAATTACATCAGAATCTGTCCTCAAAAGAGTTCCAGAACCTCTAAACCATATTTCTGATTTAGTTTCAAAGAATACCACTCTGAAGTACATGAACTTTTGTAGATTGTCAGCTGCACATTGCTGAAATATGAACTGCATTTCATCATTCCTTCTTTCATTTTTTCAGACAGTTTTTTCTCCCATGAATTAGTGCTTGAAATCTTCCTGCTGCTTTGTGAAGATTTTCTTTCCTTCTTGAACTCACAGAGTTCACTTATCCCAAGCTAATACTTCTAATGTTTTCTGCAGTTCTTAAGGAAAAAAAAAAAAAAAAAAAAAAAAGCAGATGAAGCAATGGTATCATACTGCATAAATAAGCATTATTACAGACTTCAAATAATTACCCAGGCCATGCCATAACTTGCATTACATATCATGGCATGGCATGGTATATGGTTCAGTATGACTCAGGATAGCCAGCTTCAAAAACATGCCATACTCCATTCACTTTTATTAATACATTTTAATACTTTTATCTGACAGAGGTTTATTTGGATGGATTTTTTTACCAAATGGCTCTGATGTGCAAATTTATGGAATAATATTTTATGGAGTAATGGAGAAACGGCATAGCTTGCTGAATGTGGGGAAGCTCTAGTAATTTGTTAGAGGAGCTGTACCTTGTGTATATTCAGATTTTTAAGGCAGAGTTAAGTTAGAGTGTCTGGGTAACTTTTGTTTCTACCCAAATAGTTTCAAAACTCAGTATGTTAAACTCACTGCTAAGTCTTCATAGGGCATTCTAGTTGTCCTCCCACATGTCAGGCAGGTACTTAACCTCCAAGATGGCTATAGAAAATCAGTGTGTGTATGTGTAAGTGATATTGCACCCTTGCCTACAAGGTTTCTCTACCAGAGAGAAGGGGGAGAAAGGAAGGGAGGGAATTTTTTTTACAGCAATGAAGATAGTACCAATGCACTTTTTGGAAAATATTTTGGCTGTTACAAAGTAGGACTTTTAGTCACTACTTAATCATAAGCACATATACTCAAAAGAAAATTAAAACTTCTAACTGGATTTTAGCAACAGCAATCAAGGCCCATTTTATGCAACAGTATATCATTTATAAAGTGCAGGTAACTTGGGCATCAGGCCCCAAAGCAGGGGGAAAAGTACATGTTTGCAAGTGATTTCTCTGCAAGTTAAGGAAAGTTCTGGCACTCTGTAACAAAAGTGGGTGCAGGGAAGTGACTTCTCATTTTTGCTCAGTGAGTTTTGCAGCAGCCACTTTTGTGTTACTCCGCGGTCCACAGCAGGGCCCTGAGGGCACCACAGGCCTGGCTGCCCCTGCGCAGCCCCGCCGCCTCGGGGCTCCCCCCAGCCTCCCCACAGGCCAGGACCCCATTTCACCCCCCGGGGCCGTCAGCCCCTGCCCCAGCCATGCCGCAGCAGGGCCCGTCTCCAGCTCCCGCAGCCCTGCCCGGACAAGAGCCCCACCGAGCTGGGCCCGTGTCTCAGCCCGGCCTCGGCCTGTCCCCATCCCCAGGGAGGTGCCCGATGCCCAGGGCCGGGGCTGCCCCGGTGTCCCCCGGCTGCCCTGCTCTGGGCTGGGCTGTGGGACAGGCCCTGGCTGCCAGGCCCTGCCCTGATGGAGCCATGGGGACCCCCGACACTCCCAGTGCCACAGCCCCAGGGAGCTGTCGGCCATGCTGTGCTTTAACTTTGGACTTGCTAAAGTACAAACTGAAGTTCCCTCGTTCGTACTTTTCATTTGCCGTGTGAGCTCCGTTGCGTGTGATATGTAAGAAAATACCACAGTCAAGAGGAGAAAGGGGATATGTCAGAGCCACCAGCATTGACAGTTTGCATTATCTAATTAAAATAAGTAATATACATAAAAACTATTGAATACAAAGACAACGTTGCACTCAATTTCAGTTTTCTTAACATAAAGCCAAATATATGGCATTTTATTGGACTTTATAACCCTTTCCCAGTCCTCACAAATCTTTGCAAAGTCTAATTATTTGAAAGAAATTTGGATTTACTTTATTTCATGAATATCCTTGGCTTCTTGATTTTGATATTTGAGGTTTCACTTGGCTCATGTCTTAAATATTTTTTCACAAACATGAGATTACAATCATACTTCAAAACATAATCTTGTCTGTGGGAAGTAAATCACTGAAAAGATGACTACAGAAGTATTGAGAGAATTGATATAATACTGTGAAACCTGGTAATACTGAAGTGTAGCCATAAACTAATCCAGACATATATATATACACATACACACACACACATATACACACATATATAGGTGTGTGTTAGGTACTAGGCTCAGTTTCCTGAACAGATGTTGTCAAATATTTCTTTAAGTTTGTTGCAAAAGCAGTTAGGATAATTTCTTTCCTTTTCTGTTAGAAAGTACTGTTAAATTTGAACCCTAAGCATTTGTGGCACTTAATTTCAAAGTGCAGAATTTTGCAAACTGGGCTAATTTGTATTGTCCTTTTAGTGTTTTATCACAGCATAAGAATTATCTCTGGGGATTTAGAAAAGATAAATAGCAGTCAAGTTTTAGATTGTGTGTAATCTCATCCATGGGAAGGAGCTGGTTTAATGGATAACGTACCATATCCTGTGGTACAGTGTTCCTCTAGTAAATGAGTGTTCTAACAATTTTTGCTCATTCCAGAACTATTTTCTTAGCATGCTGTCTAAGTTGTAAGGGGAATTATATTCTGCAGCTAAAGACATTGCTTGCATGTAGACCATAATAAAATACTCTATAGTACTTTAGTGTATTCAGGTTTAATGTTCTCCCATTACAATTCAATACAGTACATCAGGAGTTGATAGAATAAGAATTGCTCCTGAATAGCTAAAACTCATACAGTTTTCTATCATTATTAAACTCAGTTAAGTATAAAAATGGTGGGAGGAAGCAAAGAAAGGTTACCACCTGTAGGATGTTCTTCAGCATATTAAGTAAGCATGATCATCCTGCTCTGATTTTTCCCCAAATGATTACTATTTCTTTAGGGAATATTACTGCTAAACTATAGTCTTTAAATACAGAGATTAATATACATTTTTTTTAGTATTCTGAAATGCTGAAAAATGCTGATAGGAACAGCTAAAAAATAAAAGATAAACAGCAAGTACTACAGTTTGTTCTTCATGGATTTAGGTGAAGGTCAAAAGTGACATTTCTGTTTTCAAGCCTTGAAAAAAAATCACAAAATATGAGTTATTGCTGAAATATAAAGTTAGTAGTGCAGGAGAAATGCCAGATGCTTCAGCTGCCTTCTATTCCTTCAAACCATGCATTAACAGATAATTCACTTTCCCCTCAATTTAAAATTAATGTTGTGTCACCACTATTAATTTGAATGTGCCAGTGCCAACACTTGAAAATAAATGTAGCCCCTAACCTTTATATTCTTCATGTCCAGATTCTCCCACCTTTACTCAAAGCACCTAATTCTATTCAGAGTACTGAGGAACAAGTTACTCAATATTGCTTAAATTGTGGATTACATTTTCAGGTGTACATTTTAAAGTATCTATAGCTCAGTTGACTTCTCTTAATCTAAATCAGAAATAATTTTTCTCTTTTTATTATGCATTCTAAATTGGAGAGACCTGACAGGGCAGATATTTCTTTGTCTCTAAGGGGAAAAGTTTGTAGTAAATTAGAAAATTACATTGTAAATACAACAATGGAACTCCATCCCATTTAGTATTATCTGACAACTTCACATAGGATTTTAAATACTGTAATTCGGAGTATGTAACCCAAATGTGTTCATTGAAGCTGCAGGGATGCTCACATGGCACAGCCTTGGCAAAATGGCCTGGATAAGAACAGTGGGTAAGATAGAATGGGAGCATAAACAGTGTGTAAGAATGGGACACTCAAAATTGCCTGAGAATGCATTTCTTCAAAACTGATAAAGCTGAAGACGACAACCATCAAACAGTAACAAGGAATTAAAAAGACACTTGTGAAACAGGGAGTCATCTTGAAAGGATATAGAAAAGATCCCCTATGGCTGGGGAGGGGTCCTCATGACCTGGAGGGGAGGAGGAGTGTGTCTGAGAGGACGGAACTTCCTGGGATCACTGAAGAGAGGGTGTTTGGAAGTTTGTTGTTTAGTGATGTTAACAATTTGTCAGTGTGGTTTATCTGTTGCATTGCTGGTATTGATCCTGAATATATAGTTTATTGATTGCTTATTAGTCATGTGTTCTCAATAAACCACTTCAGTTCTGATCTGACTTTAAATGATGCAAACTGGACAGCTTTTCCCTGTGACAGAAGCCTCTTTAGTCTGACTCAGAAATGCTGACAGACGATTTCTTGAATAAGGTAAGTGGTGATATAGTTTCCTTGTGATGTCCATTTACCCTGACAATACTTCCCCAAAAAGTAAACTTTTCGCATTCCTTTCACTCTTCCTTTCCCCACTTCTCTTCTCTTTGATTCCTACTTCATTTGCATTTAACTGGTTATTTGTCTTTGGTTGTCATTATTCAGAGCTGTTGTCCAGTAGCAATGTCACCAAAGTACAGGACTTTGAGCGCTTACTATCAACTTCTGCTACATCATGTTTTTGTTGTTGCTGTTGTCGTTGTGGTGGTGGTTTTGGTTTTTTGCTTTAGGTTCTTTCTAGTTCTTTTGGTTTTTTTTCCTCTTGCTGTACATTCCTGTGATTGTTAGTGAGCAACATGGTAAAAATGCAGCCACTTTGTACCACTGGCTACATTGAACCATGCTTTTAACCAGTGTCATTCATCTTTATGAGGCACAATATGTCTCCACAAATAAACTTGAGTAAGATGAAGAAAAATAAAGCTACTTAAATTCTATTAAAAATAGAACATAAATGTTTTAAAATGTGTAACTAATGATTTCTTTGTATTTTGAGTTTAAATAATCTACCTCAGTAGTCTTTTTTGCATGCTACATTGGGTCACACGGTAATAAAATGGATGAATCTCTTGCTGTTCTGCTTTGAATGTCTGGAATTGTCTCTTGTTTTTTAATGTCAGAAGAGTATGTACTTCACAGGGAAATAGGAGGCAGCATTGAACCTGTTTCAGAGTATGGTCTTAAAAATATTTATCTATGTCTAAGATTACAATTCCAACAGTGAACAGAATTGTTTTAATATCCAGTCTACTTCATTTGTAACTGAAAAGTAATCATTGATTCTGAAAAGCAATAAAAGCCATCATGTTCTGATAACAGGAATTCAGGAAATGGAACAGCACATTTAAGAAAGGCAAATCCAAAATTTGTATTTTAGTGGAGTAGAAATTCCTGAAAAGAAGTACATATATGTCTTTCAGAACAGCTAATCACTTCACAGTGGAAGTCATAAGATGCTGATAGCCCAAAGCTTAAATTTCACATCCCACATTTCTGAGGAGGGAGAAAAAAATCCCTACATGCAATCTGCTCTGGTACCCTAAAAATGTGTATATTCAATATTCCATTTTGCCATGAAAAAATTTGGAAATTCATATGGAAGGGAAATTAAAATTTTCATTATCTTGCCCTTCCCACTCAGTTCTCTTTTCCACAGTTCCTTCTATTTCAATCATCAAAATGATATTTTACAAATGTATTCAACCCAGATTCATTTTATGTTTTCTACACATTTAACTGAAGTGACTAAAATTTAACTGAAGTGACTAAATTAGAGCTCCTGGTTGCCTCAACAGTAAGTCATAAGAGATATATGCCACTGGCAGAAATGAAAATTGTAATTGCTCTCAATAATGTCATGTGTGAATTATATAATGATATATATATTAATTTAACAGGTTTTGGTTTGGTATTGTAATTTGTTTGTATGAACATTTATTTGGTAGCTTGAAAGCATTTTGGTTTTCTAAAAACTGGAAGTTTTAATCAAACAAAACTCAGATACCAAAAAAGAAGTCTATATTCCCATCTTATAATGCAGATTAATTTTCCCCAGAAATTGTAGACAGACAAAATGTGGGTACTGAATGTGCATTCTGAAGTAACTTTTCAAATCAGAAACAATGACAAAATTTACTGTTTGAGTTATCTTGTTGATAGTTTTTTCCTGCTGCCCACACACACTGAAACAGAAAATTTGTCAAGAAAGAAACAAAAACCTTTCTATGAAGGTAGATGTGTTGCTGTCACTGTGTAAAGATCCCTAATAACCCAGCAGGTAATGGCTCTGTTCCTAGCAGAACTACTGTAAAAAAATCCACTTATTTTGTCAAACTATAACTGAATCTAAATTTAATCAGGGTAAAATGCCACTTAAAAATAAAGGGAAAAATGTAACTTCATTAAACACTAGCAATTTGCAGAGAAGGTAGTACAAAATACTCTGTATTTTATAATCTTTAGGGCTTTTTATGCACAAACACTTTACCTGAATTAATTAAGCAACCTGACCTTGCTATTTGTTACTTAGCAGAGAAAAAGTTATTTTTTGGAGGATTGATCCAATGCCTGCTCTGGTTGGTCTCAGTGATTTCACACGCGGTCTCCAATTGGTAGTAAGACATTACAGTGGAAACCAGTTTTGTCTCTCTGCCTAAGTAATGGATAACAACTCATGCCTATCAGTAGTACATCATCCATGAAGAAGAAAACATTTTTTCCATCTTTTGCATGCAATGTGTGTAGAACTTCTCCAAACTATTACTTTTTCGGAAAGCATTAAAGAAACGCAATGCTAAACCTGAATGCACAGTGAGTGTTCCTATAAAAATAATGACATCTGAATAAATGCAAAGAAGTTTGAGAGAGGAAAAGCAGTATCTGTAGAATTTACCAGTGAAGGATTTTTGTTAAAGCTGTTCTTCATTCAGTGAAAATATGCTACAGAAATAGACACAATTGAGTCTGCTGCCATTAGAATTGATATGTGCCTTTTGTTTATTTTTCCTCTGTATTTTCCATTTGTTTCTTTTCTATATCTTAACAATAATATTTCCAGAATGAGATAGCATGGAAATTGATATAATGGCTCCATTTGTAATAGAGACAAAAAAACAATACAAGGACAATATGTTCATTCAGTTAAGGTCTAAAGACATAAAGCACCCTATTTTGTATTTATTTAGCTTCTTATAGATTCATGCTGTCCTCTGAAAATATTGGAAAACATCCTGAAATTTTACAGTAGACAGACCAGCTCCACACTAGGGAACATATACTAATGTATGTCTATAACAAATAAATCCTACACCTTCTCTAAAAAAGAGTACAGGTGAAAAAACATACTGTATTTTGTAGGAGAAATTTCTGACTGGGTTATATCCGAACTGTTCCTTTTTGCATTTTTACTTTGCCGAATATAGAAGTTTCATCTAAAATTGAGGAAAATATCCTTCTGTTAATTGTCTGCCCTAACTCTTCAATCTGATTGGTATTTACTGGAAAGGACTGCTATTTCTCTCATTTTCCCTATCCCCTTAAACAAAAGCAAAGTGTGCATTCTAAGGCTTCTGCTTTTCATACTATTTTTAAAGTCACAATCCAGGCAATTCTGATAAAATTATGCAGAAATGGAAAAGCCACTGTATAATATAGCCAAACTTTATTTAGGCTATCTTTAACCTTAAAGAAGATAAATTTAGCACTCCCCATCTTTACCTGTAATTAAAAACAATGTCTAACAGTTGTCAAAGATAATAATGTAATTGTTATCTAGATCTCCAGAAGGTTTTAAACTGTGTTCTTTGATAAACAGTATAAGAATATGTAAAGTAATACTGCTTCCTATGAGTTCTTTTCAGGATGACAAATAAAATTGCCTATAATTTCATTTCAGACTCAAATGCTACAGGCTTTGCAATTTTTTTCTTCCATCAATATTCCCGAAGTATCTCTTTAATTGCCTTCCAAGAAGGCAACAGGGTAATGCAGAATTAAGCAACATCTCCAACCTCAATGCAATTACTTCTATTTACTCTCACCTACTCTCTTATTCTGTTCTGAAACATTTTATAATGATTTTTTTTAATTACTAGTTTTTATTAACATTAGTTTCTTTTAATATTAGGTGTTAATTTGTAGCAAAGTGTCTTTGCTAGCAGGTATCTGTATGCTTCTAGGTATTCACAAGTTAAAGACTTGTTTTCTTTTCTTTGATTTTAAGATGGTAAACTTCATTACAGTTTGGTAATAATACTAACATTCTGTCATTATGCCTCAACCATCTGATGGAGGCATTTTGCAAAGAAATTTAACAGTAAAAAGAGAAACATCATTCTCACAGATAATGAAAAAAATGAGGAATAAAATTATTCCTGGATGAAGCATTCACAGAGTCTGAATTTTTTGCAGATTCATCCAGTCACCATGCAGTAGCAGCCATTGTGTTAGAAACAGCAATTGGGTTTTTTGTTGTTTCAGTTGACATAATACCTCACATTTATATGAAAGGCTATGCCAAAGTGCCACCAAAAGATCAGCTAAGGAATCCTTTTATAGCTTGTTGTGTAACTCAGAGCTGACTGGAACAAATCCCATGCCAGAGCTACATCTTCCCACTACTGCAGGACACTGCTAATCATCCAGTAGCACATGTGCCTGCTTTAAGTGGAACATTTTAACCTTCTACCAATTTCACTGATACAGATCACTTATTTACCAACTTCAACTTTCATTTCAAACTTCTGCCCTCCACTCCCATCCTACTGTGAATGCCCTTGGATCATTACTTTTAATACTGTAAGTACATGTTGGGTATTCCCCAAGCTTTGAAAACTAAAAGGCAAGAGTGAAAGCAAATGGTCAAGTAAGCAATTCTGCTAAGGCAGTGAAAACTAATTGTCCTTTTGAGCAGATTAACCTGAGTGGTGGGGTAAGTGAGCACTACTGGGTGCAAAACCTTGATGTATTAACTTTTATGTATTTAAGTAGGTCCAGAGCTCATCTTCAGAACATTCAGGTGAAAACTTTGGCTGTCTCATATTTTGGCACAGAGTTAGAGCCCAAGGCTGTAACTAATCCAGGTTCTTACATCATTAAAGAGCAGCTGACCTTGCTTGGTTGTTTTTTTTGTTTTTGGTTTTTTTTTTTTTTCCTTTTACTAGTTACACACATCTTCTTTGGAAAATTATTATATCATTGCTGCCAGCCCAACTCCAGACTTCATAAATACATTATTTTCAGTCAGCTTTAAGCATCAACATGAAGCCAATCCCTTCCCACACTAGTGCTTCAGTGCAACTGCATAAAATCACATTTTAAAGGGGTTTTGCCCTCCCTCCCCAGATAATTACAGATCCTAGAAGGATGAAGGGAAATTTTTTACAGAGTGCAGTACTTTTGCACAAGAAAATTCAGAAAACTGCTATTCTTGTTGCTGAAATTCATTATCAGAAAAAGAAAGATTAATATTTAAAGATTTCTTTCACTCAGATGAGATTTTTTTTTTAACTGTCTTGACCTCAAATACTCCCTTTATCACTATCACATTAAAACAGTGAACTACTGACTGGTGGAGATTTTTTAGACCCCTATTCTTCCCTGTTGGCTCTGTTATCTATGTGACAACTGCTTCCATAATTCAGTGAAGATTTTGATCATGATTTAAGGATTCATTATAACTTCATATGCATCAGTGGAAACAGGAAAGACATAGTGACTTGAATTTGAATCTCTGAAACTTAGTCTGCTATCATAAATTCTTTCTGCAGTCAGTACAGAGAAATGAAAAAAAAAATCAGTAAGTAATTAATCTGATCAAGGATAAATTCTTTTTATCCTGAAAGTTGTTTTGGGAGACACTTACATGAGCACAGAGTTATTACCTGAAGAACACAGTATATTTAAATTTGGACATATGAATTATGCTTGTAGACTGGGTAAGGAATCCAATTCATAGAGAAAAAGGAACAACCAGGCTACAAAACTGTATAGAAGATATAGCAGGAAAATACAAGTGAATGTAGCATTGCTTTTGAGAAATGGAAAGCAAGATAATAATAGTAATTAAAAAATAAGTTTCAGGAACGTTAAAATGCCTCATTTTAAGGAGAGCTGGAAAAAATATTTTGTCATATTAATTAAATTTTGAAATTTGTATTATGTGTTTTTAAAATGTTTATGTTTTATTTTAAACTAAAATATCTTGGAATTTTGAAATAAGCTTATCAGTTGAAGAGATAAGTCAGACCACATGAAATAATAGCTGTTTCTACTTTAATCACCAATGTTGTGTTTTCTGAACTGTATGTTTATAGGTGTGAATTCCACATCATTATTTCCCTTCCTATAGCTTGGAAACATTTCATAAAGACACATACTGGATTTAGTTCAATTTATTTTTAAAATCTATCATAACAATGATGATATTCATTGATATTCTCTGGTTTGATTAGGGTTGATCTTCATTTTAGGTATCAATCTTAATCTAATTGCCCAAATATGAGATTAAAAATAGCCATTATCATCTTAAAATTATTGCATGTCATTGTTATACAATCAAATTTTTCAGTCAATAGAAATCTAGTTTTCCATTTGGTTTAGGTTCTCTTGGTGTATAGGTACTAAAAAACCCCAAATAAGTGTTCATAAACTTGATTAAGAAATAGATAAAGGAAAGAGCCTGATAAGAGTACATACTGATTAGGTAAATGTATAGGTTCTAGAAGTAGCAATTTAGTCAGTGACAACACAACATTTTTCATTACTCTGGGATCAGTGTTTTCATCTTAAATAGAGAAGAAGTCACTTCTTCAGTGACTCCAGGGGAAGCGAAGGTCTATGATGAATGAACCAGTAAATGGGTACATATATCCAACAACAGTAATCCATCCTTTCATTTCCTCAGGGAGAGATCCCTGTTTTGCAAGCCAGCAGTTCAGGTTCACACTGCTAAGCAACAAAGGTGCATTGTCTTTTTTAACAGGTGATTCCTACTTTGTTATTTCAAAGCATTGTCATGGAGGGTCACACAATCAAATTAAACAGGTGTTAAACTCAACGAAATTTATTCTCCAGTCAAAATCGTCTAGAATTCCGACAACATTAGTAAACCACAGGTTCAATGATGTAAGGGGAAATTAATACTCAAGATTTCAAGTACATCATAAGGTCAACTATATCTCTGTGCTGAACGTTTTTTATAACCCGGAACTGATGACTCTTCAGGCTACATCTGCACTGCTAAATAAGAGAGACCAGAAAGTGAGCTTGAGCACTACAGCTTCATCATCTATAGATCTACCTATTAATTCAGTTTCAGGCTCTGTTCAAAACAAATTATACAGTATTGACAGATCTCCACTACCTCTAATGAGAGCTTATGTAGCTTGATCACATGCAGACAGCTAAAAGCAATGAATGTTACTCTCAAGGAGTACTTAGGTGTTAAGCACCATTTGAGATTCCCTACTGTATCCTGCATGGCCTATGGTATCCTTCCTGCGTAAAGGACACAAGTGTCTTGTAGTTCCTGTACTATACATACTATAGATCCTTCTTATTCTGTAGGGTATCTAAAATGTCACTAGATGACCAATTCTAGGTCTTGATTTCTGTCCAGATAAATCCACCCCAAACCAGAAATACCATACAGTCATACCTACTCTACACTTTAGAATCATCCAGTAACTGCCCAAAATAGTGTATTCCAGTGTGACTATTTTCTTTGCATAAAAATGCTGTTAACCCAGTGTCAGGATTTTATTTTTCTTTTGAATGAAGAAAGCCTCAGAATGTTAAGACTCCTTTTCTTTGCATTCTGTTCTTTGAAAAAGGTTTCACAAATGGGCTAAATCATAAATTTCTGAAGCACGGCATGCTATATTTCTATTAACAATAATATTACTGTATTATTCTAGGAGCTGTGATAAAGAGGCATTTTAAACAAAATCAGTAATAAACTGAATTACTAGTAATAAATGCAAAAGTTTCAAAACTAGTTGTACCTTTCTGCTTATTGTAAGCTGACAATTCAGCAGCTGGAATTATTGGATGATGTCAGAGGGTTTAGCATATTGTTATTTAAATAAGCGATAGAGCAACAAAATATAAGCAAGGAAAAATGAAGTATTAGGAAAATTGCAACTACAACAACAACAAGAAAAAAAACACACACAACAAAACAAAACCCAACCAAATGAGCAGAGGCAATCACTCACCACCTCCTACAAGTAGACTGATGCCCAGGCAGTTTTCTGAGCAATGGCTACCTTCCCACCCACACCATCCCCTCAGTTTTTATTGCTAAGCATGGTGTTATATGGCATGGAATACCCCTTTTGTCAAGGGATCTGGGTCAGCTGTCCCGGCTGTGTCCCCTCCCAACTTCTTGCCCACTCCGAGCCTACTTACTGTGGGGGGCAGATAGGGAAAAAGAAAAGCCTTCACACTGTGCAAACTCTGCTCAATAATAGCCAAAACAGTGGTATGTTATCAACACTGTTTTAGTCACAAATCCAAAACACAATACCGTATGGACTGCTATGAAGAAAACTAATTCTATCCCAGCCAGACCCAGAGCAAGTTTGAAGGACCATTATTCAGTCAAACTCTCATGTGACAAAAGTATATGGTATTGTATATTGGCAACAGTGTTGCACCCAATGATGTTTGTTACTACATAGCACCAGGATCTGGAATAGTTGTTATTTGGCTGAAACTATACGTTTACATTGTCAAAACCAACTTGTCAACCTGAAAGTGACCTTAATAGGCTTACTGTTAATATTTCTAAATATGTACTTCTAATAAAACCTAGCCATAATTTATGACTGGATTTTTCTAGATTATTTCAATTGCATTCAGAATTTGAAAGGAGGAAAAAAAAAAGAACAAAAAGAACAAAAAAAAAAAGGAAGGTTAATCTCTCACTACCGCATACTGAAAACATTCACCTGACATAACACTTTACCTGGTTTACTCTAGACCCTGTGTACTGCTTTTGTGTTGAATTCATTGCAGCACTCAAGCAGAAGACAAAAGCTCCAAGTATTGCCCCTGCACTGCAAAATTTAAAAGCCATTTTTTAAAAGCAAAGATCCTACATTCTGGAAATTACTCTCTGATCAAATTAAGATCACATTAGAACAGTTCTTTAAAATCAATATCATAATTTATGAACTGTTACCATGAGGGGAAAAAGCCAAAACCAACCAAACAAAAACCCTAATTATTTTGGATTGCCTGTCTCAGGCATGAAGATGCCTGAGTTTTGTGCTGAATTATGAGACTCTGACTTAACGTGTCCTGATTTGAAAATATTTGTTCCCTATATTATGTTTTTCCATAAATCATAGAATGTCCTCCTGAAAGTGGTACTACCTTTAGAGGAAAGCAGAAACTCTGTGTGAGCAAAGGCTTCTGCATTTTTATGGGATTCTTAACCTCCCAACTAATTGTCTGAGATGATTCACAATTTCTTATGCTTTTACTGATTTCTTTTCATCGTACAGTAGATAACTCCAACTTTTGAAATAACTTCCTTTCTTTTAACTTGTCTGTCCATAAGCAGATTTTAGATTATTGCAAATATAAGTACTGTACTGGTATGACAAGCTTCAAGATATTTCAAATGCAAAAGAAATGTAAGTTTTTCTGCAGGCTGACTTGTCTAATTAAATTTTAGCTACCTAAAAGTTAAGTATGTGATACAAGCAGCTCAACTTGGCACTCAATATAGTTAATGGAAGGAGACAGTCTGAATGACTGTTAGAGAGATAGAGTTACTGTTCTTCCAGTTGTAAAATAATGACCTAAGACAAGTGGAAGAGACTTTCTGTAATTTAGAGACAGATTTAGATGCCTAAATTATGAATGGCTTAAACTATATAAAATGAATCCTACTTTTAAAGTCCATTAGGTAACTAAGCTCCAAAACAAAGAAATGTTTAAAAATTTAGATAAAGTATGTAAATATCACCTGTTTTTACCTGGAGTAATGGATTGCATGTGTATCTACTATGAATGTTTGGCTCAGGCTTATACTATGGACATTAACTTGGTGAGCCTCCTGGCCTACTAAATCAGTGCTTGACCTTAGTTGCAAATCAGCAAAAAAAGGAAACGAACTCATGAAAGGTTTTTTTTTATTATTAGTTTGGTTTGGTTTTCTTTCCCCCTAGTTCAGCTTGCAGGGCTGATTTTGGCATGATTCTATGCCTGACTCGTTCCACCTTGTTTCCCATTTGAACTTGGGTTACATGTCCTCCTGAAATTCCATCTCCAAATCTCTCTTTGGACATTTCTTATCAATCATGAGAACAAGAGTAGATCAACCACAGGGAACAAGAAGTGTTATATGTTAAGTGTCATTTCTCCCATGACAAACACGAGACTGAACTGTTCTGCCTGTGTCATAAGTAGGGAACTAAACCACGTAAAGATTATGAGACCTTCCCAAGGCACACAAGAATTCTATGACAAAGAATGACTTTAACCAGATCTCCCACTTGATCATGTGGTAACCAGTCCCTCATACTATCTACACCAGTAAGCCTGAAAAAATGCACAGTTTTCCACCAAAGAATCTGAAATTATCTTGTCACTGACTGGAATTTATATATTTCAACACTTTCACCACTTCTGTCTTCACACAGACATATCCCTTTCTCTTAAGGGATACAAATTAGGTAGCTCCTTTATTTCAGTGGAACAAGAGCACTATATATAGGATAAGGACCCTTTCTTCTCATTTTCTGAAGGGCTTACAAATGGTTGTATTTTGTTAATGTTAATGTATTAAAACAGCTGACAAATAGTATCAGTGTTCTGTTTATACTGCACTCAATTTTCAGAGACCTCTAACAACAACTTTTAAGCCACAGAATGCTTCAGGGATTTTAATTTCATTGTCATAGCAAATTGGGTGGATGTCTGAATGAGTAATTATGATTTGAATGTGCTTGCACAATATTGTGTCATATAAATAATATTCTACTGCTTACCTTTCAATTACAATATGAATGTGTATGTGAGTAAAAAGTGAAGGCATGCACAGGTTGTAAAAGTGTCTAGTGTAGAAATTCTTTTATTTCAGTCATTATGTGGTAGCCTGAAGAAAAACAAAATGCTAGACTTCATGAAGCATGTTAACAGAAACCTGATTAAAAATGGACTTTAATGCTGTGGAACACCATTAGAGCCAAAAAGTGAGGACTTCACTTCCAGGAGTTTAATTCACAGGTCCAAGTGTTTAAGTTCCTCATATTCTGGATAAAGAAAGCTAGGAATTGATCAATGCCCATGAGATATGAGTTAGGTGAAAGGCAGGAGGTATCAGCTCAAGCCCAATAATGAGTGCTGCCTTCATCAGACAGATCAGGGTGGAAAGAAGGTGGAAAGAATACATGACTCTATCTGTTCATGTAATTATATTTTAGAATTGGGTAAAAAGACTTTACTGTGAGCAGGAAGACATTTCAACTCGCTAATAGGAAACACTTCCAGATAAGGCATTCTGCATGCAACTAATTCGATTTTATATCTCACTGAAGCTGAGTAATAAGCTTGCTCTTTCCTCACTCCTCTCAGATCTTTTTCCATCCCTACCACTTCTCCTCTCCTGCTCCCAGCTGCGCAGTCTGCCTTCCCCTACATATTACCAGATCTGTCTGTGGGCCATTTAAACTTAATAAAACCTCAAAAAAAGTATCCAGGGATTTTTCCATAGCTGTTTTTTGCATATTTTATCTGATAAAAGTGCAACACAGAAGGATGAAATAAACTCTCTCTGGCAGTGCTTACCATTTCTGGCAGTATTTATCCATTAACTAGGCTTATAAGCTCTAAATCACACATGTAGCTTTAAGACTTCTAACTTAGAGGTAGATCAATTTCATTCTTTGTGGTATGTGTCCATACCTGGATACATACCTCACAACTGAAAAAAAGATCTGGGTACTAATGAGGTTGTATTGGTTTTGTGTGGCAAGGTTTTGGTAGCGGGGGGGGGTGTTACAGGGGTGGCTTCTGTAAGAAGTTGCTGGAAGCTTCCCCTGTGTTCGAGAGAGAGCCAATACCAGCCGGCTCTAAGACGGACCCGCTGCTGGCCAAGGCCGAGCCAATCAGTGATAGTGGTAACGCCTCTGTGATAACATTTTTAAGAAGGAAAAAAAGTTGAGACGGGCAGTATTAAGCAGCCAGAGAGAGGAGTGAGAACATGTAAGAGAAACAACCCTGCGGACACCAAGGTCAGTGCAGAAGGAGGGGAGGAGGTGTTCCAGGCGCCGGAGCAGAGATTCCCCTGCAGCCCGTGGGGAAGACCATGGTGAGGCAGGCTGTCCCCCTGCAGTCCATGGAGGTCCACGGTGGAGCAGATCTCCACCTGCAGCCCGTGGAGGACCCCACGCTGGAGCAGGTGGGTTCCTGAAGGAGGCCTGTGACCCCGTGGGAAGCCCGCGCTGGAGCAGGCTCCTGGCAGGACCTGCGGATCTGTGGAGAGAGGAGCCTACGGAGCAGGTTTTCTGGTAGGACTTGTGACCCCGTGGGGGACCCACGCTGGAGCAGTGTGCTCCTGAAGGACTGCACACCGTGGAAAGGACCCATGCTGGAGCAGTTCGTGAAGAACTGCAGCCCGTAGGAATGGCCCACATTGGAGAAGTTCGTGGAGGACTGTCTCCCGTGGGTGGGACCCCACGCTGGAGCAGGGAAGAGTGTGATGAGTCCTCCCCCTGAAGAGGATGAAGTGGCAGAAAACAACGTGTGATGAACTGACCGTAAACCCCATTCCCCATCCCCCTGCACTGCTGGGGGGGGTTGGTAGAGAATCCGGGAGTGAAGCTGTGCCCGGGAAGAAGGGAGGGGTGGAGGGAAGGTGTTCTGAGATTTGGTTTTATTTCTCATTACCCTACTCTGGTTGATTTGTAATAAAGTGAGTTAATTTTCCCCAAGTTGAGTCTGTTTTGCCCGTGACGGTAAGTGATGAGTGATATCTCTCCTGTCCTTATCTCGACCCACGAGGTCTTTGTTATATTTTCTCTCTCCTGTCCAGCTGAGGAGGGGGAGTGATAGAACGGCTTTGGTGGGCACCTGGCAACCAGCCAGGGTCAACCCATCACAGAGGTCAAGAAGACTTGTTGACCAAGAGTAAACCCAAGTGTCGTAAGCAGAGTGCAAGAGAAGGTTAAAAGGAGCTTTCAATAATATAGCCAGCTGTATCTGGAATGCAGCGATTTGTAGCTTTGTATTTTTGTAAGTAGACCAACATTGGATTTATATATGCACCTGGAACTGTAATTTACAGTAGCAATCTTAGAAGACATCCTAGACACCTGTCAGCATCTAACAGTGAAGTATGGGTTTATGATTTTGTCGGTGCAAGAAGGATAGGAATCTACAGTTCAAGAAATTACATGCGAAGTAAACATAAGTCATGCATTCATCTGCACAATTGTGGAACATTTGGGGTTTGTTTTGATTAAAATATATCAACCTTTGGTGGTGCTGCACCCTTTTGCATAGCACTCATTGAGGGATCAGAGAGCATTTGCTCTGGGAATAGAACAGTTTCTAACATTTCTCACCCTGAATGATTAGATATGACATTTTCCAGTCTTTAAGGAAGATATCCACCACAAGTCAATCAGTATCCTCGGTCCTTCTGTTAAAACTGTGGCACTGAGTATCCAGAAATGAAAAAATCCTGAAGATGGAAAAAGATCCAGCAAATGAGAGTTTGACTGCATGGTATAATTGCTAGAATATACTACTGAAAAAATAGAGACCTATTTCCATTACTATTTCCATTTCATCTGCAATGTAAAATGCAGAGATAAGAATTCCAGAATGCCATTTATCTTCCAGATAGTTTTTTTTAAACTTCAGACCACTTAGTAACTTAGTTGTTTTTCAGGTCAGTTTGATATTAGCATCAGCCTGTCTGAAATATTTCATTGAAGTCAAAGTATATGTGTCCTCAAACAACTTGACAAGAATAACTTGCCAAAATGATGACTAAGGGGCAGCTACTTTGTGTAAATACATCAAGATGGCAAAGGGAAGAAATAGTTAAGATAGGTGCAACTTTTGTGCACAGTGGTGGGTTGACCCTGACTGGATGCCAGGTGCCCACCAAAGCCGCTCTATCACTCCCCTCCTTAGCTGGACAGGGGAGAGAAAATATAACAAAAGGCTCATGGGTTGAGATAAGGACAGGGATGGATCACTCAACCAATTACCAGTCAAATCAGAGTAGGATAATTAGAAATAAAACCAAATCTTAAAACCCCTCCCTCCTTCCTGGCTCAACTCCACTCCTGGTTTTCTCTTCTTCACACCTTGTCTCTGCGGCTCCTTTCTCCTCAGTGGGAGGACTCTTCACTCCTCCCCTGCTCCAGCGTGGGGTTTCTCCCATGGGAGACAGTCCTCCACGAACTTCTCCAACATGAGTCCTTCCCACGGGCTGCAGTTCTTCACAGACTGCTCCAGCATGGGTCCCCCATGGGGTCACAAGTCCTGCCAGACAACCTGCTCCAGCGTGGGCTCCTCTCTCCATGGGGCCACAGGTCCTGCCAGGAGCCTGCTCCAGCACAGGCTTCCCACAGGGTCACAGACTCCTTTGGGCATCTCCCTGCTCCGGCGTTGGGTCCTCCCCGGGCTGCAGGTGGAGATCTGCTCCACCATGGACCTCCCTGGGCTGCAGGGGGACAGCCTGCCTCACCATGGTCTTCCCCACGGGCTGCAGGGGAATCTCTGCTCCGGCGCCTGGAGCACCTCCTCCCCTCCTTCTGCACTGACCTGGGGGTCTGCGGGGCTGTTTCTCTCACATGTTCTCACTCCCTTCTCCAGCTGCAGCTTCCTATTGTGCAGCAACTTTTTTCCCTTCTTAAATCTGTTCTTCCAGAAGCACTACCACTGTTGCTGATGGGCTTGGGCTTGGCCAGTGGTGGGTCCATCTTGGAGTTGGCTGGCATTGGCTCTATCAGATATAGGGGAAGCTTCTAGCAGCTTCTCACAGAGGCCACCCCTGTAGCCCCCCTGCTACAAAAACCTTGCCATGCAAATCCAATACATGCACAGAAAAGTGAGGTGAGGGGGGATATGAAAAGAACAAAGAGGAAAAGGAAAAGAAAAAAGAGGAAAAGAAAAAGGAAAAAAAGGGAGGGGGATTAAAAAAACAAAACAAAACAAAACAAAAATCCCTACCCATCACTGAATTTTTACAGGAATTAAGGGGCTACTTTTAAATACTAGAGAAAGAAAATTATAAAACACTATCTTGATAAAGAATAAAAAAGAGGAACAAAGCAAACCAACAAAAAAACCCAAACTCTAACTGTGAGTAAATAGAGTTTGATCAGTTTAGCAAAGTGATTATATGGTAGGGTTGCCTGCAGCAGCAGACAATAACTGATGACTAAAAAGGCTTCTTCTCACCCCGTTATGATTTACTAAGGGATTCTAGTTTCTTAATATTCCATTCCCCAAATTTATGCATATTTTGGTCTATACTTTAAGACATAAATATTCAAGCTAACAGAATAGTAAGTGGTGTTATTGATAGTTTGGCTTAATTTTAAAAACTTAATCATGAAGGCAATAACACTTAATAAGATGTCTCTTTCTGATGAATTTGCTTCAGGAAATATTCTAGATTTCATTTAAATTTTTACATAAATTATTTTGTGAAAGAATACATATATATTTGTATATGTATGCATATGTATGTGTATCATGTTCAGGGACCTTAAAGTCAACAAAAGTTATTTTAAGATACCAACACTATGCAGCAAGGTGTTGACCATTTCAGGGAACTGTGAGGGTTGGCTATATGTGATCTTGTTAGAAGATATGCTATCAGTCAGAAAAAAGCCTTCTAACCAATGCTGAATGGAGCTACCAGTGCACTTTTCTGGTCATTTCAAAAAGCAGATTTCCTGTTAAGATTTCTTTCAATTTTCTTTAGAATGGTATATTTCAAGGGGAAAAAGGCATGGCCAGTGATTAAGTGAAGAATTCTTTTTCATCCCTATCAACTTTTGCCAGTATTTATTAACAGGTACTACATAAATTTGTTAATGCCTAAAGCTGTGACCATTTGGGTAGAAGACTCTAATATTTGATTATCCTTTGCTAAGTCTCAGGCATATAGCATGAGTTATCAAAAATGGGTTTAGATTGCAATTATTCCAGAAGCCACTTCATAATCAAGATTACACATATATTTTATATCAGTAAAAACCCCAAGTTTAATGACAGTACAACTAGATTAATTCTCTGTAACATTCTAGTGCAGCCTGGCATTGAATAACATTTTTATTGTTACAACTTGAAGATAAGCATCTAGGAAAAAAACAAGTTCTCACTTATTACTAAAATATACATTGCAGTGTCTCTAGTGATTTCCCAGAGCAATTCTGCAGATTTTTTTAAAAGCAGTTGACATACCAGGCTTGAGTCAGCTGTTCACATATAGGAAGGTACACAGTACCATTTGAGTATCCCTATGGTATCTCAACTGTTTTCTAACGATTTCTGAAGGAGGTCACGGGTTTCCCATAGATCCCCTAGACACCTATGTGCAGACAGCAGATCTGGGCCCTAAGAGCCTGTATGCTTTTGGAAACCGCTGGAGGGAGATCCTGAACTTCTGATAGGGAACACTTCATTGAAGAGGTATAATGAATAGCTTTGCTTGTTCATCTTCAGGTAGGGTATATATCTCTTCTTGTGGTGGCTCGTACTGTACTGTGGTAATGGTACAACTCAAATTATGCAGAAGAAATTCTAGATAAACACTGGTCAGGAGAAAAAGCAAAAATTTGTCCTCGTGTACAGAGGTTTAATTTATAGTTCAGGTTATTGGGGGAAAATTGGATTAATAGATTCAAATTCATCTTAAGAGAAGTATTACTATGAAATTCATTAGGTCACAATTTTGGAGTGAGTATGGAACCTTTGTTAATATTTACTGTACAGAACTGGAAGGAAGAGTTCATGAATTCTGGGCAAGTTATATCACTTGCCTCATTTTATCCTCCTGGAGAATCTCTATAAAATTCCTCCTATCTAAAGAGTGACTAATAGGAAGTAATTTGCTTTTGGTAAGGGAGTTTATCTTTGTTCTTCTGAAATAAGTTTTATTCTGCAGTTTAACCTGTATTGAGCAAAAGAAAAAGTTCTGCTTTTAACTTGGCTTTCTGTAATAGCTTTAAAAAATAACCTAACTCTTTCCTAGTTGATGATGACTCTCTAAGTAGTAACTCAGAAGAACCGTTAGTATCATATCAACATACCAACATATGTTATTACCGTAACATACGGTAATATAACATATCAGTTGTTGGTAGCGTCATGTGTTAAGCTAACATGTAGCTTACCAGTGGCTGTTCCTCAGGCTGATGATCACATAATTATGAAAGATGTGGCAACCCGAGTGTTGCACTAGTTTCCTTGACAGTTCCTGTCATGGACAATCTTTGGGCAACTGTCACCGTCAGACATGTTGTAAAGTCAATGCAATGGGAAAAAAGATAACCTGTAGATGACCTGTGATTGCATCTGTTTATACTTTTTTAAAGCAAAATCAGATCTCCTCTATACATTATTGTTTCTCATTACTTAAAGTTTTCTTTAACTAATGGAACTGTAAGACCGAAAACACTCTCTCAGGTGGATGGGCAAATAGCAGCCAGAGTACAATGAGATCCTTAGTCATATTTTTAAATCATCATGCAAGTTAGGATCCAACTGTCATAATCATAACGATTCAGATTTGTATCCCTAACATTGTAGCTGCACCAATGTGTACAAAATAATTTAAGATTCACTGGGAAGCATGAGGAAGATAGCCTACAGTTTAGAGCAATTGCTAACAGTTTCTCCCAACCTGATTTATAAGAAAGGTGTTTACTAAGCACAGCCGTGGGGACAAGGCTTCTGACCAAAGGAGTAGGACTGCCTATTCCTACATTTTTAATAGAAACCTTCAAGGAGAGCTGAAATGCCCTTCTAGCTGTGGCATTCACAATCTGTTGGTTATAAAATACACTTTCTTCTTGAATCTTCTCATACTGAGAGTAAGGGAACAGAATTTGTGGTCTAACAGTTCTGCAAATTAACATGCTATTGTACAGCATAAAACCCAGTAATTAAAAAAAAAAAAAAAAAAATCTCTCCACACTTTGAACATGTTTTATGAGAAAAATCTTCATTTTACTACATTTTATGCAAGACATTCTGTATGTCTATGTTCAGCAAGCTTCCAGAATACTTACTGCCTTGCAAGACATACTTTCAATTTCTAAGTAGGTTCAGCAATTAAATAAGTACTGATATGATTATCAAAAATGAATTCAGGAAAAGGAGTTCTAGACACTCTTGAGACAGATATGAGGAACTAGACAGACATACAGAATGTTTCAATACATTTGGACATCTGAACTATTTGTATTTGGTTCATTTTATGATTGTTTAATAGAAAGAAGCACTTTTAAGGTAGAACTAATTATTTGCTCCAATGTTTTTTTCATCAATATTTTGATACTATGAATAATTCCTCCAAAATGCCTGATTTTCTTCCTTAATTTTAAATTGATGATTACATCAGATTAGGTGAATATATCAGATGCAAATGCTTGTGTTATGGACAGAAGTAAACCAGCTCCCCTGGTAAACCAACCCAGAGTAGATGGAGTTCAGTACAGGACTTCCAAACTTGCTCAGTGCAGACCTTCAGACTCCATAGTCATACCTCATTAACATGAATAGAAATCATATAACTAAATCTCTGATTAAAGCTAATCACACTAGTGGTTTGGATTGTACCAGTAGCTACAAGCTGAACAACAATTATTACTGGTTATACATTATATCTTAATTTGGAAACAAATCAAGGAATTTAATTTTCCTTAGAGGGCAATAGTACACTATTTCAGTTTGTGAAAATGAAGCTGATTTTTAGCTAAATGTTAATGAAAGTTCAGCCCAGCTATTTTCTTTCTGTGAATTCCTGTAACCTTGACACGCAACCTCTATGACATGTTGTTATCCTCCACACAGACTGCTTTTGTTGTACTTCACATATGGTTTACACAATTCCGTCAGTGCTGTTTGTGTCTACAGATTTACATTGCCACAGTTATTCTATTACTTCAGAAAACAGAAATACTTAGGTATTCCTTCAGCTGGTATTTCTGCCTAGTTATATGTATCATCTTGTACTATAGTCCACAGCCTGTGACCTTTCTAGTCCAAAAATTGTGTTCTATCCATATCAATATATAAACCAAGAAGAAGATATCTTGGTGCCTACATCTTTAGAAATGTGTGACATATGGGAACTCTAAAACAATTGTGATCTAGGAAAAAGTTTTCTTCACTATTATGCCAAGGACTTCACTGACATATGCATATTTTGAAGTACATGTTTTTCAGATAAACAGAAAGGATAGGCTTCCATTTAAAATGGAAGTTAGGGAGTTTGTGCTTAACTCATCCCACTTCCACTCACAGTTATTTTCTGAAAAGACAAGATTTACTGTAATGTTATATAATACTAATGCTCAGTGAATAACTTTATTCTTCGGGTACACTCTCTTTAACACAGTGCTTAAGGTTCAGGGTTTAAAAACTCAAAAAATCTTGAAGGGCACTACCAACTGTGCTTATGATTTTGAGAAAGCTGACTAATCTTGTAGCAGCATTTATTTAGTTAGTTCTTTATTTATTCAATGGCCTGAATAAATAGATGCCTGGGATAATGAAACAATTTTGACCAACTGTCAAACTGTAATGTGGAATTCAAGGTAAATGTCCAAATTGCTCACTGGCTGTCAGACTATTTTAAGATCAACTAAAAGTTACTTAACCTTTTTTTGCTTTCACTTATTTTTCTGATTCATCATTTACAAAATTTGCAAGACAGTTGTTTATCCTGTCAAAACTGGAAGAAATAAATTGGATAAATTGAGCAGGTGAGTCCAGAAGCATCACCACTAGGAATGCTCAGAGAATAACAGTGCTCTATTTTTCCCTTTTCTTTTGTTCTTTCATAATTTTGGTTTTTTTTCTTTCTCTTTCTTTCTCTTCTCTCTCTCTCTCTCTCCTCTCTAATTGACTTTGACACTATGAGTACAATTTAGATGACTAAGTGTGAATGTCTAATGTAATTTCTGAAGACATTGTGTTTTGGAGATACCTGCAATGAATGGGCAAATATGATACAAGATGACAGGAGAGCCATTCCTAACTAGATCATCAAATGGAGTCACTCAGGAAGCTCATGTATCCCAAATTGCACTTGGATGCCTGTGGTTAGGTAGTTGAATCCTGATCCAAGTGTTTAATCTGAGCTACCTGCTTAGATGCTATGCAGCTAGTGAAGAGTTGGATACCTCTGGTGAAAAACATCCTATCTTCATATAATCAGCTAAATTAGGATGCATTATCATCTTGAGAAGTCTATATTTCTACACTACTCATAGAAAGTGACAAAAATTTAGATCTCTTCTTAAAAAAAAATTAAAATTGTCCTACTGCAGAGACTTGATTGAATTAGTCATATAGAGATCTAGTGCTATTTGGGATATAGCATCTACCCAGTCCTCCAGCTGCCACTCCGTAAATGCAGTTTTCTACTGAGTCTTCTTCCTATTTCATAGTCATGCAGATTTCTCTGATACGTGCATCTCAGCTGCTACTAGACACATATGCATGGACAGCAGAATTGAGCCACAAGTTACTATTTCAAATAAAATTCTGATTATAAACCTATGTATTTGCTTTGGAAATGCACATGTAATAATTTCATATAGCTTTATGAAACATCAAAATAACTATATTTCTAAAATATGGCCTTCCTTTGTTTGATAGAAAAAATAAGGGAATGTTAAATAAAAAACCTCCAGTAGCTTAAACACCTGTATTCAAAATACTCAAACTGGACAAAATAAAACAAATCATAAGACTGGTCTGCAGATTTTGGATAAAACAGTCAATAGGGAAAAGAAAAGAAAGGTAAAAATTTCTCAAGATTCCTTTTTGGTTTCCAGAAGCTTAATATGTTCCTTAGTGAAGTGAAATGGGAGTTGCTCCAACCAACAAACTGGATATAACAACCTTTGATATACACTAATTATTATGAAAAGATCAAAAGTATCACCTTTATCAAAAATTCAATCAAAATCAAGTTATGTCAGTCAATATGTTTTTGAACTCTGTTAAAGCACTCATCGTAATTTTGGGGGATGAAATTTTTCCTACAGGTAAATTAAGACTTCTCATTATGAACAAGAAACACTGAAAATATATGGAGAAACAAACAGGAATAAAATATCTGATTAATTATGTTAGAACTACAGACAGATAAAGAAAATATTGCCAGCACAGATTAAGACTCTGGATGCATAAAATATTTATGTCAATATTCTGGGTGTTTACCGTTGTTACAGAAGTGATCTGAGTGTCAGATTCCAACATGGATCTTGGTTATCTAAAGGCTTAGAGTGTTTATACAGAGAACATCTGTTTGGGATGCAGTTATTGCTATCTTCAATTGTTTCAGAATTGTTGAGAAAAATACATTCCTGAGAAGGCAGGTTGCTTCTCTTGGTTGGATTCATTCTCAGTATTCAAAAAAATTCCTATAAGCTGTCAGACTTATCTTTGAGGTAGTCTTAGAGATATTAGGAAGAAGTACTGAGGATCAAGACTGAGAGCAAACCATGCAGTACTAGTGAACCAGTTAATCTAACAGTCATGATTTGGCAGATGTTACTGATTTTGCACAAGCAAGGCATCTTGAAGGAAACAAACAAACAAGCAAACAAACAGACCCCCCCCATGTTCTTCTGTTGAAGATCTCCTTTAGCAAAACTTTAACCATATACACCTCTACCATTAGAACACCACTTCAGAGGCAGTTATTCTGAGGATGTACATCCTCAGCTGTAGATTTCCTGAGATACCTAAAATGATAGCCTCTAGACTTAAATTTTGAGAAATTCTGTATCAACAGTACTACTTGTGGATTTAGGATTTGTGACTGTAAAAATCATTAGTTTTATAACTAAAGCCATAGATATATTTAACAAAGTTCCTTTGTTCTTGTTTGCCAAATGTCCAAAGTTGTCATAACCTAAAATCTATTTGGCCTAAAGATCCACTTCCATACTAAAATCACAGCAGACTGTGATTTTTTCAGGTAAGTCACTGTGAAATGCTGCCCATAATTTCAAAATATCTGGCATAGTAAAACAAGACAGTATATGGCAAAACACACATACAGAGAAAAAGAAGTTTGTGGGGATGCTTAAATTTCCAAAGGTCTGGTGGAGTGGGCTTCACCTCCTCTAACAGCCAATGGAAAGAAATGGAGGCCTTACTGTATCTGATGCGGTTTAGAGATACAATCTACTATCACATAAATGACTCAAACTTTTTCTTTTCACTGAGTACATACTTAGACTCAGATGTAAATGTCTACTTTCAATAAAATAAATCTTACAGTAAGATGATTTTAGAAGTCAGATAGGTTCAAAAAGAAGAAATGGCATACTTGCCTGCCTGTCAGTTACAACTGTTCAGAGAAAAATGTTCCTGTAGGAACAGCTTCTCAATTTTTCCCATTCCCTTCACTTTATTCCTGGTGCAGAAGAAGGCTGTATAGCCCTAAATGATGCTATTCTACCTGGTGCTACCAAAAATGCAGTCAAAACTTCTTGGCTACAAGACAGCTGGCTCTCCAGGCTACATTCATCATTTTCTTTCAGTTTATTTGTGATTTACTCACATTCGCATTCATTGGTTCATCCTTGACGGCCTCCTAGTATTTTGAAAATGGAAACAGTTACTGAAAAAGAGACTGGCAGTGTGATAAAAAAAGATCTATGAAGTTTTTGAAGCTTGATCCCACTGATATTTTTTAATCAGGGTATTTGGCTAGTTGCTGCTGGTGCAAACAATACAAAGGCAAGTGGCACCTTCCCCTCCATCCCAAAACCTCCCTCCCCACACCTCATGCCCCATATAAATTTACAGTCAGTTAACTGATCTTCAGCAAAATCACAGGAGCTGGTTATGTTTACACATGTAACACACTAAAATTTTAAGGAAGCCATAGCAAAACAAGCTTCAAAAAATGCTTAGGGTAACATTTCTCTTCAAGTGCAGAAATGGCTAAGAACAGATAATTACTGAAACTTAGTTCATAAATATGTCATTAAGCCATGGTGATTTGTAATCTTCTGTCTATACTTTGAGTCTAACAAAGAGTTGCATCCTGTGCTATTAGTCTGAATTATCTTTTCTGGTAGTTTTTACTGCAGTAGTCTAAAAGACTACAAAGACATGAATTTTTTAAATTTCTGTTTTAAAAAAGCTGAAAAAGTCCTGTCTATACATTGAGTATGCTTGGTTGCAAGAGTAGTCTGCATAAAAGAGGTGTTCCGTAATAGATTCCCATTTTTCTCTTTAGGTATTATCTTTCTGGTGATAGGAAAAAAATAAATCTATTTATTGAACTTGGTTTAGTTATCTAAAAGTTGCTTCTGCTGCCATTTGAGACACTCTAGTATATCTAGTACATTCCTTCGGGGCTGGCAGCTATGACAAAAGACCTGTATGAGGCCTGTATCTTCCTGAATAGGCAGAGTTGGGCCAGCCAACTTAACCAAAGCTTCTCAAATGGCTTCAGGCACCTATACTTAAGCAACTGAATTGAAGCCACTGTCTTTTCAACTACTGGCCTCATCTGACTTTTCAAAATTAAACACTTTAGTTTTAGTTTTAGTTTCAGCAGGGCACTCAGAAAATCTCTCACTGAATCCTTATGCAGCCCCACATCTCTGACACAGTCAAATAAAATCAATGACAACAGGAACTTCTGGATCTCTCTTTGCACAGCAGAGCAAACTTTATAGGACACAGAAGAAAAAAAAATTATAAATTTTTATGGAATGACATCACCTACAATAGCAGCTGTAGCAAACTAAAATAAAGATTAATCATAGTTAATTGGGGATATGGGGCAGCTGGGGTTCATTTCAGTGCCATATCTCTTATTTTAAGGCAAAAATGAAATAAAGACTAGGGGAAAAAATTGCGTAGGGTTCATACATAACTTCTCACTTAAGGAAGCTGTAACTTACCTCCCTTAAGCAAGTATGTAATGAGATAGGTAGACAGTTATTAGTTAAGCCAGTATTTTGTGACTCTGATATCAAATTATTGGGAAGTTTAAAAAAATAGAAACAGCAAATACTGCTAAAAATATCCATTCACTCTGGTTTTAAAATTTGCTTTAGCAACTGTGCGATATGTAATTGTTCTCTGTTAATATTCCAGAGAATAATTTACTGGGAGCAAGCTCCAGATGCAAAGTATCACAAGATGTTAGCAAAATTATTCAAATTGGAAATAGGAAGTGTTAGCACTGAAAATATGCGAGATTAAAAATTACAGTGATGAAGCTAGAGCATGAGAAAGTTGTGACTGATGATTCCAATAACAGCTTGGGTTTCAAGTAAGTGCATCCAACAAACCCATCACAAGCTATTTGCAGAAATTATTCAGCAATAAATTTAGAATAAATTAAAGCAGAGCATGTTCATAGATAACTCACTACGAAATATTCTAGGAAAGTTCCAAAGACTTGTTAGAAATGGGAAACATAAATTACCCTGAATACTGTAATAATTGGTAAAGGCATAATGTTAAACTTTTCTAATTTGAGCTTTCCAGTATAAAACTTTCTTTCAGTATTCCTGTCTTCTTCCTAAAATGAATACTCGTTGAATAAGTACTTTTAGTATATTTGCATAACTGCTGAGATGAAGTATTTCTTCTTCTCAGGATGGCAGTATCTATTTAATGTACTTGTAATCCAACCATACAATTATCCTGAACTAAATGTAAACAAAGATGAAAGACCCCTCCCACAATCATGTTTAAACTGACTAAAATACTACCATGTTTTTCAATTCTATTTTCTGCTTTCCTTGATAGTTTTAAGTTTTAATGCCTGAAGGGTGTAGACTTGATTAAGACTTTTGTCTTGCATAATTACATTCAGATTTATTTGAATATATTCTGAAGGCTTTGGAATAAGGTCCATTTGTGCCAACGTTTTGGTTCTGTCTTATGTAATTGAGACACAAATTCCAAGCTTAACCTCCTAGAAGAAAAGAATCTTAAAGTGAGAAAGTCAGGGATTTTTTCAAAGAAGTGTAGATTGTGGATTTTGATTATATTTGTTAGATCCACAGTGGGGCCAAGAGAGTTTTGCATGGTGTGGTTTACTGTCTGTGCTGGGCTGACCTTGGCTGGCCACCAGGTCCCCCCCAAGCCGCTCTCTCACTCCCCCTCCATCAACAGGACAGGGGGAGAAAATATGATGAAAAGCTCATGGGTCAAGATAAGGACAGGGAGATTGCTTACCAATTATCATCACTGGGAAAACAGACTCAGCTTGGGGAAATTAATTTAATTTATTGCCAGTTAAACACCTCCCAACCCCCACTGCTCCAGCATGGGCTCCTCTCCATGGGCCACAGTTCCTGCTAGGAGCCTGCTCTAGCATGAGCTCTCCACAGGCTGCTGCTGCCTTCAGGACATATCCACCTGCTCTGGCGTTGGGTCCTCTACAGGCTGCAGTAGATATCTACTCCACCATGGTCCTCTATGGGCTGCAGGGGGACAACCTACTTCTCCATGGTCTTCTCCAGCTGCTGCAGGGGAATCTCTGCTCTGGAGCCTGAAGCACTTCTCCCCACTCCTTCTTCACTGACCTTGGTGTCTGCAGGGCTGTTTCTCTTGCATTTTTTCACTCCTCTCTCCCAGCTCGTGCGCAGCAGGTTTTTACCCCTTCTTAAATATATTATTACAGAGGCACTACCACTGTTACTGCCCCCATGTAGGACAGAGCCAGCGGCAAGTCTGTCTTGGAGCCAGCTGGAACTGGCTCTGTCCTACATGGGGGCCGCTCTGGTGTCCTCTCACAGAAGCCACCCCTGCAGCCCCCACCTACACACCTGCTACCAAAACCTTGCCATGTAAACGCAGTACACCATCTTTCATAATGATTCTCAGTTTATGTTCACACACAAAAGACAAGATCCAAAGTTTAAAATATTTTAAACCTCAGAATGAAATTTCAGATTCAGTCATGCTGAAATTCTGTGCTGTCTCCAGATCTCCTGATTTCCTTCCCTTCTCCCTATTTATCGTATAGAAAACAACAAAAAAAATCATGCCTCAGTTGAGCCCTCTGGGCCCACCCATTCAGTCATTGATCATTTATCATAGCCATTTTGCTATGATAAATTCAAAAGTGGATCTTATTAGAAAGGGAGAAAAAACCCAAACAACCAAAAACTTCCACAGAGAATTTGTTGACAGTATCAATTATAATTGAAATATTTTACATATAGATTATAAATTCCACTGAAAAAGGAAAGAACCCATAAAGCAAGAAGTAAATCTCATTCTCTTTTGAGATGTGATCAGAATAGTAGCCGTACAGAAGCATTTTTTGGTTTAGTGCAGAATCAGATTTCAGTTTTCAGCTGAAAACTGCATTGCTTTTTTTGCTGTAGAAATAACCTTCTACAGATCAGTAATCCATAAATATATGTCATACCTGGGACTTAAAGCCTAATATGACTGATCAGTTTAAGATTTGAATATAAAACTGAGGAGGTAATACCTGACTGCAAATATAGCCTTACTACATCGTAAAGGCTATAACAGAGGGCTATATTAATGTTAGAGATGGATGAACCTTGGAAAATCTGCCTGCAAAGCAAACTCACCAGCCTATCTAATGTGCTTTCAAAGACTGCGAGCTCAGCAGGGTGATCCTAATGTATTTCTTTCAGTGAGAGAGCATGACAAATAGTGGTTATCTCCAACTAGCTCATGGATTCATGTTTTGTTTACGAAAGCACATCTCTAGTTCTTACATTTTTGTAATACAACTTAGATGAAGGCTGCTATTTTTTTACTTAATATTTTATCCGTTCTCTTAACTTCACATTCTTCAGTCATTTCTTTCTCTCTATCTTTCCTTCTATTAGTTATTGCATAACCAATTTCAACCTTTATGTTTTTCATCCACTTTCATCTATAGGCTCTTTTATTTATGGCAATCTCTTCTTAACCTTGTCTGTTAAACTTCAAACCACTTCATTTTTCAAGAATTTCTTAAGAAGATTCTGAGCTTAATTCTCTTTAGTTGAGAAGCATCAAGTTCAACAGACCTAAAGGAATTATTCTAAAATTCTAAATACACACATAAAGGAATATTGATATTAATCACCTAAAGTTTGTGGTTTTTCTTCATTACACCTTATTTTTTGTCTGGGCTTTATCTATCTACCTTAGCTTTGGGGGAAAAATATTTTCCTTTCCTAAAACTGTAATTGTCCCAGGAAAACTGCCCATGGAGATTTTATTTTCTGACTTTGTGAAAGCAGGAAAGGTAACACTATAAAGAAAGTAAATAGCCTTGCATAATAATGGTACTACCTTATATAGCATTGACCCTCCCTCTGACAATTCTGTTACCTAAAAAATGACCTCCACTAGTAAGGATAACATATTACTTGTTTGTAAGAGTTTCTGTTTTCAGTGAGTTTACTCAGAATTTCTTAATTATTACCTGCTCATGATTTTTCAGAATAGAGACAACAGCAAGCATTTCTGTGTCTCATTAGCTAATAAAGTGGGGTTTTATCCCATTTTATGTCACCTTATTTCCAAGTCCTTTAGAGGAATTTGCACCTTTTGGAGAAAAAAAAAAAAAAAAAAACCAAAACAGTCTAGGTGTGGAATTTCTGCCATACAGGGAAGCTACAGCTCAGAATAGATAGATGGCAGTTTAAAACAATTTTCACTCCCATTAAAAAAAAAGGTGCAATCATGTCTATTCCACCTGCATTAGCAGAGAAAACTGGACATGAAAGCAGTTGTGGAATCCCTCAAGTATCTGCATCCATTAATTTTCTCTTGGTGAAAGGGTCAGTATTTAAATTACACAGAATTAACAAAGTTAACATGCCTATTAAAGTAAGAACAGATGTATTTGTTTCCTTCCTTATGTTATTTTTTGGGGTCAGAAAAATCAGAATATATTTCAAACGAAAATTGCTATCTACTTTCAGTGATATCAGAAGTATTATTAAGCTCAGCATCAATGGTTTTTTTTGGTTTTGGTTCAGTTCAAATATTTCTCATCCTTCACCTTCATCTAAATTTATCTTTTCTATATTATGGTACTATTAGTTTTTACTTTATTTTATTTTCCTATTTTCAGTCTTCCTATTTTCTTCCCTTTCTAGAGCTACCTTAATTTTTAGCAGGTGCCTTCACTGTATTAGCCTACTCTGGCACAGATAATATTCAGAAAGAATAAATAAAAATGCTATTGTTGTTTATTTTCACCATTCTTCTTTCACTGCAGATTTAGTAAAAACAGTCTGTTCCAGCTCTCATGCTTTTTTTTCCCTCTGGCTTATTGCCATGCTCTGTAGTGTCAATATACTTAGATTAGTTTGAGCTAGTATTTGCTCTATAATTCTGTGAAGCTCTAGTCTTGTAATCAAGAACAGAAAAATGATATTTGTACAAATGAATTATGAAATCTTGTCATAAATTCAGACTTTGTTAGCAAGAAATACTTGAGAAAGAATTTTACTTACTTGCTAGCAGCAATATGGGCCCTTCGCTTGTGTTGGCTCTTATAGGGCATAAGATTTCTTTGATTCGGTTTGTCAATGATGAATGGAAATGTGTTCACTTTTACCCTTTTTTTTCCTAGATTTGCTTTCTCCTGGTTTAGTGAACTGAATCAGCCAAATGGGGGTCCAGGAAATATCATAATGAGCACAAGGGAATTGGTGAAAGCAAGAAAGAGTGCCTTTCAGTGAACTGTCAGCTAAACAGTGTTAGCCTACTGTAGGTTCAGATAAAGGGCTTCAAAGTATATTACTTTGTATTCCATACACTAGCAATAAAGCTAGTTCAACATAGTTGGAAACATTTTAGATCAATGTTACCAAAATTTAGCAACTCTCATTTATACTTTAGAAAAAACAGCAGTTCTAGTGATCTGATGTTTAAGGTTATATGGATTGAATTACTCATGTCAGTTATGTATTTGGCTAGATAGGCAAATCAGGGTTTTAAGCATTTGAACAGTCTGTCAACAAGGCAACCCTATAATCAGTTGTAACTTTAGAGTTTGGGAAAAGATAATTAACTCAGAAATTTATTTTTTTTTTCATAATATTTGAGACAGATAAAATTATTTAAACTACCATATATTTAAATTCTATACTTTAACTGAGCTCTCATCTGATCGATGAGAACTTTCATCCAAAACTTTGTACAACTTAAAGAATATTCAAAATATTGGCTAGTAATATTTTAATTTGGCCTTCTTTTGCCAGTATCACAAGTTACTGTACACAGATTGTGCTTCTTATTATTCTATTATAGTTAGATATGATGCTATAAAATCTGTCTCCCTGTGTTTTAAATGAAAAGGGAAAGTTAGCTTTTTGAATTTTGTGACTTCCAAGTATTTAAATTAATGTTGCATTACCATGTTTTTTTCTTTAAATAACAGAACACTTTAGATTAATATTGATTTAATGGAGCTTTTCTTTGATGTCTCTGACACACTTCTCCTTTCTATTAAGCTGTTTTGCATTACTTCAAAGTGCTGTTGATTTATGAGTCATAAATATGCAAAGTGCTAATTTGCCATGTCTCTAGCATGCTTCTTAACTTTCTGGTTTTGTGTTTATTGTTGTGCTTGTATTTGTTTGCACATCATTTCATTGCAAGAAAACATTCTGTAGCTAAAAAAGATTTTAATTTAAACATTTTTGGATCTAAGAACACTCTGTCTTCATCTCAGAATCATTACTGGCTTGGTTGTGTTTGTAAAAGAAGTTCCTGTTACAGTGCTAACTTTTTTGCAGTCATTTCCATAGTGACAAAGCCATAATATAACTCATACTAACATTCAAGTAACACTAATTATTTAATTTTCTTTGGGTTTGCTTTGTTTGCAGAGAATGATTTTCTAATTAGTAGTGTGTCATGGCTATTAAAAGAAAAAACAAACCACATATTCTCATCATCATTATACTTATGGTGGCTGTAGTGATAACACCTTTTAAGAGCAGAGCAAACATAGCATTCAGAGTGTATTGAGAATCAACTCTTCCTTACAATGGAAGAGAAACCAAGACAGTAAAATAATTTTACTGATGTTAGCTAGAGAAGAGAGGAAAAAGCCATGCCACGTACTCTCACATCAAAACACTTGTTAACCTATCAGCATTGCTTGTATTTCACATTCATTGTTAGAAAACTTGTCTTCAAAACTTTTCTCAATTTATTTTTCTCTTGTATTTTTATTTTTGAAAAACTTTTTTTTTTTTTCCTCCTTATTCTTATTTTCAGTGATGTGATATCCTTACCTGATATTCAGGAACAGTAAGGAAAAACAAAGGAGACAAAGGGGTATCTAAAGAGAAGTGTGAAATGAAATAAATCTTGTCTGTCTTTGCAAAACCTTTTAAAGTGTACATAATGTTCTCTCAGTAATATGATTCCTTTCTGTTTTCCTCAAAGAAGCAGAAAAGACCTATAGTATTATATTTACTTTTTTTAATTTCTTCAGTAGCAGCTGCTGCTGCAACTGTGATCTGTTATTTCAGCGTATTTTCTCAGTGGAGAAAATGTCAAGCATATATGATTTCTTTTAGAGTCTTCTCTTTTCCCATGGCCCTTCAGAAGACCCATGTAAGTAGTAATTACATATATGTGTATATATATATTTTTTTATAAAAATTTGCAAAATAAATGTATATAGATTCTGATTCACAAGAGGAAATTTTACAACTTCTTAGGTTAAACTATAGGTTCCCAGTAGTCAGAATTAAATGTATATATCTGTTTTTAAGATGTGAGCTACTTAGGTATCTCAGATTCACACCCCTACTAAGCCTAAGTGAGAGAAGACCAGACTTGGATGAAAGTGTGTTTCTGAAAATCCTTGCGAATATAGCTTATTCATTGGGCAGGAGGAAAAGAGCAAGAAAAGTTTTTAAAAAAAGGTGTGTACAGTAACCTAATGCTTTGAACACTTGCGCAGTGACAGACCCTGCACATATAAGGATCTCAGGTGATAGCCTATTCTTGCTGCTTCATTAGCATGTCAAATACTCCTTCACATGCTAACTGTTACATTCAAGTACCAATCTCAGGCTGAAGACAATAAAGAATAGCTGTAAATCAGAGATTCTTTAATTCTCTTTCAACTGTTGGTCAGTACATGAATGTTTCTCCTCCAGTTCCTTTCACTTCAAAGTTAAATAGATTTGCTTAAACTGAAACTATTTATAATAGTTGCACTTTAGCTGATGTTTTAACCTAAGTAGTTTGATCTTCCTATGGAAGTATAGTGGTGCTAAAATTCCATCTTTTCATGGATGAAAAAAGAAATACCCATGGCTCTTATTGCTCCTTCCTCCTCTGCCAAGAAGAAAAGATGTAACAAAAAGAAACAAACAAAAATTAGAAACTGATCACCCTGCAATAATGTTACTAAACGTGAAGCTGATCTAGGATCAGAAGGAAGGCCCACTAAATTTCTGACTGTACCAGATGCTCCAATTCAGATTAACAGCAACACAGAATTACAGTTCCAAGGCAGGTATTCTGGCATATAAAATTTTCTTAAATCTTTTGGAGTTCAGCCATTTTACAGAATTATTAATAGTATCAAGAGTAGATACTTTAATCTGGATCTCTGGCATTTCAGATGAGTGCCCTAACTATTAGTCTGTATACAGTACCTTTGCACTGCTGGACTAAATGCACCTGTTCTGTGTTGGGTGAATGTTTGGATGCTAAAAATCCAGGGTAGTTGAGGATTCGCCATAGGATGAAGAATGAAGCTCCAAATGCTATTACTTCTTTCTCTACTGAGGTTGTGGGACAATCAAACATAAGCACTGGAGATGACTGGAAAATAGAATTATACTGTTAAGGAAAACTAGGAACATCCACATTTTCTCTAGAAAGTTCACATTCTTGCTAGCGAACAGCCAAAAAAAAAAAAAAAGGCTGATGTCAGCCATAACGGCAGCCCTTTTTCCTTGGTGGGAACTACCTGTGAGTTTTCACAATAATGACACTCTAAGGAAGATATTCTCCTTCCAAGGGGTGTAACAGATATTAGCAGCAATCTCTTTCCAAATGTTAGCAAAAGTCAATAGAAACATTGAAGCAGAAGGAAAGAAAAGAACAAGAGACCTTAAGACAGAAATTTCAGAGATTTCTTGATGTAAAAGAAGTCTGAAGACATATACAAATGATTATAAACCTCATAGTCCAAAGAAAGCAAGAACAAACCTCATATGAAATACCAGTCTAGCCTGGGAACATTTTAATGGATGCAAAGAAGCTCATCTTTTTTAATATAAAACCCAGTCAAAGTCAAGAAAACCTCAGAATCCATCTTCCTCCAAGCTTTTGACTTGAGTGGTTTTTTACTTAAGTGTTGTAGTTCTGCAAATCGTTATTAAGCCATAAAAGCCTCCTGTGCGGACAAAAAATGTGGCTAGGAGCCAGAAAATCACCATTTTGGATAGCTTAATCTAATAACACTCAGCAAGATTCCTGTCTAGAGGGAGATGTGGATCAGCTACATCAAGGAGCTGCTGTGGTTAGCTGGCCCCAGCAATGCTCTAATGAACACAGAAAGAGAGTGTTCCTTTAGCAGCAGGCGGGGGCAGTTGCCTTCAGACTGAGGAGTGCTTGCACTAAACCTGAAATGTGAATCCTTGTACATTAAACCTCACATCATGAGAGACAAGTAGGCTTTCTGGAACTCAGATCTTTTTAATTTCACTGATGGTAAAATATAGGGCAGCCAATATACCATTACACAGTAACATCAATTTACTGTAAAACTCCAGCATAAATTCTGAAGCATGTGGGAACTGAATTCCTAGTATTCCTCAATTAATAAACTTCAGTCGCAGATTTCAAGATGATCAGGAGCATGGAAATATTTCATTTTCATAGCATAGCCAAGATTACAGTGTGCTCTGCAGATTAATTTTCCGTTGAATTATTTTCCTTGAATTGAGATAAGATTTGGGAAAAGTAGTGACTACTAAGTGATTAAGTGACTATTAAGAGCAGCCATTATGTAAGAAGTCATTTTAACAACATGAATACATAAAAAATAGTTTTCAAATGTAGCATTATTCTAAAAATGGCTTTAATAAATATATAAAATTTTCATTCCGGGAAAAATAAATCAAAATATGCACAAACTGTATACATTTTACCCAGGATAAACTATATTTCTGTGTATTCCTAATATTCAGTAATATTAACCTAACAGAGGTTTCTATGCTGGGGATTCACACCAAGATCCACATCATGCTGTTCTCTAGGATTGAACTGATTACACTAGAAAACTTTTTAGGTAGAAAAGAGGACAATGACATGAACGGAAAGCAAAACATATGGAAAGAGATCATGCACTGAAAATGAGGAAGACTTTAAGTCTTTCTTTTTGAAAATGTGAATAAACCTGAAGGATAAAAGTACAACAGAAAGGAGACACCTGCAGGGCATTTATCTAAAAGCCAACAAGACATCTTGAAAGTCAAGAATAATGACAGTGTTATCTGATCAGAAAGTAACTCCCAAAACACACGAAGTATGTTTAGAGAGGAGACATTGCTTTATTCTGTGCAAGGTGGAAGATTTCCAAGAATCGAGCACACCTATTGAGGTTTTCAGTCCATACTTACACACTACAGTTAAAGCACCACGCCTATCTAATACCTATGTTCCACCTAACTATTGCATATTCTTTAAGTTGAGCAAGCATGACATCTTGTTCTCTTGAGCAATCATCCCAGAGTCTTCTATGCCTGTGCAGGGGTCTTTGGTGGTCATTTGGGGAAGAATACCCCTACTCCTTTTGTCCCTTTATGGCCACAGGTCATCTGAGGACACCAGGGGCTTTGTTTCTCTTGCCAACTCCTCCTTTCTCAGTGCCGAAGGAGGATGTATGTCCTCAATTAGCAGTCTGTGACTGAAATGTCCGTTATCTGGTGCCTTGGCTATTATCCAAACACTCCTTAAGCATCCTCCATTGTAGACAGAATCTTAAACTAGATAAACTTTACCTTGAGTACACATAATCTAAACAGTTCTTGAATAGCAAGCATACCACGCTTCTCATGTTTAATTTTTTTTTTCTTTAAGCTATCACCTCCTTATTATTTGTTAATCACTCTTTTGAAGGCTTGGGGCAACAATAACATCAAGAAGTATGCATGCAAAATGTCATAAGATACAATAAAATCACTCAAAAATTTGTGGTTTCAGCCCTAAGATAATACATTATGGCCATAATGATGCCTGAAAAGGTTTGCAAACTTCTCAAAGAAATCTAGGTTAAATGCAAACTTAAATACAGACTTCTAGACTTTATGGCATCTAGGGAGATCTATTTTTCAGTACTAAAAGTCTATGAAACACTCTGATAGTGGCTGGTAGAGGACGTAAGGTCACCTCAAGGCAATATTTTGCATTTTAGTTGAACATTTTATTTTTATTCATGATAAGAGGCTGACAGGGAAAAGACAAGAGAAACAAAATGATCATCAGGTTTAATATTTAGGCTTTTTTCTTTCTTTTTTTTTTTTTTTTCTGAGACTACAATTTAAAGTCCTGCTGTAGTTGAGTATTTACATGAGAACTTAAGTGCTTTTGTTCACTGAGATCCCAGTCACTCACACAAGTCCATGAATGTTCTGAAGAACAGAGAAGGTTTAGTCATGTCCCTACCTCTGTGTCAACACAATGACTTTCTTGTGCAAGCTAATCGGAGGCCACACTTGGTGAGTTATCTGTACTGAGTTATCTGTAACCTCTTCTTGAAGAGGTTGCTGTCAAGTGTCTATGAAGTAAGCTGAGACAGAGGGAAAACAAAGATATGCCAAACTGACAGTTTTCTCCTGTGAGAAAAGATTACACACTAAGAACCTTTGTTCCACTTCAGCTACAACCCTGTGCTGCACAACTATATGGTCTTCCTACAAGGTGGAGTGTAAGGTGTCACTCCTAAAATGAAGAGCTTTTGGGGGAAAGTAACTAGAAACTAGACTCTGATAATACATTTACAATCCTGGAGCAAGAATTGGAGGCCAGCTCATGGTGAAACCTTCAAAAGCTTTTACCTTCTCTTTCAGGTGTGTAGGGATAACTTAGGTACAGGAAGCAGTGTAGTACTCTTGATATTGCAGGCTAATGCAGAAATGAGAGTAAATCTAGATGTGCTATTCAGCACTGCCTGTACATTTACAGAGGTGAAGTGGATTTACTGGTTCTGCTCTCCCAGCCAGATCACTGCTGGATATAAGTAAAGTATGTGGGTAAACGTGGATATTTGCATGACACTAATTTGTACATAAAGCCTAAATGCCTTGGGTAGGATGGTAGAGATAGAGGAAAGTCTCTGCAGTCCTCAGCTTTTCCAGTTTCAACTTCAATGAAGATTTCTTTAGCAATTCTCAGAGAAGAATATATAAAGATGTGTATTCACTCTATTAAAAGCCTTTTCTGTCACTTGAAGGAACTTTGCTCTAATTTGGTTAATACGTTCTATATGTCAGAAGTAAAACCACAGAAAATTTTGTGTCTCTAGGTGGCCATTTCAAAAATGAGTTGAATGTGAGGTCAAGATGTAATATTAAGTGCCACTTGACAGTTTTGAAATTCTAAAACTGAAATTCTGCCATGCTCTTGTCAAGGCATAGAGGTAAGGACGTTCCTTTACTACACAGGGCACCACAATTTCATTGTGGCAGCATGCAGGCATAATGGTCCTGTGGATTTCTTTGTCGGATATGGGACTGTGACTACAATTAAACTGAAAAGTTCATAAAAGAATAGAAGACATCAGAATTTGCATTCAATAATGTATGCTAGCAGGCTCTTTAGTTCATATCATTATATGCCAGCTGCTGACATGCTACCAAACCAATTAAGAAAAGTCACCAGAGTAAATTTAGCTACAGCAGGCTGTGAAACTGAGCTGAAAAATATTTCACATCCTTGAAGCCCAAGTAGCTATGATTTGCCCTGCAGTAAATGTCTGCTGTTTGACAGATACAGGTAGTGCTCTGCATCCCATCTTTGAGGGCAGCAGGGAGAATGTACTGCAGAGAGTGTTATGGAGCAATTATGGGAAGGACTGAAAGGCCAAGATTCATAGCATCTGACAATGAGACAAATGGACCCCACTGCAGTGAGAGATAAGAGATGATGCCTGCAGTTAATAATAGTAGGTCCTGGATTGCTTACATTTTTAAGTGGCAAAAAAGACCGCGGAAAATGTTACACCAGCATGCAAAAACCACTGCACCAGGTCAGACACGCTCCAAAGCTGCATGAACTGTATGCAGCTAGAAGGAGAGGAACAAAGAGGACTTTCACATCCTTCGAATATCAGGGAAGGTTCTGTCCTGTGTTGATACTGCTGAGTTTTTAGACAAGGTTATGCAAAAAATGAGTGGCATAATGAAACCATGGCTCAGAAATGATGGGTAGAAAGATACAAAATTGCATTTGCTGCAATAACATATGCTGAGGGAAAACAGGAGCACAGAAGAGTTATATTTCACACCATAGCTGGTATTCAGGTCAGTAGTAAAGAATATATCCATTTCACAATCAGGATACCTGGCAGGACTTCACTTATGCTGAACAGAAATAATTCAATATTTTCTAGAAATAAAAAATCTGATAGCTTTTAGCAAGTGCCTTCCTCTACCCATTTTCTAGCTTTCCGGTTCCAATCCATGTTTCTAGAATGAATTGTTTCCTTTGAGGGACTGATATACAAGGGTACATAAAAGCTCTCTATAGTCCATACAGATTCATTGGTTTTTATTTGTTTTGTTTTTAAAGGAAGCATTTACCCATATAGAGATAATAAAATATGAAAGGTAACTGTATATGCTATTTAATTATAACTTTTAAGGTAACATATTTGATACATGTGTTTCTCTTAGTACACTGTATTATTTATCCAATTAAAAAAAAAAAAAGTAAATCTGTGCTTTACATGCTATCATAAATTTGGCCATGTGATGTGAATTCTGGGAACATCGAAGAACACAGTAGGTCCCATGAAAAACCTGAGTCATAGATTTCCTCGTTTGAAAGCAACATAATTCACAAGACATTGATCTGAAAGACTGAAATTGTCTCGTTGATATACAACTTGCAAGATACTCAGGTGAGAGATGATCTGTACAGGAAATTTATGTTTTCCATTACAACATCTGAATGAATTAGATTCAGATCTAGATCCAGGCACCACATACTTTAAGATACAAAGTGCAAGTTCAAGTCATAGATGAACATACACGGAAAATCCGTTCTAACCTCTAGGCCTATGGATTACATAAAAATAAGTCATACGTCTTCCAAAATGGTCGACATATTAGTAAGGATATTGAAAATCCAACTACTAATAGTGACTGTGAACTATAAATATGCCCATATTAAAAAAGAATCATAAATCTTGAGTGTTGCAGCGGCATGAATGCTTTAAAGGTATCTTAAAGCAGATGAGTGGTTTAAATTAAAATTAGGATTTCTGTAGCAAAATAATCTTGGAAAGAAGAAATAACGTAACTAAAGGAAAACAGAAAAAATCAGTGTCCTGACTTTTCCTGACATTCTAGTCCATTTTGGTGTAAAATAAAACTTGACATTTACTCATCTTTAAGTTATGTACATGGTAATACTACCATGCCATATTAATAAGAAAGTCACTTAAAATCCATACTATCATAGGTAAGACAGAAAATACAATTTTGGGGTTTATGCTATCCAGAGAAAATTTTAAATCAGGTAACCAAATATCATCGTAACACCTTACTGAAATTGAAAATTAAAACCTTCTTACACAGACAGTTAGACACATAGTCCAAAGTCTTTTATCTCAGTAGTGCAGAGGTCTGTACGTGGACTGATAACAGCTGAGAAGAATATGGGAGGTAATCAAGAAAGTCTCAGAAGGACCAGAGTTTGAGAGTATAGATGGCTGTTCTCCATCATCTCCACAAGAAAGCTGCATTTCATGCTTGGGATTGGTTCTCAATTGTTTTGCATTTGGCTTTCGTTCATGCCCATGTACAGCAGTTATCACCCTTTTACTCTATGTAGAGCAGGTCTCTTCTTCAGGGTTTCAAGTGCTCTAAAATCTAAATGCTCTCTAGAGGGAAAAAAGAAAAGCGGGGGGGGGGGGGGGGAAAGAAGTAGAGCAAAAACAAATTTCCAAACTTCCAAATTTACAGGCTCCAGATTGTTATTTTTTCTCTGTACTGCTGTGGAAGGAGTGAATTTGGATTGGTGGATCTGCATTTCCTATATACAAATGAAGGTGCATAGGTTTCAAATGAACTAGAAATGCTACATGGAGTATAGGGACCTGTGTTATTTGCAGTCATCTTTGTTGCTACTGATTTGTTGATGATTGTCATAAAATTCTCTTGAATCCTAGTTCCTGTGAAGGTCCATTTCCCATTGTGCTAGCTTCTGTTGCAGCATAGAAAGAATATCTGAGTTTTATCAGTCTTTCACACAAGGAACAAAAATGTAAGTGTACATGCACATGTCAAGGCTGAATCCAGGTTTATGCAAGATGAAAACCAAATTTGTAAGTTATGAGTTTCCAATCTGCACTTTGAAAGCATTGTAAAGCAGAACAGGAAAATCTATTTATTTACATCTCTTGAGCAGTCTGCTGCCACTGTCATTGAAATATGATTATTTCTGGTCTTACACAAAATAGATGATCTCCTGCAAAACCTCTAATTCTTCCCTTTATGTGTCTTGCTAGGGGAGCATTTTTTTTTTTCCCAATTCTTTTACTGAGAGTAATAAACTTTTTTCTGCAATTCATTTACTGAGAACAGGCAGACATCATAGCCAAGTAGAAGAAAACTTATCTCACCAGAAAGGTGATATATGTATCTAGAGCATAAAGCAACTGTATTTTGCAAAGCTGCAGTGCTTTCTGAGAAAAGTCCCTAGGTCAGCTCTGCGAAGCAGTCTCACACTGGAAATGGTGAGACTACTCTGCTCCAGCATGCAGCATGATGCCTCTATTTGTGATCTTGATCCTACAGAATTCTGACTAGCACTACCAAAATTTAGCTTGTGCTTTCCACACGAAAAAATGCCTCGTATGTGATGTATTTTTTTCCACTTTAAAATGTATTGATATATATTTTTTGCTTTATTATTTGTCTGTGTGACAGATTGTATCTATAATCAACTATTGTTCATTAATATAAAATAACATAATAAGGTACCATATGCATATCTACCACAATACAAGACAGAAAAAAAGATGATGGCTTTATTTCCAAGCAGGGGTTATTTTAAAGCATATTAATTTGATCTCAGATTTGTATTATTTGTTAAAAATTAGGTATACAGTGTCTCAAAATAACCCCATTGAAATTCCACTAATTTTACCTGCAAGAATAATACTGCAGCTTAGCAATACACTTAGACTGGAGAAAAAAAAAATAGGCAGTGCACATTAATATCTTAATACCTGAAGGTATGAATTAATACAACTATTTGGATCTCAAAAAAGGATAGAGTATGAATTCAGGCAAAGTACCCATGCTCACATTTTCAATAGCAGCTAACAAGTCTGATAGCTTCAACTTTTCAAAATTTGGAGGGATTCTAATTTTCAAAAAGCCCTTGAGTAGGAAAAAAAGAATCAGAGTGATTAATAGTCAGCATTCTTGTTTTGTTGGGTATGTGGAGGGAAGTATGTTTTTACAGAAGAACATGGAGGCAAGTCCATGCTCAGGGCAGCAGGCGAGAGTCTCCTCCTTGCCCACCTTGCCTTCCCACATTCCTCTGTACAACAGGTTTGAGGCTCTGGATGTAGAAGGCCAGTCAATGGATGATGTGGATGATGGTCCATCTACACCAGTGGTGTTGCCAAGGTCAGAAAGGCCTACCCCAGTATCATGACCATCTCCATGAGGAAGAAAAGATGGGTTATAGTTATAGGTGACCTCCTTCTAAGGAGAACAAAGGGCCCAATATGCTGGACAGACCCTCCTCTTAGGTAAGTCTGCTGCCGTTCTGATGTCCTGGTTAAGAATACTGCTAGGAAATTTCCTAGCCTGGTACAGCCCTCAGACTATTACCCATTACTGCTCTTCCACGTTGGTGACAATGAAGCTGCAACGCACAGTCCAAGAGCGATCAAAAAAGACTTCAGGGCCTTGGGATGGTTGGTAAGGGAATCTGGAGCACAGGTTATTTTTTCCTCTATCCTTCTAGTTGTGGGCAGTGACGGTGGAAGAAATAGACGGACCCAGTCTATGAACACATGGCTCTGTGGCGGGTGTCACTGCCACAATTTGGGGTTTTTCATTAATGGGATGACTGACATGGCATGAGGCCTGCTGGCGTCGGATGGGATTCAGCTTTCTCAAAGGAGGAAGAGGGTCTTTGCTCACAAGCTAGTAAGGGTCATTGGCAGAGCTTTAAACTAGACTTGAAGGGGGAGGGAGATAATATCAGGCTTGCCCGTGGTAAGCTGTGGGTCAACATGCCAAGGTTAGAGGGACGGTGAGGGCCCTCAGCCTGTTGCTCTGAGATGTGCTGGCTACACTGCAGCACACCTGAAGTCTTATGGAGATGATCCAGGGGCTCCTGAGGTAATAGCAGCCAACAGGGAAACACCAGTGAAATACCTGAAAGGAATTAAGGGGTGTTCCTCTAAGAAGGTGACATGGCTGACAGCCCAGATGAAGTGCCTCTACACCAATGTACACAGAATGGGCAACAAACAGGAGGAGTTGGAAGCCACCGTGCTGCCAGAAAGCTAAGACCTAGTTGCCATTACTGAAACTTTGTGGGACGAATCCCATGACCGAAGTGCGGCTCTCGATGGCTACAGGCTGTTCAGAAGGGGCAGGCGAGGAAGGAGGGGAGGAGGTGTTGCCCTCTACATCAAGAAATGGCTAGAGTGTGAAGAGCTGTCTCTGAAGAATAGCCACGAGCAAGTTGAAAGCTTATGGGCAAAAAGCAGAGACTGAGACAACAAAGGGAACCTTGTGGTTGGTGTCTTCTAGAGGCTGCCCAATCAAGTAAGTCAAGGCCCAATTGACGAAGCCTTCTTACTCCAGCTACAAGAGGCATCATGCTCACAGGCTTTCATCCTGCTGAGGGACTTCAGCCACTCCAACATCTGCTGGAAAAGTAGCACAGCGAGCTGTAGGCAATCCAGGAGACTCCTGGAATTCACTGAGGAGAAATTCTTAAGCCAGGTAATAGACAGACCTACCAGAGCGGATACGTTACTCAACCTGTTGGCCACCAATGCAAGTGAGCTGGTGGAGTTCGCAGTCCTAAGGGATATGGGTCAGGCGAAGGGTAAAGTCAGGATTGTCAATTTTAGGAAAGCAAAATTCCAGCTGTTCAAGGAGTTAGTCAATAGGACCCCCTGGGAAACTGCCCTCAGGGCCAAGGGAGCAGAACAAAGTTGGCAGACCTTTAAGAATGCTTTCCGTAGAGCGCAAGAGCTCTTGATCCTCAGGTGTAAGAAGTCAGGAAAGGAAGGCAAGAGACCAGCATGGCTGAGTCAAGACCTCCTGGTCAAACTAAAGGGCAAGAAGGAAATGCACAGGCACTGGAAGCAGGGACAGGTATCCTGGGAAGAGTATAGGGACGCTGCCTGGTTGTGTAGGGATGAGGTCAGGAAGGCCAAGGCATGGCTGGAGCTGAACTTGGCAAGGGATGCAAAGAATAAGAAGGGCTTTCACAGGTATGTCAGCCAGAAAAGGAGGGTCAAAGAAAGCATACTCCCCTAATGAACATGACTGGCAAAATGGTAACAATGGACAAGGAGAAAGCTGAGGTACTCCACAACTGTTTTGCCTCAGCCTTCACTGGTCACCTCTCTTCCCAAACCTCTCCTCCTTCTGAGGAGAAGGACTTGGGGGTACTGGTGTGTGAAAAACTGGACATGAGCTGACAATGTGCACTCGCAGCCCAGAAGGCCAGCCGTATGCTGGACTGCATCAAAACAAGTGTGGCCAGCAGGTTGGGAGAAGTGATTCTGCCCCTCTATTCCGTTCTAGTGAGATCCCACCTGGAGTACTGCGTCCAGCTCTGGAGTCCTCAGCACAGGAAAGACATGGACCTGTTGGAGCGGGTCCAGAGGAGGGCCACAAAAATGATCAGAGGAATGGAACACCTCTCCTATGAAGACAGGCTGAGAGAGTTGGGGTTGTTCAGCCTGGAGAAGAGAAGATTCTGGGAAGCCTCATTGCAGCTTTTAAGAAAGATGGGGACAAACTTGTTAATAGGCCCTGTTGCGATAGGACAAGGGATAATGGTTTTAAACTAAAAGAGGGTAGATTTAGACTAGCTATAAGGAAGAAATTTTTTACAATGAGATTGGTGAGCCACTGGCACATGTTGCCCAGATACGTGGTAGATGCCCCATCTCTGGAAACATTCAAGGTCAGGTTGGACAGAGCTCTGAGCAACCTGATCTAGTTGAAGATGTTCCTGCTCATTGAAGGGGGTGTGGACTAAAGGTCCCTTCCAACCCAAACTATTCTATGATTCTATGATTCTGTGATTCTATGATTCTATGAAATAGATGCTTAATATCCTCCATTGGTTTTACTGGAAACAGGAACACAGGATTATAGACATGCCTTGAAGCACTAGTTCCTGTTTCTTGCCCTTCATGAACTTAGCAAATTCCATTTGGAAGAACAATAGTCAGTTTTAGTGTAATTTTTTTTTCCAGAACTACATAGATGTTACAGTTATGAGGATTCTTTTAATATCCAGTGGCATGTATTCACTTAAACTTTAAATAAGTTTCTTAGCAGGCTGCATACTGCACAATACATCTGTCCTTAGGCAATAGACAAAGAAATAAAGAAGTCTGGACAGTTCATGACTTCAGTCTCTAACTTTCATCTGAGAATCTGTTTCTACATCCAAGACTGTAAAATGAAAGGTAAGATACAATGATTAAAGTTCAGAAGTGGCAGCAACTGTTTAAGATGAAACAGAAAAAGAGAAAGAAAAATCAAAAAAACCCTCTGCAAAGAGAGCATCTTGTCACATTAACAAGTTTTGCTGTGTTTTAAGAACTGGAATTATAGTTTCCATTCCATGCAGTAGGAACATTAAAGGCCTTTGAAAAACAAAGACTTAAATACCATTGATTCAGACAGCGATGTTCAGCAAAGTTGTGAAAAAATACCGTGAAAAGGAAAGAGAGATCTTGAAAGATGGCTGTTTAACTGAGATGACACAGACAGTTTTTATGTAAATCTGTTTTTCTTGGTCATGGTAACCTCATAGTGGACAACATATATAATTAAATATAATAATTAATTTCACACAAGCACCTCAAGAAAAACACTGCCATGCTTGCTTGCCTCATATTTGTGACATAAACTTGTATGATAAACTGTGGACTTACTCATTTTGGTTTTAAAGACATAGCAATGCAAATGTAAGCAGATCGTAATATTTAGACACCAGTGAGTTAATTCCTACTTTTTAAGAGATGTGGGAATCCATGGATTTATGAAGAAAATAGGATCTAACTTACAAATATTAGTGATAGGTGAAATCACTATCATTGAAGGATTACTTTTAGCAATTAAGCAATCAAGTATGGACTAAAAAGTTTCCAAACAAAAAATTTGAACTACATGCCTAAATGAGGCTGACATGTATGCAACTACACATGGATTATATGCATATGAATTTGATGCATTTTTCACTATTCTGAACAAGCATTGACTCACTTAGACTAGGATAAAATCAAAATGTATTGGAAATAATCATAAGAATTCTGTTAGTCCAACACATTAGTCTCCTCCAAAATTAATGACAAGGTAAGCAACTGAAGATAAGAAACACAATTTCATAGCAACATGACAGGAAATAAATTGTTAGTGCCTAAAAGAATAAAGGGTATAAATAAGAAGTCTTTTTCTAAGGATTTTTCTCTCTCCCGACTGAAATTATGTTGTGAGTAATGATGTCTATCCATCTGTATTAAAAATTTCTAACTTTGGATAGCTATAAAAGATCTTATGAAGATACATCTGAAGGTTACCTCTGCTGTATCTCAGTATTATGACAGCAGACTCCATAACACAAACACAAACCTTTCAGCTAATGTTCCATCTACAAATCACTAAAAGTGATGTTTTGACAGCAAAAGGTTTTATCTACTTTTTATAAAGTTTCAGTACTATATGGAGAAGCTGCCAAGGCCAAGGCTACTGCTGCCTTCAAAGAGATAAGCAGTTAATAACAGTATATTTTACCTGACTAATGTATTATGTGCATCTTTGTTTAGCCAAATTGAGAGCATTATGACATTGTCATTAAACAGCTGAAAAATTTGTAGTGAAACATATTTTCTTTTTAAGACCTCGGAGTGGAAGAGACTACTGTGAACAAGAAACAGAAGTGGTTTGTTGTTGGTTTGATTGGGTTGGGTTGGGTTGGGTTGGGTTGGGTTGGGTTGGTTGGTTGTTTCAATATGATTGTTTTATGTTGGGGTTTATGCCAGGAAAGAAGGGAAAGCACGTTTCAGTTTCAGAGCTCTCCGAATACATAAACTCCATTCCTAACAGAGACCTATTAAAATTTTTTACTAGAAACAATAAAGGAAAGCTAGTTTGTAATTATCAGTATAAGGATACAAAGAATAAGAATTTCATTGCTAGGGTAATCCAAAATTTGATATTAAAATATAATTACTCCACCCTCTTTTTCCTCAAATCATCTAATTCTATCAACATGTCTTTCTTCAGTTGGTTATGGTCTTTTGCCATCATTCTTAGAAATCTCTAATTTGAGCTTTTTATCATGGAATCTCTGATAAAAGACTACAGCCTTTTCTTTTGCCAAAGCAAATGCTCATACTCCCCATCTTTGAACTTACAAGCCCACATATATAACTCTAATATATCTGTATCTGCATTAACAGAGTTATTTCTTATGATTGTGATCATCTGGTGTACAATGAGGTATTTTACTTTAAAAAAAAATATATAATTTAAGTAGAAAAACCCTTTAAAAAAAAGTGTTTTCCATGAACAGCTGCTCAGAGATATTTGGTAGGGCTTATGCAATTTAACATTAGCTCTCTAAAAGTCAACCATAACTGTCTCTCTTTCTTTTTATTGTGGAGGGAATCTTGTCAATTAGACTGGGCTAGACATCTAGCTATGTATCATATAAATGTTTTCTATGTAAGGCTTACTCCACTACAGTAATGCTGTCTCTTGGGAGACAAGTGCAGTCATCTTGTATAGTTTTAAATCCTATGCATATAAGATTCCTATAGACCTCTTTGGATAATTTGGATTTTCTTAACCATTTATGAACTAGCCTAACTCTCCACCTAACTCTCTTCATATATGGTAATCAAAAGCCAAATGTTGCAAAGAATAAGAAAACACATAATAATAAATATTGATAGCTTGGAGAAAAGAAAGATTTCTCAAAATCTATATTGTTTTTAAAAGACATCAATATTAATTGAAAAACTACAGTGAATTTAATATGGCCAGATGACAGATTCAAGTCTGCACACAGTTATTAAAGATCTGATGTTCTGGAAGACCCATCTCTTCAAATAGTCATAATTTCTTAAAAAGCAGCAACTTTTACACACTTAGTTCCTTATTTTGAAGTACTTTAAAACATTGAAGCAATAAAGGAGAATCAAGATATATTAAGTTTGTAGCAGTACATAATAAATAGAGAAAAAACACACCCCCTCAGAATAGCCACAATTGCATCAAGGAAACTGAGAGCTGTTGTGATACATAAAATCTATCTTTAAGAAAAATTTCCAACACATGTTTCTTGGAAATATGTTGTTTTCTAAGACTGCTCATATAATATTTCTAGTCTAAATTTGAAAATACTGAAAATCTTAGAAGAAAATCTCATATGATGAGGTTAATCTCTACCCAGAGAAATCTGGATAATACAAAGCATATATGCTGAGTCAAACTGTCAAGCTTTCTTTATTTTCTTGCTTTCATAAAAATAAGTTGTATAAAGTAAGTGTCTTTTGATGTTTATTTCAGTCTTTATTTGAAACAATTTTGACATGTCTTAGAGTATTTCTCTTTTTAAGGACCACTTGTTTATAGGTGCATTTCTGGAACTCCTATTAATGGTGATGAGTACCTTATGACATATGCATAACAATTTAAAATGGCATAGTTACTTTCTGCTCAAGGTATTACAACCTGATCTTATTTACCTAATGAATGATTTTTTTCTTCATTAATGACTTAGCAAGCAATTTGTTATATGTCTCTACAGTGAAATAGAAGTACCATGGAATGAGTTTAGCACTGAAACCCTGATCCATGGTTTAACTGTTAACTCATACCCTATGTTTTCATGGGTAATTAGCTTCCTCAAAGAGGAACCTCCCTGTGGAAAAAGCTGATACCAAGCCATGTGATTGAAAAAAAAAAAAAACCAAAGCAAGTAAACCTCAGGGCAAGGGTTGATAGCTGACCTTTCATTTAGCAGTGTAAGCATAACCCTACATGTTGGTATGGGACCATATCTAATTTCAGTGGCTGATACCTTTTTTTTTTTTAGAAATACTTTAATTATATTTTATAACAGTGTTAAATTCTTGGACTTCCTCAGGTATCCTTCATCTTTTGTTATACAGAAAATGGATTCTCTTGGCTTGGATAAGTGGGATCCATAGGTCCACTCTTCTCCTCTTTTCTCTCCTCTTCATACACTTGTGTTTGATTTTAGCTTTGCCCTCCTCTCTCCCTGATCAACAGAAGGCTAAGACACTGCCTACCTCTATGGATCTCAACAGTACGTTCTTCTTTAATAACTGTCTCATATTTCATCTTCCTTAAATCTCCTTTGATATCATTTGTGTTATGTGTCATCTGAGTGGAGGGGAAAAAAATACAACAAAACACCTTCTTTATCCCCTTGCAAAATAAGATGAAAACTTTTTGTGTATGTGAAACCCCACTCAAGCCCTGTCAAAATGACTAGGTCAATAGTGCAAATGTCTGATAATCTACCAAATCACTGGTCAATTTTCAAGTCACAGAAGTGAATGAAGTGACCCTAATTAATATCAAGGACTCAGGAGTATCTCTATTCACTTCACTTTCCAACACTCCCCCCACCAATTAATGACTCTGTTTATGTCTTTTTGTATTCCTTTAAATATGATTCAAGGTGAAAATACACAAACTGCTGCTGACCTTGTTGTTAGGTGTTTTTACATGTTAACTCAGAATCTCATTGCGGGCAAAATGGAACAGCTCTTATGTAACTGAAGATCCAAGGATTTATTGTTGGCCTAATTATAATCTTAACAATTTAACTAACATACAACAAATACTTACCACTAATCCAGCTACAATATTATTAATACTTACATTCCAAATGACTACAGAAAACCTTGCTTAGAATCACTCTGAAATATGTCAACAAACACGTTAATATTCATGTTTAGCAAGCACAGTAACATGAGTTCAATTATTTGTCTTTTCCACTATCTCAAATTCTTGCAATGTTAAATGTCACTGCCTAATTAGAACTACAGAGATAAGACTTTCCACTTGCTACTCGTTTACACATTCTACTAAAGTTAATTCATGTCTAGGGATAATTTCCCTTGATCCAAACTCAATACAATGTGTTTGTGAAGTCTCATTATCAGTGGTTTGGTACGCTTAATCAATTCTGAAAAATTTCAAATGACAAAGAAATTGTTAAGAAACCAAATATATGCAGATGAAAAACCCACAAAGGGTCTTTTATCCATATTTATCATTATAAACAGCTGTATGTTATTGATCTGAAGACTGTTCATTCAATGCAGCATAAATAGGATTTATGTGATGATGAAATATGACCCTCAAACTGAGAAACTTCCATCATTCATAAGTTTCCTGCACGGTTACTCACTCTACAAAAGAAAGAACTTTAAATCTACTTTTATGCCAGCTAGGAGTAAAATCCTCCAAAATCTACTAAGATTATGTCTAAGGTTCTTAGAATCCCTCTTCTTTCTGTCCATTAGGTAAAAAACTTCAGCTGCATAAAAAAGTTTCAAGAATAATTGTCTTGGCCAAGAGTGATTTTTCCCAATACAAGAATTGGAGATGCTACTGACCATCATTTCCCACAAAACATGCCAGAACAGGGAATGATGAGAAGAAGGGGGTAATTGGATAAGCACATTCAGTCACTGAGTATGTTGACTTGTTGAATTGTGTTCTGGTTAATTTTGTCCATACTAACATAATGGCCTCTTAATATTAATTAAAATAACATTGTAATATTTCTGAGAGACTTTGAGATAAAGATTTCAGAAGTAACTTAGCCCTCTCTAAGCTGAAGTCCTATGTTGTGCTTTTGAAAGAATGATATATATCACCAACCGGCATGTTTCGATGTGTTTTAGTTCTAGGTTTAACATTGCAATCTTTAATTCAGGATTTGGAAATATCAGTGAACTCAGCATATCTGTGTATATTTTTCCACTGCAGACTAAACAGATCTATGATTTTGTAAATATACTGAACAGATCTGCCATGTGTTCTTTGTGGAAGTACAGTGGAGGATGCGTAAAACAGAAATGTGCCATCAAGCAGTTAAAGGACAGTATTTCATAAAACCTCTAAAAAACCCTCTTGTGTCTATTTTACAAGGTAATTGACAAAATCACATAGAATCAGATTTTAAAGAATAAGGATTGTGGGGGATCTTTGAAATATTGGAGGGTAAGTTTATCATTTACTTGTGTAACGTACTGTTTACCCAAATAATGACATACTCCCCTCAGTTCTGTATATCACAGCAAGCAAAAAAAGAAAAGCTTCTTGAAATTAAAGATCGAACAGGAGTGCAGGGTACTTGATTCTTCCTCATACACTGTTCCAACATTCAGCACTTGCAAAGCTGTGCAGATATGTGTGCCTTTTACGAAAAAAAGACAGTTGCTTCTATTACTCTTACTTCTATTCACTTCTGTGTATATCCTCCACCCACACAAATAGGTATGTGTACACACACACACAAATGCACAAATATGGGGAGACACACTCGCTATAACTAAATTATCATAGTTCCAAAGAATTTGACTGGACCAATGCTGATTAAAGCAATTTGTTTGGATAGTGACAGCTATCTATAAAAATACACAAGTACTTTTACTCTAAACGTGCTGTAAGGTAGGGTAAATAACATGATGCTTAAAATTCTGGCATCCTCCAGAACATTGTGCAGATTAATGTATGCATTCATGCTACTATTGCTGAAGGTGAGCAGTAACCAAAGTTGGTTGGTTTGGTTTTTTTTTTCTATCAAAAATATTAGCAGTGATTCACCTTAAATATATTTTTCTGTCTGTAAGGATTTTTCTTGAAATAATTCTGTATTTTTGAGACCCTGTCAAAATAAACCTTTTTTGTCTGTTCACAGAAAAGAATTTAATACAAATTTTGACAGTATCTGTCATTTTAAAAGCAAAACTAGACACAATGTTAAGCAGTTAAACTCTGTGAATAAAATAAATTATTTGATGAAAATGGACTTTAGGACATATTTCTATGTTGCAGCCTCACTATACATACCTTTATTTTTAAGATCTCTGAATTAATCAATTGAAAAGATAAATATAAGATTCTGCATTATAGGCCAATCATTGCCAAAAAATAACTCTAGAATGGCAAGAGATTAATAATTTTTTAAAAAATCATTTTTATTTTTTCAGTTAAAGCTTAGGAGGAAAATGTTTTTCCTACTTCAGAGACATTTCCATGTTTTTGTTTTTCAGTAAGGCAAAACTCATTTTTCACCTCATTGAAATTCTGAACCATAACAAGTTTTATTACTAAAAGTAAAGAATAAGGTCATTCTGTCCTCTCCACAAAGAAGATTAAATAGCTACTGTATAAAAGTATTAGAGATGAGATTACCTTGAGATTCACTAAGGAACTTTAGACATCCCATAATAAATTTGCTCTAAACCTATGTAGACAATAAACAAACAAAAAGGGCTGGTCTTCTTTTTTTCCTATGAGTGTTCTGAACAAAAGAACAGCAAGATGTATCACTGAATCCAAACTTAATTCACAAGGACATTCCTTTTTTCAAATACTGTTGAAACTGAGCATGCAATTTAAAATGCCTCATACCAGTAATGAATAGTGAGCTGCTTATTCACAATAATGATGACAAAACGTTTTTGATAATACTAAAATAATTTTGTATATAAATATATTTAAAAACTGATTCATATGTAAAATACCTCAGTGCAAAAAAAAATCCTTTATTTTTACTTTGAGTGCTGAGGATGAATGAAAAGAAGCTTCAGTGTATATATAGTGTTCCGCTGCCTGGCAATCCAACATAGCCTTCATGGTTAATGCTAACCATCTCTTAGCTTTCATCCTGGTTTTGCATGTAAGCAGCCAACTTAGTGTTTACAGACAAGATCATAAACCTAGAGTATTATGTGTGTGTTTGTAACTATACTGAGCTAAAGTTCATGTGCGGATGAACAGCAGCGGTTTCTTTCAGATGAAAACTTTTATTTGTTCCATAAATGTATTATGAATAAGTACATTAGTTTCATTTTGTAGATGAGGAAAATAAAATGCAAAGATATTTATGTCACCCACCCAGCTAGCTAGTTGGGCACTACTAAAATGCTTAAGTTAGGAGAAAGGTTTCTCTATTTCATTGAGGGAGAACAATGCACTGCAACTAGAAGTAGCAGCTTGTATGTGCCACAGCATACCCAGAAACTGAGGTCTCCCAGCCACCCTTCCTAGTCTCTAAGTGCCCTGCAATCACAAAGGAAAAGTACAAATCCACATCTCCTCTCTATATGAAGGTGGCACACAGGTGAAACCAGGAGTCCACTGTTTTAAACATTGACATATGCATGATTGCCCAACTATTTGAAACCATCACTCCTGGTTTTTGTTTCTCTTTGCATTCACTTCAAGTGACAGGGGAGAGAAAGTAGGCTCTAATTTAGACATATCACTTAGATCCCTATGCTGCATGAGAACAATCCCATCAAAAGTGACTTGTGGAGGATATACACAGAATTATGTTTGTGCTGCTAGCTTCAGAAGAGATCTTGGACTCTCATACCAGTTGCAGAAACTGCTTATGACTCAGCTCTGGGTCAGAGCCAAGTATTGATCTACAATGCTCTGGTTTCCAGGGAAATGAAAGATGAACTCGGAGGCTAACACTTTGAATTTATGAAGACACACCATCTGAAATAAAACTGGAGACAACCATAGTGAATCACTGCAGAGCTATATATCCTGACTTTTGGCTGTTTTCTTTCCCCTTAGACACATTGTATCTATTTAAAAAGTATTCAAAATGGGTCTATTTCAATGGACAAATGCAAATAGTTCCTAAAGATAAAGAAGCCTACTAGTTCCAGATAATTTTTTAATAAAGAATATATAAATCCTCATATTTAATGTGTGTTTTTAAGTAATTCAATATTTAAATTCCCTTTTTTTTTAAAAATAATTATCTTAGCCTATGTTCCAGATGAATACATGGACTTTATCTTTTATGGGATACTTTTTCCTTATTTCAGTTTCTGTGTTTATGTGAAATAATTGTTAAATATGAATAGATAATATAGCAAACAATGTAGCTTAAACTTGACTTATATCATTATCTAGAACAAATTCCAGACTGCACTGAGGCTTTGGTTGTAGGCAATGCGCAGGGATAGTATCAGGCCTGGTATCACCTGCCTAGATAAAAGAACAGCCTCAGGAAAGAATTGCAACTTCAGGGTTCTCAGTCCTATACCTACCGTTTTTTCAAACGTTAGGGTTAAAGGTTGATACAAAACTTCAGCACATATACCCTAGTTTTAGGATGCATTGCTACACTGGTGAATCAGGTATCTTTTGTCAGTCTAGGTCCTTGAGTAAACCAAGTATTTATTATTCAAGTGTTGCACTTCCATTTCTTTCTCAGAGGGCCCACACTCTCCCTGGATCAGCTTACCTTATAAAAGCAAAAGAAGCCTCATGAAACAGGTATTTTTAACATTTTATCCTTCATTAGTTACAGTATCTTCCCATATGCATCTACTTCTAGATGTGGGGTTTTTTTTGTTTGGTTGGTTTTTCGTCAATCACTATTCATAATTGTACTGCTAAAGCCTCCAAACAATTTTTCTTATTTCAGCATGTCATTACAGAATGCAATATATATGATAATGGTGCATAGTATGACTAGTAAGCTCCTAGTTTTCATGAAATTTGAGATAGCACCAAGCAATCCTCCACTGTTTTATTGCAGAAATATTATCCAAGTCAGTGCTAGAAGCACTGGTATTTAATGCATCTGAGTCACAGAAAAACATCCTACTGTTTCCTTTTGGTTTTTTAGGTGGTTAAAACCGAATTTGCCAAATACTTTTTTCCATGCATCTTACCTTTCTTATCTCAGAGGCCCAGAATGTAACTTAGCATATAATTTTAAAAGTGATTTATGTGCTTAGGAGCCAGAATCTCAGAGGGAAATAATGAATCTTAGGGTCCTAAGTTATTCAGCCTTTTGAAAACCGAACTTCTTGCTTTCTCTGTGTAGACAGAGTAAGGACTTCAGCCTTACTCCTACATAACTAGATAAAGGAACAATGAATATTCATCTTCTTACAGAAGAAGAGATGTTTTCATGCCTGGTCCTACAATAACCGTGAAGCAAGCAATGAGGAAAAGAATAGAACCATATTTTTGCCCCTACAACATGTCAACCAAGGGAACTGAGTCATCCCCACAGGAGAAAGAAATTTATCATGGTCTTTCTTATTGGCAGAACTACACAGAACATTAATTACAAGGGGCAAAGAGGGAAAAGGTGTTTAAGTTTTGACCGAGGTGATGATGCATACACATTATATAATCTTTATAAAAACTGTGGCTGAGCATAGATTACCTGAGCAATAAGACTGCATATAGACTGTGAATGTAAACTCTTCTGAAGACATTAGAACTGCTGAAATAATTACTGAAGAAAAGAAATATCCAGAGAAATAAGGTCATGTAAAATGGTGACTTAGCTTCAGGTTATCTTTTGATGATGTGTAAAGAAAAAGAACAGGAAATGAAGAGTTCATTTCCATCAAATTATATATAAACTAAATTCTTTGGTGAGAAAACTTTTTGGAAAAACCCTACAGTTGACAAGAGCTTTTTGGGTTTCTTTCCCTATGCAGTTGGATTTTTCCTGAAAAAAAAATCCAGCAAACTGATACGAAAAAAAAGGCAAAAAGTTTCAAATTATCACATTCTCAGGCCGGTACCCTAGTACTTCTGGTTTTCTTTTTAGAAAGGGAAGAAGATAGAGAAGGAATACAGAATTGTAAATAGGGGCAATTAGGGAATTTAGGAGGACACAAACTAAGTTTGAAGGATGAAATTTCTTTAGGATAATAAAGATATAATTTGATGTTTTCAAATCAAACAAACAATCTTTAGCCTCCCAAAAGGTATTTTTCACAAGCAGTTAAGGATCTTCCCTAAACTTGATGATTCACGCATTTTTTTGGCCTCATCAACCCAGATAGATGCTTCCTGTCAAATTTTTCAAACATTTCAATGTTATTATCCATTATAGGCACAGTCCCTGCATCTGACTTAACTTGGATCTGATCAAATAATCCTCTTGCAAAGTAATAATAATTTCACCCAAGTGTGTAACAGCTATTTCAGATGGTGGTTCCCTATCTGCCAACAATGTCTGTCTGCTTGTACCAAAGCTTGCCCTTGCAGTCCTGTAGCCTAGTAAATAACAGTATCTGAATGGCTAGCAACAGGTGTCGTGTCCCAAAGTTGGAGTGACTCAGGTTCGTGGATTTCCTTTGTCAGAATTAAGGTGAAATGACACCAGGGGAGTTCAAACAACAATCAACATTTATTCAACCCAGCCAACCTTGCCCGAGTACAATATGAACCTTGCAACATGTCATTAAGCCTCTGTTTGAAAAGAGAAGGGAGGTGTAGAAAAAGAAATGGAAAAAGGAACACGAAACCGTGTCAGAAGGAGAGCCCTCCCATTGAGTCACGAGGTTCAGAGCAGACCCCCTTGCTTTCTGGACTCCTTCTCAAAGAGGAGCCCAGGGACGGCTAGATCCACTCCTGGTCTCAGACTTGGTCAATGGTTTATGTTTAAAAGGGTGAGGTGTAGGGACTGTAGAAAAGAGACATGAAAAAGAGGGAGAGAGAGAAAAAGAAAGAAAGAAAGAGAGAAGAAAAGGGTTTCACCAGTCCTGGGTCCAGCATTGGTCCAGCCAGCGTAGAGATCCAGTTCCGGAGGGCGAGCACTGAGAACTTGTTCTCCCTTCTTTTATAGTGTGTTAGTCGGTGGTCTCAACATGCGCAGTTCATGTTCCTGGGGTTCTCTGGAATCAGTCGATGAGCTTTGGGAGGGGTTCATTGTGGAGTTGCCTCTCTTTTCCTGCTGGCATGACTGCTTAAGATAGAAGCACAGTTTCATCTTCCATGGGACTCCCTCCTCCAGGCGCATACGCTATGCTCCTTCTTCTGGTCACTTAAGATAAGGAATTGTGGCTTTGGAGAAACGCGGTCCCACCCTCCATGGGGACATCTCCTCCGGCCACATTGTCCTGTTCACAAAACTCCAGCATTTTTACAGAGGCCATTTTCTCCACCAAAGTTCTTTAATGAATGTTTGAGACATTGACTATAATTTGTCAGACCGTCACAACAGGTCACAAGCTTTGCACTGTCCTCCTGTTGGCTCCTAGATAACTTTCATTTTCCCCTCACTTTACACTCTAAATGTCTTGCAGACTGGACAGTTACAAAACAGCACTCACACCATACTCTTACCTCTGACTTTGATATCACAATTCCTAGCACTGTAGATATCCTCCATTCAGGGACCTCCCACCCGCTCTAGTGAAGTCTTTTGACCACATTCAGCTCTGAATGAAGACATTTACCAATTCTTAGTGCCATGCTGACACTTTGGCTTAATACAACTTCATGCAAGGAATGGAAATAAGAAGTTAAAAATACTCTTGCAGTTCAGTTCAACAGTGTTATTCAGGTATTGATCAGCCCTCAGATATACAATAATCAACACAGTAGGAGAACAGGTCTGAGCCTGTTTATTTCATAATTGTCCACAGAATTCTCCTATAAGATGGTCTGGATAGAAGCACTTTGTGCTTCTGTATCTGAAAACATTATTCCATTTCATTGGATATTCAGATGTCCATTCTCAATTGTCTCCACTGCTTGCTGTTATATTGAATTTGGCCAATATGCTCTGCTATGTCCATGTGAGCAGTCAAAAAGCACTAATTACAAGGCATATCATTATATACAATTACTTTTCACTTTCCTCATTTAATTTCATGCTGGTACAATAATGCTTTTAAGAAAGAAATTTCATTCAGGTAGGAGCCAATGACAACCCTTCACCACATGGTACTGAACGATTTGCTGAAGAATTGTGCTTGATACCATTTAAATAGCAGTTCTCTTTATGGTTTGTAATTTGCTAAGGAAGTTTCTTTATACTGAAACATTCATGACTTGGATCTATACAAGCAATCCCTTGCTGCTTCTCCAGTTTCACAGGTTCTAAATTAAAAAGAAGTCATTATTTAGGTATCAGCAGTATTGGAAACATAAGAAGCTAACTTTGTAAAGAGTTATCTTTTAAGGGGAAATTCTGGATGTTATAGATCCAAATGTTTTGCCTTAGTAACATGTGATGGAAAGCAAACAAAGCAAATATACAGAAATAGATAAAATTACAGAGATTCATGGGTCTGCAGAGATGTTTGACTTGATTAAAGTTCAGGTGAATAGATTGGGAACATCCATTATGTAACATACAGTGTGTATTTCCTGCTACCTGTATCAACATAAACAGTTTACAAACAAAAATATTAATGGCAGTTCAAAGCTACCTTTCTTTAGGGGGAAACCAAAGGAATCAAGGATTTTCAGTGGTTTATCATAGTTCATCTTCTATTACCTGTACAAAAAAAATTTGGATTTTAAGAAATCAAGTTAAACAAGGTTATGTTGAGCACTGCTTAAATTCTACTTGTTTCGTCCTTTATGTCTCTATGGAAAGTTTGAACAAATTTTTTTATATGTAAACCACAGGTAAGTATGAGTTGATGAAACCAGGAATCAAAATGCTATGCTGTATGAAGGTTTCTACTATGAACTCAGCTTTTTCAACAAATGTGTCGTACAGGAGTTATTCTAAAGAACGTGTTCATAGGTGTGTCATGACCCAGACTGGACAGACCAGGGAGTCGTGTTTAATTCAAAATTCCCTTGGGCTAAATTAAGGTGAAACAACCCAAAAGATCGGACAGGTTAAAGATTTTAGTCATGACAGAAGCAAACTGAACTGGGGAGGCGTGGTAGTAGATGGCAGGGTTTCTCACAACAGGAATTGACATAAGACTACTTATGTAAACTGTGTAACCCAGGGTAACCATATACATCAATTCAGGGAATAATGAGATCCCTCTCATTGAGTCACGGGGTTCAGAGCAGACCCCCTTGCTTTCCAGACTCCTCCTCAGAGAAGGGCCCAGGGGCAGCTGGATCTGCTCTTAGTCTCAGACTTGGTCAACGGTTTATGCCTTGAAACGGATGAGGTGTAGGGATTGAGGAAAAGGAAAGAGAGAAGAAGACAGAGAGAGAAAAAGGAAGAGAGAAAGATTTCACCGGACCTGGGTCCAGCGTTGGTTCAGTCAGCCGAGGGGTCCAGTTCTGGTGGGCTTGCACACCCGGGGCTTCAGTTTGTGTCCTTTTATCATCCTTGCCCCTCTTTTGGGTGGGCACCTGAACTCGTCAGGTTAATGAGCAGTTTGTGAGCCTTTGGGCTTGGGCGTCGTTTGTGGAGTAACTTCTCCTTCCCTGCAGAGGTGGCCATTGTTTGATCTTTGTATCAGAACAGCTTATCAGAACAGGGAGCTGCGCACCCTCCAGCACGCCCTCCCCCTCCTGTTGCTGATGTCTGAGCTGATGGGCTTTTCACCTTGGTTCCTTGCTGTGCAGGGTTTGTCTTTAAGCAGAACTTGCCCCAAAAGGTGTATAGATGCAAATGCTTGAGAGTATCACCACTGATTACGACAAACCTTTTCACTGAAGTTAGTGCAGACTTCTTAAAGCTCCGACTTCAGTCCAACTGTTGGCAACCATTATGCAGTAAATGGATACGTACAAAGCTGACAAAGTCAGAACTCGGGGATAGCAAAATGTATGATCATACTTATAAATTAGTTAATTCCTGCAGTAAAGTTGATGACAGTTTTATACGGTGATCGCACCTTTACAAAGGAAGGGCTGTCTGAATGAGCCAATGCAACAGATCCTTACATCTTCCTAAAGACAGAAGTATAGTGAAGACTTTTCAAGCACTACATATTTTTAGAATTAGACACAAAATTAGTTTACAGCTATCTGGTATTAACTAAAAAATAACAATGGTTACTGAAAGGTACTATTAAAAGGGTTATTTTCAAACAATAATAAAACATTTACATGTTTTAATTTCTTTTTTAGCAGATGTATGTTAGGTTACAAGGAATTCTCTGACTCACAGATAAATCTGACCATTGAATATAATGTACTCTGAATGAACTCATTGTAAACAAGCACAAAGAAAGAACAAAGCATATTTTACTATGGATAATTTAAATTTTATTAACACTTGACTTTAACAACACAAAGAACTCCAGCACACTCCTTGGATTTCATTCTCATCAGTCTGCTCTCAATTTGCCCTCAGTACTCTGAATCAAAAAGAGGGTAAGTCTCCAATGTACTTCTGAGCACCTCAGCCACGCTGTGCTCTTTATTCAGGATCTGCCAAAAATCCCAAGCCTTGGCCTTACTGTCACTTAGATAAATAATTTTATCCTGGGTTTATGTATATTGATTTTAAAGTCATTCTGGATGCCTCTAGGAAACACATATTCAAGAATTAAAAAAAAAAAAAAAGCTAAGATCCAATGCTGTTACCTAAACAAAACATTAAGCAAACTTCACACTTTCTTCTTAAAAAATTGAATGTCTTGCAGCACACTCAAAAGGCATAGGTGTTAAAAGTCCGTTCCAAAATTTAGACAAGTTTTGGAAAAAAATGTCCTGTTAGGAATCAGACTGCTTTTTCTTTTGGGATGAGGAAGATAAAAGGGAGATACAGGCTGAGATGCTCTGTGTCTCTGAAAAGTAATCATGTTAGAAAGATCCGGGTAGGAAAGTAAGAATGTGCAGATTTAAAGAGATAGGCAGGTGCTAGAAATTTTTTGTTTCAGTAAAAGATCATCAGTTTTGCAACCCTTGTCTCTTGTCTGTTCAAAAAAAAAATCTAAAATTAATGATATTCAAGGTGCTTTACAAGGTTGGTCAGTATATAATTCAGTGGGCATTTAAGTGTTTCTAAGTGACAGATGCTTATGAATGAAGTTTCTAAAATGTTGAACTGCAATATGACTGATGATTTTTTATTTGGTTTTACAGCTTAACATTATTTGTTCTATTATGTTCTCAATTTTTTTAATTCACCTCAAATTTGTTGATTTTAATGGCTTTAGATCAGTCTTTGAGACACCACTATTTACCTGCAACTGTAAATACAATGAGAAATTAACAAACCTCCACTGCCTTTCTCGTAACTGTTAAACTGAATCCTTTGTTCTGCAAGTTGTGTGTATCTCGGTTATGCTCTGTATTAGAGGCTGCAGAATCTGCAGCCCCAGGCAAGGCTGCCGCAGCTCCACGCTGCCCAGATGCAACCAGTAAGGAGGCTGAGGATGCATTCCCAATAGGCACAAGCACATGGAACACATGCATACACCACATGTATACACTTATACACATCTGGGCACAGAGAGCACAGACAGAAACACTCAGCGCTTACATGAACACAGACAGCATCAGTGGCCTCATCCTGCTTCCTTCTCTGCCTGAGCAAGAAAGAGATCTGCCGGTGAGAATATATACACAGAAGTACAAGGTGGGTCCCTCCAGCAGCTGGGTTCAGACTTTTAGTCTGCCCACTAGCTGGCCCTGGATCCCAGTCTCCCCAGTTGCTGGAACATGGACATACCACAGCCGCTGCCGGTACAGATTGCCTCACTTACGTGCATGCACACGCGCACACACAGACGCACAGATACACACACAGACACTTGCACACCTGGAGGTGGCCAGGACATCACTGGTCCACCTGATAGCCAGTCCCAGCATGGTCTCACCCTTAGAGACACACACACACAACCCTGGCTCCCAGGCCACTCTATCTACTCTCTGGTTAGTCTGGCTTAATCTTTGCTAGTGATCGCACACTCATTTATACACCTGCACTTGGTCCAGTTCCTGGCAGCATGGACACACAGGCCCCTATGACCTGAGGTCCCACTTGAGTTGTTGACACATAAGTCCATTCACTCTGGTCTCTCCAGTTCCTTGTACCATGACTCCAGGGCCTGCTGACCTGTGGTCTGACTCCAGTGGCTGGCACTCAGACTCTGTCCTTCTCTCTCCCCAAAACTAAGAGTCCATCCGCCAGGAAAAAGAGTTAGAAATGGCATTTCATAAGGTAGAACAGACTGCACCGATCAGATGCAGATGCAGAGCATTGCCAGACAAGCATACCAACCAGCCATGTGTCTACATGCAACCAGCCCGTTTTATCACCTTATAGCTCTGTTTTCCTTTTTTTTGGTCCTCCCCAAATCAGCTATTTCCCTCCCTTTCCCCACCTTTGCTTCCTCTCCTAAGCATCCAACAGTAAGTCTCGTGCAATCCTAAAACGCTCTTCCCCTGCAACCTGTACTGTGTCCCATGACTCTAGGCAGCAACCCCCCTCAGTCCCAAAGCTGATGTGCTCTCCCTGACTCTTCCTGATGGGTTTCACACCTGGTCCAGGGGCTGCAGTTCTCCTGGGACAGCCCTGGGAAGGGCCCAGACAGGGTGTCCCATCATTCAGGTTCCCTTTGTGCCCCTGTGCTCCTTTGTGGATGCGTAAATGAGCTTTTATCACAAAACCTTACACCCTGTGGTGTGGATTCATATGTACTGACATATAAATTTCTCAGCCTCAGGCAGTGATTTCCAGCCAATAGTTGTTACGGACAGATTTTGTACCCCATTATCCTTGTTTTCTTTAGGCACGAACATTTAGAAGCAAACATTTAGAAGACTGAACAAACTCATCCTGATGCAGAGCTATCATCCTTGCTACTTGGTGATTTTAAGTAAAGAAAAAGCAGATAAACAGTACTGCATGAAGCAGTTAGGAATCAATTTTCAATATGAAAATTGACAATGAATATTAATTTGCACACGTGAGCAGCTGAAGGCTCAGGGGCAGTGTTTTCCCTGTGAGTGCTCAGAACATCCGTACTCCCAGTGCGATTAGCCACAATCTATCTTTTGGTTAATTTAATGTATTCTTTATATATTGTGTTTGAATGTGTGTTTGTTGGCTACAAGGTGGCCTAGTGTGTGCCCTACAGATCCTATGGATAAAGAACAATGGGAATCATGATTTCTGAGACTCATTATGTAAACTGCTCCCTTGGATCCATATTATACTACATCTGAAAGTCATTCCACATGCTCAAATGTTCATTTTCATAGCACTTCATTTTTTCCACAGACAACCTACACCACGACAGTCTGTACAACAGTGTGTCACACTGATATAATCCAGTGAATAATACAAGATATGTGACCCAAAGGCTTTTTGTTCCCTGCAGTAGTTCTCCTGGTAATACCCCTGCAGTAATTATGAAGAATCTGCAATGATGTGCAGAAGTACTCTTTCCTCTGACACCCTAGGGAATTCTACAGAGACACATCCTTGGACTTAACTAGATTGATGTCCTGCAAGTCTTTTTTTAGTAGAGTGTATGTGGATAATTTTTTATTCTAATGTCTGTGGAGCTCTTCAGAGTGATGCCCTTGAACCCCTGCCAAAGTGATTCCCTGAAGGCCTTGTATTAGACAAGCATGGTTCATCCAAAATCTTTCAGAAAAGCAAGTTTATTACTGTTGGAGATTTTTAAGAGGGTGATGACTCCTGCAGTGTATATTTGCCTAGAATTTTAGACTGACAAAACCCCTGAGAATATTCCATACAGGTGTTTTGTCACTTCTATTAGTTGTATTCATACAGGGTTTTTTCCCTTGTCAGTCTCAAGCACTGTCGCTAACTATTCCTCTCATTTGTAAAAGCTCCAGTGTATTTCACGTCTGATGTCACAGTCTTATCAAAGACTGCTTTTTATTGATTGATAGGCAACATAGCAGTGATGCTGCAAATATATCTGAAGACCTGTAGCTGTGGAAATATACCAAAGCTGCTATCATGGAAGTCACCAAGAACAACCTCCAAGTCAGAATCCAATAAAATCAGGGGAGATGTGTGACTTGGGCCAGACAAGCTCACCACTGTATAGCTGGATGCAGAGCCATACTGAAAGAAGTAGGAGGTACATATTATTCCTTCCATGCTATGCAAAATAAAAATGAAGAAAAAAAAAAACAATGCTGGGGAGTTAAGATGATCAGAGATGATGTCTCCATCTTTCTTCTCAAGATACTTCCTATGGTAACAGTCAGGGGAAATTCTGAAGATACTCTGACAAAGAGTTGGAGGTAAAAAGTTGGACAACAAACCCCAGTACTGATGAATATAATCCTGGTTTACTTTACAACCCACTGGTGGATCAGGGAACATATACCTTTCAGCTTTGGATGGCAAAGGGAACCCCAGTGATTTAGCTGTTGAAAAACCTGCCTACATAGGTGCTTACAGATATTTCTTACCACTGCAGAATTTCCCACAGGTATTTATAAAAAAGACAACAACTGAGGGCAGACCTAACCTAATATCCTAAACTCACTTCTAGGATAAACTAATATTGATCATAAATGCATTGCTTGAATTACTATTAATTATTTGATTTCTATTTTTTGCAATCTTATTAAAATATGTTTTTGTATATATTACACACAGATATACATACACTTTCTTTTTGTTAATGACTTTCTTATTGTCCTTAAAATAAAATCTCAATCTCTCTGTTGTCCACCTAAAGCCATAAGAATCACTAATACCTTCAGAGAATATGTATCACACTCTACCATATCTTTCCATATCCTTTCTCTCCTACAGCTCATTGAATGCCACTTTATTAAAATCAGTATATAATGACTTTTGTTCTTCTTATCTGCCCACAGGATTGTCACTAAAGATAGTAGTAATTAGGCTAATGCAAAAGAAATGAAACAGACTTATGATCTCATGCCTGTCCAGGAGATATGTATTCTAGCCTTTACTTCAGACATTCTACCCGTTCTTTCACTGTTCAATCCATTCATGTGTCTACTGTGTAAATCCAAAGCTCATGTCTTGTAAGTGAGATTAGTGAAGATTTGTGGCATGGAATTATTTAACATGTTCACAGGCTCAAATGGAAATATGATCACATGGAAAATCTATTCCAGATCCACAAAGAAATGACCAAGTTAAAAAATCATACACAACAAATGTAGTGTCAGTTAGATCAGAACATTCAAAGCATCTTGAGATAAAATGTTTAGAAAGTATGCATGTTTTAAGCTTTGCATTTTGAGATTTAGCAAGGTCATAATGTTTTAGTGGAAACAGTCTTTCAGTACTGGCAGAACAGCAGTGTGGCAAGATACTAATAATGGACCTTGGGGTTTGTGAAGTTTTCATAAATTTAATTTGAAGGCATTCACTCTTTTAACTGCAAAAAGGACACAGTAAGTTTTGGGCAAATTTAAACACACACACAACTAAAGTGTCTTAACAATAGTTTGATTCATACCTTCTAACTGGCTTTTGAAAATATTATGTTCTTTTTCACTCCCAGCTTTATGGTTATTTCTGCAACAGTAGTATCTCTTTAGAGCTTCTGAAATGGAAAAGCAGCACTGTAAGGTTGTGAATAGTTCCCTGTTGCCCTGGTGATTTGCCATTGCATGCAATTTCAACATGGTTTTTATATAGCTCCATATTAATACTTATGTATAAGCTACAGGGAAAAAAAATGGATTATTTGCAATGTGGTTGAAAGAAGCAGTGTATAACAAAGTGCCATGTGGGGTGCTGAAGATGTAACAGTTGATGTTCATTCACTGAACCCATGAACATTAAAGCTCATAATGTTCTTTGGAATACAAAGAGAATGTAGAGGTGAATTGAACAGTCTGCCTTCCTTCCACTGTAATAAAAAAAGGGGGAAAAAATACTGTTTAGTTTTTCTTTATCCTGATAATTTTCATAAATACGATCCACAATTAGACTTGATAGCTATGCAACTGTATCAATTCTCAGTGACCTAACATGCCATTATTTGTTTCCAAAATGCAATATAGCCAGTAAACCCACACTAAGATTTAAAGACATAGATTTTTACAGTTAATTAGGTAGCTATGTTACTTCTCACATAGTGGACATGAAACCACATACCATTGCTGGGAAGCCTTCTTAACATGGCTCCATCGCCATTCCCTCATATGTGCTGTAGAAGCTGTTCTACATTCAGGAAAGTCTTTGAGATTCCTTGTGCCAGAAGAGAGGGATTCTGTAGGACACCTGAGAGTTTCTTTCCTTGTCCTGTCAGTTTGTGCACTTTTCATGGTGTGATTACAAGATAAAATTTACATGAAAATCCATGAGACCTGGCACCAGAACCCACCCGTGTGTTTTAGGAAAAGGGTCTTCTGCCACTCCAGAGCATGTTCTCTTCCAAGTTTGTGTTTCAAAGGAATAGAGAAAATCCAGAATTTTTTAGTAGCCATATGCATAGCTATATCAGGGTCTTAAGCTGAGCTGAACTTTGTCCCTGCAGCTTTGAACAGAAGCCTCTGAGATTCATCCTCTTCTTAAGTATTTCTTACTGGCTACCTCTTATCAACCACATTCTGCCTCTTTCATATTTCAGCCTCAGGCAAATTGTTCCATCTAACCATTGTAACCAGGTGTAAATTGTTCTTGTACTTCTAGTTCTCTCCATATACTACATAGGGAACAAAAGTATCTCGACTATGAATCTTTTTTCTAAAGATAGGCTCAGAACTCCAAAATTGTTTTTTGGATACTAAGTAATCAGATAATTAAGGCATATATATGAATTAGCTTAGAATAAAAATCCCAATTTTTTTTCCTTGCTAATCTTGAAAAATATATGTGTTTAAAGGTGAAGCCAAGATATTGCTGAATTTAAAGATTTTTATTGTTTGATGTACATTTTAGAGAGGAAAATCCAAGGAAAGGCTAGAGATAGAGTTCCTGTTAAAATTACAAAAATATTTTTATAAATCTGCAACATTGCTTCTACCTTGTATTTTTCTCTTTATTATGACTTTTTGATGATTTGAAGGAATGGAGAACTTTATTGCATTTTAGCTATTAATCTCAGAAATTTTAATTATATGTTCAAACTCCCAAAGTTTCTTGAAGAAAAAAGATTTTTTTTTTTTTCATTTTTGCCTTTTGTGTTTATTTAGTTATTAAGTTACTGAAGTTTGGGGTTTATGAACTTGAAAAGGAAAATTGACTTCCATAAGTTGGGCTGACCTTAAAACTTAAAGCATAAGGGCATGACCAAAAAAGTCAACACTCAAACAATATAAACATAAATGATGCTGATTTGCTGTTTTTGCAAAGTGACTTTCATAATCACACATTGTATATTGTGAATGACAATAATTGTTCATTGGTGATAAATGTTTAGCATAACGTAATAAATTGTTGGAATAGCTTAATCGTGTATTTTAAAAAATTTTCTATTGTGGCTGTGAGAGTTAAGAAATCAACACTCTACAAATATCATCAGTGAAATATTGTATGTGATCCAAAATGATATTCAGACAATGTGGAAAGAACATAATTGCTTTTTGCTGCAGGTATACATATTCAAGTAACAATTCAGTTTGTGACGATGAAGATTATGAAAATGTGGAATAACATAATGAGGCTGAGAGTACTGCTGTCTTTTTTTTTCCTCCTTTTTTTTTTTTTTTTTTTTTTCTCTCTTGTTAAGAGAAATCCTTGAAATGTAGCCCTACTACATTGGCAAGGTATCTTGGCTAGGGTTTACTAGCGCTGTCATAAAGCTTTTGTTCAGCATGAAGTACAGCAGAGACCTTCTGGGCTTAACCAGAATAAACCCTAATGACTTCTTTTTCTCTGAGAAAAGAGTAATGACCCACTTTTTCTGAATTAGTAATATACATAATGGTATCAATATCAACCCCCAAGCTGCTCCACCTCCCCCATAAAGTAAGCATATAAACCAGGTGCCAGTCACCAGAATTTTTTGCTTTTAGGGATTTATTCTGCTTAGTAAATAGTGCATTACTTTTATGTACAAGAATTTACATAATCTTTAAAAGTATAGCAGACTGTGACCTGTGATAGTGGAACTGGTGTACAAAAAATATGTGAGCAAAGGAATTTATATTGATCCAGGACAATAACATTAATTCATTGTTACATCTATCCACTAGGTTCCAGTTACAAATTACATGAAATTCACATTTCAGTATGAGCCCCTCTAAGTTTAAAGAAACTCTACCAAAATCATGAAATGAAAGGTGCTAAAAGTTTAAATGCTGTGTAGTCACTGCAGGATTATTTTACCTAATCTAGCCATCTAAAATTAGGCATTTAATCTAAAGAAATTGTCTTGATTCTAAAAATAGGTACTTCTAAAAGAACAGAATAATTCATTTCAAATAGAAGTAGAAACATAAATTTTATTGACTCTATAGATGAAATTGACTACATCTGCATTATAAGCAGGTATGCTCAAGGGAATCTCCCACAGTCATAGTCTCCAGCTGTCATTGCAAACTTGAATAAAGTATACAGCAACTCCCTTCCAGCCTCCATGCAAAATTTCCTTTCTGTAGAAATGTGAAACAACAGAGAGACATTCCTGAGCCCTGTTGTGACATAGACTGAATCTAAATAGCCAGTTTTGGCTAGATCCCTTACTTTTAGCTAATATATGCTTGATGAGTTTGGTAGTGCAGAATTTTTCATTTAAATTTTACACACTTTATGCTGTGAAAGTCTGAATTGAACCTGTTCATTCTATATTCTGTTTATAGTCAATAGAGAGAAAGAGGCATTGTAACTTGTTCATTTATGCTTAGCTAGTCCTAGTTTTGGATGCAGTAAATCACACCCCTGGTGTGCCTGGTTTTCCTTTATTGACAACAGAGTGTACAGAGAGTGACTAAAGCATACATAGTTTTCTGTATGTAGACAGGTAAGTACAGCCTTCTGTGATACATCCTATCCCCAAATGCTAATAGGTACAGTATAAAGCATGTGAGAAAAGCAAATATGTTGTTTTGTTTCATAGAGATTAAAACCACGGCATAAGAATAGTTTTCTTTTCCAGATCCTTATTTACCCAATAACAGTGTACAAAGTATTACATTCTTGTAATAATATGTAGATATTTTTTTCTGCATTTTGATATTATTTAGAGTATCTGGAAAACCAGTATGTACAGCTTTATGTAAACATAAGCTACAAAAGCTTGGTCAAAATCTATCAGAATTTATCTATCAATAACACGCAAATCTGTCATTAAATGCAGTTGCTTATGATACAAGATTTAGTAATCAAAGAAGATCACACAGCAGCACTTCTGTATTTGGATTAAGATAAAAGTTAAATAAGAAGAAACAATATTACCTGATATATTTTAAATATTTTCTTCTTGCTTAATGCATGTAAATCCATCTCCTGAGGACAGCTGGGTTATTGTACTCTTTCTTCCATAGGTGCTTGATGTTTTTAATAAAAACAAATATTAGACACATTACTTTGACACTGCATCCAAAACTTTTTATTTCTAACGCCATGTCTTTCCCTTGGGCTCTGGTCAGCTGACATTTGCAACTGCCTTAGAAAGAAAGATCAGTCTATGCTCTTTAGCATTTATTGTAACAAAAGCAAAAGATAGAAAGGTGGAGTGAAAAGCAAATCATTCTGGATAGGAAATGTATGTATGTGTTCTCATCACTAGTTCACAAAATTCAGTAGTATTGGCACTGAAGATTTCAAAATGCATAGAAGAAAGGCCAAAGCTGGTTGAAATACGCAGCTGACATTTCTCTCTGATGTTCTGTACTCTGTGTTAGTGAAGTTATAAAGGCAAGGGTATTAGTTAAATTATTTTGTAAGTGAACATAATACCTCCTAGGTGCATTTTATTGCAGCTCATGAAGTGGCTACGGCATACAGAAATTCTAAAAGAAGCATTTATAGTCAATCAAACAAAAACAGAGGAGCTGAATAAAAATCCCGCAGAGCCAGAACAAGAAGGAAGGGTCCAAAATATATATTTTGTTTTATGCTACTGTGAGAATGATATTCTGCTAGAAATCTTATAAAAGCTTTCATAAAATCTTTTATTTCTTTTTAAAAGATTAATGTTTGTCATCGGACACAGGTATAGTAATGAATTATGAAACTGTTTTAGTCTGACATTCTTGGGAAAAAAAACAACAAACACACCAAGGATGCATATCCAGCATGATACAAATAAATGTTCTTTTCTTTTCTGATTGGTTCTGCATGGATCATTGTAAAACAGGAAATTTATATTTATAAACTTCACTAGTGTTGTTTGCTTTAAGGAAAAATAGCACAAACCAGCAGAAGACAATCATGGAGTTGTATGATTGGGGCATCAGTATTTAGAGACTGAAGGGAAGAGGACAAGGAGCAGTAATATTTTTTTTGGACTTGGGAGAAACTCACCAGCAAAAGTGATCAGATACTGTAGGTCAAGCTAGAAACAGCAGATCTACTTAGGATGAGGTGATTGAGAGGATTACGCTGTTTCTTGAGATACTGTAAAATCTGCAGAGAGAGCACTCTCTGCTCTCCCAAGCAAACAATATGGTTGCCCCTTTAAAATAACTTGGCAATTAGAAGCTCTTTGCATTAAATCCAATGTTGCTGACACTAAAAATACTTCCAAAGCAGTTAACAATTGCTACAAAACTAGGACAGTCTGGAAAGGTGGAAACAAGAAAAGCTGTCATCTGCAGTACAGAATAGTGCAGCAGTTACATTGTAAGGAGGAACTCTAAGGTCAGAGGAAAATGCCAATCCTTTTCTGCAAGTGGTAAGACCTGGAGTACATTACTTTGAAATGGGTTGAGCGGTTATACTAATGCAACTAGAACATATGGTTCTGAAAAAGGTTAGATCACAACCATGAGGATTGTTAAAGGTCTATCATTTCAAAGCCTACAATTGATTTTAGCTTCCATCCCCTCCACACCAGTTATTTTGCTTTGTATTTGACTTGGGCTTCTTATTTCTAAAGGACGAAGTCATTCACTCATCTAAGCTCCATAGACAAGGCAAGAAAAACAGAAACCATTCAGACCATAGAAGACCTCTACTGTACTGATCAATCTCTCCTGCATCCCTTTCTGTCATCGAAAAGACCTTTTGTCAGGACTGCACTTTTGGCTTGGCTCAGGAAAGTGATGAAATGTCAGACGTGACCACTATGCTTGAAACAACAAAGGGAATAGAGAACAGCAGAAAGTATTGAAAATCATTTTGAATGCTCACTTCATAAATAAAGCTACAAATGCTCCTCTCTGATCAATGACTTCAGGGGCTTCTAGCACAAAGGAGAACAACAAATTCAGATCACTTGTTACATTTGTAAAACTGTTCCAGAATCCCAGTATAGCTTGGTAGAAGAGGGAGATTGATTGACCTTTAGAGCAGCAAGACACAGAGAGAAACAAATGTTCTGTATTTGCTGTCCTTGACATATTCCAAATCCCTAGCATTATGGTTAAGTGAAGTCTTGCTAAGACAAGGATGCACAAATTCATGACAATTCTTGCTGTTGCCAAAATAGTTCATGTCTCAGTAAGTAACAGAAAATCTGGCTATTATGTTTTGAGAAAAAGTTGAGGGCAAGATATGTATCTTTAAAGACATTTCCCGTGCATGTATACATACATATATACTAAATTCTCTGATAATGACTTATGTCACTGTACATCGCTCCTCATTTATTACTGACAGAAAGCATGATTTCATTATGCAAGGAGATTTTAAAGAAAAGAAGAAAAGAAACCTCTCTGCAAACTTTCTTTGAAGAAATAGTAGTGACACAAAGTATTTGGACAAAGAAGGGAAAAAAATGCTGCAACAGCTCTTAGCCAGAGACTCCTGCTTTTTGAGGTAGAGAAGATAAAGATTTCCTCTGTTGTATTCCAAGGAAATTTTCTTCTAGTACTTGCTTGTTGAGAAGCAAGGTCAGTCTTTCCATATCTCTTTCTAAATGAGAGACCTTTTGCTCATCTACCCAACACTATAGAGCTCCTGAGACCACTGCATTATTGATGACGAGGTTGCAGACCTGCACCACAGCTTTGCCCTGTTCTTCAGAATGATTTCAAGGCAATCTGTCCTTTGAGTCTAACTATTCTTTCATTTCTACCAGTTCTTTCCATAAATCCTCAGAAATCTCAAGATTGCTTCCTACTACCTGGAAAAAAGGGGAAACTGAATCTTTACTCTTACACAGTGAGAGAAAAATGAATGTCTTCTCCAGGTAAGGCATCTCAGAAATATGATCAACCTCTCAATGAGAAAATATCAATTCCTGCATAAAGCTGGCTTTTGGAAAATATGCATAGTATTAATATAAGCTGCTTGATAAAACAAGAATATCTGTAAGGCTCTCTGAAATGTAATGTAGACACAATTAATTTTTTTGCATGTGACCACGATCACAAGTAACCACTGAAGTACCACCCACAAGAAAAAGGATTAGGTTTATACAGAAACTTTCTCAGATAATGACTCATGGGTGGTGACTTGACTCCCAAAGCAATGACCACCCATCCTCACCAGTTTCCAAGAATGTTTTAGTGGTTTGAACGTTCTCATTTTTTTTTTAATGTCAGATCAACATGCACAATCAACAACATGTCAGATCAACAAGTTGCCTGGCAGGAAGACACAGAGTAGTCATTCTTTTGAATTAAGCAAAGTGTTCATGTGCCACAGTGATTAAAATGCTGTAAATATCTATACTAGACAGATGAACAGAAAAAATAAAATTAAGATATTTTCATGTAAGTGACTCCTTATTTCAGAAGCAAGCTCCTTTCCAAGGAACATTTGTATCCATTTTGAATGAATAACAGTAGAGCCAATACTTCATAGCAAGGCTGTGTGTCTGTCTTCAGGTGGATGTTTTAAGGGAGCCAACCACAGAAAATATACCACTTCTTGGGGAAGCCACCCACTGGTATTTTTGAGTGGTTGCGTATCTGAACAAAATATGTGATTAGGAACCTTGTATTTTGTGTTCCACCAGTAGGATCTTCCTGTTATGGCTACATGGATTAGGTTTTTTTTATTATTTCACTCCTTACATTCCCATAGTCTTCCCTCTAATTTTAATGTATTCAGGTTCCTGCTTCTGCAGAGATCACAGAAGAAAAGCAGCCTGCCAGTAAAGTAACTGACTCACATTTTTTTCACAGAAGAATTGAAAGATGAAGGAAATTATGACAGTATTTATGTGTCTAGCATAATGAAAAGCATATATAAACAACAAAAAACCCCACTAGTATGGTGAAGACTCAAATCATGCAGATGACAGTTTGTATGTTAAAATAAACTATTTCAAAATAAAAAGAATATATCTACTCATCTGAAATTACAAATGCCTACCTATAAGGGAAACACCCAATAAAGGCGTATTTCCTTTTAAGGCAGTTACCGAAATAAGATAGGAAAGCAGGATATTGATTCTTAATGCATTTGCTAACTAATCCCACTCACCTTTCATACGTGGAGATTGTTTGAATTCTTATCTGGGCACTGTTTCCTGTGCTTTTTTGAGCACATTGTCAGAGTGCAACTTATTAACAGTTATGATAAACACCATAGGAAGATTGACAGAAAATGTATGAACACTGCCATTGAGAAAAATTATTTTGATACATCATCTAGTAAATCCTATTCTCTATCTCCATCTACTGGAGGATTCTTAACAACTAACAGACTCTGGAGGGTTTTTTTTCTAATTCTTCCTCAATGCATCTGTTATTTTCAAGGAGAGCTAAGCCCCATTTCAGAAAAAAAGACTTAAGGCTATCTCTCTTGAAAATAACAGTTTAAGCATAATCTTATTAGCTGAATCTGTTTAGAAATAAACGTTCTTATAAACACCTAAAGTTGCACAAAATAAAATAGTGACCTGAATTTATGAGTAATCGTTAAAAAGCATACCCCCCCCCCCCCCCCAAAAAAAAAAACCAAAACCCAACACCTCTCGCTGGCTTAGACAACAGGGATTCCCTAGATACCTTCATCTGAATTGGTGAAGTTTCCTACACTCTAAAACTTCTGTAACTCTAAGGCTCTATCTATATTAGTAGTAAATGTGACTCAGTGAAGAGTGCAGCAAAACAACCAGTGCTGAGGACCTGGCATCCACATTACAAGCATTTTGCAATGTTTTATCCTGACCTAGTTGTAGCCTGATTCTGTGTGCTGACAACCCATCAGCAGTTGAAATGCTTTATCTGTTAGTGTCAGTTCTTCTGGTAAAGTATAATCTGAAAGATGTCCGTTGTGTACACCCTGAGAACATTCCATGGAGTGCACCTTAGCAAAGTGAGGACAACTGGGCAATTTTCTTAAAAAATGAACAAACAAAAAACTCCTTCTGATCTGAACCATAATGCACAATGCAGCTGTACTGAGAGGTACCGCTATGTGGGCAAAGCTTAGCGTCTCATGTCATTCGAAATTCAGGGTTTCTTTCCAAAGTGGTCCAAACAAGCCAGCATGCTTGCAACTAACTCACTTAACACAAACTGACAGCATCACTTTCAGCATAAAACACAGCAGTCACAGCCACTTTCATTTAATATCATTGTTGGAAAAATTGAAGCTGTACATTCATAAGTATTTTGGACATAAAGTGGGAGGAGACCTGTATTACATGTCTTCCTAAATTCCAGAGTATAAGTCCACACCCTCTGTTTTCCAAGAAGGACATCCTAGCTGACTGAGACACAAGTTCTTTGGATGAAGGAGAGGTGATATGTTGGTTATCCCAGCATCTCCCACTGAAATTGAATCATTTTTGCAGAAAGGAAACCCAGACTCAGAAAATTAGAAAGAATCAGTGAATTAAAAATAGGGAAAAGAGAAAGGCTGAGGGTCTGGTATCTGTACAAAATGCCTAAGGATTTTGCTTTGAAGAACCATGGAATAAGCTAGTGCTATAGTATGAGGAATATAGACTGGAAAGTAACTTTTTGCTGTTACCAGAACTTCCTTCATTAGCTTGCAGAGTTAGTCTCTGTCTCAATCCTGTAATCATTCAGTTTACATGGTACACTTGCAAAATTAGAAAATATGATAAAATATCTCAATCTTTGCTTGCAAATCCCACTAGAGTAGCCACTCTCCTCGAAAATGGGAGAAGTGGGTTTCAACCACTTCAGTACAATAATTGAATCCAGAACTTACAGACACACATCTAATCATGACCCTACTATGTAAATAGGGAAATGATGCCGCCTCTTTGTCCTAGTTTCACTGTTTTGTATTCTCCATCAGTGTACGTTAGATATTATAAATGCATGCCTTACAGATTAGGCTGCTTAGGAGAATCAGATGCAGGGAAACACAGTTTGCGAGTCCTTAGCTGGTTTAGACATTGAGATGGTTTAAATAGCTTAATACCTTTCCACGTACTGAATAACAGCACATTCAATAACAAAACAATTTAATAGTTTTTTGGCAGCTAAAGAACCTTGCCGTAGATACTTAGGATAATAGAGACCAGCATGATCCAGGAATACTTCTATCTGAGTATATGGCCAAAATATCTATACGTATGTAAAGCTGTCCAGGCAAAATGCAGTATTTCAGGTCCCCTATTTATCCTGATGCGACAGAAGTACCGTGTGTGCTTTCTATCAAATCGGTAACACACTAGACTTTGCTGGCTTTTTAATATTATATTTTCAGGATTTCAAGAGAGTCCATCAGGCTTTTTAGGCAAGAGCTTAAGAAGAAAATGAAAGCTGGAGCCTTCGACTGTATGCCTCTGTTCTTAATAAGCAAGAAGCCCAAAATGGAGAAATATGATTCCACTTTCAGCTTCAAACAACTTCAGTGTTGAACCTTGGGACTCAATAAATAGATCTTTTGTTTTATTACTCAGTCTGTCTAGTGTTAGACAGAGAAAGAAACATGATGAAATCAGTGAATTTGGGGAATTCTGCAAAATAGCATGAGGAGAGGTTTACAAAGGATAGGGGGTTGAGGGGGTTGCTTGGAAAATGTAGGCGAGACATGCCTTTTACAGCATAGAAAGAGTCAGGGCAGAGTCTGTGTTTTACACAACAGGTTCTGTGTTTGTGTTGTGTCAACTTTTAGGAAGGAATTCCTTTCACTGAAACCTCAGAGAATAGCTGCAAGAATCTTCCACTAGTCACAATCAAGCAAAGTTTTCCAAATTGCACTCCTGGAGTTATTCACTTATATTTAACCTATGGCTGATTTAGGACACCTAAAACATTTGACATCACAAACTCTAGACTTTGAAGCACAATTCATGGAGTGTTTCTATTAATTTCAATAGTAATTGGATTAAGCCCATACAGTTCATTAGAAAACTTACGTTCTCAGGCTCTGCTGCAGAATGAATAGATCATGATAGGAAGAGCGTCTCTACCTGTGCTCGCTCTCTACTCTCTATGCTCTCACCAACAGACTTTCATCACATGCAGTTGGAGGTTTAGCACTAGAGTTACCTCTTTAATATAATTAGGAGAGGTTATTTTCTGACTTTTTGTCAGTTCAAAATTCTCAACTCATCAATATTGTTTATAGCAAAATGCTACTTAAAAAGACTTTGCTGCAGACTACAAAGGGAACTCTGAATTCTTGTTGCACGTAACATAAATAGTGAAAAAGGTCAGACTTTCACAAAATACTCTTTAAGCTATAATTGAAAGCAAGCAAAAAAGTTATCTTTTTTCCTTTGAAGGAAAAAAAAATCTCACTAATTTATTTGACATTACTTCATTATATTACATAGAAAACACATCTTTAACTACAAACAACTAATTAATAACTAGTTAATAATTATTGCTACTGTTTATGGTTTACATTTTTAGTTACAAACTCCATTTGAAATAAGTAGAAGTCATGAAATATTTATCTATGAAATAATACAAGAAAATACAATCATGTTAACCAGGACACATGCTAATGACTCAGAGGGTAATTTAATTCACAGAACTTTATAGAACTGTCAATATTTAAAACAATTATGTATTAATTAAAGAGCTGATGGAAGAATCTAGGAGAAATTGTCATGCACAAGTATCAATATAATATGTGTATTACTTTCCATGTCCTTTTTTTTCTGTCCAGGTTGTACCTACCTTCTGTAGTTTACTCCACTGCGTATCCTCGAGGCCTGATCCTCTGAACATCCAGACCAAGTACTTAATCATAGCACTGAGAACTCTTGATTGACATAATTTCTGAAATCCTGTTCTGTAAAGGAAGATGAGAGAACTGATACGCTCTGAAGTTTCTCTCAGATACTGATTTAGGATAGATATTGCCAGAATATCCATGTGGGGCTTAGTAGTCATCCAAGTTCTGGAAATAGAGCTATAACTTATCACTGCTTCCATGACAAAATTTGTTTTTAGTCACTATTGTTATGGGTAGTCTCATTATAGAAGCACTTAAGGAAGTGGAGTATGCTAGTACTAGTATTTATCACCTACTTTTTTTTTTTTTTCTCTATTCTTTGTAGAAAAATGAGCTTACACAAGACCCATTTGAGTATAGGAACATCATTCTGCCAAAGGGAGTACGTCACAGATGTCAAATGGACCTGCAACAGGCACTAAGTAACAACCACAATTCACTCCTATCCTGTTGTCTGTAGATGCTCTTTTCTTATATTAGCAAGTACTGCAGTTTATTCACAAGCCACTGTGGTCATCTATTGACTCATATTCCTCTAAACCTACAGACACTGACATCAAGTGTGCAGAGTGAAGAAAACACCATCAAACAATAAAAAAAGCAAGAACAACACAGTCCATCCTGTTCTTCACCTCCCCTTCCAAACCCACAGCTTTGACTTGAACCTGAAAGCTCTTTAGTAGAAAACGTTAATCTTTTCCCCCTTGACAGGCTGGCAAATATTTCGTGTGATTCATGACTTTTTGGATGACAAGACACTTCTGAACTGTTTCTGAAGAGCTGATTAATATAATTGGAGATTTCACTCTTGGTATAAGTAGCTCAGGAAATTTAAACTAGATTTATGTTGCTGCTTGAAGGCACTATGTGCGAGCCTACTTCCCCTCTTTCTTCTTTACTGGTCTACTTAAATGGAAATGCTGAGAAAACAAGGCCATAATTCAACAATTCACATGTCACAGCATACAACTATACTGAAGACTTCAGAGTTCAATAGGAGGGATCCCATATCATCAACCTTATCAAGTATTTACCCAAGTCTGAAATATCTGGTTCTTACACCAGATTTTATTGTGTATTTCTTCTCTCAAATGAAAAACAAATCCTCCAAACAAGCAAAAAACCCCTACCAAAACAGAAAGCAACAGTAAAACTGTAATCCATCTGCAGAAGAGATGAAAGCTAAAACACATTTTTACAACTAAGCCCTGTAAGGAATGACATGGTTTATTTGTGTCAGATATTTCTGTATAGGTATTTAGTGATATGCTTTAATTAAAAAAAAAAAAAAACAACAAAACAACCTAGAACATGCCCTTCACAAAAACTATTAAAAAAAAGAAAATTAGAAGATATGAAAATTCAGACCAATGGTCCATCTAGCTCAGTAGTGTCTTTAACTTCGACTGCAAAATGGTACCACAGAGTAAACACAAGACAAGTATGTAGGGTACTTGCACTAATACTTTCTCAGCTTCTGACTACTTTCAGCATAGATTTTCTAAGCATGCTATAGTTTATCTTGTTTGTTAGCCTGAAATTGGTCTTACTTCCAAGTGTTTCCTAGTTTCTTGTCTTTCAAATTTCTTTTCAAACCTACGTCACTGTCGTGGTTTAAGCATAGTCGGTAACAAAGCACCATGAAGCCGCTTGCTCACTCTGCCCCCTCGGCCATGGTGGGACGAGGAGCAGAAACTGTAAAGAAACGCTCATGGCTTGAGACAGGGACAGGGAGGGATCACTCACCAATTATGGTCACGGGCAAAAGACAGGCTCAGCTTGCGGAAAAAAACAAAATCAATTTAATTTGTTACCAATCAAATCAAAACAAGGACACTGAGAAGTAAACCCAACCTTAGCACACCTTCCCCCAGCCCTCCCGCCATCCCGGCCCAGCCCCACTCCCGGTTCTCTCTCCCTCCTCCCCCCGGCGGCGCAGGGGGACGGGGAATGGCGGTTGGGGTCAGTCCGTCATACCTTGTCTCTGCCGCTCCTTCCTCCTCAGGGGGAGGAGGACTCCGCACTCGGCCCCTGCTCCGCCGGGGGGTCCCTCCCGCGGGAGACGGTCCTCCACCAACTGCTCCAGTGTGGATCCCTCCCACGGGCTGCAGTCCTTCAGGGACAGCCCGCTCCAGCTTGGGCTTCCCCAGGGAGCGGCGGCCATCTTGGGGGGCACCCACCCCCTGCTCCGGCGTGGGCTCCTCTCTCCCCGGGCTGCAGGTGGGCATCTGCTCCCCCGCTCCCCTCTGTGGGCTGGGGGGGGACAGCCTGCTGCCTGGTCTCCCCACGGGCTGCAGGGGCATCCCCTCCTTCCTCCCTGCCCTCGGGATCCGCACAGGGGTTCCTCTCCCACCCCGATCCCCCGACTCCCGGCAGGTTTCCCCTCTGGAATCTGTTCTCCCAGAGGCGGGTCCGGCTCCCGGCCGGGGAAGCTTCCAGCAGCTTCCAGCAGGAGCTGGCCCTGCGGACCCTCCCCCGCTACCAAAACCCCGCCACACAAACCCAAAGCAGTAATTTTTCTTGCATTTACAATATTCTTTTCACAGACCTACTGCCTTGTATCGTAATAAAAATTATTATTATGGTGATGATGAAGTAATTTAATTTCTTTGTTTTGAATGATCCTCCCACTAAAGTCTCATATTCCAGATTGGTATTCAAGATAGAAAGTATCACCTTTTTACTGGTACCGTACAATTCTAGGTGCCTGTATCTGGGTGGTCACAATTAGATAGGATGAATCCCTGTATTACCTTCTATAACTACAAACTGAATAATTCTAGTGATAATAATACTAATGATACATTAAGTGGCTTGAGTATTATTGGCATTGACAGAAACTATTAGGTTGATTCTTTCCCCTGCTTGCAAACTTTCTTTTGCAGTTCTCTAAAGTTTGCAATAATTTACATATGAATAAGGTTAGGCTTCATACTTATTACCACAAATGACTTATGTGCCTTGTTCCTTTAAAAATTTCAAGAGCCATCTTACTTACACTAGTGTTGATCTTGTGCTGTTGGAAAGAACCTAGTGCATATTTCATTGTATCTTATGTATTAAAAGGATCTAGGCCCAGCCTATATAATAAAAATTATCACTAAGACTGTTTGCTAACCTTTCTTTAAAGTAGTTGCACTGCTGTCATACTACAAAATTGACTCATAATCTATATGACATCGTAATTCTGTGCACATACACTCTTATATGCTGAACACTGATTTTCCCTGAAGAAAAAAATAAAAACATATTTACTGTGTCTGAGGCAGTTAATGTTTTTGACTCCTGAAATATGTACCTACTATGGATGGAATTATAATTTGCATTTTGATTATACTTTTATATTTAAAAAACCCACAACCTTCTAATCTCTAGGTTTGTGTTATTTAACCAGCATATATTTTCTTATAACTGTCCTCACTGATATGAACACAATTTCAGAAAACATTATCACACAATTTATTGATCTGAATAAATACCTTTTTATTTCTTGTCAAAGGAAATAAAATTTACGTAAGATACATGTTGCTTGCTTCCAAGTTATAAAGTTGGGATGCTAAGCATGTGTGAAGTTTTGCATCACAAAACAAACAAAAATTCAATTTTCTGTAAGCTGATATTTCTTTAAACTTCTCCTTTCTTTAAAACTGCTGAGTAGTTTAGCTTATTTCTATATCTTAAAATCACCTGTTCCTTTCATTTTTTAAAGATAAATGAATACTAAAAATTGAGTCAGTCAATGATTTTTTTAAAAAAACTCCTTCTCTTAAAAAAGTCCCCTGCATTGGTCGGTCATACTCTTTTACCATTTCTCTCTGCATTCATCTAATATTTGTCTTTTCTAAATTTTTATCATCAGTTCTTTGGACTGTCCACATCCATCAGTGATTTCTTTGTTTTTCTCAGGAATTATTTCCACACACCTATTCATGCTCTCTTCGGCTTTCACCCTCATCTTCAGAATTGACAGTCCCAAGCAAACAGCTATTGACACACTTTAACTGGTTTATTATCGAGGTAGAATAGATGTCCATGAAATGTAAAGGTAAATACCAAAAGCAGGTTTTTAAGTATCATAATATTTCTGCTTTGGTAAATGATACAACACAAAAAGTTTGGAAGTATGGCAAATAGTTGAAGTTCTTCAGACCTCAAAAGTAGTTGGGATTGCAAAAGAAGATGAAAGTCTGTGTCCTGGTTTGATAAAACCAAAACTGAGAGTAATAATAATTAAATGCTTTTCCTCTCTATAGATAATAAAGTCTTTGAAATGAGCCACAGCAACTGGAATACAAACTCATTAGATTCTTGTGCTGGTTTTGACTGGGATAGTGTTAATTTTCTTCATAGTAGCTAATATGAGGCTATGTTTTGGATTTGTGCTGAAAACAGTGTTGATAACACAGGGATGTTTTTGTTACTGCTGAGCAGGGCTTACACAGAGCCAAGGCCTTTTCTGCTTCTCACCCCACCCCACCAGCGAGCAGGCTGGGGGGGCACAAGGAGTTGGGAGGGGACACAGCTGGGACAGCTGACCCCAACTGACCCAAGGGATATCCCACACCATATGACATCATGCTCAGCATATAAAGCTGGGGGAAGAAGACAGAAAGGGGAATGTTCAGAGTGATGGCATTTGTCTTCCCAAGTCACCTTTACATGTGATGGAGCCCTGCTTTCCTGGAGATGGCTGAACACCTGCCTGCTGATGGGAAGCAGTGAATGAATTCCTTGTTTTGCTTTGCTTGTGCATGCAGCTTTTGCTTTCCCTATTAAACTGTCTTTATCTCAAGCCACAAGTTTTCTCACTTTTACCTTTCTGATTCTCTCCCCCATCCTGCTGGGAGAGAGTGAGTGAGCGGCTGTGTGGGGCTTAACTGCCGGCCACGGTTAAACCACGACAATTTTGTAATTGTGCTCACTACGCTTTGTCCTGGTTCATAGGCAACTCTTTCAAACTGAAATGGCCAATTATAGTTCAAGATCAAGTTTAAAAATATAGCTAGCAGAATGTTACTGATTACATGTATGTGAGTAAAGTTTAAAAGTTGCAGCATATGCACAGAAGTGAAACAGATGAATTATCCTTGCTTATCACAATCACCTTATTTCTGGATTACTCATCAGGACTGTTTGGGGATTTTTCTTCGAAAATCTCTGATATTCAGATGAAAATTAAAAGGCATGTAATCATCCTGAAACGTCCTGAAAAGAAACAGTTTTACTTAAAATTAATAATATGGCATTTTTAATGTATATGCCAGAGAGTTTTATATTTGACATATCTATGGCATCTAAACTTGCAAAATTAATAGACAGCTCCCTTTTTTTTATTGTCTTATTTTGTCAGTGGGGTACTTTTACCTGTAGGAGGATGAATGACTTCTGGCAATGTTTAAACATGAGGTAGCTAGAGATACCAATGACTATATCTGGCTGGGGTAGTTTAAGAAGATGCAGAGATGAAGCACTTTTGTTAAGCTGTACAAGCTGAAGCTGGGAATGTGTCAGCATTTTAGTTCTGAGAACTGAGATTTTGAGGAGTGTCCCCTAACCATCCTCTCTTACTGTGCCTTGCTGCAAATCACATGCATTAGTGCATGTAAGCCAAGTTCCTTTCAGATGAAGCGAAGCGTGAACTCTGTTCCAGCCTGAATCAGGACATCGCAGCAGACCCACAGACTTGTTCTTTGGACAACTTTGAACCAAATGTTCAGGCCACACAGCAGACAAAAACTTACCCAAAGTAAAAACCCTAATCATGCACACTGTAGATGCAGACATCTTATATCAAACTTTTGTGATCTGCTTCTGTTTTAAAATTTTAATTGTTAGTGTATACACAGGCTGAGAATACATCTTCCAGTCAATGAGGATATAGTCCTTCCTGTATTCATATCCCCATTTCATCCACCTGCTCTTATCTACCATGCGTATATTTCTTTATTACAGCTGGCAAACTCTTGGAGGATTACACTATTTCCTAGTATTTCATTTCAACCATTCTGTATTGGTCCTCTGAGGTGACATTAAGCCCTATCATAATAAATAGCAGTAAATAAATAATATTAGTGTTAACAGGAGAAAATAAATCAGATTAGATTACTAATTAAGAGTTTGGGCAATTACTAATCCTGCATGCTTTCTAACAACCAAAAGTTCTGCACTTAATTGACGGAAAAAAATTATGCTTGTTTAACTGAAAAAAATCTGCCAACTTCATTCAAATTTTCAGGAAAGTATACATATATATATATACATATATTATGTACATATAATAGACTAAAGTCACAATAACTGAATAATTGAGAACAAATTGTTTTGCTTATCTAAAGTTGTCTGGAGTATATGGTTTGTTGTATTATTTTCAAGGGTAGGAACAGGATTCACAATATGTACTAGAGTTGTACTTCGAGATATTTTGTAAAATATTCTATTAAAATCCAACCTTTTAATGTAAGACATTTGTAGCATCTGCATATTTCAAAGAAAACCAAACGTTTTCAAGAACGTATTTACTTCTAAGCTGCTGAAATCTACTTAAGCTTGTACACTGCGTAGCATAAAATTACTTCATATCAGTTTTTTGCATACCATGATAAAAGTTTTCATCAACTAGCCTGAAACTGGTACATTTAAATAGACTTTTCACGTACATAGTTCTTTTGTTTGTTTGTTTCACAGTGCAAGGTAGGCATTAGAGATTGGAAACAAGTATTTCTGCTAGTACACAAGGACTGAGAATCTATAATTTAAATTTCACTTACACAAAAAAGTTCTTCCAGGAGTCTCATTTCTATACTATAGTAAGATTATTTATTGATTGGCTTTACTAATTCAGAGGAATAATAATGAGTCTTGTCTTTCTCACTCTCCCTCATTCCCTTTTTAATTGTCACCATAATTTAACAAGATGTTATGCTGTCAGAATTTAATTAAGCCTCTCAACAATGCCATCTGGTGGGGTTAAAAATAAATTATTTAGAGCTCGTATCCTACTCCTGACAACAACAGAGAAGAATTATTCGTAGCAACCTCTTTCAAGGAAAAGGCAAAACAAATAAACAAATTTCATTTGGTCAGCTTTACTAGTTTAGCAATACTAATTACCAAGGTAAGATATGCTAAAATTTGGATTTCTTAGGTCATCTAAACCAGAGCTGATTATATGCATAGCTAGTGCCCAGACTGTGTCTTCCTGTTACCATTACCTTCCTACAGAATGACATCCATCATACCCTCCACTTACAGCAGAAGACACTTATATGTCCCTTCTCCATATTCATATATGGTGGCTTTATGATGTTTATGTGACTGTTGTACTGGATTATTTTAAAGCCCGTGTTGATGCAGCAATATACCTAATTAACTTAACTTCACAGGTCTTCCTGGGGTTGTGGGCTCCTGAACATCCCCACAACAACTGTTTTAGTTCCTCAAGGCCTCTCCTTTGCAGCAAATTAAGTCGTACCCTCCAAATGTCATTTCAGAAACTGCTTCCTAAGTGCTTAATCCAGAAAAATCATCACAGTTGGCTACCTCTAGTCTGTATAGATCTCCAACACCATTCTGGAGACCTTGCACTTCAGACAATCCTGGTTACCTTCGTATCACACACTAACATACACCCTTAGACTCACACTATTTAAGTACTGCTTCTCAGGGCTGGGACACTGATTTCATACCATTTATATTTTTGCACTACCACTCCTCCCCAAAACAAGTATAATAATTATTATAAATTCCACAGATGTACCATGTGGCACCCAGAGAAGCTTATGCCAAGTGCTATGTAGAGTGGACACAGGCAGTCCATCCCAGAGAGAGCAATCTAGCAGTGTAGAAGCAAACCACTCTGGAATACTTGGCAAAATGAAGGGGTCTTAGAGAGAAAAAAATCCCCCATCACTGCAAATGTAGCTTGTAAAGTCCTGTTTCACAGCTACTGAGGAACATGAGGGTACCAGCTTCAAATATAAAATATTTTTATATTTTATATCCAAACTGGTCTTAGAATAAATAGAAAAACATATTATTTCATCAAGTATCTTACCTTATACAAGCTGGATGCAAAGAAGCCTTTAGGGACAGTTCTTCAAGCTCTGAGTCTTGCAGAAGAGCAAGAGTGAATAGTCAAGGAGACAAAGTGTGTGTTAACATCCATACTCCTCTCTGGTTCAAAGACACATGAAAAGTAGTTTGAGATAAAATTTACAGCAACTGAAGTCTTTCAAAAAAACCCCAAACATATTAAAACCCCATTTCTATTACTCTTGTATATCTCTTACATCAAATTCCTGAGAGGGACGTTGGTTCATTCAGTCAGCTGAAGAACAGTAACAGTAAGTGATAAGATACAGAGTGCATTCAAAAGCCAATGCTTCACTGCATTTCTGTAGTGGTAATAAAAAAGTGAAGAAGAAAAAATAGTTAAATTTTACATTATATAAATCAGTGGTTAGTAACTGCTGATACTGTTCCAGTAGTGGTGCAGTAGTCTTCTGCTACACCACTGTTTGCCCACCCCTTCTCTGTATTAGTGACAGAACAAGGCATGGTGGTATTAGAATTGCCCTTCTGTTACCATTTGGAAGGACGAAACATGGTATTAACAAAGTGTGCATGAGCCAAACATGAAAAGGTGTGCCAAGCTGCAAACCTAGGAACTGCATACCAGGAATGCACATCAGGCAGCCATGAGAAAAACAGTGTGAAAGTTGTCTGACATTATCTAAAAAAAAACCAGTATGCTGTTAGATCATAGAAATGAAAGCGCTGAAAAGCAGTGCAGGGCATCAAAAATTCTTACTGTCAAAATATTGAGCAGATCCTAAAGCTTACAGATAAAATGAATACTGACAACACATGGGAATGTCTGGATCCCCTCAGGGAAGGTCTCCTAAATGTAGACAAGTGGCAGAAACTGATTGAGAAGTACAGATTAAACTTCTCACTGAACAAAGTTTCATTAGGATATAATAAACAGCTGCAGTGATGGTGAGTAGCCTGTTTTCACCAATGGGTAGCTTTTTGCTGACATCAGTTGAGAAAGAGCTAACCTGCATACCTGAAGTACAGAATTTACTGTATAAGAGCATATTTGAAACACAATGCTCATTACTCGTGCTTCTAAAACAAGTCCAAAATGCTAGGAGAGTTATGATACAAACCTAACTTGGCCAGACTTAAAAGTTATCCGTCAAAAAATCTGTTGTTGTTGTTGTTATGGAAAGCACCCTCAAAAAGACAAAAAGTGCTTTAAAAAAAGTTGTATTTTAGTATATGGTAGAACAAGTAACTGTAAAAAGTAGACGAAACTCAGAGACAAGAATAAACCAAAAAGGATCTTTTGCCTCTTGTGTTCTTGCAGGCTGATCCTTTGCTCCTAGCTTGATTTCAGCCTGGAAATTCAGTTTCTTTTTCCTACGTTGGGTTTTAGGCAGTCCCTTCTGGTTCCTACAAATTCTTTGTTTCTCACACTTTGACCTTCATCCCTGGGGATGTTAAAATGTTGACAGGACAAGTCCCTCAACAACAGCATCCAGATTTGAAATAGGCCCTGCTTTTAGTGGGGTTTGGGCTGATGATCTCTAGACTTCCCTTCCAACCGGAATTATTTTATGATCCTGTGCTCCTTTAAAGAGCAAGTGAGAGTCAGGTGAGCCTTACCAAATGGGGGAGGCTACCCCTTTCTATTGGGAGCAACTGAGCTTGAGGAGAAGGTTCAAGAAGAGTCAACAGTCTGGAGAAGACAGAACTGACAGACATGCAGCAGATGAGGCTGGCACCTGCATCCCAAACAGAGATGCTGAGAGGATTAACGAGCTGTCAGACAGGCCTCAGTGGTGTGGGAAAGGAAAACTTCCTAGGGCCAAAAGAGGATTTTTGGAGTTGGCTGCTAGCCAGGAAGTGGCTCTTTTCATTGATATGAAGCCTAGAAGCAAGAACCTACCCAAAAGGACACTGCAGGTAGGGAAGAGTCTCACTAATGTTAAGCTAGTAGCTTGGAATTGGTTTCTTTTAAAGAATGAATTTTACAGGCTTAACTTATAAAACATTGTTATTATATTTGTTATAATAAAATAATTACTACAGTACAACGTTTTGGGGTTGTGTTGTTTGGTTTTTTTATTCCTTTCTTTTTTCCTTTTGTTTCCTTGTTTTCTGGTTTGTTTTAAGGAAAAAAAATATAGGAATTTCAAGCAAATTGCTCTGAATGAGTTAGGGTATTATCTCCCATGCTGCAGTGCTTCAAAACTGAAAATCCCTTAAAAAGATTCAGTGAAATTGCAGCGCGGCATAATTGAAACTTACTGCATAATATACTGGACATGGAAAATAACCTAATTTGGACGTTTACAAAGTATTTTTTTGGTTTTGAAAGTATAAGTCTGAAGACATGTTGCACAAAAACAGTTCCTCGGAAAAGTTGACTGAATTTTGTAAGCTAAAATAAAATAAGCTAAAATCAATAAGGATTTTATTTCTCAAGTTGTGTTGGGTTTTTTCCCTCCTCTTAAGATGTGAATAAGACATGACCACTAGAGGGCAGAGGTGGATAGCTTTTTAAATACATTAAGCCGAATTCCTTCTAGAAGTACTTTTTTTTTTTTTGTGACAAGTTAGCAATTTTGGACTGGTAATGAATTCCTGAGCTGGCTACAGACTACAAAGGAATGAAAGACAGATTCAAGTTCAAACGTTCATTTGAATACCATTAATTAAGGTATGCGAGTCAAAATAATTTAAAATAATTACTAAGAACAGAATGTAAAATAATTGAAAAATTACTGATGAGACATGCAATCAGTAACAGAACAAGATGGTGGGAAGAAAAAAATATGAGCATGATAAAATAATTGTGAAAGGAAAAAGTGACACTAAATAGGAAAAAGGGAAAGTAATATTTCCTGATGTCTTGGGGGGGGGGGGGGGGGAAGTATTGCTTCAGATTGCTGTACTTGCTGAAAGAAAATACAGTGTTTTAAATTGAATATTTTATATATGACTTATTTCATAGCTTGTTAACAGAACTTATCCATACTAATTGCATTTATATAGCATATCCTTCCAAATATCTTAGGATGATTTTACTATGTATAAATACAATTAATCTTACAAAAGGTAAATATAGAGAAACTGATGTTCAGTTCATTTAAAATTTTCCAAGGTAATACAGTGAGTATTGGGTTTTTTAAGAACCTAGCATACAGGGTTTCACCTTCTACTCCTATTTACTCCCAAATGCCTAAGTGCATACCGTTATCTCTTGTTGGTTTTGTTAAATTTTCTCAGGTGCTAGATTGGGAAGAATGTGACCTTTTAATTACATTTAAAGATGCACTTACTTATTTTCTACTAGCTCAATGATGTCTTTTATAAAGTGTCTAGAAACATATATGAGACAATGCTAAAACTTATTTTGTCATAGTATACGTGAATATTTTTCTGCACTGCCATATTACTCAGTTATACATAGCTAAACAGTCATTTGTTGGCTGAAATTCAGCTCAGGGTTTAAAACATTAAAATATAGTTGTCTAGCCCCCACTTCAATGGAGAGCTGGGATTCAATTCGGTTACCTAAATGCAAACTGTTAATGTTGTATGAGACAACTTAGACTATCTGGGAAATCCAGAAGGGTTTGACAGCTGTGATGGTCAAACTACATGAAAGCTGCACCTTTTGGAAGCCACCTGGAGCCCACAAAGGATATGCTGGGTCACCATGTACATCTACGCAAGCAACAGGACCAGCCCCAGTGCTACACTCAAAATCTTGTTTTGGGGTAAAGAGGAAAGCACACCTTTCAGATACATACAGTCAAGAATTTATTGTTAATATAAATAAAATCTTAAGAGTCTAATCAGTATGAGTCCATATCTAATTGTTGCAGAAGAATAACAAATAACAATGTAGTTAAAACTGTTATACACTTCTTTTATACCCCTTTTCCTGGTGTTATGCTCACCCTTCCCTTGCTCCTTTAAGTGCTAAGGTTGGTGGCTTCATTCAGGTGGTATGTGGGAGGGCATTACATTTTTCAGCCTCTGGAGTCCTTTGTCAAGAAGAATATGATGTTCATGTTGATGGCTCCTAATTCCTTTCTCTCAGACCCAGTTAGGATCATTCTTACGTGCTTGCTAACACACTTTTACATCCTTGCTCTTTTCTCATTGGTCTGCATTTCTGTATTACTTCCAAATATACTATGTACAGTGCCTTCTACCTATCTTAGATATTATTGCTTTGTTCTTTTTGTTACTCCTAAAACTAGTTTTTTTCCAAATCCTGGTCTGTATTTCTTTAACTGACGACCACTGGTGAGTTGTTAACAGCTGTGGGGTCTCCAGTGCCAAGCCTGTGTTCCATCATGTGCCTGAGCTCCTCTACACCACATCACGTGTCTCTACTTCTGAAGGCCTCTGCCATCACACCAGGCCTGCCTTTCTCTGCACTAATGAGTCATTAATAGCTCATTCTACATAGAAAAACTGCTTGTTACTACTATCTCTACAGAATTATGGTTCTACCACAAAGAGATACACAAAAGTAGAACAAATTAGCCCTAGGCATCTGGTCCATTAGAGAAACTGCTGTCACAGCTAAATTAGGTAAAACAAAGCTGCAAGCAGGTCAACGAAGTTCAGAAAGAGCAGACCTGACAAACCTGAGGCCTTGCAAACTGAGTACAAAGCTTATGGCATGTTACTAGCAACAAGCATACCATCTTGCTGTTCTACATAGTTTCATTAGTCAATAAAATCTAGAAAGCTATGCAGCTTTACAGCTAATTAAATGTAGGACCTCACTTCAGCTGTCTCAAAATTGGTGCCTAATGACATTTTAGATGCCCTTGGGATTGCCACTTAGCTCTAGCTACTGTTCTTGCAGGGTGCAGACCTCCCATAAATCCTCTTCTTACGCACGTGCAGATGTTTTAGAGGCTCTAGGATACCTCAAATACTGGACTGACTGTCCAGGCAACTCAGCCCAGCCCAACTCTGTTTTATGATTTCAGGGTGAATTAACAACTCTCTAGGTTCTGCTGACAGTCCCAACCTGTTGCTGCAGTGGGATTGGAGACACTTGATTCACTTGAGCACAGCCAAAGGCAGCAATCTTAAGCTCTGTGCTGCATACTAGAGTGTATACTTTTTTAAAATTTAATTTTCTAAGAAGAAATTTTGTTTAAGCTTTATAATTTTGTGTGTGTGTGTGTGTGTGTGTGTGAAGCAAGTAATTCTATACTCACAGATAGCAATACATGGTGTGGTTTTATAACTCCTATTTCAATTCTAGTTTATAATATGGATTGGGCTTCCTCTGCAATTTTTCCTTCATGGGTACACAAATAACATCTATCCTCCCCACCCAGATATTTATTCTGATGAAAATTATAGAATATTATTGTCTTTGGTGTTCCCATCTCTCTGTTAAAATTGGTTGTAGTTTCCAGTGGATTCAAAAAATTATCCCGCTCTGAAGGCATTAACAATGAAGAAGGCAGTTACATAAATATAGAACATATACAAAAGATGAATGGGAAAAACAGAGATCATGATTACACTTGTCCATGTCCTTACACTAAATACAACCGTCAGAGATAAGATTTAATGTAATTTAATCAATAAATTCATTTTTTCACACATACACTACCTGTAGCAAAATTTCTATTTCCTGGGCTGGAACTTAGTTTAGCTGGGTGTATTCAAATCCGCAAGGCCTGATGGGATCATCCATGGGTACCAAAAGAGCAAGCTGATGTGATTGCAAAAACAATACAAAATATGGAAAACTCTGGTGACTGGGGGAAGATTCCTGAATGGAAAAAAGATCATATGTTATGTTTATCTTTAACAAGGGTGAGAAGGAATACCTGGGGAAAGGTAAGTCGGTTAGCTGCACCTCAGTACATGTAAACATTATGGAGAATGACCTCTTGGAATTAATTTCCAAAGATGCCAGGTAATGACCACTTAAAAATTCCTATCATTAATTTCACATAAGCTCTTTCAACACTGAAAAGAAAATTCCTTTGTCAGGATCTACTTTGAAAAGCTAGCTGCTCTCTTTCAACTTTTGTGCTTGTGGAAAATTAGGCACATATTGATCCAGATTTTCTGGGTGATGTGCAGTAACACAATGTGTCATTCTATATCAAGATGCCTTGTTACAAAGGGTCTGGTAATTTGAATTCATTCATCCATCACAACAAATTCATTTGATTATCATTTTGGGTCAGTTGATCTGTCCATTAAACAGATGAGGTAGACCACCATTTGGTTAGTGAAAGCAATTCTGCTATAAAGTTTGATCCACCAACCTCAGAAATATTACAGAGGTGCATAGTGAAACTACAGCCTGAAAAAAGGGCACAATCCAAAGATCCTTAGACAAACACAAAGTGAAAATTCACAGATAAAGTCAACCCAAGAAGTCCATCAGCAAGTCAGGAACATCAGGAGACAGAGTTGGTCAGAGGCACAGCGACAGCATAGCCCAGGGCAGTACCGGGTACCCAGGCCTGAGCTGAAATGGAGCGCCTGGGTCCACAGGCAGGGCTTTCATGTGAGGCTGGCCAAAGCCAGTAAAGCTTAATGGTGCCCTCGGGGCCCTGACTATATAATGGAGTGTGTAGTTCAATATGGGAATATACATTACGATATCTACAGGAGTTCTAGGGGGAAAATACCTCTTAAATAAATATGTATGTGCTTTTACAATTTTTAAAAACAGACATAAGGTAAATTTCAGGATGCTGACTAATTTGAAGGAGTCTTCCTCCTGTTTATCATTTCCCTGCAAAGTAATTTTTTCACACACTGAAAAAATAGTTATCAAGTTTACAACAAGTAACAGCAAGGTAAGAATGAAAGAGACCACATGGTCCTCAAGACCGCCAGCCGGTAACCACATTGTAGAATGCAATAAACTGAGATCACTGTTTGCTTATGGTGATTCTGAATGCTTTTCCCAGAATTAGAAGTGAAGCGATAGAAGAACGCATGGTCTGAATGAAGATACTACAGCTACTACAGCATGGACCATATCAAGGTGCAGTCAGGACAAAAAAAGACAATGATTTGTAGACTCAAAGTTCTGAAGCCCAAAGAAAAAGAAATAGTCATAAGGAAAGCAAATTTGTTAGGATAGCCAGCATCTGATTAAATGTCTTCTATGTGTTTTAGTCTGAGAACACACGGCTGATCTAAAAACTCACTAAGACAGCAAGAATGATTTTCTGTTCATCCACATTCTAAATTGAATAAACATGTGTTCATTAATGGAAATAAAATAATTCTGTTTCATGTATGATAGCATCTATTTATGGGATGTTTCAACTTTCAAATAATTCAAGATCTGTACAGATTATTACAACAAATTTAAATATCTAATGTGCTTGATTAGTTTCTAGCAAATATAAGAAAACATACACCACGGTCATCTAAAAATGGAAAAAGGAAGGAAAATTCTTGGTGGATTAGCCTAAACTCAGATTATTCAGCAATGGTGCATATAACAGGATATTTAAAATAAAGCAGTAAAGCTTAAACTGGCATTAATCTACTGTTGTACTTATTTGTCACTGTTATTTTTATTATTGGAAAGAGAAGAGCTAACAGGTCGTCAAAGGCTAATAACTGAAGAAACTTTTCTGAAATGCCAGCATTTGCAATATAATGATATAGGAACAGTTTGGAAAAGGTTAAATCAGTGATAATGAACAACTTAAGACAGGTTTGTATTTCACAATGTTTTTCTTACTGGAGGATAAACACAATGCATTTGAAAGTTTATAACTCTTGGCTTTATATTTCAACAACCAAGTCTTATTTTATCATTTATGCTTTTGTAATATTACATCATGTCATATACCAACATTTCATGACATCTCAATGATTTAAGAGTTCATAGGTATTCAAAAGTACATAATGATCATTTATCTGGCTTTGAGGTTTTTCTGTAACCAGTAGTTTACCATGTTTCATTGTTCATTCCTATATTGGATGTATGAAATGAAAGCTATTAATATGTGGGATATCTTAATCAAGGTTTAAGCTGAAGCAGTCTTTAAAAATACAAATTCCACATTCCTCCAGTAGGTTGAACTTGTAAATCAACCAAAACCCAATTAGATTTTTTTTTAGTGAAGTACGTAGAAATTTCGTCAAAAGTTTCATGGGTTTCTTATCTACGAAAAGGTCATTGTTAAGGACTACAGGGCCAGAAAAGATGCCTGATTATCCTTCTTTATCTCCTATTCTGTTGTTCCTCAAGAAAATCTTGAACCCACTGTCTAAGCAGTGGATTACATCAGATATCCTTTTCATCAACACTGGAAACCTCCTTTACAGTGCAAGAACTTGTAGCTAACATTGGATGGAATTCTCAACGGAAAAAGGAATGCAAAAGATAAATAGGTGTATCACTAGGAAGAAAAAGCTGCAAACCCAAATGCAAACCTTTCCTTAAAACAAAAGTACTGTTTTAAAATCACAGACGAAGAAAAATGTAACTGTATATGGTGTCACTAAATGTTGACTGTGGGTAATTCCTTCCTTCTTTTGAAACCGAATATCCTAATGCATCTACACAGGGCACTTTTCATTGAAGCAACTACCACCTTGCAGATAACCTTACTCCCTCATAAGCCAAAAAGCCTAATAGAAGCAAGGAAAGAACAGATTCAGGTACACAAAACCTTGTTCTCTTCCATGAATTCAAGAAATTTAGATTTTACTGTCCCTGACCAGGAAAACTGTAAACTGACAGTTTAGCAAAATTTGCAGGGAAGTTTTCATTCTAACACTACAGGGAATGCAGAAAAGACATTCATGGTCTGTTTTATTGCTGTTTTTACAGATTAGTTAAATGATCTTGGTATTTATATATGATCATTTCTCTCTTTGGGTGGTCATCTTTCGCAGCCACAGATATAAATAACTATTGATAACATTTGAGCTCATTTTTCCCACTCCACTACTGACACACAAGGCAGAAATGCACTTCCATACTTTTGCTGTTTAATGTAAAAATAAATACAGAGAATAATACAGAGATTGCTTTAATTGTAATCAACTGTAATTTTCATAGTTGTCATGCTAATTCCTAGGTGGGTGGTTTTTAATATTTCAGTTTTGTTATTTAATCTGCAGAAACACAAGTAAAAAAAAAAAAATATATATATATATATGAACACCTGGTAACTGGGTGGAGTATTTCTAGCAAACATTGCCAGACTACTATTTCACTGCATTACTGTAACTCTTAAAAAAAATAATCAAAATATTATGAGCATGAATAAGAACACCAAAACTCAGATATGGAAGAGATAAGCAGAAGCATGCATATTTATATTTGCCAAATGAAACTGCTTATTCAGTGAAGTGAATGGCAAAATATCCAATTATTTCAATGGGGCCAAAATTGAAAACATTCTAAACTGTGCTAGATAGTTGCATACAGATATGTATATATATTTCAACAGTTATGTTATTTCATGAAATATGATTATTACTTAAAATTGTAGAGAGAGTGATAGTAATTTCTGATGTTAGTATCAAGCTCCTATTCACTTAAAGGCTTGTTATTTGGCTGCTGTGAAAAACATGTTGAGCCCTGAAAACAAATTCATCCTTGCCTTTCATGCCAGGGGTCATCTATTTTTGATTTACACATTTACATGCTTATTATTTTTGTAATGACTAAAAAGTAAGATGTTAACAGGAATTGATTCCAGGCGACCTTTACGACACCTCTTCTCTTAGGCTTGTCATGACTGGATAGATTTTATTACCTTTACAGTAGTAGTATATTTCTTCAGATAGCTATTGAAATTTTGCCAAAGACACAGTCAGTATTGGAAACTGATTATGATAGGAAACATGTAAGTGCATAAGAAGATGTTCCAAAGAGCTTATGAGGTAAATAGAGAGAAGGAAAATCTGCTATTCCTCAGCAAAGCATAGATCAATTTGGTAAGCTAAATACATTACTTATTGCTCTCCCCAGCATTTCCAGTGGTATTTTCTTCACTTTTTCACATTATATTTGAACTGAAATAAAATTCTGATCTTTTCTTTGATGATACTTTTTCCTTAACATTTTGGTATCCTGGATTAATCAACAGAGGGAACAAATAACAATTTTTGTAAGTGGTTAAAATATAACAGTGTTAACTAAACACGGGTTGGGAACTGTCTGAAGGCTGATCAAGTTGTACAGACCTTTAAATGAATCTAAAATAGAATAGTTTAAATTCATGGTGAGCACATACTAGGACGTTTAACTCCGGTGGATTACAGTTGTCACAAGAGAAAACAGAGAAGATTTTAATTTTCTTCTTCTCCAGTAAGTTAAGCATATTGTTTAAATTAGTAAAAGTGATGTTCATATTTTAAAAACAATACAAAAAGACTTGTAGAATTTTCAGAACTGTCCATTGATGATATTTTAGTTCAGGCATGCTGCCAGGAGAGGGTGATGTTGAACTATAAATCTAAAGCAATCTCGTCTGCCTTCACTGTTAAGTTCAGTCTTCACTTGAATCTATCTACATTATTTTGTACAAGAAAGATTACCAAACTTTTAATTTTGACAAATACTTGGTTCAAAGAAGACAAGGGCACTGTAAGGTTTTCAAATATACTCTATGTAAATTTTCAGAATGAATAGAGAATGAAAAATACCTCTGTGGAATCCCCATCCTTCCAAGCCCGGGACAAACATTTGTAAATGAGTCATAATAATATGATTGTATATTATCAACATATATGTGTATTAAATAAGAGGACATATAATTAGTACCACAGTTTAAAAAGTCGTAACATTCTTATAACATTTTTTTTTCTTTTCCTGTTGAATCACTTTCCTGATGTAAATTCTTATTCAGTTACAAAGGAATTACAGATTGTGAAGGATAAGTGATGACATTTGCTACAGTGGTATGTAAAATACGATGGAAAATTAGTTATAACAGCTTTTTCATATAAACTGGGAAATAAGAAAGCAGAATTGTTGCTGTGGTTTTTATCAACCCCCCCATTCTTTACTTGGTAAAGCAGTAGTCTGTAATATGAAATCATGGTCACAGCCATAAGACTCCTTTGCCTGTGCCACCACCTGACTCTCAAGTCAACCAGACTGTATTTCAGATCCAGCACCTTCATGCTGAGGATCTGCCAGCAGCCTTGTACAGATCGACCACTATTCTCTTTACTAATGAACAAACAGATTTTTGCAGAATTTACATTTGTTTCTCACTGATCTGTACTTAAAAACTGCTCCTCCATATCTTACCTTTGTGATGCAGAGTAATGAGTAGAAATGCATTACACTGGATGAAGAAAACAAGTTTTACATACTCTGAGTATCTCCTAATATCATTCAGAACATTGGGAGTCAGCATCTTATGATATTTTTTTCTTCCTTGGTAGGTCAAATTTTACAGAATTGAAGATGAAAATTAAATTAAAATTGCAAGTTAATACTGGGAAAGATGTGACCATGTTTAATGGTAACATATTAGCTAATACTAATTGGTCAATTAATGTTTTATATAATACTAACTATTTAAAAAAATCCTGATAAATGGATGTATTTCCAAGAGCTCTATAGGGTCAGCAAAAGCTTTGGTAGAAATTAATGGGTGTTTTTCCTATTTACTTCAGTGTTAGTTTTATTGAGCCTTCAGCAGTTGAATCTTAATCAATGTCACCTGTGAAAAAATGACACACAACAGGACAACAGCAAGCTAACACATAGCCAACACACTCCTTATCTTTAAAATCACATGGACATACCTATGTATACAATAGTCTATATATAGATCTAATTTTTAACTACCCACATTGCATTATTTTGCTCTGCTGCTTAAAGTTCAAATTCAGACATTTATGGTTATTTAGTATAATTTATTTACTATCTATATAAATAATAAATGAATGCATTAGTGTTCATGCTCTTGAACAGTTGATATTTTCACAATTAAAAAAAGACATGCAGCTAAACACCAGCTATGAAATGCAATTAATATTTAGAGAAAATGAAAAAAATTAGCATAATGCTGGCAGTTTCAAAAGAATAAAAAAAGTTAACAGAAACTGAAACAGAAACAGTTAATGTAGAAGTTTGAAAACAAAATGTGGCAGCATTGCAAGGATGGAAAAATACACTGTATTTTTTCCTACTTGCATCCACTGAGACACTAGAGATTGACTGATTCTAATTGTGGTGTTTTAATAGGCAAGTGTAATGCATTTTAATGAAAGCATATCTGTTTGAGCTTGAGATTAGTGATTACTTAAGGAATGTATGTGTTCATGCTGAATGACTGTGAAAGATGATCGATACTTTGATAATCAGTGTACTGGATCAGCCCCTTGATCTTCAGTGTTTGCTTGCTTTGTGTTTTAGACACACTAAATATAATTTTGCTTTAGTATTTTTGAATGATAACTAAATTGACAACTGAATCAATTTGATCAATTTTTGGCAGAAGACCTGTCATCTTCAAGTTAGGTTCTGTATAGATTTATGGTTTGGTCCATATTTTAGCTAGAAGTTCATTGAAAGTGTCCAGTAATTCTAAACTAACATCCATCAATACGAGAAATCTGTTCTTTAAAATAGCTTTAATAATAAAGCATATTTCCAAATTTATATACTAAATGTCTCAGAAGTGAAAGCATTTTTTTTTTAAGAGCATGAACTAATATACTAGCAGCTTTGATTATCTGTTTTGTAGACTGTGTGCTGGTTTGGGCTGGGATAGAGTTAATTTTCTTCACAGTAGCTGGTATGGGGCTATGTTTTGGATTTGTGCTGAAAACAGTGTTGATAACACAGGGATGTTTTAGCTGTTGCTGAGCGGGGCTTACACAGAGCCAAGGCCTTTTCTGCTTTCTACCCCACCCCACCAGCAGGAGGCTGGGGAGGGCACAAGGAGTTGGGAGGGGACACAGCTGGGACAGCTGACCCCAACTGACCCAAGGGATATCCCAGACCATGATCAGCAATAAAACTAGGGGAGAGGTTGGGGGGGGGCCGCTGCTCGGGCACTGGCTGGTCATCGGTCGGTTGGTGGTGAGCAAGTATCTTAATTTGCATCACTTGTCTTTCTTGGGTTTTATTTCTTTCTCTTAGTTATTTTCCTTTTCATTACAGTTTATTATTATTATAATATTTCAATTATGAAACTGTTCTTATCTCAACCCACGAGTTTTCTTACTTTTACCCTTCCAATTTTCTTCCTCCCATCTTGCTGGGCTGGGGAGTGAGCCAGCAGCTGTGTGGTGCTTAGTTGCTAGCTGGGGTTAAACCACGACTGACTGGAAGAAGAAATATCAAGTGAAGTAACATTCATGGCATACATTTTTTTCTTAAAATGATATCTTTCAAAACTGGATTATGTCATTATTTTCAGTTTTGAGAAGATCCCTGTCCGTGTTACCCCAGATCATCCATAAATATTAGGAATAAATCAAAGGTGAGTCTAGGGGTCTGTAAGATTGAAAACGCTAATACTTTTTAACTGAACATTTAGTTATCATAGCTGGCATTAAATAAGCTTCTTAATTTATTGCTATTTCTATAAGTTAACATCACGTGGCTTGTGTACTATAAACTGTATTACTTTAACATGGCATTTCAGAGATATACGCTATGTTTTCAGATAATTAAAGTATTATTTAAATTTCTCTCCATGGTAGAGAAACCATATGACAGTACATGACTTCATATAAGACTAATTACATGCTAATTATTATTTTATGGGATATAGTAATCCAGTTCTGAAGATTATTTTAAAGTGATGTGCCTTAAAATTATGAACCCACCAGATTTTGGATTCCCAAAGCATTTCACAGAATCAGACAGAATCACAGAATCGTTGAAGTTGGAAGGGATCTGCTTAGATCATCTAGTCTACCCTCCCCAGCTCAAGCAGAATCAACTACAGCAGTTTGCCTAGGAACATGTCCAGTTGGGTTTTATATATCTCTAAAGATGGAGACCCTACAAACTCTCTGGCAACCTGCTCCATGGTTCGATGACCCTCATTTCAGTCATTGCACCATCAAAAAGTACTTCGTGAACTGATCTAATCAACTGACGATAAACTGACAACTTCAATTCTAACAAAACCATGATCACTTTTTTGCTTTGTTTGTTCATTTGTTTCTTTCTTAGCTGACTCCAATATTTTTTGGTGTTGAAATTAATTTTCTCATGTTTATATAGCTGACAGGATGAAATAAGTTGTATTTTTTAAGGAGAAAGTATACTTTTAATAATGTAATATTCAATAACTACAAACCAGAGAAATTTTGGAAGAAAAAGACTAAGGATCTTTCTGAAATATTACTAGCTGAATGCAATGGCAAATTAAGAGGTATACTCTGTAGGTATGAATTGAAACATCATGCAAATTCAACTGAAAAAAAAGTGATAAGCTTAGATAGTGATAATGATCAAGCTGATCATATGTCAGAGTTGAACAAGATGATGTTATATTTTGTCTCCTGAACTGAGATTATTTCCTATACAAAGTTGTGAGATTGACAATACTGTCTATGAGAAGGAGGCTATTTTGGGTCTTGAAATTAATGTAGCTCTGACAGAGAACTGTTCTGATAGAACAAGTAGTTTTAGACTGCAGCTGCAGACATTGTCCACACAAATGCCTGTCTCTGACTTTATTTTGTACAGTTCATACCTTCACCCTGATCTTAACAGAAACTATTTCTTATGAAAACCCTGAAAGGAGATTAAAGTAGGGAAGTCATAATTTTGCATACTATCCTTTCATTTTCTCTGACGCAGATAATCAAGATCTCTTTTTGCTCTCTTATAGAAAGAGACACTAATTAGCTTATACCCAAAACTCCTCCTTCAGATGACAATACTTTTCCCCTTCAAAACAGCAACAATTTCAACCTAAGACCTATATACTGCATTCATCTTTGCTTTGACAGCAGATGAAGAAAGGGAACTACACATAATTAATTATACCTATGTACATGTTTGAAAAATGTTTCACACATTTGCTCTTTTGCTACTTCTTTCAGGATATAAAGTCTATGGGAGATCACAGTGCAAGCTATAATTTTGCATTCTTATTATTGATACAATAAGGAACTTATCAAAATCTTAATAGATTCCATTTTTTGTTTTCCATGTGACTTCAAAATGTTCTACAGGCCTTCTCTGAAGTATGGAGAAGAAATTTGTGCTGTGGAAAACTGAGAAGCATCTGAGTGTTTGCTGCCACTCATTTGTTACATGTAGCATGCACATGTCAGTTATGTGCATGGTTATGTGCATGGTAGAGTTCTGAAAGATTTAAAATACCAATGAAAAAAACAAGTTCAGTTTTGGCAAACATATGGTCATGAATTACACAAAAAAGCCTCCAAAAAGGAAAATTATTCTCAGTACTAAATCTAGATATTTAATTTTCTAATTAAGATGGATAATATGCAATAATGGCACTCTAAACTGAATAATATGGTTACTTCTGAGAGTCTTTATCTTATTGTTTCAAAAAAACCAACTGCAACCTGAGAACAGAGGGGAAGGAACAATTTATATTTTTTCAGTAAGGTTACACTGCACATTGCGCAGCACTTTCTATTAATTCACTGTCCATGTTCTTTGTTTTTCATTGGACTGAGATGATGACTACCCTGCTGTAGGTGATTTTGATGAAAAAATCCATCCCTGATGTCATGCAGAATACCAGTCCCTACTACTGACTTAGTAGCTATCCTACAGTGAAGCTCACACCTGCTCATGGTCTGTGACTTGGTGAAATCCATATGGCTGTGCACAGTTGCCAGTAGATGGTCAGCTGTAGTCAGGTAAAGATTTAGGAAAAATAAAGTCAGAAATTAATTTGGAAGCTGCCCTTACTACGGGTTCAAAACAAGGCTGCTTTATCTATAAAAAAACACATGAAAATGATGCTAATTTAATTACAAAGGTTAAGTGTTCATAAAAGACTTTATACATAGTCAAGGTACATAGCAGGTAGTGTGCAGGGCAACAGATTTTTGGAAGCAGAAGTAATGTATATATTCCTGCCTATTGTATCTCAGTGTCACTGAGGAAAGGTAGGGGTGTGCAACAATGTGACCACAGCTTGTGAGATGGACTCTCTCCATAAAGTCACTACTTTACCCTATTCTTACCTTCTTCAGTAGCAGAAAGAACAGCAAGTTTACTCTTCCTGACCTACTTTCTGCTTTTTTCTTTACTGGAAATATTCCCACTCCTGTCCTTATCCCCTGAGGACAATAAATTGAATTTTTCTTTCTTCATCCTAAAGAGGATTTTCTTCCCTTTTATAGAGGGAAAATGTCTGATTTTGCTGTGCTAGTGTTCTTCCTAGTCCATGTAAGACACCCAGATTCACCAGATCTGAACCACAAAGGACATTTCAAGATAAGATGCAGTCTGTTATATACGAATAAAAATTCTTACTCTCACCTCAAAGGTGAACTCAAAGGTTCATTTGGTCTGCACTATCTGACTGCATAAAAACAAAGCAGGAGTCCACATCTGGCTAAATAAATAATTAAAAAAAAATACTAAAGAAAGTTATATAAGCCCATTCTTCTTTTGGAAATAAAACAGAACTTAGCCTAATGAGTCTGATGTTGGAGTCAAAGTTGTGCCATCAAAATTACAAGCTAAGCTATTGATATAGCATGTTGAACTGATCAAAAAGCACCTTTCAATGCTTTTCAACACCTTTTATGCACCTGATACATATTTTTAAGCATAAATCTGACATTCCTTCTGCAAAAATGGGCTTAGAGATAGCTATGCACTTTCTTCAATAGAGACAAATCCCCTAGAAACTCTTAAAATAATATTTTTTTTTAATTCAAGAAATTGTATACTTTTTACTCTGTCCATTGCATTTTTCTTCTACCTAATGTGTTTATTTCTATAGGGACTAACATGACCATCACATTTTTGAAAGTTGCCTCCTAAAAATAAATGGCTATTTGAGAATAGAAGCCAAAAATGAAATCATTGGCAGATATGGGTTTGTGTGTTCTTCCCACTTTGACAGAAAGGCTGAAGTGTGTTCTAAATCTGGTAGATGTAATTTCTTTAATGGGGTCTATTTGCCCTGTGATAATAGTGTGAACAGAAACAAGTAGTATGGCTACGTGGCAGAATGCAAAGCTAAGAAATTTACTCAAGGAAGTAGCTGCTCACAAGAATGTCTGAGGATTTAGATGCAGGGATTAACTGAATAAAGCTGTCCTACTTGGTACATTATTTTCCTTTTTGTCCATTTTTAACCAAAGTATTCCAGGGTGGACAACAGAACACCGATCTGTCACACCTTTCCTGAATTGTATCTGTAGTCAGGTATATTCAGACTTTTTATAGCTTGTGTGCTTCCCATTAGAACCCAATTCTCTTGTAGTCTTTACTCTTCCATACAGCAACTGCATCAGAGAAGGGTGACTTTACCTACAGACTTTGGGGAATTAGGGAAAAGCCAAAATAAGAAGAAATTTTTTCCAGTTCTACCAGTTCCTGAAAAGGCTGACTAGTCAGATATTGTGCAAAAAAGGAACATGGCCCCTATGACTTTAGAGACAGGGAGTTTTATTGTACCTCTGTGTAGTGGGTTAACCCTGTAGGCAGTTAAGCACCACACAGATGCTTGCTCACTCCCCACCCCCAGTGGGACGGGGGAGAGAATAGAAAGAGCAAAAGCAAAAAAACTCATGGGTCAAGACACAGATAGTTAAATAAATGAAGGAAAGAGGGGAAAAAAAGAAAAAAGGTGCAAAGACGATCACTCACCACCTCACACGAGTAGACCAATGCCCATCCTGTCTTCGAGGAATTGCTAATTTCCCAAAAATGGCCCTCCCTCTTTATTGCTGAACATCACACTATATGACACGGAATATCACTTTGGTCAGTTTGGGTCAACTGTCTTGGTTATGTCCCTTCCCAACTTCTCGCCCACCCCCAACCTACCCACAGTGGGGCAGAGGCGGAAGAACAGGAAGCCTTTACACTGAACAAGTACTGCTCAGCAGTAGTCAAAACACTGGTGTGTTATCAATACTGTTTTAGTCACAAATCAAAAACATAGCACCATATAGATTGCTGTGAAGAAAATCAGCTCCATCCCAGCCAGATCCAGTATACAGTGTTAGCTGCCAACCTCAGAAAACTAGGATAGGATTTATCTCAGCCATTGCAGATGCCTCAGAAGTACTTGTCCAAGTCTAAGCTAAGCTCTAGATATCTCAATGAATTACAGGGACTTCCAGAGTAATGCATTCCAAAGACAGGCATCTTAAGGTAAACAAGACAAATTATCCCTGATTTGTCCATACATTTAAAAAAAGGACAATAGGTCTATGAACTTGGACTTAACTAACAAACTTTTAGATTGAAAATTAGCTCACATCAATATTGGGAAGTCAGAGTGGTGAGGGGCAAGTTTCCAGCTGTTGAGATCTACTGCTCTCTAGAACACTACCTATGACTTTACAGATTCAAAGAGTATTCTTTGACCTGTGTGCTCACTTTCTTCAGTTCCTATATTTACATATTTGAAGCTGGAGTGCAGAACACAGGTCAGTGCCTCTGTAAAAGATATGTATTATCAGAAAGAAGACAAAATCATCTTCAAAGCAGAGCTTAAATATTAATTCATTAGCATATTAGCATTGTGTTGGGTCTGTGAATTTTACTGAGTATGTATATAGTATCCTCAAGAGAAACTAATTGAGTGCTATGGCTACTTGCAATGTAGTGATATTCCAAACTTGATTGACTACTGCAGAGTTTACTCTTCAGGTGTTTTTCCAAGTTGTCTCCTATCATCTACGTTAGCTGGATTTCTGTGGAACAACAGTAGCGTGTAATGTACAATTAGGTTAGGCACAGGCGTGCATTATCATGAGCAGGCTTAGGCATAGTCAGCATGTAGAAACTCATTTGTATTTAACAGGATACTAATGTTAAATATCAATGCATTATTCATAGCCAAAAGGAAAGCAAATCATTTTACACAGTAATTTCAGTATTTCATGTTTTCCTATTCAGACTTACTGAAAAAGACTAAGAATAGTAGTTTTTTAACACTGAAAAAATAAATGTAAACATATGTGAATTATGTCATATCTTTTGTTTTGATTATTGATTACTGCACACACAGTGATTATTTTTCCCTTCTTTTCCTTTTCCTTTAAATGGTTTATAACATATTAGCATATCTGCACTTTTGTGTGCTAGAAGTAAACTTTTTAAACAATTGACAGATGAATCTAAAGTTAGCAGTTCATCTGGAACTGTGAACATCTTAGGTTGTAATTTGAAAAAGAACATCGTAAGTACAGTGCAAATTCGTACAGCATGTGTATTTCTCTACTGTCCGTCTTTGGAACAGAAGACCAAGCAATTGTACTTTTAAAATAATGCAGTACAGGAGATAAAATTATTCCATTACTTATTTCAAAAGCTTTACACAATTCTTGTACCTTTGGGTTGCTCCAACTATTGGTATTGAAGTGGTGTTTTTTCAAGGGTCTTATGAGAGCTAGGCATTCAGCTACTGTCAGATGTAAAAGTCAGAAAATCTGACTATACTTCAATTGAAATATTTGTAACTGTAGTGTGAGGCTGACTACTTAGAGGTGCAGCTGATAATTAACTGGCTGACTGTATCATATTGTGAAAATAAGTAAGTAGAACATAACTAGCTTATATAAACTTACAAGGATTTTTTTATTTTAAATTTTATTCAAATATACCTTAAAGGATATTGACTGGAAGTCCAGAGTAATCAGAAAAGAAGTCAAAGACCAAAGAAGTCAAGGCAAATTCTGTTGATTTCACACTGGGTTTTCTCTTCTACATGGACAAAAGGCACTTTACTCCATTTGGCTTTAAAAAAGTTTCAGATGGCTATGTGGTAGTGGAAAGGATCACTTCACTCTAAACCTACAGTAATTTAAGGTCAATGGACAATAATGTTTCTGGGGTTGCAAAAGTTACTAAGAAAAGGGAGTACAGGTAGATTAGTAGAGAAGCTTTTAGGCTGCTAACATGCTGTGTAATGCCAAACCATGACTCAAATTTTTTTTTTTTTTTTTTTTTTTGGTTCTGGGGTCATTGGTAAGCGGAGTACATTTTAAAAAATAGGCACCTGATTCTTCATAACTGAAGACTGCAAGTACTCAGGTGACTTTTTTCTCTACAGACCAGTCATCTCTAGGCATTTTTTTGAACTGACATTCACATATTGCCAAGGTCAGGAGGAGAGGATGGGACAGAAGAATCTACCTGTTCTAAGAGTTGAATCAGATCAAGGGACATCTGTCACTCCAACACCAAAATTTATGAACAAGGTGGATTATCTCAGAATAGGTTAGGAGATTTTAACTTTTATATTAAACTCTTCCTATACTGTGCAGAACCGGGAGTTCTCTGTCAATGAGTAAACAAAACATAGAGAAGATTCAAGATCTATTGCACAGATACTGAAGAAGGAAATAGTGCAAATTAATGTTTACACTTTTACAATAAGCTGAATAATACAGTAAAGCAGGATTACTAAAGAAGAAGTATGCAAGAGAAATCAGCTTGGTTTAATCTGTTTCCAAAATAAAGACTATTTACAGCCACTGCATCATATTTTATTAAACGACTAAGAAGCCACTATCTTGCAAAGAGTCATGGTGCTAAGGATAGTAGGATAAAGTACGTTGTTCACTCCAGCAGGAAATTTGAAGGACCATATGACTTTTTATCTTGAAAAATGAAATATAAAAAACCATTAGCTTCAATGTACCTTTCTTCAAAATACTTTACTTCAGGGAATGTGATTTCTGCATGGTAATGATTATCAATGTATACAATGTTATGTATGTATGTATATGTGTATATTAGGTATGCATATATGGGTCTAAATTCATTTAGTTACTTAGAAGCTGCATTAGGATAATAAAAAGTTGTTCCTTTAACCTGATTGTTCTCTCATAAACTAAAGATCTTTTTCAGCAGATTTTTCAGAGAATGGCCTCTCAATAAGGGTCATATAAAAATTAAAACAAATATTTACTTAGAGAATAGTCACTAGGCTTGCACATCACTTTTAGAGGGGAATCCTGACCTTTGTTTACATAATTGCAATGGGTTCATGACTGCAAAAAGCCACACAGTGTGTTCAGAGCAGAAAAAGATTTTGAGTAAGACCTATCCCAATGCATAGAAAAGGTGCAATAATTCTGTGAAGGAAATAGGTGTTCAGTAGCTGAATGAAATAAATGGATGCCTACAAATTAAAACCCTCTCTTTCCTAATTATTTCTTTCCTGTTCACTTGGCTGTAATGAAACTTACAGTTTAAGAAAAACTTTCCTAATTTCCTTTGTCATGGGAGAGAAAGGCTCTGCATTGGCTTTATAGTAGGCACTGGTAGCTTCCATAATTGTAGCTAGGTTGTATTTTGCCTGTATTTTTGGTTTGTTTTGTTTGTGCGCGTGTGCTATGTTCTCTGACCATACTTAGCCTTGGTGACCGTCTCTCCATATGGAATTTTCACGTATACTATGTATATGAGTTTCAACAGAGTCCCTCAGCCTGCTTTCTCAGGTATGAATGTTCAGATGGTACTTAGCTGTTCCAGAAGAATACTTCTGTTCAGTATAGTATCTTAAACTCTCAGACCAGTAATTATACAGAGTTCAAAGAGCTGGTGTGGCAAGAAATATAGGGGAAGAGTTGCTGATACAGACTAACAGCTTCTTGCAGGCAGGGCAGGATATATCATTTGGCTCATACATCTTGCGTGGAGTCAATGGCTCCTTATGTGCATACTAAGTAGTGGCGACGAGTTGTGAATGAGGGGAGAGGGGAGCTTTACCTTCCACTGAAATAGCAAATGCAGATCCTTATTCCTTCTGTTACTTTTAAATACTGAATTTACAAATAAATAATTAGGGTACCATGAAAATTCACATTTTAAAGACTAATCTGTAAGTTGAAAGCCTAATTTCCACAACTGAAATTAATATCCTTTATATGGAAAACATTCTTCAAAGTAATCTAGAAGCGGTACTAATAAGTTCTGACTGAAAAGGTGTGAGAAAGCTTTCCACTGCTTCTTATGGGTGTCCCTGTAGTCTTCAGAATTTTCCTGAATGGAGGGAATGTATTGCTAAGAAGAAAACAATGGATTCCAGAAGACCCTTCCTTGGCATTTTCTCATCATACCAAAAATTACAAATTATGTAATTCAGGCTCAGGTGTTTCCTCTGAAATGTATACAGTAAAAGAAACTTGCACAGCTTACCATATAACACAGAATTTAATAAAACATTGTACACAATATTAGAACATCATCTTTTAAGGATTTTATACAAGGCCTATATGCTTAATAGCATTAAAATTTCTATCTCTACATATATATATTGATAAGAACGAACACTCACCAGCTGGGGGAGAATTCTACACAATATATGTATAGTTAGAGGGGTATGGTCATTTCTGATCTATGGAGATGCTGTTTTTTGTTAAGAGGTAAAGAGAAATTACATAAAAGCTTAAGGCCTTTTTGGAAGTAAGTAAGCCTGACAGTTTTAGTTTTTATTTATACAGCTTCACAAATTTAAAAATTGTCAGAACAATCGATAAAGGTGAATGTTTAAAGTATAGGATACAAACTCCATGTCAGTTCAACACTGTCCATGCAGATGCACTTGCAGAGTCACATTCTTTATAATAACCTGCTTAATGATTCATAAAATTGTGGTGGGAAAACAAGCATTAGCTGTATTTTTATAAACCTGGTAAATACACAGTTTGTGGAAAGACAACCATTATTGATAACCATTATTGGTGTTTTTTAACTGTCTATGGTTAGGAAATGCTGTTCTATTTTTAGTAGTTGATTTCTGGAAATATTTTTGTGATCAGGTTTTACTCTTGTGGATGTTAACTGAAAAGCAAAGAATGATGTTTTCACTTCTGATATGAGTATCTATATTTACAGATATTCTCCACCTGAAACAATCAACCACAAGTGTGAGCACCTGTAAAATGTTCAGTAAAAATTATAAAGAATCTGACTTACAATCCATAAATTCAAAATTAATAAAGAATATACTGATTTATTTGGCCGGACACAGATAGCTGAGAATCTTTGAACATTAACAGTAAAATGTTTACAAGTCAAGATAGAGTGACAAGGTTCATTAAAAGCAGCAAAATGCAATCAAATAAGTGATGTGTTGAAATGAATGGAAATAAAATTGTTGCTGTTTCTTAGGAATATTTTATCTTTTTTTATTACTTTGCTAAGTTATATATTTTATCTGTAGAAAATTAAGTGCTAAAGAACTCATCCTAATAAGCCAAGGCATATATATGTATGCCTAATATATATAAATATATGTATATATGTGTGTGTATATATATAGAGGACAAGATCTTGATAGCCTTCATCACAGGGAACAGTAGATCACAATACCCCTTCAAAGGCCAATGAGGCCACCTGGAGAGCTTCCAGCACAAATGTTGTTACTGGAATCTGACTGGTGTTGAGGCTGTAGTAAACAATCTGTAAAGTAATCCAAGATACAATAAGAACAAACCAGAAATGGTATGGTGTGCGGGGTAAATATGCTGAAGCACCAGATCTATTGTTGCTCACCAAAAGGTTTAGCGGCTCCGTAGCAGTGGAATGAACAAGGAAGTAGTATTTGCAGCATATAAAACAATCCCATGCAGTGCAGGAGGGATGAGGAAAATCTTCTTTGCATGGAATAAACATTTTCCTGTAGCCTCACTGTACCTGCTAATTACTTGTTTATGAGCACAAAGAAAATAATACCTTAAGCATGATACATGCCTTTAAGAATAGCCGCCCCTCCGACCGTTTTTTAAGAAAGCAATATTTCATGCGAATACAATACAATCTCACATGGATAGATACCAACACACTATGCTAACATCTGTAAAACAGACAATTACAATCAATCCAGTTTTCTTCCTACAGCACAAGATGGGCAGTTTAAAAAGGACTGACGGCAATCATTGTGCAAGCATAACGACTAATATTCCACTTCTTTTTTTCCAGAAATAAAGTATGTACAACTATACATACTCATCCACATACTCATCCCTATCCCAGTCACATTGAGTGGACTGAACTGAGAACTGTACTGTCTCATTTATATATTTGAATAATCCTGCACTTCATTGTGATAGACATATTTTCCAGAGGACAAGGTTTCCCTTGTGGTGTGTTTTGTGGAGGGTATTGGGGCTGGAATGCTTTCAGTTTCTAAAGCAAGCATTTGCAGACATAAACTAAATGCAAGATCTGCCCAAGAGAACAAACTGCAAGAGCTGCAGTGGATGTTTACTGTTTTGCAAAATCAGCCATTAACAGACCTTAAGCAGTCTAGAAGATTTTTAGCTGAATTTAACTTTCCGAGGTTCACTTAGATAAGGGAAAAAGGAGGTGAGAGAAATTGCAGGAGGAGGAGGAGCTGATCTGTCTCAAGGTGGAGCTGTATCTTGTATTAAATGACATTGGCAGATTAAAGCTCTCTGGTGGGGAAGGGCTTAAAGGCTGAGTCAAAAGCCAAGAAGTCTCTTTATTTACGCCTACCTCCCAGCCCCTGGCAATCTGACTAATAACAAACTGAGCTAACAAGAAAGACTAGAAAGAGCAGAGAGAACACAGAAGCAGCCTGGATCTAAAAATCTGACAAACCAAGTGATCAAGTCAAGCTCTGCTGAGCATCTTGTTTGTTTACTGCATCCAAATGCTTGCAAACAGTTAACTATATGCAGAAAAGTCAGCATAGCTGTGAAGTATGCTGTGAATTTTAATTGAGGAAAAAGGACAACTGCTTACAGGATGGTCTAATGTGCACGCTGCCTGGAAGATTTTTTTCAGTCGAACTCTTTGTACTTTGTCTTCTGAACAAGGATTTTAACTTTATGGAGCTGTAGTATTACCAGAGCGTGCAACAAAGTGAAACTCAGAAGAAAGTGTGCATTTTTCACAGGGAAAAATTACATCGCATTGAAACAGCTGCTCCAACTGTGCATTACTGAGCGTTTCAGGGAGTGTTACTGCTGTACAGGTAAGAAAGATTCCAGTTAGTTAATTAGCTTAGCAAATGAGGAAATAATTTCTCAGTTCCAGTTAAATTTATTTTTCTGCATGACTTTGTATAACATTTATGTTATATGATGGCAGTTTATACTGTATTTCAAACAGTCTGCCAGGTACATTTATTCAAACTGCCAACTGTTTAGAATGTGTGTATTAAGGAAACACTGATTTCAGATCCCTTGAGGGGGGAGGAATGGGTGTTTGCTTTTATTTCCTGAAGTGCAAGAATGGTCTGAAATGCATCATCTGACTGTGATTCCCTTCAGAATTTAATAAACAATCCTGAAGGCTTTTAGAAATTACCAATTCTTAGCTTGAGGCTTTGAAATTCTTCAACATGCATTTTTAAATATCTGAATTAAAACAACCAACCAACCAAAACCCCAAGTACAATGAAACAAGCTATTTCAATGTTTTAAAAACACATTGATTATTACTTGTCAAGCATGTGATGCCTTTGCTATAAGGTGACTACTTCTGGAAGTATTCAACTTTGCCTCGTAGAAAGGACTGTGACATTTTTTAGTCTTTTAGAATTCCTCCTGCAAAAAGCTTAGTTAGAGTATGCAGTTAGTAGTGACTTACACGAAAGCAGATAAAATGAACAAACCTAAGTTACCACGTAGAATTTGCTGAAAAACCTCCCCACATGAAACAGAAAAAGGTCAGCTTTGTCAAGTCTTTTAATTAAATTTTATTTTATTCTGAATTCTTTCAGTTAAATGTTGATCATCTGTTACTTGAAAGCAGTTTTTATTTTACAATAGTAGCCCACCGAGAGCTTCATTACATATTCCTAAGTGTTCAGACCAAAAAAAAAAAACCTGGAAAAAGGAAAAAACAGAATACAACTCTCCTATTATTTTTTGTTATGTGTAGATGTGTGTGTGAGAGTTCTGGCAGTGCTGCCCACAGAAGTATGAAGATGATTAAAATGGGAATGTTTTCCAATTGGTTACAAATGTTGTTACTTTTATCTCTGAGAGGAGGGCTTTCATTTTTATAACCTAATTTCTCCGTATGCACTAGAATGCAATATGCTTTTCAGATTTTTTTTTTTTCCCATTTCATTTTGCTCAGGGACTTTATAAGTGCAGTTTGAATTTGGTGCAGATTGAAGCTGGAATTCCTGCAGAAATAAAGTCTAATTAGTCATACAGTAGGTTTGAAGCTGGCATCTGTGTTTAGAGCCTGCATTTTTTACCTTGGGTCACTGGAAAGGATACTGACGCATGTAAAGCAAGAATAACTCTCTAGCGTAATATCATCCTAGAATTATTCTGCACACTTCAGAATAACATCTTGACATGTTGTGTCTTATCCAATACTTCTTGGGAAAACAAACTTAAAGACATACACATTAAGCATAGGCAGCTGGAGTTCAAGGAATATTATATGAGACAACAAAATTATTTGTTCTACTGAAACAAAGATAAAAGGTCATATTTTTAGGGACACTTTTTCTCACACTGTGAATTGCACTTACTACTTCTAAACACATACATCTACTCCCACTTATCAGGAACTACTAATGGAGAAAAACATAATTCACTGTGCACACATTTGCTGTTGCGTTTGTGTGAGTGTGTGTGTAATACTCATACCACAGCACTTAAGTGCTTGCATATATAAATCTTTGCAATCCATTTTAAGGGAAGCCTTGAGAAATGGTGTTGCTTGTAACAAAGGTACAAGATAATTAAAATATGTGTTGATGAGATACCAAGTCATATGACCACACTGTAAGAATGTTCATGCATGTAATTGAATAGATTCTTGTAAAAGGCTCTAATCTTTCAGAAATTAACACTTCAGCTGGTTAATTGTGTAGTGACATTCTGTACTCCATGTTTCACTAGCTTACTCTGAAAGACCAAGTGACATTTATTAGATGGATTATTTAAGAAATGTGCTTAGTTCAGTCCTAGAATAAATAGCGCACCCCAAAAAAGTTCTTGTGTTTTAAATCATCCATTCCATTGTAAGACTTTTTTTTCTTTTAGGAAATGTGGAAATATTTAATTAAAGATTATAAACAGTGATTTCACTCCATCTCATATATCAGAAATTACCATTGTTCTTGCTAATTAGACAGCTTTGACAGAAAGAAACAGAATCTTCAAATGGAGTGTAGCATAAATTAATTCAAACCAATGATAACAAATGCTTGATTTCAACATGTAAATTTTGCTTGTGACTCCATAGTTGCACTGTAATGATGCATTTATCAGGTATCTCAAAGCTCAAGATCAGCTTGACAGATGATAATTTAAATTACGTAACATACGGATGATACTGGTGATCATTTTTAACTCGTAAAGCACAGTTAGTTGAATGTACATTTCAGAATTTTTGTGGTAATTAATGATTATAATAATTGGAAGGAGTCTAATAATTAATCTTAAAAAAAAAGTTTGCCCCTTGCCTACCTGTTTCTTCTGACATGTACTGCATTGTCAGTTCTCTCTTCTATTTTAATTGTATACACAATTATTTTATGTATATTATATACAAACATTACACTACTATGTGCTGTGTTCCCACTGTCACTAAATATCCACAAACTATAACATGTGCATTAAGATTTAAGTAAAGAAAAAGAATTACTTTGTCTACTTCCTTTTCAGTTTGGGGGTGCAAGGATTGCAGAGGAAATATCTTTTGATTTACGTACATAATACAGAACCAAAGGAGAGATTCCTTTTATCCTGGCTGAATGGGCTTTTGCTCACAACACATTGTTGAACCAAACTAAATCTTATTTCTTCTCTTCAGCAGCTGGACACCATTAAGTTGAGCTTAGCAAGGTACTTTTAAAATTTACAGTGTTATATGGTGACACAAAACAACAATCCAAAATATTATATTAGCATTGATAAAAGTTGCTCAGGGCAGTAACTTGTTACTGCTGTCCACTCGCAAAACATTCTATATGGTATATAAAGACAACACACTCTCAGTTATCTCCTACTTTCATGTATCAGCGTGAGAGTACTGAAGCACTCCCCTTACGACTGTTTATTGATTCAGTATATTAAACTAAATCTATTTTTCTCTGCTTAGAAAATCATTCAAATGTTTTACACAATATAATACTGTTTGAAAGGTGAGGTAGCTCAATGACAAGTACTACGAATGGTTATTGCTCCCCCCCACCCCAGAAAAAAAAATCAAATAAAATCAACCTTGTGAAATCATGACTCTATTACTTTTCCTTTTTCCTTTTTTTTCTTTTTTTCTTTTATAGAATCTGCTAGGCAAGATGAAGCTCTGGATTTTTATTCTATATTCAGTTGTGGTTGCATCTGATCCTTTCCAGTCACAGCCTTCTTTTTCTTCAGTGAGAGGATCTTGCCAGAGTTTGTGTTTCTGTGAAGAAAAGGATGAGACCATGATTATAAACTGCGAAGAAAGAGGCATCAAGATGGTATCAGAAATAAATGTCCCACCATCACGGCCTTTCCATCTTAATCTGTTAAACAATGGCCTGACTATGTTACACGTGAATGATTTTGCTGGCCTTGTGAATGCTATCTCTCTACATCTTGGTTTTAATAATATTGCAGATATTGAGCCTGGGGCTTTCAATGGTCTCAGCCTTCTTAAGCAACTTCATATCAATCACAATTCTTTAGAAACACTTAAAGAAGATACATTTAATGGATTGGAAAATTTGGAGTTTCTTCAAGCAGACAACAATTTCATCACAGTGATTGAAGCAAGTGCCTTTAGCAAGCTCAACAGGCTTAAAGTGCTTATTTTGAATGATAATGCCATTGAGTATCTTCCTCCAAACATATTTCGTTTTGTGCCATTGACCCATTTAGATCTTCGCGGAAACCAGTTACAGACACTGCCCTATGTTGGCTTTTTGGAACATATTGGTAGAATACTAGACCTTCAGCTGGAAGACAATAAATGGGCCTGTAACTGTGATTTGCTGCAGCTGAAGATATGGCTAGAAAACATGCCTCCTCAGTCAATAATAGGTGACGTTGTATGCAATAGTCCTCCAGTTATCAAAGGCAGCATCTTAAGCCGGTTGAAAAAAGAATCACTTTGTCCCACTCATCCTGTCAATGAACTTGAAGATCCTTCAGGGTCACTGCCCTTGGTTGTAACGACCTCTATTAGTGTTAGTCACCTATCAACTAAGGTAATTCCTATCCTGAAAGCTCCTACTAAAGAACCAAGATTAACGTTTCATACTTCAAAGCCTACTACTCAGTTTCCAGGAATCTATTGTCCCGTCCCCTGCCACTGCACCAGCCATATGCTCTCAGGAGTTCTCATGCACTGCCAGGAGCGAAATATTGAAAGCTTGTCTGATTTAGGACCCCCTCCTCCAAATCCTAAAAAGCTTATTCTAGCTGGAAACATTATTCAGACATTACTGAAATCAGATCTTGTGGACTATGCCAGCCTGGAAATGCTTCACCTGGGGAACAATCGCATTGAAAACCTCGAGGAAGGATCCTTTATGAATCTGACTAGACTGCAGAAATTATATCTTAATGGCAATCACCTTACAAAGTTAAGTCAAAATCTATTCTTTGGCCTTCAGCACCTTGAATACTTGTACCTTGAATATAATGCTATCAAAGAAGTTTTGCCAGGGACATTTAATGCAATGCCAAAACTTAAGGTCCTCTACTTAAATAACAACCTTCTGCAGACTTTGCCACCCCATATTTTTTCAGGTGTTCCACTAGCCAGATTAAATCTGAAAACAAACCAATTTGCTCATTTGCCTGTGAGCAACGTCTTGGATGAACTGGATATGCTGGTACAAATTGAACTTGAAGACAACCCCTGGGACTGTACCTGTGATTCAGTTGGGCTGCAAAAATGGATACAAAAACTGAGTAAGAATACAATGATGGGTGATATTTTTTGTAAATCTCCAGGACACCTAGCAAAAAAAGAATTGAAATCTCTGAACAGTGAAGTCTTGTGTCCAGGTTTAATAAACAGCCCTGCCCTACCAACTCATGCCAGTTTTGTGGTTGTGACAACTTCTTCTACTACTACCAACACCGCAGACACCATCCTGCGATCCCTTACAGATGCTGTCCCGCTTTCTGTTCTAATATTAGGACTTCTAATTGTGTTTATAACTATTGTATTTTGTGCAGCAGGAATAGTTGTTCTTGTTCTGCATCGCCGACGAAGATGCAAAAAGAAACAAGCGGATGAACAAATGAGGGATAGTAGCCCAGTTCACCTTCAGTACAGCATGTATGGGCATAAGACCACACACCACCACACAATGGAGCGCCCAGCTGCAACTCTCTATGAGCAACGTATGGTTACTCCCTTGGTTCAGGTCTACCGCAGCCCATCCTTCAGCCCCAAGCATACTGAGCAACAGGAGGAGGGAAGTGAGAAGGAAGCTAACGATTCCAAACATCTCCGCCGAAGTCTCCTGGAAAGAGAGAACAGTTCACCTCTTACAGGTTCAAATGTCAAATATAAGGCTACAGATCAATCTGCTGAATTTCTGTCTTTTCAGGATGCCAGCTGCTTGTATAGAAACATTCTTGAAAAAGAGAGAGAACTGCAGCAACTAGGGATCACGGAATACCTAAGAAAAAATATTGTCCAGCTCCAGCCTGACATGGAAGTTCATTATCCTGGAACACATGAGGAGCTGAAGCTAATGGAGACACTCATGTACTCCAGGCCAAGAAAGGTTTTTCTAGAACAAACTAAAAATGAGTATTTTGAACTCAAAGCTAATTTACATGCTGAGCCTGACTACCTGGAAGTCCTGGAGCAGCAAACATGAAGTGATAATAAATTGGGCTGGGGCCGCATTTCTGTAATTCTATTTTAAGTTGGAACCATTGTAAATAAAAGTGCCTTATAATAACATGTCAACAGTCAGAACTTAAGCACAGCAGTAATCCTAGCAAAAAAAACTCAGGGATCACTGTGGGAAGCCATGGGTTTGTGTGCAGGCAATATGTCTCACCCCAAGTTAAACATGAACTTTGTGTGATTGAACTGTGGGAGGAAGATTGCCTATTGCAATGTTCCTCAACATTTTAAAAAGGTGTGTATGGCACTCTCCATTCTGTACCCAACCTATGGAAAAAATATTTGTTACCTTTACTCTTTCTTTTTTCCCTCAGTTTAATTAGATTCCTTTTTAAAAAAAACACCTGTGTTTGTAGTTATAAAGTTAGAGTGTATTGGTTAGGTTAGTACATGCACTGCATACATGACCGTTGTCTACAACTACACCTAACATACCCTTATAATAAATATGAAAGGAATTGAAATGTTGTCATACTAAATGTCAGTTAAAAAAAAAAAAAAAAAAGAAAATATTTTTGTGTATGCACCCAGAGCCTGCAAATATTTAGGAATTTTACACGGAACTTCATCATGTGCATTCTGTATCAGTATGTGGAAGGAAAAATATGTAACTATGTTTACCCAACATCTTCAACGAAGAAAAAAAAAAGCCTTTTGTTACTTTCCCTATCTGATAGCTTTACCTAAGTTTGGACAATCTTTTCTTGAGCTGCTGCTATAAAATATTGTGCATCACTGGTGTTTCAACTCATAATCCTGGGCAATTTGAAAAGCTACTGAGAATCAGCTGTAAATATGTTACTATGTTTAATAAGTTTGATTTTTTTTATCTTTCTCTCTCTCTATATATAAATAACTTCTGTGCTGGCTTTAAATATTCTTGGAGGAAACGAGTTTGCTGTGGCTAGGAACTTCCAAGTGCAAATACAGGTCCTTTCCCACCCTACCCAAAAGCAACTCCCAGACAAAATAACCGCAACAATACACACACATGAGGAAGATTAATAGTATTTAGCTGTTTGTACAAAAAATATGTTATATTTTCTGAAATTAGAAGAAAATAAAGTGTTGTGGGAAAAATAGGTAAAAAAAGTAGAACACTGCAGGTTTATTTTTGCAATGAATTCTAGCTAGATTTATATTTACTATTTATTCTGTATAATTTTGTATTTTTTTTCAACTCACGAGAAAAGAAAAAGCTTATTCCTGGCTGCCTTTCAAGCAAATCAAGGAACTGTTCTCTAACAATGAAAAAGAAAAAAACCAGTTTTTTAAATGTCTTTTTTCTTAAAGGTAACTTTTTAAAGAAGGCAACAAATTCTGCATGCACAAGTTTAGAACTGTTTGGGAATTAAACACAATGCTTCTCACTCTTGTCGTGTGGACAGAAGCATCTTGTCCAGAATGCAGTAAGGCCATTCAATTTCTGTGCATGACTGACATGGTGCCAAAACACAAATTCTGACCTGCATTTATCTTCCTCAAAGAAAATCTTTTGTAAACTGACTATGCATGAACTTTTTTTTTTTCCTAATTTCTATTTCTAGAGTGAAAGATCAGCTTAATTACTACATGTCTACATATGTATGCTAAACTTAGCATTGAAGTCTTGATAAACTCAAAGTAAAAGGATATATTAGTTCAGTTTACTGTTGATGTCTTACCTATTTGTATATACAAATGCAAGCTCTTCATATTCTTTGTACATATGTTTCTGACAGAAAATTTTCCTATACTACATACGAAAGTCAGATTCTCAGTTCTTTCAAATTTGCATAGAGATAATGACATTGATGGTGCTATACTAATTTCTGTAATTTGAGGATCTGACCACATGTCTCTCTTAAAAAATCAACTTCCTTATTAATATTTTTGAGGTGTCATCAGTTTGCTATGGAAGTCAAACTTGTTGACTTCCAAAAATCAAAATGTCAGTTATTAGAGAATAAGTATTATTTCCTCTTTCCATGACTGAGAATAATTTAGTTCAGAAAACCTGTGTATTTAGGAGGATTAGGAAGAGGAAATCTGGTGCGACATATTTGTTTCATTGCTAGTTTTATTCCAGGCAAGTAAAGATAATGCTATGTATTACTTATGCAGGTAAGGGTGAGACGAAAGCCAAAATGCAGCTACATTAACTTTACATTAACTTAGGTATCTAGTATTATTTTAGCTGTTCTTGCATATTCAGGACATGCAAATGGGCTTCATGGACATGCCATAGAACCTATGGAAATCCATGCCCTGATCTGAAGGAGCAACTGAAGCCCAAGTGGGATGGCTTATAGCATCAAAATGACACTAGGTGTCTACATGTAAACAATTTAGTTTCACACACAAAAATACTAAGTAACTTTATTATTTGAAATAATTAAGGTTCAATGAAAATCAAATTCAGTCAATGGAAGTGACAGTAGAAAGCTTTGAATATTGAATCAGACCTGCTATTATTGTTCTTTTTTGAATTCTCAGAGATCTCAAATTGATGTAAAGAAAAGAAACAGAACAAAAATGTACATGGTACTTGATAATAGAGTTTAGTATTTCAGGGTCTTTCATTTCAGTAGTTATTTCCATTAGTAAAAAATGGGTGTAAAAATAATACCCAGCAATTGGCAAGATGCAGGGAAATGATGATTCAGGCCCTCAGGCTTAGATTTAAGAGAAATAGCTTCAGACTACAGACAATTGCCACATGCACAGATGTCACTTTGCTTAGCTGCTAACAGTTGCTTGGCAGAATGTTAAGGACAACTGTATGGCAAAACATTCTTCTTCGTTGCGGTCTCAAAGCATCAGAAAGAAGAGTGAGCTAAATTCATGTCAAAGCAACTCAGTTATACAGCTGTATCAGAGCATTACTCAGCAGAATTAAAGAGAGCTTTAGCTTTTAGCTTTCCCTCAGCAGGGAGATTCACATCATTCATTATATAAGGGCAACTGTACTCTGCGGCAGTCTGTAACGCTGCAAGTGGTTTCGCAGTATCCAGGAATCACTAGAATGTGGCATGTCATCCACTTTCCTATCGTCTGTCCCTACTGGATGCCATGTAGTGATAGTTTGTATGACAAGGAGAGAGGGGGTCTGCCCATAGCCTTACCTCTTAATAACATTCTCAGACAGTGATTTTCCAGCTATGAGGAAACTTTATATTGCCATAACAAAAAGGGAGGAGAATTTGGCCTTATATGTTTATTCTTCAGCTGAAGAATATCGATATCTGCTGATAAAAATAAAATAATGACATAAGGAAGGTATCATGTACAAAGAAAGAAGGATGCAATATCTTTTTCTAAAAGTTCCTTGGAACATTTTCATTATTACAATTAGAAATGTGCACTTAATGTTATTGGTGTTTGCAGAAAGTTGGGAGGGATAGTCAGAATTTTTTTTGTTAAAAGCATATTCTCTTTTTTCTTTTTTTTTTTTTTCCTTCAGTGACAGGCACAGTTAGAGTGGTTTGATACATTTCACTTAGCTAGAATAATGGAGGTTGGAAGGCAAAGTATATTTGACAGTCTGCAACAAAGTGGATCCGTTTTTCTCCTGTCAGCACGATAGTTTAATTGAGTGCGAGAACAGTGCTTCGTCAAGCACACTGGTGTACATGGCAGCTATGTTATTGCTGTTAGGGTACCTCAAGGTAACCAATGCTACCATTTTTCCCCTCACATTTGAGTGAAGAAAATATATTAAATAACACTATAGACCTCTTCCCTGAATAAACAGATATTAAAGCAATTTATTGCACTTTTTTATTTTAAACTGGTTTTCTCCTTTCAACTTCATAAAAGCCAAATGTATTTCTCTTTCTTTTTCTTCCTGCTACAGGTATTTTTCATGCAGACTCAATACTGATACTTGAATATATTACCTGCAGTGAGGCCTCTCCAAGTTTCTGAACAGAAAAATAACAAACCCCCATCCCAAAAACCCCTTCCAACAAAACCTGTAAAATTACACATAAATTGGGGTATTTGCCTATTCAGAAATGGTCCAATATTTTAACACATTCTTCTTCATTAGAATGACAGATCAACCTTTCTGTAACCTAATTCCAGACTGAAAATGAGTTCATACTTTTTGTCAGTGATGTGTCACCAGATTTGAATCCAATGCTTTTTCACCTGCAGTCCTTGTTTCTCTGACTAGAATCTGAGGATCAGGTTTTGGCCCCTCTTTGCATGGCAAAGAAGTCCCCAGTAAGACCCCAAACAGAGGATGTTTACAATGTGCCACTTACTTACTTACCTACATAGAGATTACTAATTGTACAGTATGCTAAACTGAAAAAATAAGTTTGGCTGGGATGGCAAACCATCCTATAAAGATCCATATCTGGTGTGTTAATAAAAAAGGGTATTTACCATAAATAAAACATTAATTCACAGGATAAAGTAATAGTGGCAAGGGAAAAATGGAGACTGAATCTCAAAGTCATCATCAGAAGGGATTCTGGATTATCATTCTGAGGATGCCATTATCTACAGCAATATACTTTATCAGCCACACCAACACAATCTGCAAGTATCACGTAGATGCACTGAAATCATCATGAGGGAAAAAAGCCAATCAAGCACTTGACTTAATTCAAAAGATCAGCTGAGAAACTTTCTTAAGACTGACACATTTCTTTTCTCTTGTGGTCCCCAACACAGAATACCTTCATTTCCATTACTGAATTTCCTGCTCAGCCATAGACAGCCCTCTGGCAGTATAATCTACTGTTGCAATTGAAACCTACTCCTTGGAGAGGTTTTGCAGTGTGTGCATTGCTTTCAGTGGTCAGTTCCTCTGGGGCTTATGTTTGGTGCACCCTGCTGGATTTGAGACAGGGAAGATGGATCTATTACTGGTCTTGTATTATAAGTCAAAAGACCTGTCCCTTTTTGATTGTCTGAAGTTTATGATATCTTGTTCAAGGAGTTGGTATCAAATGCTTTTGTTCCTTGAAACAGAAGTGAACTGTAGCTGGAACCAATACGGGGAAGTTAATTGCCATACTGAAAAGATACAGCATGGTGTTTTCTTTCCTGCACATCCCCTAACAGTCAGCTTTGGCTTTTTGACACAACAGAACAAATTCTTAAAAGCCACAGTCTAATGGAAAACAGCTAACCTTGAGGAAGAAAGTAAAATGCCAGATGCTGTTCAGCTCTATGAAAGCAAGATGTGATGAAGAACTTTTTTTTTATTTATTCAGCTTCACCAAGATGGAGCACAAACACATGTGCATAGCACATTTCATAAAACATTTACCAAAGTTTTGTGTTTTAAGACATTAACTTCAAAATATTCACATTATGTTGCTCCTATTACTACTGGAAGGACTACTTCTACTCCTGCTATTACTTTTAGCTCATACAGTGGAATGATGGAATACAGAAAAGAAGAAACAATTTGGTTTCATATTTCAAGGAGAAGTGTTATTTATTGTAACTTCAGCTGTTTGCCTTTGTAGATAAATTCATCCAGATTATTTCAATTTGAGATAAATTGTTTTACAAGTTAAGATTTTTTAAAATTCTTCCAGTTGTAATTAATTACCAAATAAACTACAGAAGAGTAGATAATTAATTGTTCAAACAGAAAGAAGTCTGAAACCTTATATATATGCAGAAATCCTATGGAATGTTAGCATAAACTTGCACTTTAAAATAAACTATAAAATTGATTTTGTTAGCTCATAAAAGTTATTATTTTTAGCTTTAAATTAAGAGACATCTCAGCATTTTTGCATTTTTTAAAATTGAAAGCCAACGTAACATTTCCATAATGACACATATTTGGGTTAAAAACATATTAAATGGATCCATACTCAGACATATTAAAAAAAATATACTGTCAAATATAATATGCTACTCCCCCCATCTTTCCCTGCTGAAACTGTGTAGTGTGTGGTTCAAAAAACCACACATTTCCTGGGCAAGGAGACCAAACAAGATGAATTCTTTTGTATCTTTGTTATATGCACTTTTGGGGGAGTAGAATATTATGCATTCCCTTCCCTGTGGTACAGTATGTTCACACAGCTCATATGAGATGTAATTATCTAAAAAGTTCAGACTTAAAACAATTAAATGCATGACATTCTTAACAGAAGGGATTGGCCTAACTAGTAGTCTATGCAATCATGTTCTTTTGTAAGTGGAAGGTTGTTGCAACTGCAGTTTTTTAAAAGATCCTGTGTGTCACATATCTTTTGGATATATCTGCTAGATCAGACCCCAAAGATCCTCTCAAATCTTTAGGACACTTGATAAGACACAAGATTCCAGGCTGCCAATTCTGGGCTAATTTATGCGCATCCAGACACCCTGGATCTTTGGGCACTTGAAGGACAGTGAAAAACCTCTAAGGTCACATATGTAGAGGAAGAGTTTTTCAGCAACAGTTAAAGATTTAGATTGCTCTTTTCATCTGGCCCGAACTGTTCAATATCCCACAGCATTGCATCATATGATTTAAGGATGAATGTAAAACATGAATAAATCAGAAATGCAGCATTTAGATGCCACTGTTCACAAAAGGTAAATGATTCCATGAGATATCATGAAATGAAGATTAAGACATGGAGATTTTAACTGCCTCCTGTGTTACGTAAGTGTCTTTAACTAATATATCATTTCAGGAGAGATGGGGGAGAGGTGGCGTGGTCTATTGACCACTCATGCATTCAGATTTCCTGAAGGAAAATGCTGTGCTGAGGATAGCTATCTTCATGCTGCCATACACGATATTATGAAGGCTGAATCATGTTCTATAGATTCTAAAATAATTGTTTATTATAGGCTGAAATCTATCACTGCTCTAAGCACTGAAGTGTCATCTGATGTCAACTGGACTTCTTACAGGCTCAGATTCCATGATTATTTTTATTCATAAAAATGACCACAGAATAAACAGAAAGTTTATTATTTTCTTATATAAAAGCAATCTTGTAAAGAAAATTATGCCTTCTGAATTTTTGATTCATGTCCTGATCCAAGGGCCATTAAAGCTAAGGAATGTCTTTTGGATCTGGAGTTATGCATCATAATCTTAGAAGTCTATGGTTTTGTCTGCACAGATGTATATAGGAAAAAAAAGTGCAAAAACTTCAGGGTGTTGCTGCACCAAGATTTTTTCTGGCCAGCATGAATTGGAAGTAGACAAGACCAGTGGCTGTTGTTAACTATAAGGCCCAACCATATGTTAACCTCACAAAAAATTATTCTGGAGACTCCCATGACACTGTCACCTGAAAAAGTGAAAGGTATGTGTCTGTTTTTTCCCCTCATTTTTTCTAACAGCTAAGTATGTAAAGAACACAACATAGTTTATAAAGGTCAATATCAACAGTTAACACCTAAAAGATATTTGAATAATAGGAAAACCTTCTTCACTAGGAGGTGTAGTGCAGCACTGAAATATGTTATCCAAACTATCTGTGGAACCTTAGTCCCCAGAAGATTTTCAGGACTTTGCTGTACAAAGTCGCAGCTGGTCGAGAGAGCAATAGCCCTGCTCGAAGCAGGAGGTTGGACTAGGCAGCCTCTAGAGGTCCCTTCCAGGCAAAATATCTGCGGTTCTAATATGATTCTGCAAAAGATTTTTTGAGGGCAAAGTAGAAGAGTCTTTCTCTTCTATACATAGGCTTCCTGAAGTTAAGGAAAAAGGCAATACTCACTAAAAACTGTTGTGAAATAAAAGCTTTTCAACTAACTTCTGTAAGATACAGAAAAGCAGTAATATCGATGCTGCATCAGATTAAACAGTACTTCTCTGATGTTGGTCAGAATACATATGACCTGTGTTTGCCTAAGTTTATTGTTAAAAGCTTTTTTTTTTTTTACATGACAAGTGATTTCAAATTTCTAAATAAAATGCTGAAACTATCTGAAACTCTTGAAGAGTGATCCATTTATGTACTAGTTGAATTAATGAACCTTGTTTTCTTGACATACTGGTGTTGTAATTCTTCATACATTTCAAAAGTAATGATACTCTTACTTTTTCAAAGGATCTTCCAGGCTTTAACAGTTCTTACTTTATGTATTCTGTTTGTCTGAAGGCCAAATTATTATGCAGTATATGTTTAATGTACATTTTAAATTAAAAATATTTTTTACATAAAATTCTACTTTGAATCATTTGAATTATGAAGCAGCAGTTGGAGCAAGGTGCTTCTCTAAATGTAACTGATTTAATCAAATCTGGATCTATTTGATATAAATAGATTTTGATTGTTAAAAGTCATATGACAAATTGCTTAGCTCTACAGTCAAGGTTTTGGGGGGGCTGTTTTTTTAATTTGCTTATGATGCTTCTGGCAACAGTAACCTCACAGAGAACTTTTGATACTCCTAAAAAAAAGTACCTAGTATAGTTAAACAGCATTGAGAATCACTGTACCTAACAAATTACCCTAAAAAGATTATCTTTTCAGTTTGTTTGCTCTATTCCCTGTGTGGCATTGGATGTACACTCAGCTTTTATTGTTTACTCAACTTAATTTGCCACTTAGCTAGGATCAGATTTGCAACTGTATCAATGGAATTTTTTAACAATATGAAATGTCTAGGCTTTGATGATTGAAGTAAGCATACTTCTTTCCAATAAACACATCATCACAGATGTGTTTATTGATAATTTATTAAACATTGATTGTCATCACATCTGTTAATTGTCTTGGTTATTACCATCTTCTTTTGGGTCATGAACCACTACAGGTAATACTATCATGCTTCTTGTCTTCAACTTTCAAATCCTATGTTTTCTTAGACTGTGTTGTTAATGAAAAGAAGGTATGAGCAATATTATTGCTTGCTAAGCATTGGAAAGAATATCAGACCTCTCTTTGGTCTAAGTGCAGTGCTTCATTCTAGTGTTAATTAGTAATCAGTCTTTTCACAGTCCTTGTATGGTATGTTAGCTATTACCTGAAACCAGATACTTCCATACAGATTAAGAGAAAAAATGCATGCAATTATGTTTTCCTTTTTCTTAAACTCTTCTCTAGGTATGTACTTTAGTCAGTCTTGGAGACTGGATACTAAGTGGAGCTTTGATTTGACCTAGGATGGCTGTTAGTAAGTTCGTAATATGTACTTGTGTTGGATCACCCTGGAAACCAATTTTCTCAAACATAACTATAACTAGAAGTGTTTTCTTGACTTTTTTTATGGAATCTTTTTTAATAGAAATTCATAATAACGTCCATTTTTATGATAGGTCTGTATTATATTAATCTTGTAAATTAAACCTCTGAAAGGTAGTACAAACCTGGATGTGTTTCTACCAGAGCAATTATTTAGCCACCTGAGGATGAAGTGAAAGATTGAAATTATTAAAATAATCACAGAGAATCATCCAGAAAAAATTAATGAAACAACTGCTACTTTGAGCTTAAACACAGACATAAGACTTCAAAAGTTTTTCAGAAATAAACACAAAAAGGGTCCTTACTCCTACAATTTAAAATTAGAAGAATAGACACCAGTCATGTAATTTTTGGTATTAATGTCAATCAAAAATATGATTCTTTTCTACCTACATGTGACAATGCACTCCCACAAAGATTTGAAAATTTCTTTCCCGCGTAAAAAGTTTTTTCAGACAAGGAATGCCTAAACAGGCTGTGGAAAATAACTGATTTAATGCACAGGTATACATCGTATTCTGTTAGTACTGCAGTGAATCCTCAGTCTCACTTCTAATAGGAAGATCCAAAAGGACTGAAAAACATAAGCAGTGTTTTCATCAAAACAACTGTAAAAACAAACAAACAAACAAACAAACACAAAACCCCCACAAAGAAATAAGTCATTAAGAAGAAAAAAAGAGGGTAAAAAGAGAAGATAAAAACAATTAAAATATTTTTCTGTTGCTCTCTGCATAGCCTAGCATATATTTCTCTTCAACATGTTTTGCTGCTTTTTTCTTTTCTTTCTTTTTTTTTTTTTAATATACGCATAACTTTGTGGCCCAAATAAATTTAAGTTGTGGGGTTTTAGGTGGCTTCTTTCTAGGTGTTTGTTGCTCACCACTGGACAATGGTGCAGTCTCTATCCTGGGCTTTTAAACCAAAACAGATGTCTAAGGTCCTAATAAACTTACTAGTGTATAACTCATTACTTGGGTTCTTTTCTTTTTTGGGGGTAAAAACATCACAATACAAACAAGTAAGGCAATATTTACATGGGGAGGGGTGAAAGAAAAGGAATTACAGCTCAAGCTGGCTGGGAATTTTCCGACAAAGTACAGCTTGATGGAAAAAATGTGTTTTCAAAACCCTCAGTATTTCACACAGGAAGACTTTTTTGCCAGAAATAACACCTAATTTTTTCAGTTGAACACAGTTGTCAATAATTAAATATTTCAGTTTGTCAGACTGTTTTGTTTTGACATTACCCACCTCTAATCTTTCACAAAATCTTATGGAAATTTTAAGAGGTGAGCCTATGATTTTTTTTTTTTTTTTTCTGTTGAAGAAGTTTATTCGTTAAGCAACACCTTCCATTATGTCTTCAGAGTTTTCCATCTAGCTTGATTGCTGGAAGGCCTAGCCACACAAAAATAATAGGAGTTCTGATATGAGTTTCAGTGGCTGTAACAGCCAAAATTGGATCAGGCAAAATTAAATAGAATGTTTCACTTTAGGAATTATAAACTTTTTTTTTTTTTAAGTTCAACATATTTATGAACAAATTTTCATAAATATTTTGCTATTTTACTTTCTTTTTTGGTACAAGCTTGAACAAAGTTGAAGTTCAAACTTTTCTATTTGACCAACTGTGTGTGAAACACAACAAATAATTTGTGCAGTATACTAAGATTATCAGTTCTCATGAACCTAATGTAAGAATACAAATTACTAGGTTTGAGTGCCAGACTCTTAAAATACACACCTGACTAGGATCACCCACACCAACCGACTGCCAAGCCTATGAGCTGCTTCTGTGGCTGCTCTTGGATCAGTAGCAGGTGATTATTCCAACCTCCTAAAAGAGATCACAGAGGAGATGACTTGCAGCATGTACTTAATGCTCACATGAGAGACGAAAGAGCTAGGCCACTGATTCCCACAGCCTCGAACAGCTTCTAGTGGTGGATCAAAATCTTTCACTGCAATTCCCTTCTAACTAGTTTAGAGAAAATTTCATGAGCATAAGAAAAAGAGAGATGGTAACTACTGAGAAATGCCTTTTTTTTTTATTAGGAAAATATAAAGTCAGCCTATGTGTAAGAGCTTTTTCTTCAGCTTTTGGTGGTTTTGGATTTTTTTTTTTTTATTGTCTCCCTTTCAAAGTATCTAAGTCATAAAATCTGTGTAATTTTCCTTGATATGAAGGAATAAGTATCATGACAATTCAATGATTTATCTGTAATTTATTATTGGCTTTTTGTATAAAAATAGTGATTTTAGTTCTTTTCTGCTTAATTTGTGTATTGTACCACAGAAACTTCATTACATTAGAAACACCACGTTACCAGTATACTGTCAGCAGTCCAATTATCAAGGGATTTAAAAACATATAAAAATGGGTGTTCAAGTGGGTATTTCTAAGATCTGAGAGGAAATAATTTAGTAACGTGAAGAAACACTTTGTACTTTAGTACTTGCCTCTTGTAGAGGGTACTAGTACTTTCTACATCACTTAGAAAAGAGAATGGAGAATTACAGAATAAAAACACTGAACTAAACATAGTAACATTTGGATCATCTGATTTTTTAAGAAGAACTGCTGTGGAGCATAAAAGAGGAAGCTGTTTCTTGTATTGTTACATAATTATTTCTTCATTTCCATTTCAACATCATCATCTGGCTGAGTCTTCAGCTTTACCTGTGAGACATTTACTAAAGAGAATTCTTTTTCCTGTTACCACCAACAAAACAGGAAAAAAATCTGAGGGGAAATAAAAAAGCTGCTCTGCTAACATCTATCTGCTGTGGACATATGTGTGTTTCTCTACCTATTTACTTATTAATCTTTCTTAAGCTGTGGGTGTAGTGATGGATCATTTTTTCTACTCCAGCAGCCATTACATGTGTTTGTCAATCATTCCTAATAAACATGCATTGGAATGCACAAGTTGTCTGGCCCAACAGGTTAAACTTCAATTCAGGAAGTTCGATAAGGAGTTCCATCTTTGGTAACAGATTTGGATTGTTTGTGTAAAAGAAACATGTGTAACAGCTATCAAGTATTATCTTCACAGTTGGTAGTGCATGTTAGGTGTATTATCAAAGATGAAATCCCAGCACTACCTAAAATTGTTACAGGGTCTGTGGGACCCTCCCTAGACCCAGAGAGCTATGGCCCTTCCAACTACTGACACAAGGATCCCCCGCTTGCTTTGATAATAAACCTAACTGTGTTATTAGTGAGGATTTTCTGTATTAGATAATTTAGACCTTTGGACAGTTAAAACAGTAATTGGAATAACAATAAATTCTCAGCTCCATGTTTATGATGTGTTGCCTTTTGCCTATTAGAACATTTGAGTAGACACTGAGAAACCTTTCTGGTGAAGTAGACAGCCAGGTAGGCATCAATAGAATTAAGTAGTATATATAATGCAGAAACAAAAATTAACATTTAAGCAGATTGACTTTTATACTATACCTTAACCAATCTCTCATCAGCAAAACTGAGCGAGGGTTCAAAATGCTATAATCAGCACCATCATTTTCATTCAAAGAGCACAATTTACAATAATCTTTCTGCATGAACGTTGGGCCATAAGGCATGCAGCTTTTTTCCTTTTGCATTTTATTTATTTATTTTTATTTATTGTTTCTTTTATTAAAAAATGTGTGTTTGCTACAGTGCTATTTTTTCTTGAACCAATGTTTAATGGTTTCCAATTTTTTTCCAGAGCAACAATCTTTTCCTCATTATATATCCTGCTTCTGAAGTTATCAAGATGATTTTTAAGAAATAAAAAAATCTGTATTTCCCCATAGGTTATACTACTCATCTACATTTTCTCCTAGAACCTCATTTTCCAAACAATGGCAAGTCTGTACGTTGTGTTATTTGAATGAAGAGCTACTTCTATTCATGCATAGAGTGGAGTGCCTCATATATGTTGGAGTATAGCAGAAACAAAGTTAATCCTTCTAAGAGGAGGCTGTGCAAGGGTTAAATCACCAGAAATAAAAAATACCTAAGGGCTCTCTGCTCTGCAAATGTAAGCTTCTAAACAGGGTAAGTTTTAACAAAAATTAAAAAATTACAACACTAATGAGAAATAGCTGAACCTCACCATCTATGAATAGGACTTTTTAATACTATTACTTTTTACTTCCATGTGATTGTCTTCTTAGACATTAAATTATTCTTCCCTGCCCTCTTAAATGTCTGTAAAGCACCCAGAAACCTATGAATGTTCTGTAGTTAGTATAGGATATTAGATGTTAGTGCATAGTGTTATATGTTAGTATATATACACTATACCGATCCAGAAAACCCATAGGGGATAGAACTTGAGCAAGTGCAGGACCAAGGCCTGCCATTTTAATATATTAAAGGAAGTATTACAGTTTTGCTATTCCTGAAGTCGAGTCATTGAGAGTTTAAGTAGTACATTTAATAAATTTCCATGATTATTAATATTTTACTGTAACACTAGTCATATGCTTATTCATTCATACTGGCAAAGGCATTGTAGAGACTGGATATCGCTCTAATAAATAAGTCTTTTACCAAAGGCTTACTTTATGTAAAATGGATTTTTTTAGTATATATGGAATAAAAATGTCCCTGAATTGATAGCGTGAGTCCTTTATTTTCCTTCACCTCTGTATAATGATTGTGTCCACATGAATGTGGGAAAGGGAAATTAATAAAATGTATTTGTCTTTAGCGATTGTTCCTCTTGACTTGCAGAGCTGAATAAGAAAAACAAAGGGGCAATAAACTTACGCTGGGTTCTTCTTTATTTTCCAGGGCCCTTTGATAAAGGTAACCTAAATGACCAAAGCTCTAAAAGCACTGCTCATTCCTTTTTCTAAACGACTCCAGAGAGATTTTCTTACAGCTTGTAGCAAATAGAAGGGAAAAAAAAAAAAAAAAGGAAAAAAAAGAGAAAAAAAGGCTTTTAACTGTCAGCCTTGTTAACTTACTGTGGGATCTGACAGGCAAGTGACATTTTCTTTGGTTTATGGAAAAGATCCCATTATAAAGTTTGAATTCAGAGTTCTAATAACAAGAATTTAACTCACTCTCCCAGAGCTGTGTCAGCTGTGCAGTATCAATGAACAAACTGTAGCTTCATGGTCTTCAGTAATCGTAAGTTCATTATATTACATAAAGGTACATTTGCAAATTGAAAATTGAATTAAATAGCTTAACTCTAGGATGTGACTTCTTATTTATTTCAGTCAAAATTCAGTAATTCCCAAATTTCACTCTTCCTTTGCTTTAAATCTGTATGTTTGTATTTGCCCTGGCACATAACATACTATTTGCATAACTGGTCCTTTGCACATATGAAAGAGAATGAGGTTCATGCTCCATCATAGAACTTGGATTCTTCAGCAATGAATCACAGCCCTTTTTCATTTAAGTTACAGGAAAGCTTAAGGTAGGACAAAGCAGCTGTGCAGTGCTGAACCATTTCTTTGAGTGTGATCACATTTACTCTGTAATAACAATGAAGAACATGTTTTTGTTGTTTGTTTACTTATTTGAAGGAAAACCAACCAGATGTTTGAAAGAAATAGAAGATCATGGACAAAGATCATGGTCTAAAATATATATATGCATGCATATATAGACATGCAGAAGCATCTCTGCATGCATGAAGATTACATATAAATAAAAAAATCCTTGGAACCCCTTGGTAGAGTATCGGGGGTTTTTGGTTGAGGCAGAACAATAAGTTATCCAAATACCAGCAGAACAAAATTATTAGATAGCAATTTTGTAAAAATTGACATTTTCATAGTGGTTCATGTAGTGACCGTGATTAAAGAAGACTACTTTTGCAAAGAAAACAGATGTGCAACAAATAGTAATACTTCCTGTTTATTCAAACCCAGAAAGGCCTCAGCTACATTCCTGTTGTCAGGTTTGTGCACCATACTTTAAGAATGATTTAGAACCAGCTGGAAAAAGACCAGAGGACATAAAAAAGATTATCAGTGTCTAGAAAATATAATCTCTATGAAAAGACTGAATGAACTGGGACTGTTTATCCTAACAAAGAGAAAACCATGGAAGGAGCAAGGTGACATTCTTTTTAATACCTGAAAGTATTGTGTAAAGAGGAAAGGAATAATCTTTAAGGTATGAAAATAATAATGGCCTTAAAATTTAATGGGGATAATTAGGTTAGATGTAGCTAAAAAAAACCCCATGGAACTTTATAATAAAGGAAGCAGAACATTTAAATACACTGAGAGGCTGCTAAATCTCTGTTATGAGGGTCTTTAAATGAAGCTGGACAAGCATCTGTCAAGAACATTGTGAATTCAATTAATGCATCCTTAGAGCAGGGGCTTCACTTCAGCTCTAGGATTCTAAGATCAATGGTGAGATTTTTGTTTTTACATAGCTAGCAGTTATAACCATTGCTGCATTTTAAGACACGCAGGACCAGGAAAAAAAAAGACAAGTTCTTTTTTTCTTATAGTCATTGTGACTAAATGTATGTATATAATACAATTTAAATTCTAGAGTCTGGACAGGGAGACACAGTATCATATGTCAAGTACTATATATGCATAGTACGTTATTACCACCGTTACAGGAGGAGAGAATTCATGTCTTTCTCATGGGAGAAGACTTTTAATCCATGACTCAGGACATTGTTGACTCTTTGAATCACTTCCAAAAGCAAGAGAGAAAATTAATTAGCAGGTGTATTGTACTCCATTTAATGTTACGTTTTCATGGAGCTGTTAAACTAGAGTGTTGTTGATAGTATTCAGTGCTAGCTGGTTTTTTTAAGCCTCAGAATGTCCCCTGACAAATGAGCAGCCGGAGCTAGAACTTGTGCTGCATAGAAACATGTACATGTACATAGAAACATTTTTGTACTATAATTATACTCTTTAATTAAAAACCACCTGTGTCAGAAGTTGTGTCTTTTTATATATAATGACATTCCCTTTATCTACCAGTACTCAGAGTAGTGCTGATTTCTTATCAGACCAGGCATTGTTAATTTGTGCTTCATGAAGAATTCATTGAAATAATCTATTCTAGAAATGGAAATATCAAGGGTAATTCTGAAAAGGTCTAAATCCATAAAAAAGTAACTGAAATTACTTCATTTGAGGTCTTTGTGAGTGTTGGGAATTATCTTTTGGGTATGTAAGTTTTTTTACTTCCAGTCATAGTCATTCCCTGATCACTTTCAAAACATTTTAGAAGCCACAACTGTCAAGTTCAAATACCCCTTCCATACTAATTTTTCTGACATTGAGTTTGTAATGTTTGTGATATTTGGCTTTAATCATTAGATACCTGTGCCGCCATATTAAGAGTTTTTCCTGGAAAGTTATGTTTTTGTAAATGATTCGGTTTTCTGTTATGTATAAATATAAAGGAGTGGTTTATCACCATTAAGGATGCTTGGACTTTGTATCATTAACATATTCTTCTTTGAACGGAAACATATTTAAAAATGATGGATGCTGAAGGTTATGTATTCACTTTAGAAGAAATTTTGTGATAATCAGCACTATTTTGTCCCAAAAGGAAAACTCATACAGAGCATATTTATTGGAATGGAAATATAAAGCTTTGATGTAAGTCTCTTTAGAAAGTGAAAAAGAGGTTAAACAAGACACAATGGTTTGTACAGACTGCGTGTTTCCAAATCTTTTTGACATGCTGTCCAGAAGAATCAACCAGGCAACCAAGGGGATTGAGAGGAGACTTCCTAAGTGATTTTAAAAAGTAATACAGTTTCTTAATTCATCAACTGTTATTAAACTAGTGTGCTCCCTTAACTGTCACCTCGGGTTTCATTCAAACACAATTTTACAGTTATATCTCACCAGAGGGCATGTGTTCACAAAACCATTTAAAATGCATCATTTTTTTGCAGATGTTCTGTGTGTATTGTTCCACACTAGAATTTCTTTGTAACGATTGCAGAACAGCAATACTGTTAAGAAGATAACATTTAATAGCATAAGTTACCTCTTTAGCTTAGAAATTGCCTAGTATATCAAATAGATGGATGTCTTTCTCCTTCAAAGCAAGTGCCGTTATAAGAACTTTGCCTCTGAATGGAAATGAGTGAACAGTACATTTAAAGAAATTTCTGTGTGTGTGTAAAATGTGTAAAATATTCACAAACATTCCTGTGTACATCCATACACATATACATCTGTACAGTGTTTTGTTCCTGATGCCTTTAAAACATACCATGTCTATATCACAGTCCCTACATCTGTTCTCCTTCAGGTCACGTCTGGAAGCCCATTTGCCATTATGCCTCAAAAAGATCTTAAGCCTGTCACTTTTATTTGTGATGAGTAAGTGTCCCATTTTTTTGTGGATTTAAACATTTATATTTTGAAGCAAGTCAGTTAACATACAGGCCACTAGACAAACAAGGCTCTTGCTCTCCTTGTTTCTTTCTCACTCTCAAGAACCAGCCACATGACCTAGGAAACCTTACCAGATAAAAGACGAGAGATTGAATGCTCACATCTACCAGTTCTTCCAGATACTTTACATTCTGACACAATGCAGTGTTCTGTAAATAACATTACTCTATATCCCACATAGGCAAAATTTAGAGATAATTGTTTAAAGAAGAGTTCCTAACTTGAAATTGCCATTAATATCAGCCCTGGCAGCAGAGGAGGACATGGATGGAAACCTGTGTTAACACTACCAGGGATGTTGGGGCTCAGGGGAGGGGGCAACGAGTCTGGCAGCCCCACAGATACGAGGTTGCCACAGCTCCATGCTCCCATGTCAAGCAGTAACAGGGTTGAGCATGTATTCCCAGTAGGCACATGCACACACAGATACACACATACAACCCATAAAACCAAGAAAGGTGGTTAATATTCAAGGATCACCTCCTTCAAGCTAAGGAGCAATACATCCCAACAAAGAGGAAGTCAGGTAAAAACACCAGGAGGCCTGCATGGATGAACAAGCAGCTCCTGGACAAACTCAAACACAAAAAGGAAGCCTACAGAGGGTGGAAGCAAGGACAAGTAGCCTGGGAGGAACACAGAGAAATTGTCCAAGCAGCCAGGGATCAGGTTAGGTAAGCTAAAGCCCTGATAGAATTAAATCTGGCCAGGGACATCAAAGGCAACAAGAAAAGCTTCTATAGGTATGTTGGTGATAAAAGGAAGACTAGGGAAAATGTGGGCCCTCTCTGGAAGGAAACGGGAGACCTGGTTACCTGGGATATGGAGAAGGCTGAGGTACGCAATAACTTTTTGCCTCAGTCTTCACTGGCAAGTGCTTCAGCCACACTGCCTAAAATGCAGAAGACAAAGGCAGGGACTGGGAGAATGAAGAACTGCTCATTGTAGGAGAAGATCAGGTTTGAGACTATCTAGGGAACATGAAGGTGCACAAGTCCATGGGACCTGATAAGATGCATCCATGGGTCCTAAGGGAACTGGCAGATGAATGTACTAAGCCACTATCCATTATATTTGAGAAGTTGTGGCAGTCATTCCCCCCATTTTTAAAAAGGGAAAAAAGGAAGACCTGGGGAACTACAGGCCAGTCAGTCTCACCTCTGTGCCCAGCAAGATCATGGAGCAGATCATCCTGGAAACTGTGCTAAGGCACATGGAAAATAAGGAGGTGATTGGTGACAGTCAACATGGCTTCACTAAGGGCAAATCGTGCCTGACAGATTTGGTGGCCTTCTATGATGGGGTTACAGCCTTGAATAAGCGAAGAGCAACTGACATCATCTACCTGGACTTGTGCAAAGCATTTGACATTGTCCCACATAACATCCTTGTCTCTAAATTGGAGAGACATGGATCTGATGGATGGACCACTCGGTGGAAAAGGGATTGACTGAATGGTCTCACTCAAAGAGTTGCAGTCAATGGCTTGATGTCCAAGTGGAGAAGAGTGATGAGTGGCGCTCCTCGGGAGTACGTAGACAGGCACACACAGCACACAAACAAACACAAACAACACCAGTGGCCTCATCTTGTTTCCCTCTCTGGCTGATTGGTTAGAGGTCTGTTAGTGGGAAATACATATGTGCATGTGTACATATTTGCAACATGGATCTCTCCAGCAGCTGGGATCTGACACTCGGTCTGCTCAGTAGCTGCCCCTGGATCCCAATCTCCCCTGTTTCTGGCACCTGGACATACAAGCCCCTGAGGCCACCACTGGTACAGAACCATACACTTGCCAGATCCCCCAGTAGCTAACCGTGGACACTCAGTCAATCCCATACCTCATGGATCTTCCCCAGGTGCCTCACTCCTACATACACACATACACACACACAAAAGCGTGTCTCCCAGTTGAGCCCCCAGAGTCCAGAGTCTCTCCAGCAGCTGGATGGGACATGACTGGTCCCTCAGACAGACAGCTCATCCTTAGAGACCTGCACACACCCCTGTTTCCCAGGTCACTTCACCTGCTTGCTGGCTAGACCAGCTTGATATTCACTAGTGCTCACACATTCATTTGCACACCTACACTCACTCCAGTTCCTGGCACCACAGACACCAATCTATAAAAATAGGGTATCAGCTTAAAGAAAATTAGACATTCAATAAAAAGCCTGAGCCATTCAGAGAATGGAGAAGAAAAAGTTCATGACCACCTGAGGAACCTGAACATATATAAGTCCATGGGACCTGATGAGATGCATCCCAGAGTCCTGAGGGAATTTGCTGATGTAGTTCCCAAGCCACTGTCCATGAGATTTGAAAAGCCATGGCAGTCAGGTGAAGTCCTGGGTGACTGGAAAAAGGGAAACATTGCACCCATTTTTAAAAAGGGTAGAAAGGAGGACCCCTGGAACTACTGACCTGTCAGCCTTACCTCTGTGCCTGGAAAGATATGGAACAGACCCTCCTAGGAGCTATGCTAAGGCACATAGAGGACAGGGAGGTGATTCAAGACAGCCAGCATGGCTTCACCAAGGGCATGTCCTGCCTGACCAACCTAGTGGCCTCCTATGATGGAGTGACTACATCAGTGGACAAGGGAAGAGCTACAAATATCATCTATCTGGAATTCTGTAAGGCCTTTGACATAGTCCCTCACAACATCCTTCTCTCTAAATTGGAGAGAGATGGATTTGATGGATGGACTGTTCGGTGGATGAGGAACTGGTTGGATGGTTGCATCCAGAGGGTAGTGGTCAATGGCTCAATGTCCAGATGGAGATCAGTGACAAGTGGTGTCCCCTCAGGGGTCTGTACTGGGACCAGTACTGTTCAATATCTTCATCAGTGACACAAACAGTGGGATCAAGTGCACCCTCAGCAAGTTTGCAGACGATACCAAGTTGAGTGGTGTGGTTGACACACCTGAGGGACAGGATGACATCCAGAGGGACCTGGACAAGCTCTAGAAGTGGTCCCATGTGAACCTCATGAGGTTCAACAAGGCCAAGGGCAAGGACCTGCACATGTGTCAGGGCAACCCTTCGTATCTATATAGTCTGGGGGATGAAGGGATTGAGAGCAGCCCTGCTGAGAAGGACTTGGGGTAGTTGGTGGATGAAAAGCTGAACATGAGCCAGCAATGGGCACTCACAGCCCAGAAGGCCAACAGTATCCTGGCCTGCATCAAAAGCAGCATGGCCAGCAGGTCAATTCTACTCCACTCTGGTGAGACCCCACCTGCAGTACTGCATCCAGCTCTGGGGTCCTCAGTACAGGAAACACATGGACTTGTTGGAGCAGGTCCAGAGGAGGGCCACAGAAATGGTCAGAGGGTTGGAACAGCTCTCCTATGAAGAAAGGTCGAGAGAGCTCTGGTCGTTCAGCCTGAAAAAAGAGGAGGCTCCAGGAAGACCTTATTACGGCCTTTCAGTATTTAAAGGGGGCTTATAAGAAAGACGGGGACAGACTTATTAATAGGCCCTGATGCAATATGACAAGGGTTAATGGTTTTAAACTAAAAGAGGGTAGATTTAAACTAGATATAAGGAAGAAATTTTTTACAATGAGGATGGTGGAACACTGGAACAGGTTTCCTGGAGAGGTGGTAGATGCCCCATCCCTGGAAAATTTCAAGGTCAGGTTGGACAGAGCTCTGAGCAACCTCATCTACTTGAAGATGTCCCTGCTCATTGTAGGGAGGGATGGACTAGATGACTTTTAAAGGTCCCTTCCAAGCCAAACTATTCTGATTCTATGATCTTCAGAACTTTACTAATTTCCTGTCATCAGTTTCACAACAAAGAGTAAATTGTTCCCTGTAGATGCTTCCTGAGGTGCCAGGTAAACTGGGTGAATCCAGTATAGTAGTTTCCTTTGCTTCCTTTAAGTATCATTGTTGGTTCACAGGGAATATAAATTTCAATGTAAGAGCACCATGACTTATTTCTCAGAAGGAAGCTAGGAATCTTTTTGTAACTTTGGCTATGCAGCAATGTGTTTCTTTTTACAGGTAAATCTATATATATTACAAGCCATGGGGAAGAATACAGTGTTCAAATCAACTTTTTGTCTCCTAGTGGAAATACAGAGACTAGTCTCCACTGCCTTTGTACAAAGGAAAAAAAATAATGCTTGTAATCTTTTGGTGAAAATGCATGAATCAAACAAAGAAAGAACACATTGTTTTGGTAGTGAACATGAAGCCTATATTGACATCACTTAAAAAAAAAAAGAAATAGACAAATTTCTAATTGAAGATGTGAAGAAATTCAAAGCTGTGTTTTTAATAGCTGAAACAAAGTTCAGCAGTTCTAGGTTAAAGTTGTATTGCATATTGCATATTGCTGGCACTGCAAATTCAAAGTGGAAGAAAAAAAAAAAGAAAAAAGTAATGGCATTGTTGTTCAAGCTTTTTATTTATGTTCCCAGTCTTACTTTTCCTCACCCCATGTTATATCTATAAAAATCTTAGGTTTGCTTATGCATTGTCACAAGTGTTGTAACTTTTGTAACAATAGCATAACATTGAAAACACAAGTCTTAATCCTGCATCTTTACTTTAAATTTATTTGTAGAAGAGCAAAAGCAGATCTGACCTCAGAACACACTTACCTTTGGGATTCAGTTTCAGATTCCTTTTTTTCATGGCCTTATAAATCTGACATTTCTGTCTGTCCTTTTATAAGTGATATAAGTCTTCATGTTCATGGGTAATTCATTAGTGTGTTGATATATCAGAATTATTTTTGATAATTGGATCTATGAATTCTATTTCAATGTCCAGAGGTTAATATTTATCTATAAGCCCTGTGCAACTCACAGTGCTTCAGATTTAAATCTCATTATTCTTGTGAGGAGAAAGGCAGGACTACATTCCTACATTTTACAAATAGCAAAAAAAAGAGATGTAAAATGGGGTTCATCCCAGGCTGGTTTTGTGGTCGAGAGAGAGAGACACATTGTCTCTTCACAAGGTAGAAATTTAAAGTAAATCAGATGAATCTGCTCTAAAAAGAAGGTTTTCTCTATTGATTATAATGGGTGAGCAGGTGATGTAGACACCTTTATCATAGCTGCCTAAAGCTGTATGTGAGGGAACCCTCCCAGAGAGCTGTTAGGACTTTTCCAAGTTCACAGAAGATGTCTTGCAAAGGGAATTCAGTGCAGGTCCCTCAGGTATCATTTGTAGAAATTCTTTCCTGAAAAAAAGAATTGTCTTGATAGTCTATAAATATAGCATTTATAGGATTTGGAGGGAAAAGATTGAGGGTGTATTTCTGGGAAGTAAAAAGGCTTTCTATGGTTTTATGGTCACTTGAATTTATTTGTTTCCTCCATGTAATTATTTTCATACCTCTGATTAGTCATTAAGTCACTGGTTTCCTGATTAATTGATCAAATCTATTTTATTGTTCTTTATATTTAAAGGAAAAATAAAGAGAAAGTACTGGCCTTAAAAATATCCATGAATTAAACTCTTCAAACTTATTTTGAATTTTTTATGTTTCCTATTAATGAATCAGAGTTTCTAGACTTCCCTCTCCTTATTTACCATTGTAAATTTTCCTTTCTATAATAATTATCTGCAAAGTTTACCAGTCGCTCAAACCATTTCCATTTACCGTGTTTCTAAATTATAACTGTAAAACACTGAATGTGAAGATCTCTATTAAGTCTGCATTTGCGTCTCATGATTTTAGTGCCAATAGAGGAAAATAAGCTGTTTAACAAAATCCAAGTGTTTCTTTGGCTTGTTTCTTTGGCTTAATTCTGTACAGCTTTTCATCTAGTGTAATTATTTCTGTGTATGTACACAGAGTACAAAATAATTTTAAACAAATATTTATCATCCAATTTGCATGACTGCATAATGACCTAGAAAACAAAGAATCAGGACTATGATGTTTATGACATTCCTTTCCCAAATATAAAGCATTTTGGAAGACTGGCTTTTTGTATTACTGGGGGTCTGTTTTTCTTTCTAAATACAGTACATGCTGAACGAAAACTTTTAAATATTGTATATAATATTTTACAACTTTTACAAAATAAATTCAGGCAAAATACCTTTTGTGAATACAATATAGCCTATATTACTCCATAATTATAATCTGAATTCAACATTTAAGTCTGGCTCAATGTATAAAGCTCAGCTAAATTATTGAGCTTGTCTTAACTCATGAGTATTGTCTCTTAAGGATAATGAAACCCAATACTTTATATTAAAACTTTCAGTGTCTTAATATCTTCATCCCAAACCGACTACAGCTTTGGAGAGAAGGAATGTGTGTGTATGTATACATATCTGCAAGCTTTTATAGGTACAAATGTATAGATACCGCCAAATTTCTCTTCAGTCTCTCCATAAGCTACATCACTACATTTCAGGTAGCTGTTGTATTACATGTATTAGGCAATATTTGATTCTAGTTTAAGCATTATAAAAAATGGAAAATGGAAAACATAGACCTTTCTATTAAAAAAAAAATATATATTAATGGCAAGAAAAAACCTGTGACACAGAAACAGGATAAATAGTAGCAATGCTACTAAAAAGCCCTGGAACCTAGGACCATATATTTAAATGAATTCTCCATACCAGGAGCACATAAATAACAAATTACTAGAACATATGTGTTTATTAGAAATGGTATACTATTTTCTCCTTTTTGCATATTAATATCCAAACTACCTAGGCAGTGAATGTAATCTATCACATTTGCATAACAGGGCAAATCATGCATTTATACTTACAATGTTGTAACTGCTTTGGGTAATTCAGGAAAGATCAAAAAGCAAAACCACACACAGTTCCCTGGCTAAGGGCAGTTAAGGAAAAGTGAGCGAGCTGAAGCTGAAAGAGAAAAACTATACCAAATGACATATGTACCTGCTCTCAAAGTTGTGACTGATCCACAGGCAAATCATCCCATAGTAATTGACACCAGAAGCTTTATACATTTCTAGTAAATTATCTGAACTTCTTCTCTAAGTGAAAACACAGAGCAAAGACTAGGGGCTGTGAGCCAAGAACAGCAAAGTTGCTAATGCTTCAGTGGCTGAAGGTAAGCTGCAGGGCATGATACAGGGACACTCACTCCACACGTCATAGTGTTGTCTATGCTTCAGTAGGCAGGGCATGTGTAACTTTGAAAAGCAATTTGAGATATTTTGCAATGTTATGTAATGCTATTTAATCTGTAGGCTTTCAGCCTTCAAATCTTTTATTATTTTTGCTTCTTTCATACCTATCAAAATTCCAAGCTCCTTCCTCCAGACTTCACCAGATGCAAGACTTTGTGTCTTATACAAAGAAAATAATCTATTTTATACGAAAGAATAAATCATAATAAGGTGTATTTTTTATCTTTTTATGCAGATCAGATGACTTGAAAGTCAGAACAAGGGAGATACAGATGAACAATAGTGTAGTTAATAAATGTAAAATACCTATATAATCTATTACTGACAACATGGAAATTTGACACACCCCCCCCGGCCTGTGTTTAAAATTTTACCTCCACAATAATTCTGTGCAAGTGTGTCAATTGACAAAATAAATATTTATTCCTCATCTGGAGGAATTTCCAAATACACTCAATGCCGCATAGGTTGTTACATAGTGACAGTGGAGCTAACTTAAAACTATTTTCCTGATCTTTGAAAGAAAGCATGTACTAAGAAAAAACAAGTACAAAATTTCACAGTAATTGTATGTATAGTCCCACCAAATCATTAACCTACTAAGAGCATGTATGATACTCCATTCTATGGATACACACTCACCCTAGGCATACACACAGGGTCACAAATGCAGAGTGGTATTTATGGTATATTCACTTGGGGCTGATACTACTAACAAAGGAAATATTGTAATTAATCCCTACAATTATATGTGTATTGAATCTTCAGTAATCACATATATGTTTTGTACTTCAATTTTCAGTAAAGAGTGTAGAAATATAGAAAACTCTCAATGGCATTGTGACCACAGATTATTCTAAAAAAATAATTTTACGAGGATGTTCCTCCTTTATCTACTTTGTCTCTGTTCCCCTAGTTCCCCATGAATTAATAATTTTATTAGTAGTAGTTTTTATAATCATTGAAGATGGATTCAGCTTTAGACAAGAGAGACACAAATTTAAACGTCTAAATGCAGTTGTCTGTCTAACCACCCCTCAAGGTCAATAAGAATCTAGGTAACAAAGCCTGTGGAGCCCAGACACTAGTCTGTTGATCAAATGTAGGTGCCTACTTTAACATGACATATCTCCCTAGCCTCTATTGCCTGAATTGGCTGACTCTCCCCCAACTGTAAAGTAAGCCTAGAGAGCTCATGGAGGCTGAACATCTTCACTATTAGGTTACTAGTTACAGACTCCCTCTTTCTCTGGTACAATGGATTTCAAATTCTCTTCTGCTCATAGAACAACTTCAGCAGCAAGTGTGGAGACGTTCACTGTGTTATGAAGTTTTAATTAAAAAAAAACCTCACAAAATTTACACAGTTCTTAGGAAGATGAGGAATAATTGTGGAGAGCCTAGAGAAGAGGTCCAGAAGGAGAGATGCAATGACTTGGGCTTGTTTAGGCTGAAGAAAACACTGAAGAGGAAGTATGTTAATAATCCTTAAATAGATCAAGGGATCCTGCAGTGACAAGTAGATCAATATGTCCTCCAAGCTGCTGTGGAGAAAGCAAGAGACAATTGAAGTGAAGCTAGAATAGGCGGTTTAGCTTTAAATTGTTGCTCTGACCAATGGCTTGAATGGCTTGAAGTTAAGCTTAGTATTACCATGAACTTTTAAGCACCTGAATTTGTTGGGATAGGCTGAGTTTTAGTCTCTGCATTGATTACATTTATCTGGAGCTAGATCCCTTACTAAATCTAACTTAAAAGAAAAAAAAAAAAAAAAAAGAGAACAAGAAAAAAGACAAACAAAGAAATAGTGTGCTCCTATGGAATAAGTATTTCTTTCAACAACAGAACCTGAATAACTACTGTCTCTGCTTGAACCTCATACATCCTTAAACCAACAATGTTATGTTGTCATTAAAATTTAAAAACTAACTAAAGTGAGTACAAAACACAAATTACATCTACTGTTTTCTCTCTGTCTGTATGTTTCATCCCTTCTATATTCATAACATCTGTAACAGGATATTCTAGTCAATATGGTTCCCAATGCAGTCAGAACAAATACTTTCCCACAGAATATGGGAATATATGCTATGATCTCACCTGTTTGTCATTGGAATATTCTGATTTGTCACTTGCCTTACATGTTGCTGTTGTTCTGCCCATACAGACACAATCTGTCTCTTGAATTATATAATTTAGAAACAGTTGTTCAATTATTTCAGAGACATTAATATTATTAAATAGGTTTTGTCATCTCATTTACATCATTTTGCATAAACGTTTGCTGTCAAATGCATGCCTAAGATTTTCTGAACCATTCTGTCTTACAGAACAACTGTCAGTATCAACAGAGTTATCTGTGCTAAGATGTAGATGCCCATATTAAGAAGTAAATGCCCTTCTTATTCTGCAGAATATACAAAAAAATTTAAACGCATCTCCCACCTTATTAACATATGGACAGTGATGCATTTTTTCCCAAGAACCACTGCAGTGGTGGTTCTTGTTTAGAAATAAATACTGCATTTTAGTTATGGAAAGGATTTATTCATTACAGTTTTGCATACAGGCACAATAATGATATTTACAGTAGTTTTGCTACAGACTTTAAGAACTTTAACAAATGTTACACCACAATACAGTGAACTTCCAAGTCTAGCTTTTACATAAATTTGTATAATATAACATTCAGTTAGTATGTATTCCACTACATTTATATAAATGCATCTTTTAAATGTTATAGGCTTCATAAATAGCTATATTTGAGGTTCTGGAATACCTAGCAAAGTTACTATTAAACTTCCATTTTAATTAGTGTTAAAGCTAAAACTGAAAACAGAATAGAGCAAAAGGAAATTACATGAGAAAGTATACTTTTTGTGAGCTTTTCACACTGAATGCACTTAAGTAATTCGAATAAAAAGCCATCTAAGGTAAAACTAAAATTCTGAATCTGTACAATAACCTGACTTTGCATTCACATGGATGAACAAAAATATATATGGATTATCTTTGGTTACTAAAATGATGGTCATTATCTGCACTTCATTTTCACTGCAAGATTGTATCTTTTTGTTGCATGCACCATGTAACAAGATTCCCCTACAGGTGTCTCATTCTAATTTCCAAGCTTTCATGTCGTACCTTTCACTGGTGCACTTGAACAAAATGCATAACACATTATATCAAATATCTCTTTAGTGGTAGGCACGACTACACCATTTTTATTTTATAGCTACATGATGTGATTTGCCTAAGGGGCCTCAAAAAGCCAGAGGCCATTCTGCTTTAACAATTACCGGATGATTGAATAAAACAGAAAAAAGTCTAATTATGGATTGAAATTGTGCATTAGAAGTTGAATTAATGCATTCAGAAGATTTCTGCTATGGACTCAGATTTAAAAGGTAAAAAGGCCAAATCATGACAAGGTTGTGTACTTTCTTTGCAGTGCTGACATACTTTACTTAAGAGGAAAGGCTTAACCATCTTGTGGGCATGGACCCATAATTTGAAATGGATTAACTCTCTAAAAGTTAGCTATTTAGCCTACATAAACTTTCCTGGATATTTTCCAAAGTCAATGGAGAGTGATAAGCCCTCTAACACATTCTTTAATGGTGGAAAGAATTACGCCTACATATTATGCCTGGTTCTTGAAGGCTTATATATAGCAAAATGAACCTTACCTTTTTTGATCCACCACTCAGCTGTATACAATTCTCTAGCATACGCTGTGCCAGTTATATGTATTTGTACAGTACCTGTAAAACTATTAGTTAGATTTAAAAAGGAGCATTGGTGCCTCTGTGCTCAGAGGTATCCTTGGAAGGGGATTGAGGACCCTGTGTTAGAACTACACAGTGCACATGGAGAGGAAGAGGCCTGAAAATGAGATCCAGAGGTACCAGCACATTGATGTAGACAGTAGTCAAGTGCTGAGCAGCAGAATGTCTCTTATATCTTATGCCACATTGGAGATAGCTAATTCTAGAGTGACAACAGATACGTGAAACCACTCTTTCAAAAACCACTGGTCCTTTTTGAAAACAACTTGTTAGCTCTGGTCTCATCTGTGTCACAGAAAATCAATGCTGAATTTATCTTACTTGCTATGGGAATTCACATACATATTTGTTATCTTTGTAGAAGTGCCACAGCTCCAAATTTAGAAGGTTTTTATAACTCTAGCACACTTTACTCTCCTGCTGCTTAAGATGGGCTATTAAACAGTAAATAATTGTAAATTACCTGATTAAGAAGAAAACATTCACAAGCCAGCAGGATGTTTTGGGAAAGGGGACTGAAGGAGTTTTATTTGGGGTTGGGTTTTATTTCTTTGCTTACAGTCTTGTTGACAGTTGCTTATATTAAAATTCATTAGAAAATAAAACTAATATAGTAATTTATTGGAACAGGGATAGGAAATCAAGGTTTTTCATGTCTGCTTAAATGTCATAACTCTAAGCTAAAAAGACATGTTTACATTTTTCTTCTTTTCCTGGCCCAGTAAGTCTTGACATATTCTGCTAATACAACAGGTCCTTTAGAGAGAAGGAAAGTGTTACTACCCTTTCTTCTACTGAGCTGACAGCCTCCAGTTTAGTGTTTAAGTGACTGTCATGAGGATGAGAAATGTACATTTGCAATCCTTCATGAATGGAGGGAAACTGAAGCTCAGGTTTTTATTGTACGAATAGATACTTCAACGTGTCAGGTTTGTTTAAAGGCACTTCACAATCTTTCATCAAAAGCATTATAGAAGTATACAGCTGCCCCAACTACATTTTATGTGTTATATTATTTCTTAAGTTGGGTTTTTCAGTAGCAATTGGGCAGATGCTGTTGTTCAGGATTTCTAACTTGGAAAAATTTTGTAATAGTAACTGTAGGGCCTGATTTAGAGTAATCTCCTTTCACTTCAGTGACAGATGAGTAGGCATTACACTTTTAGATTTAGGTACCTACTTTCTGTTTAAATCTTTGTTATCATCTGGCTTTTCTTCCATTTCCAAAGTAAGGGAGATCAAGCCCCAAGAGTAAAGAGAACGCGTGGGTTTATAAGGCTACGTAATTTTACCACTTCACACCAAGGAGGCTTTGCTTTTGAAAACAGCATTCACCAGAGAAGTAAATGATGCTCACATAAAAAATTTAAATACATTTGCTTTTCCATTTGCCTCAGGAAGAGGTGAACAAGGTCTTGATTTTGGTTTGGTTTTGATAGTTGGCAATTTTTTAAAAGGTTGAATTTAACTTTTTGGACAGACATGGGTATTGGAAGCCATTCAAAACTATACTATGCCAGACAGAACTCGGGGAAAGATTGTGCTCCAGGGACAGGTCGGTGAAAGTAGTTGAATTGTGTCACCAGTTCTTGCAGCCTTTGAGCCTGCAGTTCCTTGAAGAACTGCAATTGTAACTGGCTTGGGAGAGAGTCAGAGAAGATCTCTTCCTGGTTGTTCACCTCAACCTATAAAATAGAGACAGGAAATAAGAAAACAGTTTTCCTGAAAGTCAACATATAGAAAGAGAGAGGAAAGCTATTGTGAAAAAAGAAAATCAAGGGTGACAATTTAATGGGAAGGGTTCCAATATACATGAATATGAGCTCTAGATAATTCATGAAGCCAGTACTTAGGAGATTTAAAATACCTTCCCACATATTTGTGACCTTGAGCAAATTACTTAATATTATTACACTTTGAATTCCTATTTGGTAAATGGGGATACTATTAGACCGCTAAGTTTCCTTTCCTTCCCCTTCTAATTCCCCTTTCCTGCTCCTTTTCCTGCTTCCTCTTTCAAATAATTATTTTATCCCTTTCAGGTAGTATGAGTTTGTACAGAATTTATTAAAGAGAGAGATGATCACAGATCTGCTGTAGACCTAGGTGCTACCATAATATGAGTAATATTAATCTTGTTTATAAATACCACAATTCCATCTCATTGGGTGACTATCTGCAAGATTTTCCTGCATTAAAGATCTCTGACTCTTTCTTTTATGTCTTTTAGTTTACCATATAGTAATTAATTTCGTATATATCTTTTAACTGCTTCGGTGTATTCTCTATTTTCTGTGATTTCAAAACACATGTATAAAACACAGACCTTTCCCTAAAACAGTGCTAAAGTTCTCTTCATAGCTTTACAGACCTTTGGTGGAACCTGATTTGAGTTGTTAACAAGACTTTGAAACAGCAAATTCTGAATGATTTTGTTTTGACAATTTAGTAGTGCATTTAGTGACTACAGCAGAATAAAAATTTTTGCAGTCAGCCTGGTGTTATATTCATACATTAGCTACTGATAAACTCTCTAATAATGGTACAAAATGATAAAGTTTGTCAGTGTTAGAGATATCTACATTTTTTAAAAAAATAACACTTTAGATGTACCTGCAAAATGTACAGATATAGTTTTGACATAAGTACATTAAAATAGCATTCAGCACATTCTTTCTTCTGCACACATTTTAAATGAACGTGTCTTTTTCTGATCCGTAAGAATCAGAGAAGATGCAATTGTACTTCTTTCTGACCCCTGCTCAGCTACCACCTTGAGCTGCTTTAACTTCTTCGCATGAGAGACGGGTAGAGCTGTGCAGTTCTGCCTCGGGACCTCCTGGGGCTCAGAAGCCATTTCTGCACTGGCTTGGGCTCCTCACATTCTGACCTCCTGCACAGCAGAACCTGAGAGGTTTCCTGCAAGCAAGGACTTGCTTGCCTGAGGAAAACAGAGATGGAAAAACATGGGCATTTGAGCCTGATCCAAAGCCTGCTGAAGTCAAGTTATCTCTGAAAAATAGACTGTATCTGACTTTGGCTAAGCTGTTACCATTCGATCTTGATCTGACCAGTGTCAGTGATAGGTGTGTCTGTTTCAAAAGACAACTATTCCTTTGTACAGACAACACTGTATGTGCAGAAACTTACTGCTGGTAAAAACAGAGCCAAAGCATAAAGGTAAAAAAAAAAAAAAGATGTGATTATTGTCAACATGCACATACAATTTCTTGTTCTGTACAAAAATAGATTTGCTAAATATCAATAATAAAAATCTTGACTAAAAACATAAAGATAAGCAATAGTTTTATGTGGAAATGCAATGGAAAATGTGAAGCATTTAGCAAAAGAGTATGTTACACATGATTATGAAAATGCTTAAAATTAATGCTCCTGCTTAAAGTTAGGTGCAAATCCTTCTTGGTCTCTTCTGTACTAAAAGATCCTTGAATTGTCTCTGATCTATTCAACAAAATAAAGCAGACTGTGAACACATTAGACAGATCTATTTCTTACCCTAGAAATGTTTAATTAATGTTGACAGTCTTGCTTTGAGTGGTTAGAGCTTGAAAAGTACAGAAAACTACAGAAATTTTGGAATATATCTGCTTTGTGTTTTCAAGATTACCATATTTTCTCAAAGAACTCTTATTTGTTACATTGAAGAGTTGAAATCTTTTGTTACGGAAGGTTTAATGAGAAATCATTAATACAGGTGATTAAATTAAAAGCATATAAACATGTCAGATACCCAACAAAAGCTATTTTTAAGGTCTTGAATATTGTACTGATTACCACATACATCCAAACCTTACTGAGACATTATCATCTAGCTTGTTTTTTCATAGCCAATTTCATAAAATCTTTTTAAGAAAATTGCAGTGATATGATGGAAAAATGGCAATCATTGTGTATCCACAGAGGAACTGAAAACTGACTGAAGATCCAAGCTGGTAACATCTTTTTTTTTTCCTGACGGATATTAAATTTCTCATAAAATGATACAGATTTAACATAACTACCTGGAGACAGAAAAAAAACACATTGGGACCAAGTCCATGATATTAACATTATTTAATGAAAAATAATTTATTGCATCTTTGGAGCAGTTACTGAACTGCCTAAATTCAGGAGGAGGAAGGAGTGGCAAAGACGAACTGTTATGGACTGACCACAAGCCCCATTCCCCATTCCCCTGCACCGCTCATGCTCCTGTCTTTATCTTGACCCATAAGCTTTTTTATCTTATTTTGTCCCCCTGTCCTCTTGAGGAAGGGGTAGTGAGAGAATAGCTGGGTGGGTGAGAGTGGCTGGGTGGAGGTCTGGCAGCCCACCAAGGTCAACCCATCACACAGAGCATGGCTTAAAACTAAAAAAGACAAGACACAACTATGTGTTACACAAGTGCTAGTTTCAATCCAAGGTACTTGAGGGTGAGCCTCTGATATCTCCACATGACTTCTGTATGTTTGATGGCTGAGTGAAGAACTTTGTTTTCCAGGGATGTTGATACAGCATTTTCAATTTTAAAATAGATAAAAATAAAATCACACAATGGTCTTATAGGGTCTTCTGATATATATTCTTATATATATCAGAATAAAAACTGCCTTTCTGGAGCATCTGCTCTAAATGAAGGCATTTAATGTTTAAAACGCAGGCAATGCTGGTTTTACCAGATTCAGAAGTTGAATTCACTTTTATTCCATTCCGTAATGATTCACCACTCCAGAGTGCACTACTACAGAAAAAAATACTATACCAATACTACTAAAACCATTAGATCACTCTATTATTTTTAAAATGTTGATTATGCAGTTTTGAAAGAATATTAGCTTTCTAAGTTCTTGTATTCTTTCTAAGAAAAACAGTTATCTTTGATTCATTATCTAGATGTATATTTAAAATGCTGGAAAGCGTAACAGCCAGGCAGAGAAGAAGTTTTTCTAATTTGGTAACAAGTAGGTTACACCGAACCCGTAAGAAACTCTTGCACCAAGACTCCAGATGGTCATTCATTTTCCATTAGATAATAAAACATTTGAGACTGGAGATAGGTCTTAAAATGCCTGACGTGGCAATTTCTTGTTCTTTCACATATTCTGCCATGTAGTAGAATACATACGCTGTTTTCAGTGCCCAAACTCCTTTCATAGTGCTTGGGGAGAGTTGCAAACCTAAAGTAATCCATGAAGCCAAGCTGCTGAACTAAGCAGAGTAAATTTGCTAGCAGAAAATGCTGAGAAGAGCTGCAGGTCTTACGCCTCATTTCTTAAAGAGAGGCATTTTATTCTGGTCCAGAAAAAAGCTTCTCTCTCCATTTAGGATTCACGATCCATCTCCTGATGTTAAGGACCTTTAGCACGCACACGGAGAAATCTCTCAAAAGTTGTGATACACTTGGTATCCTTGTCCAATACTTCTAGCTTAATGGTTGGAGCGCATATTTTGATGCCATAAGACTTTTGTTGAAATCCTTCTTTTGCCTGAGGGGATTTAACCTGTATAAACTATGAAGTTATAGATAGGATATTTTCTGTCTTTGCTGTTACTATTGTCTAGTTTGGATAACATTTTCATCATTATTGAAAGCAATTAGATTTGAGCTTGAGTGCAAAATATTAGAGTCACTGTCTCTTATTTCAGAGGTCTAGAACAGGCTTCTGTTTCTGTTTGTATTCTGCTACTCTCACATTAAAATAGGTATCCAGTTTATTTCCTCAAAGAATGCATATAAGGAAGAGTGGCTTGTTAATGCAACTGAGTTAATAAGTAATTCTAAACTGATTACGGCACATATTCTTGAGGGGTATATTTTGAAGCTGTTAGATATTTTTGAGTTTTTATAAGTTATTTACGTCAAGTCCACTGTATCTGGTAATGACTAACTAAGGATAGTGAGATTACAGACATGCATAAGTGCTGTTTTTAGAATGCTTTTCAATTTGCAGAATGGGGGCCTTGTAGTACATAAAGACAACTGGCATGATGCCCATGTACTGGAGTGATAAGGGTAAATATGCTAATAATTACCATTGTTAGATACCAATTCACCAAGATACCTTGGCTATATACATACAACTTTCAATATACTTATTTAGCATGCTGATTGGAGATTGCTATTACAAAAAAAAATTCTTATTTTGAAAAATTCTGTCTTAAGAGATACTTGTCTAGAAATTTTGTTAAAAGAAACATGTCTCACATAGTCCAAAGGCTTCTTAACTGAACCAGACTCGTATCTGAAAGTGCTACAAAATGCCTGTCTGATCAGACGTATTCTAAAACAATGTCAGATAATCAAAATAATTCCTTTTTGTTAAGTGAATTTGATTTTTTTAACTTAGTACTATAAACGTCATTTTTTAAAAAACAGAAAATACCACTGTTCACTGGCTGTTCAATTATTTTTTCTAATTAAACACACAAAGTAAAAACTTGAAAAATAATAGTGTATCTAAAGCAAATACAAACATGTAATAAGATCCAGAAATTACGTTTGATGTACTATGTAAGAATCTAAACTCCTAAGGATGTCATGCCATCTGACTTTCTAAGCCAGGCAGGACTAAGTCTATTCAGTATCTAGTAGGGTGTCCTCAGACGGGTGCTTAGGGTAGGTTTCATTTACCCCAATTTTAGAAAACTGACAGCTGAATATCTGATTCTAAGTTGATGCCCAGAGGCTTCCTTTGCAGACAATGAAAAGAGAAAGGCACATTTGGATGGTAACTTTTCTAGTCCTGAAAAAAAGGTGTCTAATATTACCAGAATGATTGCACTCTGCCTTCTTACATGAATGTAATGAAAGCCAGAGATGACTTGACTAGATTTAGTGTCAGGCTGTGAGGTGTCATATATAAGTTCAAAATAATTTCACTCTAATGGCCAAAGAAAATAAAAAATTTAGTATTTTGCCCTCCTGTTAAAATAATCGTAATACATGCACACAAAGACAAGATTTTAATTGCATGGCAAAATCAGTCTGTAAGTGCTCAAAGACAAGATATTTCTCCAAATGCTACTTTTCTTGTAAATATAATGAAAATTAGTAAATGAATTTAAATGTCAGTAAAAATATTTGTGGTTTTAATGGAAAGGAAGGTTCCTTACACTTCAGTTTTGAACTTTTACTATGAAGCAGCAATTATTTTTTCATCCAAACTCTTCTTTCCTCTTATATACAGTTATAGCCTATGATCATGAAATATTTCAGTGATTCTTAAGGGGAATGGAGGAAATTCATCATGGCTGTCACATGGATATGGTATCTATTGAGAAAAGTACCTGTCTAGGGAATCTATCCTAAAGAAGAGTTAAGGAACACAAGCCAGTACGGCCTAATGAGAAAAGCTAATGGTTAATTTTCAGCCTTTATTTTAATTAAAAAGAAAAACATGTCTATAAAAAGGTAATTTTTTCTCAAGAAATTTTCATTTAAAGGAAACAAAAATTATTTCCAAAATGCTGTTTGACAAATAGTTCTTCTTTCAACATTCTTCTGTCATACCTGTCAGAAATGATGATGTGCTGATATTACATACCGTCAAAGAGCAGCTGCCTTTCATCTTTAATGTGTTTGGAATGATCCTGGGATTCATTTTCATAATCTTAAAGATTAGCTTATGGATGAAAGATGATATAGAAAAAACCATTGCAGGTACATAGTTTTCACTACAGAAAATATTACTACATTTAAGATTAACACAGATTTGAAACATGATATATTCTATATTCTGTCTCACAGCAGATGTGACTGTATGTATTTAATTGTGGCATTAGATTAAATTTTCCTTGTTTCAAATTTAAAATAAAAAATTCAGCAAAATACAGTTTATCTAAAATACTATTTTCTAATATCCTATGGTCAAAAAAACCCTTTTGTCTTTTAAATGCCTGTAATGTGGTGTTACTGAAAAATAGCTTTTTGTAATTGTAACTTCACCTGTTGCAATTTCCATAGTGCCTGTTCTGAAAAGTGAGATTTGATCATACTCATGGGTTATTCATACAGCATGTTACACTTGTAAGCCTGCATCCAACCTTCAAAGTATATCAGTTTTCTATTCAGATGACAAAGATAAGAATAGTTTCTATTTTTAGGTAACATTTATGGTCTCAGCACCTATGCACAAAGGTATTTAATTTCTGACAAAATGTCTACTTAAAAATAAGCAATATATGTATAAAAATACAAATATGAAGTATATTATAGAACATTGCATCTTAGAGGGTATGTATATAGCTCTAGCTTTTGTCATGAATCTTTTCCCAAATAAGAACTTCTTTATTTATTTATTCTTTTACAGGACATTGATTCTTTTTGCTGCAGCACTTTCATCTTTCACTTATAAAGAAAAGCTACATGTGTAATCCTTTAAAGTGCTTTCAGAATTCCAGAAAAAAGAGCCCTTCTGTTCTTAAAAGAGAGCCATGGAAAGTTTGTCCTTGTTCTTCACATTGACACAGATGTCAGCTTGTAGCCACCTCTATTTAATTTTAACGAGTTTTTCTTCTTATTTGGGGGGGGGGAAGTGTTGGAAGAAACCATAAGCTGAATCACTGCCATTAAAAAAGAAATGTAACACACAATAGAAATCAGTTATAAAAGGAGATCTCAATGAGGGAAAAAGATTTTTTTCATGAAGAAAAGATAATGCAAAGCTTTAATCTTTATAAAGGCTTTCTATGGATATGAAAGTGTGTTACATTTTGTGTTGGGTTTTGTATTGAGACTGGCAGGTGGCTGGAAGAGGACTCAGGAGAGGTTAACATCTGTCTTTTCATAGCTTGAAGAATTCAGGTTTCATCTTTAACTTATATTAACTCTTCAAATGCCGAAAGTATTAGAATTTTCCCAGTCCTTTTCCGTGTTACAGCACAGCAAATGTTTTATATGAACTGTGGTCCCTATCTGAGACCAATTTTTAATCAGAATTATTCATACACATACATATGTATAATTTCTTCTTCCATTGAACTGCTCTCCATTCAAGTTAATTAATGATTTAAATTATTTAAAGGAAGAACATAATTATCAGTTCTTATGGTAAAATTTCCCTCATAATACCTGTCTAGGTCTCTGAATATTTTTTTTTCTTCTTTTTTTTTGTGAAGTATAAATGAAACTGCGCTGAAGGCTCTAGGCAGATGTTAAGTAACTTTTTTCAATTTGATATTAAGAATATCACAGTCATAGAATGGTTTGGGTAGGAAGGGACTAGTCCAACCATGCTGCCCCAGTGGTTTTCACTAGATCTGGCTGCTGAAAGCCACACCCAATCTGACCTTGAACACTTGCAGTGATGGGGGATCCACAATTTCTCTGGACAACCTGTTCCATTGTGTCATCACCTTCCTCATAAAGCATTTCTTCCTTACATCCACTCTAAAACTACTCTCTTACAGTTTAAAAACTTTGCCCGTTCTACTAACACTACAGGTCTTTGCAGAAAGTCTCTCTCTCTTTCTTGTAAGCCCTCTTTGAGCATTGAAAGGCAGCCATCAGATGTCTCCAGAGCCTTCTCTTCTTCGGGCTGAACTACCCCAACTCTCTGAGCCTTTCTTTGTAGGAGAGGTGTTTGAGACCTCTAACCATTTTAGTGCCCCTCCTTTGCACCCGCTAAATACAGCAGGATAATCGCCTCTTTTGACCGGCTGGTTGTGTTGTGTTTGATGCCCCCCAGGATGGGGTTTGTCCTTTTGGCTGCCAGGGCACACGGCTGACTCACATTGAGCTCCTGTTGACCAGCACCCCCAGATCCCTTTCTGCAGGGCTGCTCGCCAGCCACTCCTCTCCCAGCGTATACTTGTGCCCAGCGTTACTCTAATCTCAGGTGTGGAATTTGGCATTTGGACTTGTCAAATTTCATCCCATTAATCATTGCCTGATGCTCCAATCTATCTAGATCCCTCTGCAAGGCCTCTTGTCCCTCAAGGGAGTTGACACCACCTTGCAGTTTAGTATCATCAGCAAACTTGTTAATGGTGCATTCAACTCCTGCATCCAGATCATGGATAAAAATACTGAATGGTATTGGCCCTAGAATTGAACCTTGAGGAACACCCCTGGTGACTGGTCACCAGCCAGGTGTAGCCCCATTCACTACATTTTGACCCCTGCCATTCAGGCAGTGGCACTGGTACTATTAGAGTAATTTTACTGACTTGTGCAGTTACAACAATACAGTAGTTTAACTGTCTTGCAGAGATGTTAGAATAGGTGTATTCCTTAATTTTAAAAATCCTTGACACATAAATCTCTTCATGATTAGAAACAAAAAGCAAGATTCACTAATCACATCCCGTTAATGCAAGGATTAAAAAAAAATATCTAGAGGGAAATCTTAGTAAGAGGCTTAATTGTTAATTGTAACATTCAGAAAACTATGCAGATTTCAAGTTATGATAATTAAGAGGAAAAGGAGCATGACACCATCACTGATACTGCTTTTGCTATCTGACAGGAAATTTCACAAGAAAGGTCACTACTCTACCAGTGGCTGATGGAATGAAAGGCTTCCAAAATTATACAGTGGGGTAAGAAGAACACTGAATTGCTAGAAGTTTGTCTAACAGGCAACTTAAAATAACTGTGTGATGTAAGCTACATGTTTTAGATGTATTAAAGAAAAACTTAAAACAAAAACAACAACAACAAAAAAAGACAGTGGTATTTCTGAAAAAAACCCTAGTCTTATCCAAAGAGAGGGATTATCTTCAAATACATTTTTAAACACTAAACCAACATGTTAGCCAATCTAAAAACACAACTATTTTTTAATACTTTATAAAAAACTGATTTTTGATGCCGGTATAAGGACACTCTTCTCACTTCTTGACATAAATGTATCTATTTTAAGTTGCCTTTAATGAAAATCCCATTTCTACAATAAAAATTCAGGCTGTAACAGTGCAAGAAGTGTGATAGACTTGATTAACAAGTGTCATCTTATTCAACAAGACATTAAACAGATAGCATAAATATCACTTCCTTTACAAAAGCGTATGACAAGTTGTGAGTTTTGGCCCTGGTATATCATTTGTCTAGTTAGAATGTTATCTGTTCACCTTAAAACTGATTGTTTAATTTACATAGAAATGCTAGGTCCTCTACTGTTGTCTCATTGAGTAGACCCTGAGAAATAATTAAGACAATGCAAAAGTGCCTCCAGGTTCATTACTCATTTATATGTAATTAGTTTGCAGAGCATGTCACTGTTAGCTGAAGATTGTTTTCTATCTGAAGAGTGTCAGGTTATGCGACAAAAGCTTTTGTGCACACCACAAAGTAGCAGAGAGAGACAATGATGGGTGGAGGACCCCAAATAATATCCCCCTGGGCTACTTGAAGCCCATCACAGGAGCCATTAGCCCATCAAAGGCCCATCTCCACAAGCCCAAAGGAGCACAGGAGCACAAAGGGGGACAGGAAAGCAAATTAAGGACTCAGAGGAAGTGATACCATGTTCAGGCCCTTCCTAGGGCTGTCCCAGGATACCCTCCACCCAAATGTCCAGGCTTGAAACCCATCAAGAAGATAAGCAGCTCTCCCGAGTACCTTTGGGACTGAGGGCATTCACTGCCTAGGGTTATGGGACACGTTATGGGATGCAGGGGAAGAGCATTTGGGGATTGCACAAGACTTACTCTGAAATGTTTAGGGGAGGAACAAAAGGTGGGGAAAGAGAGGGACACAGATGATTTCAGGAGGTACAAGTGTGGGAAAACAGAGGGATAAGATGGTAAAAAGGGCAAGTCATGTATAAACAGTTGGCTGGTCAGTATTGTTACCTGGCCATGCACTGTGTGATCTTATGGCCAAACCATTAAGCTTAGAGCTATGTTTATGTGAGTCTGTGACTGAGTTTTCAGTCCTAGTCTCAGGTTCAGGCATGAGAGGTAAACTTACAAAAGATACATTGCTTTTTAGTATTTTTATAGGTACTAAACCCATCCATAGGCCCTCTGTCTCAATTTGGAGTTAGTATCAACTGCATAGGTTAGAAAGCTACTGTTTACCAGCTCCTACTTATAATAACCATCTAGCAATTAACTGTGGCAGATCATTAAGTCTGTGTTATAGCAAGACAAAACATGCAAGACTAAACCACCAAAACAAATCATACAAATAACTACCAGTTAGTTTTTCCTGCAGGTGACTAGTTCTGACAGTTTTCAGTCAACTGGAAGCCAAGTTTAGACAGGTTAAAGAAGCTAAAAATATCTTTAAGCTTCCTCTCATTTGCAAATTTCCAGACAAGAGCAATGTGTTAGAACAGCTGAATTATAATGACACTGATATGGCACTATAGCACAAATAATAGAAGGCTAGCCAGGAACTACATTTTAACACATTATTGATCTTTCTTTCACTCCCTCCCACCCCACAGAAAGACCCTTGCTTTGAATCAGCAAATGTTCTCAAAAGTTGTAGGTGTTTTATGCCTACAGTTCCCACCAAGACCTCTCATACATAAAGTATGTATCTATTTTTTTAGGCAGTTATATAATACAAGGTATTAGCATTACATTTTTACCTTTTAATTGTTAGGAAACAATAGTAAAACAGACCAAAACCTAGTTATACACCAAGATGTGGTAATATATGTGTTACTGTACTGATCTGAGCTCAGTGAATTAAATTCTCTATTACAGATTTCCAAATCTGATTAGCATGAACTATTCATCATTACACTGAAACATTTCACTCTGTTTCTCCACTTCAGGGAACAAAAGCATTCACTAAATAGAATTTCAAGGTATTACTGTAGTACAAGATAAGATAAAGGTAAAAATGAAGATGAAGATGAGAAAGAAAGAAAAGAAAAAGAAAGAAGAAAAAGAGAGACAAGAAAAGAAAAAATAATTCTGCATATTTTTATACAAAATAAGCAAAATAATAAGAGAAGAGTCTGCTTATAGAAAAGTTATCAGTTTAAGCAATGGGTTATTCTTCCTTTTGCACATATAAAACGTCTGTAGTAGATAATTGTGTTTGGTGTTTTTGTTGTTTTGTGGGTTTTTTTTAAAAAGGAATATCACCAGATAAGTTGAGAATTATATTTTTTAAGGAAGGTGTTAGTTATATTTCAAAGAATGGCATGAACCTCTATGTTGAAAATCAAGATGGTTTCTTAATATCGGTGTTTGAGGGAAAACACAGTAGAAAATCTGGTCTTCCATTGCAGTTTCCTAAAGTATTTTACAGTTTAGATAGTATGTCACTTTCTAGTTGCCTTCAAAGATTAGTATTTTCAGTATTCACATCTATCTTGACTTGTTAAAACAGGAATAAACATTTGGCCTGTAGCCCAATGGAATACAATTTTTAGTCGGGGGGGGGTGTTGTTGGTTGGGTAGGTGGGTTTTTTGATTTGATTTGGTTTGATTTTTTTTTTTTTTTAATATTAGCAGGTCTGATTAAATTATTAAAAACATCTGTGAGGGAGGAGGAGGGAATAGGTTTTTGCATATCCCACTTCTCATAAACTCTTATTAGCTAAATCCTTAAATTTAACCTAAGTGAATCTGGGATTTTAAAGTTTATATGGAACCTGCTAAACAGAACAGAATTAAAAAAAAATTAAGGACAAAGTTTCTAATTATCTGTCTTGCTTAGCAAATCTTTTGATACAGTTTTAGCCCTTTCTGAAGCATTGCCTGGACACAGTGCAGAGATGAGAGCAAGGGAGTTTTCAAATAGGCAGCATGATTTACCTCCCTTTACTTCTCCACAGTGCTTCAATTTTATCCAGTGTGTTCTGCACTTTGCAGCTATCATATGCTCTTTAGCTATTTTACCTCCCCAAACATATGTGATACAGACCCATCTTCAATTTATTGCTTGAAAAATCCATTCTGGTTATCTGCAAGGTAGTCCGCATGATTTAAAACATTTGTATTAAAAAAAACAATCCCAGGATTGTCTAGTGATCATATAATCATTGTCTGACCTGTTGTAGTATCAGCTTTTTGAATGCCATGTATGGTATATGTCTGACCAACATATGTAGTTACTGTGTAAAAAACATACAATGACTTTGTGTCCATTGAGACTGGAAGAAGCTGTTGTGCAACTTTTAACCTGTAGCTGGAAACAAATGACAAGGAATCAGGCTGCAATAAGAAGTAGAAAGGTAGCCTCAAACTGACCCAAAGTCAAAGAAGAAAAGGACCACCACCACAAATATGATACTTCCTGCAGTGGAGAACTGGAGACATTAACAATGTTTTGTGGCAGCACACCACCTCTCTAACTGAGGAACACTGGTGTCATCATGCTTAGGACCCCTGGGAACATTAGAAGAGGGAGTATAGCACCAAAGGAAAGGGTAAATATTAGTTTTACCTATTCCAGAATAATACTTTTTCTAGAGTATTAATTTTCTGTATTAAGTTGGACTGTAAGTGTATTATTGTAACTGGACTCATGGTAAATGTTATAATTGTATTAGGTTTTTAAAATTTTAGCTGAGCTAACAATAAATTGCCTCCATGTACAAGGTGTGTTAAATTTTTGCCTATACAAAGAGCATGAGTATATAATGGACAATGATTTTCATTGTGAGAAGGCAATGAAAGTAAATAGTCCCATGAACATCATCTCTTCCACCAGTGAGCATCAAGGTCTAAAAGATCTAAACTAGAAAATGTAAACTGTCTGAAATCAAGATTAGTCAGATTCTTTCTATAAATAGACTTCAAGAGTTTTCTTCCTCTGAGTTGGTCCTGATCTTCTTGTTTATTTTTCACTTCCTAGCAGATGTGGCAAATGCATTCTTTGGAGATAGGCTGCTGCAATCACAGCTATTCTCCATTTCATGCAGTGTGTTTAAAGCAGAAGTTTGGGGTCTTTTTTTAGTAATCTGATTTCCTACAGAAACAGAGTTTATGACATCCCCCCATTTTTCTGTATGTCTTTGTGATCACTCCCCTCACCAGCAAACTTTTCAACGCTCCATGAAATTTAAACCACATTTAAGAGACCAATAAAGATCTCAAAGACAATAAAGATGGTGCAAATTTCCTAAAAGTTGATGGAATTGTGCAAAATTTTACTACCTGCACTAGTCACCATGGGGTTTTTTTTGAAGGCTGTCTTTGTAATATATGGTAATAAGCTGTAATTTGTTTCTTACCATTTACAGACTGAGCAGAGATGTCAAATTGACATCCTGCCCAGGACAGTATCAAGGCTTCTCCAGGCTCTGTTTCTAATCAAGGCTTCTCCAGTCTCTGTTTCTAATCTTTGACACCACTCCTGTTTAGAGTTCTTTATTTTTTTCCTATAAATTTATTTTCCTTGATACTTTGGTGAAAATCTAAGATTTCTTAGAGGATTTAGTCTTATTTTTACAAAGATGTTCTGTGCCATCTGACACCCAGTGAATGTTATCATTTTTTACTTTGCCTCTTAAGAGGAGTCAGAATGAAGAAAAAGTATTATATCTTAAGATATGTATAATACAGCACTAATCAAAAGAACTGATTGTACTGCTAGAATGTATGTTAAGAAAATGCTAAATGTGTATTTAAAAAGCAAAGATCCATATGGAACTGTTATTATTATTTCTGACAAAATGTAACTCTGCAGATAAGTGACAGAAAACAGACCTTCAGCTTGGATTTTTTCCTCCTCTGTAACACCCAGCCATCACAAAGATATTCAGTTTTCAGGATGGGAATATCTCAGTCTTTAAATGCCTTCATTTGATCTTACATTATTGAACAAAATGAGAATTTTGCCATTGATTTTAATGGGCACAGATGTGCACGAACTGCAGAGAAATAAATTAGCTAAGTTTTCCAGCTAAAGCAGCAGTGTCACCTTCCTAATTCTGCCACCACAACAGCTGTCCACTTTATATATATCTCAGAAGTAGAAAGGATAAGACTATAGAAGCTGACTGTTTCTGAAATGTTGAGATGTAGAAAACTCACCTATGGCTTTTTCCCAGCACATCATGGCAAAATTCTTTTTATATGCAGTATGATTGTTAGCATAAGCTCCAAACAAATTAAAGTGGGAATAAAACCAAAAGAATACATAGCTAACATCTTTGTCAGCGACATGGACAGTGGGATTGAGTGCACCCTCAGCAAGTTTGCCGATGACACCAAGCTGTGTGGTGCGGTCAGTGCGCTGGAGGGAAGGGATGCCATCCAGAGGAACCTTGACTTGCTAGAGGTGGGCCCATGCGAACCTCATGAAGTTCAACAAGGCCAAGTGCAAGGTCCTGCGCATGGGTCGGGGCAATCTCAAGCACAAATACAGGCTGGGTGGAGAATGGATTTAGAGCTGCCCTGAGGAGAAGGACTTGGGAGTGTTGGTTGACAAGAAGCTCAACGTGACCTGGCCATGTGCACTTGCAACCCAGAAAGCCAACCGTATCTTGGGCTGCATCAGAAGAAGTGTGACCAACAGGTCAAGGGAGGTGATTCTCCCCCTCTACTCTGCTCTCGTGAGATCCCACCTGGAGTACTGCATTCAGCTCTGGGGTCCCCAACATAAGAAGGACATGGACCTGTTGGATCGAGTCCAGAGGAGGGCCACAAAGATGATCAGGAGGCTGGAACACCTCTCCTATGAAGACAGGCTGAGAGAGTTGGGGTTGTTCAGCCTGGAGAAGAGAAGGCTCTGGGGAGATCTTATAGCAGCCTTCCAGTACCTAAAGGGGGCTTATAAGGAAGACGGAGAGACACTCTTTACCAGGGTCTGTAGTGACAGGACAAGGGGCAACAGTTTTAAACTGAAAGAGAGTAGGTTTAGATTAGATGTAAGGAAGAAGTTCTTCACTGTGAGGGTGGTGAGACACTGGAACAGGTTGCCCAGAGAGGTTGTGGATGCCCCATCCCTGGCAGTGTTCAAGGCCAGGTTGGATGGGGCTTTGAGCAACCTGGTCTAGTGGAAGGTGTCCCTGCCCATGGCAGGGGGGTTGGAACCAGATGATCTTTAAGGTCCCTTCCAACCCAAACTATTCTGTGATTCTATGATTGAATACCAATAATATTTTGTAACTGGATACATATATGCACTATGTAATTGAGAATTCATTATGTGCTAGTGATACTAAAACAGCCAAAAGTTAGCCTTGCGTGTCCTCTAAAGCATGGGTCAATAAAACATTATTCTACCTTCTCTTCATTATAGGCTCTATTCTGATCCCTTTAGGATAGTGCTATCTACTGCCTTATTCAGGCAATCTTCTGAAGATGTTCAAGAGAACTATTTCTGTTTCAAATGGGACAATGAATTTAGAGTTAACCCTCACCTTTTTGTTCCATATCTGAGAGAAAAAACACTTAATTTTTTTAAAAGAGTGCATAAAAATAACATTGCTGAGTTGATTTAGAAGCAGTTATGATCAGATGCTTTTATTTTTCTCATTTGCCTGTACTGTCTCATCTTTACTTTGTATATTTTGCGTAAAATATACTTTCATTAAATTAATTGCAAAATCTCAGAATTATTGACTGTTTTATGGTGAATTCATATGAAGAAGAAAGCTAATCTCAGTGCTGGTAGAGTATCAAACAGTATGTGCAATTTGGTTATCATTTTAGTTCTTGACTAGAGTGCATTCATTTACACCTATTTTACTACTCAGTATTCCTTTTGTGTTCAGTACTGACAGCCAGTCACAGAATTTGTCCTCCCACTTCTGTCTCCTAATTAGATTAGTTAAATCTCTCTGAAAAACTAGCAATATGCCATACCCTGTGATTTTAGTATAAATTCACTGTTGGGTATCCTGCTTTATCTTCAGCCCCATTGATCTGTGCAGCTCATCTCTTCATTACACCTTGGGCCATCACCAGAGGTAGCTACTGAATTTCTTTAAGACTCTCCATCATACTAATGTCATTCTTACTTGCCATTTATTTGAAAACCACTGAACAATTTGATGCCTGAATGCTTCTCTAAATGCAAAGTCTTAGACTGCTGATATAATTAACTTTCTATAAGCCTATTTGAACAGATCTGCTTTTCTAGAAGTATCTGTGTTTTAAAAACCAGTCCCAAATCTTAAGGGGTGACCCTTCCATGACAGCTAAAAGTAGATGTTTATCACTCGACAGTCTTAGATTTTTATTGCCTTTTGTAGAATGTGGGACACACTTCTTTAAATGTGTAGTATTACTTGAAATATTGCTGTATTACTTGTAGGAAGACCCACGAATCTGACCTTCCAGGGAACAAAACCTACCAGAATTGTTGTTCCATGTTCGTTTAATGTGAAATTTATTATAAGCTGTATTAGAAGCACTACTGTATTGGGTTTACATGGCAAGGTTGGTGGTAGGGCGGGGAGGGGACTCTCAGGGTGGCCTCTTTGGGAAGAGGCCAGGAGCTGCCCCATGCCAGACACAGCCAGTTCCAGCCGGCTCCAACCCACCCACCGCAGGGCATGGCTCAGCCCCGCAGCCAAGATGGTGACACCTCGAGGAAAGGACATATCTAAGAAAGGACAGGAAATGCCACATGGGCAAAGGAGGAGAGAAAATAAGAGTAAGAAACAGCCCTGTGAACACCCAGATCAGAGAAGCAGCAGGGGAAGGATGTGCTCCCGGCACTGGCACAAAGGTTCCTCTGCAGCCCACGGAGAGAAACCACAATGGAGCTGGTATTTCCCTACAGCCTGTGGAGAGGACCACTGTGGACGGGATATTTCCCTGCACCCTGTGAAGAAGACTATGGTAGAGCAGGTATTCCCTTGGAAGATCCCACAGTGGAGAAGATAATCTCTCAGCCTGTTGATGACTCCACACAGGAGCAGTTGGATATTTCCTGAAGGAAATGTGACCTGTGGAGAGTCCACACTGGAGCAGGTTTTTCTCCTGAAGAAACTGCATCCCATGGGGAGAGCCCACACCAGAGCAGGAGAGCAGCAGAGAGAAACTGCTACGTACTGAACATACCACTCCCCATCCCTCCCTGTGCTGCTCATGCTGGGGAGAGGATTTGGCAGTGACAGAGTGAAGTTGAGCCTGGGAGAGTGGAGAGGAAGGGTGGGTTTTTTAATGTTTGCCTTTGTTTTTCACTACCCAAATCTGTCTTAACTGGCAATAAATTAAACTAACTTCGCCAGGTTGAAACTGTTAAAGAGATCTCCCTCCATTTATATCAACCCATGAGCTTTCTCATCCTATTTTCTTCCCCTGTCCTGCTGAAGAGAGAGAGTGAGCGAGTGGATGGGTGGGAAGTTTGGCCCTTAGCCAAGGTTAAACCTCCACAACTGCTTTTTGGTAGCTGTGTAATTATTTGAGTCAATATTACTGGCATTAAAGAGCAGAGCCTTGATATGTGATTCATCTCCACTGGCTAATTCCAGATATCTAGAAATCTACATCTGAGTAGGCAATCTTTGATATCCTTCAAAATCCATAAAGAAAAATGGTCATATTAGGATGTGATTTCCCTGATTTATTATAGTCATCTACTTTATGGTAAGATAAATCACACCATCCTTTCCATTGCCTAGAAGAAAAGTTTGCAAGCTCTAATTCAGATCACAAAGATACTATTGGACCCTACTTCCCTCAAAATTTGTTTCTTTTTTGTCTGATTTCTTACTCAAGTTAGGCTGGTTTGCCTTACGGTATTTTTAAGAAACATAAAATAATTCTGCATTTTCACAAAGTTCTCCAGATATGAACTCCAGTGGAGACTTGCCCTTCTGGTTTAGTAATAACTGGATTTTCTCTACTGTGAGATGCCATAAAAGGCTGCTAGACAAAATATGTCTGAAATATGTCTGAAGCTGAAAATGCTGACTTTTTCTCCATTTGTGGAGGAAGGATCATGTATTACTGGTGCATTATGTATGCCATGTATGAAAGCAGGTCTAGAGTAAAAGAAGGTTAGTGTTTAAACACATTAGACAATATATAATGGGACAAAGAGTTCTTTTGACAGTGGTGCTGATCTATGCAGACTTGGCTCATTTCGTTATTCCATTGGTTGTACTGGTAGTTATAGGAATATTATGGAGAAAAAAATCAACAGACTGAAATAGTTATTTTTAATTTTGAGGAGCTTTAAGATACAGCTCCATAGTCGACTCAACCCTTATGACAGAGGAGGTCATGTTAGGGTAGAACAACTATTGAGTAAGACGTGATGCATAATATAACATATCCCCAGAGAAATGCGAGAGAAACAGTCACATCAGCACATCTGTCCAGGCAGAAGTGCGCATCTGCAGACACACACATGCCATAAGAGAGCATTCTGTGGTTGAAGACACACCTGGCATCAAATTCACTGTATGTCTGGCATCCTGTAGTTTCTTGAAAGGGCTCTGTCATGGTTTTCAAGGCAGAGCTGTAATCAGAAATGCTGTCATACAGGACACAAGCCTACTCCTCAGAGATGTTCCCTTGAACTGTCTTACCTAAGATCTTTTTTGCCAATGCAATGAATCTGTACCTCCTCTGCTTAGACAACAGCATTGCCATCTAGCAGTATTGGGGAGGTTTCTTTCAGGTGGTGGAATTTCACCCCTAAACATAAATGGTAAATGTTTTTCAGCTACCACTTCTTTGCGGCAGCTGGCATTCTACCATCTAAACTGCTGGACCTCAGGAAATTCGTCTTCAACCACTCTTTTTCAGAACTGAAACAATGTTTATGATATCAATTTTCAGATATATTTTTTTCAGGAGCATAAGGTAATGCCAGCATTTGCAACCAACCTTTTGACAGGTTACTAAACCCACTGCTCTTAACTGAATGTAAGAAATACACAGAATTGAACAAAACTATAAAATACTTTGATCTCCCTTCCTCAAGTCCTTCAAAAATCTGCTGCTGTCTCAAAAGTAATTCAAGATTCTCTGCATTATCAAAGAATGCTCTCCTACAGCACATGGAATTACTTTTATTATTGATCTTTTTTCACATTAAGTTACCATGAATATGAAAATTGGATTATCAGCTCTCCCTTCCTTATGTGTGCCTTTAAGATGCTTTCTTCATTCATCCCAAGGTCAAAGACTGGAATTAACACTTCAGCTATATCATTCTTTGGAAAGTTTTCCAACTCTTACAACCTTTCAGAAAAGTTGAAGCAAACTTTTCTTCCCCTAGCTTCAGTCAACTCAGTGTCCCAAAGCATTACAGATGACATTGTCACTCTTCTCGAAGCCTTGTACTACAGTTGTATGAACAAACACAGATATGCTGACTGCTCAGCAGTCAGTTCATGTCACAGTTTCCTAATAGATGTTGCATATCTTGAATTATGATTCATAAGATTCCCACGTGGCTAAGAGACTCCCATACTATCTCCGTGCCTATCCCACACTCTGGGAGAAACTGGAGGAGAAAAAGAATGCCTTTTTTAATACTACTTGAATTATTCAAGCTATTAAATCAATTTTTATGTTACTTAAAACATAAACCAGACTGAGAAGACAATGTTTATAAGCCTGTTATGGAGTTATGACCAACAGAGTGGTTTCCCATGAAATAAACATGCAAAGTTTGTTTTTTCCCCACTTTAAGGAAAATTTCATCTCAGTTTAAAAGGTCTGGGGGGGGGGGGGGAGAAAAACGCTTTGCAAAACAAAGATTTAGTAGCGAAAAAACAATTCCTGAAATAAGAAGTAGGCCAAGATTAAGGGTTTAAAGTTGGAAGTTTGTTTCAGCATTTTATAACAATAAGGGCTAGAGATAAGTTTATAAACTCATTTCCAAAATTCCAAAAGTTGATCTTACCTTGTGGGTGAAGGTTTAATCTATACAACAACAACAACAATAGCAACAGTTACATATACACATATTCTTTGCAGCATAACAAGCTCAAATTATATCAAGTTCAGATCAAAAGATAGCCTGAATGAAATTTAGCTCTGTACCTAAAATTATTAGTGTTTAATTAGCATTTCTCCACAGAAAATGGCTGAAATAATCAGATAGGTAAAAAGTTCACTAGATAGATATATCCAAGAGCTGTCACTGTGATTAAATAATTACTGATAATTAAATTAAAAACCCCAAACACCAAAGCTCACTGAATTCAGATCATGATTTTATCAGTTCAGGTGACAGTCTTCTTGAGCTGTACTTTTTGCAGTACAATTCAAATGTCTTAATTTGGCAGTGTAATTATTACTGGTGATTAAACTTGCTTGCTTTGGAAAACTGTGTTAGATTGTGACTGGAGGGTATATCTTTACTGCTTTGTGTTAACTGAATATAATGAACCTGACAGAAACTGTAATCATGAAGGAGAAAAAAAAAAGAAAGAAAAAAGCCAGTTTATGACTGCCATCAATAATATTAGGAGTTGGAATAGAAGTATTTATATCTGATATACTATCAGGTTATAGTTGCTGGCTAGGCTTTTGTCAGAAGATAACAGCAGAGTGCAAAATTCTACATTAATATGAAAAAGGTGGCACAAAATCATAAAATTAGGAACCGAGTAAATAATGTATTCTCTAGACTCTGTCTGGTCTGTTTTGTCACAGTAAACTTCACGAGTCATTTACACCTGTCCTCTCGTATTTCAGAACTCCGTATTTCCTGCTTTGGACATGAAGAAAAAATACATATGCCTACAGAATTAATTCCAATGCTCATAGATGTCTATGGCCTTTTGATGTATAACTGAGCTGTGATACTCCTCCTTACTGATATAGCCAATATTAGAAAATACATAGCTAGGCAAACTCCTTTTTCTATGTACTGAAAGTGTTAAACAATGGTAAAATAAGTATTTTCATTACCACACCCACATTGTGCAACCCACTTTGTATGGTTCCAAGGCACTGCTGAAATAACAAACAGGTTATGCATTGAACCTGGTTAGGATTGCAGCTGAGTGAATTCCATTAGAAAGCTAATTAGCTGACTCATATCCTTAATGTACAATTCCTCTGCTGTACTGTATTTCCAAAAGCTATCTGTCATGATGACTATTGGTGTTACCTATTACATTCTGCTTGTAATGAAATATTTAGTCATTCAAGAAATTGAGGAAATTAAGCCACATTTCTTTATAACATGCCACTATTTGTGCTTTTGGCAGTGAAAATTAAAATATACTTGGAAAAAATATGTTATTTATTTATATTTCAGTAGTGGATAAGGGCTGCATGTGTACATAGTAAGCAGCAGTAAGTCAGTTGAGTTTTTGTTCTACATACAGAATACAGGAAACAGATGAGAAGATGAATACTACATAAATACAAATAACTGGAAACCACAACAGTGGTATGGTTCTTACCAAAACACAGTTCTTGCCTTTAGGTTCTTTCTTTTGTGGAAAGTACAGTCAGTACAGTCATTCAAATGAGCAAGATCAAAGCTTGTAGTAGGGCTTCGCTATGTTTAAATGCAGTCCAATGATTTGAGACTGAGCAATGATGATGAAAAAGGGACTTGCAGAGAGTTTTCTTTTAAGAAATTAAAGTGCTAAAACTTACTCTCAGATGAGAAATTCTAAAGCGCGTAGATACAAAACCAGAATGACATACCTTCTAATCACAACCTTATTTCTAAAGAAAACAGGTTAGACCAGCAGCAATGATTACAATGCTAAATGATGGCTTTTAGACTCTAATGCAGACATCTTCAAAATTATTTTCTGAACATAGAGATTACTATTGTTATTTGTATAAGAAAAAGCCAGGAATTCTAACAGAACTCCTCGTCAGAACTCTTCCTAAACACATGAGGAATGCCCTGTTCTATAAGAAAGACATGGATTTGTGGTCTCAATTTTTTCAAGCTGTATAACCCTTAGCAAGTTCCAATTACAGCAGAAAATAACTTTTTAACTGTGGGAAAAGTATGCCCTGTCTTTTTGCCAATACTACGATAGATAAGGAAATATAAAAGTGCCTTGTCATCTCTCTTGCTCAGTAGCAGAGGTTTTACATCATATTGCCACAATTCCAGGTTTACACAGGACCTTCACAATTGTATTGTGTCAGCGATTCTGTGTAAAAGACCCCGACACTTCCAAATCCCTCTCACTATTCATCCCACTTAAGTCACACAGTTCACACTGAACTGAAGTTGCATTAGGATACGAGGGTATCACAGTGCATACATAGCTTTTAAAATTTCTAACTTTATTTCTCCTTTCTAAATTATACTTATGACTATCTCCTTCCACGCCCTAACGTGTGTGTAATAACACCTTCTCTATACTGATGTAAACTGAAGTTTCAAAGAGAAACAAGTAAGAAGACAAAACCGCACGATAAGACAAAGCCAGAAACTCCTTGCAGTCTCTTTCTTCTCTCTCCTTGTAGGTGCTGTCTGCAGGCTCACTAGATATGTAGAGCAGGTGCTCTTGTATTCAGGACCAAAATTCACTGCCAGCTCGAAAGTTTTGTCTTTAACCTTTCTCTCGGCTTTAGTGGTCTGGTCTCAGTTAGAATTCACGATTTTGCAGACAGTGATGGAAATATTTAGACAGCTGGCTGCATCACAGCAGTGTGAATATAAGCTAGACATCTAAATGGGGCCTGTGCGTAAGCAAGGTAGACATTCAGACATTTAATTCAGATGACTCCTAGATAATGACATTATATGAATCAATTTTTTTTTTAAGAGGAATGAGAAAGAAGATGCTGAGCAAGACAGCTAACAGTCCTGAATGTTCTGTTGCAGTCCTGTTGCAGTTCTGAATGTCTTGCTTTGAGTAGGTACATTCCACTGATAATTCACCCTCTATTCACTGTTGGGAAAACATGAGCACTGCAGTTTGTAATAAAGGTATTGTTAGGAGAACAAAACCTCCAAGGAAGTAAATTAATGAACTGCCAACTTAGACATCCTTTATTTTCACACCAGAACTGAAGTACTTAGGAATTCTTTTTAAAAGTTCATAATCAAATTACTCTCTAAACTTGGAAGATCCAATTTAGTATCTGGTAAATATTAGAGGGCTTTTTGTTCTCTAAGTGGGTAACCTCTTAAGAAGCCTATAAATACCAGAATGAAAGAAGGAACAGAGGTCAAACTACAACCTGAATGTTAAATTACATATGTTCCTGAGACACTGAGTTTGAGTTTCTAAGGAGTTTTCACTGGAGGAGTTGGTGGAGACATAAAACTATAGGATTTTCTTCACGTCCTCGTGGCAGTGCTAAAGCAGAGTGAATAACTGATTTTTTGGTTCATCCACCTTGTCAAAGAAAATAAGTCAAATGAAAAATTAGTCTGAATTAGCCCAACACTGAAAAAGCAACCCACCAAAAAGAAACAAGCAACACCCCCCCCCCCCCCCCCCAATCCTCTCTACTGTTTTGAGACTGTTCCAAGTTTAATGTTTTAAGAAATTTATCTCAATTCAGGAAGAATTCAAAATGTTTGCAAGTGCACTGTTTTTGAAAATAAACATTTATTAAATAAATGAGGCAACAAACTTTTTTAATCTGAACATAACAGTGACTGCCTTCAAGACTGAAATCAGGATGAATTGTAGTAGTTCTATAGTTCACACTTGGCTGTTGTCCATAGAAGTAGCTGACATTTCTTGAAGTCATTCATGATATAAAATAGCAGAGTGTGACAGCTGATGCTGAGATGCATTGATTAATGTATTTGGACACAGCTAGACCTTTGTGACTTTGTTTTCCATCAGTTTGTGACGGAGCAAATCAACTAGCACTTACATTGCTCACTTCTATTTAAGGGCAAAAATACCCACACTTATCCTAAAGAGAGGAAACTCCTCAGAGATTTAAACTCTTAAACAATGTCTTAAAATGATAGCCCCTATCAGGACTAATGAGAAATTTTGCTTAGGTAAAGAAAGTTCTGGGATCAGATATCATGCCATTCTAAGTATCAAAAAGGTAGTATAGAATTGAGTCATCATAATGTAAAAAGGTACAGATGATAGAATTTGCCCCAACAAATTAATAAACTTAATTCTATTGTTAGCTGCTGTTAATACAAGAGAACTTTTTCTTTGTGGGAAAACTGAATGGTAATTATTTCAAAGACTACATGTTGACGAAGATCTACTGATGAATAGGATGCCATTTACATGGGATCAGCTTTAGAAAGTAATCATATGAGCTGTGGCTGTAGATAATGACAATTTATATGATCTTGCTATATAGAGATGCTATATTATGAAGAATAATTCACTTTTTCATGTGCTAAACTCCACCTGTTGCCCATTCCCTCAAGATCACATGGCTAAACTTTTGGAACTGAACTGGAGACTAAAAATGAGGACATTGTATTTTACATTTGGTACATTGCTGGCTCATTAGAGCCTCCTGGAAGCTTCCTTCAGGCACTAGGCATTAATGCAAAATTAGTTTTATTAATGTCTGGTTTCTTATATTACAGTGCAGGTATTTGCAACTGCAGGAAGTAGAATTTGGGCTATATCCTTTTGAATCAAAATTTCTAGAAATCAGCCTAGGAAGAATGAAAGAGTGAGTTAGTGAATGACTCCCAAAGACTGATACTTGGATTTCCAGTCACTGTACTAATTATCATGTTTTAATCTGAACTGAGTTTCAGTAGTGAGGCAAGTCTAATCTAGAAAAAGAAAAAGGGAAGCAAGGAAGAAGACAGCCAAGCGATTGTGATACAACTGAGTGAATGTTATAGAGGATTTAATGAGGGAAGTGATTTAAATGGCAAGGGATAGAGGGATGCTAGATCACTTGAATATTCTGAAATGCTGAAGTGCATTAAGCAGCAGAAAGCTGCATTGCTTTGTTTTGTGGCTTTTTTTTTTAAATACAGCCAGAGCTTCACGTGACAGATTGCAAGCTTGAGAATATTGTAAATATTCAGTGATATGACTGACAAGGAATGTATTAAATAGGGCATTATTAACTGTAGGAAATGCCAACTGCTGGAGAAGAGGTAACCACACAAATTGGATGATGTCCTGACACATGACCCTTTCCAGCACAGTTTTTGTGCAATATGGAAAGTGTTCTCCAAAGAGCTGGAGCTGAAAGCAGGCTTAGCAGAATGCATGTCCTAAAGAAACTGAGGAATGGAATATAGTCTTCGTTGCAGCAAGAGAACAATGTTTTTCCCTGTTCCTCAACTTTCATAATGTTGACTCTGTGGGGACTCTGTGGGGTCCTAAATTCATTTATGAGTCAGTCTAGGAATTTGTGGAGATGTAACAGTAGTTACAGAGAATTATTTTTTCTGGGTACATAATTTTTGGTATAGAATTTGGTTACCCAGATGCATTAAATAATGATCTAGTTATAAAAAAATCATTTCTATCTCATCTGGTATGATATAACTGAGACAAAAGTGTAAGATTGCATTATTCTACTGTTAAGTAGCTTTATTTTCTACTTTTAGGAATAAAATTGTGTTGTAAGACTATCTTACTAATGTGATTTAAACAGAGATTGTTTGGCACAAGAAAAAATAAAGAGAATTTTATTAACAAAGAGAAAGGGGTAACTTGGGAGGGAGAAAACTAACACTGTAAATGTCATTCACTAAGGTCTGTCAAAGAGAAAAAGAAAAAAATCCTGGAAGATGAATGATGTCTGGAAAACTCAAAAAGCATTTTTCAAGCACAAGAGCAGCAATGTACAAATTCAGAAAGTTCTTTCTTTTAGAAAATAAACAGAAAATTATTTCCCCTTCTTATGATTAACTACAGAAAACAGAATCTTTTTTTGTATGGATGAAATATTCATAATGCTTTTTTCCTGCAGTGAGTGAAACTGAATTCAAACCTCATTACAACACATACCATCCATACACATTAGTGATGTCATTTACATATAAGAATTCCAAGAAATATGATTTCTGGAAGTAAGATGGTGGTGATGTGTACAACTGTGCTTTGATATAGCCTGATACACACTGGACTGTATCTTGCAATGGCAAGTAATAAAATTGGCAGTCCTTGAGGAAAAATGCAATGTGTCAATCTCAAGATGTCTGTCAGCCAATAAGCAATACAAAACTGTAGGTCTCATTTTCATTAGTCTGTTAACTCTTTGTCATGGTGCTGATCGTGACCTTTCTGCTAAGGCTGGTAAAACTATAACACATTAGGACACATTCTCCTCAGATACTGCAAACACTTTTTTGTTGTTTCTATTTATTTCCAATACAGTTTTTAGAGCCACACATGACATTGGAATAAAGCAGAAACCTTTCATTTCTGGCCAGTGGAAATTAAAAATAAAATACATGTGCATCAAGCTGTAGGCAAATGTGTTTGAATATCTTCACCTTGATCAATCCCTTTACAGAGGATTGTAATAGACTGTGTAATTCAGAATAATATTTTTTTTTTAATTAGGAGTAAATAATTATGAAATTCAAACTTCCTCCATAGGAAATTTAACCCATTACAATTGACAAACTTTAAAGAAGAGTCCAAGATAGGAAGAAAAGTCAAAAAATATACTAGTAACAACTTTAAATAAAAACATACTGATAAAAGTAGCTAAAAGATTTGTTATTTTTAAGGTTTAAACTGTAATTCTAGTGATCTTAATAACCAGATATGCTGTTCCTCCTGTTTGTGCTGCCAGCAGTAATAAGTGACCAAGGATTGTTTCTCCAAAGTAAAACATCCAGACCTCCAGCTTGTGTATGTCTATCATTATTTTGAAAGCTGTCTGAAACAGAAAGAGAAGTCTGTGAAAAGCAGAGAAAAGAATAGATTTTCCAACTTTGTATTTATATGAATACTAGGGTGGTTTGACTGGGTTATATTGAGACCATATTTTCTGAGGTATAATGGATGTAGGCCTGTTTTTTTCAGAGATATGAGCCTCAAAATGTACTTCAGGAGGTATATATTAGTTCATGCCTGTTCTGCACTGGAGGAGGTGCAGGATTCTTTCTGGATCTCAATAAGAAATGTACAAGAGCAAATAGCACAGTAAAATGGCTTTAATAATGAAATAGAAATAGGAAGAAAAATATAGGTAGCAAGTAAATTTTACCTTACTTCAGATACTGGGAACTTGCTTTTGTGCAGCATTAGCTGGACCCCAGATGAATCCTCTCATAGCACACTGTGCCTATCCTATTTGTGGAGACGTTCACCCTTGCCGTTATACCATGGCTCCTTACATCTGATGCAACAAACAAAATTATACATCTTGTTTTGACAGGTAGGTATGCTATCTCTTTCATAATTCCCATCAGAGCACATCTAGCTACACATATCTAGGAACTGTATGAAAGAACAGCAATTATCTACGGTATTCCAGCACATCCCCTTACATTGTTATGTATAGGGGGTTGCACTGTTGTCACTTACTATCATGCAGGCTTTTCAAGCCCTAAGTACAAGCCCCTATAGAGCATACATGGCTTGTTCAAGATCACTTAACTCCTCAAATACAATATCTTCCTCAAGACTTTCAATACAATCTCGTTGCTCACATTGATGGTTTTGTAATGAGATCAGGATTAGTAGGCTGATATTCAAAGTGTTAACTTCACTGTTTTTTTGAGATTTGTAGCTCTTTTTCTCCAAGTAAAACAAAGAATTACATGTCTTAATTCTAGATTTAGAGAATGAACCAGTGGCCTAATGTAAATTTTTGGTTAGTGAAGTCAGCGATCCTATCAGAAAGGTGGAACTGTCCTCCTTCATCTGTAAATCTGAAATGTCTGGGTGTCTGAAAGATTTACATTTCAAGCTTATTGGTCCTTTCCATACCCTGTCCACTCATACTACACAGTATCTCGGGAAATAAAAAAAAAAAACAAAACAAAAAACAAAAAAAGGAAAGTCTCTTAAATAAAGTAATCATTAATCAAATTAACAGGCCCACACACTAAGTTGAGCCATAATTGATTATCCATTAAAAAAGATTAGTTTTGTCCAAAAAACTTTCTTTTGTGCAGGAAACAACTTAAGCCTTTGGAAAACCTTTTACTAAAAAAAAAGGCACAACTTTGATGCCCAGTTCTGTCTGTGTCTCTGTACTTAATAGTTCAATAGCTATTCTTGTTCTTCTATGAACAATGAAATAATAAATGTGTCCCAATAATGAAATCCAGACTAACAAATTTCTCCTCACAAAAGTGTTAAGACTTCGTTAACTTCCGACAGCTTTCAAGCATCTGCTTATTATTTGTGATTCTCTCTCTGATATAAGGAAAACTGGCTGAAGTCTGAGTCTCTCTTCTTTTTAAGAATTGTAGAAATGTTGGTAATCTAGTCCAGCCTGCCACTCATATTGAAACTACTGTCCTCACAAGACCAGGTCAACTTTAACTTTGTCTATTTGACTCCTGAAAAGCTTCAAGGATGAATATTCTGCAATCTCTGTGGTCAACATCTTCAGATTTCATCAACATTTTCAATTTTCATCAGATCTCCTAGTGCAAAAGATTATTCCTAATGTCCAAACCTTGCAAGCTGGAATCTGTGGGTATTATCCATTGTTACATCATCTGCTACTACCAAGAAGAGTTTGTTGACACTATCTTTTTCAAATAGTGGTAGGAAACTATTAGTTTATCCTGAGCCTCCAGTTCAACAGGTGAAAATGGTCCAACTTTCTCAAACCTGCTTCATATGTCAAGTATTCAAGGTCCCTGGTAATCTGCATGATCTGCTGATATTATCCATCAAATGTAGTCCAATCTCGGGTTTGCCTTATTCCCAATTAGAATGCCTTGCTGCTTTATAATAAGCATGGCATTCAATGTAATCCTTGGTTCTTTCCAGCAGAGATGTTATTCAGCCAGTCACTTTTTAGCCTGTAAAGATGCATAATAATAAATGAATAAATCTGCCATTTGTTTATAGTCCTTCACTTGTCCTTACTGAACTTCATGAATTTTCTGCTGGCTCAGTCCTCAAGTTCATCAAGGTCCTTCTGGATTTAATCTGTTAAAGTTGTTCATTGCTGCACTTGCACTGCTTCTTGTGAGGTTTGTCCTCCATTGGTTCAGGTGGTTCCTGCTATATTACTTTCTATATCATGTGACTCAAATAATGAGTTACAACAGTTTAAAGGTATATCCATTACAATCTCCACCCTTGCTCCCTTTGGACCAGGTTATAGGGTTTAACATTGCATTGAACTCCTCCCCTTACCCCTGCTCCAGCATGGCCTTTCCCATGAGCCACAGTCCCTTCAGGGGTGTACCTGCTTGCATCACAGACTTATCCAGAGTCACAGATGTTTTGAGGCGTACCAGCTGTGGCATGGGCTTATCCATGACCACAGTCTCTTCAGAGGTGCACCTCCTGCAGCATGGACTTACCCATGGCCACAGATGCTTTGAGGTACACCTGCTCTGGCCTGGACTTATACACTCCCACAGATGCTTTAGGGTGTACCTGCTCCTATGTGGACTTAGCTGCAGGTCATAGCCCCTTCAACCTGTGTTCACACTGGAGTTCCAGTCTGTCCAGTACTTCCAGCACAGGAAGAGCAGCAATGCCCTGGCCATCTGCTAGCCCAGGCACCTGGCCATTGTTGTTATCAAAATGTTCACAGGCATAGCAGAGTAAGGTAACGGGTGGTACAGCAAGCAGCAAAAGCAAAACGCAGCCACTAACAAGCACTAGACTCTAATATAAAGTAAGGAAAGCAAGCCCCATGGCAAGTATAGGATTCTGCCAATTAGTAACTAAACAGCCATAACAGCTATAAATTCCATCTAGCACACTCCAATCAAATCTGTCATTTTCTTGAACTCTTCAAAGTCCACGTTGGCCTCCAAAAAGGACTGTTGTGGGTTAACCTTGACAGGCAGCTAAAGCACCACACAGCAGCTTACTCACTTCCTCCACAGCAGGATGGGGGAGAGAATTGGAAAGGTGAAAGCAAGAAAACTCATCAGCTGAGATAAAGACAATTTAATACGTAAAGCAAAACTGCATGCACAAGCAAAGCAAAATAAGGAATTAATTCACTACTTCCCATCGGCAGGCAGGTGTTCAGCCACCTCCAGGAAAGCAGGGCTCCATCAAGCATAACAGTTACTTGAGAAGACAAATGCCATAACTTCCCCACGTTCCTCCTTCCTTCCCCAGATTTTATTGCTGAGCACAATGTCATATGGTCTGGAATATCCCTTTGGTCAGTTGGGGTCAGCTGTCCCAGCTGTGTCCCCTTCCAACTTCTTGTGCTCCCCCAGCCTACTTTCTGGTGGTCCAGCATAAGAAACAGAGAAGGCCTTGAGGCTGTTCAGCAGTAACCAAAACATGGGTGTGTTATCAACACTGTTTTCATCACAAATCCAAAACATAGCAGCATAAAGGTTACTGCGAAGAAAATTAACTGTCTCAGCCAAAACCAGTGCAAGAATGTAAACCCTTCTTTTCCTGATTCCAGACTTTATTTGGTATATTTTCAAATTTACTAAAGGTTTATTCTGACTCTTACAATAGCCAGATTGTTATTAAGTGGTTGATTTTGATGTATCAGCCCACTTAAATGTCCATTCATCTAGTTCATACTTTCTCAGCTTAAATGACAATACTGTGGAAGCTTTACTGCACAATGTAGATTGAATCTGTCAGTGTCCCCAAATCCACATAGTCAATCATTTATCAGTTTAGTCAAGCATGGCTTGCCTTTGGTAAATCCTGCTTACCTTCTTTTATGTGTTTGGAAATGGATTCCAAGAGCACATACCTTGTGACTTTGTAGATGAATCTAACTGTCTTATAGCTACCCAGGTTCTCCTTCCTGTCTTTCTTAAAGATAAACATAACATTTGCCTTAAACCATTTGTCAGGGACCTCCCTACAGCAGTTTTGCAATCCTGTCAGCTAGCTCCTTAAGCACTTTTTTATTGCCTGTCATTCTTTCCACTTCTTCTATGTGCTGTTTTTGTCTTTTAATTGATGAAGAAGTTCCCTGCTTAGCTAAGAGGACCTTTGCAAAAACTTCTAGTTTTCCTTTACAACAGGATGATTTTATCCTGAGCTTTCAACAAATGTTGTTCAAAATCAACCACCAATCAACTACTTGCCTTTCCAGCCACCTTTGGATCATGAATGCAATCACTTTTGCTTCAGTGTTGTCCTTTGTGCTTCATTTACCACCACTTCTGCTTGTGAATAGCAGATCAAGACGGCATTACCCCTGGTTGGTCCTTCTAGCAAACAAACGAGGGTACTGCTACTAGCATGGTTTAGAAACCGCCTAGATACCCAACACTATGTTCCCCTCCAAGCAATTGTCAGACTTTTTTTATTTGTTTGGGTTTTTTTTCTTTTTTGTTTTTTTTTTTTTTTATAAGGCCTTGTCCACTATTTCCTCTTTGTCAGTCTGTCTGTAACAGACCCCGTCCATGATGTGCAGAATACAGCTTGACAGAACACTCTCAATAGACATATCCTCATTTTCATTTTTGAGTCAGTGAGAGAGGTCCCAAATAGAGAGGAAAATTCTCTCTCCACTTCTTCCTTGCTTGTCCTTCCTATACCCCTGGGCAATACTTTGTCTACAGTGAGCTCTAATCCTATGTACGATCCCACCATTCTCTAAGATTTTCAACCACAGTTGCACTAGAGGTACCCGTGTTTATTTTCTGCTGCATAGAGAATCAGTGTTTCTATTGCAAAAAACAAAACAAACACTTATTGTATTCCATTACTTAAAAGAATGTTGTTTCCATTATATTACAGTTACTATTGCTTACAGGAAAATCCAGTGACCCTCTCAGTGAATAGACAGGACACCATGATGAAACAAAATCAGTCTATTTGCTAAATTTTAATAAAGACTGTGCAAGGATCCTCCGCATATTCCTATGAAATAAATTTTGAGAGGCAAAGATGGACTGTATTGGGTTTCACGTATCAAACACTTAGTAAATTCATACACTTTCTTGTATGAGAACTGCAGTATAGCTTGTAACATTGCAAGCAAAGTATCCATTCTAAGATTTGGACACAAGGTGCATCTACATACAACCTTCTGATTTGGAGGGGTGACACTTAGCTTGCATTTCGAGGCAAACCATACCTTAGAATAAATATAAAAAATGAGTATTTCTAACATTGCTTTATAAACAAAACAATACTTGCATGCAATATTCTAAGCATCATACAAGATTGTCTGTTTTTTTACAAATTCTTTTAAACCTACTCAGGATAAGAATTAATTTACTTAAGTATTTAGCTATCTAGTATTGAATTGTTTAATCATAATCATTCACATTTTAAGAAAATAATTCTACAAATATCTAATATTGAATAGTTAATATTTTTTCAGACAATATTTGCAATCGTTTCAATGAAAGAAAGAAAAAACCCAGATATTTCCATAGAAATAAATTCCAGTGGGTGAATGATTCACTGGAAACAAATAGAAAAAATGTATGCATACCCACAAAATAGAAATCAGCATTTCAGTATTACTAATGTCTAAAACCAAAATTAAACTAAATTTTATCTAACAGTATTTGATAGCCATTTCTGTGGCTATTTATGTCAACAAGAGCAAGTCTATAAGAATTATTTTTTCTGTCTGCTACAAGTTTTACTGTGTCTCTTCATGTAATAATGCATAGGATAGTAACACACTGGCATATGAAATGAGGTAAAATCGAATGATTTGGCAGATTTTAATAACACGGTTTAATTACTTGAATTTAAAACATAAATGAACATTATATTTCTGGATCAGATGTCTTTTGCTATTGGACACATTCCATATCTAGAGAATTTGCAACTGAAAAGAATATATGGTTCTTTGCTCAAAAGAGAAAGCATTTATTAACTGTTCAAAATATTTCACAAGACCTTTCAGCAGCATGTCCAAAAATCAGGTTTAATCTCTGTTAAATTTCTCCCTATTATGCTGATAGCCAAATACTGAAGTGTGTATTCTGGAAAAGTTTGTGTTTCAATCATGCTTTCTCTCATTTAAAGCGAAATAAGTGCAATCAAGGAAGCTCCCTGCACAAAAGGGATCTGGAAGACATTATAATTAACAAATGTTTTATGAACATTTTTTAAACAAACAACATTTATTTGAACAAGTATTACCATGCCTGGTATCAATGTGGTTGTTTTAATAAGTATGTATTTCTGATTTTTGTGTACATGTCTGATGACCCACGGAGAGAGCAATGGAATGCAGAGACTCAACTAGGCGTCCATCTCTCATTTCAGACACTGGACCCTGTCAGCCCACCTAGCATTTCTGCACATTAGTTTCCCATCTGTAAAAGAGAAATAATAGCACATCTTTAGCTTCTAGGTCATTGAGTACATTCATATTAAAATAGCTGATAACGTGCTTTTCTGATCTAGAATACAGCAACATTAGAAATTTAGATGGAATATATCATGTATTTGAAATCTAAGAAGTTCTTGGGGTTTAAGATTGTTGGAGGGCTAGTGGCTTTTTTTTTTTTTTTTTTTTTTTTTAAGAAGGGGTGCAGTACAGCTTCTGACACTGATGAATGATGTTGAATGAGGTGTAATGTCACTTCCAGATGGGAAACTGCAATACAGTGTGAAGAAACCCTCCGAGCACAGTATCATGGCTGAACTTAAGTGCTCTTTGAATGCCCACCTGAATGAAGGTCCATTAAGAGAAATACTTCTTAAAAGAGCCTACAAAGATTCACCACAAAGTTACCTCAAAATCTATTTGTGGGTGAAAAAGAACACACCATTTATAAGGAGCTAAGAATTTACTGACAGCCCAATTAATATTTTAACAGCATAATCAAAATGCAGCAATTATTATTAATCCTGTCACAATAGCACTATCATTCATAGTCCTAACTAGTGTAGAAAAGTCGCATTAATAATACCCTCATATTATTATAAATGCTAATATCAATCACCTTTGTCTGCTGTTGTGCACTAAGGCCAGATTAGGCCAAGGCAAGCTCAGGGAAGCCCTGAGTGCCTGCACTGCCAGGTCAATACAAAGCTCATGTTTTTTTACTAGTAATGGCAGAGATCATATTTACTTGTCTATAACAAAATCTATATGGACCTAGTTTTTATACCAGTCCTTGCAAGCTTGTTTACTTCCTCATGTGTCTGGGCAATTACCTATCCAATTTTAATGTTCAGATGCCCTTTTTTGCAGATATATCCAGCTCTCTCTCACCAGAATTTGCATCTGATGTTTTTATTTATTAATATTAAAGTCAAGCCTAGATGAAAAAAAATTGAGAGAAATCTAATTAATTTGAAAGAAAAGAAACTCAAGGGGAAGTTGAAAGACAGTAAAACTGAAACAATGCAAAGGAATACAAATAATTTTGTTCTGTAGACAATGAATGTTGACAGAGCATGTAGTCTACTTTCCCTTGTGCAAGTCAATAATATTATATCCCTTTACAAGAAACTCTCTGCTAGACTTTTTGTGACACGGACCATAATGAAAAAAGGGCCCAATATTATTTGAGGAAAGTGATTTGACTTAGGGAGACATAGTCTCTACATACATTGCTCCAATTTGCAAAGAAGAATTATCAAACACCACACAATTGACCCTGGAAAAGAGGTGTCTTTTCACAGTAAAATCTCTCTCTTTGCTAATGGTAATCTCTTCTATTTTCACTGACTGTAATTCTAAGGTAGTTTTTTATGGAAACAAAAAAGGCATTTAAGGAACCTGTTTGTTTTATTATAGGTGAGTGGTAAGCAACTATATTGTCAGGTTTAGCCCTGTATCTGTTCTGTTATAGAATATGAAGTTGAACCCACCTTCACACATGCTGTGAGAATACATTGTCCAGGAACAGACTCATCTGTTTTCTAAAACAGGTCTCGCTATATATGTATTCTTGTTGAACTTGTTCTACAGTTTGTCATCAGCTGAGTACCAGCTGGACAAAGACACGAACCTGTTTCCCAGGACATGAATGAGGGCTGTAACAAATAGCTATAGAATTGGTGCTTTTCCTAGGCTTTTTCCAGTGTACTGAAAAATTAATTAAATAACTGGAGCAGATCCAAGGCCACAGCACCAGAGTATTTTGCATTGAAACCTTAAAAGGACATTTTACTGGTTTATGGGAAGCCTTAATTCATTACAAATTGAAAATTAAATGAGGGGTTCTTCTTTGGCCTATATTCAGAGTAGACAAACGTACAAATCTTTGTATATAATGGTGTCTGAGGTTGGTTAGATGGAATCATATAATGTCTGTTGCTTTGTCACATTTAGGAACTATTCATGGAAAGGATTCATTCCTAACTAATGAAGCAAATATGCATTTACGGCAAAGAAGACAATATCAAAAGATTTACTTGTGCTGCCAAAGAACTTAGCTCTCCATACCCAGATCACCTTATCTTTCGTACTGTATGAGTGTTAGTTTATTCCCAGACTATATTTTTAAGTTAAAGTACAGGTTTCCAGTGGAGAAAAACCAGCCTTCAATATGGTTCTTATGGCTGGGACTGTATCATGCGTATACTCTTTTAATCTACACAGTCCTCCAGTGCTCTTCCAGTAATCCCAGCACCCCTATACAACACTCTTTGTCATATAAACTATGACCTTAGTTTTCTACTATAAAAACAACACTTAGATTTGCTCAGTTCTATTATTTCAGACATTTTATAGTGAAAGAAACATGTAAAACATTATAATCACATTTTTGAGCTATAGCACACCACGTGGGGCTTAGACTGGGATCCAGTGTTAAAAGATTTGTAGCATGGGTGTGTCCTGTCTCCTCCAGAAGAAGCTACTGCCCCTTGGCTTGCGGGTGAAGAAATAGCCAGTAGAGTTTATGCACCTAGCAGAGTAATTTAAGTTTGTGTGTCTAGTGTTTCTGCAATGATGAAAAAAAAAAAATGGAAAGAAGCGGAACCAATCAGCAGGCATTCAATTGAGGAAAGAAGTGCAGACATGCTTAAATGCAAAAGAGTGTTAGTGACTCTGATTTTAGTATCTAAAATGGTTAAATATTTGCAGAAATGTTTGCAGAACAAGCATTCTTTGTTGGATGTTCTGTTTATGTTTAGAGTGATTCCGATGTGATGTGACTGCCATTGTTAGCAAATCCGATCCTTCGTGTCTTTCAGAAATGACATCAAGGACTTTCAGGTCCTCCTAAGCTGGTTTGAAAATGCAGCCTCTTTGTTATTAATTTATTACTTGCTACTTTTTTCCTCACTTTTAAACGTCTCATTGATTTGAATTAAACTGTCCCCGGGCTCAGCTTGGCAAACTTTTTCTTTTTTTTCTGTCTTTCCTTTTTGTTTTCTTTTTTTTGGCAGCATGTTTGTTTCAGCTGTTTTTTCCTAAGGTCTCATAGTTCCGTATACAGTCCATTTCTATTAGTGATGGTGAAATGCTAACAGCAATGAAAGGACTGCTCAGTCTTTAAACATCATGAGCTCCCAGTGATTGAAATGACATCTGAACTTTTTAAATCTAAAATGAGTTTTAATGTACTTAGAGTTTGTTTGTTTCTTACCTTTTGCTCTAAACACCAACTGTTCCTTCAGACAAAATATCCTCTCTCATTTTAATATGTCAGAAAAGACCAGGAAAATGCTGGATGTTGCAAATTTCTGTATGGTACTTCTTCCAGTGACAGGATGTTAAAGTACTAGAGGCCATGATTTACCTTCTCATATTTCTTATTCTTTTTTAGTCTACCAGGTGCGAGAGAAGGTCACCAAAAAGACAGAGATACTACAGGTTTCTAAACTTTTGTTACATTCTGGTTCTTTTTATTTTCCTTTAACACTTTGTTCTATTAAGATGTAGCATTTTTGGTATGAAACTATTTCCTTGGTAAATGAAACCATTATGTTTTTATAGACAGCTTCAGGGTCTGGGGTTTTTTTTGTTTGCTTGTTTATTCTTACATTACACAAATAGACATGACAATATTGATCTGTGTGTTTATTTTTTATACTTTACTAAGAGTGTTTAGGAAGTTCACAAAATCAGAGCTTATTAATGCAAGAAAATGGTATCACTTTTGCAGTTACACTTCTCTGCACTATGCCATTTGTTTAAGATTATCAGCAGCTTATAACTGTTGCCCTTGAATATGTTAGGAGGATATGAAGTGACTTGGACCACATGTTGAAGACTGAACTCCATCACTACCCCTGCTGTATCTGTTCTGTTGGTAGAGAGATTAATTTTCCAGTATTGTGATTCTAAAAGCCTTCACAAGTATTGAATTCATTTTTAAAAGACAACCAGGCATGTAACACAGAGCTACAACTCCATCACAGAAGTCTTAGAGCACAGAAGTAGGGCTTGAGTTTGCATGCTTGATTGCCAGAAACCTAAAATAGATTTTTTCTTTTAATTACAATCATTCACGTATGCTAACACTCTTACGTAAGGGCTATTCCATAAATCAGACTATTCAAAGCAATATACTTATTCTCTTTATCTAACACAATAGCAATGTTCATGTTATATAACTATTAATTAGAAGACATAAATCAAAAATATTACCAGATACCAAATGACACAATCTTGCTAACAGCTATAGATGTAAGAACTCTATTTACACCCATAAACATTTGAGGAAGGGAGGTTTCAGTAAAGCAGCCAGAGACAAACTTTTCAAAAATTATTAGTCATCTTTTTAGTCCTTCAGTTTTCTAGAAAAAGCAAAAAAAACATTGAAGAAGTAATCAATTTGATTTAATTGATTTAGAAAGATGAATTTAAAAATACGCTAACCTAAGGTTTTTATGAAGAGCATTGTGCTGTGGTATAACTGAGATGTCTAAATTAAAAGTATAGTTTCCCCAGACATCTTTCTTTTTGGCATAGACTGCAGTTTTGAAGTGTCTATTTCTACCTGATTGTGAAGATAAGTATTTAAAATTTAAACATCTAATTTTTAGATGGTTACAGCTAGCTGAGATGAATACTTCCCACTCTCTGTCAGTATCAGTAACTTTCTGATTATGGAGTATCATGATACAATCCTCAGACAAACCAGCCTTCCTTTTCAGCATACTTCATCTATTGTGGAAAGCATAAAAAAAATGGGTGAACCAGTAATATATAGAATCACAGAATCATAGAACAGCTGAGGTTGGAAGGGACCTCAAAAGATCACCTGGTCCAACCTTTCATGGAAAGGGAAGCCTAAATGAGATTATCTAGCACCTTGTCTAATTGCATCTTGAAAACCTCTTTATGAAAGAGCACAGAATGAGATTAGAAATCAATGATAACTTGAATTCATAAATGTCATCTCATTAATGTCATAAACTGACAGAGAGTTCTAACATGGATATGTGTAGATAATGGTGTGGAGCAAAGACTTCTTCCACTTTGTGGTTCCCCCAGGCTGTCCACCCAATGGTCTTACTGCAGCTATGACTTGAAACACAGATGTGTGGACTTCATGGAGTATATAGGAAAACTCATGTGTAAACATATCATTGTTAAGTACAGTAAAAATGAAAAGAGATTGAAGTCAGTGGTACAGATTTGCTCTCACTCTTGAATTCATATTGTTAATTTTTTTATAGAACTACAATGGCTTGATTTTCCTGTTCTGAAAAACAGCGATATTGAAGAAGACTTAAGCAATACTCATGGGTTGGAAGCTGTCTAAAACCTAGACATGGACTGCACAGAGATATCCCCTGTGTTTCAGGAGCTTGTCTTTGAAATAGATTAAATGTTCTAGCTACAAAACCTATATTCCTTAGCACCTTAGCATTTGAAGTATGGATTATCAGCATCCTTCTAAGCAGCAGAAATGATGTTTTCTTTGTGCAAATAGAATAGAAACCTGAATTTCAAATTATGGTTATCTAAATTTGGATGTGTGCAAAGTTGTAGTGAATGATTAAAGCACCAAGGAAGTTAAACAGAAGTATATAAAAACTACTGATAAGTAAGTATCATTTCAACAAAACAATAAAGCTTATGGTAATTTAATTATGTATTTGACAGTAATGAAAACTTATACTCAAGAGGAAAGCACAAGCAATGCAAATGTTAAAAAGTGATGTGATCTTTAAAAAGTAACTTGAAATGCAGGTCTTTCCTTTCTATCCATAGGATGAACAGCCTTATTTTTGATATTCAACTTCACTACTTAGTTCAAGACATAGGTCTATCCTGTCTACTGTAACTACTACAACGTCTAAGTCATATTTCACTGGTACTTCAAGAGCACTTTCAGTGTCTTCTTTTTCCTAATCTGATTTTTGAAGTATTTCACAAGTAGAACAAACATGCACTGCATCAGTAATTCAACAGGATCAGTGCTGAGGTTTACAAGGTTTTTTATTTTTATTATTCCTAAATCTTCCAGATGATGTCATAGTAGAAACACTTAGATGCTGAGAATTTTACACTATGTCCCTATTCTGGAACCTCGTAGGAATTGAATTTTTTTGTAAAACCCATCCTCTGTATTGTTCTGAAAATCTGATTCTAAGCACTGAACAATCTGCCCTTAATAAAAAAAGGTAATAAGGAAATTCATACTTCATTTCCAACTACGCAGACTGCAGCAACAATTAATCCAAAAACATACCAATGTAACAAATTAATTTCCATCTGAATAATCAGAAAGCTCTGAAAAAAATCCAGACTATTGTGCCTTTGCACTGTAATGGGTTTTATCCCAGCCATTTATTCAGTACTACAGCAAAAGCATTTTTTCCTACCTGTCAAAAAAAATATTTTGTCTTATTGTTTTAAAAAGACAAGTCAGTTTGACACCAGCTACAGTTTCTTTTTCCCATTACATTATTCTCCCATTGCTAGTGTTAATTAATATTTTTCAAAATATTATATTATGTGTCATCCTTTAAAATATGCAAATTAATGGACCACATCCACTCTTTCTATAGTATTACCAGACTTGTATAACCGCTACTAATCTGCCTTATTTATTAATAATAATAAGAAACAGATCAGTTCTACTTCATGTCTCAGCTGCATGTGAGAACTGAGAACATTAAGAACATTCACAATGGGCATGTGCTGTAATCCATCTGCCACAAGCTTATGCTGTCAGTGCTAGATGAGAGGGATGTGACACATTATATTAGCTGCCAACATTTTCCCAGCCACTGTGATACTGGAAAAAAAACCAGTGGATTGTGTTACCTGTTCCAGATACATTCACCACCTCAAAAATGCAGCATCAAGAATAAATCCATTTTGTATGATTTTACTTTCAGAGCTAAAAAGTAACTGGAAAGAAATAGTGTAGAAGTATAATTTTGATTTTTTTTTCTTTTTTTTTTTTTAGGGTGAACAAATGAACAGTACTGTTCTGACTTTTCATGATTTCCAATTGCTTGATGTGCTCCCATACTTGAAATGACAGAGTTGAAAACTCGTGCTTCTCTGCGTCATCCAAACTAATATTCATTATGATTACAATGTTACATGAAAATGGATTTTTATGATTAAATTTACACACTATGGGAAAGATTTTCCAAAGTGTTTGTTCTGCGCATAACTTTATTCCAGTGAAGTTGAAACTTTTTAATGTACCTTTTAGGCTAAGAGCTTGCAAAAAACCCCTACAGTATTAAAACCCCTTAGATTTTATTCAGGTGTAAGTACAATACACAAAACACATACAGCTGTGTGTGAGTTTGCGTATGTTTGAGTGTACATGTAAGTATGTATACAGCAATAGTATCTGAAAAGTATTTTTTTGTTATGGTAGCAATTAGTAAATGGGTAGCATGGGGTTTTTTTTTGCCATTTGAACTTGCCATTAGTGTTATATTCAAGTCCAAAAATATTTACTGCTAAATCACAATTAATTTAATTTATTGATTTGAAAATGGACCGTATGTCATTCCAATTAATTAAAAAGTCATACAGAATACTTTAACATGCACTAAGTACAACAAACAAATTGAGCATTGCAATACATGTGTTTGTGGGCATACAAAAATTCACAGGAAAAGCGTGCTTAACTTTCACCTTCTGGAGCAAAAAGGATAGATCACGTAACAGGAAGAATATGATTCTTATGTAAGAGGAAATAGTTAATTCACAAATGGAAGATTTTTTTTTCTTTTTTTTTTTTTTGATAACTAGTACATAGCCACTTACTTGGATTTCACTCTCTTTTTTGAATTTTCACACTACAGATTCCTTCTCCTTTATTATTTTGAGTCTTTTAAAAATGCTAGAAAAGTCTTCAGAATCCACTTGGATTCTGATTCCAAGGAAAAGCTATATAAAACTTTCTATGCAGCTTCATAATCCTTCTGCAATTTGTCAGTGCAGAAATATAAAGCCTTACCAGCTTTAAAAGTAAAGAAAGATGTAATTCCTAGTGACATTTGACTTTTTTATTGATCTTTTACTAAGTCATATTGTTTCATACTGTGTGAAAAATGTTCATGTAAGGGTCAAAAACATAGATAAGATTGAAGCTAATATTTGTTGTCTCTTATTTTTTGCCCCTTCAGAACACATTTGGAGAGTGTGATGGCAATGCTTGTGATGTGACATACCCTGGTAGAAGAGTTAGCAAATATACGTCCCCAGCTTCCTTTCAATAACGGTACTGACTTTATGTGTTTTTTCACTGTGAAATTGTCTGGCAATTGTGAACAGTGTGACAGAGTTACTTGTTTAAACAATAACATATTCCATATTTCACAGTTTAGCTAATTCACCTGCATTTGCTTTTGACATGTGCAATAGGAGATTTCTATTGTTTAGCTCGTAAAAGTGCAAAAAAATTTACATGTATCAGTAAAACAATCCATTTCTTAAAGCCTGTGCATATAAAAGGTCAGAGCTATCATGTAGTCACAAGTACAAATCAAATAAACTGTACCCTTCTTGCCACATGCACACACACAAATGTGATTATGTTGTTAGTACAGTACCTGACCTGTCTGAAATTTTTGGCATCATTAAAATAAAATTAATACTTTTATATAAGTATTTTTATTCATCTTTTTGAGATAGTATTTCATCACATTTCTTTTGGACTGCATTATTCCCAAAAGAATTTTAGTTTTAAAGATTTTGTTGGGGGTGTGCGTGGCCATTGGCCTTTTTATCCTAGTCCCTAGCTATAAAATGACTTCTTGTTTTGAAAAGCTCCAAAGCAGCGTGCCAGCCACATTCATTGGTTTATTTTTAAAATTTTCTGCACTTATAAATAAGTATGCTACAACAGGGCCATTATGACCTGTGCTGAATAACTGAAATAATGAATCTCCTTTACTTCTTTTATCCCTCTTGTTCTTTCCCCCGTTCACCCCCCATAAATGTCTGAAAACCAGTATCATTATCTCATGGTTTTGTTCTTAACATTTATATTGTTAAGTGTTAAAAAAATGAGCTTGTTCACCAAAACAAATACCTAACATCATGACCAATAACATCTCACTGCTTCTTTGTATTCCAAATGAGACTTCTTGCATCAGTCTCTAGTATTTTTTTTTTATACTTAGCTTGTGAAATGTCTGGGATAAGTTTACCTTTTTGTTCAGTGTTTGTACTGCTCAAGGGAGAGTTAGACTGTGACAAGGGCCCCTAGGCAGTACAGTTATATAAAAGGTAATTCAGGAAAGGGAGCATATTTCAATGTGACACATCTAAGAAAATGCAAATTCTACAAAATAATAAAGAAGACGTCACTACATATAAAATCATGAACTTTCCAGAGACTAATGCAATTCAGTGCAGGTCAAATAAGAGTATTGCAAATTAAGGATGTAGACAGAACCTTGTGTTAGCATAAATGAGTCTCACACCTTTCTATTAAAAGAGTATATATATGAGTATTGGTGAAATTTTTATTTTGCCTAAATGATAATTGTGGGGGGTTGACCCCAGCTGGAAGACAAATCCCCACCCAGTTGCTTGTTTACTCCCCCCACTTTTATTGCTGGGCATGACGTTATACGCTGTAGGATATCCCTTGGGTCAGTTGGGGTCAGCTGTCCCAGCTGTGTCCCCTCCCAACTTCTTGCCCACCCCCAGCCTACTTGTTGAGGGGAAGAGTGAGGCCTTAATGTAGTGCAAGTACTGTTCTGCAATAGCTAAAACTTTGGTGTGCTATCATCAACACTGTTTTGGTCACAAATCTAAAACACAGCCATACGAGCTGCTATGAAGAAAATTAACTCCATTGCGGCTTGATCCAGTACAATATTGAAGGACTCGATTTTTTTTTTCTTTTTTAAATTTATAGTCATCAAAACACTATATTTAATGACTTTCCTAAATATAAAACTGCTTCTTGAGAAATGTTATTTCTTCTTGAGAAAGTAAAGCGTACACCACAATCTCCTGCCTCTCTTCTAATTGCACTGAAGAGTCTAAAAATGAAGTATATGTTTTATGGTCACAGTAACACTTTTTTACACTTTATCTAGTATTCTCTTGTTGTTCATTAATTCCATAGCTGAAGTGAAAATATAGGGGGAAATTATCTTCAAATAGGAATATGGAGAAACCATGAACAATAATTACTGGGGTTTTTTTTAATACATGCCAAAATGTGACAGTTTTTCGCAGATACTTAGTTAACAGATCTGCTCTTCTGTGAATCATATTATTTATTCTAAGTGTGCAATAGGTTTCAAACAATAATTATTCAGTGAGAAAACACTTGCAGATAAATAGCAAGCTCTGGTACCGTTCTACTATGTTATGGTATTCCTGGAAAGGTAAGGAAATAAAGCAAAGGAATAAAAAGCAAGCTACATCCAATTACATATTTCCTATTCTTGGAATGTAAAGAATAGGAAATTTTATTCAAACCCACATACATTTGTGTATATTTCACTCAGAAGATTTCTGTATATTTTGTTTCAGAAGATGCCAAATTTATGTTGCCACTCACATACATGAAATCCCACCTTTGTTTTAGAAATCACTAGATATGATGAGAGATGTTTTGAGATATCAACATAATGTATGTATATGCTGAAACATCCAGCAAGCAGAGAAGTATTTAATTGAAAACCCAAGTCAGTTTCTTACAAAGGTACCTAATACCAGGCTAACAAGCCATCTGGGTGTAAGAAATGCCTCAATTAAACCTACAAAATAGTAAATAATACAGGGAATGATAGGTAGAGAACATGTGGTGAGAGATCTTTGAAGAGAAGCTTTAGTTACACTTCAGTTGAGCCTAACAATTATACAGCAAATGATTCCAGGCCTTTGTTAAAGAAAATAGGCTAGACTCCTTTATTTATCCAAGAATGTAAATAGAGAAGTCCATTGGACAGATGGAAATCCTGCAGCATTTGAAAGGCTGGAAAACTCTATAGGGCTTCTAGTGATATACCTGATAATATTAATAGGGCTGGCACTGACATACAAAATAGCCTGAGTGAAAGAAATTCTAACTGCTCTTGGTACCTTAGACGACAACAAGTTTGAAAGTGTTTGTAGATATGCCCAGTACTAAGAACACAATAATTTAGAAAGAAATCCATACACCAGTTTTGTGTCTGTACGACATAGCCAATGCAGCAGTTATATAAGAGTATCATGGGTCAGCTTACTGCAGTTTGTAAAGCTGCACTTTTAGCGTGTTACAGTTATAAGGTGTCAGAGAATATCCATCAGTATCACTTAATGTGTTACTGGAGCCGATTCCCTTTTTTTTCTTTTCACTTCATGAATTTTTCAGAAGTATACTTTTTACTCTTCGGATAATTACCAGTTCAAAACCTCACACTTAAAACTAAGTAAAAAGATGTATTTTGCTTTGAGGTGTACCACAACCTCTCCATTTTACTTGGAGACTAGACATTGATACAAGCTTACCCAAGTTTCTGACCAGGCTCATTTAGAATTTTTAGAAACTCTAGAAAGCCTTTCATTTGGTAGTGACCCTATTTATTACACATGCTTACTCTTTAAAACAGATAAGCCCTTTTAAGTTTCATCACAAAATTTTCATTTAGTTCTAAAAGTAAACTAAGGATTTATTTTTAATTACATAGAAGTAATACACTAATTAGAGCAGAAATTACATTGTCTGCTTGCACTTTTGTCTTCACTGTAGCTATTTGTTTTCCTCTGTCTTTATCAATATTGTCTGTTTTCAATTCTGTGGCACATTAGGTTCTTGAATCTGAAGTGCTGTTGGTTATATTCCTGTTTCACACACTGCCACACTCCTGAAGTTTTGCAGTACACATGGAAAAATGCATGAATAGTTCCCTATTTTCTAAAAAAAGTAAACAGAAGTAACAATAACATATAATATTGCATTTGAACAATGGTTCAAAGGGAAACTTTGACATGACATTAAACTCTGACATAAAAATTATAAAACATTTTGTTTTTCAAGGTACTCTTAATAAAAAACAACAACAACATTTTTTCAGTATTTACATTTGAAATCAGATTCCTCTGCAACTTAAACTGTCTATGCTAGCTGTCTGTGCTTTCTCTACTATTAAGAGAGAGATAATCAGCCCCAGAATGCAATTGTTCCAATTTTAAGAGAGATATGTGACATACCCATTTTAATGTAGGAAAAAATATATATATTGGGCCTTTAGAGCTTGGCAGAAAAAAGATAGCAGGGAGACATTGAACAGGGAACAGAGGTTTTCATCATTTTATTAAGAAAATGTTTATAAGACATTAAATGAAGTTATTGAGCAGTATATTTAAGAACGCACAGAATACCTAGTTAAGCTACGGTACACTTCATCTTATTTGATAATGGAAGAAAAATCCATGAAATCTTTAACAAATACAAAGAGAAACATAAAAAATCTGACTCCAGAAATCCCCTAACAATGGAATTTTGGCAGATGAGGAAGGTATTAGGGGGAACTGTTAGAAGTAGTTATTAGTTATTCTAACAATTAGTTATTTAGTTACTTATATATGTGCTTATATATACTAGTGTATATGTGTGTATGTGTGTATATACAGTTAGTCAATTATTACTCTGAGAATTAGTTACTCTAATAAACTCTAGTAATGTTAGAGATGTGATACTTGGCTGGGTGTGTAGCCTGACATTGTGCAGCTGCACCAAGATCATTGCCTAGATGGCTAACTTGGACAGTAACTTTTTAATGGCTAAAGTTAAGTTGGAAGAATTACACCACTAAATGGCTAATTGAGAGTCATGAGAGAGAAAAAAAAAAGTGTTTTTTTTAATTCATAGGACCAAAGTGGAATCTTGATTACGACTTATCTGGAAGCTGGAAGAAGAACCAGAGAACCAGTTCTGATTTAGATTTAGTTCTCAGTCATTTTCAGAATTAGAAAAACACATTGCTTAATATGATAAGGTAAAAAATTCCAAGAAAATCATACTCTTTGGGTGGCTGCACTGTAAAGTGGAATGAATCACATGGCATCTCCTATTTATGACATGGTCCAAAATGCTAGGAATCAGTAATATTAATGTTATTGGAAGCTGCTAATGATGTAGTATATAGTTTCTGCCTCAGACTTTCAATTTTGTAGCGCACAAACAGTGCCCTAAAAGGTTTCATTTCAACTGTATGAATTAAACTGAAATGGTAATTGTAGTCACTCTGAGTTCCCAATAAATTTAAGGAGATATGATAGGCACTTGTATCAAGCAACTCATCCTAAGAGCTCAGTTTTTCTGGAGGGGCATATGTCTTCCCATTGCCTCACTATAGAGACAGTTAAAGAAAATTTCTTGGGCAAAATTTGACTTTATACGCAAAAGAATTAGTTTGGAAAACCACTTCATACTGTCCAAAACACTCTAGAATTTTAATTTAGCCATCAGTTATATCTGAGGATAAGAAAGATACATATTAATGTATCTAAGTCTCTTTTATAATTAGCTCAGATGAAGTATATTCTTTTACTTTCCTAAAATGACAATGACTAGAATAATTTTAATTGAAGTCTTTGATCAGGAAGAAAAGTGAATATTAGAATTATGGAACCATAATTTAATCCACATTTCATTGAAAGCCACAGCCTAGAGAACTAGCTTCAGTTTCATTGCTATGAACTTGAGGTGTTTCGATTGTGTTAACGTTCTCATTGTGAATCTGTATTTTTGTTCCTTAGAAACATAGTTTTGTTATAATTAACCTGTGCTTTTATTTCTTTCTTGTATAGTAATGCCACAAGCATGTTCCATTTGTCATAAACTGTTTCAAAAGCTATCCATTTATTTCCTTTTCTTGAGGGATACATAGGTTTTTTACATGTAAAAAACTGTTTCATAGTCTGCAGTGTTTGCAAATGGCTGTGTACTTCATAAAAAGCCTTATACCGAATTGTCTACAAGATAAAATAGTGCCTTTTTAATATTTAAAATCTTCAACAGTAGTATTCCAAGGAATCTAGATATTAATCACATTCCTATAACAATCTTATTTAAGTGTTCAGCAGCATGCAGTAAAAATCAGTCACTAACAACATCTACATCTGAATTTAGGATACACAGTTATGTTTTATTGACAATTGTTAATAAAGATACTATCCATAATCATGACAAACAACAAAACCAGTTGATGCACTGTGTCTTAATATTTTAAATATCTCAACCACTCGCATAGTAAAAAATATCCTAACAAATTTTGACTATGTCTAAGGGAACTGAAAACAGTAAGACAATAACTTTATTAAAATGAACAGGTGAAATGCTAGGATAAAAGTGATAGAATCCAGAAGAAGAAAAATAAATATTATAGATTTTGCAACAAAGAGTAAGAGATACTTCACAGTTCAAAACATTACTTTTCATCCCTTTTGACCTTTCATATTTGACTAGGACCTGCTTCCACTTATGAACATGGAATCAGATTAATTTCTGCCTTTGACAAAACACATTTGTAATCTACAGATTATATGATCCAGTTTAGGAACCATGGTAGTCTGCAGTCTGTCTCACTTGAAAACGTCATTTGCACCTATATTTTCAGTATCTAGTAAACTAGTTCTAAAGTAAGCTCCCTGTATGTTAAGTTGAATAATCTAAACATTTTTGTGTCTGGCACAGAACAAATCTGTCTTTTGTGGGTGCCTAAACCTACATACTCTCAGTAAACATGGAGGTAGGATTCAGTTGCCTAAACATTGACCTCTAGATTCATTTCAGACTTGGTGGAACATCCTGCCTGGTCTCCAGCTCCTGCACTCCAAATGAGTGTGTGTCTCCCATATGTCTTCTGTCCAATCTGCAGTCTTATGCAGATGTCTTGGTATTCTAGGACATCTAAAGTAATTTAAAAACAAAAAAAGGGCACATTTTTATCAAAATGAACCCATGGGAGCTGGTTCTTTGAGATGTAGATACCTACATTATATGCACTAGACTCAATTGCCCATACACAGGTGCTTAATGACATTAGAGGTATCCAGCCTATCAGAAATCTCAGTGCCGTGAGGCTAGCAGAATCCCTTGAGATAGTTTGGATATATGTGTATGTGAATTGCATGTAAGTGAAATCTGTCCCATTCTAGAGATCTAGCTGGAGATGACACTAAGTACCATGGGGCATTTCAAATACTACTAGCTGATGGGCAGGCAACTAAACCGAAGCCTGATAGAGTGTGTCTATACCTGGGTATTAAAGATCCCATTAGAATTAATGGAAATCTAAGCCTCAATTCAGCTGCCAACTGTTCACATCCAGTGCCAATTGTCAGATCCTAAAGTACTTGAGTTACCTACATTGAGCTAGCACATATGCCACAGATCTTAAAGATGGTCTTCTGGAGCAGAAACCAACAGAATATCCCAGATGTGGAAACCTTTTGTGTTCTGGGATAAGTAACTGAGTCTCACTCCTCTGAGTGAGAGTACCTCTTCAGCTGAGGGTTCACTCACCGTAACTAGATCGCCATCCGTGGTAATGGGAGGTCAGATTCCTGCCTCACATGTCAGCAGCTGTATGTAGATCCCTAAATAAAAATGTCTTGATCTTTACCACATCTAAAATTAGGTGATGAATGGAAATGTTGGTTCACCAAACTGCGTATACAAAGTGGGACCTAAGACACTTTCCAGTTCCAGGTATGCATCAATTGAATCATCTCTGATTTCTACAGGAAAGAAAAACAAATACTCAAGCAGACTATGAATTTGAGTGCTCACAACAGGTTCTCCTTTCTGAACAAACTGGAACTGAGGGCTGAAAGGTGAAGAGGAGTATACATTCATTTCAGTTTAGGTGCAGCTGAAGTATCTGAAATTGGAAGTAACTGGTATTGCCATGTTTCACCTCACAGCTGAAAGATATTACTAACAAAACTAGCTTGAGTGAAAGAAATTCTAATTGCTCCTGGTACCTTAGACAACAACTCCTCATATTGATTGGGTGGTCTGTAACAAATTCCCACCACGCTATCACCCCTGCTGGCCTCTTGTCTGATCCTGACCAAAAAGCTTTCAACTTGCCTGTCATCCATCCCATACAACAACTCTGTACATTTGACCTGATTCTTCAGATAGAGGGCAACCCAGTGACCCTCATCTTTCCTGCCTGTCTTTCCTGAAGAGCCTGTATTCATCCATTGGGGCACTCCAGCCATGTGAGCCATTCCACCATGTCTTAGCTATTCCAACAGCATTATAGCCTGTGACCGTATGAGTTGCTCTAGTTACTCCTGTTTGTTTCTCAGGCAGTGGGCATTCGAGCATGTACATTTGAGACTGCTGTCCTTTTGCCCCAATTTGCTGTTCCTGAAGTCTTTTGCAACTGTCTTTATGCACCCTTTGCTTTCACCCTCATCAACCATTTCCTCACTTAACTGTGTGTTTTTATCTCCCTCCCTCATTATTGCCAGTATAAAGCTCTCCTCACCAGCTTCACCAACCTGTTGGCAGACATGCTTTTGCTGTATTTGGTCAGGCACAGTCCATCTCTTCCTGCTAGTCATCAATCCTCAAAGAGCTCTGATTGGACTCCAGTGCCCTTGACCCTTGCATCTGGAGCCAAATAATCACTCTTGATATGCTTGAGGTCACTGCAGAAGGATCATTGGTGCCTACACAGATAAGCAGCAAGGAGGCTTAGTCCAAGAGTTGGACCAGTGTCAGTGGTCTCTCCACAGCATTCCTAACCCAAGACCCTGGCAAGCAGCAATGCACCCCCAGGCAGCAGGTCAGGTTGGCAGATGAGGACTTCCATTTCCCACAGTCAGGAATCTCCCATAACTACCACCCACTGCTTCCTCCTGATGCAGATGCGTAATTCAGGCTTGGCCCATTGCAGTGCCTACCCAGGAAGAGCTTTATCCTCCATGTGTGATACCAAGGCACTAAACCTATTCTGCAGTTTCAGGTTTGGGCAGAGAAGGAGCTGTCCTCCTGCTGCCAGAAGTCACATGCTCCCAGCTTTCACCAGCGCAGGAGTCTCCGTTTACCACCTGAATGAGCACACTCTCTGGCTGTTCCTCCTTCTGTGCAGCGGGGGGCTTGGGCTTTTGTCTCTGCGGGGTCTCTGTAAGGATCCTGTCGATCTCTCTTCCATTTTTCCTGATGCTGCACAGTCTGCTCACCTCCTTCCGCAGCTTCTTTACTAGGTGACACAGCTTCTCAGCCAGAGCACGGGTGCAGGCACGGGCACCATCTTCACTTGCTTCAGCGTCAGTGGGAGACCCCTGGACTCCCTGCAGCCCAGGTTTTGTCTGAGAGGAAGTCTCTGATGTGCTGGGGTACTTGCATTTGTTGGGGCTTGGGTTTCATGCCCTGTGGCACATCACCACGTGTTGAGCAGTCCCATGCTGTTCTCAATGGTTGCTGGCTCCCTTCCACATGCCCTTCTGCACAAACTGGTGTGCAAACTATTGCACCTGTGAGCCGCTTCTGTTTGCTGTGCTCATGTTTGATGGTCACCCTCACTTTAGTCTGCAGGGATATTGGCCAAGAGTGTGCTGGGGATGCAGATTTTGCTTTGGCTAGGTTTATCACACTACCAACAACAAAATGACATGGCAGAGAAAAAAGAACTCAAAAATTACTGCAGAGAAAGAGATTTTTAATTTTTTTAAGTAAAAATTACATGCATTTTAGCTAGAGAACACTGTAAACATGCTGGCACAGCTCAACATATTTGCTTTTATGTATAGCTGTACTGGCTTTTTAGCCCTGTGTCCCTCGTTATTTATCACCTGGGTTTGGGGATTTCAAATTTCCCCTTTGGGACCATCAAAGGCTTGCCAACCCTCAAAGAAATCTTTCTGGAGAGCTGGCTGCAGGGTGAGACACCAGGGAGTGCCCTACAGAATCATTTCTGTGCTTGGAAATGCAGAATCACAGAATCGCTCTAGGTGGGAAGGGACTTCTGCAGATCGTCCAGTCCAACCACCTCTGCTCAGAGCAGGGTCAGCCACTGAAGGTTGCTCGAGGTCCTGTCCTGTTGAGTTTCAAAGGACAGAGACTCCACAACCTCTTGGGGCAACTCATTCCACTCTTTGACCACCCTCACAGTAAAAATATTCTTATGTTTAAACGAAGTTTCATCTATTTCTATTTGCCTCCATTGCCCCTTGCCCTGTTACCTGTCAGAAGAGTCTGGCTACAACTCCTTTACTGTCCCTCATCAAGTGTTTGTGCAGATTGATAGGATGCCCCTGAGCCTCCTCTTCTCCAGGATGAACACTCCCAGCTCTCTCAGCCTCTCCTCACTTGGCTAGTGCTCCAAGCCATCAATCATCTTAGTGGAACTGCTCTAGGATGTCCATGTCTCTCTTGTGCTGAGGAGCCTGGACCTGGACCCAGTACTTCAGATGTGGCCTCACCAGGGGGAAGAATCACCTCCCTCCCTCCCAGGAGGGGAAGAATTGCCTCCCTCAACCTGCTGAAAAATGCTTTTCCTAATGCAGGCTGGGAGGCTCTTAGCTTTCTTTGCCATAAGGGCACTTCTCCATGATTTCACCGCAATCAGATTGGGCAAAGGAGTCAGTTCCTCGGAGAGCTCTGGCAGGCGTTAAGCCTGTTTTCAGTGTTTGCTGGCAAGGAATATAGGAGTATGGGACTATGGGAGGGAGATGGAGAAGGAAGAGAGCACCCATAATCTGGTGTCTGGTGTCCCTGCATGCCACAGCAGGGTGAGGGACCACTTAGCAGAAACTCCTTACCTGAGAATGTGGGCATAGGGCCCCTTTCAATCCCCTAGGTGTGCCAAATGTGCCATGTGAGATAGAGAGGAGGGGTGTATTGCACAACATGTTGCCAAGTCATGTGGGTGGATGCGTAGAAATGCCCGCAGGATATGTAGCTTGCAGTGGGGATGTGAGGACAACATTTTAAGGCAGAGTGAATTGCTAGCCTAGGCACAAACTGTGCCATGCTAGCTGGTCTTAGTGCCAGACTTTTAGTGTACTCATATAAATGTGGCTATAGAAACAAAATTCAAGTGATCGCTCTACATGGTTATCTTTATTGTCTCCAAATTAGCTGGATCTTTCTTCAAAGAGTGAAGTTCCTGACATAAATTTCAAGGTCTAGTCCACAGAAACTGATTTTTCTAAAAAGATGGAACAATCACACTGTATTTTAGCTTCCAAGAGGAGTTTCAGATTGGAAAGTCAGAATTTTAGATAAGGTTAGTACAATACTGAATTAGATGATCTGTTGTATCCTATGGTATCAGACAAAGGACATTGTTTTTAGGTAAAGCACATTGCTTTAAATAGAATAAATTCACAATGGTTTTTAAGAAATACTACCCTGCAGAGAGTGGTCTGTAAGTGGAATATCTAAGAACCAAAGAGAATAAATGTTTTTAGGTAATCAATGAATACATCAACTTTAACTGATGGCTACTGAAGGGTACCAGTAAGGTGGAAAAGCTTGGGTTTGCTTATAGTCAGCCATGCTAGCTAAATGCCAGAAGGGAATTCCTGACTGAACATACTAATTTCTTCCGAGACTTGCAGTGATTTATTTCATATAGAATCACTTTTTTTTTTTGTTTGCACATAAACAAGCAATGAATGACTGTTCTTTTATGTTTTGAACTTTCAGTCCATATGGATTGGTGTGGACAAATTACTTGGCAAATTATCCCATTGCCTACATCTAATTCGACATTGCTGTTTACTGTACTATTCTTTCCGCTTTTGAAAATACAAAGTAAATCTCAAGTCAAAACCATGCAATACTCTTACAAGATGTAAACGAGCTGTTGCAATTTATTGGAAATGCCTTTCACAAATACAATCTTCATTGGGCATCCCATATGCAGGTGGTTAGAAGGTGCATGCATCTGGCTGTGTGTCTTTGGTTTATATGTTGAATGCGTACTTTTCCATGACAGATTCCAGACAGCTAGTTCCGACATATGTATAAGCAGGAGCATTCAGAGTAAGAAAAAAGGCTGGGCAGTTTATATGGCTAAGTACAGTGTACACAAATATGTATTTGTATGTAGTAATAAAATATAGCCTATATTTAAAGTCCCAAGGAAGAGATTTGTGGAACAACATTTCTTTTTAACTAGTCTGAATCTATAATTAACTTGGTAATATACACATTAATTTCACCTGCTGACCTTGTTCATAGTGATGGCAATCCTTATCAAGCATCACACTTGCCTACTATGTTAGAAAACTTCCTTCTGAAGAATGCTATAGGTGGTCAATAATTGGACCGATCACCCTTTTTTTTTTTTAAGTGAGGGAAAGAAGCTAAAGCACCTTTGGCGGGGTGCCTTTTCATATTGGCTTGTGCACTTACTAATATGTCTTCAAAGTGCCTTTTAGCACGGCTGGAGATGTAGTCCATGTTAACAGGAATTCTCTGTTTTTTGAAATGTGGGACAACCTATCTGACACAATAGAACAGAAAACTTTTCAATTTTTTTTTTGAAAGCAGGTTTCAGGAGCTGGGATGAAGACTGTGGAGATGGAAAATACTTTGATTTAGCTGGTCACCTATTTTTTGACATTTCTTATAAAGCAGCTATTATGCATTGACAATAGCATTTACAGATCCACAAAACAAAATTATTTAATAACTTTTTATGTTTGACAATTGTTTGCAAGGATATAAAAAATCCTGGCATCTGTGATAAAACGTTAACTGCTTGTTGAGCGAAATATTTCACATTCATAGTCTAGAGGAGAAAAAAGTAAAATCCCTCCCAAAGCAAGTAAACTTCTTTGGCACATTTTAAAAAATTCATATTAAAAAAACCCCTGATGTATCTATTTGAACATCTAAATGTTAGTATACCATACAATAATTTTTGCAGTATTATTTCTTCATAATTCAGAATATATTAATGTAACAAAATAAAATATTCACTAATTTGAAACACTTAAATCAAGGCTTACCATGAATAATTAATATTTTCTTCATGCATTTCTAACCAGTTTTTTAATAGTAGGATAACATGAACTGGAATTTATTTCTCATAAATTTGGCCATCTAAAAGTTATGTTTCTAGTCTGATAGATGTGTAGGTTGTCTCTATAGTGACTTCAAAAAGATATACGGATGGAATTATTTGCCTTATGAGATACTTACCTCTCTTTAGACAATTAGACTGGAGTAGATGTTCAATTTTTACATGACTAAAGCTAAGTGAGATAAAACTTTTCATTGTTTTGTTTTCTTCTCCGCCACTCCCCCCCCCCCATCTTGATTCCCTCACAGAACAAGATAGTGTTCTAAAAAGAAATCACAATTTCATAGGGAAGGAATTATTTGTAAGTAGGGCTGCTGTCTTACTTATTGAAGAAGTTGGAATTTGAGTAGCAAATATGGTAGGTGACTACAAGAAGAGAAAAAAGTGCTTACAATTTCAGTTTTGACAAGTGAACTAGCAGTCCTGCTTGATATTAAGCAAATTCCAGGAACCAAAATGTGTACAACCTAGAAAACCTATTCCTCCCACCTTAATATAAACACTGCCATTTGCTCAGCTCTCTAGATTCCACTGCTTGTTTTACTCGAGGGCTCATTTCTCCTGCCAGTACAGGCACCGCATATTATGAGAAACTTGCCTATGGGCCTGGCATATATTTGGTGCTGGTGACACAACATGTATTCTGTGTGTGGTTCAGGAGTATTACTTCACAGCTGGTGCAATCTTGTCCCAGGGACTGAAAACTTCTGCAGCTGGAACACAGCAGCGGCACTCTAATGGCATTTTCCAGTTTAGGGTAGCCAAGAGGGATCCAGTTCATGTTTCCTGAGACTGCTGCAAAATAACCTAACCCATAGATGGTATAGCAAAGTGGGAGATCTGTTCAGAAACTTGCAGCTCATCAGAATTCAAATGCTTAAATGGATGTCAATACATGGTCATGTCCTGCATGGTCAGTCTGGAGGCATAGGACTGGAAAATGCTGAAGATTAATGATTGGAAATGACCATATACAGTTCTATTAGCATATCAAAATAGTTTCAAGTTGGCTGCCCACAACCGTTTGAAGTTGTTAACCTTAATTTCTCTGTTCTTTACATCTCAAGAGAGAAATCAGGTATAGTAGTAACTCTTGGACTTACCAGGGATCACTGAATTCTACTTTAATAATTTCTAAACAACTTTTAATGTTTAATTGCAATATGAAAAATTATGTACTTTGATCTCTTACATCTTGGTCATGAGACCAACTGTGGGCTAATTATCTCCATCCCATTTGAAATTGAACTATAAAAAAATTTTTTAAAAAATCCTGCATAAGGGCTTCTGATATTGTTGAAGCAGATTTGCATTTGTTGAGTTGAGCTATGTACAGATGTTATACTTCACTAAATGAAATATAATCATCATCCAGGTATAGAGGCAGGAGCACAGTGATTTGAATTTCCTTTTTGTTTAAAGTTTTTGGTTTTGTAACTGACAAACACATACCAGTGTTACTACATAAGCAGCTGACAGACTTCCAGTTCATGTTTTATGGTCATTCTACACTGTTTCTATATCTTTTAGCAAACGTGTGTGTGTGTGTATATATATATATAATAGGCTGCATTACTTGCTTACAAATGTAGACACAGATGTTCAAACACAAAATTTAAAAACATCTGTTATTATTTTGGTTGATTAGGCTATATGCAGGCATTTTGTAACCAGATTACAAAGATAATTAAAGAATAATTTTCTTTTCAACTATAATTAGCCTATATTTCAAGTTAATCATGATACATCTTGCAGAATGTTTACATTGTCGGAAACGTGCACTGGTAAGCTTCAGATCTAGAAACATAGCTAATAATCCTATGAAAAAGATATGACATGTTTCCGTGTTGTTGTTTTTTTAGGTTTTTTTTTTTTTTTTACTTTTTTTTTCTCTGTGAATAAGGGTAGATACTTTCCTCTGGAGGTAAGTGAACAGTTAAAAAGCTTTGAACTCAGTGTTTTCAAGGCTTTTAATAGGATTTCCAAAAATATTCACATTTAATATGTGCAAAGCAGGCTTACCAGGCAAATTCTCTGCTACCCCTGGCAAGAATTCTTTGGGGGTTTTGCATAAATTCTGTAAACTGATTCTAGACTCAAAAAAGGTCAACCATGTGACATTTTTTGACTGTCCAGCAAATTACTGTGCAAGGATCCTGTTGTCAGTCAACATAAAAATGCTAATAATTCAATAAAGTTTCCCTAGTTTCTGTAGATACACTTGAGATCAGAAAAAAATTTTGGAGTTTGCATCTCCAAGGAGGGGTTTCTGATGAATGCTTGTGTTTCTGAAGCACATAGCCCATTTCCTCAGTGCAAAATTTTCCTGATGCTTCTCTCAAGTAATTATTCTGCCTGGTTTGCTTGTGCAAACATAAAGAAAAGGAAATTGTCATGTTTATATATTTCCCATAAACATGCAGAATGCCAATAAACTGAAAATCTGTGGTTTGTCAATGTGATACAAAAAGATGGCTGGCTGTTACCATGATTTTGAAGTTAAACAGACCAACTGAATGCAGATTATCCACACTACTCTGCAGCAAGTTACAGAAGCAAGCAGCGGGCATGGCATATGCATGCACAGACACAGCTCCAAAAAAAGCAAAAACTGAAGCAGAATTAGAGATGATGTCTTTTCTAAACAAGAGGTTGCTGTGGTTAACTTGACTATTACCTAATTTAAACTGTGAGTCATAGAAGAGACCTGGCCTTTACATGCTTCTTGCTGTTGTCATGGGATCACTCATGACTGGCTGTGTGACACCAAAAAGCGGTATCAGCAGGAAGAGTTTCTCACTGGCATCCTACAGCTTCTTGTTCCTTCTGTCATGACGCATGAGCTCTATGGCAGCACTGCAGAGGAACCAACACATTCAAGAAAAAAAAGACTCTGATCTTCCAAAGCCTGTAAGCTTTTACAAATTCTGTAACCCTTATTATCATGGAGCAGAGACATGAGTTTTCCCACTAATTTGAACAAGATTATATAGAGAATAAGATCCTTCTCTCTCAAGCAGAGGAGGAAGAACCAGTTGCCTACTCAAGGGAACCAAGCAGAATCTTCTCCTGATAAAGTCTGCAGTCCTGTTCTTCATATGTTGGGTTTTGGTTTTTTTTTCACTTTATTAAATAACAAAAACTTTTGACTTATTCCATAAGGATGAATAGCAAGGCTAGAGACAAAGATTAAGGCACTCTTTTCCCACATGGAACAGCTTTCAACAAATGCTAGACTTGCCAGATTCATTACTAACATACTTCCATCTGTATTAACACTAAAAAGTAAACTAGAGATGAGGAAAAATCTACTGCTGGTTTGCAGTTTTTTCTCCTACAAATGGATAATACTGCCATTCCACTCTTCAGCTGTGATTACCGTCAGAGGTCTTGTAACACTGATAATACTCCCCCTACTTGTATTTTTACCCCTGTTTTAGAAAGAAAAAAGGAAGCATTAGGGTATAAAATGAATCGGATAAGGTCACCCAGCAGGTTAGTAGTAGATGTGAGGCTGTCATCTGGTGTACTCTACAAGCGCCTACATTAGAGTTTTAGTTCAGATGAAATATGGTCCGGTCCATGTGACAAGATAAGAACTCATCATAAGTGAACCCTCAAAACCTGTATAGTGTTGAAATTACGTCTTTGGCAACAACCGTTTCTCTCTGCACATTCACTCCTATTGCACTGCAGAACATGCTAGTATATATGTTGGCTCTATGCACTGAGCCACTCCAAATAAAATCACAAACCCTCCCATGTAAACAAATACATTTATATGTATATAAACACTTCCTCATGACACACTGTATATGCTACATACTGGTTTTGGTTTTGGTTTTGGTATATGCTGCTAGTCATTTGGAATATTGGGTATTTGGAATAATACATAATCAAGTGTAATCTTACCTTTTTAGCCAGGATTGCCTCTGGTAAAGATCTAGGAAAACTTTTTCTCCGCCCTCCCTCTGTTAATGGAGAAACAGCCACTTCCACAGAATGATTTCTAAAATGTTAAGAACTATCTCATGAATTTGATTCCATCTTCTTATATCCAAGGTACATTCAGAGACATTTCCAGTGATCAAAATATATCTATGAAAGAACAGAGAAAAATGTTAAAACTAAGCGTAATAGCTGCCCTACCTATCAATATTTTTTTTTAATGTTTTGTCTGTGACTTGAAAGACTTTGAGCCATTTGCATAAAGATATTTCAGGTTACACATTATTGCACCCTAAGCAACTGTTACTCAATCTATGCAAATCTGAAATTTGAAAATAGGCTATACTATTAATATTCAGGCTATACTGAATATTAATTAATGTCTAACTTAGAGATTGACTTTGACAAAAGTCTGCATATACATTCATTATTAAGTTGTAGAAGATCCATTGATTAAAAAGAAATAAGGATAACATGTTTTAAGAGCACTTAAGTATCCAGAGTAAATTTAAAAGTTATTTTGGGGGGGGGAAATTCTTCTAAGTTGAGTTTTGTTATTTTGAAAAGGACATACGATCCTAAATTAATTTTTGAAAAAAATTAATATTTTTGAAAAAAAGTTCATAACATTGAAGTGTTTTATTCTATATCTTATAAAATTATATTCCCTGGGAAAATAATATAATTGTCATCTGAAAGTTTTAAATATTTGTAAATGAGTGCTGAAAGTTATAGTAAAAAAATACTCCAGATAAAAATCACATAAGTACAAGTGATGAGATTTATCAGATCACCTCTGAAAAATCCATTATGAAACTAAGCTTTCATGAAAACAATAGTTACTGAAATCCATACAGAGTTAAAAACATGTCAATACTAACAGTGAGCAGCATACAGTCAACTCAAAAGCGACAACAGCAGCAAATATTCAGGAAAAAAATGTGCTAGTGGCATTACTATTATTTATAGGCAGCCATAAATACGGGTTTCACAGTGCCATCTACACACAAAAGATTTGTCAAAAAGCTGACTAATTCACTAAAAGATACAAATGAGTGCTAGGAGAAGAGAGCTATGTCATTTCCTCTTCCTTTACCATTTCATTCTTCTGAGAAGGTTATCCTCATCAAAAGCCTGTAAAAAGATTAAATGCCATCCCTCTTAGTATTTGAGACATATGTGACACATTTTCTCTTTAGAAAGAAAACAGGCAGACCACTTCAATGAGATAGAGATTCCCTGAGGGACAGGATCTATTAAAATAGTTGACGAAATAAAAGATTTGATCACCAGAAGCAAAGGGAGTCATACACAGTACATGCAATATGTGCTATTTTTCCTATGCACAGAGTCATGTTGGCAGGAGGCGGTGACAGCCCAGCCTTACCAGTACTGGTATGTTATAGACAAAAGGAAGGTTGTGAGTCTGGGCAAAGCGCGCACAGCTGAATTTCATGGCTTTCAGTTACTCTTGTCTGTTCCTTCTAGTAAGGCTGGATCGGGCACTGCAGCATGAAATTTCTTGTCCGGCAAGGCAAATGTCATACACAGTCAGAAATGTATTTTTATTAAGGATAACTAAAAGTTTATTTCTAAATAATTTGTTTAAATAACGTATGAGATATCATAAGAGATGGAGTTCTTAAATTTCTGAAATACTTGTGATTGCCTGCCTTTTGTGCTCACCGGGGTAGATATACGTTTCTTTTTAGGAGACATATGTAGAATAAGAATACAATAGATTTGTAAAGATCAGTCTCCATATACCTAAATTTAAATGTATATTAAGCAGAAAGGTAGCTGGAGATCTACATTCAGGCATGTAAATTATGTACAGAAACAGAGATCCACAGGAAAACAGAGTCTGAGCTGTTTACACTTTTAAAGATTTGCATGCTACTATAAACATGTTCCTGCCCTCTGGAGCTTTTACCTATTACCCTATTTCAGCCCTGCATCTTTAGCTATGGAGTTTACGCCACTGTAATTTTATGACCAAAGTGTTACACTGCTGTCCAAAAGAAGACCTCTAACCCTTTAACTGAGGCTTTTAATTGGATGCCTACAGAGGTAATCTAAGGCAGGGCACAGTACATGAAAAAATAGTCTATGAGAGCAGATGCCTAGTTTTTTATATTGCCAACAGGCCATTTTGGCCATTAGCCAACAAAAAAATCCTGCCCGTTTAATTTTCCTCTCTGACTGATGGACCATAATTAAAAGATTCAGTTCTGCACCTACCGAGATCAGTGAAATGACTACCTGTAATTTCAGAGGCCAGTGAATCAGGACCTAAATTCTCTCCTGCTCCCCTGGGACAAAGCGCCATATGGCAAGCTGACTGCTCTTGCTCACAGTCCTACCTCAGAGAAAGAAAAAAAAAAAAGGCTATGTGATCAGACATGGGTACCCTGCACCTGCTCCTTTCTTTTTCAGCATCACTTCAGAGCTGAAGCTGCTTTCACAGTTGCTGAGTCTAGGAAGTGGGAGAGAGAAAGGGAAATAAGGGCTAGCTGCATCTCTGTAGTGTCATCACAATAATATGCATTTTACTCAGAGATAGAGAAGGAAAAATGTATAGTCGGCTAGGATTTCCTGAAAAATGGCAGTTCGTTTGGTTTTGCCTTGCTATTGTACCTGAAATTATTTATTTTTGATGTCTTTCTGTTGGCTTAAAGGAATAGTTCAGAATTTGTGCTATTTCTAATGCTGAGTTATTAGATATTTTTTAATTCTGCAGCTACATATCTACATTTTTTTAATTCTGCAGTTGCTAGTGTTTTCTTGCTTTGAAAAATAACGTCATGACTGACAATACAGTTCTTTTAATGGTTATGAGTCCATTAAAAATATTTCACTCTTTATTATACCTGATGACTCCATTTCTTCTTTATATACAAGATGACAATATTGATTAATCTTAATTTAATGAAAAGACCAAAGAGTTATAACATTTAAATGAATTCTAGCTCTTTAAGATTTATTGTGTGTAGAACAATGCAAATCAGTCCTATAGTATTATTTTCTGAATTATATTACTTAAATGCCACCCATTAAATATTGTAAGGCAAAATATTGTTATCTGTTGTATCTTGTTGAACTTGATTGATACAATATAGGATTAGATCAGCGTAATAAAAATAGTAATTAAAAAATCTAGGCCAGCATATGTTTCAGATTCACTATGCAGTTAAAAGAACACTTTGCCGAACATTATAGGTACTCAGATAACTTTAGTGTTGAACTACTTTTTATACTAGGAGGTTGTTATCCCACTCTTTACCCTGATGCTACTCCTTTCTTCTCTTCTCTTGTGAATGGATGAATTGTATTTCCAGTGGTATAATGTGCTTTCTTTGAAGATTCAGTAACAGGATTGCTGTTATGATATACTTTCCCAATTATTTTCCTATTGTGCCATTTTTCATGGCCTTAGATCACTTGTCTTTCTTTGGATTGCCTTCATGCTCTTCATACTTAATGATCTTGTTGAGAGGTACTGAACTGACATTCAGGAGACAGTTTATTTCTAGACATCGACACATTTCTCTGGAAGCTTTGCCAGTCATTTAGTCTAAGTTTCAACTCCCCACATGATAAGTGAATAAAAAACCTTTCTTTTATTCCTCTTTTCCTCTTCTGTTTTTCATTTTTTTCTATTTAAGCTGCAAAATCTCCAACGTAGAAATCATTTGTAACCATAGATTTAAGCTATACCATAAGAGCAATATACTATGGATCTTGGTTTGGACCAGAGTTTCTGTACAAGATGTAACTTCCAGATACAATATGCCAATGAAAAAATACTCCATCCTAAAGTACACTGATATATCCATGTAGGAATTATCTATGTTGTAGTTCATGGGCTCAGGACTTTTTTTTTTTTTTTCCATTAACATGAATGTTTTATATCTGAAAGGCTCAGACTTGGGGCTTTTGCACATTTAATACTAAAGATTTTCTAAGCTATGTGTAAACCTGTTACTGAAAATAAACATTTAGTGAGCTAATCATAACATTCTGTGTTTTAGAAAGTTCAGATACTTGTATTTCCTTCAGAAAACTATTACTTTCCTAAGTAAAAAATGAAACCCAAAGCAGTTTCAGCTTGCAAATTTACAAAAAAAACCCACCACAGAGCTATACCTTAACAAAAGGCTTAATCCTGAAGATGTGCAACAACATAAATTTAAGAAAGTGACACAAAACTCCAAGGGCGAGAAAATTCTGTGAAAATACTGAAGGGTAAATAGTTCTATTTAAGTATATCTACAGTTATGGGAGATGCAGAACCTGCCTGTGGCAGCTTTCAGAAGGAATTGTGTTTCAGGCAAGTGCAATCTTCCTTAAGCTTTGAGATGAGAATAGGAACATGCAACTTGTCTACCACCTTGTTCCTGCCTTCATTTTGTTTTTTCTTCAAAGATCCTCCCACCCAAAGCAATGAAAGGACTCTCCTAGCTTGCCTGTACTGTCCATCTGAGATGTAAAATTCCTTGAAATTTGTCAGACAACATATGAACCAAGCACATAAAAATTTATCCTTGATGTCTTTAATCCAAAATTTCGGGGGGGCGTGGAGAAAAGAAAGAAGTTAAGTCAGTGGTAAGACACCAAAATGTTTGCTGACTATTCTGCCATAGCTTTGAATAAAAATAAGCCCGTTCTCATCTGAAACATTCTTTATAAGTGGAAGTATATATTTTATAATACTCTCAGTTAAAGTGAATAGAATTTAAGAGACATTTATTTACTTTTGCATATTACCATACCAGTCTTCAGTTTTGTGAGCCCCCAGATATTAGCATCTTAGAAATCTCAGAAATGCCACAATTCCACGTCAATTAAATTTGCAATGGATTCTTATAGTAATTAATCTTTTCAATTGTCAAGTCCTAAATTGTTTCTTTTCTAATAATTTGCTTTTCTTTTCTTTTCTGTTGAAAAGTTGGGAAAATAAATACTTTATGAAACTTTTTATTAGGCTATTCAAAATTCAACTTAGCACTTGAAGCACCTTATGTGTCTTTTGTCCAATTGACATATCAATGTGACTCTAACATATCCTTTCTTTCTCCATCAGAGTATCTGTAGTGAAATTTAGGTCAGCTGTAACAAAAAGTTTCTGCTTTCCTGAGCCATAGGATCTGTTCCTTCTATTGCGAATAATGTCATGCTCCCATGAGCTGCAGAAAGAAAACCTGTCCTTTCTTTTTTTTATTGGGTTTTTATTGTCTGTTTGGTTCTATATGACTGTATTTCATTTTATATTTCTCAAAACTTTAACAAACCTAAACAGAGATATGCAAAGCCTCGGTGCAGTTCTATATAGTACTCCTTCTCTTCTTTCTCTGAATAGGCAAACTCCTCAGCTAGGGCCTCTGAAATAAGAGTCCAAATCAAGTCCATTATTTGTTTTACTAATATTACTTATAAGATACTTTTGAAGAACTGAAAAAAATTATTTCTACTCATTTACTCACTCCATCAAAAAAGATTAAAATTAGATCTCTATGTGTGCAGTTCATTACATAGATAACAGATAGACTTATGCAGTGAACATATGTGGATCCTAACATATTCAGTACCCCCAGCAATTTCTTATAAACAACACAGAGAGAAAAGAAATTCTGAAAGAAAATATTTTTGAACTGAACTATTTTAATAAAATAGCAAATATCAGAATAATACCAGTTATTTTAATGTAATATATGTATATGTAATTCTACTATTTTTAATAAAAGGAACTTGATAAATAGACTACCCAGCATGTATTAATTTGCTTCTATACTGTCCTTATATTGATATGATTTGTTAATGTTAACACCCAAGTTAGGAGATCAGAGTTTATGAGCCATAGGAAAAGGCTTAGTTGGGACCTGAGGACAGAATGAAGGTTGAAAAAATGCATATGTATGCAGCTGCAGGTTATAGCTGGTAAGAGTCTTCATTTATTGGGTTTTTCATCCTCAGAATGAGTTATAAACATTAGCAACTGAATTTCTGAATGCAATCATGAGATAAGTAAGAAAGCATAACCTCTTTTTAGGGAAAAAAATAAAGTAGTTATTAAAGGCCTCTACATTCTGGTTAATTATGCTGGTAAAGGATTTCACACTAAGCCTTATGCAAATTTATGATGTTAAGGCACAATAAAAAGTCCCTTTGCCTAGAGTCATGTTTTCTCAATGCTCACTTTCTCATTCTATAGAAATCTGATTTTCTGTTTAAAAATTCATATATGTGCAACATGTAGACAAATCTCAGTGACTATCTGAAGTAAAAGTGATAATGTCTTTTAAGGCCTTAGGGATACAAATAAAACCATCATACTTTTTGGTAATACTTTGTAACATCCCATTTTTATCTTCCAGATATCTGGTTTTAGTGCTTCTAAGTATAAAAGTTCCTGATGTTTCCAAAAAACCCAATTAACTGATGGGCATAATTTACTTTAGTCCCAAAACTATCTATGATTATCTATGTTACCTGCAGAATTAATAACTCCTCCTTCTCACTACTTAAAATAAATTGTAACAGATATAAAACACCATGAACATTAACATAGTTAATTTTAAAGCACTTCCATGTTTTCTGCATGAATAAAAATTTTGTACTTGAAGACCTTTCTGCAAAGGAGGTCACATTTTAATCCCACAAGGAAGCAACTCAGCCTCCAGCATTTGGAGAATCAACTTTGGAATCACCCCTTAGTATGCTTTAGCAATCAAGTGAAAGAAAGACAATTCTGTTTCCTAAAAATACAGAATTAATATCTTATTAAGGATAAAGGTATGTGTCACTTCTGGAACAATATCACAGTGTTTAATCACGCACAGTCAACTCTGTTGTTCAATTAGTAAGGTCTGTCATACGTATCAGTCGCAGAACAAGGAGGCTTACAGTTCAGCATCATTGATGAAGCTATGTAGAAAGGAATATCCAATTTCTAATAAATTTATTTATTAACATTTTTGTTTCAAAGATCTTCCTTTTCTGCCTCATGCCTTTACTGACACGGCAATTAACCAACATTTCTGTAGTTAGGGAGGCCCTCATAGTTAAACCATTAAAGACAACAGCTAGATTATGCCTCCTCTTGATTTGATGAGTCTTTTAGAAATATATGGAAGGACAGACCTCACCTTCCTTTTTCAGAGTTCATTTTGTACCACATGTCAAAACAGTAGAATATATCATTTTTATGAATACACATATAAGTCAATCTTTAAAATACTGGTATGGGGCATTTCTTAAATTATGTCCTTGAAGCTTTTATTTCTATACCATCTTAGTCTTTCTGCTCTTTGTTCTAGACATCTGCCATGTCATAATCATACTAATTATTTAACTTTATATTCAACTTCTCTTTGTATGCCTACAGGTGAGAAAAAGTGGCACCTGAGAGACAAAATAGGGGATTTTTAATAAAAAGTTTTGAAAGTTGTGAAAGTTTTGAAGAGTTCTGAAATCTGTATCAGGTGATGTGCAATTAAAATGTAAATGGAGATGAACTCATGCACTCTTAGAAACACCCTGTTGTGGAGAGAATGCCTTCACTGCCATATTTCAGTGCGGAGGTACTTAAATTTTATGCAAATTCATAGACCGGGTAGTTAGGGCACTGTTCCAAAAAATAAGAGCTGTGGGCCCAGGAAAAGTACTTAAATTCCAGGTTTACCCACCTCACAAAAATTTTATGAATTTCTAAACTATTTTGAAAAAAAAAAAAAACAAAACCAACCAAAAACCAAACAAAAAAGACATTATAACTCTAAATTTTCAATGAATAAACACACTGCTTACCTTCAGGCATTTCTGAGACTTTTAGCCTGACCTTTGAGCTCCCTATTGTCACTAGGTTCTTAGAAGGTTGTGAAACCTTGTACAATGGGTCTGAGACGTTTGGGGGATTTAAATAGCTAAATTCCACCCCTGTCGCAGTTCAGGTTCTTTGTGCCTGTGCTTTACTTACTATTTGATAGAAATCCATTTATTTAAAAGAGATTTGATAACCTGTTAATAATGGATAATGGTGTTTCTCATTTCCTGGATCCCTCAGGTGACTCACTGGTATGAGCTATGTAACTGCTGAATACTTAGAGCTGTAACTGAAAAATCAATGGAAGCTAAGATTTGAAGGAATGAGGTGCTACACAGACTTAATACATAATGCTATGTGCTCCATAAACCATCAGAGCGTGTAATTATAATCGGTCATTCAAAGCTGGCAGACAGTTTGACCTTAAATATTGGTGCTTCAGTTCTTCCTTTGTAGAAAGGGGATGGCATTATTTTTCTTATAAGAGTGTTGTGAATATAAACTAGTTAATGCTTGTAAATGCAGTGTTTTGGTGGTGCATTAGTCCATGATTCTCTCTTCACAGCAGTGTTCACATAGTGTGAGCTGAATAAATTGTGAGATTTCAAATTGAACAACGACTAGAATAACAATCCATAGTCAAAGGTGATCATTAAATCACCATTTGTTCTCCAACTAGACAGCAAAAGAAAAGTATAAACAGGTCATTAAAGTCCATACCACAATGCACATGCACAAGCAATTCTGTCAGCACTGTAGGTTTTAAATGACTGACAAACCATAACAATATTAAGGTTAGTATATGATGGGAGAAGTTTCACAAGACATATGGGTTTGAAAGGCTTTGCTGAAAAGGAATTAAAACTATGGTTGGAATGCAGTTTGTGGTTAGGGATCTAACTTTAAGTAAATGCCTACATGTTACTGTCTACATGAGTTAGATATTTAAATTCCCACCATAGTCAATGGAGGTCAGAGGCTTAATTCATCTACCTAAGCATGCAGATAGTTGAGACATCTAACATACACGACTGCTGCAAATCTGACACAGAGCGTGTTGGAGACCTTATTGGTGTGGCACCGGGATGACAGCCACGGTACCCTAAGGCATCTCTAAGGGTGTGAGACAGCTGTGAGTGGGCTGCAGTTAAAAAAAAACCCACTAGTTGATACAATCTCTGGAATTGATTCCAGCTTCCCAAGCTGTCTAAGTTAAAAAGCAAGAGTTGCTCAGCTAGGCTTGAGCATCAGCATGAAATAAATCTTCCATGCTGCTTAAATTTAGCATACTCCTTTGTAGAGTCTTGGCCTGTGTACACTCTCTAAGACAATGTCCTGGTGTCAGGAACATAACATGGGCCGTGGGTTCTTCTAGACAGTTGGTATGGATAAGGCCATCCTGTTCAGGCAAATGAAGAGTAGGAATTGGATTGACCTGAGCTATACCATGTCAGTTAGCTCTAGTCTCTTGTATTTTCTAGTTCAGATATGAAGTGGTGTGTTCTATTCACAATACCTTAGTAATTCTTCAGTGAGGACACTTTTTGAAGCACCTAGCTGTTTCCATGATCAGTAGAAGTAAAGAACCTGGAGATGGACTTTAGATTCCCTTCTCCACTTTCAATACTGAAACATAAAAGTTCCTCCTAGTCCTTTGTCACAATTGAAAAGGGGTAAGTGAGCAAATACAATCTCAATAAAGGTATATTTTGTAATGTACTGTTATTGCCAGGTGAATTCATGCTAATGTTATTCATAGTCACTTAGCAAATATTTACCTAACCAAAATTCTTCAGATTCCTCAGTGGCTAATAATTCACAAGACCAAGTGCACTGTACAAAACCTGTTTGTAATATGAAGAGAGGAGAGAGAGTCTATTGACTCTTTCTACTTAAATAACATCACAATTTCTCCTAAACTTCTGTCTGAACGTGGTACTATAATGCTTTAAATTCTCAGATAAGCATGAAGAAAATGTGCAAGTGGCTAAAAGAGCTTAGTTCTCATGACAAATTTGTGCCTTTCTTATGTATGAAGTTGCTTGAAGCTTGACAGAATTCTAGTGTTTCTATCTCACAGTACATAGTGTTATTGAGAAGGATAACTAAAGAGAGACCAAATGAGAACAGGAGTATTTTAAATGTTTGTTTTATTTAAGGTGACCAGTTCAAGGCTAATGTGTGTGTGTGATGTTGTTAAAGTTAGATGTTGAATACCGTCAAATGATCTATGTGGAATTCACTACAGTTCAACATTTACTTTTCATCTCCCTGTGGTGAGGAATGGGATGTATCTATCACAGAAATAATTAAAGCACGTAGCTTGCAAGCAATGCATGTTGCCCAGAAGCATTGAACTGTTGTGGTTTAACCCTGGTAGGCAGCCAAGCCCCACTTGGCAGAGGGATGGGGAAGAGAATCAAAGGGGTAAAAGTGAGAAAACTCATGGGTTGAGATAAAGATAGTTTAATAGGTAAAGCAAAAGCTATGTGTGCAAGCAAAGCAAAACAAGGAATTCATTCACTGCTTCCCATCGGCAGGCAGGTGTTCAGCCATCTCCAGGAAAGCAGGGCTCCATCACATGTAGCGGTTACTTGGGAAGACAAATGCCATCACTCCGAATGCCAACCCCCCCTTCTTCTTCCCCCAGCTTTCTATGCTGAGCATGACATCATATGGTGTGGGATATCCCTTGGGTCAGTTGGGGTCAGCTGTCCCAGCTGTGTCCCCTCCCAACTCCTTGTGCACCCCCAGCCTCCTCGCTGGTGGGGTGGGGTGAGAAGCAGAAAAGGCCTTGGCTCTGTGTAAGCCCTGCTCAGCAGCAACAAACACATCCCAGTGTCAACACTGTTTTCACCATAAATCCAAACCAGCACCATACTAGCTACTGTAAAGTAAATTAACTCTATCCTGGCCAAAACCAGTACAGTAAATAACTGATTTTTCATTTCTGGTAGCTAAACTGGACAGTGAAAGAAAAGGTTATGTTTTCTTTCTTCTCTTGATTTGTTCCCTAAAACAATAGAAGGGGGAAAATCCAGAGAGAAGAACTGTAGAAATAGAAGCTGTTTTTCTGCACCACTCACAGAACTGGTCAGAAAGGTAGTAGGGAGAGTGATCTTTTTCTTAGGCATTAACTCAGTGTCTTCAATAACTACTCATGATGCAGCTGACCTGTTTCAGTTCTCTCTTCTGTAAGACTGTCTTACCACTCAGATGTTTTAGATTGCTTTTTTTCCACTAGAGCCTTTCCACATTGTGAAAATTTTTTAATACGTTTATCAGAATTGCTGTCATCAGTACTGAAGGAATTTTCAAAGGTTTAGCTTTGTAGTGTAATCTAATCAGAAAAGCCTGTGCCATTTTAAGATTTCCCATCTGATCCTAATGTGTTTATGTTTCTGACATATTGCAGCCTAATTACGGCTTCAGTTGCATGCATTCCCCACCAATTTATTGCACTGTAACTTATGCAGTTTATGTGGACAAAAGAAATATACCTTATACTCAAAGCCAAAAATTAATGCTTAAGCTAACTGAAATCTCAACAGTCTAATTATCTTTAACCCAGATCTAATTATTAGAGAAAATTAAGTAAAGCAAATAAAGTTGAAAAAAAGAAACCAAACCCCAATCCCCAAACTAGCCAAAACCAAACAAAAAAACGTTATTGACAAATTGGTTAGAATTGTTGTGCTCACATTTCTTGTATCACCTCCTTCTTTCTGTTATGCTCACCCACTGCCTCTGTAAGTCCTAAGGCTGATGTCCTCAGTCAGTGTGAGGGTGTGTTACCCTGAGTTGTCAGCTTTATGAGTCCTTTCCCAGGAGACTATGGTGTTATAAGGGAGTGCTTCTTGACCATAGGTCCACTTGGGTTTATTGCTAAACATTTTCTAACACTCCCTATACCTTGATTTTTCTTCATTGCTCCACAATTCCTCACTGTATCTTTATTTACTATATATGTTGGTTTTTACTTACTTTGGATACTTGTTCTTTTGTTCACTGTTACAGCTAAAAAAAGGGGCTTTACCCATCTTCCAAGGTTACGTTTCTTTAATGACAAACAATTGCCCATTAGTGGCTTGTTTATAGTCCTGGGACTTCCGGTATCATGCCCACACTTTCAAGGTCTTTGCTGTCATACCAAGTCTGCACTTCTGTAAGTTACTTGTTAATTTTAGGGCTAGGGAGAGTTTATTTTACACAGAATAACTGCTTGTATTACTATATGTTAGTTATAAACCTATAAAAAAAATTGCTGCAATGGGACATCACCATGCAAAGCTGTACTAGAACAAGTTCAGTAATAATCAGCTGGTCATTGGGCAATTGCTGTTGCAGCCAAACATGCTAAAACAAAGTTCCAGCCAAGACCAAAGCAAGCCCAGACACAGAAAACTTACCCAGGCTTAGTCCTGAGGGGTCACAGAGTTAGCACAAAGACTGTGTCCTGTTAGTAGCACTGACAGTATCATATCTACTGGCCTAGAGGGTCACAGCTCCCTGTGTCCAGGCTTGTTATTCTAGCCCTTTTTCATGTATCATTCGGTAGTGACAAAAAGCAGAAGATGCTTTCAGGATGTTCACTATGATTTGATTGTTTCCAGTCACCTTGTTGTTTTTACATATCTTGACTGCAGATTGTTTTTTAGATATCTTTATGGCTTCTTTGTTAATGTGAGATTTTTCTAGTTCACATTTCACTTAAATCCAATGCTGAGACAAGATAAGGTATGATGAGGATTTTTGAAGCATTCTGCCCACCTGTTCTAACACAGTTGTAGTCCTTTTACCCAACTTCCTTCTGGTCAGCCTATTTTATTTTTACAAATTTCCACAAAGAACCTTTATAACCTGGTACATTGTTTTGATTATTTCTAATAAAAAAGTTAGTTTTGGTTTGTTAATAATGATTCTCCTTTTATTTTTCTGGTTTTAATGATTTCTCTGATTTGGTAATTATCTTTTTTTTTTACTATTTCTCCTTATTATTTTATTTCCTACAGTTTTACTGGATTTAGAATTTAGGGATTCTTCTTTCAGTGTGGGTTTTTTCTTTTTTCTCACTACCTCATTTCTTGGCTTCTCCAGTTCTTAATCCATGTCAGTATCCAACTGTGAAAGATACAGGTTGACTCACACTGCCAGTCAGCAATCACTGTCTTTTCTTCAAGTCCACACTATGTCTCACCTCCTTCTACTTCCAACAGGGACTGAAATCTGTTCCTCAGTTTAAACTTTAATTTCTCACCATACTGTTGTTTTCATTCATTTTCATGTTGGTGTCTTTGCTGTTTTCTGTGTCAAGTTCAGTCTTGGTCAGTCTTAGTTTCAGTACAGCAGTGCCAAGACTTCGTAACTGCTGATACAAGTTGCTGAGCATGCCTTTGCAATTTGGATAGATGACCTGATTTTAAAATTGATACAGATATAATTAGTGTGTGCTGGATTTATTGTTGTCGTCATTTTTTATTCTATTTTGCCATCTGGCAGGCTCTGTGTTTCTTTGTATAAGGAAAGGATACTCAAAAACTAGGTCAAAAACATCAATAACTATTCTGTGAATCATTGCTCATTGTTTTAGATATTGATTCCTCTCAGAAGTTAGATATTGTTGGTCATATTGTAGATGAAAGAGTGATGGAACTGGTGTTTGCCCTTTTCTTATGCCCCTGATGGGACATCCTGCTGTAGAACTGACATCTTCAAGAATCTGGTCTGTATGAATTACAAATAAGAACAGACAAAATTCCACCAAGGTCTGCCTCTGGCAGCATCCGACAACAAATGCCCAGGAAAGAGTAGAATAACAGAGTGAACTCAGAGTAACACTGTTGAAGAATATTTTTCTAGGTCCCAACAGACTGAAAAATTAGAAACTCTTAAATCAGAACTCATCTTTGTGTCTGTCCTTCTAAGGATATCCTATAAAGAATAAAGAAATACTATCAAGATAATATTAACATAATTTTGGTTAACATAGTCTGTTGGAATATTCTGCTGAGCTTGCAGATGTAACTGTTCTCTCAGTCTATCTCTGTGCTCTTCAGACGATTTATCATTCCTACACATATACCCACTTAAGGTTCTTCTCCCTATCCCAGTGGTGTGGTTTAACCCCAGTCAGCAACCATGCCCCACAGAGCTGCTCCCTCACTCCCCCCCGGTGGGGTGGGGGAGAGAATTGGAAGAGTAAAAGTGAGAAGACTCATGGGTTTAGATAAAGACAGTTTAAGAGGTAAAGCAAAAGCTACGCACACAAGCAAGGCAAACCAAGGAATTCATTCACTGCTTCCCATCAGCAGGCAGGTGTTCAGCCATCTCCAGGAAAGCAGGGCTCCATCACATGTAGCGGTTACTTGGGAAGACAAATGCCATCACTCCGAATGCCAACCCCCCCTTCTTCTTCCCCCAGCTTTATATGCTGAGCATGATGTCATATGGTGTGTGACATCCCTTGGGTCAGTTGGGGTCAGCTGTCCCAGCTGTGTCCACTCCCAACTCCTTGTGCACCCCCCAGCCCGCTTGCTGGTGGGGTGGGGTGAGAACCAGAAAAGGCCTTGGCTCTGTGTAAGCCCTGCTCAGCAGTAATGAAAACATCTCAGTATTATCAACACTGTTTTGGTCACAAATCCAAAACATAGCCCATACCAGCTACTATGAAGAAAGTTAACTCTACCCAAGCCAAAACCAGCACACCCAGGTATCTTGACATTTTATTTATAATTTTCAGTAAAGGGTAAATGACTCAAATATTCACTAAAATAAACATGCATAATAGTGTTTGTGTTTGTATTCAGAAGGGCCTGTAGAAGTACAGGATAAAAAGGGGTATTTTAATCAGTAATCATGCTCCAGGAAATAGACTAGCTAAGTTTGTGGTGATACTAAACAACAGCTGATTTTATAATCGATAATAGACAAATATAAATCCCTCTCTACAAATATAATAGATAATAGACATGATAAATACTGTATTAGCAGTACTGTTACAGAAAAGAATGAACAAAACGTAATTGCTAGACAAATACAGCTTTCACAAGTATAATCGGGTTTTGCCATTATCCTGAATAGACATCCACAGTATTCTGCCAAATAAGGTATCTCTTGACATTACCTCTTATTTGTAATCAAGTCCTTTGGGTGACTTCCAAGTCCATTTGTGTATACAGCTGTCACCAGTAATCAATACAATTGCTTGCAGAAGAAACTGGTTTTTCACATTGGAGCTGAAATAGTCTAAAATAGCAACTGACTGAAGTGTCAAATTACTATACTCAAATAAATGGAAGGACAGAAAAACTCAGTAGCTGCATGTTAGCTGGTATTTGGAGAAACTGAAGAATACCACAAGGGCTTATTTACAGTAACCCATAATTATATGAAAGGCACTTTTTTAATCCCAGCAACCGAAGTGTTGTGAATACAAATAAAAGGTAATTTGCTAATCATGATCTGCAATGTATTTATATGCCTCTGGACACAAAAGATTTTAAATTAAAAATGAAAGTGAGAAGACAGATATACAGTGGAATCAGTGACCAATGGTTGAGAGCTCTGTCTGCATTTGAGGCTTGGTATTCCCAGCTCTCAATAGTAGATAGCAGTCAAATACTTCTGCTGTTTCTAAAATTCATTTTAGTTTCTCATCAGTTGCCCACTCAAGATCTCTAACATCCAAGCCTCTTGGACCAAGAAATATTTTCCCTATTTACTGCCCTGATCCCATACTGCCTGTTCTTATCCTTCCCCCATAAACTGTGTAATATGTTAAGACTGATCGCAGGAAGTAAAAGCCCTGGCTAGCAGCCAACTTTACAACCACAGCAACAGCTATAAGGGTGCCTGACTTCATAAAGGAAGCTGTTGAACTTGCATGCAATTCAGCAAAACAATTCCAGTGGCAAAGATGTATTCTAAAGCAAGAAATTTAATCTACCAGAAAAAGTCCAGTATTAACTATTATTTGTTTCTGACATCACCAGTGCTGTCATAGACACCAGTCAGAAACCCATCATTTCAGATTAGCAGTGGAAAGAGTCAGACCAGATGGTGCCAGAACTGCTGGCCATGGATCTGAATCCCCTGTGAGGTTGTCATAAAAGGATACAGAAATCTGATTCATATCTCAGTTGGCCTGTCTTAGGTTGTGATGAGTTAATCCCACTGAGCTGTTGACATGCAGAAAAAAAGACTAAGTACTTAGGAGAACTCACAACATGAGTAAACAAGGGTGGCACATATGTAGATATGCATATCTGAGTGATTCATCTAATCTTAAAACAGATCTGAAGAATATTTAGGACAAATTAAGTTTAAGAAGTCCCTTATTATTCTACTAATTATAAAGAAAGTCAGGCCAACCAGATCCAGTGCAGATGTCTACAAAATAGTTAACATTAGGTGAGATGAATGCCACTCCAGGTGTCTGAAATTATGAAAGTGGTTCAAAACATGCAGTTCTACAACCACAGGGAAGCAGAAAATAAAATTGCAGTCTGGCAAGCTTTTCACTGTGCTGTCCTCCTATTTCTCACTAAGGAAGCCAGACCATTAGTAACATCATCCCTGAATTAATGACACTGCTCACGCAAGCAGGTATATGACAAAGATTTACAAGAATCTCTTTCAAGAAACCTTCATCTAATTATAAAGCTTATGGGCATGTAATGTATACTTATAGTGATGTTGCCAGTGTCATTCACATAAACTTCCTAAAGCACTTGTGTAGATTATTAGATGTAGTTTTCCTCCTAGCCTGACAGGACTCAAACACAAATGTCTAATTTCTGGGGAAAATATTTTGGGATAAAATGTGGAATAAGGAGCTGGGTAAAAGTTGACCTCCTTACCCTTTGAGCCCCTTAGTAGCAAATAATTCAGAATACAGAGGGCCAGAGAAAGAGCATGAGTCTGTACAGCAATTTTTACCAGACTGATCTGAAGGGAGTACCCTGACTTCTGATTCCTGTTTTCAGGACTATTTATGCTTTTTACATCAAGGAATAACTGTCTTAAAAAGCCAAATACCTCCCCACCCCTGCCACCACCAAACTAAACCAAAAAATAAAACAGAATTGATAAGCACAGAATGAAACTGTTTTCAGTATGGGCATTAACGCACTTACAGATGCATGTTATAATTCTTAATTAAGACATGCTTAAGAGATTCTGCAATCCAGTTCTCAAGCTTTTTGTCAAGGCTTCTAATTTCTGGGCTATTACATGATAGGTAGGGAGTAACAGCTTGTAAGCAGTTCTTTCAAAGAAAAAATGTGTGAAAGTGCAAAAGAATATTCTGCACTCTTGAACTTAAAGAGGTGAAGATACAGTCTTGCAAATCTGATTTAGGTGCTAGATCTGCAGAAAGACACAGGGATTCAGTCATTTTTTGAGCCCGTATTTTCTAATAACTAACTTTAAACAACTTTTTGACCATCTCAGACAGTAAAACCTCCCCCAGCACTAAGAACAGCAAACATTAGGTTTATATTTTACTTTGAGGAATAGGCATTAAAACATCAGTAACATCTTTGTAGGGTCCCATCTGCTGTTGATATCACATGTAGAAACAACTGGGCCTGAGTTACCCAGTTTGAAAGATAAGTGACTACAGCTTATAATACAGATCACAAGCAGCACATTTGAAACATATCCAGAAGAGTTTGGGGCCCATCTGCAAAAAGCTCTGCAGGAATACCCTGAGTGCTTTTAGGATCTAGCAGTAAAATGTACCCTACATAGGGGCATATATATGTGTGTTTTACATAGGCACCTATATGTGTGTGCAATTTTGTGTGTGTTAAAGGAGGCAACTTCCTTCTGGGCTTGAAATAACTAGATTGGGCCTTTGAGATTGAAACAATAATGTGATCTTGATTTTTGTTGTAGTTTTTTATGCGGGGGTGGGTTGGAGTGTTTTTTTGGTTCTTTTTTTCTTCTAGGTGGTTTTAATGGTTATATTCAGATGGCATTTATTACAGTAGTCCAGTCTTTTGAGTCAGAAAATCAGGTATCACCATGCCTTGGCATTCAGGCTATGTTCACTCAGCCACAAGTACATGCAAAAATATGTTTATAAAGATATGGTAATTATTACCTGGAAATCCCCAAGTGTCCAAGAAAAAAAAAAGTTGTTATAAATACCAATTTTATTAAATCTTCCTTCAAACCATTGCCCAAATTAAAAAAAAAAAAAAAAAAGAAAAAAAGCATGTTTTAGAATAGGCAAAAGCCTTATAGTGACAGAATAGACAGAAATTTGGCTTTTATGTACAGTTTCCAAATTATTTTCACTCTGACCTGGGAAAACCTCCAAATAATATGATTTTGTTCTAATCAGCGAACACCAAATAGATATGACAAGTAACAACAAAGCCACCTATGAACACAGAAATTACACAAAAATAGCCTCAATATAAATGAAAAATGTAGTAGAATTTCCATAGTCTCAAAGATAGATAAGCTTCATCTGGAGGATACCATATAATTTCCAGGAGTTATGGTTACCATATGCCTAAGTAATTCTGATCTATAAAACACATAAGATTTTTTTATTTTTTCTAATATGAAACTAATGAAAAAGTAAGAACACAAAGAATAGGAATTCTCTTTACTAGAAAATATTTGAATCTTAATAACGAGGCAGCTTCATCATATGATTAGAATAAATATTATGGTAAAAATATTGAACTGAAAATGGTGGGGGGGGGGTCCTCTGAAACCAATTGTCTCCTAGAAAATTCAGTCTCTGATCATTACAGCAATTAAAACTTTTTGATACTGATGTTTCTTTAGTATGAATTTGTATGATAATAATATATACAAAGATCAAGATTACGTTATGCCTTCTTCATAGGTAACAGAAAAGATTCCAGAAATGCTAGATTTAAGTATTTAAAATTGGCTTTTCCTTTAACCAACAGGAGGAATTTTTTCAGGAGGATGTTTTCAGATACGCAAGAATTTGTAAAAGTGGAACTGCACTTAATATGAAAAGAATTTGAAAGTTTTCTAACTCTTCAATGCAGGCAACAGAATGTGTTGCAGATGAAAACCAGCTTGTCAAGTCATCAAAAGCTTTATGAATTTCAGAGGATCCAACAGAGTATTTTTTCTCTCCTGCATAGGTTGCGCACAAAACCCTGCATGACTCTGCATCCCTTAACAAAAATGCAGAAATAAGCTGTATTGTACCATATTGTTTAGTTACATTCTGAAGAGTTAAAAAAAAAAAAAAAAAGGAGCAAAGTCAACAGTGCTCTCAGATGCTGGGATTATGAGCTCCTGTGCCTTGCCCCCACCACTGTACTGCTTTCAGGTGTAAACCAGCAATTCTGAGTGTTACTTTTTTGTGCCACATGAGCATTGCAGCATCACTCTAAGCTGAGCAAAATTGGTGGCTCTGCACAGTGTACAGTGTAGAGCTGCCTTCTGAGCATTTTAGACTAGCAGTGCTCTCCTGCTATTGATGAATTCTTGAACTTTTTTTTTAACTGCTTTGTCAAGTTAGTCTGAGGTATCAGAGGTAAAATTCAGGTGTTTCTGGATTTCCATATCCAACAGCAGAACTACAGGGAGGAATCCAGATTCAGATGTAGACACTTAAATAGCAGTGTCTCAAATGTAGGTGTTTATAGATGAGCTAAGTATCTATGATTATACTCAACAGATAACTAGTGCTCAATTCAGGTTTTCACTCCTACACATTTACCGCAGCCTAAGAGTAGGATGCCATAGGATATCCAAGTGTATTGGCTTTGTGTGGCAAGGTTTTGGTAGCCGGGGGGGTTACAGGGGTGGCTTCTGTAAGAAGTTGCTGGAAGCTTCCCCTGTGTTCGAGAGAGAGCCAATACCAGCCGGCTCTGAGACGGACCCGCCGCCGGCCAAGGCCGAGCCAATCAGTGATAGTGGTAACGCCCCTGTGATAACATTTTTAAGAAGGAAAAAAAGTTGGGACAGACAGAAAACAGCAGCCAGAGAGAGGAGTGAGAACATGTAAGAGAAATAACCCTGTGGACTCCAAGGTCAGTGCAGAAGGAGGGGAGGAGGTGCTCCAGGCGCCAGAGCAGAGATTCCTCTGCAGCCCGTGGTGAAGACCATGGTGAGGCAGGCTGTCCCCCTGCAGCCCAGGGAGGTCCACGGTGGAGCAGATCTCCACCTGCAGTCTGTGGAGGACCCAACGCCGAAGCAGGTGGGTTCCCGAAGGAGGCTGTGACCCTGTGGGAAGCCCGCGCTGAAGCAGGCTCCTGGCAGGACCTGCGGATCTGTGGAGAGAGGAGCCCACGGAGCAGGTTTTCTGGCAGGACTTGTGACCCCGTGGGGGACCCACGCTGGAGCAGTGTGCTCCTGAAGGACCGCACACTGTGGAAGGGACCCACGCTGGAGCAGTTTGTGAAGAACTGCAGCCCATGGGAAGGACCCACATTGGAGAAGTTCGTGGAGGACTGTCTCCTGTGGGAGAGACCCCACGCTGGAGCAGGGGAAGAGTGTGATGAGTCCTCCCCCTGAGGAGGATGAAGCGGCAGAAAATAGCGTGTGATGAACTGACCGTAAACCCCATTCCCCGTCCCCCTGTGCCGCTGGGGGGGTTGGTAGAGGATCCGGGAGTGAAGTTGTACCCGGGAAGAAGGGAGGGGTGGAGGGAAGGTGTTCTGAGATTTGGTTTAATTTCTCATTACCCTACTCTGGTTGATTTGTAATAAAGTGAGTTAATTTTTTTCCCCAAGTTGAGTCTGTTTTGCCCATGATGGTAATTGGTGAGTGATCTCTCTCCTGTCCTTATCTCGACCCACAAGCTCTTTGTTATATTTTCTCTCCCCTGTCCAGTTGGGGAGGGGGAGTGATAGAACGGCTTTGGTGGGCACCTGGCAGCCAGCCAGGGTCAACCCATCACACCAAGGCATCCGCACAAGGCTGGTAAATACAAAATTGGCTTGTGACAAACTTGAGTGCTTCTACAATGGCAGCTGGAGTCCAGGAAGAATGCCCCACAGTGTTGGTAGAGGTAGTAGGTATGTATGTCTAAGTAACTGATTGCTGTCTCCAGTCAGCTGATAAAATATAAAACATATGTTTTAGAGTGAGTGGAAAGCCTCTCCAGACTCTATACTTAATTAAATTGTCTAGACATTTAAATTTTGTGCCATTTGTGATGCCAAATGTTATTATTTGAGATAAGCAATAGGTTATTTCAAAACAGAAACATGGAGCTGGCAGATATGACAGAGAAAAGACTTGTAACCTGCCAGATCCAGTAGATGGAATGTCTAAGGGAATCTAAAATTGTACTAGACATTTATGGGTGGGCAACTGAATCTTGCTCTAGCCAAGATAGTCAATGTAGAACTTAATTCAGGTGTTTGCATGTATGGCATGTGATGACAATTTAGATGCCCAAAGACATAATGCCTACAGCTGATGTTCTGCAACGGCATAGATCTACCATAAGTCATACATGTCAACTCTTTGCAGATGTCTCAGAAGTCATGTGACATCTCAAATAGTGCTACATTAAATGTCACATGGATTCATCAATATGTAGGTGTCTACAATATGGATCTTAATCCTACCACTTCAATGAGTATGAATTTATTTTCACTCACTCTTTCCAAAATTGTGTTTGAAATTAATGTTGCAGGCATCAGCTGATTAAACAGCCACACAATATTGAAGCTGAAGGTCTCCATATATCTTTACAGCAAAGAAAAATTAGCAAAAGCAAACATATTTACTGCCTACTGACCTTTTAACCAAGACACCCTGTTACAAGAACTTTAGCAAATATACTTGCTTTCTAGACAATTGTGTGTCTGCTTCAAGATCAAGTCTTAAAGCCCTGTAAAGGGATCCTGCAAAAGATACGGATAAAAGCATTTTCAGGTCAAAGATCATTGTAGCCTAAATTTGAACTTGTACAGACAAATTTTTCATCACTCTAGTCTTTCAAAATTATTAAAGTTTACAAATATTTCTTATTTCTATTTTCTTTACTATTGTTCATTACAGCTGAACTTAATGGGGATGTCACAAGTAAGAAAGTTGAAGCTGAAATGTTTAGAATGTGACAGATGGGGATGACAAGAGAAAAAATTATTTCCTCTAAGACAGAAGCTTGGCCATTGAGCAAAATGTGCTGGTACTATTTTGTGCTTTTCCACTTGATATCAATGATAAAAATATATGATGTGTTTAAGTGGCAGACACTAAGTGTCCCCTCATCCAGAAAATAATAATAATAAAACTTCCTGCAGTGACAACAGAGAACAATCACACTCCTAAAATTATCATAGAGAATCAAAAGCAAGGATAGACCAAAATAAAATTACCTTATATTTAGATTGTATTGCACTCAACAGCTATAATGGTAAACTAAACAGTAGAGAGGAAGGTTTCTGATCCTGACTGCTTTCACTGTTTTAGATGTAACTACAAATTGGCACAAGAGAAGACACCTTTGCAATGCTTACATGACAACGCAGTGGAAAACCCTGCAGGTTTCTATGAGTCTAATACTTGTTTTCTCACATAGCCAGTGAGTAAGAGTAGATGATCGTATGGATTCACTTTGCTTCCTTTTAAAGGGTCATGAGACAGGAGCTCCTAAGGGAGGAATCATACAAGAGGTTCAATAACTATTCAATCATGTATAAATCAATAATATTTTGCAAACATTGGAGAAAGGTAGACACAGTAATAGGAGAATCCAGGGAAAAAAATGCAAGTCTTTAAATAAAGTAGTCTGCCACAAATAGCAGAAGATGTTCAAATTCTGTTCAGAAATCAGAGGCAAGCCATTTTTGGACTATTTTTTTCCCCTTCAATACTGTCCAACCATGGCAAATAAAGCACAAAGTTAGGTACCTAGAATATATATGATTCTGTGGTTAGTTTGCTTCAAGGAATCTGATTGAAGCTAAGCAAAGAGCCCCAGGCAGCTTCAGTCTTACTTAGCTTCTGTCAAAAACAGTGCTGTTCCCTCAAGCCCTCTCTAAATGCACATATATTATTAATTCACACTTTTTTCCGCCTTAACTTGATATTTATGACACTTCTGACATCTAAGACAGTAAAAAAAGGGAAGGAACTTTAGTATCATCCACAATTTCAAAGACATAAACGCACAACTCCCAGATATCTTACAGATCCATTCTCCTCTTTTTTTCAGATTCCACATCCTTCTCAATCATTGAAAGAATAAAGATTTCCATTGTTTCAGAAGAAAACAAACCAAGACTGCTGAGAAAAATGACTTATTACCCATAATGCCAATAAGACCTTGTAACAAACAGGTAAAGTAGGAGACATTACAGTTTTGCATTCCTCTAAGTATTTTGCTAGACACCAGTTCTGTCATTTGCAAAGATCTCTCCCCAGCATAAAACAATTTTTCTTTAACTTTTTTTTTCCCCAACTGTGCAGGTATGTAGCTCCATATAAAGCCCAAATACTATAAAACATTTGCAAAAATAAGTGTTAGAACTAACCAAGTGATATGGGAACTTTTGACTTCACTTGGTTTATGTTTACTTCCGTCTACAGCAGATTTTTCTAGGACAAAGACAAATCAAGAAGTTTTAAGAAATATGAGTGATCAATTATTGATGACTTTGATCCTCTTTTATTCATCAATAAAACATCACTTATCCCCTTCCTGATCTATTTATCCCCTTACTTTTGCACTTAAACTTCTTTGTTTCTTTTCTTCATCTAAGACCAGCTTATCTATCCTTTCATAATTACTTCTCACTTTCGAGCTGGGAAAATTATCTGCTTTTGTGGTCTTTGAAATAACTCCACAAACCTTATAATGATACTTTAAAACTCTTGTGACTGCTTTACTTTTCAATTCTCAGATATTTTTGTTCCTTTCTTCGTCTTTGTTTGGAATTTGTATGGAAGAAGTTATATCCCATGAACTTGTATATACCATTGACTCCAAGGGAAATCAACGACAAATTCCTATTCATAGGAATGGAACTAGGACTTCATCCAAGGTGTGGAGTACATTTTAGTCACTAAAACTGGTCAAGTTTTCTGTGGAGATATTAAGAAATATGGTTGCTAGGTTATTCAACTAACAGAATGACTCATATCACTGTCTGTTTTCCAGGGACAGGTATATAAAGCCTGCCTTCCTCCAACTGTTGCATTATAAACAACAGCTTGGAGGTTTTTGTTGTGCTCAATTTCACAAACAGTAAATCCTATATAGAAATGGAACCTACTTCATGTCACCTAAGGTTACCTAACAGCTTACAGCTTAATAAACTTCTGATAGCTTTTTGCTGAGTTTTGGCATATCCCCTGGCTGTATGCAATATTTAAATTACATGTGTCTAGTTTTGTGGGTTCCTTTTCTCATTTACCAATCATTTAAGTTGTAATCAATAAAGAGGGTTGAGTTTGTTTTGTTTTGTTTTTTCTCTGTATTCTATAAAGTGTGGAAAAAAATTAAGTATTAATTACTTGGATTTGCAATTGAACCCCTGCTTGGCCTTCAGCTGCTAATCTAAAAGAGGACAGATCTTTCTAAATTCTATATAAGATACAGAATATCTTATCAACCTTATCAGCCTATCAGCTGAATGTTGCATCAGGCCTATACAGAGAACTTGGTTACCACAGAATATTTCCAAAGGCACTGGGCATGTGTATTACGGTAGTTGAATGGATCTGATTTTTTTTTTTTTTTTTTTTTTTTTTACTGGCTTAAATTTTCCCAGGTATTTGCAGTGGGTGATCTCTTTGGATTCCAGCAAAGTTGGTTTGTTTTTTTTTTTCCTGTTGAACTCAAAACCCATATAACTTAGTCTGCACATATAAATGAAGGTCTTCAGCCCACCTAGAATTTTGGTTCAACTCTTGTGTTCCTTTTCCCACTCCATGAATAATGGTGTTCAAAATCAGATTTAGCATTCCTGATCATGCTCTATAGAGGTAAAAAAAAAACCAGAGATGAGTCTTACATAAGAATGTTTTCTGATTATGCTTTGATTCAGGTGAAATCAGTTTCAGATGCCAAACTGAATTATATAAGTTTTTGCCTAGTGGCTGCTGCCAGTGAGTTAGAAGGAACTCCCTGTTTTTGTAAGCTTCTGAAAAACAATCCAGATACTTGAAGAGGAATTAAATTGAAGAACAATAGCATTTTGTTGTAGACAATCCTACAAAACTTTATGAATAAAAAAAAATCAAGGTATATATAAGTTGGAACCATAAAAACTCTGCTTGTTCAAACATGCAGTTGCATGTGAAAATTAAAAAAAAAAGAAAAAAAAAGCATTTTTTTTAAAGAATATATATTATATATGCTCTGATACTTCTATCCAGGTATACTTTGCATTATAAATATTAACTACAAATTCTCTATGTAATTTTATGTAAAACAGTGTGACTCAATAACAACATAACTGTGCATGAATTATGGAACGTTTCATGTGGATTTGTTGCATACATTCAAAAGGTAAAGTCTTTCCTCTTTATTTGCAACAGTTTTTAGATCAACATGTAGTTTCTGTTCATGTCACAGGATATTGTTTTTATTCGTATTCACATAAAGCTCAAGTCAGTTGCCCACACTGAAGTACATAAAACCAATTGAAATACCTTACAGATATGACACAGGATCTCTAGTCTATTCAAGTTCACACAGAGGCCATGTGAAATACCGTAAGCCATCTTAAATGTCAATAGATGTTGGCCTGTGGGCATCTGAATTGCATCTTTAGTTCAGTACAAAGACAGCATAGCAGGAAAGTACAAACAAAAATCCCGTATCACGAGATAGGATTGAAATCATGGATTCAGACACTTGAATTTACAGGAGGTATTCAATCCCAGAAAAAAATATAGATGATAGATAGATAGATAGATAGACGTCTATGTGTCAGTGAGGTGCCTAAATTACTCGTATACCCAGTGGCAAGCTGTTCAGTACAATTTAAGGAGCCTAGAGAGCCATTCAGCTCACTCTTAAGACACCTAGGGCTACATTCAGCAGCCTGAATATAGGTGTTATTATGACTGAGATGTCTGACACATCTGTATGGTATGGCCAGATACAATACAAGATTTACAGGGGTCCCATGTCCTTATGGAGAAGCAACTGTGAGTCATATAAAATACCCAAGGGCATCTCAAATGTTTACAGATGCTTATATTTAAGTAGCTGAATTCAGTCCTGAGTACTTATATACCTCCTTAATATACTGTACACCCTAGTCCTGAATGCAAACAGACGTATGAAGAAAGAAAAAGACAACTATGATTCTGACCTCTCTGTTTACCAACCAGCTGTACACTTTGGGACTCTGGAAAATAATTCTCACCTCCAAGCAGAAACCTGCAGGATACTGACCCAGGCCAGTGAAGTTCCGCAACACTTCTTCCTTTGGGCTGTGTCTAAATGACGTGCTAAATCTTCTCTAAGTTTCAAAATTATGTTTGTAAAGCAAATTGTGTTTGTCAGCTACATAGCTACCAATTTCTTGTGTATTACAGGCCAGATTGATAAAGTAGCATGGTGTTACGTTTCCATCTGTTCTCAACTTTCTTCCATGTTGCAATCTATGCTACAAAAGAAATATGTTTAATGTTGTGTTAAATGGATAATACATTTAAAATGTGGCATAATTGCACACCATGACACTGAAAATATATTGTCATATGTTTTGAATAATGAAATGTGTCTTGTTTCAAAAAAATGGTTGCATTTATTGTACAAAATGTGGCATTGAAATATGCCAAATTTTAGAAGCATTAAGGCTTCTTCTTCCTTTGATATACAGTAGAAAATTACTTTTTATTTGGAAGATCATGCTTTTCTTTCCTGTTTACTTCCAGTCTTCCTCTCCTTTAAAGTGAGTGGAGCTGTCGACAGCTGAGCTTGACAGTAATGTATTTCTATTTGTCAGCCAATAGAGGGACCACTCAAACCTGGCCCTCCTGCAAGATAACAGGATGAAGTGTTCCTGCCGGTACACCTGGACAATCAATGCTTTCTTTCCTGTGCTTTGTTACTGTAAACTATTACGGATGACCTACTTTCTTTATCCTCTCCAATAACGTAGAAGAGTATCAGATCCAACTAAGCTGCCAACGTGGTCTGTAATTTCCAGTTTAGAAAGAAGCTGTATCCCAAAGGAAAGGTAGTGCATCAGATTACCATCTCAAGCTGCATTATGCTAGATAACCAAGGCTAAAGAAAGCTTTATAAAAGACTTGAAACCTGACAGCGGATTTCCCGTATGAGCTGTTATTTTCTAAGTTTTACATGAATTCTTCATCTTAAAAATGAAGTTCAAGTGCCATAATTTAAACTTCCTGAAGTGGACCTTTACAAGTTTAGCTAATAATACTTGCTCTGTGAAAAAATATTTCAGTGAAATTAATTACTGGAACCTTTTTGAGCTAAAGAAGTTGAACAAAGTACATCAAAGGTCAGGTTTCCTTTCTTCATTCTGATAATCAGCCATTTAATGCCTACTCAGTGTTGTCCAAAATAAAAAAAATTCTGACCTTCTTGTGTTCCATTTGATGTCTCAATTAATGTGCCACAGAAAGTGTTCCTTCTTTCACTTACATGGAAATGGATATTCAGGAAACTTCTGACTAACGCGTGAGTTAGATGAACATTGGTGCAGAACTGGCCCAAGAATTCTAGGAAAACATTCAGAGATCCACAGGGAAGGCTAAGAAGTTTCATACTACAAGAAAACTCAATTTTTTGTTAGTTGAGTTCAAATGACTGTGGAGAATCAATTAACTTGTCTGGATGCCAGAGAAGAGACTAAAAGAAGCAATTATGCTTGGGGGTATGCTGTAGGGAGACACAGATACTAACATGCCTTACAGCAGAGAATTCCTACCTTCACATTTGACTGTAGGATGTAAACCTGGATTCCTGAACACTTGCTCCAATTGCTCCTGTTCAGTCTAGACTTTCAGTTTAGACTCTAGCAAAGAGCAATATAATAAAAAAGCTAATTATTCTAAAACCTTGCAGAAGTCACTAATTACTACATAATTTCTCTTTTCTAATCCTTATATCATCATTATTCATACTCAGTTTTGGTTATTATGTTTCAGCTCCTTACACTGTTTATCCTTTGCCTGGTATTTTCCCTTTGTTCACCGTTCGAAATCAAGTCAGGAATACGCTGGACATTCTTAATTTGGCAGACATTGTGGAAATCCTTTTAACTTTAGATGCTTAGTAAGTAAGAAGGAATATGGGTACTTGTACTATTGTTATACCAGGGTGCAGGTTTGTAAAGTTATTTATTGGACATCTAATAATAAATCAGATGGAAATACATATATTCTTAGGGTTAAGAGTTATTTTAATCACGTAAAAAATCAGAAGAAAAAACACTTTATTGTCAGTCCACTTGTCCATTGTTCAAGGGGTGAGCATCAGTTCATTTCTATACTTCCTCTCTATATTTAAATATTCACTTTAACTTATCTTGGGAAGCCTAGCACTTCTAGTTCTTCATGGCAGTACTCAGTACTTACTTATCTGTAAGGACAGAATAATGTACAGGTAATCTTTTTTCCAACTTCTTCTTCCCCCTGTTCCCAACATAATCCCTAATGATCAGCCAGAACTTAACTATAAGAAAAGTTTTTTACAAGATTAACTGTTGCTTTAAGTGTATAAAGTAAAAGTAGTGACTAATCAAAGAATGCAAAAAGGCTTGTTACATAACTTAATGTTTTTGCATAAAAGCCAGTTATTCATCAATTGTATTATCTGTAAGAGAAAGAAATATGTCTTTATTTCTGCTCTCATGTATATGTTATTATTTCTTCAAGAACTATTACTGTCAGCTAAGACTGACTACAGAAACACATGAAAGTTCCTGGGCTTATTGTCTGAACGCAGAGGAAAAAAAGCCTCTGCAGATCATTCAGTATGAATGAACACATTTAAATTTAATATAATGCATGGCTGAGAATTTTCTTCACAGAGATAATTCACTATGTTATGCATGTTAGTGCCAGAGAGGTCATTGGTTCTTATTCTGTTCAAAAGATAATTCTGGAAGGAATACCACTTTTACAGAAATCCTATAACAATGGTACTGAAGAAGTAATTCCTTGAAAGCGATGTTGAATTAGGTCATCAGCATAGCCTGCTGTGTTGTCTATTTTGCCTTCTCCCAGAAGACTAATATATCCCATGTGAGGATTTTATAATTTGCAAAGAAGGACAGAAAGAAGAAGATGTTATTTAGCAAAATTTCATCTTAGCAGCCATGGAGTTCACTTATTAATGAATGTTTTTAAAAGTATATGACACTTAACAGGCTTTAGTGAACCAGAGCTGTAGTTCTCATCATACTACAGAAATTCACAGATACTGAAGTTTATACTAAAAATAACTGCATCATAACCATGATACAGTGGACATCAAAGTTTCAAGCATTTTTTTCAGATTTTAACAGTAAGGCACTATGCCTTATCTGCATAGCTGTTGTAGAAACATATTCCTTGGTAGCTGCACTCAAGCTCATGTTGTTTATCTCTCATATTAGCACAAAAGGAAAAAATTCAGTTATCTAAAGGCCAGAAAAGTCAAATAAATCTTCTTAGAAACAATTTATACACAAATATTTCTTACATACTGAATCATCTTCTGAAATGACCTTTAAAAATTAATTAATCTGTGCTTTATTCTGAAAGTGCTGACAGGGACAAATTAGAGAAAGAACTTTCACTTTGCCAGGAAACATTTTATTTACAGTTTGCTTGCATTGAATCTTCTTGTGTCTTGTCATATAACAAGACTGATGTCGATGATGTTGGAGTGTACCCACAATAAATAGTTCTAGAGGAAATGCACATTCTGTGCACTCCCTTTGGCATTTAAAAGCCTTCAGAAGTTTGATGTATACTTTGTTCACTCCTCCATTGAAAACAATGAACCAGATCTTCAAATGGTGTTAATCAATGTACCTCAAAGTGTAACTCTAAATTCTAACCAGCTGAGGACCTGGTTCATTTCAGAGATGAACATGAATTACTACATAAGCCATTTGCTGATGGAAAAGGTTGAGATGATTAATTTTATTTCATCTTAAATCTTACATTTTTGGGTTGACTTTCTGAAGGAGTATATATAGCACATCTCCAATAAAGCAGACCATTCCAGAGGAAAAAAATCAAATGGTGAAAGTGAAGACATAGCAATTTACAGGATTTTTTTTTTTTTTTTTGGTGGGGAAAGAAGAATAATATGTCAACAAATATGAAAAGAGTGAGTTAATAAAATCCACTAAAACAAGGCCAAATTTGTATAACTTACTGAACTTACTGAATTTTGTATACAGCAGAGTGTTGCAATCACAGTTAGGTGACGACATTCCAAACAGGAATGCTGAATCTGCCTTCCTGGCCAACAAGTTCCCTACATTTATGATAGGACATATTAAGCTTCCAATACCTGTTATAGTTTTCAACCAAGAGCAACTCTGTTCAGATTTATAGTTTCTGATTGTCTACATGAATATAAATGGACAAAATATATTAGTGATCTGATGTTAGACGTATACTTAAGTCTAGCGATACTGCACAGTTCTTATTTTATTAGTGCAGTGCCGTTTAGACTAAATCTGAACATTTGGTAGAGTATTTGGGTTTACCACAAAACTTGAAAGTATAGATTTAATTGACATACACTGGATACATTAAGAGTAATGACTACATAACTAATCAGTCTGGGGAGGACTCACTGATAGGAATCATCCTTCTTAGAAGTCTCCAGTATAGATATTTATGGCTGAAGTAGACACTCTAGTCTCCCTTTATAGACTGTGGAGGAGAAACGAGCATTTTTAGGGTGCAATTAATTTGATAAAATACAGAAGTTCACCTAAGGATGATATGAATTGCACCCTAAAAATGATTTATTTTCATTGTCTTTAAAAGGAGATTAGCGTGAACTGCAAATATCTCCATCTGATTAGATAAATGTCACCCTCTGTGTTAGTTCAAGGAAATTTACTTATTAAATCCAAACTTTCAGATTTTTAATTCCTTAATTTCTCAGGATTATAAATCTTGTGAAATTTAAATCATATAGAAAAATAAAAGTACAAATTCCAAATTAAATAGCAGTCAGCAAGATATAGGATTTTTCTCTGCTATATAGATGTGGGACAATTAAAAAAAAAGCCTTCATGTTTGTGAACAGTTTCTCTCAAATTCTTACCCCAGAAAATTTCCTTGAGCCCAAAATATTAGGTTTTTCATTATTATTGTTTTTGGTTTGGTACCAAAGAAGTCAGAGTGTTGGAGAGTCTAGTCAGAATAGGATATGGTCTGACTATGTACATAAGACTACTTAACTTTTTCTTTCTTTACAAGAATTATGAGATATTAAGTCAAATTATATTACACAGACAAGCAGGTTTTTTAATTAGTTTTTTAATTAAAAGAAATTAAAAAAAAATTAAATTACTATAAACCTTTGTCCTGGTCATCCTATAACACTGAAGCTGAATAACATATCTTTTCTGCAGAATTTTAAAATATTCAATTCATCTCCGGACTCTGTTGTTACTCACTACTTATTTATTCTATTTCTTAAAAAATATTTCTATTAGAAAGTTTCTTAACATTTTGAGTTTTCTTATGGATCGACTATTTTCCACTTACACTTCATTAAATCATGCATAGTAGTAGAATCAATTGGTCTAGGACTTTGTGAAATGAAGCTTGAGGTACAGGGATTGAAAATAATCACTATAAATATCTCGGGCGCTGTAGAACCCTCATAAAATTTAGAACCTTTGACATGAAATATTTCTGTTATTTTCTGAGAGTTCCCCATTCTGGTATCTCTTTCAGACTCTTCTTCCCCTGAATAAATTTTAAAAGAAACTATAATAACTTTTTGACAGTGCCTTTAAAAATAAATAACTGGAATGATGCTGTAAGGAAGACATTTGCATTAAAGTTTTGGGTCTTCATTAAGGATACTTCATGGTTTTCTTCAGCATAATCCTCAGAATGTACTTGCAATATAGGATTGGTATGCAATTATACTGGTGAATGCTTATTATTTTGGGATTTCAGCCTTGGGATATGCAGCAAAATCACGTACATGAATGGACATTACTTTTTCTCCCTCAGCAAGAACTAGAGGATGTCAGATTATCAGGAGGGGAGGAAGGAAGGAAGGAAGGAAGGAAGGAAGGAAGGAAGGCAGGGGGAGCAGAAAGAAAGAAAAGGGTCATCTTCATACAACCTGTAATTTAACTGTGGTGTTTCTAGTCAGAGGAGCCTGCAGCAGTATTGTAGATTCAAGAAAAGCTTAGAAAAATAAATGCAAGGAAAATCAATCACAGACTATTAAGAACAAACACTATATTTAGCTATATAAAATACGCTAGAGAGTGTTTCTTAGCCACAGGTCAACTGACACAGACTGGCTTGTAGATATACTTTTACTCTCAAAAGCATATTAGCCATGTCCATGCCATACAAAGTTTGTCACTTGGGTCTCCATTATACCCCAGTAAGTTTAGTTGGAAGGTGCAAAATGGTTAAGAGAACAATTCCCAAACCAGTTCAAACCTTGTAATTTGTTGGCAACAGGCCAGTTAGTGACATTTTGATGAAAAGGAATGGTCTTCTGCTAATACAGACAAAGAAATCTGTTGTGCTCCTTATGGGACCTAGAAAGTGAAAAGAGAAGAAAGTGGACAAAGCAAAGGTCATATTATGTGTATTTTCTCATGACCATAGATATCTGATTTCAACACTTCAGGGTTGCTTTGGGATTTCTCTAACACCTGGGAACATTTTTTATGTCAAAGAGCTTAAGAATGTCTACTATCTTCTTCTTTGCAATCTACCTACTCTTTAACTCAGTCTGGCAATTCAGGCGTTTTAAAAGTATGTTTCCGTACCTTAGTGGAAATAGGAATTTTCTTTAATCTTCTGGTGACCTGTTTATGAAATTTGATTAGCTCAGTAAATATTCTTGGGGTGTTGGTTGTTGTGGTTTTTTTTTTACTTCCTCTCCCCTCTTCTGCCCCCCGTATGTGTATTTATCTATCTGCACTGTCTGAATTTGTTCATGATTCAGAACAGAAACAGTGACATATGATAGGGAAAGAAAGTACTGTAAGACTTCCAAGTGTGCTGAAACTACTGTTGGAAATGCAAGTCTTATGAGAGACTTTTTTTGGAATTTACAGCTCAATTCATAAATTAAGAAGTCATTATATTTGGATGCATTTCAAAAAACATATCCATTTTTCTATGCATAGCTGAACCAAACTTAGAAACATTTTTCATCCTTTTACTGATTTTGATATAAATTGTTTTACATTATTTTCAGTACTCTGGAGATGCTGTAAAGCTCTCATGTGAAGCCCCCTTGAGAAATTTTGTGTTTTTAAAATATCCATGATACGATGTACTATGCAAAATAGACTATGAAACAGATGCGCTTTTTTATTTACTCTGTGCTCCGGGATCATAAAGTTACACTAAACTCTACAAAATAAAGAAAACTAAAAGGAAAAAAATGGATGCAGCACTCTTCTATGGTTTGATTTAAGTCTGTGTATTTACTACAGAATTTTTTCTTTAATACTATGCAAAGTTAGTATGCTTTAAAGGGTAAGTGATGTGCAGATGAGGACCTAGATCTGATTTAAAAATGTATCAAAACAAATATCAAGAGGAACTGGATTCTCCCATATGCACATACATGCTGGTTTAGTTTAGACTAACAAGGAATTTGCTACCTCTCTGAGCTCCCATTTTCCATTCCCCTGCCATGGTACTGGTGAGTCCTGCAGCACTGCAGTTTTCCCTGGATTGTCATCTTATGAACTAGATGAAATTAATTAGCCTGACAATCACCTATAAGTACTATATAGAAGGTAAAAAGGTATTGTTGTACAGAGACAAATGATGTTTTCTGGGTGTAGACTTAAGTGACCTGAAAGGATCTGATGGGGCCATACTTCCATTGTCACACCTGACACAGGAACAGAACTCCATCTTATATGACATGATTGCAATGCTCACCTTCCTTCCCACCCTTGTCAAGGTTGCAGCCAGTCTTTCTCACACGCATCAATCTGACTTACAGTACCTTTCTTTTGCATAAACAGTGATAAATCTAACTAGACCTGACCTGCAAGTACCATATTCTTCTATGAAGGAGAACTCAGTGATCTTTTTTTGTGATATCCATAGAACATGATGTACCTATTTGTCTTAATTTGCTGATTATTAGGGGGTTTTAGTTTGGTTTTTTTTTTTTGGTTTTTTTTTTTCTACTAGGAAAATAACTAAGCAGTTCCTGATGACATAGCAAAATGACAATGTGGCTTGCAATCTGAGACTGATAAACAATAAATATTGTCTCTATTATATAAGAAATGTAAGCAGCCAAACATTTCAAAACTTCAGCTGGATTTTACTATCTCAGCATGCATTTTGTTTGTTTGTTCATTTGCTTGTTTTGTTTTGTTGATAAGCCAAACCTGGATGAGTGGGTGTTCAACTCTATTTTCATTTAGGGAAGGATGTTTACACTATGAAAGAAAATCAACATAGTAAAACATTCAGTACTCACTTCTCTTAGCCCCATATTGGTATTTACAAAGGCATTGAGGAGCCTGTGAATTGCTGTTGGTGGTAACTGGTGAATCTGGGCCTATGAGGCAAGAACAACCTGGTAATAGATTTAGATCCAATGTTTTGTTATTGATTTTTGTAATAATATCATGTGATATTTTCTTCAAGTTTGGTTTGGAAAGATAGAACATGACTTTAAACTTTGTTTTAAAAATCATAATACGCTAGCTATACTTTCTTCACCAGTATAATTCACTGCTCTGTGATAGGACTTTATTAAAAGAGCCAGAAGGGAATTTCTAAATTCCCCTTGATTGTGATGCAAAATCCAGGTTTGAACTTTATCGTGGCTTGCGAGCATTCTGAACTATTGTCCTTAATCATGCACCCATTAAAGATATAAAAAAAAAGGTATAAATTATTCATAGTGCTGATTTCCTACCAACAGCTCACTCTGCTCTTAAGGAGGAAAAAAGTAAAATGAATGTGTTAATTTTCCTTCTGTTCTGGTCATTATTTGTTCATGTCATAGAAAATGTTGGAATACTACTAAGGCACTTGGAAATAAATGTAGCCCTTTTATAAATAGAGAGATGGAGCTGCGGTTCCTGAGATCATATCTCTTGATGTGAGATCATGTGGTGAACTAGGTGATAGTATGAAAAGAGAAGACAATGTAATCCATTTAAACTCTCTCGTAGAGCTGTAGAAATCCTTTGGTGTCCAAAAGTTTAGCTATTTTTCTCAGTTATATCAGTCAAACAAAATATATTACCTCTCCCTAGGAGTCTTACCTCATTTAATCCCAAGTCAAGCAGAGCAAAGGTTTTTGCCACTTTGTTCAGCTAAGATAATGTTTGAAATAATGACTGATGGTACCTCCTAACATCCAATGCCAGGTATTGCTAATAAACTGCACAGGTTTGCAAGCTTTTATATTTATCATAATGAAAATAATCCCAGAAGAGTAAGTTCTGGCTATGTGTTTTTTTTAAACTATCTATATCAACATCTAATCTTTGTCAGTATCTGTGTCTTTCTGACCTCATGCCATACATGCGTACTTCATTTCATAACCAGCAATTTTTTAAAGGAGATAAAAATGCCAGAAAAAATGTAGTGGTCCTACCATTACTTCCTCAGTTCCTCATAAGAATATCAGAACATAGGAAATGTCCTACTGGGTCAGACAGTCTGGGTCAGTCTAGCTAAATATGCTGTCTCAGACAGTGACAATGAGGATGCTATTAAGGAAGAGAACATGAGCCAAGACAATTGCTTGGTCCATCCCTTTTGTATTTCTCCACTATCCAGCATTCTTGTAATAGAGGCATTACCCGGTATATTCCTGCATAGTCCTTGTGGTAGGTTAACCTTGGCTGGCTTCCAGGTGCCCATCAAGTTGCTCTTTCACTCTCCCTCCTCAGCAAGACAGGCAGAAAAAATAAGATGAAAGAGCTCATGGGTCAACACAAAGACAGGGAGATCACTCACAAATTATAGTCATGGGAAAAATTGAATTTACTTAGGGAAGATTAATTTAATTTATTGCCAATTAAAAAGAGAGTAAAATAGAGAGAAATAAGAACAAGACTAAACCCACCTTCTTCCCCACCCCTGCCTTCTTCCCAGGATCAACTTCACTCCTGAATCTTCTACCTCCTCACCACTCCCAAGTGGTGCAGGGGGATGGGGAATGGGGTTGTGGTCAATTCATAATGCTTCATCTCCACTGCTCCTTTCTCCTGAAGCTGTTCCTCTGCTCCAGCATGGAGTCCCTCCCATGGGATAAAGTCCTTCAAGAACTGCTCCCACAGGTTACAAGTCCTGCCAGAAAACATGCTCCTGTGTGGGATCTCCATGGGCTGCAGCTTCCTTTAGGGAACATCCACCTTCTGTGGCGTGGGGACATCCATGGCCTGCAGGGTGGGTATCTGCTTTGGTGTGGTACTTTCCACAGGCTGCAGGGGGACAACCTGCTTTGCCATGGTCTTCTCCATGGGCTGAAGGAGAATCTCTGCTCCAGCACCTGAAGAACCTCCTCTTCCTACTTCTTCATTGACCTCGGTGTCTGCAGTCTTTTTTCTCTCACATTTTTCTCACTCCTCTCTCACACAGCTGCAGCCCAGTATTTTTTACCCTTTCTTAAATATGTTATCACAGAGGTGCTGCCAGAGTTGCTGATTGGCTCAGCTTTGGCCAGAAGCGTGTCCATCTTGGAACCAGCTGGAACTCTCTTTCTTAGACATAGGGGCAGTTCCTGATCTCTTCTCACAAACACCACCCCTGCAGCCCCACTGCTACCAAAATCTTGCTATGTAAGCCCAATACAATCTGCTTGGAACCTGGTTTTGGAGCTGTCCTACAGGAAGATGAATAATCATTTTTTGGATGTATCTTTTTTGTAGACCTTTTCTACCTCCACACTTTTCTCTGCAGTGTGTTTCTGATGTTCCCTCACTGCTGTTTAAAATTTAAAAATCTTTATACATCTGAAACTGATGTCCTTCAAGTTTCACTGTCTCCTTAGTGAATAACTGTTCACATTCAGCTTAGCTACTGCTTTCATGATTTTATAAATCTTAGCCATATTCCTTCTCAGCCTGCTCTTCTCCAAGAGTTCTGGCTTTTTTAAGCTCTCCTCTTAAGGCAGCTACTACATCCTGATCATCATTGCATAGCTGTCCTTCTCTGTACCTCCTCTACCTCCACCACAAAGTTCTTGAGATGGAGAGAGCAGAACTAAACACAGTTCTCGGGATGCTGGTATTTTATTTGGTAGCAAATAATGTTCTCTGTCTTCATCTTAATATCTTTTCTGTTCATTCTGAGCAACTCATTAGCTTTTCTGGCTGCTGCTGTACACTGAAATGAGTATTTCAGAAAATGGCTAGTTGTAACTCCAGTATATCTTTCCATACCTTACAACCAATAAGAATCAAGCCATCTCCTAGGAGTGATGTACTCCTTATAAAGCAGAATATGGTTATATATATGCTCATCTTTTGGATAGCAACTGCATGTAAGTATTGTTGAATAAAAACAAAGCAAAAGAACATTTCTGGAAACTAGTTCTCTTCTCTTCTAACTGATGCATTAACCAGAAAGCTGGCGTTAGGCAGAACTATAAATCAAGGTAAAATTATTGCTAAAATATCAAAATGTCAAACAAATGTTCTTAATGGGTATTCTGAGTCTCTATGTTTATGAAAAAAGCAGGATGAAATAGTAACAAAGAACTATGTTTAAAAGCACATGGTACTTGTACTGGGCCTTTTGCTCACACACAGATCTCCAAACTACTAAAAGTTGCTATAATGGTACATTTTACTTTAGTATAAAAAACTAGAGGAAAAGAGATCAAAGGCTACACAGAGAATATTATTTTTAAAAAGGTCTAGAGAAAGTCCTTAGACTTTTGGGTCCACATGTAGACATCTACAGTAACAAGCTGATCTCTCTGACAAAACAATGTAACATCTGCTTCAGAGTTTTAAACAATGTACATTTGGAAATAGCAATAAAGAAGGACATTTTGTAAACAGGAAAGGCAGTGCTATAAATATAATTCATACTTTTCTGTGACAAAAATCCTATAAATCAAAACCCAGACTGTTTATCTATATACAAATTCCTGAAATCTTTTTTTTTTTTTCCATACTGGTCATCTTCCAAATTAAGATAACTGTGGTAATTCATTAGCCGTCGATATTCTTATATTCTGAAGCATATACGTGAAATGTAATGCATTTTAATTCATTACTTCCTGGCTTTATAATCATGCAGGTCACACTTAAACCGATTGTATTACTTTCAGTAATTGTAATCCTCAAGCAAGTCAGAAGACTATCTCTAGGAGAAAGTGAAATTTGTTCTAGTTCTGTTATGCTTGTTTATGGTGATATAAATTAAATCCATCCCTGCATACAACCAATACTTTTTTATATTTAGAAAATACTACCATTAATTAATACCTGTTTCAGTTAATACAATGCCAGTAAGTTGGAGCAAACAAAAATGGTGCAATTTGGCTTTATTTTTCACATATTTGCAGAACTATTTTAAAGAACTAAAAATTTTTCAAAGTTTTTAGTGTATTTGGCTTTCATAAGAGGCAAAATTACAAATCATTTAAGTTGTTAGTGGCTGTATTTTTTTCCCTTTGTGGAAAACAAAAAAAAAGCAACACACTATTGGAATGTTTTATGAGACAACATATCCTGACTCCTCAGAGTGGGAAAACAAAATGAACCTTCTGTAATATCACTGATAAACACTGTAATGACACATTATTCAAACTATCCAACTGAATTAGATGTGTTGACACCTGGAGACATTTCAGCTGCTTTTGTTACCAACAGACTGCTCTTCCTAGCCTTTTTTAAAAATATTTCTCAGTTATATAAATCTATACATAAAAAAAACATGTAAAGCAGCAGTTTTGTCTTTGCTTTAAGAGGTTGGAGATCATGACATTCAACTGGAATTCAAATTTAAGTGACTTAAAATGTAAGACCTCTACCGTTGAAGACAATACAATAATTCAATTAAGTTATCACTGAGCAAGTTGTATTATGGTTCCAATAACACCGATTCCAACCAATATCGCTAGTCATCACTGACATAGCAGTTATGAAATGTCATCTGCATGAAGATGCTGCTGCTTAGCTCCTCATCTTCTTTCAGACAAATGTTAACCACACCATTTCATCTTGGTCAGCACTTAACTAACTAGGTCTACACTATTTTGATAGCTGCTTTCAGAGAGGCCATAAGCACAGCATGCTCTGAATTACCCTGGGTTACCATCTGAAGGATTCTCTGTGGTAAAGTAGTAAGTGAACACAGCTAAACAGTATTGCATAATCTGAAGGGCATACATACTACAGCCATTTTTGAGGGTATGTTTCAAGCTTACTCTATGGAAGGCTGGTGAATCTGAAATTTATTGTAGCTTCACAACTTTTTCAATACATTGTTTAGAGAATGTCACTGAATTAGATCATGCATGAAAAGAAACTAGTTACTGCTACAAAGTTGAGTGTACTGGAGAAGGGGGAGCACTTCAAGCAAAATCTTCTCCTGCAGCAATTGAGGGTTAAGTGAATCCAGTGCTGAGGGGGCCATCAAGCCTCATCAACAGTCCCATATGATCTATGAAGGACTGGATGATTCATCCATCTGTCAAGACTCAGTGTCAGCTGTGATAATTTGCCCATTTGTGATTTCCAGGCTTATTCTTCTCTTCTCTAAAAACAAAATGATGTACTAGAAAAGCAAAACACCAAAAATTCCTCCGCAAAGTTGCGCATGCTTTAGAAGCTTGTTTTCAGAGAAACTCAGGTCTCCAGGGCCTTAATCACTTTCTAGTGCTTTCACATTAAATGTTCAGTTCTATTCAATATTTCTGTCTGTGATTCAAAGCCCTTTGTGAGACTGATAAATTAGCTAACTGATTTATTTTTCCTTCTTTTTTTTTCCCCTTCTTTTTTTTGCAGTCTTCAGTCCACCTGACAGCTATGCCTCATCAGACTTCTAAGAAAAGAGGACAGATATCCAACAACAATGAAAACAAGATTTAGGAATTCACTAATCTGATGAGAATGTCCTCAAACATCACCATGTTCTGAACAAAACATACAGCTCACTTCTCTGAGTTTTGTTTTCCCTCAGTAAATTATTTTCAGTTATTAACATAAAGGGATAAAGTGAAATGGAATGGAGACAGAGTCTGCCATCGTTTCTTCCTAATAAAGGGAGTTACTTTGATACTCTGCTGGAAAGTGACATATAAAAATTCAGGAAAATGCCAAATTGTCAGTTTCAAATGAAAGATTGCTTAGCTTAGTGGTGAGAATTTCTATTAGAAATTTTTAATGTTATTATCAGTTTCCATTGGGAAAAAAAAAAAGGTGATGTTCTGGTGAAAAGCTTCATAGCAGAATTTCAGGTTCTGAAAAGAGAATCTGAAAGGTTTCAGTCCAAGAGGGGATGATTTACAGAACTCTGTTATTCTTGAAATCCTTCACAACTGAATGTGGTAAAGTTAAGGTAGGTGTAACACCTTTTCCAATGTCAGATCATCCAACACTTCAGAGCTATAGATGATACATATTGAAATGAGATTTTGGAGAACAGTGAAATAAAATGTTTTCTTGATTTTAATTTGTGACAGACTTTCTTCAGATTCTTGTTATTGTTTGATTAACATCTTTATGACAGAGTAATAAAGAATAAAGTAATGTTTTGGGTACCTAAAGAAGAAAATGGTAGTTTTTCAGTAATCATTAATCCCTATTGAGGTCCAACTCATTCCTTCCCATCCCTTCCCCAAAATCCATCTCCCATGGCATGGATGAGCTTTATTCACACTGAAGAGAATTTGCTGGGATAGAAGGAAAACCAGTATCCAAAACCTTTAAAATTTAAGTTTTATTTTGTATGTGGTCATACTGTGCTTATACGTATTGATAAAATAAAGTTGTATTGGGTTTGCGTGACAAGGTTTTGGTAGCAGGGGGACCACAGGGGTGGCTTCTGTGAGAAGCTACGAGAAGCTTCCCCTATGTCCAACAGAGCCAATGCCAGCTGGCTCCAAGTCAGACCTGCCAATGGGCAAGGCTGAGCCCATCAGTGATGGTGGTAGCGCCTCTGGGAGAACAGATTTAAGAAGAGGAAAAAGTTGCTGTGCAACAGAAACTCCAGCCGGAGAGAGGAGTGAGAATATGTGAGAGCAATAACCTGCAGACCCCCAGATCAGTGAAGAAGGAGGGGGATGAGGTGCTTCAGGTGCCAGAGCAGAGATTCCCCTGCAGCCCGTGGGGAAGACCATGGTGAGGCAGGCTGTCCCCCTGCAGCCCAGGGAGGTCCATGGGGGAGCAGATATCCACCTGCAGCCTGGGGAGGGTGGCACACTGGAGCAGGTGGATGTGCCCTGAAGGAAGCTGCAGCCCATGGAGAGCACATGCTGGAGCAGGCTCCTGGCAGGAGCTGTGGCCCTGTGGAGGTAGAAGCCCACGCTGGAGCAGCTTTTCTGGCAGGACTTGTGACCCCACAGGGGACCCACACTGGAGCAGTCTGTGCCTGAAGGACTGCAGCCCGTGGAAAGGACCCACGTTGGAGAAGTTCATGGAGGACTGTCTCCCGTGGGAGGGACCCCACGCTGGAGCAAGGGAAGAGAGATGAGTCCTGCCCCTGAGGCTTTGGTGGGCACCTGGAGTCCAGCCAGGGTCAACCCACCACAAAAGAACATTATCTATGCTTTTTACGCATAGATAAATTATGAACGTCTTTTTCAGTGTTGTGTCATTATAAGTTTCTGGACTGATGCTGCAGAATAGCTTATCTTTCAACTTGTTACTCACCAATGTAGTCAGATGTGACATGTTTCACCAGTTTCCTCACAGTTGCTCCTCAAATCACAGTTCTTCCTCTCTTTCTCTTTTAGAATTCTAAAATGGTAGAGGGTTTTGATTTCAGATGCTCTTTTACAGAGAGTTCATTAAATTTATTTTACCTGGCTTTGTAGTTTCAGTTGACTTCTTCATAAGTTAATCAGATTAACTCCAAAATTGAACCTTAATTTAAATAATTCTATAGTAACAGTCTTTCAAGCCTTCCCTCAACCAGCCACTAAGATGCTTTATTAATTGCAGGCTTCAACTTAACTTATTTGGGTCAGCCAGCAGGAACCAGACAGCTGACCCCTTTTTACTTCTAAAAGTGGATGAAAACCTGAGCTGCCTAAGGACTCTATTACATTTCTAAATCTATTTTTAAATATACCTGAAGCAAGACAGCAGATATTTGTCCAAACAGTTTTTATAACAAAATTATATTTCATCAGAATCTATTATTGAACAAAATCATAAACCTTATTGGAAGCTCTCAACTAGAAAAAAAGAGTTTTTAAAATAAAGTAGAAGCTACTTTTTATCTTTTTGGAATGGAAAAGGTGAATGTTTTAATTTTAAAATATATCTCAGGAATTTTCTTCAAAACAAAATAGTAACACATTTTAAAAAGTAATTTAAAAATATCTAAGTAACTAGTTCAGCTGCCCCCTCCCAATCTCATATACCCTGTAATCCCCGTCTTAGTTAATTAGTATCCTGAGCATAGCTGGTTTATAAGACATGGCTTCCTCCTTGATGTTTGCTCATTTTAGTGTACACACAAGCATAGCTTACGAGCTCTGGCTTCTCATGAAAGTATAGCTACTGTATTTTTACTAGCCTGAAATGGTTCATTTCAATCCAGTGAGTTGCAAAGACTGTCCAGTTCCAGTCAGTTTTGTTCTGGCTTTTCTTGCTCTTTTAGGGATTTTTTTTTTAATGTCATTAATCTAAATAGTCAGGTCAAAAATACATAATGCCACTGGCAGTATTTGCAGCCACAGTCCTTTCACAGTAACTTTTCTTTTTCCTTAGAATTTTTTAGAATTTCACTTAAAAAATCATATAAAGTATAATTTAAAATAATTTAGATAAATAAGTTGTGGGCTAAATTAATGCTGATTTACACTACTTGCACATCTTGAAATCAGCAACAGTATGGTGGATAAATCATTATAGATTATGGACTGTTGGGCCCAGTTATTCATTCTACTCCATCAAATTTATACAAATCCCACTTACAGAGCCACAGATTCCACTAAAATTGCTGAAAGATGAAAATTATCAGTACTTTTTAAAAAAGAAAAATACAACACCAAATCTCCTGTTTATCTTCTTAGTATGAATATGAAATAGATTTAAGCAATCTAAGAATTTTAGGAACCTTTGATTTTGTGTGAAATCACTTTCATTTCTACCAAAAGAAAAAAAAGAAAAAGTATGTTTATTTATATATTTTCCTCAAAAGCACCAATGTAGGCATGTATGACCTCTGTACTATGAGCTATTGCTTGCAGACAGGGAGGAATGGAGGAAGGATTCCTGCTTTAGTAAAGGTGACTTTAGTGAAGATGAAATATTTTTGTCTACAGCAGCTTCAAAATGGAATTAAAATATGATTCACCTAAAGGAAAATTCCATAAAATATATAAATATATATATATATATATAAAAATACATAGATGTATAAGGAATGAAAGGCAGAAGAACCAACTTCTCTGAGGTTCCCAGGAGGGTGAATGTAATTTTTGTCATGCATTGTAGAAAGTAAAATGTAGTCTAAGCCAGGGATTTGCCCTAGGGCCTCTCTGAAGCATAAGACCTGGTGCCCCCATCCAAGCCTCCATGTACTCATGATTAACCTCCTCAACAGCACAGAAGTGCTTTGTGAATTGGAAGGGGTGAAAGGTACTGCTTGTGTGTCTTGTGGGTTAGGGAATGAATTCTGATGTGGAACTTAAGTTCCTGCATTCCCTAGTCATTACAGACAAATAGACTTCTCCAGTGGGAAATTCAGAGTACCAATTTATATGCAAGGACTAAATTACTCTTCATGGTAGCCCATCCCTGTATGGAAGATATAAGGAAATGTAAGATTGTTGTGAATGAGTGGTTTGGGCCACTTAAAGCATCACTGTAAAAGGTATTAAGACAAGTGATTTAGTAGAAGTTTATAAAAGTGCGACTTCACAAAGTTCGATGCCAAGGTTCACTCTACTACTGAATACATGGATGAAGTGTACAAGGAAAAATTGAGTTAGAAGCAAACTAGAATGATTTGTGCAGAGGCTGAAGATACAAAAGGGTAAGGAAGACCCTCCTGTTGAGTCATGAGGTTCAGACAAGACCCCCTTGCTTTCTAAACTCCTAATGGAGCTTGGGTGCAGCTGGATCCACTCCTAGTCCCAGACTTGGTCAATCATTTATGTTTTAAGGGATTATATGTGTATAGCAGCAGTCTAAGGTTCATTCACAGTTTAAGGTGGATCACAAGATGTAGCAGCACTTAATCATTGACTAATCTAACATTTACAAAGCGACTCAATAGAATTTATTACAATCACAACAGTGACTTAATTATAGATTCGAAAGGGCAGTACTATACTTGCTACCGGATACCCGGGTCAATTCACACAGGCATGCACACAGACACTAAGATATAGATATCTATAAACAAAGGTATACCTGCTAAAAATTCCCCTTGAGTTCAGTGAAATATTCATGTCAAATGTCTCAGCATTTCTCAATGGGCGAAAGGTTGTGCCTCAAGGAGTGAACGGTTCTCAGCCCAGGTCCCATCGTCAGCTTTCGGTGATGATCCTCCAATTTTCTCAAACTGGAGAGTTGGCAAGCTCTGAGATGCATCCTACTCAGAGGCAGATGCTGTTCTCAGCCCGCCGTGGTCCAGGAGAGCTCAAAGGATCTCACTTGGGACCTCTGTTTATAGGTTCGCAAGATGATTGACTTTGGCCAGTGTAATTCCATACCAAGCGTAATTCTTGTCAGGCAACCACAAAGGTGGGTGATGATCCAAGCAGCAGGAGTTTCAGGTATGGTTCCAGGCAACCAGAGTATCAGGTGCAGTTAGGGGGTGCCTAATTGTCCTGACTTACTGTGCAAGGATAAGATAGCCAGGATAAGAAAGTACTGGGTTGTCCCAATTCACTGTGAAAGAACACAGTGTTGGCTGGTCCTGACATTGCAACGTGGCCCAGGGGTCTGCACCACCACAAAGATATAATGACTATTAATTCAGAAACCAAACCAATGAAAATATCTCCATAAATATGTTACTAGCACTTTTATCTTTGAATTGGAAGCTCCAAGACAAGGTTGTTGGCACTGTTAGCCCCAGCATGTGATACTTAAATTATTCATCCTCATTCACCTCAACTAAACACTGTATCAGCCACATGTTGCTATGTTTTATCTTTATTATTTTTAAATAGATAACAGTAAATCTTAAGGATGTCAGATATATAGAATATAGTGACCATTTCAAAGCTGAAGAAAACTGAACCTCATCTGATTCTCTTTTTGCAGCTGGACTACTTTGCAGTCAGTAATGAAGGAGGAAAGTGAAGACAGGTCAGCAGACGTGTCTCACAAAACAGTCTTGAATTTTGCTAAGAGTTTATTTTGGACAAATATTACAAACACTGTGGGATTTAGGAGTATTTATCATCAGGGTCTCCCATTTGCTAGGTAATGTTATATGTAGTGCAAGAGGATAAGGCAGGTACATGTATAACAGAAGTAGTCTGCTTTTCCATTTGGAGAAGTCTTAGTTTTCTATCCATTGCTGGATTTTTTGTCCATTGAAATCTAGGGAACTTGGACATTTAGTTCAGGTTTGTCCTCCAAAAGCTAGAGTCCTAAAATGTGGTGCATCTACTCATTAGTCACATAGTAACTCTGTCTCATATTCTTTCTTTTTCACTTTCATTGCTATATGACCTAAAGACCTCGTCTCTGCTAGAGCTTGAAATGTGCAGAGAAAATGGGAACACAATTATTTGAAAATCTATTTAGTGAGAAGTGGAGGCAGGACCATTAGAAAGGGGATGTTTGCCTCTTAGTCACGAAGGACACACAATACATAAGGACATCTTAGGATATGAAGGCCTTTGAAAGTAACTTTATAGCTGAAGTCATAAAGTGAAGACAATATTATGGGATGTATTCAGACCATGCACCAGTGGTGCTTACCTTAGTGATCTTAAAGTCTTAAAGACATCAGTGGCCAGTTCTGATAGCTAGGGCTCAGGACTCTGCCTCCCTATACCCTCATGAAGATGAAACTTCTATAGGTTGTCTACCTGCTTCTTCAATGACTTCAGAGTGAATCAAGGCCCAGAAATCCCAGATAAAAAGTAGCTTAGGTTCTATATTATTCTGTTACTTCACTGTCGTTCGGATTTGTCTGTCTGTCTTCCTTTCCTCCTTCCTTCCTTTCTTTCTTTCTTCTCTTCCCCCTGCCCCTGCCCCAGTACTTGATTATGATATCTAAATTTGGCTCAGAGTCAAAGCAAAGGACCATGAAAATTATCTTTGCAACAGAGTTATTGATAAGCAGAGTAAGAGTGCATTTTTCATTACTAAAGAAACTGACATTTTAGTAACCTAAGTATAAGAAGGTGAGAGCATGGATACAATTGTAGTTTTCCAGACCAATTAGTTAAACTGTGTCTTTATCAGGTGATATAACCATAATTTCAGAATATCTTTTTATATGTTGATTTAAAATGAAATCACAAATCCCTTCTTTATATTACATCTCCTTTAATACCATACTGTTTTCCAGTATCAACTATGTGGGGAAAATAGTTGAATAATACTTGAGTTTCATCTAATTTTAATAAAATAGAATGTTGGACATCTATTCCAAGACAATAACGAGGTTAGAATGTGTGAAATGTTCATTTTAAGAAATTCATTGAATATTTGTCACTGCTCTCACTTTTATTTAGAAGGAGCTGACAACCTAGCTACTGTGATGTCAGAGTAAAGAAGAATTTAAAATTATTTACAAGATTTTTGAGAGTTAGTATACATATATGTTAGTTCAGGTGAATAACATAATGTTCAGCTACACTCTGGGAGAAAATAAACAGATTTCTTTATCAGGTGTTTGAATTTCCAATGATGAGTCGGTTTTACAAGTGCAAAACCCATCATGTCCTGTCACCACTTCACAGATACAGAGAAAGAAGAGCACGGTATGTATTAACAGTATTTTTTCTCACTAAAGGTGAGTGGCTTCTAAATGAAATCTATAAAATGAACAGGTAGTGTAGATGTAGAAATAAAGCAAGCTGTCAATAAAGCTCCAGAAAAAGAGAAGAGAGGGAATAGAAAATGGAAATTACCTTTAAATAAACATATGTTAAGGATTTTAACATTCATAGCTTATAAAAAATAAATTTATTGTTTTGATTTGTTACACATACTCTTGTGGGTTATTTTGGGTTTGCATTTAAGAGAGGACAGATAATGTCAGAGGTGAGACTGGCAATAAAAAAAGTAATCTATAGGATAGTGTTTGAATAAGAAGAATGATTGTAAAAAGAGAGGATTGCATGGTTAGGGAGCAGGGAGAATTTTAAATTCTGTGTATCATACTCCTATCACTAGGTTGAATAATAAGGTGGCTGAGAAAGGAAACAACAAGAAGCTATTTTTACACAGAAGTGTTCATACAGAAAGCAGAACTATTGCATAATTGCAACAACATCTTAATGAGTAGCGTTTTTCCCATTTGCAGATGAAACTCTTTCCTAACCTGTAATCTTCTGACAGTTGCTCACCTCTGCTTGCACATATATTGCTTTATAACATGAAAAACTGAGTTATTGGTATGTTTTAATCACTATACTTGCACAAATGTTTGGTTTCTTTCATAGTTTCTTTTTTTATTTTTTTTTTCCCCTTAAGTTATTTTCTATTCTTCTGGCTATCGGTTTCTCTTGGGATCAACCAGGAAAGAATCCAAAAGTTAGAATATATGTTCTTCTGCTGGTCAATGATAAGGATTTGTTGACTAGGGAAAAATCTCTCTCAAATAGTAAAAACTAACAGAAAAGCCCATTGCTAGAGACAATACGCATTTGATCTTATCTAGTCCTTTTCTATTGAGAGACTAGTCACAGAAAAGGCAAGGTCTGTGAAAAAAAAAAACCTTCACTGAAATGTGGCATTAGATTGGACATAGACCTCATGCTAAGATTAAAAACGTTCAGTCTCTCTCTCTAAACCATGAACGTCTCTTAGAATAAGCTTCTTCTTTATATTTGGAAATAAGACTAATTATATAACTAAAACATAAATTATAGTAAGAGCACAACTTCCATTTAATACATAAAAGGCATTAAGAGGTATGATCTGATATGTGACTGTGATCCTTCCACTTACTCATAAAGCACAGTCAGCTGCAATATAGTTGTATTTTTGTCAAATCTGTAAAGCTCCTCAGATTCTTTTTTCTTTAAATGTAATACTTTTCATTTAACTATGAGATCGAGAAAAAAATTATAAGCATTGATCTTAAAAAAAGAAAGATGATTCATCATAATAAAACATAAAATGCTTAAACATGCTGATAATTCTCATTGGAAATTCATTGTACACAATGCATGTTTAAAATAAGGCCATTAAAGGCTATTTCAAAAACAGTACCTTTCATAAAGAAGGTTTCTTGACATTGCTGATGTATAACAAATAAACTGTGACAGTTTGCAAACCAGTCAACATGGCCATCAATGTTTTGATCTGTCACACAGATGCATGTATCCACACCACCATTTGCTCTTGTTACTTTTTTTCTGCTTGCATGTCTAAAAAAAAAGAAAAGAAAGTTATATAGCTGTGAGCTATTTTGTCAACATCAGCAAATAGCAATAATGAAAATGAATAAAACCAGAAGAAACGGATAGACAAATAAAAAGCAAATCGTAGCTGACATTGAACCACCTTTCAGACCCCTGATATTCCCTCTTGAAGGACATTGGCTTTTGTTTGGCTACTGCTGACTGATCACAATGAGGCAATGAGAAAATACAAACCATACTGATCTAAACCAGTCTGATTTATGAGGTTATATGAGTTATGTTTCAAACTAACAGATTTAAGAAAAAGCATCACATTTGCAGAACATTAAAGGAATTTTAGCCAGTTGTTGCACAGCTCTGTGTCTGATCATGACAGTCTTTTACAGGCAAGATTGTTATTTCATTGCATATACAGTTTGGATTATGCATTTTAATATAGATTTTGTGAAAGTAGCCTGGCCTCTTCAATTCTTCAGGCAGAGTAAGTCATATTGAAAACTTCATTTTGAGGAACCCACTCACTTTTTCTCCTCTCGTTCTTTTTGTCTGTCCTGACAATCCAGCCATCTGTGCAGCTGACGCTACATTAGGAGCTGGCCTTCATTTGTAATGCACTGTGACTACAGCTGATGAATTTCCTTTCTGGATTTCTGTATAGGAAATTTTGGGCCAACTGTGTGCACCTTACTATTGATTTGCACGTGCTATAATTCTGAAGTTCCCAAACATGAGATTTCACTGTAGTCTGCAGGATGCATACATACAAGGAAGAGTAAAACCAGTCAGACTCTTCTGAGACAATATATTTGGACAAAAGAAAGGTATATTTTGGGGTGACATGAAAGAAGAGTACTGTCAGACTTTGTGCAATGCACATGTTTCAAGTGGTAGAAAATGCTATTTCCATATGTGACTTATGTGTATCTTCATTGTCTTCTGGGACTTCTTGGATACAATCCACATAAGCATTTTAGTTCAGACCAGGGGTGCATTTTTTAATCAAATCTCCTGATTGCCTCCAGTTACTATGCTTTGTTCCGAATCATGGTGTGCATGAACTAGTTTATTTCCAGATGTTACTGAACTGGGAGATAAAGTCAGGTGGACACCTGATGCACTCCAGCTGCAAAAGGGCACTTGGTCCACGGGGCTAGGCTATAGTTTGTCTAAAGTAAATGTCATGGTTTAAGCCCAGCCGGTAACAAAGCACCATGAAGCCGCTTGCTCACTCCCCCCCTGGCCCCCGTGGGATGAGGAGGAGAAAATACAAAGAAATGCTCGGGGGTCGAGACAAGGACAGGGAGGGATCACTCACCAATTATAGTCATGGGTAAAACACAGGCTCGACTTGGAGAAAAACAAAATCAATTTAATTTACTACCAATCAAACCAAAACGAGGATAATGGGAAGTAAACCCAACCTCAGCACACCTTCCCCCAGCCCTCCCTCCGTCCCGGCCCAGCCCCACTCCCGGTTCCCTCTCCCTCCTCCCCCCGGCGGCACAGGGGGACGGGGAATGGCGGTTGGGGTCAGTCCGTCATACCTTGTCTCTGCCGCTCCTTCCTCCTCAGGGGGAGGAGGACTCCGCACTCCTCCCCTGCTCCGCCGGGGGTCCCTCCCGCGGGAGACAGTCCTCCATGAACTTCTCCAGTGTGGATCCCTCCCACGGGCTGCAGTCCTTCAGGGACAGCCCACTCCAGCGTGGTCTTCCCCAGGGAGCGGCGGCCATCTTGGGGGGCACCCACCCCCTGCTCCGGCGTGGGCTCCTCTCTCCCCGGGCTGCAGGTGGGCATCTGCTCCCCCGCTCCCCTCCGTGGGCTGGGGGGGGACAGCCTGCCGCCTGGTCTCCCCACGGGCTGCAGGGGCATCCCCTCCTTCCTCCCTGCCCTCGGGATCCGCACAGGGGTTCCTCTCCCATCCCGATCCCCCGACTCCCGGCAGGTTTCCCCTCTGGAATCTGTTCTCCCAGAGGCGGGTCCGACTCCCGGCCGGGGAAGCTTCCAGCAGCTTCCAGCAGGAGCCGGCCCTGCGGGCCCTGCCCCGCTACCAAAACCCCGCCACACAAACCCAAAACAGTAAAGTAAATATCAGGTCCCCAACATCAAACATTTTGGTTTTTATATCTGCTCCTTTTGATCCATGGTACTTGCTATTATAGTCTTTTGTTCCTAACATTGCAGGAAATTTTGCTGTTGATATTATTAGCAAGTTCTTTACTTCTGCAGAAACTGCAGAGTAAAAATTTTGTATTGGTGAATTTATTATCTTTTATTAAAGAAAAAATCCCTTTGGGAATCATCTAAAAAAGTAAAATATTCACATGAATGTCTTATATTTCTGGTCTTTCTGAACTTCAGGATCTGTAAAGAGCTCAGTAACTCTGAGAATCAGAGCAGTGCAGCTGAGGATCCTATCAATGGATATTGTGACCTAACTTTGCTCATTAGCATTTAAAAATTTTGTTTAATAGTATCTCTTAAGGGGAGTCTTTGGTGCCTCAGGTCAGACATACTCCAGAAAAAGGGACAGGAGGAGGGAGAGGCTGCTGAGGACAGAGCTGGAGAGGCACTCTTGAGAGAATGCACTCCCTGCCAAAGGAAGGACACTCCTGAAGGACTTTGGTCCACAGGTGACCCATGCTGAGGCAGGGTGACCCCTGAGGGACCGAGACCCATGGGCAACCCATGCCTAGGCACGGACACTGGTAGGCAAAAAGCAGCAGAGGAAAATGAGTAAGAAGCAAAAAGTGGCAGAAAGAAATCACTAATGCACATGACCCCACACCCCAACCCCAGTGCTGCTGCCCGTCACCTCACTGGAGAAAATGGGACAGTCTGAGTGTAACCTGCAGTGAAAACAAGGGAAGTAGAGACAGTGAACGAGCAAAGGTGTTTGTCCTAAGTTGGATGCTGAGAAGGGGGAGGAAAGCTATTTACTTAAGCATTTGTTTCGTTATATTGTGATTTTTCCCCCACCCCGGTACTGGAATCAATGATCAGAAGTCATTGTTAATTGGCCATAAATTTAATTAAGTAAAAATTCCTGGAGTCAAGACTGTTTTCATTGCAACAATAATTCAGCTGGGACTGCTTGTCTTTAAATGATTGTTGTTTGTAATGTATGACTGGATGCAGAAATATTTTTGTGATGTGGTTTGCTGCTTACTGTTATTATATGTAGCCGCATCTTTGTTACAAAGGTTGTTGCAATGACATGGGCATAGCACTGGGATAGCTAAGGGGGGAAATATATTCATGAGTTCCTATTCTATACAATATGGGAAGGTTAATATATATCACATACACCCTTTTACCCTAACTCCAGAAAGCTGTTAGGATTGCCCAAGGTATAGCTTCTTTTATTCTTACAGCTTTATTTTATTGAGTTGGTTCCCTCTTCTAATTCCCTGTATTTAAAATTTCAGACTATTTTAGAATGAAAATAAATCACACATTAAGCAGAGGCAAACTGAAGACTTCAGTACCTCTCTATAGACGATAGTTACAGCTTTGTTTAGTAAAATATAGAAGTTTAGAGTCATAGAACCTTTTGGAGAAATACTGCATCTCCTGCTTTCTCCTACATTTGTAGCATGTGTCAAAGTATTGTTTCATATGAAGAGAGAATGTTTTGAAACCCTCAGTCTTCTCGCTGGGCACCTTTATTTTTTCCAGCTCACATAACTGTTTTTGCAAAACACAAAAACCAGTGCATGATTGTATTTGTGTTGTAATTTTCTCAAATGCTCATTAGTGACAGAACTAACTCATGTAAGTCTTAGCATTAACATACAGTACTGATAAATGAGAGCAGAGATTTATTTCAGTCTGACTGTTTGACACATTTTAAGAATATTTTTTTCCCCAAAAAAATGACATTCTGGTCCATTGTTGTGGATTTTATTTTTTGCTTCTTTGTTATTGTGTTTTCTTACAAAACTGCTTTTCTTTGTATATTATCTATCATATTTCAAATAACTTAGGCATTATGTTATGCAAGTTAGTGAGCTACTTGGAGAAGACTAATATATCAAAGTAACAATTTGCTGAGTCTGAAGAGAAGAAAACATAAGAAACATTTTGGTGGTTGTGTTATGCAGTTTGAACACTGGAAACCCATGGATAAGAAATTAATTGCCTTTGCTCTTATGACATGATCTAAACTAGACACACAAGACAAATCAGATAAAAGTCTACGCTCCTGTCTTTCTGTATATTTAGGTCACTGTAGTGTGCGAGTATATAAACCAGGTATTTACGTTGGAGACTTACATGGAATTCAGAAAGAAAAGCAACCTTTATGTTTTTAAAAGGAGCAATCAGCTACTGATCAAAATCAAACATCAAAATAAGCAAAGGACTGATTATCTAGAAACACATTCCTGTTCTTTGTAAGAAACTGAAACTGGAACAACATTCCTGTGTTTGTTTAGTAGCATTTACAAATACGTTTTAATAGGCTCTACTTGGGCAAACATACATGGTTAGACCAGATACAGACTAATGAAGAATTAGTTTTTATTTACCCACTTTAAGCTTTTCTGCATTTTGTGAAGCATCACAACCAATAAAAGCACAGTAACCAGTCTTCATCATAGAAATGTATTAAGTTGGTCAAGCATGACTTCCCCTTGGTGAAGCCATGACAACTACTCATGATTTTCTTGCAATTCACATGCTTGGAAATGGTTTCCTGGACTAGCCAGAAAACTTCCCAGAGATAAAGCTAAGGCTGACCAGCATGTAGTTTCCTGGGTCCTCCTTCTTGCCCTTGAAGATGTGGGTGACATTTGCTTTCTTCCAGTCTTTGGGTACTTCTTCCAATCACTATAATTGTTCAAATATTATTGAGAGTGGCCTCACAATGACACCTGCCAGCTTTCTCAGCACTCATGGGTGTATCCCATCAGGTCCCACGGATTTATGTATGTCCAGTTTGCTTAAGTATTCCCTGACCCGATCCTCTTCCACCAAGGGTAGATCTTCCTTGCTCTAGCCTTTACCCCTGGTCTTTGAGAGCTGAGATTTCTGAAGGCCAGTCTTGCTAGTAAAGACTGAGGCAAATAAGACATTCAGTACTTCACCTTTTTCCATGTTCTGTGTAATCAGGTTCCCTGTCTCATTGAGCAATGGGTCCACATTTTCCCTAGACTTCCTTTTGTCACCTATATATTTATAGAATCTTTTCTTGCTGCCTCTGACATCCCACACATATGCCTTTGACATATATACACAAGTATATAAGCAAATGTATAACAAACACATGCCATAAAATATACAAAATTATGACATCTTATACTCAAGGGGCACCATAAAAAGTTCATAGAAGATGCAGGGACAAGTTGTGTCTAGTGTGGACATGGCCAGTCTGCAGTAGAAGATGCAGTCAGCACAGTGCAACATTAAACCAATTCTGCATAAATTGCTGTGTCCATAGATCATAATATAGCACCATAAAAGCCCTCTGTAATTCCAGAAGCAGAAGAGCACACAAGTCTATCATCAGCTATACTAGGGATAATTAACTTGAAGTGCCAAATCGATACAACTACACATCCCAAGGTTCTTATGTTAGCTTACTTAGGACTTATCCTCAGATATGTCTACACCATTTTGCATTGCATGCTGCCTATTTCCCAACATAGTACGCCATTCTGGAGTTATGTGAATGACTCATAACTGACTTTTTTAAATGTTTCTTATTGTCATTTTGTATTAGCATGACAAATAAGAGCTCTCAGCCCTGTTTGGCAGAACAGGGATAGAGGAAGAGAAGCAGCTTACCCAGATCGTGAAGAGGTGAAGGAGCAGCTAATGCTGGAAAATATTTCCAGGTGCATGAATGAAGAAAATCATCAAGAGTAGTCATCATGGCTTCACCAAGGAGAAGTCATGCTTGAACAACTTGATAAACTTCTGTGATGAAATGACTGGCCTGGTAGACGAAGGGAGAGCAGTGGATATTGTCTACCAGGATTTCAGCAAGGCCTTTGACACTGTCTCCCACAAGATCTTCATAGACAAGCTGTTGATGTATGGGCTGGGGAAGCAGACAGTGAGGTGGACTGAAAATCAGCTGAATGGCTGGGTCTAGTGGCCCATCGTCTGGATGATGGGGCAGAGTGTACACTCGTCAAGTTTGCAGACAACACCAAACAGGGAGGGGTGGCTGACATGCCAGAGTGCTGCCATCCAGAGGGACCTCAACAGGCTGGAGGAATGGGCTAACAGGAAGCTCATGATGTTCAAGAAAGGGAAGTACAATGTCCTGGACCCGGGGAGGAACAACCGCATGCACCAACATATGCCGGGGGCTGTGCAGCTAGAAAGCAGCTTGGCAGGAAAGGACCTGGGAGTCTTGTTAGACATCAAGTTGAACATCAGTCAGCATGTGCCCTTGCTGCAAAAAAGGCTAATGGTGTCTTCAGCTTCATTAGATAAAGTAAAGTATTGCCAGCATGTCAAGGGAGGTGATCCTTCCCCTCTACTCAGCACTGGTGAGGCCACACCTGGAGTCCTGTGTCCAGCTCTGGGCTCCTCAGTACCAGAGACACATGTACATACTGGAGAGAGTCCAATGAAGGGCCACAAAGATGATTAAGGGACTGGAGCATGTCTCCTATCAGGAAAGGCTGGGATTGTTTAGCCTGGAGAAGTCTCAGGGGATCTTATCGTATATAAATACCTGAAGGGAGGGTGTAAAGGGGGTAGAGCGAGGCTCTTTTCAGTGATGCTCAGTGACACAACCAGAGGCAAAGGGCACAAACTGAAACACAGGAGGGTCCATCTGAGCACCAGGAAATCTTTTTTTGCTGTGAGGGTGACTGAACACTGGAACAGGTTGCCCAGGGAGCTCATGGAGTCTCCATCCTTGAAGATATTCAATGTCTGTCTGGACACAGTCCTGGGCAACTAGCTCTAGGTGGCCCTGCTTGAGCAGGTCCCTTTCAACCTCAACCATTCTGTGATTCTGTGAATCTCTAGCAATTAGGGAGTTTGAAAGCAAAACCATACACTGGGTTACAAAAAAGATGTAAAAGTTGCTCTTTTCTGAAGATAATAATAAAGATGTTTTTAAACATTTCTCTTCCTAGGAAATGTTTTCTTCTAAATCATATAGCAGAATGCTAAGAGAGGAATGAACCTTGGCAAAAATGTTCTTCAGGGAGCAATTCATGAGCTGGCATAAAAAGCAGAAGCTAACAACACAGTGATTTCACTAAAAGCTGAGATTATGGGACTGTGGTCATAGTAAATTCCTCTTACTTTCATGCTGTGCTCTTTGAGTTCTATATATCTGTATATAATAGTCATACTCAGTATTTTTGCTGTTAGTAAGTCTTGTGTTTTACAACTCTAATCTCATTATTATAGTGTGCAAATTCTCTTAGCTTTTTTATTTTTTTTTAATGTCTTTGCCAGTCTTCATATTTCTAACTCTGAATGGTAAAATATCAAAATAAACAGCAAATGAAAACACAAGTACTTTAGAGGTGCATGTCTCTAGTAAACACCCAATCCAGAAATGTATTGATTGTTTTCCAGTAATTTTCTTATTCTTTTCAAAACTCTGGGTCTTATCAAGAGATACTGCACTGAATATGAAAAATACTCATTGAAAGCAAGACATATTTACTAAAAGATTGTTTTAATAATGGAAAAAAACCCAAACAAAAGAAAAAGCACCACTCATGAAAACTCATCCCTTTGTTGCCATTATAATTAATTACATAATTCCTTTCCAAAATGCAGAGTTCATCAACCCTGCCTCTTAAAAAGTGATGCTGCAGCAGACAGCCTTCAGGGAAGACATTCAAGAGAGTTGTTTGGATGAATCTTCTTCAAGAACTTAACCTTGGCACTCAGACCAAATGAGAAACCTGGCTTAAAAGGAAGTTGCTGCTCAGAGATGTCCTGCCTCTGGGAAACTGTCAGTGAAAGAGGGGCATGGCCAGGTCAGGCTTTCATTTTATATGTTTTGCCAAGTGCCACCACAAAGCAGAACATATATCCTAGCTCAGATAGAACTTGAACAGCCACAAGCCAAATTCCACATTGTGACGTTCGGAAGATAACAGAACATGCATTTTTTTCTTCTGAACAAAGGAAAGGAAGAAAAATGGTAAGAAATTAAGCATGATTAGAAATATATATGGGATCAGGCATGAAGATATTACACCATACTTTTATGCCCAATGATACTTTTAAAAAAATAATTTTAAAGAGAATATATAGTTGAATTTATATATTGTAAATAAGAAAAAAAATGGAACATGCTGTAAGCACTGCAAAATATGTGACATTTTAAAATTCCCTTAATGAATAGCCAAAAATATTATTGGAACCCTAGTCTGAGAGAATTTGTTTGTATGTATGGCATTTAGGCCTACACTGTATGAAAGACTTTCAAAGTGTAAGATTATGAATGGACTCCACTGTTGAGGTTACTATGAACTGTAAAACTCAGTGGAGTGCCAGAAACTGCCAGCTGGAAAGAAGACAGAGGAATATCAACAGGCTGCATTCAGAAGGAATCCTGATGTGTTGATGTAATAGCCAGATAATGAAATGATTTGCCTGCCTTAATATTCCATTTACAAAGAACTCATTTAGCCTTTGAAGTGGAAGAATTTGGAGATCATATAAACATATCCTAGGTTGAAGACAGTCTCTTTAAGAGCATTATATTTGGCTTTGTAAACATTAATTCTAATACATAAGTAGCTAAGGTTGGTGAAGGATAGGGAGGTGATTCGAGACAGCCAGCATAGCTTCATCGAGGGCAAGTCCTGCCTGACCAACCTAGTGGCCTCCTATGATGGAGTGACTACATCAGTGGACAAGGGAAGAGCTACAAATATCATCTATCTGGACTTCTGCAAGGCCCTTGACATGGTCCCCCACAACATTCTTCTCTCTAAATTGGAGAGAGATGGATTTGATGGATGGACTGTTCAGTGGATGAGGAACTGGTTGGATGGTTGCATCCAGAGGGTAGTGGTCAATGGCTCAATGTCCAGATGGAGATCAGTGACAAGTGGTGTCCCCTCAGGGGTCTGTACTGGGACCAGTACTGTTCAATATCTTCATCAATAACATAGACAGTGGGATCAAGTGCACCCTCAGCAAATTTACAGATGACACCAAGCTGAGTGGTGCTGTTGACATGCCTGAGGGACAGGATGACATCCAGAGGGACCTGGACAAGCTCTAGAAGTGGTCCCATGTGAACCTCATGAGGTTCAACAAGGCCAAGGGCAAGGTCCTGCACATGTGTCAGGGCAACCCTTCGTATCTATATAGCCTGGGGGATGAAGGGATTGAGAGCAGCCCTGCTGAGAAGGACTTGGGGTAGTTGGTGGATGAAAGGATGGACATGAGCCAGCAATGGGCACTCACAGCCCAGAAGGCCAATGGTATCCTGGCCTGCATCAAAAGAAGCATGGCCAGCAGGTCAACTCTACTCCACTCTGGTGAGACCCCACCTGCAGTACTGCATCCAGCTCTGGAGTCCTCAGTACAGAAGAGACACGGACCTGTTGGAGCAGGTCCAGGGGAAGGCCACAGAAATGGTCAGAGGGATGGGACACTTCTATGAAGAAAGGCTGAGAGAGTTGGGGTTGTTCAGCCTGAAAAAAAAGAGGAGGCTCCAGGGAGACTTTATTGAGGCCTTTCAGTATTTAAAGGGGGCTTATAAGAAAGATGAGGACAGACTTTTTAGGAGGCCCTGTTACGATAGGACAAGGGGTAATGGCTTTCAAACTAAAAGAGGGTAGATTTAGACTAGATATAAGGAAGAAATTTTTTACAGTGAGGATGGTGAAACACTGGAACAGGTTGCCCAGAGAGGTGGTAGATGCCCCATCCCTGGAAACATTGAAGGCCAGGTTGGACGGAGCTCTGAGCAACCTGATCTAGTTGAAGATGTCCCTGTTTATTGCAGGGGGGGATGGACTAGATGACTTTTAAAGGTCCCTTCCAACCTAAACTATTCTATGATTCTATGATTCTATGTATTTAATAAACAAATATAGAAATGTATTTGATAACTTGCTGGCTAAGAATTTTAAAATAAATTGTACTTTTCAGTAAGCACTGGAAAAATGAGATTTATCTGCCTGGACAATGGCAAGTATATTTACATCACAGGAATAGTGTAACAGAGTAACTGAAAAGTTCACAGACACATTGAAGGAAACAATGAGCAAAAGCATACAGTTTTCAAATGGTACTAAGGACACCTGCCTCATAAATATTAACTTAATCCAAAACCCACTTAAATTAAAGTTTCTCTCTCAAAACCTTCATATTGTATTTAAATGTTAAAAATTCAGCTGATAATGTGTAGAAAAAGCTGCATTTCTCTTTATATTCCTCATCATCATACTGAACCAACTGTATTAAATACAGCGATGGAATTAAGAGACAGTCCTACTTATGTAACCGAAACCACGATTTCCACCACCTCATAAAATTTGACAAAGCCTTTCATTATTGCTCTTTTACTCCTCAAACAAGACTGCACTCATCTGAAAATGCATGCTGTATACCACGTATTTTTCATTACATCATACTGTTGCACAACTCCATTGTTTGGGGATTTTTTTTTTTGGAACCTCTTTAGATTAATATTTTAACATATTTGGTAATAAACTCATGATTATTCTACAACTGAAAAAAATTATTTAAGTGTCTAGGTTTGTGTTTATTTTTCATAAAATCTGGAGGAGAATCATACTAATTTATGAACATGTTTTTGAGTTTTGTCTATAAACACTATTTTTAGATTATTTCATAGTTTTCATGCTCTGTATTTTAAAACAAGTATTCTTGTTTGCATCTTTTTGTATGATACAGATTTTTCTGAGCCTGTAAAAGATACTTTAAACATGAGGGATTGCTAAACCTGGAAGGAAAAGGAAAAGGAAAAGGAAAAAGGAAAAGGAAGAAGAAAAAACAACTCCACAATTATTTTCTCACTAGGATCATTCTCTAACAAGAAAATTTAAATTCTATGGTACTGAAAGAAATTAGATATGATTTAACAGCAACGGAACTGGTTCAGCCTTTCATAACACAAATCTCAATTTATACCTGAAATTTATTTTTGTTTCAAAGTAATTTCTTGTAGTAACTTCTGGAGAATAACAGCTGTCCTCAACATCAACATTTAATAAAGTTTTTTGGAGATGCCCATTACAATCATGTTGCAGTCTGGATAGGAGGAAGGATGACCACTGTGATTTTTTCAAGCCCTGATTCTGCATCAACTTATGTTGATTTTAATCTCTTTAATATCAGTAGAACAATGGGTGAAAATGCCACACAAAGCATACATTACTGCAAGGTCTGACCCTTCTTATATTTTCCATAAGTTTTTCACTTGAGTCATGTTATTGCTTTCAATAACGATACATCACAACCTTTTTAACAAGATTACTACTCCATATTATCATATCAGAATGTGGCTTTGAGGTAAATAAGAGTGAACATTCCCAGTTTGCAGAAGGAAGACTTTTCAAAAAAACACACATCAAGGCCCAGATTCTGCTTCATAGTGTTAGAATTAATTTGTGTGTGTGTGTGTGTGTGTGTTCCTAAATGTATGTATCTTTATGGTAGCTGGATTTCTAAGCTCCACTAACGTTAACTAAGTTATAGTTGAGATTTTGCAAAGGAATTTGGCAAGTTATTCAGTATGCCCAAAGCAGGTATGTAATTTTGGTCAAATGAAGAATTCATATGTGTATATATAAGATGCTGAAATTCAAATATGTGAACTCATAAAGGTCCTAAAAGTGAATTGTCTAATATTACAGTCATTGCTATCAAATTTAGAATGCAACCTTGCAAAATATTTAGTACAGTAAGAAAATATTAGGAAAATTATATGACACTAAACAAAAGACAAAAAGTTGTTTCTTCTTGATTAACATCAAAGTAACATTTCACTATGAGCTCACTTTTGAAATAAAATATTGATATCAAAGTATATAATTCTTGTCACAAATCAGTAAAATGCAAGGGTGTTTTCTTGAAGACTTTTTTTATACCTTTTACCCCCAGAGCAAGAATAAGCTTGGGGAGCATCACAACCTTGGAAAAAAACAGAATAAACTGAAATGGTGGAACAAAAGCAAGACATTCTTTAAGCCACAGGTGGGATCTGGGTATGGAATGGATCACCAAGAGGTAATGTGTCTTTGAACTTTCTGTTTTGTACTTGGGATCTGCTATGGGTTTAAAATTCCATTTAACGTACTTTGAGAAAGTCAGGATCATTTTAATGACAGAGCAGTCAGCTTTATTTTAAACAAAACCTTACTAAGGTTTGAAAACAAAGAGAAATGGTTAGATATAAATCTTTATGTTTCCCTGCTGGGAAAAAAAAAGTAAGAAAAAAAAAAAATCCTGTGTTATTTCCAAATTAAATGGAGGAAAAAGACCTGAGAAAGATAATACCCAGTGAAGTTTTCTAGTTGCAGCTTGCTATTTTGGGGAGAATAAAAAAGCAAGCTGATTTAGAAGAGGATGATTGCTTTTCAAGTGCATCAGAACTAGTTCTGTCATCATAAAAGAAGACAGGCAGATAAGCTGTATGAATTTTTGCCACGGGAGAACTTAGGGTGTGGCAGCTGCAAAACCAGAATCACACCAGTCAGTGGAATAAAAATTATTTATTTGTTTATTAGATGGGATGGACATAGCAGATGGATGGGGATATATCTCCTAAGGGTCTATTCTACAGCACCCACAGAATCCAGGATTTTGTACAGGATATACACTCACACCAATTAAGCCCCTGCCTAACTGTGATGGGCACTATACCCCAGAGGAACAACCAGCGTGTCCTAGTCCTGGCAGGCAGCCTGGCTTTTACTGACCTTGGGCTCCCCCTTTGTCGTGGTGTTGAACATCCCTGGATGCGTTTTCCCCACCTCAGGGCCTATTTTTTTCACTATTTTCTGCTTTCTAATTTAAATAGTTGCCATAAGCTGCCAATTGCCTCCTTGGTCATGTCCGCCTAGGCCAACCTCGCTGACTTTCTCCATATCTAAAGTCAATTAGCATTTGTTATCAGGTTTACTATCACCTCCTGGCCTCTGCCCAAAGTGTGTTAAAAGGATGTAAAGCTGTTACCATTTCTCTGTGCTTTGTTTCTTTCCCACACATACCTTAATTGTGAGCAGGGCAGATGTAGTCCAGATTTCATTTAGCAGTGCTTACAGGTAGCTCCCTCATGATAATTATCTCTTTGGTTTTTTTTTCTTTTCCCAGCACATATCAGAATCACCTCATCAGCTGAAGCTGGACAGAACTTATTTTATCTGAATGGGTAAGGTTCACCCTGTGATAATACCGTTTTACAAAAGACAACAGATACCTATATTTGAAAGATGCAATACTGCAGTTATCAAATTTGTGCAGAATACAGTGCTGTATATACAAATAAGTTGATATACTATATGCATAGAGACATATATACACACATATATAGATAGCTATAGGCATATATAACGTCTCTCTTTTTCTCTTTCTCATATATCTACCTATATATATAAATGTGTCCTGAAACCAGGACAATATTTTAAGGCGTTATTCTGCAACTAGAAAGAAATACATCCCTATGACATTATTACTGCTTCAGAAATCATGCTGCACTGACAGCTTAATTACTGACTGCGGGTACAAGAAGGTAAAAGTCCCTTGGGCTGCCTGGTGCCCTTACACTACTGAGAAAGCAAAAGAGATGCTTAGAGCATAATACAGCAGCTAATAGGAGGAAAAAAATTAAACACACCAGTGCTGGTGTGGGAAAAACATGGGAAAAAAGTCTGGAGAACAGAATAATCTCCAGAAGAAATTGTTGCATTTTCAACACATCTGAGAGTCAGATGACATTTGGGTTTTTCAGTATGGGCACAAACTACTAATCTTAGCTTCCTAGGTAGTCCTGCTAGCCCTGACAAGACCAGAAATTTGGCTCCCTTAGAGTCAGGCTAAAAGCTGTGGTTTGGGCATACTTATTTCAATTTAAAGAAATAAATTTCTAGTTTGAATGCTGTCAGTGAAAGCAAATAGACAAATTCAGTACAGTGAAAAAATAGTCCAATTCTCTGATTCAAATTCACCCCCAATTTCATTTCATTAAAATTACCATTGTCACATTGCAGGAATTAATTCTGTATTTTCTTTTTAATTAAAAAAAAAACCTGTTACTGTGAATAAATTGTACACAACACAATGTATTTCTCTCAAGTGCTTTTCTTGTGCTAGCTTTTCTCTCACTTGAAATGTTACAAGTTAATAAATACTATTAAGCAATGCTAATATACAGCAACCAACGGTGCTAAATTAAAATTGGAAAACAGCTGCTTCCTTTCTTTTTTGTATTCTCAGAGACAATAACACAAACACTATTGTTTAAAGGAGAACTGAAAATTCTGTGAGTAGCACACTTTTGGTTTTTAAATAATGAAAAGATAACAAATTGCTTCTTCTCAAAAGGTCTAAGTTATTTTTTTTGGTTGTCACTTTTCCCCTACCATGCACATATACATACATTTTTATATATTAGCAGAAATATAATCAGAACAACACACTCCCCTTCTGTATAGAACTAGTTAAAATCATATAGGCCCAGTCGAGGATTTGTTCCACTGCAGAAGCACGTTGCTCATAGAAACATATAATGAAAAAAATCAGGAGGATGAAAACTTCTGTAGATTCCGTCTAACCTTTAAAAAATATATTTAGAGAAATTTATGAATGCTTTTATAAATGTTGATTGCTTCAAATAAAATAGTAGTTCTCTAGTATTCAACTTATTTCATGATGTTAAACAACACAGTAAAAGATATCTCAACTTCTACACGTGCAGTGTTTTTTCCCTTGAGTTAATCTATTCTCTTCAAGATTTGTGAAGATGTATATGTATTATTTTTTCAATTTACAAGACAAACATGAAATAACTGTAGCATGATGATCTCTTTCACACTTTTCTCAATGGATGCAGCAAGCTCATTAAAGGTATTCCATGAATACAAAACTGAAAAGGACATAAAAAATCACCCAGTCCTGGAATTTGAGCATGAATATATATATATACGCTGTTATAGAGAGTATAAAGGGTCCCTAAAAGGCATCTGAATCCATGCATAGTTCATCAAAATATATATTTGCACTGGTAAAATAGTTGGCTCTTGTTCATTGATCTATAATCTTGTTTACCATGGAAGACCTTTCAGAATAAATTACAGTTTAGAACTGCTTGTGCTAAAAAAGAAACCTGTCTAGTTGTGCAATGTGAGAAAAAAAAAAAAAAGTGCTTCCTACCTTCACATTCCTTATTTTATTCTGCTTAAATTTTTGCTTAGAATTCGATTTAATAGCAATAAGAACATAACTTAAAACTAGCTAAATAGTAATCCAAGTGCTTGGGCCTAATCCAAATTTCCCTGATCTTTCCTCTTTTTGTGAAAAATAAATAAATGCCTATTTTCTGGAACTGGAATAGAAGACGTCTCTCACCTGTAAGCATGCCAAAGAACATTAACAGCTATCTTGCTTGAATTACTCATTCGCAACATGACAGGAAAAATCTGGTTACGAACTGTGTGTAGAGCACTGTGCTGTTGACATGCCAGCCGTATGTGACGTACGCGTTGTTCTCCTCACCACTCACGTGTTCGTGTAGCACTGTTCAGCCACCGACTGACATCTCTTTGCTTGCACGGCTGTTGTGGGGTGTTCTCCCTTCCTACACTATGCTTATGCTATAATACAGAAAGAAAAAACTCAGCTCCACATAACTTCAGCCATCTGTTGTTTTAGACTATTTTTAGTTCATTTTCTCTTCAAAAGGATATAAAATCCAGTCCTACATCACTTTAAAGCAGCACTCAATGTGTACTTCTTATATTTTGCAGTGTTATTCTATTTATAGCCATATTTGCTTTCCTGTTTTATGTTACAGTAGACATAGGGATATTGTCTAAATTTTAGGAAGTCTATTTCCACATAAAACACACCAAGAGGCAGACAAAGAAAGAAACAAAAGCATCAGACACTGTAACTTCTGCATATTTCTATGAAATGTCAAAATTTCTGAGAGAATTAAGTATACTTTTGTGCCTTTTGAACACTTCATGAAGAAATGTTAAAAAGGAAAATGTTTATGCCCATACTTTTTTGATGGGAAAAAAATACATAGCTTTTTGAGACTAATAGCTATTTAACAATATTTCCAGCCATAACAGAATCTAAAGATGCTGTAAAAAATAATAAAATGTTGTAAAAGTGTTGTAACATACATAATCCCTGTGGAGTGTAAATCTATAACAATAATGTGCCATATACATGGGCATTTATCTAAAAAATGGGATTTATCTAAAAAAACTTACAAGGGAATATTGTATCCCCTTTTTTTTTTCTTTTTTTTTTTTTTTTTTTTCCCAAGGGTACCTCTATACCTATTGGAGAATACCACTGCACGGTCTGGACTGAGTTATGTTTTATGTTAATAGATGTTATGTTAATACCTATTAATGTTAATAGATTTCCTTTCCCTAAGAATTTGATTTTACATGGGGAAAAAAAAAAAAGAATTGGGGTTGATACATTTCAGTATTGTTTCAGTAGAGTTAAATTGAGGAACGTTCAGTCTGAGAAATATGGAATGACTTCATAGTCAAAAGTCAGTAAGCAAATCAAGGTGTTAGTCTGTATTTAGGTTAAAGAGGGTGAAAAGAAAAGCTGTTGTTAAGATTGTAGTTTCTGACTTTGTGCTAGGCAGGTAATATACAGCTAGCATTCAGAAAAGTTAGTGTAAATCAGTCCTTTCACACGTGTGTTGAAACTCTTTCTTCTAATGCCCAGTTATAGGATATCAGTTGTGTGAACCTCATGAAGTTCAACAAGGCCAAGTGCAAGGTCCTGCACATGGGTCAGGGCAATCCCAAGCACAGATACAGGCTGGGTGGAGAATGGATTTAGAGCTGCCCTGAGGAGGAGGACTTGGGGCTGTTGGTTGACAAGAAGCTCAACATGACCCAGCAATGTGCGCTTGCAGCCCAGAAAGCCAACCGCATCAAAAGAAGTGTAACCAGCAGGTCGAGGGAGGTGATTCTGCCCCTCTAGTCCGCTCTGGTGAGACCCCACCTGGAGTACTGCGTTCAGCTCTGGGGCCCCCAACATAAGAAGGACATGGACCTGTTGGAGAGAGTCCAGAGGAGGGCCACAAAGATGATCAGGAGCCTGGAACACCTCTCTTATGAAGACAGGCTGAGAGAGTTGGGGTTGTTCAGCCTGGAGAAAAGAAGGATCCAGGGAGACCTTATAGCAGCCTTCCAGTACCTAAAGGGGGCCTACAAGAAAGCTGGAGAAGGACTTTTTTTCAAGGACATGTAGTGATAGGACAAAGGACAATGGCTTTCAACTGAAAGAGGGTAGATTCAGATTAGCTGTAAGGAAGAAGTTCTTCACTGTGAGTGTGTTGAGACACTGGAACAGGTTGCCCAGAGAAGTTGTGGCTGCCCCATCCCTGGCAGTGTTCAAGGCCAGGTTGGATGGGGCTTTGAGCAACCTGGTCTAGTGGAAGGTGTCCCTGCCCATGGCTGGGGGGTTGGAACTAGGTGGTCTTTAAGGTCCCTTCCAACCCAAACCATTCTATGATTCCATGATTCTATAATATGACCCTTTTCTCTCTATTCTGTCTTATCACTTTGAGTGGCCTCTGTTTCAAAACATATACATTATTCTAGTTAATTTTCTTATAAAATATGGCTTTTTTAGTGCAGAAAGACCCTTTAGGTTTTCTTTGGGAAGCTCAATCTAAGGAGAATGTTCAGGGAGACCTATAACAAAACTCAACCACCTTTTGTCTTGTCTTAATCCTTAATGTTGTGGAAAAAAATGAAGACTAAAAGTATCCCACAGCTATCAAGAAGACAATAGAAAGACTATCATGTCAGCTATTGTAGAACTGCTCATTTGACAGCCCTTTTTCCAAATGTGCTCTCCAATAGAGTGCTCAAAACTTTTTCCAACCTAGAAAAGGAAACTGATTACAATTAGCCACACAGATGACAAGAGTACCTAAAATTTCATCCATATAGGAAATTAAACTGGACTACAGCTATCAACTAATCCCAGACTTTATCTGCTACTGATATAGGTTATTCATTCAGTGGTAAATATGAGTTTTCAACCAGTCCTCTCCACAGGACTAAATTTAATTAAATACATTTAAAGCTTCCTAATTTACCCACATGGAGATTTCCAGTTTTGTGTTATAAAATCAGGTAAGCATTAAACAAATACAGGCTTTTAACTTTTTACTTGAAACTTTGCAAGCAATGTACCATTAAATTCCTTTAACAGTTTGAATTTAAGAAATGCATCCACCATTTTCCAACCTAGTCCACTATTGTTTTAGCTGAAGATTAAAAAAAAAAAAAAATAAATGAGACATATTAGTTAATAAATTCTTAGCAGTTAAATCTACAATATGAAACAGCTGTTATGTGGGACTATGACAGTAAGTTATGCTTTTTTCAAGAATTTCAAAGTAAAAATAAAATACTATTGGCTTTTTTTAATTCTTCTTCTTGATGCACTGTTGGACTTTAACTGGTGAAGTCACTTGAAATAACTTTACAAGTAAGGAAAAACAGCAGAGGAAGGTATTGAATCTGTATTAGTTCTTTGGTGAGTTCCACTGAAAGTAAAGCATTGACACACTTGCTAATGAAGCTGATAATTCATCTGCTTTGTATTTTAAGGTTGTCTCTCCTTTGCAGCATGGGGACAAGTACACAATCTAACTTTAACTATAAAAACTACACAAAGCAGAGCACTGAAACACAACTACAGACTTCAACACAGGTCAATCACATGATTGAAAATCCAAGACTCCCAGTGAACACATACAGCCTGAAATGAAGCTTCCTCTACTTTACTTTTTGCAATACTGTAATCCATGTTGTTTAATGTAAGACAACACAAAACATATGTTTGATCATCTCATGACCAAAGTTTATCAAATTCTATTCTGAATTCAAATACAAAGGAATAAAAAAATCTGCCTATAATTTTTTCCAGTAGGAAAATTTGTAATTCTGTCTTGCTCCTTTTGCCACTTTACACATTTGGGGGAAAACCCTAAATCTAATAAAAAACCCTGACAAATACCAATCTTGGTAACAAACAAGATACCCATATCTTGTATTAGCGTCTTATAAAAATACCTGTGTTGAATATATTATCACCTCAATGAAGAATTACATCAGTGTCAGCATATTTCACCACATTCTATTCTGGTTATTGAATTCATTCACTCATCATTGTTTGATGATAATATAGAGAAACAATCTTTCTCAGTGGAGACTTCTAGCCAATTCAATAGCATTCAGCTACACAATAATATCGATGACAGAAAAAGAAAAGCTGTAGTTCTTCTTATTATTACTCTATAATAAAGGGAACATACTTTCATCACAAAATCCTTGAAGTCGATCCAAGATCTAATCTAGCTCCACCATAATTAGGAGGATATCAGTGTATAAACACCTATGAGGCAAATTCATTGTCTCCTCATTCAAGTTTCTGGACAGAGGCAAAGATATTTTTACAATTTTGCAAAACATCTGTTTTGCCCTGATTAAACAGGGTACTAAGATAAAAAAGTGAAGGAATGGATATTGCTGCAAGAAGATTCTCTAAACATAACAGTCTCCAGATATATAAAGCACAGCTAGATATAAACAATACAAAGATACAATTCTAATTCCTGTCAAGTTATTGGCTATTAAACACTTGGACAGTGTTTGAAACTTAACTCTTTTTTTTTTCTTATTCTAAATGCATATTGTGGCACTTTTTCAATATCCTTGCACTGAACTGAATAAATAAGTGAAATGAACAACAGAAAATTAATCCACTCTTCCTCCCCTCTGGGGTGTTTCATAGATTAATACTTTTCATTTGCACAGGCTTTGAAATGTGTCAAACAGCATTACAGACATTTAATAATATCATTTCCATATTAGAATAGAGATGAGAGATGGCAAAGCCGTATATACTGGGAATTTTTGACTTGTCCTTAACAAGGCATTTCTGATCTATCAAAAATTTAAGAGTCACAGCTGCTACAAACCAGAAATCTAGTATCTTTCTTTGGCAGAAGATGGTACATCTTGCAATCTCTACCAAACTAGCACAGATTTATGTTAGACTGTAACATATCCTCCAGATTTACCAGAACTTGTAACTATGAAATTTTCCTTAGAACATAATTTAATGAAAAAATATTATTCTGTGATAGTTCACCTCAAAAGGTTTGCTTATCCTCAGTTCTTCTCTGTTTTTTGTCTTGGTTTTCTTTTTTTTTTTTTTTTAATGTAGTTTAAACTTCTGAGGCACACAACATTAACTTTCCTGGCAACAATTCTGCTGCCTCATGAATCCCTCAAGTTGTCTTTGAATTCTACTTTCCATATGCCTTCCCCCACAAAGGAAACGATTTTTTAATTTTTTTTTTTCCTTTTAACCTTGACTCATTCAGAAAACGATTCTTTCAAAAGGCTGTTCCAAGACTTGACAAAGTTAACTGAAAATTTCAGATAATTTTGTTTAAGTGCTCAGTAAGTGTATCATGACATCATTTTCTCCAAATGGTAAAATATCTCTGGGAGGCTCTGAAGGAGTTCTACATTACTCCTTCATTGTTTTCTTAGAAATAATGTAATTCTCCGTATAATATCTATATTTGATTATCTATCTATATATATCTAAATTTATATCTAATATCTACTTCTATACATATAAAGCTGTGTTTATCTTAATAAATAAAAGGTCACAGAAAAAAAACCACATGATGAATCCCTGATCTCTTGTCTCTCCCGGACTCTCTTTTGCTCCACTGCAGCTCCTTCCCAAATCAAGCCAGACATGGTTCTGGGAGCAGATCACTGCACGGCCACTTCCCAAAAAGCTAATGTAGATAAAATTATTTCAGGTTTGTTTCCATCTGTTTTTCATGCCTCTTTCACAAATAATTTTGCCTTTAATTAATGAAGGTAAATAACAAAAGAGATTTCATTGGATGGACTTTTTGGATTCTAAAGGAGTGTGACACTTACCTGTTTTATTTTTAAGGTTTAGAGTAAGTGCAGGTATCACTCTTTTCGAAGGTCAGACAGAGTCCAGGAGAAATATTTGTCTTTAGAATAAATAGGTCCATCCTTTCTCTTAAAAATCATAGCTTTCAGTGATTCATGAAGGCTTTTCATGGTGTTCTATCTATTTTAGACCTCTTCTATACTCAGTGGAGAAAACTGGGAATTGATATAGGGTGATCTATTAGAAGTATGTAAGTGGAGATGCTTATCGTCTTCTTTTGACTAAGATTTGGATGGCTAAGTTGAGTGAGATGACACCTGTGAGTAAAGTGTTCAGTGAGCTGAATATTATCCTGAAAACCTAAGTATACCCCGCCAATATATCTCTGTTATTTTCGATACTGTAATAAATCAATAAAGTAGAAGGAATTCAGATAGCATTAAAAGTCTGAAACCTAGCTTTTTAACTGCATGGTTAGTTTAAGCCACATGCTTCTTTAACTTGGCTTTTATAGTACATTGAATATCCTTAGTTCTTTCCATGTGTTTGTAAGCAAATTTCCTTCTGTGTTTCAAAGACAGTGCTAAAGCTGCTCATGCTGAGTTCTGAAAGCGCCTCAGAAACATTTAGAAGTCCTCAATGAAGAGTCAAATGAACAAAGTTTTTGCAGGGAAAAATACAAGAAACAGCATAAAAAGCCCAATAAGTGACTGACGTTATTAAAACTGGCATAGCACTTAATTAACCTGTAGCCATCTGGTTCTTTATTATTGTTTCATCCATAAATTACAAGCAAATTAAAGCCCAGTGAAATAAAATTACTCTATGGATCCTGAGCATTATACTGCCACCTTTGTAAAGACAGATTAACTACAAAGGGAAAATTAGTATATTTTATCTCTTGAAATGGATTAATTAACCTGGATCTTTATATGGATGCTTATTTAGAATTAAAATAGTATTAAAGTGGTTCAGTTTCATTCACTTTGAAATAAGTGCACTCATTTTTTTTATTTAATTTTGTTTCAATACTTCAAATTGCATCTTCAATATCATGACCTAACCTCCTTGTACATCCCCAGGTAGACAAGCTCACTCAGAGTAACATATTATCTAAAAAACCTCATGCGGCATATGCCCAAAGAGCCTAGGCTACTGGCCAAGCAATTTATTTCACTTGCTAATAACTGAGAGGCAGAAGTACTTTTTAGCCTGCCCAAGGGTTTGTAATGTATGCATGCCTCACAGACAGAGAGTTAAATGGTCACGATGTCCACAAGTGGATGGATAAGGAAAGACTGCAGCAGGGAAGAGAGAGAATTGGGAGAGAGGATTTGTCAAGAAGAAGACAGGATAGCAGGGAAAGTGTGGTAACTGGTTTGAATCTTTACTGCACCACCCACTTGATTTGGGCACTGCCAAAGCTAGTCATGACATAAGGTCATTCTCTTCTAATTTACAAAGGAATGAGAGGAAAATCAAAGAGAGATGTATATTTCATGGGAAATGAAACAGTTGGCAAGATGTTGCAGTAAAAAATAAAACAACTGTGGAAAATACAGTTATGTACATCTGAAAAAGAGGGGGAAAAAAAGAAACAAAGAAAGAAAAACTGCAGGGAGTTAAGAAAAGAAAATAAGAAAAGTTATAAAAAGGCTTGAAGAAAGCTATACCCTAAGAATAATGGTTATGAGCAATTGGTTTGCTAATTATGAGGAAAGGAGACATGCAATCTTGCCAAAAATCCATAAAGGAGAACTGTGAAGGTGGTAATAAATTATTTCTTTTTTGTTAGCAAGAACAAAAGAAAAAATAATTTTTAGATGAAGCAGTAGGAAACATTTATTTGATATTAAAGGAAAAGCTAATCTGAAATTAAGTTTTTAATGAACTATGCTGAGGAATAATGTAGGATTCATACTATCACAGAGAATATTCAAGGTTAACATGTCTCAGATGTATAATTCAAGCATAATTTAAACAATCTTATCATAGTGAACAGTATTCCTGAAGTCCTAATACCAATTTTGTTCAGTGGTTACTGCCCCTATAGCTTCTGCATCCAAAGGTATAATCACTGTATAATCTAAATTATTCTGTAATATGCTCACTTACATTTGATTTTAACCTTTCTTTATTAGGTATGCACTATATATTGTTTGTGTTGTAGACCCCATTTCAGTAAAAAAATAAAGAATTTAACTGCAGTCTGTGCTTATGTACCACTGAAGTCCATAGAGATGTAACAAATATCAAAGGCTTCACTGAATAAGAATCTGTTCACCCTCTCTCTAACAAGTTATTCTCAAAATGTGGTACTATTTCTTCATCTATTTTGTACCAGCATGGTTAGATTGACATGCCTGAAATACTTTGAAATAAAGAGGGTTAAATAATTATTGATAATAAATATGGTAAATATACACAACCTTTTCAGCACAATCAGTGGTATGCTGCTGCACCACAGTAGGATTAAGAATTAACCAGTCTTAATCCTACAATATTTTACTGTTTAACATCAAATGGTCTACTTAACATTACAATTTGATGTATTTAGTAAGAACAGTCACCAAAAGCTTGTGATTTTATTTGTACTTAATCCATTAAAATTGTCATAGAAATCTTTTCTTTTTAAGTATCTCTGAGGAAAATGAGGAATTAGATCTATTTGGTTGTAATAGTTTCTCCCTTCAGCTTTCTGTCTCTCCCCTCAACACAAGACCTACGGGAGCACCTAAAACCCATTAATATCAGAGCTTTCATGGTGGTTAGGACTGGTACTCTCTATTTTGCCCCGAGGACAGTGTTCTATTATATATTACATCAGTTACTTTCAGAATTAAGCAACTTCCACTTGTGTTAACACATGTAAGTTAACAATGTAGAAATAAGTATGATTAAATAATGGCATATTTATTCTCTCAGGTGACTTGCTTTGATCTGAATTCCTTAAATACAAATAAATGTGGAAATTTACTGCCCAGGTCTCTTTATTTTCATTTTTAAATCCTCTCTCTTTTCTTAAAAAAAACCCCTCCTTAATAACGCCTATGTAAATGTATGTATATAAAGTATGTATATGTATGTATATAAAGTAAAACAGATTTAGCATATACGAAGGCATTCTATTTCATCAACCATTCTGAATTGCGAGAGAACTTGCACTGGTGATTAAGGCACTTATAAAACTATGAGCTTTTAGTGGCATGCTCCAGTGAAATTAATGTAAAGACTTCAGCTGCCAGAACAAGCATCAGTTTGATAAACAGAAGTAAAACAGAGACAAATTTAAAGTCCTTTAACCTTTAATTTATAAATTATTTGAGCCTTCAAATGTCATACTTTATAATTCAGATATCTAGATTTTAACTATCAAGTACAAGAAGGAAGATGTGAGCCTGACTTTAAGAATTTTGAAGGATTCTAATGACTTGATAAACACAATAGATCAATAACGTGAGACTCCACATTATTGGAGCGTTTGACATGTTTATATGGAATGGAGAAATAAATCCCAAATATACTAAAATGAGTAATAAATAAATGCAAAATATACTAAAATGAGTAATAAATGCAAATTGATTGATTGTTCAGTCCTATATTTTAAGCTTCTTAAAATCTTATATTCCCTGCATTTTAAATTCTTAACATCCTAAATTCACTGTATTTGTGTAGTCTTAAAATTTTGCAGGCTGCTTGCATTACAAAAATAGATGTTGAATACAAAAGTAAATTTCTGTGTTCACAGATACTGATATAAATAACAAAATATTCTCTAAGGTAAATCCTTTTACCAGAATTTCATATGTATCTACTACTGCATTCCTTCCTGACCACAGAAATAGGTCAGAAATTAATCTCATTGAAAAATTCTAGGGAAGAAGAGATCCTTCATTTTATACAAGAAAAATATGACTGGCTCAGATGTAGACATTTGCATTTTCAACATGTAAAGATAAATAAGGTGTATCCCTCAAAACTATCTTCACTTTTTCCTCAGAAGTACTCTGGTCACTGAAGCTGACTCAGTTCCGTAGGGGAAATACCCATGCTACAGATTTACAGCAATTATTCAACCCTAACATCATAATTCCTTCTTACGGATCCTGCAAATAACCTGGTGCTTACAAGGTACATTCTATTTCTGTCCACTTTCCAAAACCAGTAAGTTGCTCTGTGTTTTACAGGTGACCATGATAAAACTGAAGTTTCAAATATAAATTATTTTTCTTTTGTTTCTAAAGGTTATTTCTCTGTTTGAGGTACGTATTGTGATACTGTACAAGAACTCAGAGGTTATTACTAACACTCAGTGTGAGAATTAAAAAGCTCCTTTCATATCTGAACTTCTTAAAGAGCTGTTTTGGCATCCCCATGTTTGAGTACAAAAGACACAGCAGAATCTGTGCAATATTCAGTTTCCCAAAGGCTGATTATTCTTCATTTCACAAGGCATTTAAAAACAAATCTGTAAAGTCTCATAACATAGCAGTGTTTACTGAGGATGTATCATTACAGTTAAACAACCTGAGAACTGGCACCATGCTTCACTGAAATACTAGAATTTTTTTTTGCTCTGTTTTTCAAGTAAGCAGGGTAGTTCATGTATAGTTTAATAAATTCAGAGCCATCCTCTACTCCTACCGGCAAAATGTTAATTGACTCTATTAACTGCAGCCAGGACCATAATAATTCTTTCTTTATTCCATTAATTCAGTATTTTTTGTAAATGCAGATTTAGGAGCAGAGATTAGGAGGGCCATGAGTTTGTGTTAAGTGAAACTGAAGGATGTAACACTGAATTCATTAGTGGCCTGTGTGGCCTACTTAGAGATGGCTTAGAAAAATTACCTCCCCCAAGGTGCAAAGCAACATTTTGTGTGTGGTGTTCTGGTGCTGTTCTAGAAAATAAGGTTTTGTTTGTGAAATTAAATAATTCCTGTGGAAAAGAAAGAACTATGCAAAAATTGACCCCTAAAGACCTGCAGTCAAGAAGACAGATCTGTGAACTGTAAAATTCTGGATTCTTTCTAGACACCCACTGCAAGCAGATGGTTAACTTACCCTCTTTGGAAGCTGAGAAACAGGAAAAGCCTAGGTTGGGTAGTCCTATTGGTCAACACACTCACTCAACAGTCTTAGGGAACCTGGCAAGCCACCGAGTAGAAAGTAAATCTCTTTCGTTGGAGACCTACATTAGACACAATTTTTAAAAAAGGATACGAGATCCTGTGCTCCCTAGCTACAAGAGGAGTATTCCCAGCATATTCTGAAGAAACTTGAACATCACACTAATGACACTAGGTGAAGACTCAGTAATGACATAGGTATCTATGTATAAACTAGGTAACCTGCCCCGCCTCACCCATTAACAAGAAAAATAGGTGTCTCTCCCATATCAGAGGAGATATCTGAAATAGGTCAAAGAAATGAAACCCCCAAAAGCCCATCTCTGAGTTGATTAGAATGGTTGCTAAAATAGTTAAGTATTCTGCCCTAAAGAGTTAGGATAAGATTCTAAGTTAGTTATTTGAAAGAATTTGCTACCAGAAGAGAAAAGTGTAATCAATATAGAGGGAGTTATTTTTAGCCTTTCATCTTTCTAATGATTAAGGCAATTCTAATCAAACCTAATACAGGAGAACATAAAGTATGCTCCTTGGGGTAACATCAATATAGTGGTATTCAGAATTACAAACTGGACATGAAAATTAACAACCTTTTGAATTCTTCATTATGTTACAAACTGCATTTTATCTAGAAGTCTGCTTTGAATCTGCAGTGCTTAAAATGCAACAAACATTAAGGAGAGTTTTGACTAATGTATCAATTGCACATCATAGCTCTGAATCCTTGGAGCATGAGAAGTGATGAAAAGTACCCTTCAGATTCCTAGTTAAAGGATGCTTGAAGCTGCAGATGCATAAATCAGAGTCAATGATAATAACAGCATTGTTTTTAGTAATGATTTATGGGAAATAGAAATTTTCATTGTGGATGGTAGTGGTAGCTTTTCACTGTCCTCTCCTTTTTGGCAGGGCACTTATAATAGTTAATCATAAAACTTAGAGGATTGGAAGGAAAACAGACATTTATGAACTAAAATGCAGTATAAAGGGGTAGAGGTAATAAGGTTTTGTCATCAGGAAATGAGGATAGGTTTATACTTATGGTTGGAGAGTGATTTTTTTTTTTTTTTTATTGTACTTTATGTTTTGTAATGTAGTTGAAAGGTCAATGGCTTTGGAAAAATACCAAATTACCCTCTTCTTTCCCCTCTCTTTTTTTTTTCCCTCTACCGTGTTTGTATTTTTCCATGTTGCAAAGAGTACTTTTCCTGAAGTCTGTTCAGAAAGAGTTCTGCTATTTTATCAAGATTATTTCTAAACATATAAAAATGAAGGTCCTGTTTTGCAGGTGTTCTTAGAGAGGTTAAACAAGTTTTGATTGGTGCCATTGCAAATGCTTTTTGTAAGCCAGATTACGACACTTATACTCACATTGTGTAACACCTAAGCGTAAATAATTTCAATGAAGTTAATTTTTTTCTGGTTACAACTTGCAGGGTAAGAAACTACTGTCACAGGTGGACAGAATTTGAACCTAATAACTGCATGCATAATTAAGACAAAATCACTGGGGAAATCAACACATAGTATAAAACAGAATTTTGTTCAAGTTTCATGATGACAAGAAAATCCAAAGAGAAATTCCTACATACCTCTCAAAAAGCAGTATTTTTTTCTATTGAAAACAAGAAAAGTCTCTGTATCTCCTGTATGTTCTCTGCTTTTGAAGGTAACAGATTTAAAATGTTATAAAATAGCCTAATTTGTCAAGTAAAGTGGTTTGTACTTATGAGTGATTGCAAAATAAAATCATGAAGGCATGAATCATAAATCATAACTCATAAATCACAAACTACTGCAGTAGTGAGTAGCAATGGCAAGAGTCAGAAAGTAATAGGAGCAGAAGGTAATTTATGGAGGGGTTCAGTCTGCTGAGCCCTTAGGGAAGGGCTCAGTAAGCCTTTCCACTTAGTCATTCACATTTTTTCCACTTCTGTTCTGTTAGTTAGTGTAGTTTAGTGCAAAAAAAAAGTAAATGTAGAAACAATAAGCTGGTCTCTGATACCATTATATCATCTGCAATTCCACTATATTTAATTTGAATGAAATGGGATTACCCATCTGGAAAAATATTCTTTAGCTTGAAGGGTGACAAAGTCCAGCCATAATTGAAAGACTTTAAAAAGGCAAGAAAACAAAATCTGAAATAAGGAGAACAGACATGTCTACAAGGCTAAATGCAGACAGCATGTTCATCATCTAAGAGTGGCACAAAGCTTTTATCTTCAGTATGTGAAGAACTAATTACAGAACTGTTTCTTTTTTCTTTAAGAATTTCCCCACCCCAAACACTCTGTCCCTCCTGTGGCTACAATTCTCAAACATTTTAAAGAATTGTAGAGTTTCTGTGGGTGCTGAGACTAACAGTTTATGTAAATGTTCTCTTTAAGATCGAATGAACACATAATATATTCATGCCAATGTTTAGCCCAGCCATTATTTTTTAGCCTGAAAAGCCACCAGCTTTACTGGTAGTAAAAAGTTACACATAAAACTTAGATGTTAAATATATTTATTTTTATATATTTTTTAAATGTTATACATACTAAGAATTTAATTAGGTAAGACCCTTTTTTTTTAAAAAAATGCTCACATTTCTGTGCAGAAGATCTCTGCTGACTCCTCAGTAGCAAACTTTTTCAGGAATTTAGCTGATTGAACATGAAAGCAAGTTTTTCAGATTCCCCTGTATTAGAGCTAACATCCCCAAAATCTTGGGAAGGCGGCAGTTAGGAAATACTGAAGTTCAAAACAGCATGAAAATTAAATGTCCAGTACAACATATACTTGTTTTACTGCAACTCCATTACAGCCAATAAAAGGATAACATTATCATAGATGAATCTGCCAAATCCCAATGTTTTAATTATACCAAGATAGAGTTACTATCTACTCCTTTTTTTATACCCATTCAATTGATGGAGTATATATCAATACAAGCACCCTGGCATGCAGCAATTCATAGTATTTATGCCTACAGAGTCCCATATTCGCCTCCTCTGTGAGAAGAATCACAGTTTAATGTGTACCATGAGAAACGCCTGTCCACTAGAACAAAGAGTGAACAAGCACAATGCTACTTAAATAATACCACACTGCATAACACTACTGGAATAGCGAAGATGAGGCATATTCTGACCTTTGAAAACAGAAAGATAAGAGCTGGAAATTCATTTAACAGTGGCGTAGATGCTTGAAAGTAGCTGCAGTGTCTTTCATTTTCAATAACAAATTTCTATTTGGGAAAAAAATTCTTCAGTGTTACAAGTGACATAAATATTGTCACATTTTTCAGAGATGAGCAGTAGACTTTGACATCTTTGTTTTGGAATTGTATTATACAATCGTTTGCTACTTTGCCACTGGCAATCACTTGCCACTCGGAAAATGCACACTGTAGCATTAGTCTAGACAGTTATGCTTAAAATTGACATCAATGGGAAAAGCAAGTTCTGTTCCTGAAGAACGCAGAAAATCCCAAATCTACCAAAATGAGCATTTGAGAATTATCTACATTACACATTCCATGCAATCACATAATTTTATTTAAGGTTGGTGTATATGGTATGCATTAAAGAACTCAAAGATTTCTCCCAGTTCTCACCAGCAGGTCTTCCCCTTCCTCCCTTGCACTCACGCAGTCCAGTTAGTCACATAATAACATTGGTATCAGAAGAGCAGAAGTCCCCCTGTTTCTTTTTTCCACACTTCACTGCCCAGGGAATGCCTAATACACTGCATATGCCTATTGTATACTCTTTTCAAAGCTGAAAAATACAAACCACTTCAGACTGCAAAAGACTTCTTTCTTTCGTTTAACCCACAAAAGCTAATCACTTATCACTTAGACCTGTGAAATAGACCTTTCTGTTTTGCAGACAAGGCTTTTCCCTCATAGAAAAAAATTAACATAAAATAACTTGAGAATCATTTTTGTACATTGACTTGTACTTAATCTGAAGTTGGTCACTTCTATTTCTCAATTAAAGAAAGACATGAAAGCCTGAAATCTTGCCCCTTTTTGTTCCTCTTCAGCCAATAAAGGTATCTGTTCTCTTTATGAAGTTACCTTCACTTCTAGAAATAGGTCAAGTCTGCAAACAGGTTGAAACATATTTCTAAGACTCAGACTTTCCTCTCAGTTTTTGTGAGTGGTTGTGGTAAGAACACAGAAAAAAACCCAAATGCTCACAGAAATAAAGATCAATAATTGGTGCTAAGAATGGCTTCATAATTATATCTGCTCACATTAAAAAAAAAAATGGATTATCAGCAACACTTCAGAAATGTGAAGAAGATATTTTTTGAAAATACATGAGAACTTAACTAAATAACCATCTTTTTATCCCAATTTTACCTTTAGCATTTAATCTTATTTTGCCACCTCTGTAAGAAATGCCATTAGCTAACACACTAACAGCAAGATGAAAACCCATTTCTTCTCTCTTTAGTTAGTAGATGTCTCTGTAAAGATACCTCAGAGACAGCTAGAAAGACTCCTTACAATAAAGTTGCCTAGATCTCTACTAGATGTCCTGGGCTCTCCTTGGCTATCCCTACTTTAGCAAGTAATCTGGCCCAAGAGGAAAGGTTTTCTACAATGAAAATTCCTGCTGAAGATATGGAATCCTCATTTTTCTAATTTCAGGGATTTTACTTTAGACTACCTCTGATCTGGTATAGTGATCTGAATGCTTATGAGGAGACAGTGTGCATTAGGTACTTTGCTGGAGATCTGGTTTAATTTCTTACTAAAGGAATTCATGAGCTCACTCTGCAATAATAAGTAAAGATGGTGGAAGGAGAATTTTTATAAAATTCTGTAGACAAGAGAGTTTCCGATATTTTATTAAATTTTCAATGTTTTACCAGCTAAACATGTAATAAGAAAACAACAAACCCTCTTGGCTTTACACTAATGTACTATGATTTGTTTGTTCTATTTTTAGAATCACAGTAAAGATGCCAGAAGAATGATGTGAACTCCTTACATCATTACTATGCAGTACCAATTTCTCAGTCTAGTTTTGTTCAATGGCTTCAAAATTGTAATATACAACATCTGTAATCACTAGGATATATGATATTTCCACCAAGATTGCTAATTCACAATCTAGTAACTTTTTAAGGCTTTTTCCATTTTTAATTTAAAAATCCTTTATATTTTACATTTTTCTAGCAAAGGAGTTTGTAAGTGGATAAGGGATGTGAACATTTAATTAAGGCCAATTGTTAAAATTCCTCTTGTTCTTTGGAGGATTTTTTTCACTTGTGAACTTAGGTGAAGTTGAGTTCCTGTAATTAATCTAGAGAGATCCTGCACAGAAATTCAAAATTGTAAGTCTACAAGAAATAAGAAATAATCTTATACGAATGGTGCTATGACTCAAGGAATGAAAGTGGTTCTTTATATTTGTTTTTCACAAATAGATTTACTAATCATGATCTGACACATCTTCAGTTTGAGGATGTACTAAGAGGACCTCTGCATCTATTAAACTCCAGTCAATCTAGACCATCATTACAGGAACAGAAACAAAGAGATTCAGCTAGTATGCCATTCTGTAAGTTATTTTTCCTCTTTGGGATTTAGGAAAGATAGCATACAGCAGGGAAGACAATATATCCAGAACATCAGTATTTGTCCCACTCTGTTGCTAACGGAATCTTTCTCTAAATGTTGCCTAAACATGGTAAAACTACAGCTTGGGGCAGAAGCACAGGAGTAGCATCTGTATCATTTGTAGCATCTGTGCTTGGGGAAATAGTGTAAGATACTTTTTTGTTGTTGTTAATTCTGCTACATTTGTCTTCTGTGCATTTTGCAGCCTGATCTCCCAGGTGAGATGATACAGCTAAATTTAAGATGCATCTGAGATACATGTTCATCAATATAGTTTCATCTATAACAAGGGAGATCATTTTACATTAAACCCCTTCTAACACTTAGGGCTCACAGTAAAGTTACTCAGACTTTTTAAAGATCATTGCACAATCCTCCAAGTTCCTTTGTATAATTTAGTCACTACCTGGGCTATTGGTGGGATTTACAAAACCTTTTCAATAGGTGTCCACACTGTTTCTAAAAGCACTCAGGTGCTTTTAGAAACATTTGGTAGGAAGGTTCACCAGAGCCTTAGCTGATAAAATACCAACATAGAAGGACAGCTCACATCATTTCAGTAAGGTAGTGATAAAACATCAGCTTAAATAGAGGTTCCAGCAAGTTTTCAATGCATTATGCAACTATAATCCAATTTAAGAATATCCAATCCAATGTAAGAACAAAAATGAGGGTATTTTGTGTGTATGCAGTGAAAGAGGTTGGTTATGGAAGTAAGACTTTTCAATAGTGATTTCAATAGTGACAGAACAACAATAGTAACAATTCCAGTAGTGACAATTTCAATAGTGACAGAGGATGACAGATGAAAATTCTGATTTAGCCTAGAATATTTACAGATTCCTCTGGTTTAGTGGAAAATCAAGGGCTTTCTTTCACTGGAAGGAAAGACCTCTGAACCGAAGTCTCAATTTTTAAATTTTTTTTTCTTCAAAAAAACTAAACCACCTGCATTCTGAATAAAGATAGGAATCTAAAGAGGAATTACCAACATGGGTGAAGATATCAAACATGCTAGTTGAGATACTAAAGAAGTTGTGAAGCCTTTATTTAAAAAAGAAAGCAAAAGTCTGCAGGAAGAAACTACACAGGAAGCTGTTGCTACTTCAAGTACTTGCTTGCAAAATTTCACAAATACTGAAAACAGGAATGCTGTTCAGTCTGTGGGGTGCAGGGGAATCATCACCGGGGAAATCCTCAGGCCAGGAAGCAAGAACACAAAAACATAAACAATGACTAGCTGCATGAAATACTATGTTTTCTCTTTCCTCTCCCCCTCCTTTTACTCTTGCTTTCTGAATGTTCTTGAGGCTAAATGCAGGTCTGCTATAGGATTATGGCTTTGACATAGTTATTGCTCTTTCTTCTTTTAAAGGATTTCTCAGTGTACAGATACCAACTACATGTGCTTTTTTCATATCACAATGGGAAGAAACTTTCATCTAAAAAAATCCCATCAACTGGAGAACATGAAGATGCTTCGAAAGATACAGATGATACAGCTAATATAATCTCTAAAATGAATTATCTCACACATAGTTTATATTGTGCAAGACATTAATTTGTGTGTGGGGGTTGTTTGTTTTGTTTTGGTTTATTTTTTTTTCCTGGTTCAGACAACAGCCTTTTTTTCTGCTTTAAATATGACCTTCTGCAATCAAAGAGGTATACATAAACCTAATAAAGTAGAATCAGGAGGCTTTTTAATCTATCACAAGGTATGATACCATTTAATAAAAGGCAAAAACACCTCCAAGCATATCCAAATTTTTACAAGAGAAACATGATCTTTCTTCCTGCAGTCAGCAACCTTTTAGATTACGTGGCTGAAGTTAGTTAAATACACACATAGGCACACACATCACAAGAAACTAAGCCATGACAAATCTGCAACACAATGCACTATCATTCTGAGCTTTCTACTTGCTAACAGAATCCAGGCATTGAAACAGTCTGATTCAGATAGAGTGTTTCCCCATTCTTTCACTGGCATTGCTCGTTTTCAGTGAAATTGAGAAATTGCCTGCGTATTTTTCTTGTTATTTTTTGTTTGATTGGTTTCATTCTTTACAGTCTGTATGTGTGAACTACCTGCAGTATCATTTAATATCATGCAACAATATTTAGAGGATGAACCCTCCCAACATTCTCAGTAGGCTGCAGTGGTCTACAAGAAAGAATTAAGTCATAATGAAAAAGAACTTCAATTTCTCTGTCTGGAAAGGAAACAAGAAAGGTACTGAAGAACACAACAGAATTACTTCCAAGTTTGCTGTAGTAAACTGGCTGCATTGTTACAAACATACAGATGCATTATGAGTAACGTATAGCTTGGGGGGGGGGGGAGGGAAAGGAAGAAAAAAAAGTAGAAGCTTAAGTTACCTGAAAATTCTGCTTCAACTGGAAAACCTCTAAGTATATTACCACACACCGACAGTGCCTGTACAGACCGTACTGTAACTAATTTTCCATTTAGTGTGTCATCTACCTCCAAAGCCATAATATGACTAGAGAATTAAGAAGGTCATTTGACAACGTAAGATTCCACTATGAGAACTTAAACTGCAAATGGGTCAAACTCACCCTTGGGTTGCATCTCTGGGAACCATAACATTTTACATCGTGGTGGCAGGAATATCCTTCATAGCACACATCGTTTCACAAACTTCATTTACATCAGTAATTCCTCACTCCAAAGTCAAAATAACATCATCACATCACCAACAAAGGTGGACAACTATCACACACTCCACCCCTTGGCCCTTCATCACATTATAACAAAAATTCCCCAAAATTATTTGGCCATGGATATTTGAAAGCCAGTATTTCTGTAGACTATTAAATCCTTCTCACCAATGCAGCAGCTCAATGAGCTGATACAATAATTAAAGAAGCAGGATTTCCCACTTTTACTGACTCAGACTGTTTCACCAGGTACGTGGCTATCTCTGTGGCTATGTTGAGAGAAACATTGATAAAGCTATCAATTCAGCCATTAATATAATGACACGCTTAAGTCTCACATACAGACAAATAAACAAGACAGAATTTTAGTTTGGCCTTTCCTACAGTTTCAGTACTTAAAAAAGGCAACTGAAATAATATTGTTCTAAAATTATTATTTAAAAAATTATGATTTCAGGATAGGAAGTAATTCTGTCCAATGTTTTAATGTTCTGAACCTGAATAATGTGCTGAAGAGTTCAGAGAATTTATCTGTAGGTGCCTTTATTAAATGAAGACTTAAGAGAGGAATTCATGCTGTTCAGGAAGGTTTCTTAATTCACCTCAGCAAGAATGAACCTAATTGCTGTACCTTTTGCAATTTATACAAGAGTATTTAATGCTTAAAAGTACTGTATCTTTGCTGTTTTAATAATAATGAAGCCAATGTAACTCAGAACTAATTTCCATTAAAGGGTCCTTATGTCTACACAGATAACTGGAATCCTCAGCTCATGTTCTCAAATTACTCCCTTACTAGTCCATTCAACATAACTATAGATACAGAGGGATTTTTCATTTATGAAATCTAGTCAATGAATTCTTATCTACAATTATGCTGAAGGATATATTTTTTTTCCCCTCTTCTTTTTGAGATAAATGGGGAAGCTGACTCTATAAATACAATTGAAGACCAGAAATTCAAAGAGAGCTCAAAATTACTGGGAATTTATCTTGTATGCAAAGCAAGTGATGATAATTGCTTAGTTTCTAGTCTTTACAAGAAGCTTTTCTTTAACATTGTGGTCATTCCGTTTTTTCCCCTTTGATAATACACTCATTTATTCCTGTGGCCATGCCGTATTACTTATGTGCAGCACCAAGAAAGCTGTTATCTTCTGAGTTATTGGCAGACAACAGTGTAACTGTGGCAATTTAAAGTGCTATAGCAATTTGGAAGGGTCATCAATTCAAATTCTGCAGTTATGTTACTAATATTGTTGTTTCAATATACCAAGAAAAATATAGTGCCATATTGATTTGTATTGGGTTTCTGTGGCAAGGTTTTGGTAGTGGAGGGGTTACATGGGTGGCTTCTGTGAGAAGGTCTTAGAAGCTTCCCCTATGTCTGACAGAGCCAGTGCCAGCCGGCTCCAAGACGGAACCACCGCTGGCCAAGACTGAGCCCATCAGTGACGGTGGTAGCACCTCTGGGAGAACAGATTTAAGAAGAGGAAAAATCTCTTTGCAGAGCAACAGCAACTGCAGCCGGAGGGAGGAGTGAGAACATGTGAGAGAAACAGCTCTGCAGACCCCCAGGTCAGTGCAGAAGGAGGGGAGGAGGTGCTCCAGGCGCCGGAGCAGAGATTCCCCTGCAGCCCGTGGGGAAGACCATGGTGAGGCAGGCTGTCCCCCTGCAGCCCAGGGAGGTCCACGGTGGAGCAGATCTCCACCTGCAGCCCGGGGAGGACCCCACGCTGGAGCAGGGAGATGCCCAAAGGAGGCTGTGACCCTGTGGGAAGACTGCGCTGGAGCAGGCTTCTGGCAGGACCTGTGGCCCCGTGGAGAGAGGAGCCCACGCTGGAGCAGGTTTTCTGGCAGGACTTGTGACCCTGCAGGGGACCCACGCTGGACCAGTCTGTGCCTGAAGGACTGCACACAGTGGAAGGGACCCATGCTGGAGCAGTTTGTGAAGAACTGCAGCCCGTGGGAAGGACCCATGTTGGAGAAGTTTGTGGAGGACTGTTTCCTGTCGGGGGGACCCCACGCTGGAGCAGGGGAGAAGTGAGATGAGTCCTACCCCTGAAGAGGATGAAGTGGCAGAGACAACATGTGATGAACTGACCCCAACTCCCATTCCCCATCCCCCTGTGCCGTTGGGGGGGTAGGTAGAGAAGCCGGGAGTGAAATTGTGCCTGGGAAGAAGGGAGGGGTGGAGGGAAGGTGTTCTGAGATTTGGTTTTATTTCTCATTACCCTACTGTGGTTGATTGGCAATAAATTAAGTTAATTTTCCCCAAGTTGATCTGTTTTGCCCATGATGGTAATTGGTGAGTGATCTCTCCCTGTCCTTATCTCAGCCCACGAGCTCTTTGTTATATTTTCTCTCCCCTGTCCAGCTGAGGGCAGGGGAGTGACAGAGTGGCTTTGGTGGGCACCTGGTTAACCCACCACATAACTCCTTTGAAAATTTGAGTATCTATCTCTGCAATAATAGATTTTCAATCTCGGACTAATTGATAAAAAATCTGTTGCAGTCTGGTACTATGAGTTTTTAAAAATTAGTAGGAACATGCTTCTAGATACTGGTTGTCCTCTGTAATCTTATGGTCCAAGTGTGAAAGCAAGCTCCACCCACCACTCACAATCTTTCTCCCAGTGGAAATTCTGGCCACACTGCTCATGATGACATGTTTCCATGATAACATATTGCTTGTGCAAGTACCTGGAGTCCTGCCCTAAAACCAAGATTCTACGTAATAGCCATCTGTCATTAGAAAACATCAAATATGCAAACAAAGCAGCCCGCAAAACCAGAAATATTTCATTTCCTTCCTGTATGCCAGCATGGTCTATCTGCTTCTCACTGAAGGCTACCTGGGTCTGCTTCAATTGCAAAATTGTCACCGGGAGCTCTGTAGCTGTTGAGTCTATAAAAAGTAGGGTTTTTTTTTCTCACACAGTAATTAGGCAGAGATAAATGCAAACCACTGGCTGAATGTTATATGTAAAATATGTGAAAACATTACATGTGCTTTTCTCAAGGAATTACTATTTCAGTCTAAGACCCAGTCTCAAGAACAGACAGATAAATTGTTTCCAACCAAACTAGAAATATAATCCTATGGTAATGCAATCAGAAGCAGGATGCAACCAGAAGGGTATTGCTGCTTCTTATGGGCCAGCAAGCCCATACTTCATAACATTAAAAATCTTAAAGAGTCACACAGAGTTGCACATTGGCAAAACAGTCTAAATAATATATACTGTGTGTATACTAGTAATGTGTGTACAGTATTGATAATTACTAATACTTGGTCATAGACAGCACTTTAGGAATGACTTGGTAATGGAAAAGCTTCAAAAGAAGGCCAGGAGATTTTAAAGTCTGATTTGTAATAACTTTAGTGAGCTTTATATTCTAATGAAAATATTAGATCTGCTCATTGTGTTAAACAAGGGGCTTAGTACCTGATACCCACTTTTTTGTGTGCATGAAAATACCAGAACTCAGATCTAAATCCCTTGCAAAGCGTATTTTATGATCCACTTTAATTATAACCACATGAATGAGCTTTGAAAAGGAATATGGAGTGAAAGTTAAAGAAGCATTGAGCCCTTAAAACATTTATTTTATCAGAGAGAATGAAAAAACAAATAGGAAGCGCCAGCACTATGAACAGCAAATGGGTGAAATACATTTGCAGAACTGGAGGAAGCATCTACAGAAACTCAGGTAGGGAGGAAAACAGTGGTTCAAAACTATGCTTCAGCTGGAGGTTGGGTGAGAATATGGAAATCCCACAACCAGACTGAGAAATTCAGAAGCAATTTTGGGTCCGGTAGGATAGTCATAGTTGTCATGAAGCCTTGAATAACAATACATTGGTATTCTTATACCATGAGAGGAAAATGAGTATCCAAAAAAAGAGTTTCACAAATGAGCAATGTAAAACGTGCCTAGACTGAACCTTTCAACAGTGCAGTGTAAAGCCTTTTACAGTAATTCCTGGGAAGCATAAGTAAAGCCAGATTTTTTTGACTTCCAAATATTGTCTGGCTGGCAGTAGCAGTCACAGGTTTAGGTTCTCCAGAAAATTCTGTCTTCCCCATGCATGGAAAGCCAGACAAAGTTTTCTGTTTCTCATGATCTGATCTTATTCTGGATAGATTTGATTAAGATACACTACACTTCTTTTTGTATTAAAACATGCCCAGCATTTCCTCTGAATTACCTTTTTGAGCTTTTTTTTCCCCAGGTTTCTATAGAAAAACCTGGGACCGATCATTTAATTTTCTTTAAAATGAACACAAATGTGCTACTTATGATTTTAGTTCCTTTTGTTGCCAGTGGGTAGGCATTCATCTGCGTTTCAGAGAACAAAAAAAAGATACCTGCTGTGTCACTCACAGTGGAAACGGTGAAGAAAATCTAAGAACTGCTATAGCAAGAAAAGTTGCTATTGCACCTGGAGACTTTGAAGTCAATTGTTCAATGGTTATTTCTTGTAGGATTTTAAAAGTTAATGTCTGTGAACAGGAGGGAGCCTCCAAACAAATTGCAATTTTAGATATCTCACAATATCTCTTTTCTCTCCTGTTCCCTAGTGCAAAAGGCTGCATGTATAGCATAGAAGGTATGAATTCAGGTGCTGAAATAAAGGGGGAGATCCGGGTATTTAGTCACACTGCATGTCATAATCTGTCATGTCATAATGCTGCATGTCATAACCCACAGCAGTTGTAGTATGGTTCTGAAAGTGGTGAACAAATTCATGGAAGGAAAATAATAATAATAAAAAAAAATAATAAAAGCTACTCAATGAAAAAGAAAAAACATCCAGCTCAGGAAAGCCCTGAGGGATTGAATAGTTCAAACTGTTCCCCTGTAGCCAGTAACATCTGCTACTGGACACTGTCAGAGGCAAGTTATATAGAAAATTTATAGAACATTTTTACCAAAATGGTATGCTCAAAAATACTGACTTAAATCTGCTTACATTGTCACTGCACTCAAAAAAGAAAAACAAATGTCTGGTATGAGTTTTGTTTTAAAATGTATACTGAACGTACCAGTTAAAGACTGGAACTGTCAAAATTATACTAGCAGGTAGAACCAGACAAATCCACTGAAGAAAAGGGCTGTTTTCACATCATATATAAAAAATATGAAAGATGAGGTAGGAAGGTTTCTCTGCATGCTGATAACTTGCACAGAAATCAGTAAATTTCTTCTAATAAGAAAGGGCTTAGTGTGCTTAAAATACAGGGACAAGAACCAAAAGACATCAGCATTGTTAAGAGGGAGTATATCTTAAAAGTCTGTTAATTTGCTTCCTGTGGTGTTTGGAAAGAACTGGAAATGATTTAGTCTATTCACTTATTAGTCAAAGACTTATTTTTTCTGTATTCACAGGAAAAATATTTACAGGACTTTCTAACAGAATCCTTGTGACAGATGGACATTAATTCCATACACCAAAACCAACTTAACTTTGATTTGAATTTTTTGACAGATAGTCTTTGTGTAGAAGAAAGACATTTTTCTCTCCTTGGACATTTTACCTTTGAAAGTATTTCGTATCATTTAAGCTCTCAAAATGCTAGTTAGGGACCCTGTGTATCTTAGACAAAAATAAACAAATTAGACACTTAAGAAAGGGGACCTAGAAGTCACATTTGCCATACCTACATATACAGGAAACCTTCTGAACAAGGAAAAACTCAGTACCAAGACAATGAATTGCTGAAACACTAACTCAGCTAATCTTTCCATGAACTGATTTTTAAAGGTATGTATACCTCAGTATAACTGCATACAAGGGTAAACAAGAACTATAGTGCAACTTCACAATAAATACAATGTAAAACAATGTCATCTGATGTGCTTAGCTGACACATCAGCAGCTGAGTACCTTCCCCTTCCTGTCATCTACAAAACCTTTCACAGTACGAATTAATATAAATGTGCTACACTGGGCAGGACAGTAGTTTTATACCTCAAATAGGCATGCAAGTATATAGGTAAGTCCACGTAAGAATTCCTTAGGCTAATTCCATTTTCTTGAGTCCTAGTTAAATTTTACATTTAATTGAATTTATCAATATTAAAATAGAACCTGGTTAATAACTTTTCAACATGTTCTCCACATCTTGTATGTGAGTCTCAAAATAAGTCAAAATATCTTATAGGTAAAATATGCAAAAAAAGCCCCCATCAATTTCTCCCAATTCTCTAGAGTCCAATGACCTTTATTATTCAAAGTCTTAATTCTTTTTTGCATTTTCATGTAAGTCATTTTTCACAGAAAATCAATTTGCATATTCCTGGGCGTTGCTGCTCATTCTCAACACAGAGGGTGTGATTAGGACAAGCTCAGATCTCACTCTTTGCAGTTACACCAGAGTTATCTGAAATTACAGTTAAAGGAAAAGATTTCACAAAGAAAGAAGGAAAGTTAAATGTTCACATAATCCATACTGGCCTTTCTGTTTCATCCCTCAAAATATTTTCTGGGTACTGATATTCATGTTCTCTACATTAAAACTATATTTTTCTGTGAATTTAACTGAATCAGGAGATTCCCAGGCTAGTTCTGAATTTTACTGACTGCAGAAAGCATCAGCAATTCACAGAAAGAATAGGTGGTTCTTTACTTTCCTGGTCTTTGGTGTTTAATTCTTTATCCTTTCTGATAGAAGTTTGAACCAAACCCAAGAAATTTGTAAGTACACAGTGATGGAAAACACTTCAATCTTACATTTTAAAAATTATTTATTCTTGTATTTTTCTAACTGATAAAACAAGATTTGGTTCCAAGGTTAAAAAAAAAAATGAGTTATTAAGTCAAACAGGTTTAAAATAGGAATTCCAGGTAAACTGCATTTTGAATTCTTAGAAAAAGTCATTTTTAGAAGTCTCTGTTTTGAAGTAAAACAAAAAGAACTAAAGTGTGTAAAATAAAACATCACCCTGATATGGAATGAGAAACCGAAAATGTGTTGGGTTTTTTTCCTATTTGTTCTAGATCTAGTACATATTTTTGGGACAGGGACATGTCTAGTCCACCAGAAGAGGCACTTCAGCACTGATGAGAGGACTAGCAGTCTCGCTGTGAAAGCCTGTCAAGGCCGCCTCTCCAGTGCCTGGTTTTTGATGAAATTCCATTTCCTGAAGGAAGAGAATTGAGGGAAGTTTTTTACTTGATCTAACTATACTTGAAATCTGACTGGATCATCAGGCAGGAATCAGGAAGTGGGAGATTGCTCTGAACCAGGAGCAAGTGCGGAGGCTGTGCCCTGACCAGAAGGACTGGCAGGAGGAGCTGGTTCCAAGGGCAAGTCGAGGCTTGCCACTTTGGTGAAGCATGGAATTATCATGCTGCAGATGGGACTCTGCCTGAGGGAAGCAGGTGGGAGAACTTTCTCTCTTGATACACTCTTTTAGGAGCACAGAACCTAAGTTGGTTCCTCTCATACAAGGGCAATGCTTGTCAGAGCAATGCTTCTATGCAAAAAAAAGGGCAGTTCCTTTCACGCAGTGACCTAAGCTTGTGAAAAGTACTCTTAAATAAACTAAATACTACAACCTTCCCCTTTAAGTACACAGCACATTTCTAAAGGCTTTGCAGCCTGTGATATAACTACACAGCAACGTGAGTAATAAACACTTATGAACAAGGAACCTCCAAACAAATATAGGCAAAGACTCATACCAAAACAAAGAACTCTGCTCACTTGCTTCCCCCTTGCTACAAAGTATGAAAACATACAATGTATGACAGGTGTCAATCACATTTCTGGGATGTACTTACATACTCCAGTGACAGGCGTGTTGAAAGAACATGTATTAAACTACAGCATCCATCTGACTACACTAAACAGTGCAGCATAGAATATGAGAGCCATCAGCTGTCTTCTCTCCATCTTCTTCATTTAATCTAGGATAGTCTGTTGCAAGACAAATGTAATTATGAATAAATAAGCATCGCCTGTCTTTCACAGGACCTCAGCGCTTTATACAGGATGCAAGTAGTACCGCTATCGTAGCAAGGCAGGAACAAGAGGAATGAAGTGAAGGATGGGGAGGGAGTGAGGGAAGGAGGGAGAGCCCTTGTTCCTGGCAATCTTGTGACAGTACTGTGGTTATCGTGCACAAGCTGGGATCTCAGCATGATTGTGCTGGGGAATGTACACCACCTCTGTATATAACTTTAGGATTAAGGTAGCCCATATTGGATCTGCATTTACCACCAGAAAAGCAATACTCAAAAGTGCAGAAAGCCTGTTTTGCTCAGATGATGAAAAAGGATATGTGAATTCATAACTACCAGACTACTTTCCTATTCACAGACCTATTGAAAATCAATTTTGCTCTAGATAAAAAATGTATGAACAAGGGAGAAAATATATGTATTATGGCAAGACGGGTTTCAAAAGACTATATTCTGAGTATCTATATAGTTCTTTCATCTGTGAACCTAACGTATTAAAGTGTCTAAAAGCATATGATACAACAAAAGAGTGCTGCTGAATGAGCTTTTCATTACTTAATCTAAGAACCCTGCTCACAGAAATACAAAGTACTGTGTCAAGACTTCTGTGCATAGATTTTTTTTTTCCTATGCAAGGAAGTGATACTACTTAACAAGTTTTTCATAGAAATCTTTGCCTGAGATTTCCAACACTACTTAGAAAAGTTGAAAGCCCTGTATGCATTAAGCAGTAGGCTTTCAAAAACATCCTAAGGCATCCTAAGTATCTTAGCCTTTCACATTTGGCAGCCAGTAAACAAAAGTTGTCCTTGTCCATAAAAGGCACATTTCATCGCACTGTTTCCAGAATTCAATATGTTACATAAACACAAAGCAGAGGTAGTGTACTGGTAGATTTACATTCTGGTTGAAACTATTCTGCATAAAGATGATGGGCAACCTCAGTATGGTCAGCAGAGACATTTCAGTACACCAGCATTTAGTACCAATTAAGTGTGAGTCTGAAGAGATCTAAGTACCAAAACCTGCAAAAATCTCCTTTCTGTACAGGGGTATTTCCTTACATGTGAATAAAAATTTTCATCAAAATAGTAACTTATTTACAGGAAACATTATTATTTGTGTGTGTGCAAAAACCCAATTAATTTTCATTTAGTAATTACTTTTATTTTCATTAAAATTGCTTTTTAAACAATTTTTAGCAAGAACTGAAACATACTATTGCACTGTTAAATTGAACAAAAAAGATTTTTTTTTTTAACTCATACTTGCAAAGTTTAGATTTTTACCCTGAAGTGGAACCAAGTAAGTACTTTTTATGGTATGTACACGTCCTGCAAGTTTAATATAAACCACAACACATGTTTTAGAAACCTTCTGAGAACTTTTTACCAGGATATCTTCAGTGTCTTTGACTATACAGTTAGAAGTCATTAAGAATGAATAATTTATGTACTGAAGCATAAAACTTCAAATGTAAAGAAATAAAATATAGTTTTGGTGGATCAGCATCTTTATTCAGATTTGTTGGCCTGTAGCCACTGTGTTAATTGTGTAAATAGGAAAGCAGATTACAGAAATGGATAAGTATATACTCTAAACTATTTTTCCTAATACAAAGTGCAAGTCTTTTGTCTTTATACATGCATAATTCTCTGATTTATTAATTCCCAGATCTATTATTCCAAGTCTTCATTCTCCCACACTATTTTGGACTAATCACGTTAATCATTAGCTAATTAAAATGCTCAGATGTTTAGAAATGTTTATAGAGAATGGTACTATCTCCATTTTAACTACATAATTGATATACAGTAATTGAAAAAGACCTACATTACTCTTAGAGCTTAACAACAATTAATATTTTTTACTCTTTTTCTTTTTTTAAATTGCTTCTATGCACGTGAAAAGTGTATTAATTCTACTTAAGCATCAACTAATCAGAAAACAATAACTGGCCATTCCTACACAGCACAGTGGGTAGGAATATAGGACGGGTTTCTGTTTCCATGTAAAATCAGATCCAGTAGCTGATTGCAGGGAATGAACCCTTTCTTCCTACCACACCATGCAACAAGTCTGATACCTTATCCTTTTTTTTTTTTCCCAGTAATGCATCACACTAATATTATCAGTGGGAATTCATCTCCCATCATTTGCACATAAATGGGGTTATATCAATTTAGAATCTCTGGGAGCTCTGGGCTTATTTTGGTGTGCAGATAGTTTTCAGACAGGTACTGCCTATCCATTCAACAAGGCCTCAAAGCACGGTGATTTATCCCTTGATACAAAGCTATGACATGAGAACACAGAAGGTGATTTATCCTGTGCAATTTAGTTCAGTGAACATGTACTGTCAAATATTAAAATGAAGTGTGTATATTGTCTAATGGGGGAATTGAAATAGAATTTATAAACTGTCAGTTTATTGTAAAATCCTGTGCAATTTCTGCTAAACTCTTCAAAAAAGCCCTGTTGCAAGTTGTTTCAGCAGCAGCTGCAGCTGTTTAAGACATGCTGGGAAGAAGCGATAATGGCAGTGCTTAGCACTTCATTACATATCATTAATTCATGTCACCATTATGCTCCTCTATTTACACTGTGCTGGCACGTAACTTATCTGCTTACTTTCCTATAAAATCTGTCCAAGGATTATCTCCATTAACTTTCATTGCCAGATTTTTCCCAAATAAGACTGGAACCCCTGTTAGCCTCCTGTATGGGCATTTGAAGGCTTTCTTTTCTGCTTCTGGGAGTCCTGCAGCTATCCTTAGGAAGCTAATCAATGGTGAGTTAGCTTAAGGCATCCTCATGCAGGAGGAACCAGCATGCCCTTCCCAGCGCAGCCAGATTCCTTTCAAGATTTGTCATCTCCTATCAGGAACATAAGGTGCATAAGGTGGTAGGAAATGGTATCTCATACGTCAGGCTGTTGCTGAGTTCATCCCATCATACCGATATTAGGCATAAAACCAGCCACATCCTCTTCACCTGGGAGGAGAAGTAGAACTGCTTCATCTCTCCTGAGGCCAATGCTAATGCTGTTCCTTCACTAAATTGCTCAAGAATGATGCAAACTGCAAGAGACTGAAAAGGTCACCTTGCAGTGCCTCCTCTTTATGTTAGCCCAGTGAGCAGTAAACCTGAAGCTAAGTACAGAGAAAATTCATGTCCCTAACAAACTGGCAAGTAACCCTATCAAAGGATCCACAAGGCAACTTTCTTAATTTCTTCATCTAAACATAATGTTATAACTGTTGTCATTATGACTGGTGATTAATGAAGTTACATTTTTTTCCACTTGCTTCATATGTTGTTACTACTTCAAAACAGCTGTGCTCTTTAATTTTAACCTGGTAAACCTCCAGCTATTTCACTGAGTATGTATGTACTTTACCATTTTTTTAAACTTTTAAGAATTGCTTCTGTGAGCATTTTGAAGCAAGAAAAGGAGGCCAACATTATCATGTTGAAATGAATGTTTATCCTGTGGCTTGAGATGCTTGCCTCAAGCATAGATATATCTCCAATAGGTTTCATTTGAATATGTAAATGTTCTGTCCAGCTTTAAATGTGTCCCCAGTGACTCACACTGGAATAGGACTATGAGGAATCTACAGCACCAGGCTAGCACAAAAACCATCAAAATAAGTTCCATGTCAGGAACTATACGGAGACATTATGGCAGGTACAGGAATAAAATAAGGTGCGGCTGTTTTGCTTTGGTTTGTTTTTTACATCTATATATGTATATATAATTTGTTTATTAAGAAAGTTCACTTTCAGAATATTTGCATAGCTAGAGATAGCTTCTCCTAAATCAAATATTAAAACACTCATGGTGTTGGAAAAGTTTGCACTTTTTTCACTGATTTTAAAATAAACCATTCATTTTCATGGAAGAAAACCCAGGGAAACTTAAATACATGGCAGCTGGAAATTCCATTTCTTTATATCAAGAAGTCTGGGAAAGAAGGGGGAAAAAAAAAGAAAAAGAAAAAAAAGGAAGAAAGAAAAAGTAAACTCCTGACTAAAACTCTGAATCCCTGAACTGAAAAATACTGGGGACATATATGCGGAATTATGCTGGCACAAGAACATTCCTCAGGGACCAAGCATGGTTTACACAATCAGAATGTGTAAGGCTCTGGTACCAAGCATATAAAAATGTAATTTTGCAGAACATTTTCTTTGGAAGATAACCCCTGGTGTTTTACTTAAAAAAAAATCTGCAACATGGAAAATCCTCCATATTTGTACTGGTTTTATTTCTTTGTTTTAAAAAAACATACCAAACCAAACACCACCCCCCTCCCCCTCCCACCCAACTTGCATTCTTGTAATAGATTGCAATGTTGCAGTTTCAACATAGAAAAATAATTGGCCCGAGGCAGACAATGGCATTACTGTCATTAAGGAGAGAGACCTTATAGGGTTCCAGGTTTTCAGCCCAACTGAGTTGACACCAAGTTCAACCGAGTGGATTGGGGCTAAAATGTGTTCCACATATATATTCCTTCTCTCAGGGACACACAGAATGCACTATGGCTCTCTCCTGATCAGGTCACTATATGTCTATTTTAATTCAGTATCATCCCACCATCCCTGTCTATTGTGAAAAACTCCATCTGCTCTGTGAGATCTCGTTTTGCCTTGCAATGCAGAAAAGGCATTGAGAGCTGGAGGCCAGAATTCTACCTAGTTTTATGCATGTTTTATTTGTAGACAGTGTTATTCATTGGCTGTGTGGATGGTCATGTAAATAATGATGAAGCAGTCAAGCCCATCCTAGTCCAGACACATGGGTTCCCACTTAGGCTAAAGTGTTCTCATTAACTGACTGCAGTATGGAGGCTGTGACACATAGCTATGATCCTTGCACAAAGCTTTTAAGACTATAGTTACTGCTTCCTGTTCAAGGGAAAGGACGGACTGCCATAGAATACCATTCTTTCTCTTCTAGAAAAATATATTCATCTCTACAGCCAAGCTGCTCCTGGAGGGAAGAACAGCCTGTTCTCCGCTATTATGAGCACTTTCTACTTTTTAATCTATGTTCTTTGCTGCACAGCTGGTGGGAGCAGCAACAAGCCTAGAAGTGAGGGACAGAGGGAAGCTTTCAAGTGCCATGTCAGGAGTCTAATCCAAATATCTGAAAATACAGTATCTAACTGCGAGAGAAGATGAAGAAAGCCCAATCCTGCTTGAGCAGGCAAACTTACTTCACATCAGTGGACTCTTTTAATGAAACAAATCATTATATTTTTTTTTCTTTTCTCCATTACGTTAGAATGATTTTAGCAACTTCTTAGTACTGCATTTCATAGAATCTTTTCTCTAACTTTCTGCCAACTGTAGACTGACCAAGCTTCATTTCTTCACAAGTTTTCACCAAAGTAGACACATTGTAAGATTGAAGGTCCAGGTATACATTTGTGAAGTCCCACCCACAAATGTAAAATTTAAGTTTAATGGTATGATTTTGCTATTAAAGACTGAGTCTTATATTCTCTAGTGGAAGGAATTGAGATAAATTCTTGATCTCGTATTCAGAGTGCAATTCACACAGCCTAACTTTTTAGTATAGACAGTCTAAACACCTAGAAGTGCAGTAGTCAATTCAGGCTCATGTTTTGGTTCACTTAGGAATATTTTTGGCTTTTACATTTAAGTGGATGAATTGCACCATAGAAATCTCTTTGTTTCTCCACCGTAAAGACAGTGTAGATAATTAGATCAGAATTCCATTCTCTCGATTCACAAAAGGAAAAATATTTGTGTTGAGCAAAATGCAGAAGCCAGGATCAGCAAAAGCTATGTTTGCTAGTCAGGACTAGTTAACAAACTCAGCATATGCATTCTGAATAGACTAATCATGAAGGAAAAGAAAAAAAATTGTCAGAGGAAGGATCACAGCCCCCCCCCAAAAGTTTCAAGATTTAAGATATAAACCAGTTCTTTTAAAAGTATGTAAAGGATCTGCCTCCAGTGAGGGACATATTTTCAGTAGACTCTTTAACTGTTTCAAATGCCTGTAACATTGCTGTCTTAGAATGACGCACGAAAGATTCCACATAGTAAGATCTACAGATATTAAGTATTAAAATTCATTTGCTTTTGCCTGTGTAGTACCTCATATATGGAAATATAAAACACTGGAACTTTGTATAAAAGTTTACTTGGCAGTTTAGGGAGGGTGTTTAATTTCTGTATATTTATCATGATAGTGGCTGTACTAAATTAATTGCATCTTGCAACTGCACGTGTTTCAAAAGAATTTTAAAAATTAATGTATAATAGCACTGAAGAAATTTCTGCAAACTGGAGAATGTTTCAGAAGATATGCATTCATTTTTAACAACTAAAATTTAACAATTGCATCAGTATATGCTGGGGGCTAACTGGCAAGATGACCACGAGCCAGCAATGTGCCCTTGTGGCAAAGGCGGCTAACAGTATCTGTGCTGCGTTAGGAGGAATCTCAGCAGCAGGTGGAGGGAAGTGATCCTTCTCCTCCACCCAGCAGTGGTGAGGCCACACGCACAGTCCAGTGTCTTGTTCTGGGCTGCTCCCTCTGAACATCAGGAAACCTTTTTTTATTATGAGGGTGACTGAGCACTGCCACAGATTGCCCAGGGAAGTTGTGGCGTTTCCATCCTTGGAGATATTCAAAAGCTGTCTGGACGTGGTTGTAGGCAACCAGCTCTAGATGGCTTTTCTTCAGCAGGGGGCTTGGACCAGATGACATCCAGGGGTCCCTGCCTACCTCAACTATTCTGTGATTCTTTGAACTAAAATCCAATGGTCTCATATACATTCATATCAGTGCACTCCTTCTGAAATATCTGATTTTTAAAATTAATTTATTTTTTACGTATTGTCATGTAGCATAATTCCATATCGTTACATTTTCCTGAAGTAAAAGCTAATACCTAAAGAGGAATACAAAAATGTACATCTAGATAAAGTGTATTTGGAAGCTCTGAGTTTCCTACCAAGAACTAATCAAGCACTTTTGGAAAGGACGTTAGCTGAGATAAGCTAAAGCTAGTGGAACAGTGCCACCACCCCATCTGACCCAGCTTGTCATGCAGGAGATTACTGTCGCTAAACAGAGCAGCTGACAGGAGAAAATCCCAAGGACACGAAGGGAGGAGCATGAATCATCACTCTGCATGTTTATTTTAGCATCGTGCTGGGAATGTGTTTGCAAATGCTAATAAATGTGCAGGGGGATAGGAATGTGTCATACTTATAACTAAGTCTGTCCTTCCTGATGAGGAGCATGAAAATGTCTAACAGCTCCTTCATCTCCACTAAAATTAAGCAAATGTTAGATTCTGAATTCTGACTGACTGACTCTTATATTTTTGTTCTCCAGACACTAAATTATGTACCTGTCACTGGTTGGCTCCAATCAAAACCTCTGTATTTAAAAATGTACATATCATGTAAGTATTAAGGAACCCACACTATTTCTGAGGAAAGATTACTTTTAGTAGTAGCTAGGTTTTCCTGTCTTTACCTGCTAATCTAGCAATGATATTCATTTCCAGGTGGGAAGTGGTTGTTTCTGTTATTCTCTGTTTCTTATTCATACATCTAAATCTTCACATATTTCTGAGACATTATACCAGACATTTTATTTTTACCATCATGAATCTCAGGAATTATTTTGACCTGTAATTTCAGTACAGATCCCATGGGGGGAAAAACAATAGAGGATGATATACTGTGTTTTTAGTATACAGTCAAGTAAGGGCTGAGAAGGATTTACATTAGCAAATTTATCAGTATGTGCTCAAGTACAAATACAAATTCAGACACATCTTACCTAATTCTAGAGCCATTAGTGAGAAGAATTTACTTCTGTATAATCACTGACTACAAAGGGATCCAAGGAAGTCATGGCAATTAAATTAGGTGTCTTGGTCACATGTCTAAATGGAATGAGTCAAGTAAGTCTTCCTAGGCTACCTTTAGCAAATATGCCAGGTTCTGACCTAGTGAGGAATCCTGGAGGAATCTATCTCTCCACAGTTCACTGAGGGAAGCTTCTGACAGGTAGCCTACTGCCTACAATACTGCAAATCACCCAAATTATGTTTATATACATAGCTATTTAGGTACTGAGGCACTAGAAATGGCATATCTGCAACTGACTGGAAAACCAGTCATTGTATTACATGACAAAAAGGAATGTGGGAAAGAAATTATATGTTATCACATAACTAAAGACAAAGATAATTAAGGGTACAATGCAGCCTAATTAAGGTTACACAAGTTATTGGAAATCTGGAATACCCTAGTTTTTCATTGTTTCAGACTACTATTGGCTAACTTTACTTTATGGAAATAAAAACAAAACATTGATATAAGCAATAAAGAGAAGGAAACAAAAGAATTTTAAATAGTATCTTACACAGCTAAGCCTCATTATACTCACAGGTGACAAAGAAAAAGTACTTCTCTTCCTCAGGGGATACAAAGCTTTAGAGGCTTGCTGTAAATACAACAGATGCTGGTTCTATCCCTCCCTCCTGCAAAAGCAAGCATGCACACACATAAAAACCACTGCTAAAATAAAGACATAACATAAAAATAACAACCCTACTCTGTTAGGAGGAAAGTCTATCTAAACTATTTTCCTATCCCTTACAGTGGCCAAAACAGATATCAAGGAAAGAATTTAATAATGAGTAAAAAATACAGTGGTACTTTGCTTGAATACTCTCTTGCCTTTCAACAATTTGTGGTGACCTTGTAATTAATACTCTTTCATGATAAACTCTTCCCTTAAGCTTCTATTGTCTATGGCACTTGGTGGTAAGTATCTTTAATGATGAAAAATATTAGGAAAGCCTAATTATAAGCATTGCTTTTACACCTCTGTAGGCAGATAATTTTTATTAATCAGAACTCCATTAAAAAGTAGGTATAATGCTGGTGAAATTACGCTTTCTCAGTGCAGACACAGCACAAAAAGCATGTATGGAGGGAGAAAGGAGCGACCTGTAGGTTAGTAATGACACTGAGGCAGATGCTTTTTACCTTGATAGTACTGAAGTGACAAAACTGCTGGACTACTGATTAAGCAACCTCATATGTTCATTGCCTAATTCTCATTTCACTTACTCCTATGCAATCTTATTTAAATGGCTCTCACTATTTTCAAAACTCAACGTTTCTTCACAAGTACCCCAAATCATTGTAGAAATGAAATAAAACAAGCATAACAAATTTTAATATATTCAAACAAGATTTAGTAATTTCCTTGTATCACAACACCATGATGTTTCATGCATGTCTAACAGAAAAGCTCAGTATTATGTTATAAAAGCATTTGCAAAAAGGTCGGTTCTAAAAGTAGGAGAGCTATAGTCACACAGGAGAGCAAACTGGTCATTTTTCCTGTTCCCTATGAGATATATACTAACTGTGACCAACACGTCCTGTAAAACCCTTTCTCAGAGCTTTCCCTTCTTTTTAATTTAAGGGAAAACTGAGGGCATGTGGCGTGGCTTATTACATCTCCTCCACCACCTCAAGCCTTAGCGAGAGACAGAGAAATCTCTGCTCCCCATAGCTCTTTCTCCCGGCCCAGCCTCAACTGCAGTGTCATGCTATGTTCTTCCCTTTCCTTGCTGCATGGCCACAGACGAGAGTGTGCTGGGGCTGCTGCAGAGGAAGAAGATGTAGTGAGTGAAGATATAGGGACGTGGGGGGAAATGAACTCATGGGGAAACGAGATAGGAATTATGACGGAAAGGGTTGTCTGTGGTATGGATGGGGATCATCTGTCAAACGAGGAGGTGGAAAAGAAGACACTAGCTGTGCCTCATATCCCCAGGAAGGAAGAAAGAATGTGGGAGAGTAAAAAGATGTGAAGAAGACTAAAAAAGGGGAGTAAGAGATTTCTGCTGTCAAACTACAGATCTCTGGATGCCATGTTAATCATTTCTAGCTCTGTAGTTTCACCTTCGTTCCCTGGAAACTCTTCTAACTTTTTCAGACTCCCTTTCTCATTCATGACCTGCTAAAAAACAGCTCTAGACCTTGGCAAATCTGCTGTCATCAACCTTCCAAAATACTAACAGACCACAGTTTCTTCTTAAATTCTTTTTGCTGTCACTTCAAAACCAAATTTTGCCTGCACTACTAAGAACCTTTGAGATGTTTCTCAGCGTACACTAGAGCAAATCAGTTGGACAGCCAAGCAAGCAGTCAGATTTCCTTTCCTCACCAACAGCCTGTAATGAAAAGATGCAAAGGAGGAAAATCAGTCATATCCTTCCTGTCTAAACAGTTCCTGACAGCTCATTATAATTATTGAATGTCAACGGTGAGTTCAGCCATATGCAAACATATGGATGGAAATGGTTCCTGCACAAGATTCAACTGGTTCAGAGACATAGCTTAACAAATAAGATGGACATAGGTTAAACAATTTACACAAATATGTATGCATGCACAAATATACAAGACCATGGTCACTACCTTAAAAGTACTTTTTAAAAAATAAACTTTAGCAATGGCTCTTATGACAGCCTACATTCTGTCCTTTCTGAATAAAGGTACAATATAGTATAATCACCAATATCAGAGCACAGTATCGGTTTGTCTATGACAATATATAAATGCTTCAGAATCTTTGTCATTGTCAACAATTCTCCAAACAACTGAAAGTTTTAGTATAGAAAGGATGTTTAACACGGAAGTGCCTGATGCAAAATAAAACAGCTTTCTCATCTTATATATTTATGTTCAGATCTGCCATAATGCAAGTCAAATTCTATACAATGAGGTTAATAGTTGTTTTAATTATATACTTTCACATTAATCCACATTTTTGTGATACATGCTTTTCCCCAAATTTTCTGGTTTTACTTGGAACACATACACAGTTACGTCAGTGTTTACAAAAACAGACAGTCCAAATATTTCCTGAAAACTTCAGCTTCAACTGGATTTCATCACGCACAGAGTGAATTGAGTGAGGTACCTAGAAGTGAGGATGAGGACAACCACCATGTTAACTGCAAGGGAGGCTTAAGCACCTTTAAATCTAAAAGGCCTAAGAAGGCTGTGTATCTGCCTGAAACTCTGCATATTTCAGGCTTCAACCACATACTTGAGAAACTGAGACTGAAAGTCTGAAACATCTCCCAGGTTTACATAAATAGGTATCTCTTTTTACTCCAGACCAGTCCTTTTTTAATGAATTATTTATGTATTCTAGAGAAGCAGTACTGTGAAACAAACCACCTCTCTGCCCTTCAAATTATTTCAGTGTCCTGAATGTTCCCCTTACTACTGAATATGAGCTGTAAAAAACTTCCTTTGTTCCTTATTTTTGGGGACTGTTATTTTTTCATTAATAACTTGATGGTGATATGGCTTCAGCAATGGGAGGCTGGTTTCACCAACTCTATCTTGGTGGTGCTGTGGTGATCACAGCAGCCTCCTGAGAGGATAGCACCAGAAGGATGATACTGAGGAAACAGGCAGGCACTTAAATTCCTCTTTTACTGGACAAATTTTCTTTATTAGGTGTCCTGTACTAATAGATTTGTCAGGAAGTTTAAGAGCAGGGATTCCTTTTTGTTGGCTTCATTGTGCTTTTTGTAGACAAAACAGCAAAGCCATGTTTGACACAAGCAGTTACATGGTTTTAGGCCCTTAGAAAGGATTTTTGCCTGTAATTTTAAGTAGATGGGGTTTCTCATACACTAAGCAGGTTAGAGAAACTCTCCTGAATGAAGGCTGCTAAACTCTATTTAAATGGCCGTTCACAGCTTGATTGGACTCACCTATGTGGCACATACAAGACAGGACCATGTCATAAGAAATTTGTAGCAGTATCTTTTAGGGCATTCGTATTTTTTAACCCTACTGCTATATTATAATCACAAGGATCTTCTCCCCCTAGTTAACTACAAGAAGACGAAGGTTACAGCAAAACCTTTATGTCCCTTTCTTACAACAGCTCTAGGTAACCACACTGCTGCAGTGTTGTTGCATCCATCCATGTGTGTGGTACCTGAACAGTTTCTGATAGTCCATGGTAGAACACAGCCCAGTTTTATGTCAGCAAAACTTTTTAAGTTTTAAAGTTTCAAGCTGTTTTTAGCTGCTTTCTTTAGTAAACAAACCCACAAATATATTTCACAATCAGGCAACTGGAGTTATCTGTTGTCATTTCTTTTCATGTAAGAACCTGATCCCATGGGAGCCTGTGAAGACACAGGGTCAAGAAAGAGAGAGAAGTAATTGGAGATGGCAGATTTCATCCATTAAGCATTTATTTAGTCTCTATATTTTGGTGTTTGACAGCATCGTCACCATATGTGTTCCCTCTCTAATTTAATGTCCGCTCCCATCAGTGCTTCTCCTATCCCTACTGAAGGATAAATAGACTGATAGGGTGTGATGGTAACAGAGCTGATCCTGCAATCTAAAATAAAAAGAGGGCAGTAAATGTTTTTGTTGCTATTTTTAAATGTAGACTTCTGAAAAATTTATCTTTACAAAAAGATAATTCCTTCCCCCGCCCCGCACTTTTAACAATGGAAACTATGATTATATCACATACATACTGTATTTTGGAATCAAACTATTCTTTTCTATTAATTTTGACTGAAGCTGACTAATAGCACCAAATTAAGACATAGAAACAAAGGGTCAGTCTACAGAACAGATGTAAGAGAAATAACCAAAGAGTATATACTAATATTGAGGTAATCGCTTTAAGCTTTAGGTGTTATTTCGTAGCCAAATGGTGTTAAATACAGTACAGATACTCTTAAACTTCCATCCATTTACATATTTAAGCTTATCATTAACCCATCTGATTTCACTGGCACCGTTTCTACTGGCTGCTAAGGTGTGAATATTAACCTCTACATGTCTTGGTTGTCTAAATGAAAAGCCATCTAGCTGAATTCCCTGTTCTTTCAAAGAAAAGGTCAAGGGAAAGTTGTGCAGTTGTTTAAAAAAAATCTAACATATTGTAAATTCAACTAAATAACTTCACAGATAAAATGAGCAACAATAATCTCGCAATTAAAAATTAGTGCATAATTCTAAAATAAAGGGATATTAAATAGCAAATTTTTAAAAAAGTTTTAATTGGAGTTATACTTCAGCTGTAATCATAGCTTAGCTATTGCTGCTACTATGAGCAGTACGGAGTGAGGTCTTTCTGAATAAGTACACAAACATTTCTAGTACAAATACTGAGAAATGTGCTCATTGAGAATAGTTGTTCCTCTAAACAAAGTAACTGAAATATGCATGAAAGGACAACAAAGATAAATTAATTGAAACTTAGACCAAATATTTGTAGAATTTTCACTCTAATTATTTTCTCTATTTTATTTAACTTTGCAAACATTACTGAAGACATAGGATGCTACAAATTTGAATATGGGGAGATTGCTAGGACTGAAACTTCACTGCAGGCAATTGTAAAAATAACTATTGTTATTAGTTTTACAAAACGCTGACAATAAAAATTATGCTTAAGTAAAGCCCTGTGTTGGAAGTCTCATACACAAAGTACACTTTTTGAGTCTCACCATTTTAGGTCGATTAAATATATACATAGGGAATTTCTAGTTCTGTTCCCTCTGAAGGAGGAAATTTGAAGTAAAACTAAAAGGGATTTTTAAAAATATATATTGTAAGAAAAAGCTCATTTTTAATTCAGCTCTGGACCACATCTTCAAGTACCTTTTTGTTCAGTTAAAAGCATTACTTCCTATGAAGAAGATCTTGAGCAAATACTTGTTTTCCTCAAGTCACAGTCTCTCTCTCTACTACCCTGTAAGTGTCAAATAAAAACTGGCAGAGAAGGTTTCTCGTTTGTCCTGGGCTTTGATGCTATTAGCCTCTAAAGTTAATTTTGGCAGACTATAAAATTCTCAAATGGGCCTCAGAAATCCAGCCCACAGATGTTTGTCTGCAGTATTTTCTTTATTTGGATTAATTGCTTTCAAAGATACAATTCATTCTGACTGTCAGCCACATCAAATTTCTCCTTCCCTTTAGAAAAACTTAGTCACTTCTTTCAAATTTCGGCTGGGGCTTCTCAGGTTTCTTTCCTCTTGCTCTTGTCTTCTTCTTCCTCAACTTAATATTACATGAACAGAACTATACTCATTACTCCCTCAGAATTGCATGTCTTTTCTCTAGATCAATTTACTTCTGTCCAAAATGAAACCTCAGTCTTTCTTGAAAGTTAAAATCCTAGTAGATTTGGGTGGTGAGTTTACCTCGGCTGGCCATCAGGTGCCCACCAAGCCACACTATCACTCTGCCTTCTCAACAGGACAGGGAGAGAAAATACAATGGAAAAGCTCCTGGTCCCAGGTAAGGGCAGAGAGATCACTCACCAGTTACCAACATGGGCAAAACCGATTCAACTTGGGGAAATTAATTTAATTTATTGCCAATTAAAAACAGATTAGGATAGTGAGAAATAAAAACAAAACTAAAACCACTTTCATCCCACCTCCCTCTTCTTTCCAGGCTCAACTTCATTCCCAACTCTTCTACCTCCTCCCCCTCCTGCAAGCGGTGCAGCAGGATGGGGGATGGGGGTTGCGGTCAGTTCTTTGTTTCTGCTGCTCCTTCCTCCCCTCGCTTATCCCCTGCTCCAACGTAGGCACACAGTCCTTCACGAACTGCTTCAATGTGGGTCCTTCCCACTGGACTTCACTTCAAGAACTGCTGCAGCATAGGTCTTCTCAATGCACTGCAATCCTTCAGGAAGAGACTGCTCCAACACGGGTCCCCCATAGGCCTCAGTACCTGCTGGGAGCCTGCTCTCCATGGGCTGCAGTTCCCTTCAGCGCATATCCACTTGCTCTGGTGTGGGGTCCTTCTGGGGCAGCAGGGTGGGTATCTGCTCCACTGTGGTCCTCCATAGGAAGCACTGGGACAACCTGCTTCACCATGGTCGTCTCCACAGGCTGCAGGGGAATCTCTGCTCCAGCACCTGGAGCACCTCCTCCTTGGTGTCTGCAGGGCTGTTTCTTACATTTTTTTGAGTACTCTCTCTTGCAGCTAGTACACAGCATTTTTTACCCTTTCTTCATCATGTTATTAGAGAGGTACCATCGACGTCACTGGTTGGCTCAGGTTTGGCCAGCAGTGGGTCCATTTTGGAGCCAGCTGAAACTGGCTCTGCCCAACATGGGGGCAGCCCCTGATGTCTTCTCACAGAAGCCACCCCTGCAGCTCCCCCCACTATCAAAACCTTGCCACGCAAACCCAATATATTTTGAAATAACCTTCATCCTTCATAAATTCATAAGCAGTATTCTGCCCGTAACTCAGGTTATAACCCTGCCAAGTTCAGCTTAGAAATTGTAGAGTTTCACAGATGCTACTGCAGATTTCTTATGTCATGTCTGTGTCTTGTACGTGACACATAGGTGAGTCTGAATGAGCTGTGAACTTCCACTTACATAGAATCTAGCAGCCATGCATGAGAAGCCCTACCCACTGCAGGGATCTGTTCAGCCTGGAGGAGAGAAGGCTCAGGGGGGAGCTTAGCAAGACCTATAAATACCTGGCAGGAGGGAGTAAAGAAGACAGAGACAAGCTGTTCTCAGAGGTATCCAGTAACAGGACAAGAGGCTATGGGCACAAATTGAGTTACAGGAAATTCCACTTAAACATGTGTTCTCTGAAAAAAAAAAGAAAAAAAAAAAAGAAAAATAAAAGAAAAAAAATCAGATAATCCAAACCAACCCATACTCTTCCCTTAGAGACTTAAAACTCAGATTTCCCCCCAAAAATAGAAATAGGTAGGCTCAAAGATGCCTACCCAAAAGGTCACTGGTGGTGAAACTGAACAAAGCAATTTCGCTATAATTCCCCTTTTTCTATCTGTATGTGACTATTGTCTGCTGTGATGTATTTAGAAAGAAATCCTTTGGAGCAAGGGTGACCTCTTTGCTTTGACTTCATGCAACGCTGGGTACTAAGGACACCCATTTCAAAATGGTACATTTTCTGTAGAGCTTCAGGCTTCAGAGGAACCATTGCTATTTAAAATATAATGCTGCTTATTTTATTAGATTTTTGAACAGCACAGAAAGTGAGTCAGAACTGAGCATGTATTAGAACAAAAAGTGAGGAGGGAAAAAAAAAAAGGACTGTACAGAGATTTTAATTAAAGTTATTTGCTAACACATTTTATATTTATATATTTAGTGTATATTTTAAATACATAAAATATATTATGTATATATAATAACTAGAAATACTAATTGTCACTCTGAAAGAAGTACTAATGTTTGACAAGAAAAATTAATAACCAAGTAAACAAAAGACATACTTTACCCATGAGGAGCAATTTAACTGCCTGTGGAAGCTCCCAGGTTATTTTCAGGTCATTCTGTGCACAGGCTGGAAGAAACTGTACAAGTACATTTTTTATATCTATTAGGTTAATCATATGCTCATAGAGACATAAGGTAATTCAGGTGGGAAAGACCCTGGAAAGGCTTTAGTCCAACCTCCTGCTCAAAGCAGGGCCAGGTCTGGGGGAAGACAAGGATGCCCAAAGCTGTGTCCAGTTGGGTCTTGAAAACGTGTGAGGACCAAAACAGTACATACTGCCTGGACAATCTGTCCCCTTAATTGACTGTTCACATAGGAAAAAAGGTTTTTCTGTCTGAATTTCCCTCGTTTAATTCATGTGTGTGTCCTCTTGTCCTTCAGCCACTCACTGCTGTGAAGAGCCTGGCTCCCTGTCCTTGTTGACCTCCCCATAGCTATGGGGGCTGCTGTTAGGTCCTGCACAGGGACCTCTTCTTCAGGCTGAAAAAGCCCTGGTGCCTCAATCTCTCCTCAAAGGATAAGTGCTCCAGCCCTGGACCATCCTAGTGGCTCTCCCCTGGATTCACTCCAGTGTAACAATGTTTAAACAACTGATGTCCATAATAAAAAGGTTATCAAGTTCTTCCTATCAGTCACAATAAAATATGCTATGCAGTAGAAAGCATTCTAAAATATGAAAGCAAAGATAAAGCTCAATTTTAAAAGAAGAAAAAATTTGAAAACCACAATGGCATGAATTATCCTTGTGTAATTAAAATAAAAAGTTGTGCCACGTATTGTAGATCAAATGTTTTAGATACTAGAATTATTGTTCTAAATGACATGAGTATATATCACTATAGTGTTCATATTAATGCAATATCATTTAGGACAGTGCCATACAGCAGGAGAAGGATGACTCTTGACACAGTAAATGTTCTTCGATGGGCAAGCTTAAAAACACTGATTTTCCTTAGACTTGTGAAGATGAAACTACAGTATTTTCCTGCTGATATTGGACAAAACAATGGCTAAAAAAGACCTGGTCCTAGGAAAGTAGTATGCAGGGAAATGATCACTGTGCTTCAGAATAGTTCTTCAGTCTTAGCTCTGCCTGTTTCTTTTCTGTTTCTGGCCTCTGTTTCTAAGGAGTTAGGTATTTTTAGAACAGCAATCCCTATGCTCTAAAGGTCCAGTTAAAATACTTGAAATATGATCACATATCTCTACAAAACGGCTGTGAAAAGTCCTGGTTTCTGAAGGTTTAGTATCAAACTTTTAGACTAAATTTAGTTCCATCTATCCACTATACAGGAAGTCTAAATGAAAAACTTACCGTGTGTATTGACTTTATGAAGTATTTGGTGTCAATGCAAGCTCACAGCACCTGCCTCTGTCCCTCTGCGCATCCTCCACTCATTTGTCTCCCTTAGTAGTTCATGCATTGGTTCAGAAAACTGTTTTAGTTGGAAACAAAAAAACCTCTTTTTTCCTTTTAATTTTTTTTATCATTTTAATTCACAACACAGCTAAAGGTAGTTAAAATCAACTGAAAAAGTGATTGGCGTTATGGTGGAAACAATGACAAGAAACTTAGATGTTGCAGTGTCAAATAGCAGCCACAAAAGATAACTCTTAGCTAAATTTGGATGAGCATAATTTAACCTCCATTTGGGGAAAGGAATTTAAAAAAAATTAAAATAATTGAAGTAACGAATAATGAACTGTAAAAGTGACAGGGTAATATTTACTGAAATTAACTATTTTCAATGCCAGTCAATAAGATTTATATTTCACCTTTTTTTTCCTTTTCTTTGGGGGGCGAGAAGAAAGAATTTTAATATAACATTTGAGAACATTTCATATAATCTTGAATTTATAATTCTATGAGATTGAAGTAGCTGGCTTCATTATTAGTGTCACATTTTTATTTAATTTTCTTTTTTACTTATTTAAGAATTCCTGAGCGTATTATTTCTAGTTCCCTCCAAAAGTAGGGAAAAATTGTGTTTTATTGCTGTTGTTGTGGTATTTTAAATCTAAAATTGGAAGGAACTTGTCAAAAGTTACTTGCCACTGGCTTTATAAGTCCTTTATTATTTTTTCTATTCCTCCAGGCAGAAAACAGTTTATTTTATACAATGCATTTATTAAACTTTTTTATTACTTTTGCCACAAATGAAACAAAAGTTGAAACAAATCTGCAAAATTTATTTTGTAAAATAGTTTAGGTCTGGGATTTATATCTCAAACTTCTATCTCAGTAAATTCAGTGGTTCATTTTAAAGAGAAAAACTTGCAGATTAGAAAGGGTCAAGCATTTATAGTAAGCCTTACGACAAGCTCCACATAAGATCTTAGTGGTCTGAAGTAAGGCTTAGGTGGAATGGAAATAACTATGTCTAACATTGTGACCTACATCCCTGACTCAGCTCTTGCCCATTCCCACAAGTTTTATTAATGTAACACTTTTCAAGCATTCCTAGAGTTACTCAGAAATGATGCTCTGAGTCTTGATGGAGCTAAATGTATTGTCATCAACATCTTGACATAAACCTAACTGGGCTCTGAAATCTTTTTGTCCTGTCCAAGAAGCTCATTGTTGTAGTAATTGTCAAAACATTCCTGGTATTTGCTTAAACAATTGTGCTTCACCAAAATACAGTGTGGTTGATTTCTTTCATACACAGCTGGGCTTAGTCTCCCTTTTTATTACTGCCTAATGGATGAAATATTTGTCAGGCAAATTATTGCTTCTCATGACCAAAGGGATTCAAATCTTCTAAGCTCTAATTTCCAAAAAATGCTTTGGTAACTAAATCAGAGTTAAGCCTGAGAATGAGTGCAAAGAAGGGGGCTGCCTACTCTTTTGAAGTTGCTTAATTGTGCAGTGAAAAGTTCTTTACTGTGCAGTAAAGAGTTCAAGGTTTTACAGTAATAAAAGCTATGTAAGAGGAACACAATTCCAGTGACTACTAAACTATGTGGGAAACAGAGTCTTTGGTTTTAAAGTATACCAAGGGTGGTGGAGGGATGAGATTATCCGTTTTCTGCTTTCTAATTCTGTACTTTACCCCCAAAAATATTAAATTAATGCTAAATCAAAGACTGAGATTTCTCAGCCCTTGGAGTTAGAGAGTAATACCCTTTGTTGTTCTTTGTCTGAACTGGTGGACCTGAAACAATTTGCTAGAGAGCATAAAAACTCCCAGAGAGCAACAACAAATAACTTTTCCTCTGCTTTGCAGCCAGAATAGCCTCTCAGTTATGGTGCTCCCCTGAAAGATGGGAAAATTCAGTTTCTGTCCCCTGATATTTTCACTGGGAGTTCAACTTAGGTGTCCAATTTGTTGAGTTGAGAGAAGAGATGCAAAGCATTGTCCTATTGTACAAAGGTAAGTAGGTAGTATTTTTTCCTCAGTATTTTAACATTATTGTTGCTAAGGTTGCAGGCAGATGCCTAAGCCCTGCCCTGAGGTCTATTTAACAGAAAAGATGAAGAGAAATTGCTGGGTGTGACATGAGAAAAGGCTGAAGATGGCAGATAATAAAGCAAGAAGTTGGCAGAAATTCCAAATAGTACTGTGAGACATTCCTGTATCACAGATGGTTCAGGTGGAGGCATGCAAGAGACGGCTGATCTTCAAGGGGAACATTGGGGTCTTCTGGGGAAAGGAATCTCACCAGGCCAGCAATGCCTTGGAAACACCACCTATGATGTAAATTTGAGATATCCTGGGAAACAGTAATGGTTTCCCCAAGACTAATTGGGAAAAAATAGAGGTATTTGTTTATTTGGGAGGGGATAAAGGCAGAGAAAGGGAGGTCAGGGTCAATGACAGTGGGTCAGGGACAAATAAGCATGGGAAAATGGAGAGAAATCCAGTTTGCATGTAAACTAGTTGCATGTGAGTGTTTGCACTGTGTTTGCGCCCATGTGTCTATTGGGAATACATGCTCAGCTGTGCTACTGGATTAACCCAAGGACAGAGAAAAGCAGTAGCATTGCTTCTAGGGAGCCAGGAGAGAATAATCAACTCGGTCTTTCAGTCTACCAGATTCAGTTGTCCTTAACAATCTCCTGTGAGATTTGTACATTCCTTAGGTGAATGAGTAAAACCAAGCTCTTGTGCTGTTTTTCAAGTAGATGTTCAGCAGTCATCAGTCCTTGGTATCCTAAGACAGCATCAAAAGCATTCTGAACTGATGCTTCCTTCATTCTAAGTGTTTTTAAAAAATTCATTTTGCAGAGCCTAAATTTCTAAATTGTATGATCAACCCAGAACCCTAATTTAGAGGTCTTTAGGGAATCTGGGTTTAGAACTATGTCTTTATATCCTTTAAATGTTTTGAGTTTGACCATAATCTAACACACCTTCTGCATACTGAATTCCCAGTGAGAGAAATATTCTTGTGTGCTTTGTGGGCTTATGTTTTTTCATAAATAGAACAATAAATAGCTAACAGGTATTCTACTTTGTTAAATGTTAATCAATACTTTTTAGTATTTTTGTTAGTTGGGCTTTTTAATGCTTCTCATTCTCTGTTACTCAGTTTTTCTTAGTTACAACATTTTTTTGCTCAATGTTTTTGTCCTTCTCTTCCTCTTTATTTTAGGTTTAAGATTTTTTGTCAGCTTTTTTTACTGTTTATGAAAGTAAATAGTAAATACTTAAGGAGATAGAACATCTGTTTTTTAGTGCCTGACAGCCTCAGCAGTATGGCTTAGAAATGTTATATTGGCACATTCTTCACTCGACTTGGACACGGTAGGTCAAAGACAGAGAATAACTGCAAATTACAAGTTCCTAATCTTCAAGTATTTCACCCCAGTGCAAAATAAGGACACTAGATGCAACCTCTAACTCATTCTTCTGGAGAACTTAACACTACAATTTTCTATTCTTCCTTCATACTTTCTATTAAGATATTCATGTCTCGTGTAATGTTTCTCTGAAATTCACCCTACTGTCCTGTATTCCTTGAGCACATGAGGACACATTAGGCAGGAGATGAGGGAATGGATTCTGCCCAGCTTTTTTTGTAACTGTTCTGTATTTCAGTAAATGCTTACCATCAGGAGAAAGGCTCTATTAGTAAATCACAGAAATTATTTTAAGCACGTTTGATTTTGTCAGTGTATTTGACAGTTGTATTTAAGTCTAAACAGAGAAATAGCAGATTGTCATTTTGAAAGGCAGTATGTGATTGGAAACCAGATGACTAAATAAATAAAGTAGGGGAAAATAGTAATTAATGCTATACAGGATTTTATTTTGTGCCCTTAAGTTCTTTGTCATAAAAAAATTTTGTGTAACATTAAAAACTTTTAGAGATAAAAGGAAAATAATGGCTATGAAGTTAACCTACTGATAATATGCCACAGGATACTACTTAACCAAATGGTTCTATACACTCTTCAAAAAAAAAAAAAATGTTGGGGTTTATATCAAGCAAGAAAGAAGGCTGCAGTTACATGAATTAAGACAAAATGAAAGAAATTTTTCCTGCTGATACCACAGAAGTGTTGACCACTGCAGTCAAAGAAACATGATCCCACAACATGTCATTGAATAGTTGGGAATATGAAGGCGTTTTTGCAGAAGTCAGTAGTAGAAAGAGAACATTAGACTAACGGACATTTGTGTGCAAAGTGAAGGTATTCCAGAAATGCCTCAGTGGTATGTCTGGATAGTTGGTAAGGTATAACAGTGTTGACATTTTGTAATTTCCAGGAATTTTCATAAGGTTAATCTTTACTATAATACATCTGTCTCTCTCTATAAACACAATAAAGAGGATTGGAGACATCAACACCACTCTCACAAAAGCAACCTACCAGAGTCTTTCCCTTCATTCCTTTTCCCTGCCTTGAATATTCCTTAATTACTTCCATTTTTTAAATAGCTATATTTTTTTGTTAAGTCTTTGCATAATGGATGAGTTTTCTTTGTTGTGTTAGAAACAATCACCTCCTCCTCCTGATTCAATGTGGTTTTAGAAGGGTTTTTTAGTTGCCCTAGGCTTCTATGAATTGAACCCAGATGTCTTTTCTCTTTGGAGCTGTTGAACATTCTGAACTAAATGTTTCCCTTGTGCAATAATTGAGTGGAAGAAAATGTTTTACTTCTACATTGATACCTTTCAGGGCTCTTTACATGCTTGTTGCAAAGGCAGCTTTATTTAGGTACAAAAATGTTTTTTCCATATTAAAAAGAAAAAAAAAAAAAACACCAAAAAATACAAAACCAGAACCCTCCAAACCGTAAAAATATCAAGATAAGAACTTAAACTATTCTGTGGTTTGGGGCATTTCAATCTCAGAAGACCAAAATAGACGTAACATAAAAGAGGCTCATCAATGGTGCTACACATGCTGTCAAGCAACCAAAGCCTGGAAACAGCCACCTGGCTACACTCAGCTGTCCAGGGTACAGAGGACTGGACTGCAAGACTGAGTAACCACGTGCAGTTACCTAATTATGAGGCAAATCTATTTGTTGTTTTCGGGTTTTGGCAGGATGATGCTCTGCTTAACAGCTTTTGTGTACCCCACAACTGGCATTTTTACTGATCTGGCCTTGTTTTTGGCCATCAGTATAGATCTCACCTTGGAGCTGATTTAGGCTCTTGCATCCTGTCCTGTCCCTAACCACAGTGGCAGACTTCCCATGACCATTTATCTGTCCCTGAAAAGATCTGAGTGCTTGGAAATTAATTCACATTCTCAGGAGGATGTTAAGTGTCAAAACCTTGATGTACTCACTCATTACTTGTTCCATTTTAAAGTTTGCCTAACTTTTGCTGTCAGCATTCTTATTAATGCAGATAAAGAGAAAAAAAAACTTTAATTTGCAAATTCTGTAATAATTCTAATATAAAAGATTAGGCCCATTTTTATGAGGCAGTCTAACAGATAAAACCTTTTATTTATGCATAATCTAACGTCCTGATTTTTCCTTGCTTCCCTGTTACTCATTATGTTGTTTTAAAGAGGAGGTTATACTGTTGCATTTCAGTAAATTCACCTCTTTAGGAAAAACAAAACAACCAAAAAAAACAAAGCAAAAAGTGGTAAGAGTCAGAACTACCAAAGGACCTCTTTTTACAGATGATTTTCTGGTAAGAAGTGGTGGCCATAATCACACCAATAATGCATTTATTTTATCTCTGATTTCAGCTAACAGAATCTGACAACCTTTTGCATAGTCTCTTGTTCTTACTTGTGCTACAGCTATGACTCTACTTTTATTGTATTAGACATGATACTGATATATTTTAAATGGCCTAGTAATTACTGCAATGCCCTTAGGCTACAGCTAATTTCGACTTCAGCTTTCATCTAACTTCACTTGAGCATATGTGTGCATGTGAAAAGGAAAACAAATCGAGTCCTCAACAGTTTGTCAGTTTAAAACTATTTCAAAATAATAATTCATAAAATAATCCTTAGAGTAACCTAATATCTCCAAACTGCCAATAACCAAACACTATTTAATCATTACTATTTCTGAATAGGTAAGTCAAAACCGATCATCTTAGCTACTCAATATGCTCATATGCTTGCCTTTTTTCAGGGCAAGAATAATAAATTATCAGTGGGCTAGAAACAATGTAATAACTTAATTTTCTGGATAGCAAACTGGACTCTGGTAACATACAAGCTACTTCTGCTGCTTGACAGCACATATGCTATAGGAAAATGAAAAAAAAAAATTGAATTTGTATTCTCTGTTTAAGAAACCTTAAGGGAATTTTTTACAGAAGAAAAAATAAAAAAGGAAAAACAATTCCAAGTCAAGTACCTGAAACAAGTTACTTTGGCCATGATAAATATATGAAGACAAAATTAACTTTTTCTTTTCCTCTCCTTCACATATTAAAGCATACTAGGTTGTTAAAGGGATTACAAGTTTCCAAAGGCTTTTTTATCTTTAGAACTTTATAAAAATAAATACTTGAAAAACAGTTAGAGTGTACTAATTTTTTGTACTCAGCTGGTGTTTGCAAAATGTAGTGAGTAATCATCACAATGTGTATTTGTGCCAGTGGTGTTTGCTTTGTTCTCTGAATAACAACTTGAAAGCTTTGTATGCTCATTGTCCTTTTCACTGTCATGTGAAATTATTCACAACAAAGCAAAAGAGATGTGATGCAGTAAGGGGAATGTACATACAGTTTCTTTGTTTTCCCTGTCTTTAAACCCAATTTGTGAGTCTGCCCTCCAACATTATTTTCTCTAAATGATGTAAGAAACAGGCTTTCAGAACTGTTTGTGGCTTCCCATATAGATGATCTAGGTATGGATCTGTTTGCTGACTTAAAATAAAAGTACAGACTCCCACTGACACTGTTGGATCACCCCTGTCTCTGTATGTGAGAAAGGTATTAGACCTTTATAAATATGTAACTAGATATGTAATGAGCATGTGGTAGAAAACATGTATTCTTTAAAGCTCTAAAGTTGCTGTGTTCTAGAGCATCTTATTATCTATTATAGCAGCCTTACAAGCAACAATGACCAGAAGGTTAGTGTGAAGAAACCTAGGAGGGAAAAAAAAAAAAAGGGCAGAAAGGAGCAGGAAGAAACACTACTAATCTCTGATCACCTTTGGAAGTATTTAGGCTTAACTTTCTGAGGTGTAGGCTCAACTTTGGCAATTTAGGGATTTATTCTGTACCAGGAGGGGCGTGTCCATCTACTTTAACAGAGACTAGTAGGTCACTATTATAATTTCCTTCAGGTAGTAATTTAATTGAAGCAGAAGTTGGGAACTGAGAAACATATGTTATGCCTACTGGTTTTCTGTTCACATAATCAGTTGACAATATTTTTCCTAAGCTAAAATACAAAAACTTGAGTACAGGCAGACCTCTAAAAACTTATCTGTTGTGTCACTGGAATAAAAAGAGGCGGTTTTACAAAGTTAATGCCAAAGGAAGTTGAATAGTATGGGTCAGCTACGATTTGTGGAGATGTAAAGATAAACAGGCTATCATGTACTTATTTTGAACCTTAAAGAAAAAAAGAATCCTTCCCTCTTTCTCAAAGGCTGGATTAGGCTATAGTTTAAAGAGTTTGTATGCCTTACAATTTTAGTTCTTTCTGTCACAGAAACACTGCAGGTAGTGAGGACTCCTGTTCATGCCCTCCCTGGTCTTCTACATTGAGCTGTGCTCCAGAACATTGATATAATGTACGTGTGTGTGTGCACACAACCAGAGCATCCTGAAGGTCATTCCAGGGGAAATGTATTCTTAAACACATGACTTGCCTTGCAATTGGGAACATATTAGGTTACTATTAACTAACATAAGCTTACAGAAAGATTATTTTTAGGGTGCTGATTGCCTTAGAACATGGTGCTGAGTGATGAGCCTGTGCCATTTAAATAACCATTAAGAAAACATGGGTGAAAATCCAGAAGGAGACAAACCACATAATTTTATGATACTGCTTTTCAGATGCCATTTGAGGATCTCTATATCACATTTTTATCATTTTGCACCTTCATAACAGCTCAAAGCCTTTTTGTTTCTAAGTTATACTATTTCTGTTAGCCAAAAATCTCCCTAATTCACAGACAGAGGATATTAATGATGCACATTATTTTCCACTTAAAAAGAAAAAAAGGTGCATAAACAACTAGATTTATCTCCAAAGGGAAAAAAATCTTTGTAATACCTTATATAACTCAGTTGTTTTGATATCCCCACTTTGTGACACCTGTACCTGACTGCAGATCTGCTTTAAAGCTAGGCCAGGCTGATCCTAGAAGATAGTTAATATTTCCATCCTATTCAAGAAAATGACAACAGTGTTTCTCCTAGATTTGGATAAACACAATTTCATAGGTATATTTTTGGTTCTGTTATGAATTATAGAAATAGGCTAAATATTTAATGTTCTTGAGTGGTTCTTTTTTGTTATGGATGGGCTGATATGACAGTTGTGGACCAACACAAAGAGTGAAATAAATAAAGTTGATATTTGGCATTATCTGTTCCTTTCCTTATTTAAGGAAATTTAAGGAAAAAAGTTGGAGTATTTTGCTTCAGGTTTTGTTCAGCAAAAATCCAAATTTTAAAGTTTTCAAAATGTTTGCAAATTCTTGGTGAATGAAATGATAAGGATAAAGTATTTCCTGTGGGACACCTGAAGCAATACATCTAAATAATAAGCAATAATATGTACATCAAAATAATTTTTAAGTACCTAGGGTTTATATAACACCTGTAAGATTATTTTTTTAGTACATCTTCCTGTGGGTTTTTTTTATTATGATCTTTTCTTTTCCAACACTAACAAATGCGATCTTGTTCCATCTTCATCCATGGAAAAGGATGTCGAATGCATCTTTTGTCATTTTTCTTCATCTAGGCAGTTGGACTAGATGATCGCTGTAGGTTCCATCTAACTGAACTATTCTATTCTGTTCTATTTTTCCAGGCTTATCACTTCAATCAAATTATTCTTGTATCTTCCCACTGTACCCACAATAAGATACTTACCCAGATGCCTGTCATAGGCTATTTTGGCCTTAATTGTTATCTCTTAGATGTTAACAAGGTGTGATAACCCCAGTTCTCATCTGTCTTTATCACAACACATGTAGGTAGCATTTCAAAGACTACCTTTGGGCCTTCTGCCATGATGTACCTCATGCATGGAATAAAATCTTAAACAGTAACACAGACAGCTTATTGGTCTTTCTAAAATGGTATTTAACCAGACTACTTGGGATATAGAAATGGCAATGACTATAAAACCAGAGTTCTGTTAGCTACAGGTTTTTAAAGAGCACATCTCCCCTTCCAAAAATTTAGTCCCCTGTTCACTCCTGGTTTCCAATTCCTTGACCACCTCTATTGCAGACATGTACCTTCTCTACCTGGCTCTCTTTTTATTGCAACATCTAGCTGCTTCTAAAACAAACCCTGTTTGAATTTTAAGGATGTGGGGATCACTCAGAGAAAGACAATACAGACAAGACTGCACTAGCCTTGGCTCCTTCTTGTCTATAGTGTTTCAACAGGATTTGTCCCTCAGAGACCTCTTCTGCTATCATAGCACCCAGAGCAAGCAATGTATTATTTTGCTTTTACTCTATAAAAGCATTACTCTATCAGGCTATAATTCAGCCCTGTGATTATAACACACATGACATCAGGGGAGCATAGCAATTCTCTCAGGGAGCCATAGAAGCCCCAGTCTGGATACAAATGCTGTGCAAAGTGGAAATAGCTGATCTGCTGCATCCATTGGCCTAAATGGCAGGGACAGGCTTCATGGTGTATTTAAAACTGATGCTGTAGCCTGTCTTCGCTCTTGCTTTGCTGTCTAGTGGATCCACCTGCCTAAAAAGCCACAGGGACCTGAAGCTGGAGTCCTTAGCGTCTGTGGTGGAAAAGCAGTAGGGACAGTAACAGATGGGTGCAGAGGCTTCCTCTAGAAACAGGGAAAGGAAGGGAAGCTTGTGGGTCTCCTAGAAACAAGATAAATAGCTCAGCCTGATTTTTACCTGTGAAGTCACAGTTTAAACTCCCCATAACTAGGATTTCTAAGAATGCATTAATACCTCCCCTCAATCCCATCTCAAAATCAAATTTAATAAAAGAAATCCTAGCTTGCTAAAAACTGGCTTGTCACAACATAGATTCCTCTCTAGAATCAAGTGTTGGGTTTTTTTGGTTTGTTGGTTTGGGGGGTTTTTTTAAGCCATATTGGAATACATGCATACAATTCCTATCAATTTCCAGCGGCATTTAGAGCTCTCTGTCCCCTGATATTTTTGAAAATCATTTGAAACCTTTCCCTGTCCCCCCCCGTCCCCCCCCCCCGACTGTTTGGATGAAAGTTTAACTACATACAGAAAAAAATGACTGTGATAATAAACAAAGAGGCATAAATCACAAGAACTAAATGCAATATTTTGTTTTTACCATTAAAAAAAAAAATCCTTGCCTTTCTCTGAGTATTATAAATGTAACCTTTGACCAAAATATATTCTTTTTTTGTACTTTAAGTAGAGGAAGATCAGGTGTAGCTAAGGGCAGGGGAAATATATGAGTTTTGGGGAAAAGATATGGTAGGCTGTATCCCATGCATACATGTGGTTAAACTTACACAGCATCTGGGTCTATGACATTTCCTTGAATGGAACAGGGCAGGGTGAATTATTCAGACAGAAACACAGCTGACCGAGTCAGAGCTTTCAGTTTGTTATTGACAAAAAACTGTTAAGATACTCTTGTCCTCACGTGAAACATATCGCAGCATAAGTACCACTGCACTGTCACCTAGACATCAGAATTGAGACTCTACAGGGATAGCAAAATGACTTGATCCTGTCAATTTGTGCTGAAGAACAGATCTCTTTGTTACCTGTTCAAACCAAGCTAAGTTATTTACAATAAAACTTTGTTACAAAGTATACAACTCACCTTTTTTGAAATTCAAGTACCAGTAGTAGACTTTCCCCTTGAACCACCTATTATGTTTTAGTGGTCTCAGTTTGTAGATAGACAGGAACGAAGACCAAAGCAGTGTAATTCTGACATAGGATCTCTGCAATTCAAATTTGAGAATGGGATAGAAAATATGCTAAAGAGTACCTGTCATCAGCTACTTAGAGTTGCGTGTAGAAACTACTTAGTAGGCATGCAGAAAAAGTCAGCCTTTAAAACTAAAAATGTTCAACCACAATAAGTCTGCTATGAAACCCTCATTTCCAAAAAGTCTTCCAACATGAGACCAGTGGGTGAAGGTATAGTAAAAGTAGATATACACTGAGCAATGCTTATGGAGCAGATACAATTCTTTGGGGACACATCAGTTTTCTTAAATGTGTAGAGCTCATGCATGATGCATATGCACAGGGATGTCTGGTGGCGTGGCAGGTGTAGGCTTAGAGGTACATGATCTTTAGGCTAACGCACGGGTTGCTATCTAGGCCACTAAAAAAGAAGTTTGGATGCTGCTGTTGTATGCAGTTAATTTTCACCCTGGTTAGTCCACAATGTAATACTCAAAACTAGTTTTCAAGGCATATGATTTTTTTTCTTACTATTATTATTTTTTGCTTTGTTCTCCCCACTAATTATTTTTTTTTTTTTGTAACCTTGATCCACCTAGAAATGTATAGTCCAAGCTTCATGGCATCTAGATCTAATTAAAAATAATCATTATGTAGTGCCTAATGTTAATGCTATTGGACAGGTTTACCGAGGTAATACTTTGATTCCTCAGTTATCCATCACATTTATTGAAATCAGGACAAAAAATTTGAAGAGCGCAACTATATTCCACCTTTATTCACTGCCTCAGCTGAGATGAGACTACATTAATAGAGGGAACATTTGTGCTAGTATTAATATTAGAAAACATCAGCTTTACACTAATATTTATATTTAATATTAGGAATCAGTAACAATAATGTCATTTCCAGATGTCTCTACATTTTCCTGTAGCAGAGCCCCTTTTCTCTTCTGGAATGATGATATTCAAAAAGTCTATAAATCATTGAGAGGAAATTTGGCCTCTGGAGTAATAATTAATCAGAAACAAACAGAAGGGTGAATTGAGGCACTTTTGAGATTCACTATATAGTCTTTAATTTATTTGAAAACAGACACTTTTGTCTGCTTGAGGCTCTGTGAATTACAGGGTCTGCATTATGAGCACACAAGGCACTATTTTGCCTATGTTACACAGCTATAAGGTAGGAATACATAGATTTTCCCGTTCTTTTACAGTGTTTTGAAGATAGGTACATGTAAAACTTGAAACATGGCAATTGTTAGATCCCAAAGGAGTTTTATTTCAGTGGGAATTTTGACTGTGCCATAAGTCGACAACTTGGCTAGCAATTTTATAATATTCTTTGACCTAGAAATCACTTGTTTAAGTATGAAGTTCTGCACCTCATGATGCTGTATTTTTTTTGCTTTTGTTTTGTTTGTTTTATTTTCCCCAGAAGTCTTAGTGAAACAGTTTATTGTGAAGTTTCAAACTTCTGTATGAGTTTAAACGAACAGTACATATACTGTCTGGATCTGTCCCAACCAGATCATTAGCAAGGCAACAAATGCTACTGTGAACAAAAAAACACTTTAACAAGTCAAGAGTTATGAATTTCAGCATTTCAAACCTTCAAAATCTTTTCTCTATTTTTATTTTTTCATGCTACAGCTACAGTTCTTGATCTGGAGTCAAAAGCAAGCGTGATACAATTTCCCTGGCCTCAAGCATAAAAACTGACTAACAGCATTGTGTCCCTACCATGGAATGCAGTATACATGTGTGTCTGTGTATGGATGTAAGTTGACCCAAAAAAAAGAGATCAAAGAAGGAAAGTGTTACTGCAGATATATTTTTCCTATGGCTAGAACAATATCTGTCAAAATGCGATCTTCTTGAGCTTTTAATTAAATATTAATATAAAGGGGAAAAAAAGCATTCCACTTAGTTGCTTTCCTCAAGCACTGAATACACAGCATGAATGTGTATGCACAAATTATATTATTTTCAACAAATAGGGCTCCGTAATATGAATATATTTTTAAGTGTTCATCTTAAATGTGAGCAAATGGAAACAGATGTAGTGGCAGTTCTTCTACATCTCATTAGCCTGCATAGCGCCTTGAAGGTTACAGACAAACTTAATTTCAGGCATCCGGTACTCTTACCCTCCTCAACACACACATTCAATTAAAATCCCTTCCTTTCCAAGAGCAGCTTTCACAAAAAAAAAAAAAAAAATGGTTTCAGCATGTAGTCCTGTGACTGCCTGAATCAGAGCTGTAAAAGTGCTAAAACACATATGACATGCGCTGGTGTTGCCATATGTAAGTCTGCCTCAGTGCCTTCGCAGTTCAGAGATGGTCTGCTAGGTATGCATGAACTGCTGAAACTCTCAATTTATGGTACGAAAACATTTAAGCTGTAATTTTTTATTAACTTTGGCATAGAATCCTTAAAGCATAAATAGGTTCAATATTTATGCATATTTAAAAAAATAAACAAAAAGACAACAAAAATAAATTTTCAATACTGTGTGACTTTCTTTGGTTAAATAAATTGATTAAATAAGAGCATTATTGCCACTGTTCAAAACAATCACCTACAAACACTACCTCAAGCCAAATGCAAAGATGGAGAAAACATGCACAGATTGATTCCTATGTTACATAAATTTAGAACCGCCTTTGACAAGCTTCCAGCTAAGCCTTACTGGCTGCAGAACAGTCTGAACACTGCAAATCATTATGCATGCAAGACATCTCACTGAAATTAGCAGGACTCCTCATCTGAGTGCATGCTCTCATTTGCATCAAATATTTGTAGAAGGCTGTTCATCCTTCAGATGTTACATGTGATAAAAACATGCTGGCCCCATCTAGAAAATCCATTCATATAGTGGGGCCTCTGCAGATTCATTATGTTCTGTGTAGTGTTTGACAAGCAGCTAAGTGACCTAGCAATATTTACCTCACACTTGAAGCCTTTCAAACTTTCAGTGAACTTCTGGTTAAAAAAAAAAAAGGGGGGGGGGGGGGGGGTTGGGGCAGGGAGAGGAGAGAGAAGGGGTAATCAGTAGCACAGCATCCAGGGGACCTAGATTTCAGTTCTCACTTTCTCTCACGCCCTATACTGGAAAAGCTATTGAGGCAGCTGTTCAGTGTTGCCTGCCATTTGGTTGCCATTCAGCAATGACCTCTACACAAATCAGCCATGGTGCTGATGAGAACCAAACTGCAAATCCCTTCTCAGTCCTCAAAAGTGATAAAAATGGAAGGAGGCTCCCTGGCAGTCTGAGGTGCTAGAAATCCTATCTCAGAGTCCAAACATTATGTTTATGTCAGTATTGCTAATGTTTACTATTATCTTGTGAGTCTTGGTATGTGCCTTTAACATCTCTGACTCAGAATGGTATGATTACTTTTCTGCTTCAACCTTCAGTTACAAAGCTCTCCTTTCTGGTTGTACAGAAAAACTAAAAGCAGGTTCAAACCTGTGAAAATGTAAAAAGTTTAATGTTTCAACTTTTTTTTTACCTAACTTGTGTGAAAACAACAACAGAAACAAGCAACTGTCCCCACTTGTTATTCAAAGACACCCATTGCCCTTAAGATACATACTTAAATATTTCTTATCGGTCAAAGAATTTGACAAATGCATTATTCTCCTGTTGTTATTTTATGAAAAGAGCAAAAAAATAAATCCTTCTCTCCCTGTCATTCCTTCTTTCTCTGCATTTCTTCATTTCAGGAGCAAAAGCTGCTTTTAAAGGTGAAGATAGCTCCAAGTATTTTTATAGCTTGTGTAATTTTATGTTGCTCTATGTAAGGGAGCGACTTTTTATCAGCATTTCTCAGGAAATGGGCTCATCACCCAACAGAAACATTAATCTCAAATTAGGTTCCAATAACGCAGTGCGAGTTTGCAGGCATTTCAAAATATTTAAGCAAGTTTTGATATCATGCTAGTTTCCAAGGGCCATTACATCTGAGGAGATTTTCCTGGTTTTGAGAGGTGTTGTAACAGTCCAATAATATGTTACACCTCTCCTGATGTGCAGTAGTATGGCAGTACCTATGCAAAATTTATGAATGTGACCTGTTTTATTTGATTATATAGAACTACTCAGAAGAAAAGCTTTCTTATTGTGGCAATTGCATTAGCTGTAAGAGATTAGAAGAATGGTAGAATTTCGGCTAAAAAAAAAATCCCTCAATTTTTAATAAGAGCAATTTATAATGAAAAGTCCTTGCAATAAATCATATAACTTCCTTTTTGGTAGCAGAAACAAGGAGACCTTTTTGTTTGGACTTCCTTCAAAAATAAGTACATTTCATTGTGCTGTAAAGTTGAGAGAAACAGTCAGAAAATAAAAATTCTAAAAAACTAGCTTTCTAAAGCAACTGCCTTTTGAGACTAATAATGAGATTAGTTGTGTTTAAAAACATTTGGAAATAAGTGCCATAAATAGAGTGTTGATCGATATTTATTCCAGATTAAGGGCTGTGGAGAAGATACACAAGACTGAATAGAAGGGTTGTGCACCTTACAGTCCTCTAATAGTTCTAACAATGTAATGTCTACAAACTAAAGTAGGAGTTAGAATAAAATTAAAAGGAAAGCCATTATGATTTTCTCCAACTTTTTACCCTATCTTTAAATAATATTTCTATTCTGAACAGAACTATATGAGCAAAGATAATATTACTACATAGAATCATTCAGGCACATGTTATGTTAATATATACACTGCTTTACTGAAGTAACTCAGTAAAATTTCTACAGGAAGTGTTGAAAGGGAATAAGATATTAGTGATGGTTATTTATTCATACTCTAAATAAGTTTATATTTGCTAATAAGGATGACAAATGTACTAGGCAAAGTATAAACGGATAGGAAGACATAGAGATTTTCCAGTCCCTGGACTTACCAAGTTGCTGTGCCCTTCTGTTGAAGTAGTGATAACAGATTTTGCCTTTTCTGTAAAACTTGACTCAAAAAATAATGAAAAAAATAATTTATAGTATAATCCCTGAAGAGTCTTCTTTTTACATATGTATATTATGCACTATAAATTATCTCTTTTGCAAGTTGAAAGTATAATAGCACAGTGTATGAAACATTCCTACTTCAACTTCTAAGAATTTGATGGTTTAATAAATGTAAGTAAAATTATTTACTGCACTGTTCAGAATTCCTGAGCTGATATCTAAACCCAAAGGTTTCAGCTTCCAAAATTCTCCCTAAAATGTTCCTTTTTTTAAAATGCAGACATAAGCATCGTTGAAAAAAACAAAAAAACCCAAAACAAACAACAAAGCTGAATACAGTTTGCATGCTTAAAACATAAATATATTTTTAAATAATTGTTTATATATGATTTGAATTTCTGACAAATGTATGTCCTTGTATTCCAAAGACATAAGCTAACACATACTGTTATATGCATTCATCCTTTTCGCTAAATCTCTAATTCTTGCTGAAACGCACCTGTTGCATCCTGGGGTCCTTCTTCCCCTAATCATTCAGGCATGCAGAAGCAGTCCATGGCTTCCTGCCAGCCCAGATGGAGCACCTTTCTTCTTTTTTCAATAGAAATTAGAGCTCAAGAGGAACTGCTGTGTGCTTAAGTCTCACTCTGGTTTAAAGTCATTGAGCCATAGTGAATTTTGAGGCTAACCTGAAGAGTGCTTCAGGCTACTTGGGTCTAGGCATGATCATTAACGTAGGGGAAAAAGTGCATGCTTCAAGTGTTTATTTTGCAAAGTATTTGCAGACAAGGATAGTTCTAGACATGCATCCTTAGAAATACATGTCATGACCCGTGCCGTGGCGAGTTCGGAATTCCCTGGGGCCGAATGAAGGTGAAACGACACCAAACGACCGGTCGAACGTTTCGCTGACGGCAGGAGCAGCCTGAACGCGGGCGGCGTTAACAGCAGGTGGCGGGGTTTCTCACAGCGGGAACTGGCGCGAAACCCCCTCGGCAGCCCGTGTGACCCGCGGTCACCCTCCCTCCACAAACACACCCTGCGGGCCTTGCTCCTCCGGGGAGCAGCTCCGGGAGGAGAATGAGGCGAGCCCTCCCGGCGGGCCAGGAGGCTCAGAGCGGACCCCCTGGCTTTCCAGACTCCCTCTCGGAGAGGAGCCCGGCGGCGGCTGGAGCCGCTCCGAGTCCCAGGCCTGGTCAGCGGTTGGTGTCCAGAGGGATGAGGTGGGGGTTATGGGGAAAGCAACGAGAAAGCTCTCACCGGCCCTGGCTCCGGCGCTGCTCCCCTCAGCCCAGGGGTCCCGTTCCGCAGGGCGCGCACAGGCGGGGCTTCAGTTCGCGCCCTTTTATCCTCTCCCGGCCCCTCCTTCGGGCGGGCACTCGAGCTCATTAGGCTCATTAGGTGCGACGGGCGGTTCGTGCTTCCAGAACCTTCGGGAAAGGGGTCGGTGGGCCGTTTGGGGGTGACGTCCCCTGGGGCGCAGCCCTGACGGCGGTCGGGTCTCTGGCCGCGGCCGGCGAGCTGCCCCACTCGGCACATCAGAAGAGCGTGTGCGAGCAGGGAGCTGCGCGCCCTCCGGCACGGCACGGCCTCCCGCCCCCGGCTGGTGTCCGGGCCGCTCGGCTGCCTTTTGCCGGCGGGTCCTTGCTAGGCAGGGTTCTGGTTAAGAGAACTTGCCCCACCACCATTTTTGAGACATTAACTCTTTCAATCTCTCACAATGTGCAACATAAGTATTTTGAATTGAGGCCTTAATCTTAATCCCTTCAGTTTACAGCAGTGCCAGGTGAAGAAGTTACTGTCCCCAGCTTGGCTGTCACACATGTGAAGAAAGCATCAGACAAGCCCACAGAAATACGTAGGACTGCACCCAGAGCCTTGTGTGCCTGAAAGGTGAGCTCAAGCACCAAGCTATAGCCCCTGATCATATTTCCACTGGCAAAGAAGAAATAATACACCTGTCTATTGTGCAGCAACTAAGAGAAAAATATTGGGTGAAATCCTGATGATACTGATCTTAATGAGAACTCTTTTATTGCTTTGAATGGGACCAGAATTTCACCCCCCATGTGCTAAAGTTAAGAGACTATGTTCAGTGTTAGTGAGATCTAGTCTATATTTACTTTCATATATTCAATTAGAAGTTCCTAAGGAGTGAGGTATTAATTATGGCAGGAAGAGTAAAGCTGATAATAATTAACATTAATGTAACAAAGATAATTTTTCATACAATATATCTTCAAAACAAGAAATGCTATTGCAAAGATACTTAAACAGTAAGCAAAAATATTTAAAATCATGCTATAAAGGTAATAAGCCTCTCTCCTTGGTAATGATACTTTGAACACACAATTGCAGCACTGGAATTTCTTGCAAAATGCTGAATATATACTCCTGTCATCGGTATATCTTAGTGTATAGAAATAAATCAATGTGCTTATACTTGTGAAAGTAGGAGGTGTATCTGTTGACCTGAACACTACACTTAGTTTGATAATTTCTTAAATATCTTCTACTCATTTTGTTTTCTTATTTTCCTTTTCATTTACAAAACACATTTGAAGACTTTAGAAAATTAAGTTCTTATGTACACAAATGTTTGACTTTATTCTTCTTGTAGATATTTCAAATGAGACAGTGAAATGACTTCATAGACATTTCTTTGTGCACATGAGTAGGTACAGAATTACAAGAAATATTCTGAAGTTTAGATAAAATAATTTTTCTGACAAGTAAACCATGTAGGTAGTTTACATATTTGAAAGCCCTAAGAGGAAAATCAAAATGGTGGGTGTCTTTAGCTCAAGCAGTCAACTTGAACTAGCTGGGTTAAATTAGAACATAAAGGTATTAATGTTGGTACTTTTGCACAGAAATCTACTGGTTAGGGTATTGCACAGGAAATCTTGAAAATTACCAACAGGAGTTGCTTGGCCCAATGGGCAGGGCAGAGTCTGATTCAGCTGTGTCTTCCTGCAGCTGGCTGGAGGGCCGTGATCGCTCTCTTTAATTCTGTAACAACTGTTCAATGAAAGCAAATTTAACTGAGGGAACAGTTTTTCCAGTCTTTTGTTGCTGACTGAGTGATTTCACCACTGGGCAATGATTAGGCTTTCAATATCCTCACAACAGTCTAATAAAGGAGCAACATCCCGTTGTCTTATATTGCTGGCATGAAACTGAGTGGAATGGAGATAAAGCAGCTTGCTTAATATCACAGAATACATCTGTGGCAAAACCAAGTGCTTGAATCTAGCTCTCCTAACTCCTGTCATTAACAGCACCATCCTTTCTCTTCTTAGGGTATCTGAAAACTCATAAAAGACTGCTCAGTACAACTGGAGACAAAGCTGCTAACATGCTTTAAAAACTAATGGTGGCCTTTTAAAAATAAAAATGCCACTGTTTTCCAGAGTGCCACTTTTTCCAGCTGATGGGAAGGCCCTAGAGCAGGTCATCATGTAAAATTTGTACTAATGAAGATTCATGCACTGAATTTCAAACCTGGTTTATTTCAAAAATCAAGAGAAAGTGTATTCAATTAACATTCGTGATTGTGGAAGACATTATTAGAATATCAAATTTGATCCCTCTAGGAATTCAGAGATTATGTTCTCTGGTCAATGTTTATTAATATATTGTTATTCTGTTGGGGCAGTTAAGCAGGAAGAAGAAAAGATGTCAACACCTCTGCTTGCACTTTCAAAACAAGAGAAACATTGAAACAAGCAACATATTGCAAAACTGGTGAGAGAAAAAGTAGCATTGTGATGAGAAGTCAAGTCTGAGTATCTAAGGTGTTTTTAACACCAAAGCAAAGCCTTTATTTAAGCAAAAAGTTGTTAAGGTTGACACTGTCCCCCTAGGCAAGAAATGTCCTCTATCTAAAACATTTAATCTCACCCATCAAAATACAGTATTTCAAAAAAATCTGTGTAGAGGAATTATTTGTCATTTTTTTCCAGACTGTCAGCCTGATGAAAGGGTTTTGTTGTCTTTCAAACAATACTCAGACAGCATTGCCCAAGTTGTTCAAGATGTAAGTAGTTGTGAAGCTTAAAATACCATGAAAAACACCTATTTAAAAAAAATTCTATCTCAATACATTAATCTTCTTCTGACTATGGGCTTTCAGAAGTGGGAGAAAAAGTAGGCAAATATATGATCTTAAAGTAAGATTCAGTTCCTAAAGTAAGTTCTTTATTACTGCCTTTTTCAATTCCCTTCTGAAGCCCAAATTAAGCCTATACAGAATGTCAGGTGTTCAATTTCTTTCCTAATGTTGTGTCAGTAAATATCGCCATGGAGAATAATAATTACTTTCATATACCTGCTTTTGCCTTTAAATAATTGTAGAGATTTTGTTTGTATGTTAATCACAGGATAAAAAGAAAAAAAAGGAAGGAAGAAAAAGTAGAACTACATGATTCACAATATCCTTCCAAGTAAAACCAGAAGAATTACATTGCAGTGGTTTGTCCTGTTGGCTGCAGCTTTTCAGAATGATCTATAGGTCAAACCCAAAATCCAGTACTCTGTTCTGAGAAAGAAATTAAACTGCATTGTACTAGAAGCAATATGCAAGGGAATAGCTAAACCTGGCATTTTGTAATATAATGTAAACCCTGAAACAAAAATAACAGACCCAATTTAAGAATCTAAGTTCTATTTTCTATTTTTATGCACTTGAATAAATCCAAATATTGCTAGAATTCATTAGGTATTAATCCATTTAATAATGTAATGGAACCTTTGTATACCATTTATCCTCTCTTGGGGCTCGTCTCTGCTTTAATCCAAACAATTATTCATATATGTGAATGAAGATGCCAGATCTTTTATCAGCACCATTTTCAACTTGAATGAAAATGGAAAACTTTGTCAAATGGTTGCATGATGGAAGTAGGTCATTAATTTCTTAAAGTACAGTTTTTAACAGCTCTTACAGAGAGAGGGAGAGCAAGATGGGGCGGGGGGGAGAGAGAGAGACTTTGATTTTGGCAATGCTTCAGCAGGCTGTTCAAGTTTGTTTTCCTCCCCAGTGTAATATACTGCTATTTTACATGATTGTATTGAGGAACAGGCCACAGCACTGAGAGGAAACTGGGTAATGCACCTCTTACCTTGACTTCTTTAAAGACAAGGCACTAGTAGGTGGCAGATCCCCTAGCAACAACACAGCTACTTGATCTCAGTTGTAGTCATGCTGGAAGATACCACTAATCATTTCATTACACAGGAGATATTAGAGAAACCAGCAAGATGAACTGAAAATTTAGCTATGTGATAGCCTAAATCACAGAATCTCAGAATCACAGAATGGTTGAGGTTGGAAGGGACCTCGGGAGGTCATCTGGTCCAATACCCTGCTCAAGCAGGGCAACCTAGAGCCAGCTGCCCAGGACTGCATCCAGATGGATTTTGAATATCTTTAAGGATGGAGGCTCCGCAATGTCTCTGGGCAACCTATGCCAGTGCTCAGTCACCCTCACAGTAAAAAAAGTGTTTCCTGATGCTCAGACAGAACCTCCTGTGTTTCTGTTTGTGCCCATTGCCTCTTGTCCTGTCACTGTGCACCACTGAAAAAAGCCTGGCTCTATCCCCTTTACACCCTCCCTTCAGTTATTTATACACATTGATGGTATTCCCCCTGAGCCTTCTCTTCTCCAGGTTAAACAGTCCCAGCTCTCTCAGCCTCTCCTTGTATGACAGGTGCTCCAATCCCTTAATCAGCTTGGTGGCCCTTCGTTGTACTCTCTCCAGTATGTCCACCTCTGTCGTACTCAGAAGCCCAGAATTGGACACAGGACTCCAGGTGTGGCCTCACCTGTGCTGAGTAGAGGGGAAGGACCGCCTCCCTTGACCTGTTTGCAATACTTTGTCTAATGCAGTCCAGGATACCATTAAACTTCTTTGCAACAAGGGCACATTGCTGGTGTCCACCAGGACCCCCAGCTTCTTTTCTGCCAAGCTGCTTTCCAGCTGGACAGCCCCTAGCATGTTAGTGTATGGGGTTGTTTCTTCCCAGGTAAAGGACATTACATGTCTCCTTGTTGAACCTCATGAGGTTCTTGTCAGTCCATTTCTCCAGCCTGTCAAGGTCCCTCTGGATGGCAGCATGACCCTCTGGTGTATCAGCCACTCCTTCCAGTTTGATGTCATCTGCAAACTTGCTGAGGGTACACTCTGCCCCATCATCAGATCATTAATGAAGATGGTAAAGAGGACTGGACCCAGTATTGACCCTTGAGGTACACCTCTAGTTACTGCCCTCCAACTGGACTTTGAGCCGCTGATCACCACTCTCCAGGCCAGTTTTCAACCCACCTCACTGTCTGCTCATTGATCCCATGCATCAGAAGCCTCTCTGAGGATTGCCTTCTCCAAGCTCAAGAGAAGTCCATCCCAGTGGACTGATCCCAATGAAGATCTTATGGGAGACAATGTCAAAAGCCTTACTGAAGCCCAGGTAGAAAGTACCTGGTGTTATCCCCTCATCTACCAGGCCAGTCATTTAATCATAGAAGTTGATCAAGTGGTCGATCATGGCTTTCCCTTGGTAAAGCCATGCTGAGTACACTTCATTATTATCTTGTCATTCATGGGCCTGGAAATAGTTTCCAGGATTAGCTGCTCCATCACCTTCCCAGGGATTGAGGTGAGGCTGACTGGCCTGTAGTTCCCTGGGTCCTCCTACTTGCCCTTCTTGAAGATAGGAGTGACAATTGCTTTCCTCCGGTCTTTGAGCAGTCCTAGTCTCCATGATTGATCAAAGATTGTTGAGAGTGGCCTTGCAATGACATCTTCCAGCTCTCTCAGCATTTGTGAGTGCATCCCATCAGGGCCCATGAACTTACGTATGTCCACATTGCTTAAGTATTCCTCACCTGGTCCTCTTCCGCCAAGGGTACATCTTCCTTGCTCCAGCCTTTCTCCCTGGTCTCTGGGACCTGGGATTCCTGAAGACCCCTTTTGCTAGTAAAGACTAAGGCAAAGAAGGCTTTTTCTATGTCCTTTGTAATCAGGTCCCCTGTTTCATTGAGCAAGGGGCCCACATTTTCCCTAGTCTTCCTTTTGTCACCTATGTACTTGTTGAAGTCCTTTGTGCTGTCTTTGACATCCCATTTAGGTTTTGGCTTTCCTAACTTCATCCCTAGATTCTTAGACAATGTTTCTGTATTCCTCTCAGGTTACCTATCCTTGCTTCCACCCTTTTTGTGTTTGAGTTTGGCCAGGACCCATTTGTTCATCCATGCAAGCCTCCTGGCATTTTTTACCTGACATCATATTCGATGGGATGCATCCCTCTTGAGCTTGGAGGATGTGATCATTGAACATTAAGCTTTCTTGGCCCACCCTTCCCTCCAGGGACTCATTCTGTGGGACTTTTCCAAGCAGATCTCTGAAAAGGCCAAAGTCTGTTCTCCTGAAGTCCAGGGTCGTGAGTTTGCTTTTCATCCTCCTCCTTGCCTTCAGGATCCTGGGCTACACCATCTCATGGGCACTGCAGCCAGGGCTGTCTTTGACATTCATATCCCCAACAAGCCACTCCTTGTTGGTGAGTATGAGGTCCAGTAGAGCACCTCTTCTCCTCGGCTCCTCTATCACTTGGAAGAGGAAGTTATCACCAATGCACTCCAGGAACCTCCTGGATTGCTTATGCCCTGCTGGGTTGTTCCTCCAGCAGATATCTGTGTGGTTGAAGTCCCCCATGAAGAGGAGTGCCTGTAAATGTCCATCTGTTCCTGTCTGTCTGTAGAGGGACTTATCTGCTCATTCTTCCTGGTCAGGTGGTTTATAGTAGACACCTACTATAATGTCACCTTTGCATGTCTTCTCTTCAATCCTAACCCATAAACTCTCCTTCGGCTCCTCTTCCACCCCCAGGCAGAGCTCCATGTACTCCAGCTGCTTTCTCACATAAAGGGGGCAACTCACCTTCCTTGTATTCCAATCCTGTCCTCCCTAAAGAGCCTGTATCCCACCAGTGCAACACTCCAGTCATGGGAGCCATCCCACCAGTTTTCCGAGATCCTGAGAAGGTCATAGCACTGCAACTGCAGAGTCAGAAGCCAACCAAATAATTTTGCCTTTCCTTAGTGAGATCCAAACATGATTAAAGTTAGTAGATGTCACTATAATTGAGATGGAGTTTAAATTATAAAATAAAACATGCTCTTACAAATTAGCAGTTAGAATTTTGGGCTGTAGCTACAATGACGTTTTGGACAACAGCAATGTAAATCCTGAAAATAAGAAATTTTATTCAGCTTAAGATTGGATGTAAAACCACCTTCTTCCTCCTACCTCTGCACTTCTATATTCATTTCATAGTATTATTATTTTACATTATTACATACTGCCATTACATGCTGCCGAAACTGGAAGGGAGCCAGTATCTTTTATTAGTTCCACAGATACACTTGGGAAAAAAGGAAGCAGGCATGTTTTTTTCAAATGTTCTTCAGGTCTGAAAAGGAAGAGCCAAACCTGATACTATATAAACACTGGGAACAGTTGCCCTGACATTCAGTTCATTGTGTTAACTGATCAGTTTGACAGAAAAGGGTAGTCAGCATTTGGAGTCGAGTGACAGGTTAGCAAGGAGAGAAGTAAAAGATAAAGCCAGTGGGTAAAAGATGTAATTTCATGATGCTGTTTTTTCAGGAAAGACAGTTTAAGAGTTCCCCATCTTGTTCCTGTTTGTGCCCCTCCACAAATGTAGCTGAGTGAAATTGTAGGGGTCAAAATGGTGTCTTATTCCCAGTGCAGGTAATTTCAGTGAGCCAGTTCACAGCTGCTGCTCAAGCTGTTGTGCAGGTGAGCTATGATCAAAGGGAGCAAATGGCACGGCTACTCCAAACTGGCTTTGAAAGTAAAGCCATTGTCTTATGAAACTACACACTGGGCGGAAGAGAGAAAGAGAGAGAGAGGTAACTGATTCTTGTGGAACAATGAGGGTTAGCAAAAGGTGAGAGTGAAAAATTTGCAGTGGACCATAAAGCAATGTCACTTAGAAGTCCACTAACAGAGGAAGTCAGATTTGAAAGTGGATTTTTTTCCCCCACAGAAGCTACCCCAATATTTTTCTTCCTAGATGATTGCAGCTACAACATCATAATTGTCAAATGATAGCACTTTTTTTGGAAATATAATATATCTTCAAAAGGAAAAAAATCTCATTTGAATACCTATGTTTTCTCATAAAGATTGTTGCCTTTCAAAAAACCGCAATGATATAACATATTAGTTCTCCACATCTATTGCTATATGATATTCAGGTTTTGGAGAGAAAGCAGGGAAATCTGATAGAACAGCCTTTATATACTATACCATTCATTTGCGTTGACTGACTGCTTCCTTCTAATTCCACAGAAGTTATAATACAGACATCTATAATATGCTGTTAGAATTCACTTCTTTTGCTTAAATTTCCTTAATTTCCCAAAGTTGCAACAAATAGACATCTCATCATTGAGCAGGATTTGATGTTCATGTAAAATCTTTGGTTTGGTATGGTTATGGGTATGGTTGATGGAACTGTGCATTAGCATTCTGACTTTCAGATAATTTGTAAAAGATGCTCTGCATGATGGGCACTGTTTGTACAGCCATGTGTAATGTGTTTCTAATACATGAATCTTAGGCTGTATCTGCAATGCATCTTGCTTTAGTAATTTTATTGTGCTTTAAAACATTAAGTAAAATTATTTTTGATTCTCTGAATTTTTGGATAAGACAATAAGCACCTTGCCTCCATATATTTCCTTCATTTGTTTCTATTAAAATGCAAATTTAAAAGGAAAGGAAATTAAAAAAAAAAAGGGGGGGGGAAATGAGATTTTTTAACCCTTTTTTTTCTGAATGAGTACTACTATAAAAATATAAAAAATGACATCTGCAAATCTATCCATTTGAAAATTTCTTTCAAAATGTTGCAAACTTATTCAAACCTTGTAGAGAAGTATTGCATTACAGTCTTCAGTTACATTGTACCAACAATTTTGTCCTTTTTTTGACAGGCATCTATCTGGGTTTACATAACATAAAAATGATATGGGGATAGTCTTAGACTGTAATAGAAAAGTGGCGTAATTCATAATTATCACTTGCTTTTTTAGAGTCCTTTTTTCTCCAGTATCTGTGTCTGTCAGTAGCTGGAGTGAACCATTTGAGAAAAAAAAAGTTTGCTTTGGTGCGAGTTGCAGTTCAGCTTATTAATAAATAGTCATCTAAATCAGTGCAAGTAATAAAAACATTAAATGTGAAACCACACGTATGTCCGCCTTTAACAAAAGCATACTTTTCATTAGAGAGAATGATTCTTCTGTTAATTTGATTTTGTCTCTTAGAGTTATTATGCTCTGTAATCCAAGATGTGCAGGCGATAGCTATGTGTTTGCAAAATGATAACTTGTGACAGTATCAGACTGGAAAAAGAACTGGCATAATCATTATCAACGTAGCCTAAAAGCATGTAAGGAATAGTTCAAACACTTTAACTTAACATAAAATCCCATTCCAGTGTCCCAAAATGTTCCAAAGCACTATTTAGTATACAAGTATACACGTATACATGTAGACTCAGAGGTTTTGCGCAGTTTTGTGAATAAATGAGGCTTCAGTCTATGTTCCAGGTACTAAAAGATACACAGTTTTAACAGATTGTTATGAGAAATGTTTGATGTTTTGACATTTTCCTTACTGCAGATTTTGAAAGAAATTAAATTAGTCATTAGTCATACTATTAGCCTGGACTGCTTGCCGCCATTACAATTATACAAATGATTGCTTTTGTTTCATTATGGTACCTGTATTCTTTGATGAACTGACCTTTTTCAGTCTGAAAACTAAACAGTCTGCATGTAATGAAAAGACCATATGCAATGAATAAATATTTATTCATGGAGAATGTAATGTTTAAATTAGAAAGAAAAGGTCTCCTAGAACTAAACATTATTCAATTATAAAAGGGAAAAATAAATATCCAAATTAGTCTCAGACTTAGCAGGCTTTCCGTGTCAAACTGGAAGATTTCAACTTAGAGAAATAGTCAAAGGAGGCTAAAATGTTTTGTTTCTTATTTGTTCTTGCATGACTAGATTCTCTTTATGCTTTCCTCAGTTTACATCAGAGTTAGTGCATTTATCATTAATACTGGAGCAATTGTTTGTTTCCCACCTCAGTAACATCCTGTTGAAGGAATTTCCCAAGTAGAGGACTGGTGCCTGGAAATGAAGATCCTTTTCTGTCTCACTCTTGCACAGTTAGTTTGAAAGTAAGGGTACATGACAGAGAGCAGTTGTGTTACCATGTATTAAGACATCTACTGTAAAGCTGTAATTGACAGTGAAGAAATTTTGAGTCAGCCTCAATTATAATAGAAATATATTAACCTAAAATACCCACATCAAGCAGCAGACTAAACATGAGCAATAAGATGTCAAGACACAGTAGCTTAATCTTTCTTAGCTGTATGCTAGGAACTCCATAGGTTCTGTCTTGCTGGGAAAGAAAGTATGTTTGTCAACATTAGCTATTTGAACATGACTTTGGTTAGGTAATTTTTATAATCAAACCAAAACAATAAGGTAATATTTTTTACATCAGGACCATCTATCTTTTCAGTTGTCTGTGTCAGATTTGCCCAGATTGGAAGTCCATAAGGTACTCTACTTTCCAGAGATTCTGATGTAAGCTGGCATAGAAGTGTAAAGCTAAATGATGAATATTTCAAATTCTTATAAACTAATATTAGATAAAAAGGGAATTAAGATATCTGGAAGATTTAAGCAAGGATATGCTTCCTGACCATGCAGGATTTCTTCATTTTACTTTACCAGCTGAACAGTCATTTTGTCAGACTAGAACATATGTTCCTTCACCACAGAAGTCAGCTGTTGGTATTCTATGGCATTGTTCCCAGACAATGGAGGGGTCTAGCTTATTCAAACATGACACTTTAATTTGAGAGTTGTATGAAATATTTTATTTCTTTTCCTCAGAAAAAAATCATATGGCACATATTTTTTCCTAAACCAATTCACAAAGAGCACTCTGCTCTGCCTATTTCATCTGCAGTCCTATCAGTTTACTCTGTAGTCCACACAGAATGCCAAGCCTACCAGATAAACCCAAACTCTAATTTGTTGGGTTTTTTGTTTTTTTTTTTTTTTATTATTATTATTGCTGTTTTAGCATTGTTATCTGCCTACCAGCTCTATAGCAATTGAGAAAATTAGCCTTGCTTCCCAGGGTAATTTCTAAAACAACAGACTTCCTCCAAAACAAGCAAACTATGGCCACAAAAGGAAAGAAAAGGAGGAAATGAAGACACATAAATCCTTTTTCATCACCAGTTGTATCTCACAGATTTAAAACACACAGCACTCTTTTATGGAAGAAATTGATCAGTCCTTATAGTGCTATTACCTACTCCTTCCTTTTCTCCCCCAAAAGGCAAAGATGGCATGCATATTTTGTACAAACTCAAAAAACTTGTTTAGATCATTATATTTTCTCTAGGGCTTTTTATGCAGGATGTGTTCTATATAGCTGTTTCTAAGGGACGTGTTTTCCATCAGCCAGCAACCATTGTCCTCCCTAGTCTCCAAATCTGACTATCAAAAAGGGCTGACCAGAGAACAAAAAATGTTGATTACTTCTCCATGAGCTAAAGCTGGACTTTGCTATATTTCCCTGTGAAAAAAATAGTCATGCATAGCATTAAAAATTTGCTTGTTGGTTACAAAATACTTTTGTTTATTTTATACATATTTTATGTATGATGTCATGCATTCTTGTCTTGTTTGGAGATACTTTGGCTTTCAGTAGCCTTTTGATGTCAATATAATATGTATCGATGTCAGGCACACACTTGCTGAAAGTCCAGCTTGGTTCAGTTCAGCTGCAGGCTTCAGTCTCAATTAGTTCCATCACAATACAGAATTTCTGCCAGACACATCAGCAGTAATTTCTAATTTCACTGATCTGTTAGACGCCTAGTACCTTTGAAAAGGTAAACTTATGATGCATTTGAAAAGACCCACGAAAAAAAGGCAGCAGACTTAGAAGTACAGAAAGTTGTTGTGGTGGTTTTATGACTTTAATTTTCCTATTCAGAGGGGACCATTGTTTACTTAGCTGAATGATAAACCACAGCTAATGGCTTGCTAGTCTTGAAGTAATAGATACTACATTTCCTAGCATTAATTATAGGGGTGTAAAACTATTGAATATTAATTGTTATTCCTCCAGCTTACATGCAAATGCCATGCAAAAATTTCAGCAACAAGCTGTACCTTCTATAAATACATATTTGCATTTGCACATACCATAATCTTAGAGGATTATGCAGATTTGCATTTGGCAATTTTTTTTTTTTTTCTTTTTACTAGGCAGCTGGACATATGCAAACTTCATTTAAGAGAACAAATGAGAAAACAGTTTCCTTCTCTGTTAGTAAACAATGTAATAACCAGACTTTGCATAAACAGAGAACACAGAAACTGAAAATACACTGGAAAAAGTGACGGGATACAATGCTTTTTATTTAAAATAACTGTATAGAGAAATAGCCCTGCGTTCAGGGAGGAGTGAAATACACAAAATGATACACACATATGAGCCTTCTCTTTAAAATCAGTAGAAATTTCAATGAGCTTACTTTATATATAGGAAGAGTCCTAATGCACATTGTGCTGAATGCCATTTTAACGTGATCCTTTTTGGGAAACTTCTACCTTTTTCAAATTCTGCTCCAGATATTTATGTGTATATATTCAATTAACTACAACTATATTTTTAAGCTTTCCTTTCACATCTGAAGTTCATTTCCAGTGGCTCTATTTTTATTTTAGTTTCTGTTTTTAGGGTTGGATGGGGTTGATTTTTTTGTTGTTGTTTTGGGGGATTTTTTTAGGTTTTGTTGAATTTCCTGAGTTTTAGGAAGGTTTTTTTTTTGTATTCCATCATCTGTTGAGTGATTGCTTATTTAATTAAGTATCAATTCTATTTGGTATCCAGGCAGCACTGCACATGTTGGCACAATGATAATCTATATATAGGACCTTATTTGACAATCTTAACTAAGGCTGAACAGTACTTAGACATGAAATCTAAAATCAGGCTAACCATAAAATAGCAGTCAACATAAGTGAGGACTGTAAAATAGAATTCCTCATATTGATTTATGTGGAACAGTACTTGTTTCTGTGTACTACTAATTTCTTTCCAGTGCTTTATTTTGATTGGTGGGCATGAAGCCATCAAGTCAGTTATAGCTTATCTTTACTGCTCTAATTGCTTTTACACTGTATCAGGAGAGTTTGTGCACTTGTGTAAACATTTAAGACACATCCAAAAAAGAAGTGTATGAACATTTGGAAAAAAAAAAAAAAAATCTCATGAAATCACTGCAGTAGAAAATAAAGATGAAGGAGAAGGAAACAGTCTATTTTTACAATTTATCTCCCCTCTTCTCAAAATCATGTCAAAATTCCTAATGACTTGGACAATCCAATGTTTAAGATGATGGTTAAAAAGGGTTATTAAAGTTTGCTCATAAATAGCATAACTCTTTCAGCTTTAGAAGTTTGGGGAATATGATTTTCCTTTGTGGAGAGTTCTGGCTGCATTATTGGGCAAATGTTAATGTGCCATAATTTCAGTACTTCTAAAGAGAAATGAATGTCTTACATAACAGAAAATACTGAGGACTTGAAATGAACTATTATTGTTGTTATTTAAGTCACTAAAACCAGAAGAATCTCTTAATTGAAACAGCTGGGGTCAGGGGTCCCTACTAAAGGCATTATTTTACACATTTGATTTAACACTCATTAAATTACATGTGTTGCAGAACTGGAAAAAGGAATGCACAGAACGGTGTCCTCATTACTAATCAGAATCAGACCCCTTTTTTTTTTCTTCTGAATGCACTAATTTAACATTACAAAGTACACAGTAGTTCTGATGTCCCATCTTTAGCTTTTCTGTTATTTTTTCAGGGACTGAAAAACATGGGTTCAAGCAAGCAGGCCTAGAGCTGAGTCTTTCTGAGCGAGCTCTGCAATCTCAAGGTTAACACTTCCCAACTCGTTAGACCCTGTGTCCCTAGACCCTGTCCCCCCCACATTTAAACTTTAAATCAGCCTTTAAGGCTGGCTATTCCTAGAAAACTCTGCATAAACTTTCTAGTCCTGGAGGCAGGGACTTCTCTACAGCTAAGAGATAGATGCAGTAGTGACAGGTGAAGGGAGAGAAAGCTCTATCTCCTGTCTCCAGGTGTGAAGATAGTCTCTCTAAAGAGATCCGAAACAGCAACTACTAACACCCGAGCCCAAAGTTCAGCGCCCTTTCTCCTTGTCAAACTGCCTCTGGTGGAAGGGCAGAATTAAAATCATCCAGGCTTTTGACTAAGTGAGACATTTCTAATAAACAGTCCTCATTGAAGGCTGCACAATGCACCCAAAGCTGGTCCATTTTTTATGAGTTCCTGTCCAGCCAACCACTAGAGAGTTGTGTGCAGATGACAAGCTGCTTCATAACAGTGATTCCACAGAAAAAAAGTTTTGATGTGTTTCCTATAGTGTTCCACATTTGCATACACATTTGGGGTCAATTTACATTATCAGCAACATTAAAAATAGAAAACAATGTTTAACAAAGTTTGCCATTACAATCTTAAAAGCAAAATTTATAGAGTTAAAAAATAAGTTTACTTTTATATATGCATACCCTATTTTGACTAGAATTGGGCTTCTCTAGATCTTTGACACTGGATATATCTTTTGCATTAAAGCAATATTTTTTATTAAAGCAAATCTTGTCCATAAGATTCCCAATCTCTAAATACAGAACTGAATTGAATACAAAACACCCTATCCCTTTGCATTGTCTCTATATCACGATAAATGGGTGAGTATGTCTTACTCATTTCCAGGCATTCTGGTCTCTCAAGTGTCTGTTAGAAGTTGGGGATTAATTATGGCCTCAAAGATGGTATAAAGCAGACCTTCAGTTCAAGATTACTTTTCCTTTCTGAAAGGCTTGCAGGAGTCAAATGAGTCCCTGAGTTCAAGAGTTATGAATGAAACTTGGTAGCCTATGATGTGCAGGTGGTCACATCAGATTAAGATTCTGTGACCTTTAAATATACAAGTCCCATCCATTAAGTACAAGGATTACAGTTGTACTTTGCTGCAGAAAAAAGGAAGAAAAAAAAACTTATGAAAGGATTGTTCTCTTATTTTCTTTGGGTACAGTAAAACCTATCTAAATCTGGGTGGATACTTTCAGGTCCTTTTACATTCAGTGGAGAAAAATGAAAACTATTCCACTGATTATACAGGGAGGTTGGAAAATTGTCTCAGAGGCAGACACCATTGGGTCACACAAATTCCCCCTTTTGCACCTAGTGATTTCCTTGTTAAGTCAGTGCTTACACAATTATGATACACAAAATGATCATTGAAATACCATGCAAGTTAGATACGCAAAAGTTGAATATCTGTTTTAAGCCCAGCTGTCATTTAAATTTACCAGCATGGATCCAATAGCCATGGTCATCATAGGCCACCTAGGCACTGTGCTTTTTACTAAGGAGACTCAGAGATCCTTCATACTGACTGCAGAGTTTCCCTTTGACTTGAGTAGGGAGATCTTAAATTAGGAGTCTGTCACATGTAGCACTTCTATTATCATGTATGTTGCACAAAAATATTTGTAAGCTTCTTCTCTGTTCATCTCAAAAAATGGAAAAAAAATAGTTCTGTTTAAGTGAAAATTCATTAAAATAAAGGAGTTTTAAAGTCAGTTTTTAAAAAGGCTACTTGCGTAAGAAGCAATCTAAAATGCTGGAGATCAGGCCTTACAGGATTTTAATAAATTCAGATTTGCTGAGAACAGAAATATCATATACCATGTACCCTTTTGAAGATAGGGATGGAGGTGATTTACACCTTAAAAAGCCATTCTTAAAAAAAGAATGACAGAAAATTAAGACCATTTAGTTAGCATATTTTTTCTCTTTCTCTTCAAAATATGCATATTTATACTTTTTCTTAAAATGTTTACAGCACAGAGGTGCTTTTAGAAATTCAGAACTCTTTTCTGTCTTCACAGTCACATTAGATGCAATTTTATTGCTGCCTGGAAAACTGTAGATGGTTTAGAAAAATCTGTGACATACTCCTATTCATGAGATTTAAGTCACATTTCTTTTCTATCTTTTCCCCTAACATCATTACATTTGAATCACAGAAATAAATCTGTTCATCCTGAAGAGCAATGCTTCATAGAAGTCTTATAAGAAAAATAGCAATAGAGCATCAAATTTTAAAATTACTAATATAATCAGTTATTTAGCACCCAATATCAGTGGTTAAAGTGATAATTGTAACAGGTGTTGCCAGATGATTTGCCAGGATGAATCTGAATCACTTAACATTGACACATGGACTCCATATAATGAGTAGCCTTCCTTTTCTCCTACGAATCTACTATGGACCATAGAGGAGGAATTTGGATGTGTGAGGCAAGACCTGTGGTTTTAATTTAGTAGGTCAGAGAAGTCTTAGTTCTTCTGGTAGATTCAGGCACAGATTCTGTCTTTGCTGCCCTTGCCTGTTCATTTGATGATATTGTAAATGACCAGGCAAAAGGTCAAATGTGTCCAGTGGCTGTAATATGAGGACCATGTGTACATTTTGTCCTCCTTTGAGCAGGAAAAGCCAAAAAGCTTTTCTTTGATTTCCTGTAATTAACTTTGCCAGACAGACCATGAAGAAGAGTAAATAGGCAATCTGCAGTTAAGCACGCAGTTACCCCTTCTACAGGGTCATATGTTGAATTTATGAAAAGAACAATTACTTACCCCTCAGGAAGTCTTGTTCAAGATATTGTAATCAGGAGGAAGATAGAGAAGAAATATATGTAATCAATTCATGCAGTTGATTAAAGTGTCAGGAGTGTGTATATGCCCTAATGTTTTTCCCATATTCTCAGGTAAGCATAAGAAAGGTGGTCTATTAGCAGTATCCTTCAGCTTTATTTCTACCCAGAGAATACAATCGCTCAAAAGCAAGAAGTAAGTCTGAGGGCACATCATTGTCTCAGATCTTATATTAAAGGGCACCTCAGGCCTTACTTAAAAGGGCCCTGGACATATATACTGGTTTAGAAGTCACCAACAACAATCTGCCTTATGCACAAGAGGTGGGGGTAGGTGTCACGCACATGCAGAGAAGCTACATTGCACATACAGGTACTTCAACAACAGGGTACTTCATGGCCATGTCTATGTCAGTATATGCTAGGGACTAGAACTAGTGGATCTGTAGCAAGGAATTGTTGATGCTAAAAACCTTACCTGACACAATGTAAAAATTTCAAGTCTCATACCTTTTTTTACCAAACTTCACATGAATTAGTTTGATGCCCATTTGCAACTGGTGTTCATTAAACACACTCTTGGGAAAACCATCCAGCTCGCTTTCATCCAAATGAAATTCTGTTCTTGTGTTCTGAGACCCCTCCACATTATGCTCTGATCTGAGCAAAACCTGTAATATGAAGGTGCACCATAATATCTGTAGGGACCTGAACTTGTAGGCCCATAACCTAAAATTGTTCTGCAGCTTAATAACCAAAATAAGGGAGAGTTACATGCTAGCTGGGGTTCATCTGGCCTTAATTCCATCCGTAGCCTGGTGGTTAATGCTATATAGCATCTAGGTAAGACTATTTCTGGTAGCAATTATGATAGGAATCATAGGAATGTTGGCTGGATGGGACCTTTGAACTTTGCATTATGAGTCAAGTTTTAATCCCCTAGACCACTGTGGTAGCAGTAGTCATGGTGCAAGACACTTTATACATGTGTTCAGTGCTTGATAGAACAAATAGCTTTAGGCATCTGATTCTGATAAAGGAGGCAAAATGTGTAGTTCTTCAACTTAGTCTTTAAGCAGGAAAGAGAAGAATCAAGTTAAGCTTGGATTCCTTTTCACTGCCTTAGGTATCAAGATGATACAGAGGGAGAACTGTTCCCACTCAAGCTCCTTTACTCTTTTATGGTGTTTGAGGATGTAGACGGGATAATTGCAATATACTATGTACATGTAATTTAAATCTCATGTAATTATTCCAGACATAATCAGAGTAGAAAATCAGAAAGTCTTAAGATGTCATTCATTTAATCTGAAAACAGTAATGGCAAAAAGTTCAGTCAAATTTTGGTATCCAAGGAAGTGACTAGTGGGATACAAGCAACTCTCCATTTAGTTTTATTGAGAGTGGTTGTCTGAAGTAGAGAGCACAACTCTGCCAGAGTCAGTGGAAAACGCGCACTCAGCCACACAGATACCCAGTCAGCCTTACACTCTTCCTGGATGCTTGGCTGGCCTGGAGAAAGCATTGCAGAGCTCACACTCCTGATTCACGTGCTGCCTTGTAGCTTCTATTCAGTGTGCACAGCAAAGCAAATCCCCCAGCAGCGCCTGGTCCCTGTCCTTTTACAGCTGGCAGGCTGCCCAGGCGAGTCCATGGGGTTGCTGGCTGAATCTCCAGCAGGGAGCTGCACCCACACACCCCTTTTTTCTGTTCCTGTGGTATATACTCTTACATGCTTACTAGAAGGTAATTGCTAAGTTCACCGAAGACTCCTAGATCAGTCTCGTTTTATCCTGTAGCAGCTCTGATGTGTCTATCTGCTGAATATCCATTCATACAGAGAAATTCCTCAACGAATGAGAATGGAAGAAGGAAGGAACAAATGGCCACACATTTAGAACTAAAGAAATCAAGGCACAAGAGCAAGCGAGGAAGAAAAGAAAAAAATTAGTTGCTTATACACCACGGTCCTTAGGTTTATGAGAATAAATGTCCAAGCAGTATTACTCAAATTGTGCAGAAAGATTAATGTGACTCAAATACTAATGAAAAAAAGACTATCAACTATTAGGAAGATTAAGTGAACAAGGGAAAATGATAATATATATGAAAAATACATTACCTTTTTCTGAATCACTGACAACTGAAAAATGATCTTGATTGTTTATGGATTAGCAGCCTAAGAAAAAGTACAAAGTGTACCTCACAAGCCATAAAATCACGCAACAGCATAATATGTCCAGACTTTTTAATCCTTCATAATATGTAATAAAATTTTAATTCTGGAGAAATTCCATTCTCATGGTACTAACACTTACAGAGAATTGAAAGAATAGATACAGCTTTAAAACAATGTTTTAAATTAAAAAAATGCATTCAGAACCAGAAAAAATCTGTATTTTCAGGAGCATCTCCAGAAAAGAAGCACTGATCAAGGAAGATAAAATAAGCGTCATAAGATACTCATAATTAAAAAGATGCTAGGGGAGTGTCTCTGTTTAAGCACATCTTAGCTACCTCTACGAACATTTTGAGGAACTGATTAGGTAGGCTACTATTGCATTTGTGATAACATTAAGTGTACATATATAAAAATATGTATATCTGTACATGTATAAAAAGGCACACATACACATGCATGCACATACACGTACACTTACAAATGCATACAGCAAACTGTAAAAAAGAAATTGATCATTTTGATTCACGGCTAGAAATAATTTCAGAAAATTAATAAAGGAAGTGAAAATGTAGGGAGGAAGCACAAAAAAGAACTGAGGAGTAAGAAAGAGATTAGTAAAAATGTCAGGATGTACAATTAACTGTAAATACATACTATATTTATATATCCACATATATATCCACATTATATATCCACACATATAAAATATGAATATCCTATTAGCTGCTTAGGGAGAAAAAGCCAGGTGACCTTCATATCACATGATAAAAATTTTCCCACTTCATCATAACTAAGAGGCCAATAAAGGGCATCTATTAATGTTAGAATCTTAATGTTATCAGATCTAGATAATGTGCTTTAGACAATTTTAAAAGAGCTAGCTGCTGGAAGCTTTGGAAGATAAAGGTCAATTTTCACTAAGTGTCTGGAACTGATGAAAATAGAGCTGCCTGGGAGAAAACCGGTATGGTGCCAATATGTAAAAACCATTAATAGGGTGTGTTAGGTCCTTAAAAACTCATAAATGAGGTTAGTTAGGCCACTGCAGTTCTGACACTGATCTCAAAATAATGGCAGAGCTGATACAAGACTTGGTTTTCTCTGTCTTCAGTATTTCTTTTTACTGAGACTTAACTTTGTTTGGTAGAAGCATTTGAATGATACATTTATTTGAATATTTAAAAGTAGAAGTTTAAGAGTATTATTTAGATTAGTAATCTGATACTAGATGAATTAAGTTTATCACAGCACATATTATGCAGGACACATTATGCATCAGCCTTTATACAGATACAAATTGTTAACATACTATCATCTCTCAGTAAGTGATGTCACACAATCTGCAGTTCTTAGTCTGCCTCCAAAGTTTAACCTTTTTATCATTGATTCATAATGAAAACAATCACTGGTGAAATTTGCAGATGACTGTTGTGAAAGTTATGTTAAAGAAATAGGTTAGTAAGATTAAAAAGTCTGCTTTTCACAGCAAAATATGCGTGATTAGAAAAGATTAATTTTACTGTGGCCTGAAGTCAAGTCATACAACTCAGAGAGAAGAATGCAGATAATACTGGATGGAAAAAGTCTATCTCAGAAAGTAATCCTAACAAAGAATAAAATATTGAATAACTAATGACGCAAGGAACACTGTCTATCCTCCAGACTAAGACATGGAAAAAACTGTATAATTTTAAATTGATGAGTACACTACTAAAATACATGATTACAGTCACTGTCTCTTTTTTCTTATATAAGAAAGCTTTAGATTTGCTCTTGTGTTGAGTAACTAAGATAACAACTGAAACTGGAAAACTAAGAAACGACCATTGTTACCTGGGATACTCAGACAAGTCAGATAAGGCTTCCTTGCCACATATTTGATACAGTACCTTTCAAGACAATGAAACAAACGGAACTAGAAAATTGTGACAAGAGTAGACTCACATTCAGATTTGTTTTAAGAATTAACTCAGAGCAGATGTTGACAAGGGAGCTAATCCAAGTGACAAAAATTAAAGAGCTTGAATCATTATTGACTATGCAGGGTCTGCCATGGGCACTTTGTCCAGACAGTAAGCCAGAGACAGATGATAAGATGGAGCTGTTAAGTATATGGTCTGATTCAAACATCTTTGGACTGGATTTAGTTTTGGAAATACTGTTGAAAAGAAGCTGAAATGTTTCACAACAGTGATTTTATGGTAAAGAAACTGTATAATTTGGGTTTGTTGTACTGGAGAAAAAAACCCAGCAAAATTTACTAATCTGTGGATTTTCAGCTAGGGGAAAAAAAAAAAAAAAGATGTCTGAAAAAAAGAGTAGAAATTATTTGAACCATAGGCTGTAATGTATTTCTTCAAAATTTTGTTTCATACGTTATTACCCAGAGTCTCAGGATGCTTTTACTTCACAGATACAAAGAACAGGACAATGTAACTTTCAGCTACTATTGCATTTCTGCTGTGCTTGAAAAGGCAGCTCAGTACCATTTGGGGTAAAATTTAGGTTGTTGCAGGTTGCATCTACTTTTATTATATCTTCAGGAAACTTACCAGAAGGGTTAGAAGAAGGGCAGTGTATTTACACTGCATTGTCCTCCTGCAGCTTCACTTACAAATGTAGACTGCTCCTTATTCCATGTTACACCTCTTTTTGGGTATTAGGAGGTCACATCGTAGGTGAGATTCTTTCATCAACCATTGAGGTGTTAATGTTTTCATTAAACTAGCATTCATTTCCTGATTTACCGTTCAGTACCAGGGCTGTCAGCCAGCAGCTAAACCTTAGTTTTAATAGTGTGCAAATAGAATAAAATCAATAACTAGAGAAGCCTCTGACTTTGTGAAGTCAACCTTAATCACGAATCAGTTATCTCAGATTTTTTTTACATAACTCAAATAGATTCTGCTAAAGCACAGAGTGGTACCTGAGAATTTATGACAAGGTCATAACCCAAAGTGTCAGGGACTTTCCAGCCCTGCCTCAGGGACTTGCAGAACACCAACCTTTAAAGCTTCTCCCTGTTTAAACTATTTACTGCTGATGGTCTGAGAGGAAGCACAGAAGGGAGAAAATGGAAGTGCAGGGCAAAGGTCATGGCTCTGGCAACCTCTAATATATGGGTTTGTTATGCCAATTTATATGAAGAAGCAATGAAGTGGATAGGGCAGAAGCAGTCAAAGTATGTTGCAAAATAGAAAAGATGTTGCAGATGTTGCATATATATGTTATATTGACCAAAAAGCAATTCTACTATAACATATCTAATGATAAGTTACAAACAGTGCCTTACACAATTAGTACGGCTCTCAGGGGGCATACTATTTCCATGCCAACTATAAAACAACTGTACCACTTTGAAATATTAGTGAAAATAATAAAAATTTCTACTAAGTATGTTTCCTCTTACATATTTTCCCATTCAACTCCTCATTTGTTTAGTAGAGTGACAGCACAGTCTATGCAGCTAATTGAAACATTTCTGGCTGTGATTACAGTGCTATTTCTTTCCTGCAGCCATGCTCTTTCAGTGATAGATCCTCCCTAAAATTAGCAGTATTTTTATGACAGGAAAGCACAAAGAATTTTTGGGTTTTATCCACATGAGAAATTTATTCTAATGCAGGAAAGATGCAGCCTTCATTACAAATCTCTAGTGTGGCCACATTTGGAGTATTACATTTTTTTACCTCGTAATCAGAAAATTGTAACATATGGATCTTAATTCTAAAAAGATTTGTGAAGAGCTGGAAAACTATGGAAATTAAAAAGTGGGTGAAAAAATTGCAGGAAAAATTAAAATAATTCAGTTATATATAGTTTAGCTAAGGGACAATGACAATAATGAAAGTGCAAGAATACATAGCAATTCAGAATTACTGTGAGATATTAAAACTTAGAAGCAAGGATTATTTAGAGTATCTGCGGCACAGTCAAGCGGGACAAAGTTAGCTGAATAAGCATGAACTGATATGGCACCTTGGCACCAATCCCTATTAAATTGATAAGTCGTCTCCCATAGGAAATGTCTTTAATAGACTTGTAGTACTACTTACAGTTAAGAAATAATTGATCTTTGACAAAAAGATTCTCCTTCTCTGTTCTGCCCAGTCATTGAAAAGATCTATGGGCTCAAGCAGCTCTGCTAATTTACACCAGCTGAGAATTCAGTCTTACTACCTGCACCACGTAGTGTAAGAAGGAGATAAAGAGAAGCATAATACAGAGCATGGAAAGCATCTGTGTGGCACAAAGATCAGTTTAATGTTCAGAGTCAGACAGGGAGAGATAAACAGCACTGCCACTCTAAACCACTACTGTTCCACTTCATTACTCTACAATATTTTAGAATAGATCTTTGTTTTAATCTAGGAATTAGCTCTTCCAGAAGTTCAGTTGGTATTTTTGATACCATATCATGAGTCCCTGCTACTCATCATGCAAATTTAAATCACACTTTTATCAGTCTGCATGTCTAATTTACAAGTTGCATTAAACTTTACTCTAGTTTAAGAGTTAACGTTGTAGCTTCCAAACATAGAACATCCAGAACAATCTGGATAAGGGATCCTGTTCTTAAGTAGGAACAGAGACAATTAGAAATTTCACACACAATTCATTTTTGGTTTGTTATAAACAGACAATGTCCAAAACCTTGCCTGACATTTTAATGTAGTAGCCTTTTAAGGCTACTATCTGAAAATCCCCATTAAAAATAGTTGGGAGATTTATGAGTCTGTGTAGAGTAATTATTTTTCTGTTTAAGCTGGTGATGGAGCGTTAGCTATCCAGACTTCATACAGAGCACAGTTCCCTTCACAGAGAAATGATGATAGCAGTTTTGATTGCAACATAAAGACATAACATTTTATTCAGTTATAGTCATCTGAGCCTGCAAAAGAAAATGCTTAAAGAAAGCAAATACATAGATAAATAAAAAAATAATTTCAGATCTAGGAAAGGCACATTTAAAGAAAAAGAGAAACTGTGTTTTCTGACAATTTTATGTCACTTCTGCATGAAAGAAATCAGTAACAAGTTATGTTAAAAATAAAACATGAGGTGTCACAAAGCTGTTCACATCTTTACCAGTGTTGCATGACCATATTATCAGAGGCGGATGTAGTCAGTAATTCCATATTCAAGCAGGCACTCTTTCGGGGAGAAAGGCTTCTAGGAAAACCCACAGTAAAAGGGGATCTTTCCCCTTTCAAGTCTTCTTGGAGTAAAAACCAGAGATATTTTAATAAAAAAGTAAGGCAAAAGATCACAATATTGTGCTTCTGCAACCCCCCTCCCTCTCCTCCCACAGGAATTCTTCCCTGGTTTTTGGCTCTCCCTCTTTGGGTTCTTTAACAATTTGTTAGTCAGCTTCATGTCCTTACTGATATCGGTCACTGCCTTCTAAACCACTACTTCCAAGCTGAGAATCGCTTCACTTCAGAGAACGTACCTGAAGTCACCATTGGAAGGTAAGTAGAATGACAAAGAATACAGCAATACTAAAAATTAACTTTAGCTTAAAAAAAAAAAAAAAATTGTCTATACCTGCTGTGGACTTAATAATAGCATTAGAGCATGGCTTAGCACCCAGCAGGACTTGTCAGAGGCAGCGACAGGTGACAAGATGGAATCGATGCAGAAAGCAAGTAGGTGGCAACATGAAATTGATGAGAAAAACAAGCCTCTATATTTACTAGCTTTTTTTTTCCTTTTTCTTTTTTTAAAGCCCCTCTTAGGTCTAATAGCAATTCTTATGCACAAAATTCTCTCCCTCTGGCAAAACACACACAGTTCAGTCTGACACAGAAACACCGGCTTTAACCCTGGCACCGTAGACATACTCAGTTACTCTGCTGCTGTGAAAAATCATTTTTACATGAGAATGGCCTCCCTGAAACTAGCATCACCACATTTTTTATTGCTTGTTTTTCACCTTCACTCTTTTGCTTGCATTCATTGTAGAGCAGGACCAGAGTATGCAGGTACTAATTGTCAGTGTTACCTTTTCTAGGAGATCCACCATCAGTCCCTTCTTAGTCCCCTCCAGTAAGCAACTAGAATTGCAGCATCCCCAAAAAGATGTTCCACACCTCTGACACAGTAGCTCCCAATAACTGGTCACACATGTTAAACACATGAGTATGTGACTAACTTTTTCAGCTAATATCAAATATTTCTAAGTTCTCCATATAAATCTACTTCTGAACAGAAATTTGATGCTCCAACACCAGCTACCTCTGATATAGACCTCTTTTAAATTGCACTAAACCACCCGGAGTGTTGTGCGGTAGAGAAACAGGAAATAGATTAAGATTTGTTTTCTCTTGTGATCTGAGGCAAGAATCCACTTAAGCCACTGTAGCTGACATACTAGAGGTTAGCTTTAGAGAAAATTTTTAGGCATTGTCACTCAAAATACTGAGGTTAGTCTTAGGGAAAGCCTTTAGGCATTGTCACTCAAATTATTGGAACATTGGAAAACTAAACCTCTGGTTTTAAGAATGAACACCAGCAGGCTTTGAATATGGGGCAACTAAGAGGGGTTTTAGAAGAGTTCCTTTAGCACACAAGAGGTGGCTGGGCCACTGAGAGACACACTGGCTGAAATCCCACTTGATTTGGGCTTCAGCATCAACTGCAAGCCCAGTGACAGAGTTTCAGTTTGAAAGGCCCTAGTGATTAGAGTACTTAGGGAGCTGGAGACGTTGTGTAAGGTTTTCCTGACCCTCGGGATATTGCATCTTTCTGTTCCCACTTCCCAGAGCTTGCCCCCATTAACATGCTATAGAGTAGGCAAGATTGGAGAAAAGAAGAAACACACATTCATTATTCCCCTTGCTGAAACTGGACTGCCCTGCAAAGAATGCAAGACTGACAGCATCAGAGAGAATGAACAAGAGGGAGTCTGGCACTGCAGGCCAACAAGGAAAGTGCCTGTGCTCCCCCAGTGCTGACAAATGCAAAGGACCATCCACCAGATGCAGCAATCTGTTCAAGAAGGCACAGAAAAACTGGCAAAGATTATCCAGGCAGAACATCAGCATCACTGACTCTTGTGTAAAAGTATTCCTTAAGGAATATCAATATTTAGGAGAGCCCTATCTATTTTGTAGAGGAAAATGTGCTACATCATACTGAGAAAACACTCCACAGGAAACTGACCTTCTTGGGGACATTTGGTCTGCTGCCAGTAGGACAATACTCTGCTTCTGCTTGGTGAAAATGGGAGTGATGTCATTCCAGCCTGTCAGATTGTAGTCCTGTCTTCCTTGCGCTACAGATCCATTGAGCAATATTAGTTCTCACAGAGGCTAGAAATAATTCATCAAAAGGATCTGACTAAAGAGTTACTTTCTAGAAGTGACTAATTATATGACCTCATTGGAGAACAGCTTGAAATAGTTTCAGCCAAGATCAGTGCACTACCTAAGAATGACAGACAGGAAAAATAGCTTGGATAGCTTGAAGGAAAGTGAGGTAAAGGCAAAATAATTAGAGACTGGTCTGTAAAATGAAGTTTCATCAGAAAACAGAATAGCTTTAGAGAATCAAATTATCACCACTGAAAATGCAGAGAGAGATACTTACAAGGACTATGAAAACTGCTATAGCTATAGCAGGTTGCTTTATTTAAACAAAACCACAAAAAAATGGAGGCTGTACATGTTAAGAATGAAGATTAAATTTTCAGAGAAACTAGGTTTCAATTGTCATATTCCTGAAAAGTGGCTAAACATGTCATCTTAGGGTTCTATGTGTTGTATTTCTAATGTTTTTTCAGTTTAAGAACAAAATCTTTTATCACTAAGCACCAGCCTTGCAAACTCACCATGGGGTCTAGGAATCAAAGTCAGCTTTTTCGGTTTTGTGTATCATTACCAGTTTTGCAGTAAGAATTTAGCTGAGGATTCTGTTTGGATGTAACCCAGAACTGTCAATTATGTTCAGTCGCAGGTACATAATATTGGCCCAGCAAAAGCAATGGGGGTTTGTGAGAGAAATGTATACAAAAGGTCAAGGTCAGCTAAATTTCAAAGCTCTTTATTTTTTTTTCCCTAACTTTTTGATCACAATTGAATTTCAGTATTTGAAGCTAAAAAGTATTTTTACCTGCAGTACATCAGATAAAGAGCCTTAGATATATACTACACATCTGGTGCGTATCTGCAAGTACAAACGAACAAGCAGGAATTAAAAAATAATAAAAAGCAGACTTCTGCTGAATTTTTTCCTATTGCCAGCCAAATATATTGATAAATTGCCAAGAATTTAAGAACTGCATTGTTGTCACAAAATTCAAAGCTAAACATAATTCACATCTACCAAACTCCTGACATAACACATGGTGTTAACTACTAGCAAAAAAAATATATCTCTATATCTATATATATTAACGAAATTCCTGAGGGATCAGAATAGACTACTGATTTATATTTTACATATTATAAATTAAGGGACAGGAATAAGGGACTGAGAATCAAAATACTACATAGGTGACCAAGAGTGAGAGTGATGAACAACAACCACCAGACTGCTTGGACAACCAAGAGGACACCTGCTTTCCCTAGGGTATACACTTTGGTGTCTGCAGTTTTGCTACACCACATGCCCAGAGGCACTGGCAGCTTAGAAGGCAAATAAACATCTTCTTTCCTAAGTTCTGTTGTGAATTAGGATTCATTGGCTGTGTGTCCCTGCAGGTATGAAATGTAATGCCTCAGCCTGAGAAAAGCTGCTTAATGCAAAGTCTTCTTAATATAAGGAAGTTAATATAATGGAGGAATTAAATGCAAAGCACAAGCAGCACCTTACCTTTTCACCAGGCTGAAGAGCTGATGTGCTTTCTGTCATTGGCCACTCCATGGATTCTCTGATGTCTCTGCAGAGACATTGCTTAATGTGGTTCACACCACAGTAGTCTAATGATCAGAGAAGCTGGCAGAGAAAAAGGCATACCAGGGTTCTGGTTCCTCCACCTTAGACTGTTTGTAATCTTCTAACAGACATGTAAAAACCAAACAAAAATACTTTGGAAGGTAGAGAACAAACTCCGTATTTTGCTACATCCTACATAATGGATCTAGTCAGTAGTCTTGCCTCTGGATAGAAACAGAACTCCCTTAATCATAACAATACTGACTGTGAAGCATAAACATTAGTTTACAATTCATGAACTAAGGATATTGCTAATATTTCTGATTTTTAAAAAACATATGTAAGGCACTACCTGCTAGGTACTGTCAGTGAACGCTGAACACATAAGGCTAGTATTACATAGCAGCAAGTGAAGGCAGAGGTAATTCTCCTTTCTGTCAACAACTTGCTGGCTTTAAAATTCAACTACACAGTGGGAATGTCCTACCTCTGCTTTTGGAAAGTGTGTACCTCTTAAAGAACCAGTTTAATCAGGAAACCATTGAATAGAACAGGAATGATGATGTAAAGTTTTTAAACGTGCCATGGTAGTGCTACTTTGTCAATGGGATGGTAGGCTTGACTATGTAGTCTAGTGGTCTGTGGAAAGAGAGCTCATACTTAAATTAACATAGCCAAAGAAGCTGATACCAGGACTATTTCCCTCTTTAGTAGAAGGCTACCTGAATGGGGAAAAGAGTGAAGTTCACTAACATTTGATTGCTGAAATAAATACACTTTCTTTTCCACTTGTCAAACTAACACATCTCCTTGGTTAGCATGCTCATTATTTCAATCCAGTGTATCTGTCTATACCCAATTTTCTATCTAATTCAAGCCTGTGAATTGTGTTAGCTTAATAGATGCTTAAAATTTAGAAGTAGCAATGTTCTGATATGTAGAGTGCAATTCCCACTTATAGACCTCATCCTACTTCTTAAACTGTCTGATTGTTTTGTTGTTGTTTTTTTTAATTCAATGTTTTAGTCACGTGTTTATCTTTACTTTTTATACAGAGATAATTTACAGAAGAGAGCACCACAAGGTTTAGAACAAAACACAGATACACTTTTCCCTGCTAATTTAAGCAAGAAACTGAACTGACCATGCATGAAAAATTGTAGTTGCTAAGGGGGGCAATACAGTACTACAGACTAGGAACAATGTTTAAATACAGATCTTTGATACATGTAAATATATGGCAAACTCCTCGTGTAATCAACAGAAAGTACATGCTGTTCATAAAGTTAATAGTAGTAGTAGAAGGATGTATGCCTATTAAGATTTGAGCATGAAATTCTGAGGTCACCCTTCCATTCATTCACTCCACTTCAGAATATTCTTAATATTAATTTAAAACTACTCTAGTTAGATGAATTGTTTATCATTTGCTTTTTGAGACTTGGATTAATTTAGGAAATTTTATCTTTGACATATAAGCAGGATCACACAGTGCAGTCCCCCTTGCTTCTACCTAGTAATGTGACAGTGTATCAGCATGTAAGAAAGTTAGCTATATGACAGTAGCTGCTGACTGTGTGCATTATTTCCAAATGTCCTGAGCAAAACCCACCAAGCCAGTACATAAAATCTGATCTGAATAACTATAATAGATTGTGAGATGATGTCTAGACACAATCTAACAAGTTTACACACAGAACTGGATAGGAAGACAAGAATAGGAAGCATTCTGTCCACAAAAATGCTAAAGGCTAGAATAATAGATGCGGAACTCTGTTTGTTGGCACATAAACTGTAGGCCTGCTATGAATTATGGTAGTCTTCCTGTGCATGCACAAAAAGTACAATACTCCAAGATAAAATCAGTCTAGGGATGAATTTACACTCCAAGGTCCTGGAGCCAGCCTGTGCCCAGGAGTACAGGCTTACCTATAACAGTTGTGGGATAGCTGTATGCATTCTCCCCAGCACTTCTACCTGCAGCATTACTGACTTGGAAACCTTTCAGATATCTTCACAGAAGACAACATAAAACCCAGGCAAACTACTGCGAGAACCATGAGGTGTTGAAGGAAGAGGGTTTGGGGCAGAAGATGAATCATCATTGTGTCCTTCCATTCACACCGAACTCACTACTCCGGAGAGAATAGAAATGAAATCTACATAAGGACCACTGCAAGGGGATTTGAGAGAAAAAGAAGATAATGCAAAGGTTGCATACTGGCTTTTTTCTAGTACGTCTGTCTCAGAAGTTGTGTGCTATTACCTTATGAGACTGGGGAGAGCAATAAAAATTTAAAACAATAGACAGTGCCACTTCTGGTCAGTAACAAATATTACAGAAAGAGAATGCTTGCCAGTTAAGACACCCACAGTGACAGGCAAAGTATTCTGTATTTAAATCTCATACAATGTTCTTCTGAAGTCTTATTGCTTGTGAATAGGAAACTGTTACTCCTCTCTACAATTAATTTGATTAGATGTTACAGGGGTTTTTTCTGAGCAAAAGCAGCAATACTGTACTCTGCAGAGCTTTCAAGTAGTTCTGGGACCACCTCTTTTTATACTCTTTTTTTTTTTTTTTTCCCTTTTCTAATCCTGACTCTACATGTACTCTTTGTTTAAATCTGCATTACAGTAGTGCCAAAAGCTGAAACTCACCATGAGAGGCTGATTTTGCAGAAAGCAGCTAAAAGACGTACTTTGTCACACTGAAAAAGGTTTCCATGCGGTTACACAGAAAATAAAGTCTATGCATTAAGACATCCTTTCATGTAGAAAATTTTTACATTAATTTCACTTTTTTTTTGGTAACTTATTGTTTGTATTCTGACATTAAAGGACAATCAAAATCAGAATTCAGAAAAGTTAGATATTTCCCTTGTCCCACAGTGTTACTATCAGTGCTTGACAAAATTTATTTATTTCTCATCACCTCATCACCAGTTGTAATTCCCTGTCTGACAGAAGAGAAGTTAAAACACAGAAAGACTGAATGTAATGAGGAACTTAACCTTAAGTTATAGGCATCTGGCCTCTGCAGAGAAATACGAAATACTGACAGAATTGTTTAGGCTCTTTCTATACTATGTAGCATGTGGTTTTAAGTAACAATTTGCCAAATTACAAACATTTAAACAGGACATTGTTCAAATATAATTAGTTCTATGAAAAAGCCAGTAAGCATGAGAATTGGCCTGAAATTTGATTGTTTTGTAGGTTGCTTATTGCCTGCAGCACTGACTTTGATGCCTTTGTCTGTTTGGAGTTTGCAGCATGCAAAATTCCTTAATAGCTTTGCTGTTCAGTTTGCTTTTGTTCATTCTGTAAGTACTAAGGATAAATACCTAAATCTTTTATGATATAGGAAACCAACTGTATCTGCATTCCAATGTGAAGGCTTAAAGAAAGGTGTTTGAAAGCTTCATTGCTGTGACCTCAGCCTTGCTTCATTGAAGTTCTATATTATTATGCAAAAAATAAGTTATTTTATTCTTATTAAAAGTTTGGTCAAGTCATGAAAAGAGACATGTGAATACTTTTCCCCTGTAATTAATCAAGCTCCATAGTGGCCTATCTATTTGTAACTCTGTGAAGAATTTTTTTGTGAGGAAAAAAAAAATCCCTGCAGAGTTAGAAGAAACAGACCTATACTATTTTACAGGTTGAAAATAAAAAAAGAATTCCATGTTTCTTTAAATCTTGAAGTACAATAAACTCGTTTTACAGGAGAGTTCAGCTTGGCAGGCACCTTTATCATTAATCTTTGTGCACTTGTAAAAAAATCTATCAAAAGTTCTAACAAGCTTAGGGAAAGGTTTTGCTTGGTATAGTATCAATTTCCACTTGTAAAGAGGATGATTAATTTGTGGGGGAAGTAGAGTAGAAAATGTTCAAAATAGTTATTTGATCCAAAGCAGAATTAATGCCTTTTGTGATTGGTTGGATTCCTTTCTAGTGAAACACTGCATGGCCCCAGGGCAGGGTGCAGGCATCATCTTCTCTGATCACACCTTAACAACCAACTAACTCAGATACAAGGATCTGGTAGAAAACTCCCTGAGTCTGACTAATGTCCAAGAAATTCATAGAGGAGTTCATTCTACTAATGTAAATGTGGGAGAATTTTTTTTTTAAACAAACAAACAATCAAACCAGTGTTAAACTGACGTAGCCCGGTAATAGAGAGAAAAGCATCCTTGTATTCTTAGGCATTCATTTAAAAACTCTGAGAAAGAATGTTTGGGAAAAGTTACCTACTTAAGGAAAAAAACCCCAAACTCTAAAACTACAAGAAGAAATTTTCTTAATGCTTAATTTAACTGTAAGTTGGTCGGTTTGACCACATACCAGAGCAATGTATTCATACACAGTGTTGGGCACAGATGTTATAAGAATGTGTGTGTGCGTGCGCGTGTGAGTGTCTCTTAAGAATTTTGGGGGGGTATTTTAATATATCTTTTCTTCAAAATCTATTGATCTGCAGCAATTTTGAAAAGAAACAGGTTGGTCAATGAAGGGTCAAATAGTAAACTCCTGCATTTGTATCCACAAAGGAAACTCAAAACATGTTATGAGATGGAAACAGTGAACTCAACCAGGGAGGAAACATGTTTTGAATTTTAATATTAAAAACTCACACTTCATTTGTGGAGATGAATATTTAAATGGAATTGGATGCAAGGCTATTGTAAAAATAAGATAATGAATGGATCACAAATTGAGTAATTTTTTATTGTTTGTTAATTTATATAAATTCCAGAATGGTGTAACTACTGTATTTTGTTACAGAAGCAATATAACTGATTTATCCAAGAGTGCCCTGAGTTTTCTACCTGATAAAATAGATTCAGAATACAGGAATATAAAATATTTATTCAAAGACAGATTATGCATAGCAGATGTTCTGAGTTTATATCTACTTAATTTAATCTATCAAATTATAAAAACTGGAAAAGGTAAACTATGCACAGTGATAACTAAGTCCTGAAAAGAATGAGAAGAAGTAAAAAGAGACATACATTTCTTTCCATTCTTATATTGTTGTCACACTAGTGGATATTTCAGAATTTCACACAGCTTTCACTTTCATAGTGAAAACAAATATCAAAAAGTAACACAAATATAAAACCTGACGACACAATGTCCTCTGAAGGCAAAGTTGACATAGATTCATATTTTAAAAACATTGATGTGTGATGAAACATATAGTGCAAACAGCTTTGACTACTTTTCAAATGAATTTAAGTACATTCATGTTAAGTTTAATTCTAATGATCTTTGTAACTGAAGGCATTGTTTGACAGATAATGCTAGAAGGTGAAGGTGTTGCTGAAGTGTTAAGTTGGAAAGAGTCTGGACGTGTTCTGTGGCTGTCATCCTCAAGAGCTATTGTTTGATTGCTTTTGGTGCTCGCTACAAGGTGAGGGCTTGAAGGTTTGAAATCATATGGCCTTGTTGCAGATGGAAGAAAAAAGCAGCAGAATATTGCTTTCCTTTCACATCTTTTATTTTCTATATTTCTCTTTATCATTTTACTGAAGGAAGTAGTGACACTTTTTTCAAAGATGGATAAATTAAGTATCAGATACTATCAATATTTCATTGTCTTTGTAGGATATTTTGGCTGGCTATTCAGCATGTGAATTTGTGATCTGATAATTACCATTGGTCTTGTAATGGTAATTCTCAGAACATTTGTAAAGTATTATTTTTTCATCCATTTTGTGTATTAAGATATTCCTTCAGCTCCCCAAGCAAGAATTGAATTCCTGCTTCACATGGCTTTCTTAGTTCTCATATTGTCCAGAGATGCTTCAATTCTCAAAATATTTCTTCTAAACCTGAATCTTTCAAATCTTTTCAGTTAAATACTCACTGAATAAGACATAAACTCTTCTTCATAACAAGCTTTGTAGAGGGTCTTTTTATCTTTCCAAATTTAGTAAGCAGCTGTTTTACAACAGTTGATGATTCAAAACACAGTTATTCCAAAACTACCATTCTTACATAGATATTTAGCTTTATTGTTCAATTACTTGATAGTATTTGTGCAGAAAATGTTTTATTATTTGGTTGAAAAGTAGCAGCAGAGAGTTATTACATGAAGGTACAAACATTTGCAAATAAGTGTCTCGATAGAAATAAATACTTAGGTATATATAAAAAGAACTTAGGATTTCCCCTATATATGGGCACACAGGAGCAGACATAACTGAAATATTTCCCGGCTACATATGTTCTCTCTGAAGTTAATCCAGTTAAGACTTTAAAGAGCTTACAAAAGACCTGGCTTTTACTTAGCATACTGTAATATCATTTTATGGGGAATTAAATTAAGTGTTAATTTTCCAGAGAGGAGGTTGTCCTTGTTTCCAGATCTTCAGTGGGTTGAATTGCTTTTAAGAAATGTCTTTCTCCACACTGAGAATGAAGGAAATTCATTTCTTAAGTGAGGCAAGATCAATCTGGCCACATTGCTATACAGGTTTCTGACATACTGTGGATATATTTCTGCTAAAGATTTCATTATATATTTCTGCTGAAGATATTCTGTGAGAAGCTGCCAATTTGAAGTGGCACAACAGGGTGACTAGCAGCAAAGCCTCACACAGGGTGTCCCAAAGTCTACCAAGTCATGAAAAAGAAAGACCCTACTACAACACACCAGATGTATGGCTTGGCTTGACAGAGCAAAATGTGTAAGTAAGTAGCTCACTTACAATAAACTGTAGAATTTATCAGGTATGACCTTGTTTGCCTAACAAAGAACTGTGAGAATGTTCTAGAGACATGCTTAATTTAACCCCTATTACCAACCATATATTCCAAGCCCTTAGCTGCAACTTCACAGCACCGGACAACCAAAATTTAACAAAGTATGGATTTTTATGGGGGGAAAAAAAAAAAGACATAGGAAAAAAATCAACTTAAAGAATGACGTAGAAGTACTTACTTTAACAAAGCTGTGCTCTGAATTGTTCAGCAAAAATAGTAAGCATATGTAAGCCAGGGGAATCATCTCCACAACCAATTTAACTCTGTTATCCTGGACTATGAGAAATTCATGGCATGGATCATTCGAAACATCTGAGTGAGACCATTTATTTAAAGAATAAGTAGACTGATCACAAATGCATTTTATTCTGATATTAACCTCTCTTCTTTTTATGCCTGAAGGTGGATCACGCATGCTACAATACTTGCTGTCTTGTCTTTGCAGGCAGAAGTTGTAACATTGCCAGATCTCATTATAAATAGTTTTTTCTTTTCAATGCCTCTTTACCCAAATCCATATAATTAATGAGGATTCCCCCTTGAATAAAATTAAATTTCTAGTTTTTACTGCAGTGGAGAAAAGCTTGAGAGCATGTTTCACTGCATCTTAAAAGTTAAAAAAAAAAAAAAAATTCCCAGAGCTACTATTATCTTTAAGCTGTTTCTTCATTCTGAGGGGTCTACCATCATTTTCAGATATGCCAAATTAGTATTACTTGGATGGAATGTGGTTTTGCATAGGTGATAGATTTTTCTGATTGCTGTGAGGATATATTTGACCTTTTAAAGTTATGTATAAACACACACAGACACACAAACATGTAAGAGGGCATATGGTTTGTGTGTGCATAAATATATGTTTGTTTTCTTGAGGGTTAGGGGAATTAATTACAGACTACTTCTTAGCACATTTTAAACACATGGAGAAATTAATGTAAGTTCACATAACTGCATTTAACTCCATGCAGACCTATACATTAAGAGCAACAGAATCTGGCTGAGGAAAAGCCTTTCAAACCCTCATATTAATAAAGACAGGAAAAAAGCTAGTGAGACCATGATTGAAATCACAGAATACAATGAACACTGGTCATGCTCCCTAGTTTTTCATGCTACATAACATGATGGACAAGAAGACTGGCTGAAATTCATTAGACTTTATTTACTACCAGAAACAGAGTATACAAGAACTGTCTGTGGGGTTCACGGGCATAGAAGTTCAGCAACATGCCAAATACTGTTAAACTGAAACAAATTAAAACACTCCCCCCCCGCCCCCTCCCCGCCGCTGACCACTAGTTATGAGATCCTGGATAATAAAGCCTAGAAGGTATTATGCTTCAGCAAGTTTATCACCCTAGCTAATCATGAAGAATTTCAATCCTACCCCCAGTGAGCTATATGTTATTGGATAAATAACATTTCACCTTTCTGTTAAAAAAGGGATAGCTGCATCTTATGCTTATCTGCTGTTATAGCAAGAGGTAGGTCCCATAACTTCTAACCACAATGTGTTTCAGGGTCCCAGGTCCTTCGTTATTCATATTAACATCTACGCAGAGAGCCTTATGGATCCCATGCACAGCAAAACCACAAGGTTCGTTTGTGTGAGACCAGCAGGAGAGAGCAGGCAGTCCACACCTATCCCACCTGGGAAGACAGGAAAGGACCGCCGGGTCCCTGCACAGAGAGCCGTTGAGGCCACTGCCAGACGCTGTGCACTGGCCTTACCAAAGTGAGTATACAGCCGTAAGACTGAACTACTGTGCAGTAACAAGTCTTATGGGATCTGCTGGTCAAATCCTCATGCACTCGAGCTGTTCTACCAAGGACAAAACAGATTCCAGTGGGTTGTTTGCCCTTATCTAGGCCACAGAATCTGCACATGTTATCTGTATGGAAATAGCAAAGAGGAGGCAAAGTAGCAACCTATTCTGCAGCTGGCAGATGATCACAAGAGCAAATCTGTCCTGTGATTTCCCATCATGAAAAATTTTTCTAAAACATATAAAATTATCTGTACCAAAGATTCCTGAGATCTATTGTTACAGAAACATGGGCTCACCATAAGAGTTCAGAACTCTGTCCCACCTAGTGAGACATTCTAATCCTGAGAGTGACCACAGTCAGGTGCCTCAAGCAATGAGTCAAAAAACTCTGTATCAATTGAAAATAAACACTCATTTCTTGCAAAGCATGAATACTTTAGATATAAATCTGTAAACTTGCATTGTTTTGCAAAAGTACCATTAAGATCACAGCCTTGCACAAGAGTTGTGGTGAATTCTCAGGTAAACAGATAGAAAACATAATTTGTTTGTTTCTTTGTTGTGTTTTGTTTTCAAGACATGCTGTTAGAAAATGGTCTTGGTTCAGTCCTTTAAAAACAATTACTTGAGTATTTAAATAATGACATTGGAAACATTTTGTTCTGTATCCAAAATATATGGAAAAGTGCTCATCTTTTCGCTTCAAAAATATCTGTTATTCTTCCATTCTACATTTAATTTTTCTAATAATACCATAAAGTAAAAAAAATTCCAACATTTTATTTTTTTTAAGTTTTATTCTTTTTCTCCTTTTCTTTAACAGCCCATTATCTCTAAGTTACCTTACAGTTTTGATGGATAATGAAAACAGTAATATTCTGTATTCCAAAAGACAGGCATTTGCATGACTGATTTATTGAAACATGCTGAAGCAATTGGCATTGTAAAATATTATGAGTGCTAAAAGTGCTTTTTTCATTAATCACTGTAAATGGTTCTGACATTTTTTAAGGGCCAATTTTATGTGGAAATTATCCAAACCCTTTGGGTAATATGATTTGTTATTTAAAACCTCTTAACATGGAGTGGTGATACTACTTCAATTTGTTTCAAGAGAGAATTATATAGCCTTTTGGGGGAGAACAATAACCATATCTAAAGAAAGCATTTATTGAATTTAGACATTTTTAGTTATATTTGTTATCAGTAACTAACATTATGATTGTACTTTTCTGTGTAGAAGTACAATTTTTATGGTAAAAATGAGTAAAGGATCAACCTTTCATTTCAAATATTTATTTTAACAACTTATTAACACATAATGGATTTTAATAAGCCTGAGATGTTCCATGGTTTTGTGAAAGAAAAATAGACATTTTTTACTCACCTCCTTACTACCACAGCACTTTTTGAAAATTTCAGACCCATACAATCAATTTTTTTCATATACCTTAACTTTCCTCCCAGAAAACAAACCTATACATTTCAATGTTGTTGAATTATAAAAATTTTTATTGCTTCAAACAACTAGTTCACATCACCTGAATTTCCTATGGGAATTATCTTTTGTGTTCATAATTAAGTAGAATTTTTCAGTTCTTTCAGAAAGGTAAGGGTAACTACACATCATATCTGCAAAATGTCCTGCTCTTGCCTACTGAAACTGAATATTCTTTCAATAATTTCAAGCCAGATGACTTCATGAATCTGCCCACTGAAAAAGTCTAAAATGTGCATTCACTGAGATATTTCCCTCGAAGGCTGGTAAGCAAGAAAGGTCTGATCTTGTCTGATCATCCGAAGTGCCAGCATAGGTGGCCTCATAAGGCTAATAAGCAGAATGTTTGAAAGGATTTGAGAGCTTAAAGATGATAGTTTTAGTTCATCATGCTGCTTTCCTTACAGCACCAAGTGGTAAGCATTATCTGTGTACTGCATTTCTCACGTCTGAGTGGTTTTTCTTCCTCAGGCTTCTGAAGTGAGGGGCTGGGGATAACGAATATATCACTGAAAGCAAGTGAGAAAAAAACAGAAAACAGAAAAAAAGCTTTTCAGAATAGTTTTCATGGTCCAACTTCATCTTCTCACTGAAGGAGCACTGATGCTTTCCTTGACAATTTGACCTTTGTTTACTTTCTCAAAGTTTTCTGCCTACTCTTCAGACTCAGTTTTAGAAGACACCCAAGACCACACTGGCTTGCTTCTGCAAGGCTCTAGTCTCCTTTTCCTTCAGTCCCTGCTATGATAGAATCCATTGTTTTGTTGCAGCCATGTGACTCCAGGCTGTCTCTGTATAGGTACAGTAAGTGAAAAAGGTAGACACTGTGAATTAATTATTTTGCATTAAAAAATACCTTTGGCAACAACAATCAAGATCAAGCTTTCATGAAAACTGACAGTTGAGAAAACTTCTTTTTGTTTGTAAATTATTGGATGGTTTTCTTCTATTGTAGGTGTTCTCTTGCACAGTCCAAGACTATTAACACTTCAGACTATTTATGTATATGTCACTGTGCTGGTTTTGGCTGGGATAGAGTTAATTTTTTCCATCGTATGGGACTATGTTTTGGATTTGTGCTGAAAACAGTGTTGATAACACAGGGATGTTTTTGTTACTGCTGAGCAGGGCTTACACAGAGCCAAGGCCTTTTCTGCTTCTAACACAACCCCACCAGCGAGCAGGCTGGGGGGGGCACAAGGAGTTGGGAGGGGACACAGCTGGGACAGCTGACCCCAACTGACCAAGGGATATCCCAGACCATATGACGTCATGCTCAGCAATAGAAAGCTGGGGGAAGAAGAAGGAAGGGGAGGACATTCGGAGTGATGGTGTTTGCCTTCCCAAGTAACCGCTACGCGTGATGGAGCCCTGCTTTCCTGGAGATGGCTGAACACCTGCCTGCCAATGGGAAGCAGTGAATGAATTCCTTGTTTTGCTTTGCTTGCATGCGTGGCTTTTGCTTTACCTACTAAACTGTCTTTATCTAAACCCATGAGTTTTCTCACTTTTACCCTTCCAATTTTCTCCCCCATCCCACTGTGAGGCAGGTGAGTGAGCGGCTGTGTGGTGCTTAGTTGCTGGCTGGAGTTAAACCACAACAGTTACTTTCTCTGAAGATTGCTGTTTAATGTAAGAATAAGCTGATGTGTAAGGACTGAACTTCATTGTTTGTCTGAATAGCAAAAATGTATGCTTCCCTTATGTATTTAAGATTATTATATTTTAGAATAATGTGATCATTGTTCAGCTATATTTAGTAGCTGAGGCAAGAATCAAGAAATCTGATTATGTCTGAGGACACATCACACAATTATGAATACTCAGTAATGCCAGGTTTACTGTAAAATCTTAAAAAATCATGCAGAGTAGTGTTGATAGCTCCTTCCAAGGTCTGCTGGCTACTGCCTGCAGCTGACACACCAGCCATTAATTTCAATAATCACCTACTCAACTGTTTCTGGTAGCTCAGGATAGAGCACGTCACCAATCACAATGGGCTATGCCAGACTGTATCCAGAAACCAGACCTCCCCAGACTTGCTTAGCAGAACAGTTTTACTGAACACTTTTTCATGGACATTTCTTTACTCATACTCGTATGATAAATAGCAAGTGTATCACTCTGTACCAGTATCACATGGTGGGTTAAACTGCTCAGGAACTTGAATCCAGAGAATTCAGCTATGTCTACAATTTATGCATATTTCAATCAACTCATACTCCATTATGTTATGTGTTATTCTATATGGTTACTATCTTCAGTATGATTCCATCATATGCTTTCTATTTCTAATTTCTACTTTGTCCTTAAAAGAAGTATGTAGAAAAGTTTCAGTCACTGTTTGTTTTGTGTTCAGTTCATGGTACAGGTCTTTAAAAGAAATACATGGACATTTAGGGGCCTTTAAAACCTCCTCTTCAAAATGCCACTTATCTTTCAGTAAGCATACACTTTCACTGGTACTTCGCTGAACATCAGAAATCTTACTTCAGTATCTACGTATCTGTCATATTATAAAGCAGATCTCATTTCAGCACAATTATAATATTTAGATTTCACGTTTTTATGCTTACATAGGTTAAGTTACAATGGTGGAATATTTGAGTTGTGAACAACCCTTTTTAGTCTGATTTCTTTTACCCTAAGGAAATTAAGCTTCTGTGATAATTCTGTTCCTGGCTGGATGCACAAAACACTCTGTCTGCCTTGCTTCATCGCAATATCTTTTGAACTCTCTGGTCAATCTCAATCAGAATTGCTAGGACGATCAAGATGCCATACAGATAAAGATGATCAAGATGTCATAGAGATCATAGACATCAAGACGTGCTTCAAGCTTCTGAAAACAGCCAGCCAAATGAAAAGCAAAACTTACATACTGCCCTCATACAGTAATACTTCAGTGAATGTTTAAACCTAATGAGACTCTGGAGGAACAAGTTTTTAACTGGATTTGCACCAGATACCAGTAAATCCAACTACATGATAAAAAGCCACAGATAATCAGACTTTGTCAGTTCCAGCGTACTTGGAAGTTGCTTCTGTAGAAATCACCTGTAAGACGGTACCTTCAACATTCACTTGTGGTCGTGATGGGCACTGCTGCAATAACATAACTAGCTTATTTTCTCAGCTTTGCTGTATTAATTTCCCCAAAGCTTTATGTCTAGAATCTTCAGCTTTAGTGTTCATGGTTTTGTGTGTCCTGCCTTATGCTTGTATTTGTGACAAACTACATTTATATAAGGATCTGATCCAATAAACAATTAAGACATTGCATTCATAAATGCTAAAGTTTTTTTAAGTGATGGACCAGGATAACTTTGAAAGACCTCTGTAACCCTGGCAGAATATCAGACAAAGGAAACGCCAAGTCTGAAACTCTGTATCGTATGTGACTTGCTGGAGGCAGCTGAGTTGGAGAATGAAGATGACTGCCTTCAGTCAAAGCAAGTTCTCCTGAACATGTCAGTTGAGGTAGACCTTGGAGGGATTTAGGAATACACAACTTTGGAAACAATGAGTTGGATCTAGTTGGCAATGAAGCTGACAGATGCCATGAGGGCTAGACAGGGGAGGTGGGTTTCGTGTTTGTTATTCACATACATATTTTACTCTCTAAGTTACCTAACATTATCTTTTTAAGTTTGGCGTAAGCGAAGCATAACCTGATGCATGATATGCCGACTATTTCTAAAGTTTGAATTCCATGCTTTTCCTGTTTTAAATATACTGTGTTTCATGCAGGTACCTGAAAAGGAGAGGAAATCATGCTAGCCTAACAACAGGTATCTGAACACAAAGAAATCCAGAAAGATACCAGCCCTTTTCATGATGCCTAGATAAAAGTGCCCTGTACTAATGAGCTGTGTTACTATTATGCTGGATCCGCACAACTGGAAAAGCCACAAAAACAGGAGAGAAACCTGGTAAGGGTCTTGATCATAAAGTGAAAAAAAGAAAATGAGTGAAAGATAAAAGAAACCATACTTAAAATATATATTCCCAGAAGGGTTAGTATTTTATGCAGGTTTTATATAAAACTCATATTTCCGTTTGGTGTATTAAATTGCTTCAGAAACCCATCTGGAAAATAACCCTGTTTGCAACTAAAAATGAAATTTAACTTTACCATTTTCTCCTTCAGGAAAGGTCTTTAAACAAAATACTCTTTCTCACACTCAGCTGTTCTCTTTGTGTAACTATAGGTGTGTCCCTTCTAACTTTTACCCTTCTTAGAGTGGAATGTATCTTATAGTTTTACAAATCCTGAGAAAACATCATATGAAATGTAGTTGCTCAAAAGTGCTTGATTACTAAATTATATTAAAAACAGATGTTTCAATGCAATTGATTAGGAAATAGCAATCAGATCACCCTCAGTGGAGTTCAAGTCACTTAACACGTCAACAGTGTGGTTTACTTCTGAACCATAACATCTTTGTGTCAATATAGGTAAAAAACAATTTTAGGGCATGAATTATCTGACTTATTTTAGCTATCTGCTTTAGGAAAGGCATCGTGACTTAAAGAGTCAACATCAACATCAAAGGCAAATTTGGCTAGCTACCTCAGCTGTATATTGCAAAAGTTTACAATCGGTCAAACAAACACACTTTCGCACTAAAGGCCTCTTTCACAGCTGATACTGGACAGGTAAATGGATTATTCCATACAACTAAAAGAGAAAGGAGAAGACACATGGCATCACTGCCCGTGCTTAACTCTCTCAAGCAATTTTAGGTGCAAGCATAGTTCTGCTATAGCGATTTTGAGGTTATGATTGCTATTCACCTTAAAATGTAGAAAGGTTATACTGCAACTCTGTGTCATGGACCAGTGTTTCCTATGCTTGGTTTCTAATACTTTGCCATCACTCAGAACAACAGTTGCAGAGTGCTACAATCACAGGTGATTTTCTTTCTTATGGAGGAGGAATTAAAAAGAATGACACTATCCAGGTCATGTCCTGGTATGGAGCCATGACATGACTGCAACATGCATCTTAAGCTGGGTTTCTAGATCCAGTTATATGCATGCGGACTGTTACAATAAAAAATACCTTGCAAAACAAAATATTCTGGTTTGACCTTATTGAAACATTTCTTATTTGCTTACGTGAAATTGTCATCAGATTTGAGACATTACTGTTCAATGTTTCAAGTTCTGTGAAACAGGATTTGTTAGAAAAAAACCCTGAAGAATGAAAATGTTTTCTGCATTGTTTTTCTTTTGAATTTATATGGGCTCCATCTTCTGTAATTTTGCAGCACACATTTTTTCATAGAGGATATTACTTGGTTTAAAATAGAGAGAGAGAAAAAGACACAGAGAGAAAGAGGTGGAGAAATGTATTATTTATAGTTCTGCTTCAAAAATATCTGGCTACTGCACAGTAGCTGGCAACTAAAAAGTCACATACCTTTTTGCCAAAATGTGTATGCCATATGGTTGCCAAAGACAAACCATCTGCAGCAGATGTCCTCTGGGTACGTAATATCTTGTTTCCTGAATGGCCAGTTTTACTTTGTCCAGAATAAAGAAATGTATAGAAAACAAATAATATATTAAAATAAAGGAAGAGCAGCTTTCCACATTTGAAATCTGAAATTATACACATAGAAAGAAACATATTTAAAAAAAAAAAAAAAAAAAAGGCTTTTAAATAATGTTTTCCTAAATATAGATTCAAATTCTGATAACATTTCTTTCTGGTAAACCTGTAAGCACTTTTACAGTAGTCACCCACTGAAGTTATTTTAACTTCTCTACTGGAAAAGGTTCTCGGTACCTTTACAGAGATTACACAGTAGCTAAAATTTCGTTTCGTTTCATTTCATTTCATACACACAGACAGATTTTCATAGTGTCATGGAATCACAGAATCAAAAAATGGTTTGGGTTGGAAGGGACCTTTAAAGATCATCTAGTCTGACCCCTCTGCCATGGGCAGGGACATCTTCCACTGTATCAGGCTGCTCAAAGCCCCATCCAACCTGGCCAACGCTTCCAATGACAGGGTATCCACAACTTCTCTGGGCAATGTGTTCCAGTGTCTCACCACCCGTATCATAAAAAAATTCTCCCGTATATCCTATCTAAATCTAAACCTACCCTCTTCCAGTTTATAACCATTGGCCCTTGTCCTATCACTACAGGTCTTGGTAAAAAGACTCTCTCTTATCGACCCTCTCTTTATATATTGAAAGGCTTCAATAAGGTCTCTCCGGAGACATTGATTGATTCAGTATTTATGTGTTTTAGTAGTCAAAAAAAATGTTTTAAGTCCTCTCCAAATTGATGGTGAATCCTGCAAATGGATTAGAATGCAAATGTTGTAGAGCAATATCTAATTCTTTATGAATGAATTGGAATTAATTTACATATATCTCAATTTGTTAATTTAAAAATTTCATTTCAATAACTACTTTCAATCACTTATCTTTTAGATATCATTGCTGTGTTATCATACTGAATATCTATTTTACAGTTTTAATCCAAATATAATTAAATTCTACATCCTTGCAAATAGCACTTGTTCATTGTAGTTTCACACTGGCTTGCAAGATTAAAGATAGTCTGATATAATGATTTCAGACCCAGCACACTTGCTTTCATTTATTACTGAAGCATGTAATTCTTCCAGTTCACACAAGTGGTTTACTTGTTTAAATCCATTCTGTGATTTAAACATCTCTATATTCTTATTGTTTGCATCTCTCTTCCTCTCTTCCAAGATTCATAGACAGTCATATTCAGCTTTGAGGTGCATTGTGAAGTATTTCTTCTCCTTCTCTTCATATTAGTTTTCAAATCTCATCTACTTTTCCCCTCCAATTTACTCCATCAGCAGTGATTAATACTACATTTTTTCCGTATTGCTCTTGGAGTAAAAAAAACCCAACAAAAACAAACCCCCAAGCTTTGTAAAACAGCCTCACAAAAGGCTTGCCAGTGCATAGCAGATAAAACTGCTTGCTAAATGTGTTCAGTCTGCACTTCCATTATGTGGTGTAGTATGATTTTCATGATCCTAATCTGAAAACATGAAACATGCCAGCTTTTTTTGGTTTTGTTTTTGTTTTTTATTGAATTCTATTATAGCACAGAATTTAATAAGACGTTCTCCATTAATGTCTGTCTGTCAATAAATATTTTCTAAGTGGAATCTTTCAGATGAGACTTCCATAACACATCACTTTTTGACTGAACTGGTCAAAGTACTGCATTTGTTGTTTATTAAATACATAATTCATTACATCAAAGTAAGTTTAAACCCATCCAAAGACTTCTGTGACAGCCTATGATCAATACAAAATTATAGTGTCTTTCATATGGATGTGTCTATCACAATTTTGGTATCTGCATCTGAACTAATTACCCTTAGGTTTCCTCTACAGAAAATGGAGGCAAATGGGCACTTTAAGACTGTAATTTCTCTGACTTATTTTAGATGTTAACGTTGGGACTAGATTTATCATATCCAAAGGGCCAATCTCCATTTGGGATAAAGGAAGACTGTGAGTAACTAAGATACAGATATTAACATCATGTGTGGCAGGAATCTCAACCTCACTGTGCCTATCTCCTCACAGTTTTTAAAGCAACTAGTGTTAAAAGCTCTTTGAACTTTTGAGAAAGTCTTAATGTTTTTTTGGGGAGAAATTCTTAATCAGGGAGCTGATTATTGTTTCCAGATAGTGAATTTGCTTCATTTTCCATTAATTACCATTCCCAGGTTATCCACATTCCTGAATATCCATGCTACAATTTACCTGAAAAAAATGCCATTTACAATCTTTTATAGTCAACCAAATAATAGTGCCTAATCAATAGGGTCAAGAAAATATTCACAGAGGATCAGAATATCTTATATTCTTCAATATATGCAATCAATCAGCTCCATGTGCCCTAATCTTAAAACTTTCTTGAACAATTGCTTAATTTTATTAAAAATGTATTCCAATTATCAATGAGAAGGAATGAGGATTTATTTTGCAGAACTGGAAGAAAAAACCCAACCAAAACAGGTAAAGACTCGATGATTATAATATAAACATAATTTTAGATGTGACTGGAATCGCTATGGAAATTCAGCAGATGTGCAAAACCATGTCCAAAGTGAAAACAAAGTTGATTATATGCATTGTAGTTTATGGAAAGTGAAGAAAAAAAATTATAATCTCTTTATTATTTCCTGCTAAAGGTCTGGGAACAGACTGTGTCCTCTTTCATAAATGAAAATGTAAATGCCCAGTAAAATAAAATCTTATGTGAAAGGTACCAAAAGGAATAGAAGGCATTTTAAAAGTTCAGTGAGTGGCATTTGTGCCTTTTTTCTCTAGAATAGTAAAGAATACTTTGAAGTATGAAATTCGTATTTAGTCAAGACTGTACAAATGCCTTAATTTAGTCTTCCTTTTCTGATTACCCTGAATTACTTTTCTACCCACTTTCTGACCAATTCACAACCTTCATTATTGGCCTTGACAGCACTGATGCTATCAATGTTAGCATACAATTATAAATATCTAAGTCTCCATAACAGAAAGTATGGTGATGGCAATATCTGCTGAGTGATATGAAGAGAGTAAAAAAAAAAAATAAAGGAAGAGAGAAATGTATCCAACATGACAAAGTAATATGTGAAACATCCAAAACCAAAGAAGGGAAATTGTATAATTAAGTGGGATGAAAGTTTCCCACCTTCTATCAAGAATTAAATTTGCAAAATGTTACGAAAGCCGTATTTCTAGCTGAGCAACTCACTTATATTTTCTTCCCTTTCCTCTTTCTACCCAAAATGTCTAAGACTGGAATTTTGTCGGTATTTTCATTTCAAAGTACGAAAAATGTGACATTTTAAATGTTGTATTTCTGTTGTTCTTTTTAATTTCCTTTGTTGTTTTTACATTTTTCCCTTTTCCATTTTGCTTTTTTCCAGACAATTACTCTTCATGTTTCCCTTGTGCATGTTCCCTGTGTGCTTGTACTCTTGTGTGCTATTAAAAAACTATTTAATATATAAAGATTGCTCATCCACTTTGAAGTGATTAACTATATCAGAAAGCAAAGTGTATACTTTTTGTCATTCTTAATTCATACTTACCTATCTATACACACACCCACAAACATGTTCTTTTGTGTATATGTATTTCCAAATATCTCTTGAAGGCCAGACACCCAAGGTGATGGAAACCAATCTGAAAATGATGAATCTGTAAAAATATCTGGCTAAAAAGGGCACAATATCTACCTTGAAAGAAAAGAAAATAATCTTTCTTTTTCTCTATGCAATTACAAGATCAGTGTTTGTTATATTTTTTTCCCCAGTTCTTTACTACCTGAAATGCCTTTATAGCTATCTATGAAAACATGATTTCCATTTTCACCTTACTGTCATTTTCGTCAAGTGATCTCACTCAAAGAACTGCATTGAAAGAAGTCAGTTTGGATACGAAGAAAAAAAAAAATTAATCACACTTTCTATTTGAACCTGGAAGCAAATTTGGTAATTAATTACATATAATTCATATGATTACAAATAAAGACTACAATTATTTAATTATACGTTTATAATGATATATTCTTATATGTATTTTAAGAACAACATCATTGTGCATAGATACAAACCAATGCTGTTGCATAATTCCTTTTCCTCCTATCCCTTCTATAAATAAAACTCAGAATTTAAAACATATATCTTTGAACTTTGTACGTTGATTTTTTTGTACTTATTCTGTGAAATGTTTGTAGAAAGTTTGTTGTACTCTCTGATGTCAGGTATTTGTTTCAGGTACTTCTTTGTTTCAATTTCCCTTTACTAGACATTTTAAATCATACTCTTCCTGTGGCAGTGATTGATCAACAATGAAAACAACAATTTTGTTTCCACAGAAATTGAGAAAAGTTTCCCTTTGCACAATATTCAGTAGAAACGCCTATCACAAAAAATATCTTTCTTCATAATATCTTGTTTTCCTTCTTGGTCTATGGACTGTTTACCATGTTGTATCACATGTATCTTCCTCACTTTGTCTCAACTGCTGCACAAGTCTTTACCAGTTCCCAGCCTCATCACAACTTGGAGTTATAATCATGATTTTTTTGCAATATGCATCATTATAATCTTTAATATATTTCACATTCCTGAATACTTTGGAAATAGCTCAGACTATATATTTTTCTGCATCTAATTGTGATCATTTGTATCACTTTTAGAGATATATATCTTGCTTTTTTGACTATGACTTCAAATTAATCTGAATTGTGACCAGTATTCAAGACCTGAAGTAGACAGTGAACACAGGCCACAGTATGATTTGCATTATCACATTATCTGGAGCTAGCAAGGAAACTTTTTATTCTTTGCTCCACATTTCTTCATCTGCTTTCTGTTGTTAGAGCAGGTTCTAAAAAGTTGCTGTATTTCCTCTGAAAAATATCCATTTGTTAATTTATTTATTTTAGAAGTAAACAAGGAAAACTTCAGCCTTAATGTATTTGTTCCAAAAACAGGAAGAAAAGGAGAATATAATATGTATGCACATATATTTTGAGATAATGGCAGGGGTGTAAATCAAACACCAAGGTACCCAGATTACAGAACTTCTGTGTTTCAGACAGACAGGAACAAAATCCTAGATCACATAGCTGTAAAGTTCTTCTTTGAACCAGCAGTTTGTGACAGGCAGGTAACACAAGGTTATGTGATATTTTTGAAATACCCTGAGATCTTGGTAAAACCTGGTTTGTGTGATGGAAGTCTAATTGAATGAACACTTACAGCTTCAAGGAGGGAAAAAGCCACCCCACAAACAACTGTCAGGGAGCATTCCGCAAATATCTGAAGATAGTGCTAATACAACTTGCTTGGTAGTCGTAGCTGGCAGACCACTTCTTCTGAGCTTATAGGTAATGCATATTGCTGTTGGTTTATATGTCATGCGAAAACCTATTTGAACGAATCTCCCTTAAACAGTAATAGGGAGCTTGGCTAAATCCATACCACTTGCAATTATTTGGCTGCCACAAGTGTTAAGTCTTTCCTAAAATAAATCATCATTATTTGCACTCGGAGATACCTCAATAAGTATTACTGATATTTCACTGGAAAACTGTGGTGGAAAATATCTGGCTATGTTTATACCAGTAAATTAAATATGCCCAAGATCGTTCACGAGCATTGAAGCTGGCTAAACAGAGTGGCCTGCGTCTGCTCTGCAACGTCTGCGTCTGTTCTTTTTGCTTTCGGCATAAGGTTTCTGCATGAGAACTGCCTATGTTGAATAGTCCCTGGAAAATTCAACCTCCCAGATCATGCCCAGAAACTGTTAGGGACAATGCTATTAGCCATAAAACAAAACATATTTGAGGGTCTTCTAACAGGGCAGCGGTATATGGAGTTTTATTTCAGGGTCCAGGAACGCTACTGAGTGCTGTGTGCTGTATTATTAAAGGCATGGACTCTGGTGCTTCCTGTAAGATCCCATCTAAATAAGTAACACGTTGTGAACAGTATCTTCTCCAAAAAAACCCACTGTCTTTGTTTAAACACTGGCTGCATTTTGTAGGATTTAATTCTCTCTGATGGCTAAGAGTCTTTCTCTTTGTATTTTGTTTTATTTGTTTCTCCTTCAGTATGACTCCCTGTTCTATAGTAACTAAATGAAGCTGAAAAGAGAAAAAAAACATCAACTCTACATAAGGATTTAATATAGGAGTTTTTTTCATTTGTTTTTCAACTCGCTCATTTTCTAGTAAATACCACAACACAATGGCACAGATTCTGTAGTGGTTAGTAAAATAAATTAACAGAATATATAACCCCCCCCAGACTTCATAGATCAAATAACCATGAAAAGGGGCACATTTTTATTATGACTGCAGAGTTTGCTTTCAATGACACAGTACATTGGTTCCCACAGATGTCACGGATTAATTTTTGCTTAAAAATGGAAAAGAGCCCCTTAGCAGTCATTACACAATTAAAAAGAAAAAAAAGAAAAGGAATATCCACTCTTTTCCAGATTCTGCTCCTCTTTTATGTCCAGAAGATTACATTATTCTTATTAAGCCTCATGTGAGCATTTTATAGGTAAAGGAAACCAGAACCTATACCTATGTGTATATGATTATCTGGAAGTCAAAAAAATCCTTTATACGACTCCTTATAAGTACAAAACTTCTTGAAACAACCTTGATTTTTCACAAGACAGTTACAGAATTTTCAACCATTTCTTCTTAAAGAAAGCAGATTCTACTGCAAACAAGAAAAGTATCAGCCCATTTTTATTCCCCTTGTTACATGATCTTCCAGAATACAGGAAAGAAGCAGTCTTTGGTGTAGGTTTTGTAAGTTCATATGAACTTAGAGGAAGGCTTCCTTTTTTCATCATCTTCCCATATTGAGAGAAATCAGTCCCCTATCTCAATATAAATGGATCATTTTAATCTGGGTAACATGACGCCAGACAAGAAAGAAGACAAGCCTGTCTTGAGGATAATGCAAGCCACCATAACTACACATTTGATTTGGATAAAAAAAAGGCACACAATAGCCCGAGTACGACAGAGCATATATTAAACAGGAGAATTCTGCATTACTCAGCATGACCAAACAAGTTCTGACTGAAATTTCTCATGGCAGAAATAGAAATACTAATAACAGTAAGGTGGTAGAAACGCATAGGTAAAGTGACATGCCAAAACAATACATACTTTAATTCAGTTCACTTTGATGACCTATTTTGTTTCTGCATCTTATTCCTTTGATTACAGTAATGAAAAAATGAAATATTACAAATAATAGAAAAAAGAGAGAATGTTTAGAATACTGAGAAAATATATTTTTAACAATTATATTTTTTATGATGTCAAGAAAGAAAAAAACCCCCAAACAACAGCATCTGGGATAGAAGAAATGAAAGGCAATCAAATCTGAAGCGATAGCTTGAAAAATATCACATGAGCAAGCAGTGTGCCCCATCACAAAGAAAGCCAATGACTGCCTGGGCTGCATTAGGAGAAGCATTTTCAGCAGGTCAAGGGAGCTGATCCTCCCCTCTGCTCAGCCATGCTGAGACCACATCCAGACTTCTTGGTCTATGTCTAGGCTTCCAGTACAGTGGGGACCTGGACATACTGGAGGGAGTTCAGTGAAGGGCCATGAAGATGATTAGGGGAGTGGAGTATCTGACATATGAGGAGGTGCTGAAAGAGCTGGGACTGTTTAGCCTCGAGAAGGCTCAGGAAGATTATTATATGTATAAATTCCTGATGGGGAGGAGGGACACACACGGAACCAGACTCTTCTCGCTTGTGCCAAGTGGCAGAACAAGAGGCAATAGGCACAAACTGAAGTACAGGAAATTCCATTTAAACATAAGAGTATACTTTTTTTAACTGTGAGTGTGGTCAAATACTGAAGTGTTTGCCCAGAGGGTGTCTCCATCCCTGGAAATCTTCAAAAGCCATCTGGATGTGGTCCTGGTCAACCAGGTTGACATTGCCCTTCTTGAGCAGGGGGGGTTGGACCAGATGACGTCTAGATGCCCCTTCCAATTTCAACCATTCTGCAATTCTGTGAAAAGCTATGTAATGAAATACAGTAAGGAATTAGAGATTTTTCCAGGAAAAAAAGATTATGATACTGATGAAGAAGTATAATTGAATGGGGAAATAGCTGTAACACTTAATTTGGCTGCCTGGAAAATAGAGAGAAGCTTCAATGTGAGATCTTTTATCACAGTAGATGTAATCCAAAGCTCATGGAAGGAAGGGATGAAGAGGAAGAGGAAGAGGAAGAGGAAGAAACAAACTAAAGCAAAAGAAATGTTAAGAAATAAGCACTCAGAATAGACACCTCACACATATGCACACCTCTATTCATTATGTAATTTAGACAATATCATAAATATCTTTGAACATCTAAATTTCAAGTAACTTTAATAATTATTTAGATATATTAGTAAAATATTAAACATTTACATTTTATTTAGAATAAAAGTCACATTACTAGCTGGTTCTGCTGAAATGTATAAAGCATTTTCTTGTCGTGAACTTTAAAAGTACATCATTCCATTATCCAAAGCGCTTCAAAGCAGAAGAATTGCTCACAAATGATTTAACAATCAGTACAAGAAGATGTACTTTAATATCTGTGTCAAAACACAGATGGTTTCCATGTACAGTTAGAGCTTTTTAGAGATAAAATGAGTCTCTTTAGGTTTGACTTCAGAAAGTTATTTACATACGTGACATTTCAAGCATCATTCAAAGTTTAACTAAAATGCACTTTAAAGTAAGTTAAACCCAGGGTGTTCTAATTTCTAAATTACACCAGAGCATTCATTAGTAAATAAAATTAAATGCATTTTAAAGGTGAAACAAATTAGTCTTTAGTGCTAGTAGCTATATTCAGATTACTTTCTGACAGCAGTGGACACCATTGTCACCAGAAAGGCAGGAAACCACTTCACATGATCCAGATGCAGACATGGCCAAAGAAATAAAGAAATGTGAAAACAAGGTAGACACCTTAGTATCATGGTGACAGAGTTTTAAACAATTATATTTTCATTTAACTGAAATGGAAATACAGAAAAATAATATAATCAGAACCTAAAATAAATTTTTAATAGGATCTGCCTGTGGATTTATGATTTAGAAATGTCTGTAAATTTCAAAATCTCCAAATTTTTTTGAAAGTTAGAACACTTATTTTTCATTCCGTTCATTTGTAAATTACCCATATAGATTACTCACATTAAAAAATGTTCCTGTATTTCATACTGTCTTAAATCTGAGTAATAAATCATCTTCAATATACAGCACTATCTCTGTAGTTATCTGTTTAAATCATTTGTGTCATATTCCTACCTTACTTCTTATACATGGTAGTAATTTAAAACAAACCCATATGGTGAAAAGTATACTAGCATCAAACATACTAGCATCATATTTAAAATAATTTTTATGTTGATTTTTGATATTGCACCTTTTACTGTCTCTTTCCATTTTGTACAGAATTTATTAGGAAAGTTTCTCTTCTGATTTGTCTGATTTCTGGGAAATTACCCTGCCCTCCAAATAACCTAGTGATCATTATTTTTTTTAAATGATTTATAGAAGTCCCATATATATTCCAACATTTATTATTCCTCTGTGTAGCACAGAAACCATGATTCCCTGCACTTTCCTATGCACATTGTTTAAGATTTTTCTTCTAACTCTCTTACCTTGAGGATCAATAGTAGATATCCACATCATCTTTTCCTTTTTGTCATTCCTAAAAATGACTGAGTAAATATTTCACTGCTACTTTTTGCATCTTCACATGGGTTGTTTGAGAACTACTGCTATTACTGCACCTGTTTTTGTATTAAGTTAAAAGGTATCTGGAGTGTTCAAAATCAAACTCTGGAACTTATATTTATTGTCACTTAGAGTATGACTCCTGAATTGTTCTGTTTATGTTTTGTTCTCTGAATCTTCCCTGTTAACCCCTATAGCGGACCTGGTCTTGTACAAATATAGCCATGGGGTTAATTTTTGCAGAGTAGTTCTGTTGCAGTCAATAAATACATGAATGTCTGTACAGTAACACATCTGAACTGTTGTGGGAAGGATCAAGACACGACTACGTGATTGGCATAATCAAATGCTTTGTGATAAAAAAGTTGTATTGCAGACTGCTCCAACATGTGTTTTTTATTTTCTAATGACATGATTTTCATTTGGATGGCAAAGGCATGCTTGTATCATGGAAATTTTTACTCCTATTAGCTAAGCCTCTGAAGTCATTTCAAGGCATATATATTTGAACTGTTTTATTTCCTCTTCTTTGAACACTTTTCAGAATGTTGGACTTTATAAACTATATTTAGAATCAGCAGGACTGATTTAGAACAGAAATAGTCTTTTCATGAATAAATTTTAAAATTTCATTACATATCATAGGTGAAATTTCTCTTCATCTGGAAAGAAGATTTTTTCTGAAACCACTCTTAAAGCCTCAAAGTCACATTTGAGCATAATCTCAACACTTGAATTAGACAGCAACTTCAACACTTTCTTCATATTATTTAATCCAACAACTTTAAGTAATTAATGGGAAATCTACTGAATTTACAATTCTACAGCACAGATTTTGGCTATTTTTAGAGTGAAATTATATTGTTCTCTCACTTGGTACAATGTAGTATAACAAGCAGTTCTTCACCCAAGTAAGAAAACTGTGTAATGAAAAAATCTGCCTTCCCTTTCTGAGTCCACTCCTTTTATTTTTTCCTGAAACTTCTGTCCAGTATTTCCTTACCATATTGTCCTTGATATTTACTTACCCCTATAAGAGGAGACAGGATCTGGTTTTAGGCTCTCCAAAGGTTTATTGTCACAGGATCCAGGAAGCAACTGTATGAATTGCTTTGGTGACAAATCCTACTGTTAGGTGTCTCCAAGCTGGCCTCTGTAGAGTCCTGTTAATGTTCCCTCATGTTCCAAACGAGTGCTCATGTTTACTCATATTGAGATACCTATAGCTAGGTATCTCATCTAGGACCATGATGCTAGAAGTTTAAGTTCTTCAATAAAGATAACCTCTTTTACAGATTTAATCAATTACATACTATAATGAGCTACTTTACACAGAACAATTTAATTTGATTCATACATGCATATATATTTACAGCATCATAGGACTAAATATACTAATAAAATATGCCATCAGAAAGAAAGCTTTTAAAGTTATAAAGTATCATCAATGTAAAAAAGATAGGATCTTTGTAACTGTTAGAATCTCTAGCAAAGTGAGTAGAAGGTGAAGATGCTGTGAGAGGCCTAAACATCTTTTTTAGGAGATCTGAACACTGAAGCACACACCAACTATATACTTATTTTGCACATTTACGCCCAAATATTTGATCTTCTGATTAAGATCAGACAGCATGTTGGCCTATACTTTTTGTTTTGCCATTCAGTATTTACAAAAGCTTTTCCACCAAAAATAATCTAGACAATCAAATTAAATATGATATATAAGCAGAATGTAATACCATATTAACTGTCACATCATATGTCACAGAAAGTAATGACCTTATTCACAGACCTGCACATACCTCTGTAAGAAAGAAAATCAAAAGGCATCCTTACCTGGCCTTTATAGTACCTACAGCTAAGGTGAACATCAGTATTTACTAGTCTGTAAAGTAAACATATACATACCAGCACTCTTTCAGTATTTACCACAAAGGATCTTTAGTACCACTGAGCTATGAAGTCAATAATGAACCTCTCTGAACTACCCAGCTAACAATCAAACACAGATCAGTTGAGACTTGTTTTATTTTGGTGTCACTGTAGAACAAAAACCTTACTTTCTCACACACACCCCAAAATAATTTATGAGATATGTGCCATGGTTTTTATTTTAGTTTCAAAGATCACCCTTTGAAGTCAGTTGCATAGGAAGAAACTCATATCCTTTTTCTTTATCACCATTAGTCTTTTTCTGGTTATCTTTAACATGTCCATGACAGAAAGTACAGTTCATTGTGTCCCTAAGCGGAAATTCTCTTCTGATGTGGTATTTAAACTATTTTTACTTCTCAAATTAAAAAGGAGGAAGATTTTAATTCTGACAATGGCATGAAAGTGGGAGAGACAGTTACTGTTTCAGGCCTGGAGGGAGCTCTGAACTGTAGTCAAGAAAAGAATAAGCCTTTTCATGGTCTTCTTTTAAACTGTAAAACTGTTAATTTAAAATCAATAGCACCGTTTGTTTTCCAGGTGACACTTTGAAAGTATGCACTATCATTTGCCAGTTGATAGCAAATGTTATCAACTAGCACATTTATCTTCAGTACATTCGAATAGTGAAATGGAAATTCGGCCAGTTATTCATACAAAATATAAACAAGTGTATCCATTACTTGAGTAACTTCTCACTCCATCATTGAGCCAAAATTTCAACTAATTTAATTGAAGAAATCCATGAAAGAAAAAGATTTTTGTCTTATTTTTCTAAATGTAAGTCTAAATGATGGCACGAGTTCCTAAAGTGCCAGGAATGAATACGCAAGCGAAGTATTGGCCTGTCCACACTGGAATTAAAATCTGTTTGGAATAAGACTTTGTTGGGTGGAGATTAAAGTATTTCATATCTTCAGTGAATTTGCTGAAGGAGATCAGTAACACACACCTTCACTGCTAGGCTATAGACAGGAACAATGATGCTGCTTTTACTCTTAATGATTAGAAAATCAGTTTGCTTGGGCTTTGCTCAGGGATCAGTACTGTAACCTAAAATGCTGATCAATATTACTAGCATAACATTTGAACAAGGTATGTTCAATAATATTTTAATAACATAATCACAAAAAAGGTCTATGTGTGGTAAACAAGAAAACTAGTAATAAATAGTTGGGATATGAAATCTGTGCTAAAAGGAGTTACTTATAGGTGTCTACATAAACTGAAAATAAACAAATTCAACATTTACAGATCAATAACTGCCCAAAACAGCTTTGCAAGCATGTTTTACAACACTTATGTCTTAAATTTTGATTTTGCAGGTAAAAATGGCCCATGTTACATTACTGTTTCTACTAAGAAGTCAGTTTAATAATCTACCTATGCCAAAGAAAAATATTATGTCTTTTAAAACCTACTTCCGGAAAATTCATGAGTGGAAAAAGGGTGTGAAAAGATCCTATGCAGAATACTTTGTGATTATCTCATTGAAGTTCTCTCATTTAGGTGCTGTATGCTTCATTGCTTTCCCTCTCACACAGTCAACTACATACATAAAAGCTGAATACAATTAAGTATGAACCTTTGAAACTCTCAGGGATTTATTCAATATTTGCATAACAAAGGAAGTGGATACCATTACACTAAATTTGCACAGTCAAAGTATCATACAGTCAGAGCTAGGGATTCCCATGAAAAGAATCTTTCATAAACACTATGCATAACTGACCCAGAGATCTCTAATCTGGGTTCCTAGTTACAATACTGTTCTGAGGGGTAAGTTCAAAACAATGAGCTACTAAAACTTTTGCAGCAAGCAGACTAATGCAGACCTAAATTTCAGTTTACAAGCTGTACCTTCGTTTTGGTGAGGAATCTTAAAATAAGCAATTATTATTATTATTATTATTATTATTATTATATTGTAATTTAAATGTTTTTGACACAGGAATTATGACAAAAATAATCTATGAAACCAGAGCTCTTTTTTTAGCATAGTGGTTTATTAACTAGAGACATAGTTATCACCTTGTTAATAGAAGTTGCGTTAAAGTTATTATTGTGCTGGCATTTCTAGATGGTAACCTCTATAAAGAAAAAAAAAAAAAGATAAAAAAATAGAAAGATTTTTTTTTTAAAGAAAACCGTGACTTCTTTTTTTTTTTACATCTATTTGCAAGAATACTTTTCCGCTTTTATCAATTTCTTCCCTCACTATATCATACCTACTTTCTTAAGGTCATAGCCTCCTACCTTGTATAAGAATAAAGTCATTGTTGTAAAGACACAAGTTTTTGGCATTATTCTGGATGGTCTCTATTTTGTATTATAAAACTCTAATCATTATTATAGGATGTTCAAGTGCTGTAATAACAGACACTAGAGCAAGACAATTCATAGAAAAGACCAAAAGGCAATTTTTTTTTTTTTTTTTGCAATCATTTGATATATTTGACAGTTAACTTTCTTACTTCTTCCTCCCTCTTGCCTGATACTATGAAGATTTTTCTTCCTGTTGAATAGACAAAGACACTATGGTGAAATCCTTACTTCTGGCAAAGAACTGTCCAAAGTCACAGAAACAAACAACAGCACATCTGAGAACCTTAGGCTTAGGGGTAACTTCATCAAAAGGGTCCCAGTCACACCTGACATATTCTTACTATTAGTGTAGAGTTATTATTTTGGATTAAGATCCATAGACTGGGTGAAAATGCACAGAAATAATCAGGTTTAAATCATTTGAAAGCAAAGTACCATTTGTTTGAAAGGAATAAAGTCAACAAGAAATTAAATATAATATAAGCCTTATGTCTCTCATTTAACTATAAAAAGGAAAAATAAAGAGTGATTTATTTTTAAGAAGCAGAAAAATATGCAGAAAAAGCAAATTCATTTTTATATCAATGATTTTGTCTTTCCTTTGGCTTCTGCAGTATGCCCTGCAGGGATTTAGCAGACATTGAGAAACTACCTTCCAGGGCCTGTCACATTCCGAACATACTAAAAAAAGCAGCATTCACATTGACCCTGATTTCCATAGGAAATAAAATCAGACTCTCAATATTCAACCATAAAAAAACATATGATTTGAGGAAAATAATTTTTCTGTAAGTGTTCTCCAGAGAACCTCTGCAGGCTTCAATGGCTGAGCTCTCATGAAGCCTGATTCTAATTCAGCTGCATAAAATCTCACCTCACTGGCCCTGCAGCACATATAGAACAGGCTCATTTTTAAAGCCCTCTGATCCATAGAAAATCTCTTGAAAATCCTCAGTCTTGACCAAAGCACCCCAGAAACTTCCTTTCAGATTCAGGAAACAGAATTGGAGTGCTAACAAACCCCCAAACATGCTACATTAACAGTAAGCAGTACCTCCTATGAAGCCAATAAAACAAGCTAACAGAAATGTAAATCTCCTGATGAAATTCAAAGACAGTATAAAGCTGAATAATTTAATTGGTCCAGTTTCAGCTGAAGATTTGAAATTCCACTTCTGGCATTCGTCTAAATTCTGAGTCTGAGTTCTGGCAAACAGAATCATAAGGCTCTTGTGTGAGGACTTGACTTAAAAATTTGAAAGTCAGGGTGTCACAATAAATTTTAGAGATGTGGTGTCTCTGAGGTGAAATTACTTGTTTCTTTTCACAGTCAGTCAGGCTCAACAAGCAAGTGATAAATCTTTGTCTCAGGAACTCATGGAATAAAACTCTTCCTACCTTATTAATTCAATACAGCTCTTGTTTAAGACTCACATTCTTTTCAGCTCAGCTCTACGCAATACCTTTTTCACTAATGCATTCTAGGAGTGTATTTCTTTCATCAGTTGTTTTTTTCTGGGTTTTGGTTGGGGTTTTTCTGTTTTGTTTTTTTTTTAATTGAGTGAAAAAAGAACCCCAAGTAATTAACATTCTACTTTAAAAACTCACACATAAAATATACACCCACAAAAAATGAAACTCTGAGCTTACAAAGCTCTCTGATGCAATTCAGATTTTTCCAGTGCAATAGTGAAAAGCTATTTTGGATAAAGAAAAATAAATACTTTTCAGTACTGAAACTGTGACTTGTATAGAGAAACATTTGCCTTCTTTTAGCTTTAATGTACTGCAGTATTACCTCAGGGCTGATTTTTGCTCAAACTATATATCTGGACAACAAAGATCTTTAACAACACATTTTTCAATTAGAGTTTTTTTAATTAGCATTTTAAAAGACAAATATCTACAGGTAATGCACATACTGGAGAAATCATTCTTGTAGATTCCCCAAATAAAGCATATTCTGTATTAGCCTGTTGGGGGGAGAGACCTAAGGACTATACAGCTCTTCTTACTGTCCTACATGAATACAGTTGCTACCCCAACGCAATATCCTGAGTTGCTGAGACTATAAACTAGTCAGCTGCTTATTTTAAAAGTTGCCATCCTTACAGACTCATGCTTTGGAATTACAACACTTGGCACCACTGAAAGGATTCCTAAATGAAGACCGAAAAATTTCTACAGGTAGATGACTTCTAATGGCTAGGGATGACATACTTTAATCAAGTATATAGGGAGTCTGGCACCTCAGCAAACCTTCATTGGATCTAATGAAGGCCTAGCTAAGTCACATGTAGAGAACTCCTTTATAGACATCTATATTTAGGGGTCTGAATTTGAAGTTGAATTCCATTTTTAAATGTGTAGTGACCATGCTGTCCAAACTGCTTATTGGGGCAGCAATTCAAGCCATCTAACTATGTAACTGCTCTTAATTTTGTCTGGGATGATCCACAGTTTTACCTCTATGGGAAGGAATCAATGGACAGTCTCTGATATGGGGAGAAGAGGAATCATACTGACAAAGTAGTTGCTTAGGTGCTTAGTTCTTCAGTCCAAACTGAAACCTAGGAGTTCCGAATGTGGTCCTGAGCAGGTCAGTTATTCAACAACTGCTCAAGCCTGCCTAAAATATAAAACTCAACATTTTGGCTTAAAACAGGTGAGGGACCCAAATAATTTGGAGTTCTTAAGACATCCATTTAATGCAGACAAAACAGGTTTTTCTTTCGTAGGTTCCTGAGGTTTTTCAGTTTTGTTTTTTGAGCTTTTTTTTCCTTCTTCAGCACTGAAAAAGAAGACTAACAAGCTGATCATTTGTGATTATTTCTGGTGACATATGGTCCTGCATGGCTGATAATGTCCCAGAAAGCTAAGGAAACAGAGCCAAAATATGTTTTGTGCACTGGCATTTTATAAATGCAAACATTTTATCTTTGTCAGTTATTCATTAGTGTTAAATGAACAAACCACATACATTTGTTTGTATCTAAAATAATTCATACATGGCATTCAAAATTTTAAGCAGATGTCCATGTTACGAAAATGATGTGTGTAATTAAACAGGGTTAAATAGAAAGTGTATACAATTCCTTTTCTTTCCATACATCTCATTGCTAGAATGAAGAACCAAATTTTGCTCTGCCATGTGCACAGATACAGGTGACAGGCATAGCCATCTGGGCTGTGAATTTGCTTTACAATCCATGTGCAGAGCATTTTTTTCCCCTGTCTCCATACCTCACAGGAACACCAAATAAAACCAAGCAAACGGTAAACCCCAAGCTTTCCAGATGACTTAGTGTATTTATTCTGTTCTGTAAATAGGTAGCTATATTCTGTACATTGGAAGTAAAGAAAAATAACAGACAACTCTCCTTTTCCCCTCGATATTCACACTTTGGGCCTATAAGGTAAATAATTCATTGCACACAAAAGACTTTTCTAGAAAGAATAAATTCTGTAATTTTCAGCCTATTTTTTCTGGACCTTTGTAGATCTGTGAAATTCTGCTTAGCTGACAAGAAAGTAAGCTTTTTGTGAAAAGTCCTAAATTGATTTTGTGGAGTCCCAGACCTCTATTACAATCTTTTAAGGAAAATATGTATATTGGAAAAATAAACAATTATGCAGCTAGCGATATTCATTCCTCTTTTATGATTTTTTTCAAAGATCAGAGTAATTTTATTCCAGAATACTGAGCACTTTGAGTACATATTACGACACTTGACCCTCTCAGCCAAGTGTCTGCTCGGTATAATTAACTGAAATCGTTCAAGAGTACATTTTGTTCATTTGATTAATCTCATAGGGCTCTGATAATTGTTTATAAATAGGTAGTAGCAGAATTGACTGACTGAAAAAAACATTTGCAGTAGAACTATACGCTTGCTTCAGATGAATCAAGATGACTTTGAAAATATTTTCTGACTGTCATTGTCTGGGAAGACAGCTAAACCTATTTTTCAATGCATTCAATAAGAATAACATATGATTTAACAGTACTAGAGCAACCTTTGCTTTTCCTTCTTCTAACTTTTTCATCCATAAATTAGCAATCTGAATGTTATCCTCATGCATATTGTATGTCAGATGTCAAAAAGATATCAATATCAGCTTTGAATAAGTCCCTTTGTTATAAATGAGCATATGTTGCATATGTTGCATTTTCCCTAAACTGAGGATGTTAACTTCTGAAGAAAAGATTCTGAGAATTTAGGACTGCTATTTATTTTATGAATTAATTAAAAATATCTCATTTCAAATGTCATATGTCATATCAAAAATATGTCATTTTAAGAAATACCGTGCTTAGAGTATCTTCTTCACACTTCCACTTTAGTAGAAGCTACATTTAAGTGAAAACTGTCTCAAATCAGACAATGTAGCTGTATGTTATGATTGAATCCAAAGTTAGTTAAGCCATCATTCTAAATGGTTGTTTTGTGACATCAGAGGAACTCAAACTATCTGCATGCTAGAAGTACAGCTCCTGAAAATACATCTTTATACATTAATACATACAGATTTTCAGGTTTAAATAACCACTAAGTTTTTCCAGATTTGTCTTTTAGGATAACATTATGTCAATTTTTTAACACCTACACTAATATTATCTGCTTTAAATCCTGAATCCAGTTTAACATAGTTTTCCCTTGTTTTTGTTTTTCAGTATCAGTGAATATTGATTTATTTGTTTGTTTCTTCTTTATCTATTTCAGTACTATTTATATGCTTAACTATTGTATTTATTTATAAATGTATGTTATATACAATGTACACACATTTCTTCAGCAGTTATCCATGTAAGGTTGTCTGAAAATCAGAAGTGATTCTTGGATGTGATTAAAACCACAGACTTCCACACAAGGAATAATCAGAAGCTCAGAATTACTGTGTTCAGAGAGAAAATGAATCACTGAGAGCTAAGCAGTGCCATCTTCTCTCCATGCAAGGCAGAGCTGCCACTGGTGGCAAGGTGCTGCAGAGCAAAGCTGCCTGCTTCAAAGGGTTCGTCAGACTGTTGTGGGATTTGCTTCTGAACATGGACTTAAATACTAACCTTGTCATTATCAAATCAGAACTATTTAGGATCACCAGGAAGTCACAGTTTTTGTTTTGTAATAAGTGAAACACAAACACACCTGTGCTGGTCCCCACCTCACATGAACTGCTAGATACCGCCTGCTTAGCCACCACTGTGACTAGGCTGAAGGTGAAATTCAAAACTGCAAGCTCCCGTCAGACGGTCCCTAAGTAATGTCCAACTTCGAGTTGCATTTTGGAATTAATATATATGTAAAGACTGCATTCTTTGGCATTGCTGGTGATTTTAAGAATAGCTAACATCTTCAATAACAGCTGAGACCACCTCAGATAAACCCCAGATCTACGAGGAACTGAGCAATACTCTGTGCTTTCTACAGAAACAAGAATGTGTAAAGCTTCATAAAACAGAAGCACAACAGACAGGACAGTGATGTGTTGTTACCCTCTTTGGTCTTTGTTTACAATGGAGTTTACCATAACATCAAGTATTCCATACCGTTTCACCAAATGGTACATTGATCTTGATGATAAGATGAATGTTCAATGTAAGCTGATCAAACCTGTCTTTCTTACTTTGCAATTAGATAGGCAAAAACACAGCACTAACAATCAGTGAATTTCCTCTGTTTATCTCATCTTTCACTTTTAATTCTTAAGGACAGTTTTGTTATCTTTTGGGAGTACTGACAGGCTCAGGGAATGTAGCTGTCCAGAAGTAGCAAGTTCTTTCAGTCACAGTACAATGTGGAATTTTAGTTGGGGCTTTTGATATACAAAGTGGAATAGAAATTAAGTTTGATGAGATTCTGTTTGCAATCCTCAGATGCTCCACTTGTGAGACTGACAAGACAATTTGCTCTCTGTCTGTCATGAATCCTACAATTTGTCTCCATGTGGCTTATAATTCTGTTGTGCAGCTCCTCAAGGGGCAGAACTGGAGGTGTAAACAGATCTCATGCACTTTATCATCATGGCAAATTAGTTTAAGTTTCTGAACAAAATTGCGTAATACAATACTGAAAATGCCATTACCGGTTCTGTTTTTGGGGGGTTTTTTTTGTTTGTTTGTTTTTTAACCAATCCTGCTGCTCCAGTAGTAGTCAGTAAGAATGACAGATTACTTAGTCTATGAAAACAGTAGGCTTCAATCTTCTTCATGGATTTATATATGTGTGTGTGTATAATGAATATATAATGCACACATGTATTATTTTTTTTCCTTCAATTGATACAGACAGATAAGAACTGGATCTTCTGTGCAAATTCTGAGTTTTCTTTGAAAGAAATATTAAATGTCAAACATTTTCAAAATAATATTTGGAAGAAAATGCTTTTCAGATCAGTTAAAAACTTTCTTTCCAGTTGCTATGACAGAAGATATTTTAAAGTGAAAAGTTAAAGTAATATATTTCATGAAAATCAAAGTATTAACAAAATATTAACATATCTTCAATTCTTTAAGTGTTATTCTAAAAAAATAAGAAACCTCTTGCTAAAACATAATTCATTCCTAGCTATTTAGATTTCAGTAAACCAACACTTTTAAACAGAAAAAATATTTTGCAGTCCATGGACTGTCAGTTTTCTCTTCACCAAAGGGATATATAATAAATCAATCAAAATAAACTTGTAAAAACACAAGAGAATCATGTTTCAGGGCATAAAGCAGACTATCGGTGATGTGTTTTAGGAAGAGAATTGCTTTGCTCTGGTTATTCCGTAAGTCCATCTTTTATAGACAGGCAATCTGTATGAGACAACAGACTTCAGGGGAAATAGCCGTTGTGCTGCTGCTTAATTTGGCTATAGCAGAACCCTGGAAAATAATGCCGTCTGCTGATGTGGCACCCTCCTGCAGTGGCCCTGATTGAACCAATGTGCTAAGCATATTCTAAGCTAGCTCCTCTAGGGCCTTATGGGGAGGATTACTGATTATTATGCTCCACTTGGGCAGATGCATTTTTACTGAGGTGACTTTAGAAACATGCGCAGAGGGGCAGACACCCATGTCTTCAGAGCCATCAGAACGTGGGCTCTTAGACCTATTTTTCAGCTGAGTCCCACTTGATAGACATAGACATTTTTGCAGAATCCATCTTTTAGGTTTATCCTTATGTTAAAACTGAAAGCTACAGTCCTAAATCAGGCAACTTTCCAGACAGTTTCAGGACTGGGAGTTCTCCGCCAGTGCTATTTAGCCTGACCTTTCAGTTAGCTGTAAGCAATACATTTAGCCTTATGTGATCCAGAGTAATGGGGTGAATTTTTCATTGAAGGAATAGTTTTTAAATCTCTTCTCTCTGACTTACATGAGAAACCATGATTTACCTGGTTTACATAGCCTTGTTATGCAGTTTATTCTTGAGAAGGTATTTTCCCTCACTATTTAAAATCAGCCAACACGTGTAACTGAAGAAACAGAAAGAATTTTCAATAATTTGGCTTCAATAGAAAAGTAAGCCCTTCAATAGTTTTCCACTAATTTTTACTTTTTAAAGACAAGTTCATCAGTTCAGAATTTGTCCAAAATACTAGAAAACAATATTTTTACTCATTCTTCCATCTGGAATATTCAACAAATAGTTTGAATATAGTCTTCTGGAAAAATCAGAGAACTCGTTTAATGATTTCACTCTACCTATAACTATATCAGTCAGCCCTGTTTTGTATTATTATTCCATTTCAACATAAAATGCCTTTGTTTTTTTTAACAATGTCCAATTCTACTATAAATCTTACAAAATAATTGTCGAACTTTCCATTATTCCTCTAACATATGCTTGAAAGCTATATTTTTACAGCTCTTCAGTGGTAAGGATTTCCATATAGGGTCTTTTGTCTCAGAATCAGCAGCTGGTTCAAAAGAAAATGTGAACATGTTTTCGGCAGTTCCTGATGGTTTGAGCAGCTACTGACCTCTGGGTAAAAAGAATAAACAGCAGAGCTGAGAACAAAAGGAGTCCTCAGGCTACTATTAACTCACAGTAATAAGGCAGACATGATGTACTGTGGTCAGTACAAGTCTCATTTGTAGATAAGCTGTAAAGAAATAGCATTCCATCACCAAAGAAAGGTCAAAGGTTAAAGTATGATATGATTGTTTTTTACTAATCTTCCAGTGACAAATTTCTGAAATATGAAGGAGTTCTTACACTTCAGAAATATATTTCAGGGTATTTTTATATGGCACTTGAAGTTTCAAGATGCACTTACCAAAGAAAAAGCTTCTTGGTAGATTTTGGAGGAAAGGGAGGGCTGAAGGGAAGGGAATGTTAAGTTTCTTTCATAAAGTAGTCAAAGTGATGTTTACATAAAATCTACACTTTTCTTGCACCTAATCTTTTGGAAACCGATCTCTTTTACCTAGCATAACTTATGTCAGTAGGAGCACGAAATATAGGGAGGAAAAATTATTTTTAATTAATTACATTAACAATTGATAGGAATATGTAGAATACCTCAAATATAATTAAATAAGGTCAGTTTATGCATTTTTCCTTACTTGGACTTGATTCTTCAATCGTTTTCCTGTTCTCATGTAAATTTTCATTTCTTTCCACACAACTTCAGGGCTTGGAATGTTATCCCTGATAAAAGGAAGAAGGAAATAAATAGCATATAAAATACCCTCAATTTCCTTCCAATCAGAAGCTGATAGGTGAATATTTGAAAAACATTACTGTTAGTTTAACCATAGTTGCACTTTTCTGTTGCAGCCCCTGTACAACACAAGCCCTGGACAGCCTTGGGCCAACACACTATATGTGCCTTGACTATTCCTATCCAGCGATTGTAGGAACTGTCTCCACTTTTTAAAACCAGAACATGTTAATGAAGATCCTGTGGCTGGATCCCATTTCAGTGCTTTATTGCAAACCTCTAGAAAAATGCTAGCCATCTTTGCGAATACTCAAATACCCATTAAAGAATATAAATAGAAAAGCTGTGGCAAGAATGATCGCGTCTGATGTTTGATACTAGGGTGACATGGCTTAAACCCAGCCAGCAACAAAGTGCAGCAAAGCTGCTCTCTCACTCCTCCTCCCAAGCACTGGTGGGATGGGGAGGAGAAAATACAAAGAAACGCTCGGGTGTTGAGATAATGACAGGGAGGGATCACTCACCAATTATGGTCATGGGAAAAAGACAGACTCAACTTGGGGAAAAAACAAAATCAATATAATTTACTACAAATCAAATCAAAACAAGGATAACAGGAAGTAAAACCAAACCTTAGAACACCTTCCCCCCACAGGACAGGGAATGGCGGTTGGGGTCAGTCCGTCACACCTTGTCTCTGCCGCTCCTTCCTCCTCAGGGGGAGGAGGACACCGCACTCGGCCCCTGCTCCACCGGGGGGTCCCTCCCGCTGGAGACGGTCCTCCACGAACTTCTCCAACATGGGTCCTTCCCGCAGGCTGCAGTTCCTCACAAACTGCCCCGGCGCGGGTCCCTCCCGCGGACCGCAGTCCTTCAGTGCCAGGCTGCCCCAGCGCGGGCTTCCCCAGGGAGCGGCGGCCATCTCGGGGGGCACCCACCCCCTGCTCCGGCGTGGGCTCCTCTCTCCCCGGGCTGCAGGTGGGCATCTGCTCCCCCGCTCCCCTCCGTGGGCTGGGGGGGGGACAGCCTGCCGCCTGGTCTCCCCACGGGCTGCAGGGGCATCCCCTCCTTCCTCCCTGCCCTCGGGATCCGCACAGGGGTTCCTCTCCCACCCCGATCCCCCGACTCCCGGCAGGTTTCCCCTCTGGAATCTGTTCTCCCAGAGGCAGGTCCGGCTCCCGGCCGGGGAAGCTTCCAGCAGCTTCCAGCAGGAGCCGGCCCTGCGGGCCCTGCCCCGCTACCAAAACCCCGCCACACAAACCCAAAACATAGGGGAATCTAGAAAAGGGAATGGAAGAGTATCTTTCCATTACAATTCTGAAAAACAGTGTAAGGCTTTATGAACATGATTTAATACATCTTTTTGTTGTAATTCAGAAATTATTCTGATAGGTGTCCAGGCTCCCTCAGTAGACAGTGAAGGAAACTCTTCCAGGGAATATCCTATTCCATTCTAAAAAGTGTCCAAGAGAAGCGAGATGTACCACAGGCGTTACCAATTTGCAGCATCAACTCATAGAAGCATCAGCTTGTGACATAAATCTGTTTACCACCAGTTTTAAAGTGAATAGAAATGCTGTCTTTTTTTAAATAACAAAATAAAATAAGACCTTAAGTAATTAAAAAGTCAAGGCATTGAATTAGATAGTGAAGCTGGTATATGAATTGTAAAATCCTAATTTCGGAGTTGTCATAAGAGGTTTTGCCAGGCCATGCTATTCCATCAATAATGCTTATTCTTTCTCAGAGGTTGAGAAACATATTTTCTTTTAATGTGCACACTTCCATTTTATTTTCTGCTTTTCTACAGTATTCATGAGTGACCATCTCTCTCTTATTTCTTCTAAGTCAGGGACCTGATTCACACCCCTATTCATTTATTGTCATTGCTCAATTCTGTAGAGAAACTTAGGATGACATATTGGAAAATTAACGGAAAGCTTCATATTCAGATATCTACCTTTTATGATCTTGCAACTCCATGGGTAATGTTCTTACTGGCAAGACTATATAGAACAACGCTTGCTTTTAACAGCTCCATATTAGTCATTCTCTTACGATCAAACCTGTATGTTGTTATAGTTTGGCATGATGTTAATGTTAATTTTGGTTTGCTAATTCTAGTTTGAAAAGCTTCTACTGCCTTTTACTCATCAAAATGCTTATTAATAATTCTAGGGCTTGTACATGGAAGCTTTTGTCTTTCGCAAAGCTACCCACATCCCAGATGCCCAAAAGAAATGAGCATGTTAAGCTACCAAGTCCTGGCCTTAACTTGACCTCTGTCTCTTCTCCAAAGTTATATATTAAAAATGTTAAAAGCTTGATGTTAATTAATTCAAATTCTTAATAATTCTGCCTTTTCAGAAGTTCTGCTAATGCAAAAATTCTAAATAATTATGTTCTGAGGACATAATTACAACTCCAGTGGTAAGTTCTACAGAAGCAAGAAGAGTTTCATTTGACTTTTTCTTTTCCCCTCAGTAGTGTTTTTAATGGATAGTTTAAGAATTGCTAATGGTAAATTAAAAATCAGACCCTAAAAGCAGATTTTATGAGATGGCAATTATCTGATTTGGCTGAAGCCTCCAGATGAATTTGACATATTCTTCTTTTCTTTTCATATCAGTTAAGAGGACAGACTGCATGAGGATAAACATCATAGCTTTACTTTGTTGAGCAAAGGGAAAAAAAATTCTTTCCTTACTCACTCACTTCAGATAAATGTCTCTAAGGCTAACATGCTTTGGAATGAATTAAGGGAGAATCTAAGTTGCTTGTTACCCTGTCAAGCAAGGAACTGTAGCACTAATAAGGACTAGAGGAAAGATGAACCTAAATCAGATGCCAAGAATTATTTAGCTTTGTCTCAAGCTATTCAACTTCTGAAGGATGAGTCAAAAAATGTAAGATAATGAGCTGGGCAAGACTGAAGAACTGCTTTCTTATTACATCCTTTCTCCTCTTCATTGTAAATGTAGTAAAATTCTGAGCATTGCCTGAAACGTGGCTTTTAATCTGAAGAATAACTTCAACATAGTAAGATGCATTTCTCAGCCTCTATACTTCAGCAGTTGAGGATGAGAAGTTCGTTGATGGACTCAGCATAGTCAGTCATATGGGTGGAACTGCTCAACAGGTTGTGTGAGCCTTGTACTATGTTTCTCACCATGGCTGAGCGTGAAGGCTGACAAACCTGGCATTACATAACTTAAAGAATTCAGAGCAGAATTTTCTGGGATAGGCACTACTAACCTGAGCTTTATGGAGGAGCTGCTCCATGCCTTTTTAAATCAAGCATAGGAGAAGCAGTCCCTAATGGTCCTATGCATGGTAATCAAATTTCCTGGTTAAAATGTATTCACCCGAAGGTCATGTCTCAAGCCCTCAAATCCTGATGCAGAGCTCTGCAGTATTGCTTGACTTCGCAGCAGAGAGCTGCTGCTTTGGAGGATAAGGAAAGATTTACATAATAATGTTATACAACTCCACAGTTAAAAAAATCAACAACTCCTGACTGACAATGAGAAAGAAGATGTGAGATCAAAAGAAAGTAGCAGCACCCTGCAAACTAAGTACTGGATTGCAGTTTGGGTTTGTTTGTTTGTTTGTTTGTTTCCCAAAATACATATATAATTGGAGAAAAGGGGCTTCTGCCAGCTTTTTTTGTGGTGTGGCTTACCTGGAAGGAAGTAACTTTTATAGTCTGGAAATTTTAATATAAAAATACATTTACTAAAATAGTGAAAACGAGCATGCCAAATTCCCTATCTTAGTTGAAGTGTAGATAAGTTTCTGGTTTTCTGTCAAATGACAGAATAGCATTTCTGTGTTTCTGTAGCCATTACTTAATGCTCATGTCACTTAGCCTACATTAGAGTTTAACTTTGTGGTTTTGAGACTGATTACAGTTTTAAGGAAAAAAAAAGACAGAACTTGCATGAGATATTTTGTTCAAAAATAATTTCTCCTCTCTCCCGAAGTTTTTTCTCAGCCATAAGTGTTCTCTTTCAGGCATACACAAAACAAAAATCTAAATTATGGTCACAGTGAGATCATCATATCATGATCTTTGCTCTCAATTCCCCTGTTGTCTCACTACTAACAAGAGGAATGCCTCAGTTCTCAGTGCCTCCTATGCTTGCCGCAGTAGCATGTGTATTTCTAGCTAAACTGTGCAGTAATTTTTTCCTATTTCTCTTAGCACCAGCTCAACAACAGTAGGCAAAGGGCATTTACAGGCACTTTGGCTAGTATCTGAGTCTGTAGTGAAACAAGCTTCAGATATGGCTGTTTTGCTGGAGTTACACAAAGATACTGTACAAGAGGTAATTCAGTTCAGTGTGTAAACAGGGTGATGACAGTAACAGCAACTGAATAAAGCTGTTACTTCATGGCTTCTCATTTAGTCATTACTTACACTCCAGCAGAAAGATTTTTTGAAATTCAATACACTATTTCCTGGCCTTTTGATCTAAAAGAGGAAAATGATCCCCTCTTTGAAAAGAGCCAAAGTTTGAAAGAGTATAGGAATGAACATTTTACAACTGTAAACTGTAAGCATGTAAATTACTGGGAGTATTTGCTGCCTTTGTTGCTGGAGGAAAAATGAGAACTTTGTTTAGCTGGAGGCACAGTGATTGATAAGCTATCCTGAAGGTTTTCTGGCTTCTTTTTGGTTTTGTTTTGGGGGTTTACTTTTGGTTTTCAGGTTTGGGGGCTTTAGTTTTGTTGGTTGGTTTTGGTTTTGGTTTTTTTTAATCCAAATTAAGATTTAAATTCAGAATCCAAATTCAGTGGATTTTATTAGTTTGTGACAAAGTTGCACATCTCTTTACCTTAGAATTTGATCACACAGGCTTCTATCCAAATTACTTCCTATGATTTTTAGGCAAGCATCAGATAGCTCATTATTTCTAATCTAGGAAAGCTGGTATTCAAAGTGTGTCACTTGTTTGAATATTTCCATGCATCAGAGCTTGAAAAATGTTGTACAAACTTTTAAAAACAGTTAGTTTTTAAAGACATGACCTAGATTAGATTAATTTATGACAACTAAAAGTACTTTTATTGGATTTCAGAGTAAATAAATGAAATGTAAATACAGGAAACAGTTTAGGAAGAAGTTCAGGCTTTCCAGTTATATAAAAGGTAAATTAAAACAGTTCCCACTCATGGCTTTCTCAGCAGCCTCATTAGGAAGAAGAACCTTTTGGCAGCGATCATCCTAGAATTAGGTAGTATATCAAAAGTACAAGCTTTAAAAAAAAATTTTCCTTTGATTCAGAATTGTAAGTGGTGATAGCTACAACAGCAGGAGCAGTGGCTAAGAAGTCTATTAAATTAATGTGTTCTTGTGGGCAATTCTAATACACTGGGATTAAGGGTGGTAGAGAATAGGATGGAAACAAATAAGAATCAATCAGGGTTGGTTATGGCAGAGTAGTGAATGGAGAATACCAGGAGCTTGGGAGACAGGACTCAGAATTATAGAGGTAAGCGTGAATAGAGAGCTAACTGACAAATCATTTCTGTAAGCCACTCGTTGAAGTGTGTTATATATTTACTTCTCTTCCTGATCATCTCATTTTAGAGTCTACTTTCATGTTGTTTAGCAAGTGTATTTTCATTTATTTTTATAGATCTAGAGGTACCTGTTCAAATGATACTGAGTTTGTAATAAAATAATATTTTTTCAGGGAAACACGGATAAGACCACTAAAGGCCATAGATGCCTCCAAAACACAGATAATTTCTCTTAAATTCTCTTCTCAAAATCAAAATTGTATTTTTATTCCTGCCCTCACCTGTCCAAGAGAAAGACAAAAACACTGACATCCATCAGCCCTTGACGTTTCATAAACTTACCAGCTCTTTCCCTGTTGATCTGGAATTCCTCCAGTTCTTTCATACCTATCTAGATGAAGTTGTCTGTCTCTCAGCTGAACCATAAAATGATCCAGAAAGTAAATAAAACATTGCATAGTTCTGTTGTGAAACCTGATTTGAGATATACTCTTTATGCACTTCACATATACTGACTGGCTTATGTATTGACTAAAATGTGGTCTCAATAATATTTAGATGCATCCTTTTCAAAATGAGGTAACTGGAAGAAAAGTAAATTATGCCCACTTTTTATATACAAAAAGTTTACGGTTTACAGCTATGGTATTTGGCCAAGAACAAGGAACCTTAATTCTATGCCTTCTCCAGTACATATGGATTAAATATAAAATTCTTCACTTTCACAAGAGTCTGTAGCATTTAAACTATTGATTAGCCTTTAGTTAGATATGTAGAAAACTCTAAATCTTATCTGTTAAATACTATTATGGAGAAAGGAATGTAATTTCACAAAATCACTGGGAGTTTGAGAACGAGCAGGCTGTATGTGCTTGTGCTGTTTTCTGCAGTGAACTGAGTTCTGGTCCCTTCTTGCAGTATTATCTCTGGGGTTTTTTTACTTGGGGTTTGGTTTTGTTTTGCTTTGGTTTTTTTTTTTTTTTAATTTATAAATTGCTGAATTCATAGAATTTGTTGTTACCTGGGTTTCCTATTGGCTACTTCTTGTTGACTTCTTGTGCTGCATGTGCTTTAGTGGAATGCATACATCCATACATGTATCTTTAGCTGAAGCATCTATTTTTCCCTATGCACTATAGTGTGCCTAGTGCATGATTTTTCTCCTGCTGTACTTCAGCTGTTGCAACAGATGACTTGGGAATCCCAAATTTCTAGTTTGAATCAGATTTGGGGGTTTGTTTGTTTAACTGGTTGGAATGAATAGGATTATCAAATACACCTTAAAATGAAGGAAAATGCTGCAAAATTGAACAACAGAAAGTTCTTGTTTCTGGTACAATAAAAATACAGAAATATAAAGCTTCCTGCTTTTAGAAACTGTACTAGTGACTTGGCTTCTCTTATCCAATAATTTAGGACCATTAGTCCTCAAAAAACATTTATCTGGTAACCATAATTCTAACTATCTACTTTGCTCATCTAGTGTTGGTTAATAGGTCCATTTTGTACACAGGGGAATAGAGGTCTATCTCCTTACCTGGTGGTCATCAAAGTCAGTTGTGTATATCGTGGACAAATCCAACAGCTCGAGCACTGCAGCAGCTTTCTGCGGAGTCAAAGCATTTGCCATAGCTTAACTTCAGCAGTGTAGGAGGAAGAGGAGGAAAAAAAAAGTTAATGAGCAACAAAACTAAAGAAGCTGCCCAATTTCCTGCAGATTGCTGATGTACGTTCTTGTCTGGCTAGTGACTGGGGCTGCCGCCCACCCATGTTCCTCACCTGCTTGGCGAGACAAGTTGCAGCGTGCACTGGGTTGGCTGACAGCAGCACCAGTGTCTTTGGCTGGTCCTTCTCAGAACGGGGTTCAGTAGTAACTGCTTTTCATTTGATGGGACATCAATTTGGATCTCTGCCCTCCAGCCAACTGCCAACTTTCCCAAACCCATTGGGAAATGCCTTATCTGTAAGGCTCTGTACTCTTATGTCAGTTTTGGTTAATGAGACATCAGATTCAGAAGTTACTGATGTGAGACAGATAGACAGCTGAAAAAGTATAGCGTTTGCATAAGCCAAGCTTCTTTAGAAAAGCAGGCTAAGGCAAAGTAAAAAATAAAATAAAATAAAATAAAAAATAAAATCTAAAACCAGTGAAATGAAAGCAACAGAAATATCAGAAAGGAAGAAAAGAACTTGAGAACAGATAACTGAAAGAGACATTAAAAGAAAGAAAAAGAAACAAAGACTTTAAAGCAGGAAAGGGATATAAAATAGAAATAAAAATAGACAAAAGAATGGAAAAAGAGAATGAGAGCTACCTTAAGAATTAAATATAGAAAAAGAAAAAATGTTAAGGATTAAAGGAAAGCAAAAATAAGACAAAGGCGTGAGCTAAAACTGGAGACAGATAATTTTACTTAAATAACACTTCATTTTACTTGTGCCAGATTAAGGTTTTCCAGCAAAACTTCTGTTATTGTTGCACTGCTCAACTTCCCTGGATATCTTTACTGTCTCAATCTACCCACAACATGAATCTTTCAGTTTCTTAACTATGCAGTCTTAAAGTCTTTAATTTTCTATTACTGTAGTAACTGTAAGCTATAAGATTGAAATTCTTATAAAATTGCATCAAATGTATAAACTTGCTTTACACTATCTTAGTTTGTATTTAAATAATCTACTTTCAAACGAAATATAATTTCATAAATTCAGTGGATTTATTTCATAAAAAATTCTGTAGATCTTTGACATCTCCCTCAGTAGTCCCAAAGTTCTGAAATAAGCATATTTATGTTTAAGCATTTTGAGAACCATAATTTTGCTATACAAGCTTGCAAATTTTGATCAAAACATATTAAAAAAGATCAAAAAAGTAATCTGACCTAGGGTTCCAACTGGAGTTCATTGATCTCCAATTCTAGGGGCTCGCTTTCTTTACTTAGTTAGTTAGTTACTTGATAGACTATACGTGGTGCAAGGCCTTTTTGATTAAAATTTAGGTACTTCTGGTTTTGAAGCAGAATCTGTAAGTCTCTGTCGTCCCTAGAATCATCCTCCCAATCATAATGTTACCTTCCAGTCCCAGAGGTTTTGAATTTTGTTGCAGTGCAGCACAAAAAGAGAGAGAGAGAATTCAATTTCTCCTACCTTCGCTTCCTTAAAATGTTTTAAAAGAAATATTGTAGGGTACGGCATTCGGAAGATCTCGCGATGTCACGGAAAGGTAGAAGGCTAGTTGTCGCCTCCCTACGACATATCAGTAATCCCACCTACTGTTGTTAGTATAAAAGGAATTAACTGCGCAATAAAAGACGGAGTTGGCGCTCACACCATGTGTGTTATCTGTCTCTTCCCTGGTCCGGGCCGACCAGTGATCTAATTGCGGCACCTTGATATGTAGCAACGCTACAAATATTCTTAAGAGATGAGTTTATAGATGAGGAATAGTGAAGAGTAAGCCTGCTGCTAATCACATTTTTGGTAAATACTAAATTATTATAGAAATTGTGCATCAGAGCTGTTTTAAATTTGTATTTATTTTATTGTTTAATTATTATTGTTGTTGTTGTTGTTGTTGTTGTTGTTGTTGTTGTTTTATTTATTAGTTAAGACTAACACATTCTGAATTGAGATCCTCAAGGGCCTTAAGTAAAAGAACAGCCAGGTGAGCCATATGCTCACCTAGTCTGGCTGGGGAAGTTGCTAACATGAATAGAAGCAGGACTCTTGAATGTGGAATGTCTCTGCACTAACTTTAGGCAACTCTGTTGTAAATATTTATATTGGAGATACCCAGCTTAGTCTCACTTTAAAGTTAATGAAGAGAAAAATGTCACTTCATGTAGTATGAGTCACACCATGCTAAGGTATCTGTCTAAAATAGGTCAGTCTCACCCTAAACATGTATCGTTCTTTCTTTTCTCTATTTTGCAGCTATCTGAAGCTAGGGCAAATATCACACCTTAAGAGCCTTCCAGACTTCCAAATCAAATAAACCTGTAACTTTCTTTAAAGAGTTCAGATGCCTCAAGGCTTAAAGCTGCAGGAACATTTGGATCACAATTTGGGTGAAGACATCTAAGTTTCAACTAAATCCCGCTTCAGGCTTTACAGACTGGACCCATTCTGTAATGATATATCAGACTGTTGCACAGCTATTTGTTTTAAACAGTTGCTAGTTTACCCTTTGCTCTGTTCCCACTGAAACTAGGAAAATATTTTGTAGGGTAAATTATATCTAATTTTAAAACACACAAATAGAGAATAAATAACTAAACCATTTCAGGTTGCAGTGTTTAGTGCATACATGATAGAAGGGTATAAAGCATTCATTTTGAATGACCTGCACCACTGAAAAGACCTAGCCATTCCACCTTCATGTCAACAGAAACTTTATACCATAGCATATCATTATTTATTTCTTCTATCCTTTACAAGATGTAGAGAGATGGTAGTAAAGCCCAAAGGAACAAAAAAGGGCAGACATTTTTATAATAGTATTGTTAAGAAGTTATTGTTGCAGCAAAAAGGATACTGAAAAAGGAATTCCCAAGGTAACCCACTGAATCCAGTAATCCAATACTAGTGACCTTCCTCCCCCTGCCCCTTAATGCTTAAGGTTCAGATCTCTCACAACAGAGCTAGGCCCAGTGAAATACTCGCTTTGAACAAGCACTGGCCTTATCTGTTCGTTCTATAGACTGGATGACTCTGAAAACAAAGTCAATCCTCTTCCCTTTATGCTGCTCTAAGGTTGCTCTAAGGTACTGCAGGCTGATCTGTATGGAGCTGGACAGAAGCAGAAATGTTAGCAATTCTCTAACTGGGCTTTACATTTTAATGACATTAAGTAAAGCATTAGGTTAGAATTTGCATTATAGAGGCTTTAACCTTAAAATTTAATTCTTCAGGGACATAATTACAAGTAATGATGTGGAAATGAGTCAATTTGGCATTTTGCGAAATGCTGGTGTAGTGTAAGTTTTATACCTAATGCAGGACTATTTCTTTTAAAGCTGTCCTTCCCCTTGTCCCCACGATAAAGCTGTTAAACAGGATAAAGTATGTCCATCCATTAAGCCAGGATGTGTAATCTGTTTTCACTGACTCTATAAATCGTTCAGCAAGAGGTGTGGAGATCAGTGTTTGCTGAGGAAAGCTCAGCTAGTATATTGCCCCTACAAAATGTCAAGGCTCTTTGAACCGAAGGAACTTTACCGTGTGAGGTGATTGAAGACAGTTCTTTGAAAGGAGGTTGACAGAGCACTGCCAATGAGTCGAATGTTAAACATTAAACATTTCTCTGAAAACTTCAGAGAACCTTCACTTCTCCTTAGTTCTGCATGAACAGTGGTAAAATATTTTTTTGTAAAGTTATTCTTTTCACTCTTCTCAATATGGAGTCTCTGCTTCAAGTGTAACCTTGTAATTGAAGGTATCTAAACCAAGATTTTGTTTAAGACTTCTGCATTAAAAATGGTGGTACACTTTCCTTTAGGTTTAGTTATTATATTTTAGCTTTATAAAGCTATATATATGACTGTTTTATGAAAGCTTTGTCAACAAGATATTTGGAAAGAAAAACTAAAATTAGAAATCTTTCTCTGTTTTTATGATGCTAACATAGAGAAGATTATACTGAAACTAAAGATTCACCCTAGTATAAATTATCCAAACACATAGAAAGTCCCTTTTCTGAAAGAACAGAAAAACTGAATATGAAATAAAAAACATTATTGTCCCCTTCCTATATGAACAGGCTGTCTATGTGGCATAATGACAGAGATCACAACAAGGTCTTAATAAGACTCCGAATGAGTTCAGTCAGAGTGCCCTCCTAACATTGCTATACTGTTTTAGGACATGAACCTATAACACTGTGACATACCCACAGTGTTATCCCAGCCAACAGAGAAAGTCTGTAACTGAGTGAGATTTAAACCTAGATATCCTGAAGTCTAGTTTAGGGTCAGACCAGAATGCAGTCTTTCTCTGGAAGGAGTAAGATTCACCACACCCGAATTTAGAAATCTGCAATGTAGATTAGATGCAATCTACGTTTAAACTAGCCATTCTACAACCCCCTTAAATCACTAGAAATGGCACTTTTAGGATATTTATTCTCTGATTTATTTCAAATGCATTTCTAGACATAATTAAATGAGTTCAAGAGGTATTTCTTCTCCAATGTTTCTGCCAGTATATAGATATCTGTCCACTTCAGGACACATAGAAGTAAGGTTACATTGAAAAGTAGATGCCTAAATTTTCATTTTGGTTAGTGATAATCTAATCAGAACAGTTAATGGTATCTGAATGAAGTCATTCAGCTGACTAAGGTTTCACTTTAAGACTGAGGTGAATAACTCTAGACTTTGTTGAGAATAATGGGAACTTAAACACCAGCTGAGACACAGGTTCCTACATTTTAAACACTTCATTCTATCAGTCTAAATCAAGGGCTGATTCCCTCTACCCCAAGATGTCTCCCGTGCAGATTTTTGATTCAGTTAGATGTCTAATGCCACTACGGATAGTCTAGGGTATCTTGCTTGGCCTTCAGCTGTCACTCCAGAAGATGGGTTTTTTTGCAGGTATTGTGCAACATTTACCAGACTTGCGTGGGTATTTCAGATACTCCAGGGTGTCAGACATGTAAATTATCAATCCTAAAGTGTATGTCAAAAACATGGTCAACTTAATTATAGTCTAAACCTGATTCTTTATTAACTGCCAGCAAATTAAGTCAAATATAGCTACATTACCTTTAAAACCATTGCTTAAAAATTGGTAACTATTGTCCCTGTGGGTCATAGAATCATAGAATCATTTAGGTTGGAAAAGACCTTTAAGATCATCAAGTCCAACCGTTAACCCAGCACTGCCAAGTCCACCACTAAACCATGTCCCCAGGCACCACATCTACACGTCTTTTAAATACCCCGAGGGATGGTGACTCAACCACTTCCCTGGGCAGCTTGTTCCAATGCCTGACAACCCTTTCAGGGAAGAAATTTTTCCTAATATCCAGTCTAAACCTCCCCTGGTGCAACTTGAGGCCATTTCCTCTCGTCCTATCACTTGTGATTTGGGAGAAAAGACCAACACCCACCTCGCTACAACCTCCTTTCAGGTAGTTGTAGAGAGCAATAAGGTCTCCCCTCAGCCTCCTTTTCTCCAGACTAAACAACCCCAGCTCCCTCAGCCGCTCCTCATCAGACTTGTGCTCCAGGCCCCTCACCAACTTGGTTGCCCTTCTCTGGACATGCTCCAGCACCTCCATGTCTTTCCTGTCGTGAGGGGCCCAAAACTGAACACAGTACTCAAGGTGTGGCCTCACCAGTGCCAAGTACAGGGGAACAATCACCTCCCTGCTCCTGCTGGCCACGCTATTTCTGATACAGGCCAGGATGCCGTTGGCCTTCTTGGCCACCTGGGCACACTGCTTGCTCATATCCAGCCGGCTGTCAACCAGCACCCCCAGGTCTTTCTCTGCCGGGCAGCTTTCCAGCCGCTCTTCCCCAAGCCCGTAGCGCTGCATGGGGTTGTTGTGACCCAAGTGCAGGACCCAGCACTTGGCCTTGTTGAACCTCATACAATTGGCCTCGGCCCATCGATCCAGCCTGTCCAGATCCCTCTGCAGAGCCTTCGTACCTTCACACAGATAAAAACTCCTGCCCAGCTTGGTGTTGTGTGCAAATTTACTGAGGGTGCACTCCATCCCCTTGTCCAGATCATTGATAAAGAAATTAAACAGAACTGGCCCCAGTACTGAGTCCTGGGGGACACCACTTGTGACTGGGTCTGGTACCCCTGAAATGTGCAGAACTTTCTCAAGTCCTGTCAGCATTATGTAGATTTTTCTGGCATCTCATATAACCCTAGGTATTCATGTTTGGAACTGAATCAAGATTCTGTAGCTAAATAAGATTCATTCACACTTCAGATGTCTCTACTTAGCCAAATGAATCCCATACCGGGTGGCTTTCAGTACCATTTCAAATGGAAATCCCATAAACAAGCTTTTAAAAAAATGTGGAAAGTTCTGCTCTATGGAACTGTATTGGGTGGAAGCGTGCAGGTGCTGGCAGCAGGTTCTGCAGGGGTGACCTGTGGTGAGGAGAGGCTGGGGCTGCCCTGTGCTGGACACAGACAGTTCCAGCCAGCTCAAACAGACTCACCGCAGGGCACAGCTCAGTCCCCCAACCAAAATGGTGGTGCCTCTGGAAACATATTTAAGAAAGGGCAAAAAATGCCTGGCAGTGAGAGGAGAAAGGGGAAAAAAGTGAAAAACAATAGAGGGAGCACCAAGGTCAGAGAAGGAGGAGGTGTTCCATGGCACCAGAGCAGATATTCTTGCAGCCCATGGAGCACCCATGATGGAGCAAATTTTTTCCTGAAGAACTGTAGTCTGTGCAAGAGCCCTCTATAGAGGAGAGAAAAGTGTGAGAGGGAAAGAGCAGCAAACTATAACCATAATCTCCGGAGCCCTTTTTACCTGCGCCATGCAGTAAGAGGAGTCAGGAATGAAGTTGGGCATAGGAAAGAGGGGAGGCAAAGCAACAAGGTTGGTTTAATGCTTGTCTTTGTTTCTTACTACCAGAATCTATTTTAATTAGGAATAAATTAATTTTCCTCCAGTCAAGTCTGTTTTGCTCACGACAGTAACTGCTAAGCAATCTGCCTGTCCTTATCTTGACCTATGAGTTTGTCATCCTGTTTTCTCCTTCTGTCCTTCTGAGGGACAGAGAACATGTGGCTGGGCAGGTGGGTGTCTGTTAGCCAAGGCTTACCCACCACAGGAACAAATGTTCCATCCTATGGAAGATAAACCACCGTTAGATGTACCTATAACTGGTAGGAAAGCTATATTCTGAAGAGTAGTTATCTGTTATTTACTGTCAAACTGCAAGATTATTCTTTTGTCCTGTATCTAATAATATTCAATATTAACAACTTGTATAAAAAGATGATATTTTATTGATTTTGGTGCTGACACCCAGTGGAGGATTCGAAAGCAGTTTAGGTGATAGGTTTAAGTCAAATAGATACCAACAACTCAGATATTCAGAAAAGATTACAGTTGATAGGGCAAAATACAGAAGTTTTATACTTGGCAATAATTGGGTGAAGAAATAGAAGAGGCAGCATTAGTGGGTAAGCCATAGAACTGAGCAAGGGAACTGCGAGTTACAATGAATAATAAGTTGAATGTTTTTCACACTGTTGTGAAAAAGGAAAATATATCGGCATGTACAACAGCTGTATTGTCTGAAACAAAATTAATTGATTTTTCCATCCTACATAGCAAGTGGTAAGTCATCAGCTCCAGTCATGTATTTAATGTTGGTACACACACAATTCAAGGAGGATATAGGCCAATTTGAAAGAACCCAGGGAGAGAAAGAAAATGGTCAGAGATATAGAAAACATAATGTACAGAGCAGATTAAGGAACTGGGGATATTTAGTTCATAGAAATGAAAACTCTCGATGTAAAGGCCTGATGCACAGAAGAAGGAAATAATCTGTTCTCCAAATCTATGGTAGACAGCACAAAGAAGAATACATTAAATTACCGTGAATGAGAGCGAGAGAGAGATGGGGTGTTTTCCTGCAAGAAATATAAGGAAGCACTGGGTGAGATTACTTGGGAAACTGTCAAATTTCTATCACAGGAAGTCTTTAGAAACAGTCTAGACAAGCACATGTAGTGAATGATCTTGATGTATGTGGTTTTTGCCTCCAGGCAGGAGAATGGGGTAAATGAACTCCTGAGGTCCTTTTCAGATTTTTTAAATTATTTTTTGTGGTGTTTTTAAGACTGCTACTCTTGTGAAATATTGGGAATAGTCTGAAATGACTGTATAAAATTGTTTGGGTTTTTTTCTACTATCATTAAACTGTCAAATCATAAAAATTCTCCTCATAAAATTTTCTGATATACTTGAAAGTACTAATTTCAGTGAAATAAACATAGCCTGTGTTTATTTTTAGACTCTTCAAATACTATTTCCCCTCTAGTGAATACTTTCATTCATTGCCAAAGTTTTCTAAATATCAGGAGGACTGAATAAGTAGTAGCAATCTTTGACATTAGCAAAAGCTGGATGTTTTCCAGTCTTTCACCTCTGTTGAAAGTGATATGTAAACTTTTTATGTCTTTTCTTCTTTTGGTTTTTTTTTGATCTATCTCTCTGTTTGACAGAAGATAAGCAAGTTCTTCTGGCCAGCTATGAGTCCAGAACAGTAGGATGACATTTCTTTGGAAAATCATGTTTTGTGCCATCCTCAGAGCACAGCAATATGGGTATAATTATTTATGAATGAACTAAAAGAGACATTTTGGAAGTGAATAGTAATGCTCCTTATGCAGGCAACACAAATTATTTAAAAATATAAATGGAATCCCAGAGAGACTTGGAAACAATTACGAATATAATTTTATGGTGTAAATACAATGGTGCTAGGAAAATGCTGTATTTATTTTGTGGCCAAATAAAGACTGAATCAGTATGTTTACACCATCCATGTCAGCAGCAACTTAAATAAATAAGATTTTGTTTTAGTGTAATTTTTATATTAAAAGTTTATGCTGACTTTTCCTGGCAATAAGAAGATCTGAAAGCAAAAGCTTTTGTGTGAGACCTAAACAGACCAAAATTGGTAAACTAAAACTTCTGTTTTCACTATGAGGCATTTTCCTATAATTTTTAAATGAGAAAAAATACAATAGAAGCAATATGTCCTTTTTTAACAGATGACTATAGCTAGGAGTATTTAAGAAATAATATCTATATGAAATGAGTACTTTATCACAGTAAAAGAGTTAAAGGCTAACTATGAAAAAAAAAACGACTAAGCTACAAGTCCTGGAAGTAAAACAAGAAAAAAACTGATTTTCAGAATTTTTTAGTACATACTTTGATATCCCTGGAGGATTTTAGCATTAATGTATGATCTTGCTTTTTTAAGTTTTAAATAGTGAACCTGTTCGATGAAACATGAAAAATATGGAAAATCATTGGGTTTTTTAATATTTTCAGGAAAAAAACAGATGTAAAGCAAAGAAATATGTTGTGTCTTAGGGAGCTTTTAACATACTGAGTGACAAAGAAAATATTTGTGGACTCAATATTACTTCTTTTTTTTTTTTTTAAATTATGTAAGGAATCAGAACGGAAAGAACCAAGAAAATTCAGAATTATCCTGATCTGTCATAGATTATCTGTTCAGCTGTTATCTATTTCCTCTCAGTCACTGCTTTTTGCATCATTCAAGAATTCTTGAAATATGAATAAAAGAAAAAAATATCTTAAACCTGACATGGTCATGAGGTGATATAACATATCAAATAAGCGTAAATGATGACTGTACTACACCTGGAAGTAACAAGTGGTTTCAGATGAGCTGATATCAGACATTTGAGTTTATTTTTATTGATTTAGGTAAGACAACCAATAATATAATAAGATGTAAAAGGAAAAAGAAAGAAAAAAATGTTAAATATTTGTGGAATAGTGCTAGCTCTTAAGTAATACAGAGGATTGCTTCATCTAATTGTAATCACATATCTTTTGTTGAAAGTCCATTATTATTATTGTTATTATTATTATTAAGAAAAGAAACACAACAAATATAGTTAGTTTATCAGGCTTATAATAGTTGTAACAGCTTGTAGCTTCCATGAAGCCCAGCTGTCTATTGGATGGCTAACGAACAGAGATCCTGGCCATATTTGTCCCTTATCCCCTCATTATATAATAATCATTAAATACATAAAGTACTTTTAATTATGAAAAACTTCCGTTAATTTACACTGATTTTACTAACATAGCATCAATTATTCAGCGATTTTGGAGTAGAAGGAAAGACATATAAGAAAGTACACTTTTTAATTTTTAATGATTTTCCCAGATTCCTGATATTCTTTCAGTCTGAGCTCAGATAGCACATTAATGACAGAAGTAAGTATTGACTTAACAGTTATATCACTAAATAAAAAAGGGTCAGGAACTAGCTAGCAACCTCATTTCTTAGGTCTTGCTTTCTCCAGAGCTGACTGATGGAGTCCATACCACAGAGCACCTATCTCTGCATCTCCACTAGATCCCATGCGGTGCCCCTGTGGTCCTAGACAGTAATTGCAACTTTCTGTGCAATTTTCCGGTGTAAAGTACTTGGAGAAATGTAAGGATTGTGTAGCCACTCTATAGAGCAGTGCCATACGGCGTGAGAAACAAACCTGCATCCCCCTCCTCGGGAAGTTGAGGGCATAGCTCTTGCAGGGTTGCTGAGATAATGTTGGAGTTCTGGGCAGGAAGGCAAGGGAGAGGTCAAACTCGGCACTGCCTAACCTCGGGTGCCGTGGGAACAGATGCTGGGGTGTTCTTCACACTGCAACTGGGAGCTGCCTGGGAGAAAGGAAATTGGAAGAGTGCAGAGCAAAGACAGTGAGCAGGCTGGCAAACCAGCATGCAAGTAACTCTGGACCTCACCTTCCCTCCCCAGCCGCCGCCTTCTACAGTATGGTTATGTCCTGAGAGTTACTCTAACCCTCAGAAACATGGCACACTGCAAGGAGAGGAGTCTGGACATTTCACAGACCTCTGAGTATAGCCCAGGTACATTTTCGTATTTGTAAGAACATAAACAGTTCCTGAATATGAATTCAACCTTTTTTGTTATATAGGTAGCTACTTGTTATTAGCACTTATTAGCACTTAATTATTATTAAGATTTATTTATTTATTAATAAGTTAAATTATTATTAGCACTTATCAGCGCTTATTAGCACTGCATACTTATTATAGCTGTAGTAATCGAAATTTATTATGTCTGGAATAACGGAAATTTTGGGAAAAGTTATACCACAGAATTATGATAAAATTGTTTAATCACAGTGATACTGCAGAATATTACAAATTAACATTATCCAAAACTGAAAACACAGGCCCTGTTTCCATTGTTCAATTGTTATGATCTGTATCAACAAGTTTTACAGCCAATTAGCATTTGGGCAACTCCCATTCCTTTATAACTTTATGAGTGCATTTTCATCACATAGCAAAAGCTTAACTTATTATTCAAAGACTGTTTCATTAACTAACTTTGGTAAACTTTCTACAAACTTTGAGAGACATAAGCATGTCAAACAAACTGTCTTTATTAAATTAATCTGAGCTTTTCAGTGTATAATGGAATGGATCTAATATTTTCCTAGTGTGTTTGGCCCTAATGCCCCTTTTGAATTTATTTTGTAATTTTATTTTGAAAATAAAATAAGCCTCTAATGATTCTGGGGGTCACCTGACCAGATTTTAAAGGAAAATTTCTTATTTATGTGCTTCCCCCCCCCCCTCAGTTTCTTAGTCATTGATATTCTGTGTCTTTTAATTAACTAATCATGTCAATCTATCATAAAATATGTAAAATAAAGATGTTAGTTTGGAACCCATTAAGTAGTCTACCGAAACAGTATTTAATTTATTTACTTACTATATGTTGCAATTTACTGTTACTTTGTTGTTTAACAGAGTTCTTGTGAAATAGATGAATTATGGTTCTTCACCATCTGAACACAGAATCTCTAACAGTTCAAAACTTAGAAAAAGAAGAAAAGCAAATGACCATAGAACTGTGAAGTAATGTAGTAATTTTTAAAAGGTCAGTAATTAAATGACTGATGAAAAAACAGACAACAGGAATGGTGTGGAAATACACATGAAAAGGACCAAACTGTAAAAAGCAACCTCATCAGGGACACACTATAGAAGCTGAAGTTTTTCAATGAAGCAAAGCACAACATAGATATAAGAATAATATTGTGTGAGGGGAAAGAGAAAAAGACTACAAAGAGCAAGCACAGTTTTTGATACAAAGAATTATAAAGACATCAGAAATAGTCTGTTGCTTTTACTGCCTGTGGCTGGGACCTTGGAGCAAAAGGTGTAAGTGATTGCAAAAGGGAAAAATATTGCAGAAACAGACAGTAACTAGAGTTTGGGATATAGAACCACTGCTACTGGCAGTAGTCCTGATGATCCAACTTGATTCCTAAAATCAGCCTGTGTTTTAACAAATTCAATTTTTTAATAATATAAACTTAATAAATTAAATAGAATGTGGCCTGTAACATGAGGAGTCCCAACCATTAAATGGTAGGGCTTTTTCTCTATGGAAGTTCATATGAAATTACTGTCCAAGTGTTGTTGTTGGGGTTTGTTTTAGTTTGTTTATTTTTGGTTGTTTTTTTCCTAGTAACAGAATTACAGGTTTATTTTTATATATTTATATATATATGTATGAATATGTACACAAAACATGGAGAAATGCCAAGCTAGGCAAATAATAAGTTGAAATGGAAATACAGGATCCATTCCCTGTCTTTATTTGTAGATGTTATCACACTAGGTCAAAGTGTACTAAAACTAGTTTCTGTCCAGTTTATCATGTTGTCTAATTTGGAGCCTCCCAAGCTTCTTGTACCCAGGTTTCTCCATAATGTGATCTTGTAAATAATTTAAGATAATTAAACATGGCTTCATTAAATCCACCTGCAAAGCTGTCCACTGATAGGAAAATTTTGTCCAAGTAATGTATGAAGTCCACTGAATATCTTTTCTTTAGTAATATGAAGCAGTGAAAAGAAGGAAAGTAATAGCCTTTGATAAATGGCCGAGTACCAGTGTAGAACTACTTCAGCATTAATGAACTTCTAGAAATTTCCAATTTAAGAGGGCTTGGTTACATATCACAGAAGGGTACACTGGGCAGAAATGATCTCAACCATTCTGTGATTCTGTAATCATCTTCGTGGCCTTTGCTAGACTTGTTCTAGTATCACAGAATCACAGAACAGCTGAGGTTGGAAGGGACCTCTAAAGATCATCTGGTCCCACCTTTTGTGGAAAAGGGAGCCTAGAGATTATCTAGCACCCTGTCCAGTTGCTTCTTTAAAACCTCCAGTGGTGGGGACTCTACTACATCCATGGGGAGGTTGTTCCAGTGATTGATTGTTCTCACTGTGAAAAATTTCTTTCTTAAATCAAGATGAAACCTCTCACAGTGCAACTCATACCCATTGCCCCTTGTCTTCTCCATGTGGCTCCTTGTGAAGAGAGAGCCTCTGTCCTCTTTGCAACCACCCTTTAAGTACTGGATAACAGTGAGAAGGTAGCCCCCTGAGCCTTCTTTTCTGCAGAAGAAGGTGAAAAGGCCTCACTCCTTCAGTCTTTCCTTATAGGACAGGTTCCCAACATTTTGATCACCTTCATGGCCCTCCTTTGGACCTTCTCCACTCTGTCCACACTTTTTTTTGAATTACGGGGACCAGAACTGGACACAGCACTCCAGGTGCGGCCTGACAAGTGCTGCATAGAGCAGGATGATCATGTCTCAATCTTTGCTAGTAATGCCCCTGTGGATACAGCCCAGGATCCAATATGCCTACATTGCTGCAGCTGCACAATGCTGACTCTTGTTCAGCTTGTTGTCCACCACAAACCCATGAAATGAAACATCACATTAACACATATTTATAGCTTACAGCTTCAGCTAGCTGTGCCTGACCCACATAACTCTGCAATACTTTTCCCAGTGCTTGCAGTTCAAAATTTGTCAAAGATGGAAACAGGTTATAACTGTCTGAGTATGCATTGTAGATATATTCCTACAATTCAATATGCACTTCAAGAACATGTGGCATTTTAGAAAACTTTTTGAAGATATTTCTACATAGAGATGTTACAAAATTATCAAAATGCCCTAAATATTGTAATATCCTTTTCTTTCCTTCATGGCTTCCCAACTGCCGTATTAGTTTCAAAATGTTACCTCTTATATATTCCTTTTCCTTGCTGTTGAAAACAGGAATATAAATGAATCATGTGAGGAGGGAAGTGAGTTCCTGTGATTCAATTTTATTTGTCCAGTCAGAGCAGGAGTCTATTTACTACTTAATGAAAGTACTGTCAGGGCTGAAGTCACACTGTTTGTGATTTCTATGCCTAGGATCATGAATCATGTTCTACACTCAGATTTATACACCAAACAGTGCGTCTCTCCTGGTTGTGCCTGGCTGGACTAGAGATGTTAAAATATTCACCTAGGAATACTAGAAGTAATAGTACAGAATATTGAAAAGGAAAACCTGCAAACACAATTACTTCACTGGCATGAAATGCTTTAACAGGCTAAACCAAATGATGACAGAATGCAACATTTTGGTTTGTCTGAGTTCATAAGAAATGCTTATCTTGGTCAGAAAAAAGTTCCATTTAGTCCAGTACTCTAAGAGTGTTAATGGGAAATGCTGTTTGGGAAGCATATGCAAGGCTAGCTCCTTTGTACAGCCAGTTCTCTCCATTCCCCATGGCATCCACAATGGGTGGCAATGGTCAGCCTTGGTCCACTTTCTCTGAGTCAGCAGAGGCTGGGCATACTGCAGTAGGAGATGCACTCCTACTGCCACAAACCCACCCCACCCCACAAAACCATGAAGCCTCCAGTTTGGCCTCCCAGAAGAAACATGAAGGTCCCTCTACAAGTTTACCACGGAGACAATTTAGACTCATTGGCTTTTTTAGCTCTCAGGATCTCTTTTAGAGGAGGTTCTGTAAAAGTAAAACACTTATCTGCCCACTCTGAGGTTTTCATGACCTTTTACTTTTTATTTGGACTCTATTTCTAAGCTTCCTGACCTGGACAGTCATCTAAACCTAATGTGATTGCAAAATAAACTGTTTGAAAAATTTTAAAGTAATTATAAATTCATACAAATATAATACTGTAATAACTAAACTCTTGGGATTTAGAAGAAGTTTTATTTGTTTTGATAGGAGACTTACAAAAATATACTTCTAAAGTTCAGAAAAATAGGTATTATGTTTGTATTAATAAATAATGGACCTATTTAAAAAATATGTTTCTAATGTATCCAGTGCTGATATGACACTGGGTAGTATGATAGTATAACAGCCTTGTGCCAAAACACCAAGATACAATTTAATCAATTAACTAAAATGTAAATATGAAATTGTACAAAACTTCCTTACATAGTAGAGAACAATAACTATATTATTGTGAAGTAAACTAGTTCAGAAGGTAATGAACAATTTGGTTTTAGGCCTGATCTGAACTCCTAAAAAGGAAGTGTGGGATTGCAGCTGTAATTCCCACTGGATAATTTTTCCTGCTGAATGCATATGGTACCATTTGTGCATCTGTTGTATAACATACTTGCTGTGGCCATGGGTTGCAGTTGTGGGTTCCAGAGAGTTAGAAATGTACTATATTTATGATACAATATTTGGAAATGTCCAGAAATTATGCCAGCTTTTCTGCAATAAATTTATTTTAAAATGTTAACATGATCAGTGTTGACAAGGTTGTGAAGGTTTGGAGTTACACATTCTGTGCTGATTCCTAGCGCAGGAAATGATCACACCATGTTTAACTGCCCAAGGAACCTTTATCTGAGTCCTTCATCTCCCAGTTTGTTTGTTGCCCATCCAACTGGGAAAAAATTATATTTTGCCATAGATAGTGATGGTTTCCCCAGCTCTTAGGCCCCTTCTCTTTTGGATAAGTATTGTGTATTTGCCTTTCTTCCAGATTTCATTTTTCTTATTCTGCCACTGTCACAAATATTTATGTTAGAGCCTTCCTCCCCATGATTTACTAATACATTTTCCAGTACTTCAGCAAAGCCTTTTGTCTTGGAGATCCAGCTTCTCAACACTCTTATTCTCTGCTTTCCTAGTAAGCTCATTCTAACTGTTCTAAGTACCAACTTCTCTTATACCCAGTTGCGTGTCCTCACATCCATCACATTATACATTAATTTTTGGTTACCTAATTACCAGAATTTATTCAGGGCAGACAGACATCTGAAAAAATTTCCTGAAATATCTATTAAATATGCAGCTACAAAATGACGAATCTCTTTAACATTCATGGTTTGAGATTTATCAGGGAGCTGGTAATTTTTGTTAAATTATGTATTTGACTAAATCCTACTGTCCTTCAACTTCTTAGCTTCTTTCTTCCTTTTTTTTTTTTTTTTTTTTGGTCAGTTTCGAAGCTATATATGCCCTGAAACAGAACTTCAGTCTTGGTATTCATTATGTCTAGTATTCAAGAACAGATTTCTCTTATTCAGTGTCCTTGCCTCCCACAGGTGAATGTGGTTTTAGTATAGGAAGCTACGCCACATTTGTGTTCATTCTTCTAGTACTGCCACTACAACAACAAAATCCATACATTGATAATATGGATCCACACTCCTTATCCCAGTTTTCTCAGAACTCCTCTTTTTCTTTTCCTTACCATTACTTTTATTACTCCTCACTACTACAGCCACAGACTACTCTTCTGCAGCTTCAGGTAACATTTCTGGTTGAAGCCATTTGTTCAGAACACACTCAAGAATAAGAAATCTGTAAATACTCTGTTCTAGTCAGTGTCAAAATTCCCAGCAACACAATATAGTTCTTATATTGACCAATGTCTCAATATTGTGAAATAATAAAGAAAACTTAAATTCTACTGCATAATATAACACATTTTTCCAGGACAACAATTCCCCTCACTGTATCATGAAGGCATATTAACCCACAAAACCATCCATGTTTGTTTGCATGCATTTAAATAATTGGTGCACTATGTCCTTTAAGGAAGGAAATGCACAACTAGAATAGAAATTCTTGTGGTCAAATTAATCTTACATAATGTAGAAGATTAAGATAAAAAAAAAAAAAGAAAACTTAGAGGAACAAGTTCATACAACACTACAACACTTAGAAGTTAGTGCCTGTAAATAAGCTATTGAAAATGGTAAGAAAAATATTGAGAGTGATAATGTGCTGTACCTTCTGAAATCAATGAGGTCAGTTTGTGTTACACAAAAAAACTGCAACAAGTTTCCATAGCTATTAAAAAAATAAAATGGTGTCCAAAGGGAATACAGAAAGAAATTCTGAAAAAGACTCATGAAACTCACCTAAATACTCTACAGTGGAAAACAAAATAGGTGAAACACATTATTTGGTGGTCAGCTATGAACATTTTAAAATAAGAAATGGTGATACCGCATTTACTCAAAACATTATAGAAGGACCTACACATATAATGCATGATACTTCTAATTCTCTGTTTTGAAAGCAATTGGTTATTGATCAAATTGTACATGGGAGACTGGTTATAGAACAGTTTTATCAATATATACCCTCTTTTAAAATTTACCAGATAAATATGTTTGTTAGTAATACATTGTGAGGATAAGAGGCTCTGCACTACAGAGAAAAACATTTAGGAAGACCCATCATAATACCTATCTGTGCAATCTTTAACCTTACCATTTTTGCAAAACATTGCAGTTTCATGTATGTGTGCTAGCATTCTTTATTACCCACAGCTCTATGGGCTACCTGAAATAAATTTATTGATGTATTTCAAAATGCTCATACTAATCAAAGTAACTGTACACTACTATGTCTGTTGAGCAGACTAACATTACTTGGGAATTGATGGGTTTCACTTCCAATTACAATAATGAAGTTCAAAAAAGTAAAATATTGAAGGGTCATTGTTAAATCTCAAAGCTGCAAATCATGACAAAATGAAATAAAGTTCTCTGGACAGATGAAGGTTCTTTAATCAGAATAAAATAAAATAAAATAAAATATCTTACTATTTCATGTTGAATTCCAGTAACACCTGGAAAATCAAAGTTTGCAAACTAACACAGTAATACAGTTAGTGGAATAGCCTACAAAATGTGGAAGAAAATATCCAGTTATGAGAACAACTGGAGATATTCTGGGGTAAATTATATTATGGTTTCCTTAGGAAGAATAAGTCTATCTGCAGCAGTAATTTAGACACACTAGGTGTCCAAATGTAGGTATTTAAACTATTTTAATGTCTGAAGTTAGATGAGAAAATGTCATAACAACCTAATCTGACTGTACAAATGCTAGCTACAATTCTGAAAAGCTAAGTAAGGAGAACATTTATATTAACAGGCACATTGAATCACATGCTTTGCAGAAAAATAAATAATTGGAGTCCACATAAAAGCAATGAAAAATGACCCCATTCTGTGAGTATTCTTGTTCCTGTGAATATTACAAACAAGAAAGTCCAGTCTTTTCAAGATTGTTTCACTGAATTTGAAAGGTGATTGTATTTGGCTTTGAAAAGATGCATTCAGAAAATGAAGGAAAGCATTTTAACAGTTTCTTTTCATGGCTTTGTTTTGTGTTGCTTTGGTTTTTTTCATGTTAAAAAATGGTGTCCAATTTTAAGAGGTTCTCCTATACTACTTTGACAACTGCTTTTCTGCCACAATGGAACATTAGGACATTTTAGAACAGTAGAAGTGTCTCAGTCTTGGAAATTTTATGTCCTTTATGTGAGAGAGCAGCTGGAATACATGGAGCTCTGCCTGTGGATGGATGAGCTGACAGAGAGTTTATGGGTTAGGATTAAAGAGAAGACAGGCAAAGGTGACATTATAGTGGATGTCTGCTATAGGCCACCCAACCAGGAAGAAAAAGTGGATGAGGTCCTCTACAGACAGACAGGAGCAGCCTGACATTCACAGACTCTGATCCTCATGAGGGACTTCAGCCACCCAGATATCTGCTGGAGGAGCAACAAAGCAGGGCATAAGCAATCCAGGAGGTTCCTGGAGTGCTTTGGTGATAACTTCTTCCTCCAAGTGACAGAGGAGACAATGAGAAGAGGTGTTCTGCTGGACTTCATACTCATGAACAAGGAGTGGCTTGTTGGGGATGTGAATATCAAAGACAGCCCTGGCTGCAGTGCCCATGAGATGGTGTAGTCCAGGATCCTGAAGGCAAGGAGGAGGATGAAAAGCAAACTCACAACCCTGGACTTCAGGAGAACAGACTTTGGCCTTTTTAGAGATCTGCTTGGAAAAGTCCCACAGAATGAGTCTCTGGAGGGAAGGGCGGGCCAAGAAAGCTGGTTAATGTTCAATGATCACATCCTCCAAGCTCAAGAGGGATGCATCCCATCGAATAAGATGTCAAGCAAAAACATCAGGAAGTCTGTGTGGATGAACAAATGGCTCCTGGCCAAACTCAAACACTAAAAAGAAGCATACAGAGGGTGGAAGCAAGGGCAGGTAATCTGGGAGGAACACAGAAGCATTACTGGAGCACCCAGGGATTAAGTTAGGAAAGCCAAGGCTCAAATGGAATTAAATCTGGCCAGGGATGTCAAAGACAATAAGGAGGGCTTCAATAAGTACATAGGTGACAAACGGAGGACTAGGGAAAATGTGGGCCCATTGCTCAATGAAACAGGGGACCTGGTTATACAGGACATAGAAAAAGCCTTCTTTGCCTTAGTCTTTACTAGCAAAAGGGGTCTTCAGGAATCCCAGGTCCCAGAGACCAGGGAGAAAGGCTGGAGCAAGGAAGATGTACCCTTGGCGGGAGAGGACCAGGTGAGGAATACTTAAGCAATGTGGACATACGTAAGTTCATGGGCCCTGATGGGATGCACCCACAAATGTTGAGAGATCTGGAAGATGTCATTGCAAGGCCACTCTCAACAATCTTTGATCAATCATGGAGACTAGGACTGCTCAAAGACCGGAGGAAAGCAATTGTCACTCCTATCTTCAAGAAGGGCAAGTAGGAGGACCCAGGGAACTACAGGCCAGTCAGCCTCACCTCAATCCCTGGGAAGGTGATGGAGCAGCTAATCCTGGAAACCGTTTTGAGGCACATGAACAATAAGAAAATCATTAGGCATAGTCAGCATGGCTTCACCAAGAGGAAATCATATTTGACCAACTTGATCAACTTTGACAACAAAGAGGCCTCAAAGATGATTAAGGGACTGGGGTATCTCTCCTATGAGGAAAGGCTGAGACAACTGGGACTGTTTAGCCTAGAGAAGGTCCAGGGAAGATCTTTTTAATTTATATAAATACCTGAAGGGAAAGTGCAAACAGGACGGAGCCAGGCTCTTTTCAGTGGTGCCCAGTGACAGGACCAGAGGCAATGGGCACAAACTGCAACGCAGGAGGTTCCCTCTGATATCAGGAAACACTTTTTCACTGTGAGGGTGACCAAGCACTGGCTCAGGTTCCCAGAGAGACTGTGGAGTCTCCATCCTTAGACATATTCAAAAGCTGCGTCCACACAGTCCTGAGCGACTGGCTCTAGGTGGCCCTGCTTGAGCAGGGTGGTTGGATCAGATGACCTCCAGAGGCCCCTTCCAACCTCAATCACTTAATTTGATTCTGTGTATTCAGCATGAGGCACTGTTTCTATTGTGGAAGCAGTGCTACATAAAGGAGTTTTCTGCTTTTCCTTCCACTCTTAAAAACATCTCCTTTCTCAGACACTATGCTACTAAAGTGTTCAATTTCCCGACAAATCACAGGACTTAACAATCAACCCACGGTCTTTTCCCTTCCCACTTCAGAAAACTGAGAAAAAGATCAGATAGGTGAGAACAGACAAACAGTGAAAAAGTTTGGGAATATTTTATTTCTTTGATACTTTCATGCATACAATATTTTTAAAGCCTGAACTTAAAAATGGCTGTAGCTCCTTTCAAGTATATTTAGAATGCCATCAAAAGGTAATTTTGATTCAGACAAGATTGGTTGTTTCACTTATAAACACATTGTAGATCAGAATAAAAATAAAATTCACATTATTTTTATTTTTAAAAAGTGAACATAAATTGGACCTCCTTTTGAATCCTTTTTGTCCGTTCAAAGACATCTTATATTTGGCCCTGGCCAGAAGGTCATTCATGATACAAAGCATGAAAACAGTTTTATTAATTTAGAGTATCAGATGGATGAACAACACTCATAATGGCAAACTCAAGAATAATCATTGATGAGATATTCTCATATATGACTGCTACATGCTTTGTATAGTTGTGTATATCAATATTTCTCTTGGTCTCTGTGCCAGTGCTGCATCTCAAGTCTAAGGATTTATAATTTTATATTGCCTTGGACTGTCTTACAAGTGTTACAAGGATGTACTGAAAGCATATTAGCAATCATTAACAAGACAATCACAATATCCTTGTTTTTTAGCAAGTTTTCTTCAGTAACCAGAAATGCATTCACACATGAAAGAAAAAAAGAAAGAAAGAAAGAAAGAAAAAATGTTTATACTAAACTTCCTCAAACTGTAAAAAGCATTCTTTCACATCTGGGGACACTAAAAAAGACTCTGAAAACTGTGATCAGAAAAATATGTACAAATGCTCTGGACAAACATGCAAACATTAGACTGGCTTCTCACTTTAAATGGATTGTCTGAACTCCAATTTCTTCTCCTGTTCACTAGTACATTTACCCACCTAGGTCTTCGTGCTGTTTTCACTTGCTTCCCTGCTGCTACATTTTGATCTTTGCTTCCTGTCTCTCTCCCCTGCTGTTCTTTTCAACAGTGTTCTGCTTTTTGTTTGATGAGCAGTGAAAATTGCAAGATTCCTGACCTCTAAAGAACAGACGGAACTTCAGAAATCAGGAATCTTGTAAATTGTACTTGCCTGCTGGTACATGGAATACTATTAAACATCAAGGACGACCAATCTTAAAAAAAAAAAAAGGTGTATATAAAAGGTCTTATGCTGCATTATTGTGGATGGAATAACTTCAGACTCTGGCATTCATTAGTACATGCATTCCTGGCAAAGCTTGTTTGTTTTTAATTTTGCAGAACAAAAGCAATTTCAAGTTAAAGGCTGAAGTAATTTTTCCCCCCAATTACAAAACTTCTGGAACTAAGGGTTTATCATTTACAGTATTCAAATTGTTATTACTTTCCTTTTTCCTTTCCCCATTTGGACAATAAAAATGGAACATTATGCATAAGAGATGGTGGTGGTTTCATCATTAACTTGCATAATCCCTGTGTCTTGAATAACATAAAGATTCCACTATTCTAAAAGCCTGTTGAGCACGTCAGAACATACAACATCTCATCTTTAGTATATGGGAATTCAGGTATATTTGGTATTCTATGGTATGCAGTAGTCAAATCAGACAGATGTTAATTAGTTTAGCACATGCATGTGAAAAAAGAATTCATGGAATGGTAGCTAAAATGTAGTATGCACATCTGTACAGAAAAGCAGTAAGTTCTTTTGAGACCATCTTTACCTAATGCATGGCCACTTAGTTCACTTCATTCTTGGGATGTCAGTGAAAACTAAACAAAATTTGTACAGGTAAATATGAAGCAAAAACTTTCATGTCAACAGTTTACTTATTTTCAGGTATAGGAACATTATTAATAAGCTCAGAAATTAAGTACCTTATAGCACTTCAAGCCTCCAACATACTTTAAAATTCTTCTCATGCAGCAGTGAATCAGCAGCAAGTTGGATGAGTGCAGCTTTCACTTCTAGAAAAATCTTACCTGCATATGTAATTTTCTATTTTAGCAGTATACTTTTCAGGGCTCTGAGTGTACTAATAAGCCTCAGCTGCCTCAACCAGCCTTGCTAGCAGCCTCAGCACTCCTTTTAAACTCAGGTCTGATCACTCAGACCTTGCCTGAGCCATGCTGTAGATACGTCTGTACCCAACCGTCCTGTTTTTCTAATTAGAAGTTAAAGTTAGGATGCTTATGGGTTTTGAACTGCTTGGCAGGGAAAAGAAAGAAGTACAGTTCAACACTTAGCATATGATTCCAGTACAATTTGGGTAGAACTTCAAATAGGAGATATGAAGCTGTCTAGAAATGGAAGAGTCTGAGGCCACCTAAGCCATCCTGAGGCTGGGCTATACAAGCTACCTATGTCAACTGAGCAACTGACAACTCTTCCTCATTAGCCCTAAAGCTGTAGCAATCTCTAGTCTATGCCCATAGATAACGCATTCTTCTTTTAGCAAGAAGATTCTTTCAAGGACATCCTATGAATAGCTACCTCTGTCCAGCAGAGAGTGACCAGACCAAACACTTAGCAAATATGATCTCTCCCACTTTTCTTTTTCTTTGTAAAACCACAACAAATCTGAAAAAATCTCCTAAATTGTTACAAGAAATCTTATCCCATCCTCCCATCCAACTCCTTAGTAAAGTAGGGACAGTTGGTGATCCTGATGAGAGTAGGCTTGGTGGGGGTACTGGATTTTGAAAAAGGAGTTACCTCCTGAAGACATACTAACATAAAGACAGAGGTGTGGAGTGAGTTACTGTGAGGTGTTACGTTGTACATATTAAAAAACAAAAAGGAGAAAAGGAGTAAATAAGTAAGCAAAGAAATACATTTTCTGTTGGACAAAGGAAAGTAGGCAGGTTTTTTCCTTTCCCTTAGGAAAGGAGATACTGATTTCACTATTTCAAGGTATTGTGTCATTACCCTATATTATGAACAATACTCATGTAATGATTTCACATGTATTTCCAAATAATCTTCCAGGTCAAGTAATTTTCTCACTTTTACATGTCAGAGTGGTTATTTTCGGGATGTAGAAATCCATCATTACAGAACTTTAAGCTAGATCAAATCCACATAAGTTACATATTTTAAAGTCTTACTTGAAAACAAATAAAATAAAAATAAAATTACCTTGTATATAAAGTACAGAAAGTCATAGTACATATCTGTGTTTAACGATTAAAAGTGAGGATACGACAGGACAAAATATATAGAAAAAGCAAACAGTATGTCAGCTAACATGTTCTAATATTTTGTCTAGAGTTCATACAAATTGGCTTTTTATTAGGTATGTCTGCATCAGTAGATTTCTTTGGCTGAAAGAGCACAAATTTGTTAACATACAGGAAGTTGGTAAACTTCTCCAGCCTCTTAGATATTGCATCTGAGTTTCTCTATCATCCTCAGAAATAATAAATAGTAGCTGCTAGATGTGAAGTCAAGCCTTTCAAAATGGAGAATGCTCTTCCAGCTGAGGTCAGGACAAGTATCCAATGTTAACTGTCACATCATTCATTGCTCATGGTCCTGCAGCAAAAGAAAATTGCTTAGCTGTTCACAAAGTACAATTTGCACTAGGTTCCTGTTAGCAATTTATTTCCACTCCTGTAACTGTGATCTCTTAACTGTAACCATCTCTTTTCTCTCCCTGGGCTTTTAATGTGAACAATAATTTAACTAATTGAGATTCAGATGGGAATAAATATCCTTGCTATCACCTACTGTTTGGAAATACAAATACCATTCTTTATTCAAGACACTTTTCTGCAGGTTTTTAAATACTTACTTCTAGTTAGGACATTTGGAGTATTCTCTCTTTAATCTTCTGTTCATAGTGTGGGGCTCAAAATGGTTACTGGTACTAAATGAAGCTCTGACAGTGACGCAGCTATGCTGCTAAGATTTGTTTTCAGTAACATATTTAGAGAAGTGAGTTAGTCTGACCAGGGGTGAAATATTCCATCTGTAGAAGTAGGAATGGTACACATTTTATCGGTAACCACAGTTAGTTCATGCTAGGTTTTTCTGAAGTCATATTCTGGGAGCCTAGGCACTGAGGCTAACAATTAGAATGGAAGTGTTGAATTAAGCATTGGCTAATTCTCTCAATGAAATTATTCCAGTGTGATATTAATGCAGTTGATTACCGATAGACTCTTTTTTTATGTTCAAATAAGAGCAGAATATAGATTCCTGAATGTGGCTGAAGGCATATAAAGCTGTGCCTGCACTGTCTCTGCCCCTGCTGTGCTTGATTCCTGAATGTTTTTGATCTTGCACAGGACTTTAGAACAGTGAAAAGGAGATAGACAATTATCCCACTCTGATTGCTAGCATAATACATCTCCTTTAACATGGCTATTTGATGTAAAGGGCATGAAAAAGGGGTGTCTCCTTGTACCAGTTCAGTGGATACAAAGAGATTTGTTGAATTCTGTCCCTTCTGTAATTGCTAAAGCATTTTTAGAAGCACTCTGAAACCCCTGACCCCCTCAGGTCCTGGAATCTTAATAGGTAAGGTATTTGTAAACTGCTTAGATTCAGCCTGAGCTCTGTCTGACTACAAATCCCATCCGCCCTTGCAGCAAGCAACATCAGAACATTTCTAGGAAATACTAAAGGTTTTCAACTTATAGCAACCTTGGAGGGTGCTATAAGCACAGGACATATCATCCCAGGAATCAGCAACACAAGTGTCCCTACAGCCACCCTCAAGCATGCCAACTGCTAAGTCATGTGGGAGTGTTATGGTTCTGGCCTGGAGGCTACCCTAGGCATCACTCTACACATCTTGTACTATATCCTCTCAAAAGGAGTGAATTCTTGCTGCACATTGTTAAATGCTGGATCCAGCTTGGAACTATCAGTAGCAAAACTGTCATTCTGACTAAGGGATGCATGTTGAATAACTTTCCTTATGTGTTTACTTTAGTTATGGTTTTGAAATTGACAGGAACACCATGGTTTTGGTATTTATAAATTCTTCTCAGATTTCCTTTTCTGAGAAAATTCCTTCTAACTCACTAAGGAATTTAACAGATTCACCTAATAAGAGCAAGAACAGAAGGTGAAGGGAGAAGAGAGCTCCAAGTATACTAAATGTGCATCTAGTGAATTATAGTCTTTCAAAGCACTTACCTGCAGCTGTATGTAATTTACATAACGGAGACTATGGATTCAGAAGGATAAGATCAGTATGGGTATTGGAAAGAATAATAATGTTATTTATAATTTGCATAGCATATCCCATTAATTGTGTATTTAGTAGGATGTTGCATTTGGCTTGCTAATGGTTTTAATTTCTTGCTCTTGTTTAATTTTCACACAGACAAATTTTGTGTGTAGACTTTTTGAGATTCTTACATGGAAGATTTGTTTACATATTTATTTTAATTGCATATAGTGTGGCATGATGACTATTGCAATTCCCTTTCTGAAGTTGCATCAGACAAACAGCTGATCTGAATCCCTGATCACAGTCCCTGTGAGGGACTGGAAAAGTCTACATTTTCAGGTCACCCAACAAGCTAGTTGCATAACCAATCCATCACCCTGATACAGCAGCTTGTGATTCATAGGGATCCATCCTCTTGTCTATTTTCCTCTGTTCCTTGTGATATTTTGCAAGTGTGCCTTTGTCTATAGAAAGATTTTAGTAAGGTGGTCACCTATGATGTAGCATGAAGAATTTTGTACAATAGGAAATTAATATTTTCTTTAAACCTTTCTTACTGACATCTGAATCTCCTGGTTTGATGCATCCCATTTCTGTAAGTGCTAAGGAGTATAATGGATTCTAGTGAGTAAGCTTCATGAGATTATGGTGAAGGAAGGAGACATGTAAAAACCCAGGAACAGAACACTCAGCAGAAATCAAGCAAAACATAGTAAACTTGAAGCTGAGCAGAAAATAGGCTCCATCTGAAGCTAAAGTGGTACACAGGGAAGAAAATATTGGTTAATATTCTGAGCGGCTGAGGCGGGGGGCGGTGTACAAAAGACTTGGAAAAGGACAATCTGGAGGAATGGTCTCAGTTGTCAAGTAGGAGGTTAAGGAATCAAAAATAAATCAAAAAACAGTCCCCTGTCCAGTCTGAAACAGAGAAACAGTGGCAGAGGAGGGTGCTGTACCCTGGTTATACCTGTAGCTTTAGGAATCTGATTAAAGCACTCAGAAAGAGCTGGTGCATCAGCATGGCAACAATGAAGAGGAATCTCCAAAGGACCATCACATTCAACACAACATCCACATAATTTACATGCCTTTTTGAATATCAACTATTGAGGGCAACACAGTCACAACTTGAGAAAAATGAAACGACTACACTGCATCAAGATGCCAAACTAAGAATAGTTATATTTTATCTTGAAATAAAACTACTTAAATCTCTGCAACTTTCTCATAGAAGCTACCCATATGCTATGAGTGGTATACGATTTACTTTTCAACAGTCACTTAGGGCTAAGGAGCCTGAGGGAGACCTCTGTTATTGATAGTGGGATCCACTCTACTGAACTTCCGATGTCTGCACTATAGACACTTGCATCTGATTTGTTTACCTGGGATCATTTTATATTTGATGGAGAACATTGGATATTTTTATAGCATGATTCCCTCAGCTTACTTGGGACAACTACAGGAAGGAAATTCTAGCATAGTAAAAATTCTAGCCTTCTAAAAATATCTTTATCAATTCTGATAGAAGGAGCTAAGGATGACTACTCATCTGTAGAGATTGTTATTGGATGGATGAGTTCCACTTTCAGTTTTGTTACATGAACATGGTGTTATGACTGGACCTGAAGTAAGTCAGCCATGCTTTGAGCAGAGGCATACATGAGATGACCTCCAGAGGTTCCTTACAACCTGAATTATTATATCATTTTATAATCCTATGACTTCTAGATCCAAATTTGACACTTGTTCATTACAGTCACTTTAAGAAGCTACATAACTTCTCTGTCATTCATACCAACTATTTTAAGAAAAACAAACAAATGGCATTTCTCCCTATGCTTAAAGGACACTTGAGGACTCAGTAAGAAATACAGTTTTGTAATCACAATAGCAGAAACAGAAGCACAAAGAAGTTATTCCTGTGACTTGGCTACAGTCAGGTAATTATTTTTATTTTAAGGGCTATTATATATTACTTTTCATTACCTTCTTAAGTATTTTGAAGAAGTACATATAACATAAAAGTAAACTAAGATAAACTATGTTGTAAATTTAAGGCAAATAAACTATCTGAAAGAAATCTTTCTATTGTACCTGGCAATTCTTGTTTGAGCCAAGCTCTTTGTTGTGATACTGGGATTTTGCTCACTTACATGCATTGCCCAATCCCATTTAGAAGTCATACATTGTTATGGTTAATGTTCATACCAGGCTTATTAGCAGAACAAATGACTCTTAATCATCACTGTTGTGATTTAGAGAGAAACCTGTCTCTGTCCTATACAATCTTTTTTTTTCCAGTACTCAGAATATAGATTCCCATTAAACAACTAGTTTAAAACATTTTATTGGGCATTTCCTAATGCTACTAGAACTTTCTCTGAGATGTGTCTTAAGTCAGTTTGGGAACATTAAATTGTAAGTAAGTCTGTGAAGCATAGATGTTGCTTTATTTAAAACTGATACTTGGAAAAAAGAAAGCTCAGCACCTAAACTGCAGTGGCTGATGGAAGGAACTGAAAGCAAAATTCAGCATATTCAAAGACTAAACTTTTCAGCAGTTGCTTATGACTAGAAGTAGCCATAACCTTAGTCACTTGTTTTTCTTTGTAAAATAAGATGCTCAAAAGCCTATTATATTTTCTTAAATTAAACTCAAAAATATATATCTTTTTTGACCAGTTTAGTTTTCTAGTAAATTCTGTTTACTGTAATGGAAAAAAATAACAAGGATATACTTTATCCATTTTTTAAAGGTATTTAATTCTTTTCAATTCCATAAATAGAACAGCAGTAACAAAGGGCAGGGTATTAATAGTTTCATGATGCTATCTCTCTAATTATTACTTTTTATATCTTATTTATTTAATAACTCTTGGTCAATGGTTCTAAAATACTTGTTATAATGAAAAGGTTTGTTTTTCCGTTACTGAAAGCAGTGAGATAAGTATCACTATACTGAGAGATAGGCCAGACTACACAGCCAGAGAAGGAGATAGTACCTCTGCTTAGTGAAACACGGAGAACACTGATCATTCTGACCATCTCTTTTTGACATCTAGCAGTTGCTATTGTATGTTTGCAGATTAATGCTTTTTCAGGCTGATCGCTTGAAGCTGCTGAAAGTAGACATCTGCAATTTTTATGCTTATGTGGTCTTAGACAAAACTGCCTCTGTTGTTCACTTGACAGAGGAGAATACAGCTCACCTTACTGTAGAAAGCCTGGGACCAGACTTTCAACATCAGGTCTTTTTGCCAGACAATACCTTTTCCATGATCAAAGCATACAAGGGATGGAGCAGTCACATTCAAGTTCATATTCACTCTCCTTTGCGGACAATAGAAAGGAAGAGGAAGAAACACATTTAGCCCAAAGAAACAATCCAATTATTTTCAGAAATCTGAATTTTACTGAAGAACACAATTTCTGAACAAAGATAGAAGTAGCAGCATTTGTTTAAATTCACCTGTTGCCACCCAGTCCACTAACAAATGTTTTTTCTTTGAGGCTTTCTTTAATATCTTATTCCCCATGTGACTTTTCAAATACTCCTTTTCAATACATCATTTTCTTACTTTTTTTTCCCCTAAAGACCCTTATTAAACTAAATAAATATATCATGTTTAGAAATGCAGTCACTGAAATGCAGTCACATTCATAAACATGTGATTACTGATGATTAAGGAATATTTTAAACCTCTTATATTTTTCCTTATTAACTGATATGGTGTGCAGTACATTGATTCATCAGGTGTATTAAAAACAACTGTCAAATTAATGGATTCGTTTTTGTTTGGAGAACCACGTATTTGCAACTACTGAAAATTGGTCTGAAAACAGAGCTTGTAAAAACTACTTCTGTGTATACCAGCTAAACATGTATAGTTTAACGTCATCAACAGTGTATTTTGATTGAATCTGTAATTGCATTTGTTCATTGTCACGTAATATCATATTATCAAATTGGTTTCATTAGCTTTTTATTGACTATTAGAAATTTCTTTACTAAAACTGTAACTTGCCTGTGCGCTGAGTTAAACTACTGGCATTCATTTATGAATGGATATATTATTTTACAGTTTTCAGCACCCTTGAAGCACGATAATGAAAAGTTGTGATGATATAAAAAATTCAAGCAGTAATGTTCAAATATTTGGGGGTTTATTTGTACTTTTTAAATAATGTATACTTGCATTACTGTTAGGATTATAAAAGACATTTTAATACTTTTAAGCAAGACTTATCGATGGCTACTACACTTTAGACTGTATCTGAGCAACCCACAGTTTTCTTAACTTGGGAACTTATTGTTTCTTGCCTTTATTGTCATCATTATTCCACCAAAAAAAAAAAGAAAAAAGGGGGGGGGGGGGGAAATAGTCAGAGAAGACTAGATTCTGACTTTAAAAATTCCACAAAAAATTTATGCAGGCTGTAATGCTCATGTTCCAGAGGGTGACTGTGACCTCCATATTAATTTCCATCAATTTCCCATGGTATTTAAAATCTGTTGGGGATCTCTATTTTTGGGCTCCCTGTATGCCATCTATGTAGCTGCTCTTATTTGGAAAAGTGGCAAGAATCAGTGCAGAGGCATCTATAGTCTTTTGGAGCTTTCAGAAGTGTCCAGTCAGTTAAGCATCCTCAAATCAGTCAGGTAACATCAGGTTTAGTTTATAGCACAGAAAAAGCAAACAGATTCACTTTTGCATGAGTGTTGGTAGTTATCATGGTAGTTAATTCAGAAAGTCAAAAATCTAGACTGAAGTATGCCTCAGCCTGAGGTCTAGCCTAACAGTTCCCCTTACAAAGCCCTTGGTCTGAGCACCTGGCTAAGTCAAGGCAAAAGTGTCCTTCCATTTCACTTGCAGATGCCTCAGCTAGGTTGGCAGCTATGTAACAAATGATGAACTCAAAAGCCAGATGCAGGAAATTCCTTAGCAGAGTTTTCAAATTCAAATGAAATTACACCACTGCTTTGAAAAAAAAACCACCCATAGTTGGTACTATACTCAATGAAATCCCAGTTTTCTATGTTAAAAGAACTAAATTAAAACTATTGTATGGCTTTGACTAGGACTGTAAATGCTCTGTGTTGATATTTGAAGCTGAAATCGTAGGTTATAATTTATAAATTATATTTTATTCCCTGGCTTTTATAACTCACGCAAATATATTTATGAAACTACCAAGTTCTTGGATAAAGTCCATCAGCTTCCATATGAAGAATGCAAGTTCTCCAATTATTATTTTGAAATAAGGCTAAATATAATGATATATGCAATTCTTCTGAAACACAGTCTTAAATGAATCCTATAAAATGCCTTTTTAAAACGCATGTGTTCTCAAATCAGTCATTTCTGCACCTCACAAAAATACTGGGTAATTCTGTAAGTATTCTGGACATTCCAAGGAAGTCCATGTATATCATGGACGTGCATTTCATGATAAATGAAAAACAAATAAAGAAATAATTTTGGTGATACATATTCACTGTTTTGCCTAACAAAGGAGAAATTTATACCATGCATATTTAGTCATAACAATTTATTTTCTGTGAATTTTATGTTAATAACTCCAGTTTCCTTCAGAATCTCAATATAATCTTACATTCACCCTTCCTTTATTTACCATCATCCTGATATGCTGTTTGTAATCAATTTATGATAAGTTTTGGGAGTATATGGTAAAATATATTGTTACTGCTAATATTAAGCAATGTATACTAATAAAATCTGCTTTACTGCAGTATAGTTTATCTCCAGTCATCCACTGTATTACTGAGTTCTTTTAACAGAAAACTATTTTAAGACAAAGTTATTTACTAAGAGTATATCCTATAAAACAAATTAATAACTAATAGAATGTTTGTCTACTAAAGAAAAAGCTACCACAGACTTGTATTCTAATCTGCATATCCAATTCCATTATAAATAATTAGAACTATTTTTTTATTTTATGTGGCTTACAATTACATAAATATACAATACCGTACACATATACATACATATGTGTATACATACATAATATACCTATATGTATATTTATTTACAATAAACCAGAATTCAACAAGCTATTCTCACACTCTTCCCAATCATTTAAAATAAGCTTGACAAATAATTTACATTAGGACCTTAACTATTATGCCCTCAGCAGCAAGCTAAGTATTACTAACCTTACATAAAATGTCATTAAACTGTCAACTAAAGTAAGTTTTAACACTCAGCTTTGAATCTCAGCAAGATTTTTTCAGTTTCTTGGTTTCTCCCCCTATTATTACAAAACATTCTTAAACCTGGCTTGAAACCACATTAATCTCTGCCATAGTTATTTGCAGTTGCATAATGGATGGATTTCTGCCCATGTAGTTTTACACAGATGGATGGTATGGGCCTCACCTGCTGGGGATGGGATGGCACCATCAGGATGGAGTCACTTTGCATTTCTAATAGCAGAATAATACTTTCGTAATAACAAATGTGTAGATCCAGAAGAAAATCATACAATTTACTGGAATTGAGTAAGCAGCTGGGACCTTTGGCAAATGTTGCTATTCTTGCCTGCCATTGAGTGTTTATTCTAAAAGCATCTGTAACGCTGCAGGCAACATTTTTTTCTGAGTGAAGAACCCTGTGTGTTAAGTGTCGAGTACCTCACATTTCCTTCAAAAACAGCATGAAAACTTTCCTGATTTTGAAACTTTTTCCTTTATTGTCTTGTGAATGTGGCAGGAGATAAAATCTAACAAATACAAGACTACAAATACACTATATATTTTTCCCTTTAGAAATGCAAACTGATTATTGCATCGACAACAGTTTGGGATTCCCATGCGGATGTTCAACTATATAAATTAGTCAGTCTACAGCTAAAATGTTTCTTTCTTTCTCAATAAAACTTCTGTCCGCTTTGTGTCCTCATTCATTTTCATCTTTGTTATGAATAGTTCAGTGAAATATGAAACTCCCTACACCTACGGAGCAAAATTTCTTCTCAGTTTGGCTGTGTATTGTCAATAAATACCTTGACTATTTTTTCTTCCTAGATTCTTGATAATCACTGAGGCATAAGCATCTTATGATAAAGAAAGAGAAGAAAGTAATTTTGGGAGGCGTTTTAAGTAGAAAATAATGCAATATTTACTCAACAACGATGCTTCCTTACAGAAGCCTTTAGAGAGCAGAATAAAGAAAAATGAAGAGACTAAGATAATTAAGGACAAACTGATAATGTTTCTCTCAGTCGTCTTAGATGGTTTGTTGGTGCTTTTTATGGAACATTTCTGACTGGGCTTGTGGATTGGCTTGTATCACTTTCACTTTATGTTCTTGAGAACTTGAAGCAAACACCTTGAACCAAAACTTCTGAAGATAATTTTTGAACTATGCTGAAATTTTACTCCTGTTTCTGTTCTATTTTTTAATCTTTTACTACACATCTTCTTGAATAGTAAATAGAACATTCTCGTGTGTCCTCATCAACTGCTAGCTGCATTAGAGGCTGCTAGTTTTTCCACTCTTGAAGTGTTTATTTAGGTTTTTCAGCACTTCTGATGGCTATGGTACACATCTGGGGGAAGTATACAACATGTTCTCTGATCTTTTATTAGAAACATTTTGTTACAGCACAAACACAAGTTGCATGTTTGTTCACAGCCCCTCTCCCTCACACTGCTCCTCTTGCAGAAAATGTCTTCAGAAAGACTTTTCATTATAATTAATCAAGCAGTATGTCATCTGAGTTCTGTTTCTCTTCTAGAACAAAAGAAAATTTATTCAGTAATCCTTTGCAGGTAATACTGATTTGTCTTCCTCAAGATTTTTTTTTTTTAAGTAGTCAACACTTTTTCCAATTGGTATGCTAATTATAGAAAAAAAAGGCATACAAATGTATAAGAAAGCTGTGACGAGAGTAGTTATTTCTTCTGCTGTTTTCCATTCCCCTCCCTCTTTTCAGCCCAATACTTAAATAACTACTGAAGAACAGGTATTGAAAGGGGGAACAACCTATCTTCAAAAGCCTTAATCTTGGTGAAACAAAGAACATCCGAAAAGAAACTGGTCATTTATTCTGAATACTGTGTTATTCCTGTGTTTAACACTAACTGGATGTTTGACTGAAGGTAATTTATAGTTTCACGAGGCTATAAGTCCTCCATAATTTGTAAAACTGGTGCTTTTACTAAGGTTACTGTCAGAGGGAAAAAAAAAAAAAAAGAGCCTGAAGAAAACTACCAGTTCTTGCTAAAAAACCATGATGATCCAACTTCATCCTTCCATTATTCCAAAATATTTCAAGTAATTCAAAGTTCTCCCTCATCCCCTTGTTTTCTGGCACTGATCTGACCCATTATTTAGATGATCTGAGTCAGTAACCTGGTTCTTTTCTTTTTTTTTTTTTTTTTCTTTTTCTGTCTTTTTTTTCTTTCTTCCTGCTGGGCTAAATTACTGCTGCCATAGAGAGCTTAACTGTCCATCTGAAGTCAGTAACATCAGTAAGATGTCACTTTACTTGGCATGGGATATAATATTGCACAGTTCATGTCTATAAAACAAGCTAGACTGGAAATCCAAGGTGGTCTGTCATGGTGATTTGTTATAAGCATGAGAATATTGCTCTTTTTGATGTATGTTATTAGCCAACATTTGGAGTCCAGCAGATTGTATCAATTATGAAAAGAAACTTCCTCTAAGGAATTGTTTAACTTGATGCAGTCCTGTTTATTTACAAACAAATTTTGTTTTAATCCTGATCACTGCACAAATCAGATAAAAAGGAATTGGAACTATGATCACAGAAACCTTAATCTAAAACTCCCTAGAGACAGTATGCCCCTGGTATTTGCCAGGTAATAGCCTTTGGTTTTCAGCCTTTCTCTGAACTCAATTTTGAGGAGGGAATTTTTATTTCTCCCTCAAATGTCATATCCACTAAATAATATCTGTGAAATATTTCTACACATATAACCCACATTCTAATCTTGTCTCAGTCTTGGGTAGTGCTCCATTTGTTTTGGCACTGCAGAGCTTATAAAAAGAACATTTCAGAGCTTTCTTAATTCAAACATTAATAGAATGCCTATCCCCAGACCATTTTGAAGTTTTTGAATCATTCAGATTCTGTTTCATATCCATGGGAGTTTGTATCTTCCAAAGTGAAAGGTTTTGGGGCTGTTAAGGAGACAGATAAATTATTTTCCTTTTTAAGCTCTTTTAACCTGTCTAATGCAAATATATAGTTGCAAAGAGAGAGCTGACATTTAGTCTGGTGTAATAACAACATCTTTAGAGGCCAGTCGGTTGTATCCTTCATATGACATGAAAAATGTGAATTTCATTGCAAAAAGTTATGATTTAAAGTAAAATTCATGTTGAAAAAAACCCATGGTTTCTGAAGAAATGAATGAGTAATGGAATGCAATAAAAAAGGAGGATGAGAAAGGTATTTTGAGAAACAATATTTTGAGATATTTATGTAGCAAGCAGGAAGCACTAGGACTGGATCCACTTATTTGTTAGTCTACCAGTAGTTAGAGTTTGATCAGTTCAAAAAATCTAGTAATATTATAGTCTGTTAGGCTACAGAGATGTAAATGTAAGGAAAAATAATATCTACTTCAGAACAAAATTATATGTTACATGTCTTGATTAATTAGTTACAAGATAAAGTTGTAATTAAGTTAAATATGTCTACCTGCCATTTATAGTGATTGCTAACTACTAAAAATGTACTCATCCTCAGAATGTTCTTTTTAAGGTCAATAGATAAATTCTCTTAAGTACTCCAAATTCTATTTCTTTATTTTGCTGTTGATTCAGCACTTTACAATGTGAAATCACAGATCACTGGAACAAACAGAATTGTTTTAAATGAGTTTTCGAAAACTAATTTCAGAATGTTAAGCAAAGCTGAGACCACATTCGTTTCTGCTTACTATAAAAGTACAGTTATGCACCCTTAGTGTGACTAGTGGTAGGTTTAACAAAGCCTTTTAATGGTGCTTAAAATAGAAATGGACAAAAATGAAATAAAATAACAATAAAAACTTGCCTAACATCAGTCTCCAGACTGATGTTACCTAAATATGGACAACAAAAGCTAAGGAGCTAAATCAGCTTCATAGACTTCCTCAACAGTTAGTTGAGAGAGAATTGATAGTGGAGCAAGGAATTTATTTCACTTGCTGTTTGCTTCTTTTTCTTTATATGTACAAATGTGGAATGGTGTAGATCTAATTTGCAGGTAGCCAGATTTAGGCAAATTTTTTTTACCACAGGACTTGTGCATATTTATGCAGAATTTTTATATTTCAAACAAATAATATTTATCAATATATTTATGAAGGTATATATCTACTATTATGGTAACAGATGGAGAATGAGGTTGATGAACTTATAACATAAATAAAATAGCACAGATACAAGGTCTTGAAAAATATCTACTTTTTCCTTACTTATTCATGTTTTACTGGAGAGAAGACTGAAGTCAAAACTGTCCTGCATATAAAATTATTTTAATATGAAGAAATTATTTATCTATTTTTAAATTTTAAAATTAAATGCAGTCCTAGTTTCAACATGGGCTTCTTCATTTTACACAGCACTCCATCCAAGGATCTTGGAGGAGAATGAGTCAATTTTCTTTCTTTTATTTCCAACTTATTAAGTGAAAGAGTGACATGCTACTGCTACAAGAACTGTACATTTCCTCCAGTTGGGAAGAGTTGCATCTTTTTTGTGATAATGCCAGTTTGTGATAATGGTTTGAGAAATATTATGGTGGTTATGAAAATAGAAAGTACTAACAACAGTTCCTGAAGGATATGGAGCTCTTTGCTGTAAAAATAAATGCTAACAAGCTGCAGAAGTACTCTCTCCTTATGTCTGATGCCTTCTCAGAAACAATACTATAGTCATCGGCTCATATTCTTCCTTCAAATGAAAGAATATGAAACAATATCATTTAGAGTTTTATTTGCCTCAAGCATTTGCAATCAAAAAGATATTGTTATATATTCAGAGAATGTTTCAGGCCTGATAACTACTTTCTGAATAGCTTTTTAGTCTTTCACCCATGTAAGTTATGCAGTATCTACCTGAAAAAAAAAAATTCTGTTTCTTGCAATGATGCATTAACAGGGAGAACAAAGAAGAAAGTCTCTTCTCAGTAACAAATTAACAACAGAATAGGTAGTTGTCTTTTGATCCTTTTTCTGCCATCAAATCTAAGCCACAATACAGCTGACAGTAATATACTGATATTTGTCCAAAAGTACCACACAGCCATACCTGAGAAATTAGCTCTTAGTTACCACACAGATATACATAACTTACCAGGTAGCATTACATATTTCCCACAGTTTGTTTCAGTCTTTGGTAATGACTACTGCATTTGTAATATTAATGTAGAATTTGAAAACAACATAATAGAAATCAGTGTCAAAAGGTAATACAATAAGACATATTTTACACTGATGAGCCCAAATAGAGAAATATATTGGGTAGAGAAGATAACAATAAAGAAATATATTGGGTACTTTCTCTGAAGTTTATTACAAACCCAGACTTTGACTGCTGCAAGAGCAGTCATCTGTTCTGGAAACGTTCTGGAATTATCCACTGATTTTCATCAGTCGAGATTAAAGAAGCTTAAACCTAACCAGTAATAGTTGCAAAATTATTAAGATCATCAGCCTACTAGAATTTGTTTCATGTAAGAAAAACAAGAATGGAAAAAAAAAAAAAAAGGCTTGTGGTTTAGCTAAATGAAGGCATAAACAGAGATAAATTTACTTGAACAGGTGGGCATAAACTGGCCACTAATACACTCAAACTGTAAGTTCCATACTGTCTTGCTTTCAGAACTCTGAGGTTCTGAAACAATTTTCAGATGGATTTCTTGACATACTATTGTTTGTATAATAACACTGAATATAGTAATGAATATATGTATGTACCTGCAACAGTAATTGAAGACACCACAGATCCCTTTCATTCCTTTGTTAAAGAAATGTGATCAAATCAAATCCACCCATCCCTGCTGTTTAATAAAGATTTCTCAGAGATGGTAATATTTTCTTACTTCAGCAGTCAGTACTCAAATTGCCAGTGTGCGTCTGCTCTAACAAAGGACTTAAATAATTTTCATTTTAAAAAGCATGTATTCACTATGTTCCTACTACCAAATGGCTGATATTTTTTTTTCAAAAACCAAATATTCACAACCAACAATTTTCTTAGAGAGTTGGTGAGTTAAATTTTCAGTAAGAAAGGAAAAGACTGAAGAAAATGCATGACTGAAAGTATTATCCACTTGTATTTCCCAAAAACCTGCTTTTGTTCCAATATAATTTTGAAAGCACTTTAAGCTATTTTTCCCATGAACATAAATACCAAAAAATATACTATTCTTTGCATGTCACTTAAACTCTAAGTGTATGAAGTTTGGTATTACATTTTTCCTTGTTCTTTCCTACTGATTGTGTTTCTATTTTCCCTATGCATAATTCACAGACCCACATAACTTTTCTAGTTGTCGTCTATGCTCCAGATACTGCTTTCATGCTCATCTTTAGTTCAGGAGGATGTAGGGCTTTTTCTTCAGTAGGTTTAAGGAACATTACATTATCCCTTGATGGTCTTTAATTTGCACTTACTTCACATGAAATACTGTACGGATTCACAGTTCTTTTAAATTTAACAAAACACCAAGCCATCTCTTGACCTTTGGAGAATCTTTGTGTCTCAAAATCACACTTCAAACAGCAGGATGAAAAAAAATAAAAGTAAAAAAGAATGAGGTTCACAATTTCACTAAATATTATTTTATATTAATTTTTGGAGAAAGGAAGAAGTCTGACAGCTTCTTAACTGAAATTTTGCCATACTGCAACCAGATTTTTAAAGTCCAAGATAAAGAAATTTCTTATGAACACACAAACATTCTCACAAATATGTTTAGTTCTTCCCTTCTGTTCCTCTTCTGAAAATTCCTAAAGGAAAATCGTTTCAGGTTTGTGTGGCGGGGTTGTGGTAGCAGGGTAGGGCCCGCAGGGCCGGCTTCTGCTGGAAGCTGCTGGAAGCTTCCCCGGCCGGGAGCCGGACCCGCCTCTGGGAGAACAGATTCCAGAGGGGAAACCTGCCGGGAGTCGGGGGATCGGGATGGGAGAGGAACCCCTGTGCAGATCCCGAGGGCAGGGAGGAAGGAGGGGATGCCCCTGCAGCCCGTGGGGAGACCAGGCGGCAGGCTGTCCCCCCCCAGCCCACGGAGGGGAGCGGGGGAGCAGATGCCCACCTGCAGCCCGGGGAGAGAGAAGCCCACGCCGGAGCAGGGGGTGGGTGCCCCCCAAGATGGCCGCCGCTCCCTGAGGAAGCCCACGCTGGAGTGGGCTGTCCCTGAAGGACTGCAGCCCGTGGGAGGGATCCACACTGGAGCAGTTGGTGGAGGACTGTCTCCCGCAGGAGGGACCCCCCGGCGGAGCAGGGGAGGAGTGCGGAGTCCTCCTCCCCCTGAGGAGGAAGGAGCGGCAGAGACAAGGTATGACGGACTGACCCCAACCGCCATTCCCCGTCCCCCTGTGCCGCCGGGGGGAGGAGGGAGAGGGAACCGGGAGTGGGGCTGGGCCAGGACGGAGGGAGGGCTGGGGGAAGGTGTGCTGAGGTTGGGTTTACTTCCCATTATCCTGTTTTGATTTGATTTGTAGTAAACTAAATGGATTTTGGTTTTTTTTTTTCCCCAAGTTGAGTCTGTCTTTTGCCCGTGACCATAAGTGGTGAGTGATCCCTCCCTGTCCTTGTCTCGACCCACAAGCGTTTCTTTATATTTTCTCCTCCCCATCCCACTGGGGCCCAGGGGGAGGAGTGACCAAGTGACTTCCTGGTGCTTTGTTGCCAGCTGGGCTTAAACCACAACAAAAATGAATATCCAAATAAATCAGTTTTGATCTAATATTTGAGTTGTTTTAAATTTTAGGATGTTCACTCATTTCCATTAACTGTCAACTTTCTAGGTCTTGTTAATATATCCCCTTAAATTTAATCTACATGTGAATACTGAAATCTACAAATTTTCATTTTTACCTCTTGGATAACAATATATCTAAGTGTCTATATTATAGATATTGGCATTAAGAACTTTGGGACATTATCTTCAAAATTAAGTTGATACTTTTCTTAGAGATCCAAAGGCCTCCTATTGAGTTGAAGCAGTCACAGCAAGTAGTCATGGATAAATGTAGATAGCATTCACCTATTTTCTATTTACACAATTTGCAGCTTGCCTCTTTCTCATTTCCATGCCTGCAACAACAAAAAAGAAAGCTTACCATAAATGGTATAAGCTTTTCTTGAGAAGGTAACTGTAACCAGGGTTTGATGTCACCATAAACAATGAAAAAATTTTCTATCATCAATTTAGTATAATATAGACTATTGGTTTTAAGTACCTAGCATGTTGTTAACTTATTTTAAGGAGTAATTGAATCTAGGTGTTGCGGTTTAACCCCAGCCAGCAACTAAGCCCCACACAGCTGCTTGTTCACTCCCACTGCAGGATGGGGGAGAGAATTAGAAGAGTAAAAGTGAGAAAACTCATGGGTTGAGATAAAGACAGTTTAATAGGGAAAGCAAAAGCTGCGCATGCAAGCAAAGCAAAACAAGGAATTCATTCACCACTTCCCATCAGCAGGCAGGTGTTCAGCCATCTCCAGGAAAGCAGGGCTCCATCATGCCTAACGGTGACTTGGGAAGACAAACACCATCACTCTGAATGTCCCCCCCCCCCGCTTCCTCCTTCTTCCACCAGCTTTATATGCTGGGCATGATGTCCTATGGTGTGGGATATCCCTTGGGTCAGTTGGGGTCAGCTGTCCCAGCTGTGTCCCCTCCCAACTCCTTGTGCCCCCCCAGCCTGCTCGCTGGTGGGGTGGGGTGAGAAGCAGAAAAGGCCTTGGCTCTGTGTAAGCCCTGCTCAGCAGTAACAAAAACATCCCTGTGTTATCAACACTGTTTTCAGCACAAATCCAAAACACAGCCCCATACTAGCTACTGTGAAGAAAATTAACTCTATCCCAGTCAAAACCAGCACAGCAATCATTAACCATATCAGCACATCCCCTCTACATGAGTCTCATCTACCCTGTAAACAAGCCAGATAAGGCACTCCTGAATCATGCTGTAACTTTTACCCAAATTGCTATGTGGATTTCCTTTCAGTAGATACCAAGACTGCTGAGCCAAGAGGACAGAGAGCTCATATATTCCCAGTCTGACTCTATGTGGAATCAGGACTCTTTGTGTTTCTACACTCAGAGTTGATGATTTAAAGTGTTCAAATGTTTCAAAGTTTAATAATACAAATTGAGCTGGCATGATGTACTATTGCTACTTTGCCATTTCATATTGTTTCTTCTACCTTAGCAAAAGGGGTTTTATTTCTAACATACTTCTGATTAAATATTTTACTTTTGTATATTAATGTTTTTTAAAAAAGAATACAGCTTATTTAGTAACTTTATTGTCCTACACATGCAGTAATAATCATGCTTGTGTTCTGCATGCTGAAAGTATATCTCAAGGCCGTTTAAGAGAATACCATTTCACAAATGTACAGATGGGGAAATTGAGACAACTGAAGAATGAACTGTTACTCTGACTTCACTTCTCTTCTGCAGTCCTGCTCTGCATCCAGAGGCAGACTGAGCTCAAAACCTAACAACAGACAGCTTCCGGGGACTATTACTCTGCCATGAAGCTTTTTTGCCTATTCTTTCAGCAAACACACCATGGGTATACATGTACTGGTTAGCCAGAGATTCTTTTCGCTCTCAGTCTCCACAGAGGTGTGTGGCAAACCTCTGGTTTTGTACACACGTAGAAGACATACTGTACACTCTCTTCAATACGTTTAACCAACTGAATGAACTAAAGAAATAGTTGGCCAGCAGGAGCAGGGAGGTGATTGTTCCCCTGTACTCGGCACTGGTGAGGCTGCACCTTGGGTACCGTGTTCAGTTTTGGGCCCCTCGCTACAGGAAAGACATTGAGGTGTTGGAGCGTGTCCAGAGAAGGGCAACAAAGCTGGTGAGGGGCCTGGAGCACAAGTCTTATGAGGAGCGGCTGAGGGAACTGGGGTTGTTTAGCCTGGAGAAAAGGAGGCTGAGGGGAGACCTTATCACTCTCTACAACTACCTGAAAGGAGGTTGTGGTGAGGTGGGGGTCGATCTCTTCTCCCAAGTAACAAGTGATAGGACGAGAGGAAATGGCCTCAAGTTGCACCAGGGGAGGTTTAGACTGGATATTAGGAAAAATTTCTTCCCTGAAAGGGTTGTCAAGCATTGGAACAGGCTGTGCAGGGAAGTGGTTGAGTCACCATCCCTGGAGGTATTGAAAAAGCAAATGGACGGGGTACTTCAGGACATGGTTTAGTGGGCATGGTTGATGGTTGGACCCGATGGTCTTGAAGGTCTTTTCCAACCTAAATAATTCTATGATTCTATGCTTGTATAATCTTCTGTTACTTGTTCTCTAGATTTGTGATTTAGTTCTGTGTATTGAGGGTCTTGGTGATGGGCTGCATGATTATTTTTTTTTTTTTTAACCACTGAAGGGACTGGCTGGGTGACCTGGTCTCCTCTGGAAGGTGGAAGTGAATTGCTTTTTCCACAGTGAACAATGGAGCATATTCAGGGAAACAAGGTTTGAGACGTTGTAGGATTTGATGGGAGAAGGAGTCTGATGGCCACAGTGATAACATAGGTTCCTGCAGCTTGCGGAGAATTTGCTGAGAGGGGCAGAAAGCCAGGTGTCAGTGGCAAGGCAGGAATTCTTGGAGACATCAGAGGGAAGTGGTCAGACTCTCCATGGCTACTGTTGCTTCTTTCACTAGAAAAAATGGTGGGAAAAGGTCATGTAAGCTTTTTTTTACTTTGTGCATGTAAACCTTTTTCTGGTCTAGCTTCTCTAAGTAATTTGGAGGGGGGCTGGTTTGGTTGGTTTTGTGGGGGTTTTTTTGTTGGTTTTTCTTTTCCCTCTCTTTAATTATAAAGTTTATTAAAGAAAATGTAAAATGAGTTTAAAAGACTGAGTCTCTTTGAAGAGCTGAGTAGAAAAAAACCTACTCTTCTTTAGCCAATTTAGGATCTTGTCATTTCCTTTTTAGATACCTTGGAGCCCTGAGCTGTGCTTTTATTTTAGTAAACTGACCCAGGGATGACCTTTAGTTTTCCCATTTTATCTGAGGTTGATTTTCTAAAATCAACATCTAGATATGGCTTTTGCTTCCCTGACAGGATTATAGAATTGTTTTTTTGTGTTGTGTTGATGTTTATTCTTGTGATTATCACAAGTTTTGTCACTATGGCCTCAGGGATGAAGGTATTACAAGCAGATGCTCCTTTTACCTGACTTGAGTAAAAAGCAGTAAAGAATAGCATCTCCTGTGCTATCCTTCCACAAAATGAGTGAACTTTTGTTTGAACTGCCCAATATGGAAATGGGCAGTAAAGGTAAAGCCTGCCATTTCCAGATACCTGAAGATATCTGCTTGTATATAACAAAGATCTGACAGAGAAACTGTTACTGGGACCATTCTCCATCTAAGCTGCAAACTGCAAGCCTTGTCTTTCCATCTCTACCATTCTTCACTTCAAGAGCTTCTAGTCCCAGCCCAAGTCTAGAGAAGGTTGCCAGAATGTGAAAGCCACTCTGCAGTGGGAAGCACCAGCTGATGGTCTGGCACAGAGGCTCAGCATAATATTTTTACTGATTAACCACGTACAAGATGTGGGTTTTTTGTGATCGTGCTTTGGCATCAAACATGAACAATGGTCTGGCACATAAACTATTTACCAGCTCTTTTTTAGAGGCTTTAAAGGACTTGAAAGTGGCTGTGTGTCTCTACTAATCAAACATTTGAAGGAGGAAAAGCTGTCATTTACCAACAGCTGTTCTTCTTCAAAATATGTATATACATTCCTGACATTCCTTCCTATCTCTTTGTCTTACAACAATTCTAAAATGTGGGACTTTCTAGCTGGCAGGTACTACAAGGGGAAGCCATGTGGACCACCCACAGAGGAAATGGTGCCTCAAATGCAGACCTAAGAATAACTCTGTAGTAGAAAAATTCTGACTAACAGTTTTTATGTATAAATAACCACAAGTGTAACCCAGATTCTATTCACATCATTTCAATTCATGACCTCTGATGACACTGCCAGCATGACTGGCAACTGGCACAAAATATAATGACTGTTTAGGGGGGTGCATAATTACCACTTGGGAAGTCTCCTGTGGCAATTAAATTCATTCTTACAGCCCCTCAATTAACAATAAATTTCAGTCACTACTGACCTGGGATTAATTAAAAACAACAGTCTAACAACTTAGGTTAAATCAAAGAAATACAGGAGAGCAAAATCATCTTTGCTGTTTTAATACGCTTTAAAATGTGCCTGCCTTTTCTTGCATAGAAAGACCTTAATAGTGAGTTGCATCAACAGTGAAAATAGTACTTCTGAAAATCAGAAAATTTAATCTTTCTCTCAAAAGTAAAGCTCATAATAAAATCCCCCCCCCCCCCAAAAAAGGGGGGGGGGGGGCAAGTGGGTAGAGGAAATGCAGATGGGAAGCACTCTTTTTCCATATATGTAATTTCACAGCTATGAAATGCTGTGGGCAAATTTCACTGGAATTCATATAATCTAATCTCATGAGTCCAACGCTCTTCCCATGCCATATTGCTCAAATATTTTTTTTCTGTTAATACAAGGTTCAGATACACAGTTCTTCCTTACTCACTTGAGAAATGCTTATTCTAAGAAACATATTAATTTCAGTATATTCTTTCTCTTATTAAAATTAAAATCCCTAGCAATCTAATAATTCAAATCAATATTTTATGCACTTTAGTCTCCATGTTCCGCTTTATTTTATCCCTGTTCTATGTATATTAGGCAAACTTTTCTAAAACTAAGATTTTCTTTGTTTTTTTTTTACTTAACTGGAGATATCTTAAAAAAAAACCCTCAACTTTCAGAAATTTGTGAGGAAAATAAACTATTTTAAAAGCCTAAAGTTGGATAAGTAAAGACTGTAGAATTCAAACATATTAGGCTTCTTACATTGTTACTTCAAGCTGTTATTAATACCACTGGCCTATTTTATAATTTTGAAGTTGGATCTCACTTTATCATCCTGCACAGTCTGTTACCATGAAGTAAACTGTATAGTCTGTTACACAAACTAAAACAAAAACCTTATTGTTAACAAATTCCCAAGAGAAAGTGCAGCTATGCTACAATGTGATTTTCTTTATTCAGCTAAAATGTCATATTTGCAAGAAACTAAGTGTACCAAAAACATTTCCACGTTTTTCAGTATGCTTACCTGTCTTGAAGGAATGAAGATAAAATATAGTTCAGACATGTTTCCCTCATTAGTTTCAAAGAGTTTCATTTGCAATTGACCTTTTGCTGATTCATAATGAGGCATTTAGAAATGTTTTAAGTCTTCCAAAAAAAGGAAATGAACCAGTGTGCAGACTAATGATAATGTTCATGAGAAACATCAGCTATTGCTTAAAAACAGGAGCTGATTTACAGGGAATAGTATACAAAAGACCTGATGAACCCATGTAACTTTTATATTATTGTATCTGCACTGATTTCACTACAATTGCCACTAATAGGCATTTGCAAATGACAAGAGTCATACATCCCCTCCATATTCCCTTCAGATAAACCTGAATTTTATATCTTAGTATTTTGTGGGTTTGAATGGATGATGACAGACACAGTTCAAAAGAAATTTGTGTGAAAATTTGATACAGAAATATAAAATCATTGTTTTCTATTATTAAATAGATTATTAATTTCAGACCTTAGTTATTCAGTACAAGCTCTTTAAATAGAGAAATTAAGTAGGAGGATATTTTTTTTTTCCTGGTAAAAATCAAAATATTTTCCATTTCTGTTACCAGACAAGAGTGAGGGTGTAAGATACATTATGCTCAGGATAATGTGTCACTCTCTTCAACATGAGTAAAAATGGCTGAATTTGCATACATTTTATTATTATTATTATTTTACTATCATCTAAACTGTGAACAGAGGAAATATGACCCTAAATCAAACAGACATTGACTGTATTTGCAGATACTAAAATATTGTGACTTTCTTGAAAATTATTCACCTAAAGCTGAAATTTTCTCTATACAAAAGAGTTTGACTTTTACTAAGCTTTACTTTATTCTGACTGAAATGACCTATGTTTAAACACACTAATTCTTACCATGAAGTAGCTATTCAGGTAAAGTAGATTTTATAGGCCTACTTCATGGAGAATTAAGTTAACAGTAAATGAAATTAGAGCAGACTAATATTTGTATGGGAAAATCACTACTTCACATTTGTCTTAGCAGTCCTCCAGTTACCGTCTATTCTGATTTCATATTCCATAGATTAACTGATATGCTTACCTGCCTTCCCATCTGCTGAGCTGACTGTTTGCAAGTTACCTGCTTAAATGCTGGCAGGGAGCATAAATTAAGCCATTTGTCACTGTATGCTTGTAAAATGAAAAACATTTCAACATTAGAATAAATGCATACAGAAAACTGCTGCAAAGGAACAGCCAAAGAGGTTACATCTCTGTATTTAGCAAGGTCAAATGAGGGAAAGGTTGGAAAAACTCAAGATCAAAAATCTAAAATCCCACCATGTTTAAACCATCCATCTAAATTTTGAGAACAGTGAAACTGGAAAGCATCCAGTTTATCCTTTTCTTTTTCGTATTTGTCTCCTGCTGGGGCAATCACAGCAGCAAATTACTTCCTCTTTCTGTGTACAGAAGGCAGTAAATTTTCTTTAACCCTTCCTTTCCAACACAATAAAATCATGAAGAAAGCTTTCTTATTTATTATATTTACTAAGTAGAGCAACGTCAAAACTAGGCACAACCTGAATGAGTTTCCCTCACAGTTTGATCAATATGCATCTAGAAATTATAATATTCAAAGCACTTTGAGAGATATTCTATGGCACTCTAACATAAAGCTGCATGTTATGTATTTCAGAGCATCTACCTTTGCAATTTATGAGTTACGTGTGATGGAAATTTACCTATCCTTTTTATTAGATGTATTTTAGAAAAAAAATAATTTGGGGGAACACTTCACAGCTGAAAATTCATATGCATATGGAAATTTGTAGTGGAAAAGCATTAGAAAATTGAGAAGTTGAAGACATTAAGCCCTAAGATTTTTGCATTGTCGTTACAAATGGTTTTCAGTAACCTTCACAAATACTTTCAAGAAATATAAGGTGGAATTTAGAATTCTGAAAGTCACTAGTTGTGTCTTTGGTATCATAAGAAACTACATGATAAATATCTACTTACATATTAATCTTTCTCATTCAGTTCTACAGCATCTGAAAAAGATTCCTTCTGGGTAAATGAAACATTTTCCTTAGACTTCCTAAATAATTATCTTCTCTGCTTCTTTTTCCTGTAGCTAAGCAATAGATTATTTATTACCAGGGCATGCAATTATTAGCTTGGACCTAGTAATTCCCCTGGCTTCCCCAGCACAGACATACTTATCCCCCAAAATCCTGCTTCGTAATCCACTGGTGTGACATAGCAACAACTGTATTTGTCCTTTTTAACCATTATTTAACTCAAAGCTACACATTTAGCATCTAAAGACTTCAACAGTGAAAAATGGGCAGATTGCACCAGAATTCTACTTCAGGCCTCTAAAAAGAAAATGACCTGACATCTTGTTCAGCTCCCTACTGGGAAGAAGGAATCACAAAAATTGTGTAAAGGAAAGAAAAGAATGAAAAGATAAATGTTAAGAACAAAGATTTTTCCTGAGATGGGATGTGATAAAAGAACAATATTTACTTTTTTTTGGACAGCTTAACTGGCATTCCCATCAAGATCACATTAGTCAGCCTCCCAGTTCAGAAATATGACAGGAAGAAGAAGAAATAAAGAGCAGGCTTGGAAGTTTCAGAGAATCATCAAGCATACAAAACCAGAGAGATGAAGTAAGTAAAGGACTTTTCTGAGCCTGGGGGCAAAGATAATAATTTAGGTTGGAAGAAACCTCTGGAAGTCATGTGGTCCAACAACCAAAAAAAGAAATGGCTTATTAGCACTTTACAATGATCTGAAGCTGAATGAAATGTGACTTCAGTATTAAAAAAAGTGGTGAAAATGCACAAAAATAGGGAACAATGTGGCTGGTCTAACAGTAGTGTCAGCGATCGTGGTGGGAGTACCATAGGATATGTAGAAATACACTCCTTTTGAAGTAACTAGCAGATTAGATCTTCCAAGTAGGATCTACAAATGGATTTAAATGAACAATTACCACAAGGAACATGAACAAAATGAGAAGTTTCAAATCCCAAATGATTCTCAGTTTTTAGAGTTGTGCTAATATGTGTTTGGAATAATTGGGCTGCTGCTACTTCAAGAAAGGAAAAGAAAGGCAGCTAGTGGGAGGAGGATGTGTGTGGAGAAACATATCCCAAGAGAGGCCCTGGGCCAAGAGGGCTGCACCCACCACAGACACCCTACTCTGCCTGCCTGGGACTGCAAGGTGCTGATCTTCTCTGCAACACCTACCGCTCCAGGTTGGGGGAGACTGGTGCAGTCAGCCAGGGAGCCCCAGAGTCACGGGCAGGGACACATAACACCAGAGAAGAGTAGTTAGTGTTAGTCACACGTTCTGTGTAACGCTTGCAAAGGTGTCATTAATGAAGGGTTTCTGTATTAGTTTGGAATATAGCTATTAATAATTTTGTAACTAAGTAATGATAATTGTTGTATTTTGATTTGGATTTTAAAAATTTGACTCCATATAAAAATGTTGTAGAGGATTTTGTCCATAACAGAACATAGTATTTGAAATGTGACAGTATTCTTATAGTGAAATTCTGTATGTTGAATAAAAATAACATTAAAAAAATGTTAAGTACTTTATGTAGAACATGATAGTCTTCTGTCTTTATTGTATTCTAGAAGTTCTGCATAAGGACAGAATGAAAACAGAGAAAAAGAAAGAAAGACTAATCTAACTGAACAGCTGCTTTTTTATTTGGGTAAAAAGGAGGGTAGAAGAAAAGAAGCATGCAAAAACTATTAAGGGTTTTGGATAAGACAGCCTGGCAAGCTTGCTTTTCTGCTTATTAACTTGCCCTCCCATGAGCAAGATCCACAACCTTCTTAGGCTTTGAAGGTTGCAGATACTTTCTAACAGGACTGGTTATTGACAGCAGATCTTTATAGCCTCTTTGCCTTCTTTAATAAAATGGGATAGAGAAACAACCAAAGTGTTCAGATGGAGACTGAATTACAATGAAAAGGAAAACAAAATAGTTTTGTAGAATTTTAAAAGCTTGAAAATGCATGTAACTTTTGTTGATTAATCAAAACAAAAATAAATTACTTGGGGGAAAAAAAGGCTTTGCTAATGTTCTAAACACCTTCTTTTTTTACCCCATCTTAGCATTAACATGAAAATTTAGATGGTCTGATCAAAAGTCTATATCCCCTATTTACCTTTGCCATGTACAGTGTTCATATTGCAGCCAGAAAGTGAAACATGGAGAAACCTTTAAAGTATAGATGTAATGATTTTGGCCACAAGAAAGGCAAACACTTGCGACTCACACCCTCAGCCATAGTTACATCATTCCTTCAAATCTTGTTATGAATGTAAGAGAAGGACAGAACAGATTTATGCATTTTAACCTGTCTAATGAACACTTTAACTTGGAAATACATTGACTCATTTAGATAGAACACTCTTTGAATAACCATACGGCATCAATTTTTTGGAAGAGTTTAGCGTGAATTATAGTGTTTCAAATGAAGGTGTTTACATCAAAACACAAATCATTTGTGCGCATCCCATTCTGCAACGTCAGTGGTGTTTTCAGAATTAATGATGATTGTAGTGCAGCCTAGTAAACATCTTAAAGTTACTTCTTTTCTTCCATAATCTCCATTAATCCATTCCTCAGGCAGAAGAACTAAAAAAAACCAGTGGATGTGCAGTGTGGATATCTGCTCCTATGTGTTCCTCTCCATGGTTTGCAGGGAAATACCTGTTTCATTGCCATCTCTTCCACAGGATGCAGGAAACTGCTCCACTGTGGTCTCTTTCGTGGGCTGTAGGGGAGTATCTGCTTCTGTGCCTGGAGCACCTCCTCTCCCTCCTTCTTCTCTGGCCTTGGTGTTCACACTGTTGCTTCTCACACTTTTTTCCTTGTTCCTCACTGCTGTGTGGCATTTTTCTCTTTCTTGAAGATATTTTCAAAGCAGCATTCTTTCTATGACCTCAGTGAAGCTATGCTAACATATACCTGCTAAAGCTGTGAGCCAATGGAACCAATATTGTCAGTTGATCCCACAGATACTACCCCCACGAATAGTTAGACAAATTTCTTTCATGAGCTTTCAAACGATTTTTTTTTTTTTTTAACATTCTCATTTCCACATCCAAAAATAGTCCAAATCTGCTGGGGAAAACCAGAATAGACAGAATGAAGCAAAAATGTTTTGAACATGTTTTTCAAAATACTGTGACATATGGATAATTAGCTAGCAAATGAGTAATAGGAAAGCTAGAAAGATTACATTAGCTAGCATCATTCATACAAAATGTACTTCTAAATAATTGTTCTTCTTTATAATTGCTTCTCTATGCCAACTAAGCACCATAAAGCAAATCAATCAGGCTGGACATTTGATTAAAAGAGACAAGAAGAACAACAGCAAAATCAGAACAAACCCTAATGAATCAAAGGAAAAACTTTTTTTAAAAAAGAAGCTTATTATATTTTAATCATTGTTCATCCAGCATTTAATTTAACTCAACTATGCTGACAAGTCTGCATATTTTAAAACTGTGTCCCTGTATTTGCTTAATTTATGTTGTCATATGTACATTTTGGAGTAATATAACGTCTAATTTTTGGAAGAAATTATTTATCTGATCAAACTAAGCAGTTTTCCATATTACACTTTGGCACCATATAATGAAAGATAAAAATGCTATTTTTAGATTTGCTTCTCATTTAGAAAAAATTAAACTCATCTTCTCCAGGTTTTTTAAATTCTAATTCCCTCCCTGACAGCACATCTGTAAAATTTCAAACTAACAAAACCAAAATGCTATAAAGGAAGTTTTTCTCAAGTCCATGATCAACAAAACCTTTAAAGACTTGCCTAACTTTTTGCCATTCTTATTTGGCCAAAAAATTAAGTTAATTGGATTTAAGCAAATGTTTGATTTCTTGGGTCAATCTGAGCCTTTAATCAGTATTTAGATTTCATTTCTAAGGCCCTAACTCTGAAGAAAATCCAAGGTCACCTGTATATAATTAACATACTTCTGTGGATTCTCAGCTCAGTGTTACAATTGAATGGAGAGACTTGGCAACCTCCTGGGATCTTAGAAGAGGATTTCGTAGAGTCCTATGAGAGAATCATTTAATTCTGTCAAACAGGGACTAAAAATGACTTTTTCCTCTGTGACTAAAACCATGAAAAATGATTCTTATTGAGAAACCTTGAATGCATTTGATCAAGCTGTATCAGAAGACACATGCTCATCGCGAAGAGGTCCCTCTTCCAATGGTTTCTAGTGACTTCAGAAACATAATTATTTTCAAAATATACTTTCATCTGAGCCAATTAACCTTTAAAAGCACTTGTTATCTCTAACTTACAGATTCAGTAGAGGAACACTCAAACACAGAGGTGCTTAGCCAAGAGAAACCATGCTCATTTTCAACGTATCTCATCAAGGAACTTTAGTGTGCTGTGTGGGAGGGATTAGTACTGAGCAAGGGTGGCCACCACTGTAAGTGTGGTGGTGGGAATCACCACTTTACTGGGGCAACAGGAAGTCCCTGAGCAGAATTTAGAAGATCCTTGCTCTGCTCCAGCTCCACCAGGAGAGAGACCACCTGGAAACAGTCCCACCAACCTATAGCCACTATCCCACATGTGTGTCACCTTTGTCTAGGTAGCAAAAGCCACCAAAGCCTGTTTTTCGTGTTCTGATGCTGACAAAATAGGCCCATGATGTTATTGTATTATCCTGGCATCTGGCTGAAAGCACCAATCTATTTTGTTTTGCATAGAACCCTGGTCTGGGGATCCCTTAAAATGTTTTTCCCTTGGCATTCCAGTGCTTCCCACTTCTGTATATCATCACAACAAGATCTGACTTACCTGCGACCTTAAAGCAGATTTACCAGTAACTTTTAGTTAAAATAAGCACTTCTAAAAAAAAATATCCAAACACATTTGAATTTTGCAAGCTAGGCTTCAATAAAATGTCAGCTAGAAGTAAACAGCTTCATAATAGATGTACTTGAAAAGAAAACATTAAAATAATATTATTTTAAAAGTATTTTTCCTTTTTCTTCGCCACCTCATAGGACAGATGATTTCCTTTCTACTTGTTATCTTTCCAGTGGTTTCAAGCAGCTTTCTGTTTACCAGCAAGTTCTAAATTGTTCCCTCTGATTCATTGGAAAATATTTTTTTTTCCCCCTGATATCTGACTCTCAGTTTATGCCTTCTTCCTTCACGTACTTATGTCACTGTTTCCCCACTGGCAGTATTTCTCATCACCAGCCTCATCTTTGCTTCAGAAGTTTCTTCCCTGTCAAGGACTCATTGCTGCTCTCTCTCTCTTCCCTGCTCCAGAAAGATCTAACTCATTTAGAGGGCAGCAGCCAAGATCAGTCAAACAGACAGCCTTCTCCTTACTACTTGCATGAACTCTTTAAGCTAGGTGCCACATAAAATTACAGGTAAACAAGCAAATTACTTACAGCCACCACTTGCTTTATTCAGTACAGTTTTTAATTACTCCATTTAAGAAACTTGCATTGAAATATTAATCTTGTAAGTTTATTCATTAATATTTTATTTCATAATAGGTAATGGAAATTTTATTTTGCATTGTTTCAGTCCTATTCGTCTAATACAGCTTTGAACAAATATAAGCAACTAAACCTTCTTTGTTTATTTAAGATCTTCTGATATTTGTAAAAAATTATGCTATCCACTCCCAGCAGCAGTGTAGTATACATATTAGAAACTACTTCTTTCCCAGTGAACAGTCAGTTCTCAATGTTAAATCATTTGCTTTAATTTTGAAAGTTAAATAATATGGTTTAAATTTTTTCTTTTTTTTAGCTGCACAGAATTTTCTGTACTGACATTCTTATTGCTGTATTAATTCATCAATTAATTGAAGTGAACAAATGATTGAGGCCATTTGGCTAAAACTGAATAAAGAAATAATATATGGGTTATCATTCAAATGACCTTTTTCTCATCTCTGCCAAAAAGCCTAAGGTTTACATTTGTGATGCAAGGCAAAGACACACATTAATATTTTTTATTTTATTTAAATAAAAGCATGATAGTAAAAATGACAGAATCTTAAATACCACAATAATTTCAGTGAAATCCCAGCTTGAGGTGGCTCACTGAGGATGGAAGTGTTCTCATTTCAGAAACCCACAAAAAATAGAAAACTTTTCAAGTGTTTAAATTTTTAGAAATAGTAGTAAAATACAAAGCCTTAAGAAGTAGTTCTTTAAACAGAGAAAATTTAGATCTACTAGTGTTAAATAAAATGGGCTGATAACAAGTGTCCTTGGACGCAAAAAGTTGCAAGGTAAATCTTTCTTATAGTTTTTCTTTCTAGTCCAGCATTTTTAATAGTTTAGACTAGAAGAGACTCCAGTCTGTTGAGTCCCTTCTACCACCTCTGTCATTTGGCTTTGTGTCTCCCTCGTACTGCAGATAAACTTCTGGTCCTCTACCTATCTTTGTTCTTCTGCAGACTTTAAATTTTTTCTGTCCTTAGCCCCTGCTTACCACAGCTGCAATAATGATGTGTCTCCTAACTGAATTTCATCAGTACCTGTCTGCCTAACCAGAACATAAATACAAGAGAAAGATGAAAAAGCAGCTTATTTCACACCTATTCGTTTTTGGTTTGTTTTGTTTTCAAACAAGAATCATATATAGTTCAGGTACAGTGAATTAAAACCAACATCAGTATCAGAGGTAATCTGGGGACAAAATGAATGTATGTGAAAGAATTAGAGAAGTGACTTTCAGCTGCTAAGTTGTTCATAATTACTCCAACCAATTAAGGCGTAGAGGGTTGTGTCTTGTCCAGACGTACAAACAGTCCCTTATATATTCCTGTAAAGAACAGTTGGAAGAGAAAGAAACTGAAAAGTAATAGGGGTGATTAAATTCTTTAAAATATTTCTGTAACGATAGCAGAAAGACAATAAAAGTGGGAAAAGCTTGAATAAAAAAAGGATTTTCATTTGAATTACAAACTGTATCAGCCATTAATACAAACAGGATTAGAAAGGGTGACATACATGAGAAAACTGAAAGGACAAAGTGAAAAAAGGATTTGCGTTATATCCACTTAGTTTTACAGAATGTTTGAACTCATATGGAAAGAGAATGCTTGCTACAATAGAGATGTGGTAGTAACTTAAAAAAACTGTGATGAGTCAAAAATTCAATATAATATTAATAGTAAAAAGCAATAGCAATGCAAAGTAGAATTTGAGCAATAAAAGAATGGAGAAAATATATATTTAAACACAGCTATGATGTGTGATTGAGGTCTGTGATTTAAGATATTAAAGATATCTTCTTTTCAGATATACTTTTTGATGGGAAGGTAAGGAGAGAATATTTCAGTAGTCCATGTATGTTCAGCAAGGAAACTTCAGTAGTTATTTATATCCTAGAGACAAAAATAAATATTTAGTTTGCAATAATATATACTGTAAAAATATTTTTTGAAGCAAGTTTTCAGAATGTGTATGTTCAGCCAGCAAATGGAATATTTTGGAGCAGCCGTGTCACACAAAGTTACCAGGAATGGCCTTCTGAGACACTGTGAAGTGTAATTATACTGACGTGATTAAATTTCCAATTCCTAAACATTGCAAAGTGGGCAGGTTTGAATCTATGTTGGAAGTAACTGTAGCAAAAGTAAACAGAACACGTTAAGTAACTGAACAGATAATTTGACCTCTACTGATGGTAAGTACATACAAAATGACTACACCAATACTGACATTTCCAGTGCCTCTATGACCAAAATCTCTTTTACATCAATAGCTCAGCCCAGGTTTCCAAAGAAAACCTGAGGCATTTATTTCTAGGGTACAGTTCTGTTCTAACTGACATTACAGGCAAGACTTTCATTGCTTTAATGAGACCAAGATCAGGTTTCTGCTTTCTATCATGCAATTCTTCACATGGAGGTTTTTTTCTTTAATAAACATTATATTAGCTAATACTGTGGTATGTATACTGTTGCAATCTATTGTACCATGAATTTTAGTAATTAGATCATTTTTTTACTGGAATGTTTTTTCCAAATAAATAACACCTTAGGATATAAGTTTAAAGGTATAAAAATGAATACACTCTTTCAAAACATATTCTGAAAAATGTCAAGATTTGTTAGTTTTCCAGAAGTGAAAATTATTTCCTATGTGAAGTAAAGTTTTTTAAACTCTTCATGGGAACATTTTCCTGAGAAACTCTGCAAGATATGCATCTTACATCTATATGTTTGGAGTAGGAGTCTTATTTAATTTTACTTATTTACAATTAGATATCCAGTCTGATTTAGTTTATCAGGCTCTCTGCTGAAGCTGTCTTCCTCAGTGGAAGATTCACTCCCAGAAGGAATTCAGTCTGCCTAGTTAGACATACATCACAACAGGAAGAGTCTTGTTTTGGGGAAGCACTAGTCCTCTTTTCATTGAGTAAGGATGGACTTAAATGACTGCTTCTGGATAACCATCTAATCTCTAAATGCCTTGAATTAGGTGAAATGAACCCATCCTTAAGGGCACAATGAAAACTAATAATTGTTTTATTAGTCGCTTAAGTTAGTCTAGTATTTAATCTTAGACTCCATTTTCAATCAACTGTTAACAAATATATTAAGTGTACTTAAGGACAGCTTTAAAATAGTATAAAAATAATATTAAAAAATCTAAAATCCTTCTATATGAACCACGAATAGACAAGCAGTAAACAACCAGATCTTCAGTCAGCATGAGTGAACATAATCAACCTACTCAGTGCTGTCATACCACTGTGTATTATTTGAGGATCCAGGTCCAGGAATACGTCCATTTTTCTCTTTAACATAAAGTTTTACAGAGAAATCATAATGATGATTGTGACAGAAATCAAGCGTGTGTCTCTTGCTGCATCACTGCATGTGAGGTGCTCACTGAAAGTCACTTGCATGTGATTTCAATCCTTTTAGTGGTCTGCATTTCTACAGAAGTATTGGTTATTTTTTCATAAAATAGAGCATTTTTTTGTACAAGATTTAGCAGAACCAGTTCTTTGGCATTAGCACATAAAGGCAGAACAAAAGTTAACACTGAGTATTTCCTTCCTGTAGAGAAAGTAAACTGAATATAAACTAAGCAGATTAGATTTTGTTTCCCTTTTGCTCAGTCTTTGTCAAGTAGAAACCCAACTGGAAGTCTTTAATTCCACATAAAGCAGTGGGATACGAATCATTGCAGCAAAGATTTTTTGGCAAAGACCCTTATCTGAGCTCTGTACATACAGCAAGAATTGAGCATCCTGTTACTACTCCCAAAGGAATGAGCTGGTGGCAGTGAAGAAGCCAGGACCCAGGTAGCCTGACAGTAACATGCAGTCAAGTCCCTCCTCAGCAGGCAGGTATGCAACCTTTAATCTAGTTAATCAGAATTACAAAAAAATTATGCTGTTGCAACTCTTGCATCACAGCCCCACCTTGAAATGGACAGTTAAGTCTTTCATTGCCAAAAGGCAAAAAAGAAAGGTCTTCAGGTCTGGAAGAAGTGCTGATATAGCAAAGAACAGAAAGGGTCCTTAGAGTGGCTCTTGGATAAAAGAGGCATAAAGGTCCCCATGAAATCAAGTCATAATTATTTACGGCAAAGCTATTGAGTACTCAAAACATACAAAAATGCCAAACAAGCCCTTTCTTTTGTCAATTTATTATGAAGTCAGGATTGGAAAGTGTCAGGATTTTTTCTTACATCACACTGGCTGATTTTCCATTATATAAAATGCAAGAATAAATCCATTGACACTAATGGAGACTCATAGCTGTTTATGAGATGTTATAGCTTATATAGATCTATACCTTAGTTGCTCTTCACCATCTGCTTGGGTATATAACATTTGAAAATAACTATAAAGAATATTTTTATAGATTTTTCCACAAGGGAAATTTTCTTCTTCCACTTAAATTAGGATAATCTCCTTTCATTTTCTTTCTAGAGAAGACGAGTGTGCAGTCCAAACATTGTAAAACTGAAAAACACAGCCAATGAGGAATTTCAGTTCTCTGCAAGACCAGTGTATGTTTTTCCGTCCCAAAGGCAATTTTTTTGAAAGGCTTTTTTTCAATTAGAATATGTTTACAGTTCCAGGTTTAGTCAGTATCTGTAATTTCATTTATGGAATGTATTTAATTTATGAATGTATGAATACATAATTGTTAAATTCTGGCCTGTAATATGCACCCTTTCAAAAACTATTTACATTTAAGTTGTAAATTCACATGCATTATTTCATGTGAAACTAAACATTTGAAAATTTGCAGTAATGAGAAAAAACAAAAACCCACCAAAAATTACATGTTCCCGGCATATTTAAAAGCAAATATTGACAGAATAATGTTAGTTTCCTGGAAAGACAAATTAAAATGTAATTTCCATCTAAATTCTTTCTTCTGTGTATTAACACTACAATAGCAGATGTTAGAACTGTAAGTTCTGTTATGTTTTTATGATTTTAGAAAATTAACTGAAAAATAACACCATTATATGCATTGATTCTTTGATTAAAATGAAACTGCAGTCTAGTTATCATGAATGGAATAGATTCTTGGCATCCTTCTCCTTTACTAACAAGATCCTATGAGCTTTCCAGTCTAATAATTCTAAGAGCAGCTAGTATTATAATACTTCATAGTATTTGATAGTATACACTATTCTGAGACATGATAGATAATCTATGATGTTACAATAACAAAAATTGGGTCTCACTGGATACTACTGAGGTCATACATGGATGCATTATGCAAGAGTAATGGATAAATCTCAAAAGGTGAAGTCTCATAACTTAACTTTTAACTGACTTGCAGTTTTGAAACAAAATAATGACAACACTGGCACGATTGTATATTTTCGAGGCCAGAAATTTTAATCAAAATTTATTTTCTTCTGATATATTTTCTTTCTGTAGGTAATACAATTCCAATATTACTTTGATTTCCAAAATGTTTGGAGTTTCTGCACAATTTTGTCAAAATTTCAGGTTGATTCCTTTTTTTGGTAATCCAAACCACTTTATTCATCATAATTAAGGAATGAGATGAATAATCAGCTAGTCATCTTCAAAAAAGGAAGAACAGATTGCCTACTGTTCTTTGGCATTGGGAACATTGCGTGTCGTGCAAAGTATTGCTAGCATCTGCTTAAAAATAAGAGCATGGGTGTATAATGCATTGAACTATGCTTGAATCACCCCCTTTCACTGAGTAAATGAAGACTTTGGAGAGTGTCTGCAAAGAGCCATAGTTTTATTTTATGACCTATGCTTTGTCACGTCATTGCTAGCTGCAGTTTAGAAGGGAATCATTAAACTAGGAAACTGAACACATCCTAAAAATTTCTGTTGTGAAGTATGAAGCATCTGATTCTTTGTATAAAAGCAAAAATATGCATATTGAAACACATATTTAATTTATTTTTTTATTTAAAATAAGAATTTTGATTATATTTTCTTATTTTATGCCACTCACATTTTAATAATAATAATAGGTTGTAATTTAATAGTACAATAAAGGGTAGATGGAAGACGTTTGGTGGCTTCTGTTTATTATGTTGTCTGGTTTTTTTCTCCCCAAAATTCATTTTTCTTTTGAACTATGTCTTCTTTCTACAGGTAATGATTGTGGGGTAAAAGCTGGTTTTATAGAGTAATACATTATTCTTTAAGACCTGATTCTGCTAGCATATCATCATGGAAAGACTCCTCATCCCTTAAGGACCTCCTGGCAGAATTGAGGACTTAATATATTTATGAGTGCAAAAAGGATGATTTTGTTATTATAAAGTTATTCTAAATGGTACATTAATTTCTGACTTGATACTTTTTTATTAGTATTTTTTTAACCAAGGATGGATATGTAAAACTGTTTGTGTCTTAATTTCATGTTGAATATTTTTAGTCACTTTTTCGTATATAAAATTATAGGAACTAAATTCATGTAGAAATAATATTTTCAAATGAGATGCCAAAATCAGATGACTATAACCACACTGTAGAACCTTAATTTATGTGATTTAATTACAAACTTTAATTTCTATAATATGGATTTGATTTTGGTTTTCATGGAATGCTTCCAAATTGTCTCTGACACTGTCATCTGGCCTTTATTATACAGTTATTTGTTTATTACTCCTTTCAGAAACAGTACATCTAACTTTTTCCTTGAATAAAAAAATAAATGAACTGTATAGTAATATATGGTCTTATATAATACATATGTGTTTTCTGTTTATCTGCCTAGTGATGTATATTGTTGCTAGTTTCAGAAGTGGAATTGAGAGACAGACTGATGGGTTGCTTGACTTATTATTGTTACACATGATTAACCCTTTACTTGTGTTGCTTTTCTGTGGTCATGCTGGTTTCTTACATACATTTCTTACATATGCTGTAGTCAATGAAATCAAAATAAAAGACCTGAATCAAAACAAATCATCCATGCAAATCATTGTCAGTATGACAATATGCTTATTGATTCCCTGGTTTTCTGTATTCCAATTAATTATTTTAAATGAGGTTGAAGACCTGTATTCTGTTTACTTTTCATGTCAAATTCAACTGAATTACTTCACCAGAATACAGAAGAATACATTATGAGACCCAGAGACAGAGATTAAGTCCTTCTAGTAATTCTTTACTTCAGCAGACTTCAGGAGAAACTTCAGGCTGATTTTACTAAAGCATGAATATCTGGCTTTGTTAAAGGTTGTTTCCATGTTCTTATTTAAAGAGTGAAAGAGGACCCAAGAAAAGTATATATATCTTTTCAATGTTAATATTTTAACTGCTCTGTTTTATCAGTTGTACCTCTAAAATAGGATCTAAAAGCTCAAAACTAATTGTGCAGACCACCTCTACATACTGAGGTTTGGTGATAAGCAGGAGGAACTGAACTTGAAACAGTAAACCAAGCACATACCCCTTTTCTTCTCTTTGTTCTTTAAATTTTGGAAAAGTGAGTTTTTCTTGTTTCCTCTTTCTTTAGGCTTTTTTATCTTATTTTATTTTAATTTTTATTGGTTTGGTACATTCACTAAGCTGTTTTTTGTGCATGTTTTATTACTGGATTCTCCAAAGTAATACTCTACTCTGTGATTGAAATTATACCAGCATGGCACCAAGATCCTCAAGAAAAAAAACACAAGAGTGGAATTACTGCCACTATAACAGCAGAGAAGGACAAACTAGAGGACTTAAGATTTGGAGACTGTACTTAGTTGGCAGGTATTCCAAATAGGCTATACTCCCCTCACTCCCTCCGCCCACCCATTTAATATAAATTCAAGCTATTTCTGTATAATTAGCAGTTGTTATAATTTCTGAAGTATAACACCAGTTAGGAGAGATTTCAGTTTTCCTTATAATCCAGTTGAACATGTATATTTCCATCCTCTTTTAACTCTAATTTCCATCCTATCTCAAAGCAAGTTGTTCACCTTATACTCATGACTACCTGAACAGCATAATCATAAATATATGATTATAGTTATTCTGTGACTCTGAAGCAGAAAAGCAGATATTAGCATTTTCTATTAATAAAAGGATTTTAACAGGGTGTTCTATGGGAAAGAAAAGAAAAAAATAATCTAATCATGATATATTACTTTGTTTCCATTTTCTTCTGTTTACATTTCTCTGTTATTGCTTAATTATAAACATAATATAAATATTTTTATTACACGTGCATATGCTATATTTAATCTTTGAATTTAAAGATGTAAGTTGGGCATTGCAGAAATAAAATTTCATTAAAAGTTTAAATTAATTTTTATAAGATTTTGGTTTTGTTTCTGAAGACATATTTGCAGGTTTATTTTGGTTTAATGCTGGAAAAGATGGACTTTCTCATGAAAAATAAATATTTTCTGACTAAGCATAAACCAGCCATATTCTGATGGCTGTACATTAGTACACCATTTCTTAGAGTGATTCAGAATATTGTAAGAACTAAAACAACTCTGATCTTAAAGCTGGATCAATAGGAAGTTCAGAGCTGAGGAGGAAAAGAAAAGGATGAACTACCTCCATCTCTTACTTCTTAAAAAATGAACTGATGGGATTAAAATCAGTTCAATATCAAAGGATTTACAATCTTAGAATAGGAACTGAGGTGGCCTAACAAATTGGAACTATATGCCAGCATTATAGATAGAGCTTTTGGAGTCCTGTGATTACACTTGAAGGTTGGTTTTGCGGAAAATATTTCTACCTGTTAAAGTTGCATTAAGAAGCTTAAAACCTTGAATAAATAAAACCAAGGGTATGAAATTTGCTTGTGTGCTTGAACCAATGGTTTATGTACAGATGAATTTCCCTCACCCTCCAAAGGCGAGGGAAGGTTTTAACTCGAAGATACACTGATGCAGAAGGTTCCATAGACCTTCCAAACCAAGACTTTATCTTTTGAAATGGCTGTTCCACCCAACTGTGGATATAAATTCCAGCTGTTTTGCTGATGGATGGTGAAAGGAGTGAGACTGTTCCTGATAGAGGATGGACTGCCAAGTTGTCATTCTGTTTCTACTGGTAATGCTGCTAGTTTAGTTATTGATAATCACAGTGTATCCAGTCCTCTGACAGGACTTTTTAGACTGGGACTTTAGCAGCATTTTGGATGAAAATCCAGGTATGTAAAATGTTTTTATTTGCACTTACATTAAATATTTAAGCCCTACAAATGTTAGGATTAGCTTATTTCTGAATCACTTTTGGCTTGAACCCTAATATGAAAGGTCCTCTCTCTCCCAGCCCCGTCAAGCAATTTGTTCTAGAAATTATGTTAGAACTTATTCCTATACATTCTAAATGGAATTATATCTATTAACATGAATTCTGTACATTTAAGCATTGTTTAAGCATTAAGGCTTTAAACAGATGGAGTCATGTAAATTGAGGAGACTAGCAAGCCCTCAGGCCTAGTCCTCTTCATCTTCAAAAGGAACAAAACTTCAAATAATGTCTGAAAAAGGATGGAAAAAACATACTCTACAGTATTACAGCACAAATAAATTACTAGCTTAATTGAAAAGTGACTTCCCCCCCCATTTACTCCCAGCTCAGCTGTGCTGCTTTCAGAAGGAAGCTGTCATACAGCAATGAAGCTGTTGTGCATACAGATGGCTGTGTCTCCATGTAGGCAGAGCCAGCTGTACCCATCCTTGGCAATCATATCAGCACTTTCTACTAATTATCTTTTCAATGCACGCTGATTATCCTCAGTTCTTCCCACTAGAAAGCCACGGAGGTTTGTTTTCCCTTCGCTCTGTAGAATTCCTGTTATTTTCGGAGTTTGATTGCACATGAGTACCACACATACGCATAGAGAAATTGTAAATGTGCACAGTCACTGCACAAGGTTACTGTTGAACACAGGAAATTTGTAAAACCTGTATCATTGACAAATTTTGCCTAGCAAATCCTGGCATTCTGAAAATTATATTTTGATTGGGTTATTTTCCCTAATCATGACAGTCCAAATCTTTGCATATTAAAAAAGAAAGAAAAAATAAAAAAGAAAAAAAAACCTAAAAAGTTAATAACCTATAAATGTTTCAAAAGACAATTACTTCAGTCTGAAAGTGAAATGAAAGCCACCAGAATCTAAGTATTCTCTTGTCTTCAGGACTGCATATATGAGCTAGGTATTAGATTGTTTTATAGCTTTCAGAAACTGGGTCCATCACTGACTGAATGTCCTTCCTCATTCATAGCAACTTTGCAGAAAAGAACTATATAGAGCTATCTGCCTGATTCTGTGGAGGATCACATATGCAACTGTTCTGCTATTCCACAGTCCTGACCTCCACTGATACTGAGCCAACCCGTCCCAGATTCTGAGGCAGTCGTTGAATTTAAACTCCTGGACCAAGTGTGTTAGATTCAGATATTTGGTTGCTCACCAGAGACTTGCTAACTGCTGTAGCTCCATAAAAGAGCTGTGACTTTCATATGAGTAGCTGTAGGATAGAGAAGATACACTGTACACTGTAAGGTATCTTGTATAAATTCATTGATTCCTTTTTACTTAATGGCTACTTATCAGTAGGGAAAGAGGAATTCAGCTGTTCCTCCTGCCTCTAGTGATTTAAACAATCTTATTTTTTAACATAAAGGAGCTACAGTAGTGGTTGCAACCTTCCTGCAAGTCTGAACCACTTGATGCCTCCAAGAGCCTGGATGAAGGGATTTTCTCATTTCTTTGCGTACACATGGCCAGGAAGGAGGATCTGTCCCATTAGGACAATACTGGTAGGATTCAAACTTTTAGCTGTCTGTCTATCAGGATGAAGGATATTTTTAACCTGCTGGCTAATGGGGAACTGACAAGGCCCCTGAAGATTCTGATATTGGTAACTTACTTGGAAGAATGGTAAATTTAATTTCATTTCATAAAAGAAAATCTGGTGTGTCCTGCATTTAGAGGTAGTTCCAAAGATCAATGTGGGGCTTCTGGAGGGTGTGTTTTGGTTTTTTTTTTTTTCCACACAACAAGAACTTCCTAAAATCACAGCACTGGTAAGGAAAAGCACTGTATGTAATGAAGCAATACACTTTTCCCAGCTGAACCTTTGATGCTTCCCTATATAAATCTATGGAATTTACAGAGGCTGGGGTGAAGTATCCTTCATGTCTTTATTGTTATTTAAGTTCCTGACAAATATAAGAATTAATTTTTAAAAAGAACATAGCCAATCTTAGTATAGAAAATATATATACTTATGTGTCTGTATCTAGATATGTAGATTAGATAATAAAATATATTTTGCCAGAAAACTATCACACTTTCCTTTTCAAATTCCCGTATTTTCACAGACTTCAGCATAGGAATGTACAAGTATTATCTGTGAGGTATGAAGATATGACTCAATTACAAAATTTGAGTTGATCTCATTCCAGTTTCATGTGCAAATAATCATATAAAATTAGTAAATATATCCAAGTTCTGTAAGAATATGTGCTTTCATTTGTCAGTTTAATTCTGAATTGATGTTATGTTTTTAGCCATTATATCATTTTAGTGCCATATTTATTGTGTAGGTATTCTAAAGATGATGTCCAAGATTCTTCTGAAATAAATAGAGAATGTGAATGTCAAAAATTGTAGGCTTCAGCTTCTCATCCTAGGTACTTCTTTTGGGGTAGAAGGAATCCCTTTAGGGATATATTTATTTGCTACAGAGGGTACCAGAACATAAGCTTCTTATGCCTAGATATAACAACAACAACAACAACAACAACAACAACAACAACAACAACAACAGTTTTATAGATGGGCTATACAGTAAATAGCTGAACTGTCCCCTTGAAGATACACTTACACAATGGGCTTAAGTCCAACAACTACAATGCAGTTCAATTTTGACTGCTTAAATCAAATCAAAGCAAGTTGCTTTTGAAATTTAACTTTATTCCCTTCTATTAACAGAAAACTCTACCAAGACTAGTTTAGATGAGTAGTACCAATGATACTGAAACTAGGATGAATATCTACTAAGTATTGTGTTAGATATTCTGGACTGCATAGAATAAAAGTTGTAACACTGGAGTATATTTAGAGGGGATATTACTTCATATGAACTCAGAGGAGTAGCATGGTAAGAAAAGTTATATTTTGTTACTAGAAACTCATTTAGAATTATTTTCTTCCACATTATAATTTTTCATTTATTGTAGGTAGCTGTTTTATTTAAGAAAAACATACATAAAGAAGACAAAAAATGGATAGAAAAAAACCCAAAACCCTATTCCAGGTAGATTTTCTGCATATTCATACAGAATACGGAATCCACTCCATTAATACATTGACCACACTAGTACAGGTTAGAAACAGAACAAATTACAGTATAAAATCAAATTCTGAGTGATGAAGACTTATGACAGTCTTTTCTGATTGGGACTCCAAAAAAAAAACCTACTACAGAAGTTCTTACACTTTTTATTAAGTATGAGGGAATAATTTACTCAACCTACAAAGAAAGAGCTGGAAAAGAACAAAAAGGTTTTCAGTTAAAAAAAATAAAAAGAAACAAAAGAGAACTCAAAAAATATATGCTTGTCACCAACGTACTTCACAAGAAGATGGGTGTCAAAGTAGCAAAGGTTCAATGTCTCAATTAATTGAAAAGTAGCCACTCCTTAAATAAATGGAAAACAAATGTTTAGACAAATATATAGCAAGCAATAAATCTGCTATTGAGAGTATTCACTTTAATGCTGTTTATTGATATTTTAAATACATGTACCTCAGCTAACTATCATGTGCTTGAAAATTGTGGTGTGTTAGCTACAACAGTCAGAGTCAACGTTTTTAGCTAGTCAACATTCAGATGATATTACTCTTTGTAAACGCTGGTGTATTTAAACTATGAGGAGAAGAGGTTAACTTTAGTGTAAAACTTCATGCTCTTTTGGTAAGTGGTGACAGGAACAATTTAATATCTAAAGAATTAATAGAAACGATTAGTGGAATTAATCTCATACAGCTATGGGAAAACATTCTGTGTTACGCAGTTTATCCTCCTTAAATTAACTCCTTTCTTCTTTAAATCTGGACTTATATGTTATAATCATGCCACTAATGAAGCAGTACAGATTGCTGTGTTTATACTATACCTCTAATATCCAGAAATTTGGTTCCCAAGACCCACTATTGAGATTTCAGGATTTGGCAAGAGGACAGCTGATATTTCAACAAGTCTATTATGTAACCTAGGAATGATACAATGAATTAGGCATACTGTTGAGTACTGTGATAAAGTAAGCCTCTTCTCGAAAAAATGTAGTCATGGAGTTCAAGTTCTATCGTCTCCTGACAGTGCAATAAGTAAAAAGATTATCTTTTTGTTCTTTTTTTCTCTTCATCAATATTGATGACTGGATTGTTCAGATTCTTGATGACTGGTGTGTTCAAGAGGAAGGTACATAGTTTCTTTTAATGCATCACCAACATTAAGAACTTTGATAGCCTTAACTTAATTAACACTTTTGTTAATGAAGTTTGAGCAAGACAGTAATGTTCCTCAGTCTGCAATGGTTTTATTGCTTATAATACTCATAGAAGCACCTGTATTTAATTCAATTTATTACTTTACTTCTGAATAATTTTTAGGGTAATAGTCTTAAAAGAGAACCATACATAAAGTTCTCCTGTAGTAGGATGTAGCAGCATTATTAGTTGTTGAAAAGCAGAGATTTTATGTACTGGAATGCTTTCAGAAAAATATTTCTGATTTTTGTGCAGTATTTTCTGCAAATTTCTGCAAATTAAAGTTCAAAAGTATTCCTTCAAATTTCTTTCCCATCCTCCAGCCAAAACCAGATCATTCTGTTTCCCTGAGCTCCTCTTCTGCCAAAGCAAGGGGCATAAAAAATGTCAAAAAATACTTTCATCAAGGCATTCTTTTCTCCAAGACTTTCATACATTGACCCTTTCCCCCCTCCTCGTTTCCACCACTCAAACCTCAAAGCTATTATCAAACCTACAGCAAAAAAAAAAGCAGGAAACAGGAAGACAGAGCCAGATCTCTGAATTTCTTCTGGTGGCTCTGCAGGGGACATCTCTCTGGGCCCATTTTTTGTCTCACTTCATGGAACTAGAATCGGGTGGCAAATCCCTTGGCTTCTGTTCAGACAAATCAAGACAAGAGCTGCCACAAGTCACACTTTGAAACTTACTCAATATGTCCCATGGCCCTCATGACAGTACGGGTTACAGTACTGAGCATTTGGGCACACAATTTTTACACACTTTACCATCTGGACAATTCACAAACATGAAGTTTGGCATTCACATACAACTGATAAGAAACGGGCATCTGAAGAGTAGGATATATGCATACCGCCAAAGTTTGCCAAACGTTGAGAAAAGAAAGTACTGTTAACTTCACAGCTAACTGAAGCTGTGGTTAATTGCTTAGGTCTGTCTTGAAAGTGGTTCTTTCCTGTGCTGTCTGGTGGTTAGTGCTGTTAAAACACATCATTCAAGTAAGTGAATGCCAGCCCCGGAGGCAGGACTAGACACGGGGCTGGGCACAGGCACCCTGACGAGTCTTGTCACCGGGGGCCTGGCTGAGCCCAAATGGGGTCCTGGGCCCTGGGCAGGTGGGTCCGAGGTGAGGCCTATCAGGGACAGTGAAGCTAAGCAGTGCCCTCGGGGCCCTGATAGCAGCAACCTGCGGAGGAGAATCGCACATCTCCTTCTCGTTATAGCCCATCCTACATAGAATAAACATGCCTTGGGTCAATGAGATGGCAGTTACTTCACTATAATTTGGTGTTGAGTAGATTCAGATTCTAGCCAGTCATATAATTAATAAATACAGAAATAACATATATGTGTAAATACACACGTGTATGGGCAGCTGACAGATGGATTTTGTCTGACTACAGAAAATACAGGGTTATTTGTTCAGATGTTTCTCAAAATGGCTAGATTACCAGTCACCTTAGTTAAAAGGCAGGTAAATTCCATCAAAATGGTGCTTGTACAGCAGATATTTAAATTCCAGTTGTTTAAATTTACAAGTGTATACCACTGAAATGATTCCTTAATAAAAGATCTATGTAGTTCTGCATTACTTTAATTTAAATTAATATTCAAGAAATTTTCATAGAATATTGACTTATTTAGGAAACAAAAATGCTGAAAACATTAACCTAGACTTTAATCTAATTTGCATATGAAAATTCTAAAATTCCTGTCACAAGAATGTAGCTCTTTTTTCCTGAGCTGAACATAAATTTTAGTAGCAGCAACTTCTCAGATTATTAAGTCTGTCATTTCCTTTTTGACCTTATTTGTTTGACAGAAGTCTACAATTTAATTCCAACTTCGGGCATCACATGTCACTGATTTTTTACTTTTTTGAATATGTGATAAAGAATGATTATGTAGAAGACAGTGTCATAAAAGTAGAAGAAAAATTATGAAAGTGTAAACAAGAAAATGCATATTAATACCAAGAATGTTTCAGGTTTCCTTCAGATGGTCAGATGTTATTTACATTTTCCTTCTCCCCCAGGCACAATGACAGCAAGACTGGAGTTTAAACAAGATCACAGAGGGAGGCATTACTAGGTTTTATTCTTGCATATCCTTCGCTGAGAATGAGAGCCTGTCCCTAGGATGATCCTGCAGCATGAAACCCAGTGCCTTCTATGTTTAATTCCAAAAGTGGGAAAGAATAATAATTTTAAAAATGTGAAAGATTTTAACTTCTGGACATTATTTCTTCAACGTATACCTTAGCAAATATTTCTGTCTACACAAAAGCAAACAACAACAGTTCTGCATATGAACACTCCTGTCTGCCTTTTTTGCATCTAACAATGTGTGTTATAGTAGTTCTTTCAGTTTGCACTTATGGGCAAGGGAAAAAAATGTGTTCCGGGAATGCCATTCCAAGCAGCAGTGTTCACAGGCACATCAGAAGCCTGAAATCAGGGATAGGTTCCTTTTTTGTTACAACATAGAGCTGATGGGTCCAAAGAAATATATACTGTACCCTAAGATTGTTTGTCAGAAAATTAATGGCATGTTTTAGACATAAATTATATATCAGTAGTTATAATACTTCACTCTCTATCAAATCAGTATTTGCTGTCATCACACAATTCATTATTTGTAGTTAAGCTGTACACATTTCCTCAAAATGGCTACTAATGTGTTCCCTAGGAATCAATCTGCTCAGAAATTTAAGCAGAAAGTGTGTGTGGGGGGGGGGGGGGGGGGGCAAAAGCAAAAAGCAAAAAAAATGTAGTGAGAGGGAAGTGGAAAAAAAAAAGCAACTATTTGGTTTAAATCCACAACTGAATTAGTAAGACAGATGGAGACACTTAAGACAGCCAGAAATGAAACACACATTTTTAGAGATTATGTATATCATAGATCAAATCAAGAGCAGAAAGGTTAAAAGTTGAAATATAAATTATGTTCCTAATGAATATTTATGATTCAACAGATATACAATTCATAGTGCACAAATTTCCCCAAACCTATGGAAGAGCTTTTCAGAACCATATTATCAAATAGGGCATTGCATTAAATATCTTTTAAAAGCACATTATTACTTGATTTGTAGAAGTTGGCTTTAAAATATATTCAGATTCTGTAGCAGAAATAGGGTTGTATTGATAATAATGAACATTTATGGTTTTCTGGTTTGGATCACTCATCCAGGTTTACTTGCTAATGTAAATGAGAGCTTAGGTCTTATTTCACCATAATCTTATTTATTAACAGAGCTGCTGATAACTTTTGCGCAAGCAGGCATGATGATTATCCATTTGCTTATGAACTAGTGTGTTTCAGGTACTACACACATAAAGGAGAAACATGCACAGTAGCTTATTCCTGCCATAATGAGCTGAGCTTTTACTTCCTCTCTCACAGGAGATCATCTGTGCGGTATTTAAATGTTATTTTCTGGATGCTAGAGTATCTAGGGAAGTTCTTGCCTGGAAACAAAGAGAACATGTTAAGAAAATTGATGTCAGAAAATTTGTCCCAGATAGGCCTGAGATTCAGCAGATCATAGTAATGAGGACTTTCCCCAAAACAGGTCATCTGTTGAACTGTGTTTGTAAGTTACAAGACTCACTTCTCCAGGAATGTTTTGAGCTTTATTATTGCTAACCTAGAGTCTGCAGATGGCCTTGTGGCAGACAACTTGATCCAAATGCCACTGTACTAGAAGTAAAGCTGTAACACATTGTAAAGATCTATTTCTGGTAATATTAATAATTTTTTTTTTCAGATTAAGTTTAAATTATTTTCTTTTCCTTTGAGGTTTTTCAAATATAGATAATTCTCTATTTAATAAAACCAGTTGTTGGTTTTAATCTGGAAAATACTAGAGGAAAACAAACAAACAAAAAGTTTAAAAAGCAGAAATATAGAGATAAAATTAACAATGCCAAGATAAGTGACAGGAAAGTGTTTGTGCTGAAAAAAGCAAATAGTTGTCTAAATGACTCAGTAGGACTGCTTGAAATTTAGATAATTTTTAGAGGAAAAGAAAATGGTAAAAGTAGCAACAGGCAAAAACACATAATGACACAAAAGAACAAATTAACTTGAATGTATTTTACCCCTTGCTTATATTATGTGTTCCTAATGAAAAACAAAAGGGATAAAAGCTTAAATGTTACTGAATGTGATGAATAAACCAAAATGAAAGTGTATTGCCCTTTTTTATTATAAAAACTTTGGAATGGGAGGAGAGAGGAGAGGAGAGGAGAGGAGAGGAGAGGAGAGGAGAGGAGAGGAGAGGAGAGGAGAGGGAGGAGGAGAGGAGAGGAGAGGAGAGGAGAGGAGAGGAGAGGAGAGGAGAGGAGAGGAGAGGAGAGGAGAGGAGAGGAGAGGAGAGGAGAGGAGAGGAGAGGAGAGGAGAGGAGAGGAGAGGAGAGGAGAGGAGATTCCCACCCCTAATGAAAAAAAAAGAAACCCAAACACCAAAAAAAACCCACCAAAAAAACCCACATGAAAATATCCATGTGCTTTTGACATCACTTTTAGAGACTACAATTAAGTCCTAAATGCTAGGAAGTCAAGGAGATGTCCAAGAAGCAGCCTGATGTTAGAGTGTAAATTATTTTAACTTATTTTTGGCAATGCTGAAACAACCCTTTAAACACTATCATATCCTTAGACTTCATACTGAACAATTTCATGCCCTAGAAAGCCCATATTTCCTTGACACCTCATAGTAATTATTACTTTTATTATGGCAATGTGCTATTTTGTTGTTGTCTATGTTATAGTAGGAAAATCCAGAAGTTCGAAGTACAGGCATTTATTCTGAACTTGATAACAAAAGGCAATGTTTGCTCAGTAAGAGCTTCTGTTTTAAAGTCCTGATCTTTCAGGTGGATCCGAAGAAGTAGAACTTTGGATAATTTCTTAATACAATTACAAATATTTCCAACCATAAACATCAGATTACAGTACTAGAGCCAGAAAAGGGATCAAGTTAAAATTTGGTCTGTCAGCACAAAGGAAAAAATAGGAAGGTTAATATGAGAGTAGGAATGTGTAGGGGTTTTCTATATTTCTCTCAATATGTTTTAATCTTTTGCTAGTCTTTCTAACTATATTCACAGTTACATAAAATGATGGTCTTTCCCCAATTTAATGTGCACTGAATTTGGCTATTTACAATATTAAATCTTTTTTTTTCCTTATTCTAACTGCATATTGCTACATGTTAACATAAATGAGGAAGAAGAAAGTTACATGGAGTATGGAAAGCCATTTCATCTGTTTCTGCAAAGGGCACACTGGAAACAATGACAGTGTTCTTTTGTCTGTGAAAAAGATGCTAGCATGTTCTGTCATACCATTGTGTAAAAATATTGGTGCATTAAGGAAATGTCAATAAGAGGTTCAGAGAAAGCACATATCAGGCATTTCAGTTAAGGAGTTACTTGAAGTCAAGGACAATTCTTCACTTGAAATTAATCTTCACAATGTTAAAGCTAGTCATTTTTTTATTTTCAGAATAAATACTGGAATACTAAATACTGAAATAGTGGGAGCTGAAAAATCTAGAAAACTTCAGTGGTAACCACTGTGGCTGCTATATTGCTTTCATCTTCTTTCTCCCTCCCTTACAGTACAAGGGGATGCTGGAGTACACCTGGACTCCATCCAGATTTGGAGTCAGCAGGTATCTGAGGTGCTCCCAGGTTCCCCTGGGATATCAAAGATAACATAATAAGCAATGGTTATGAATAACTTTCATGTTCGAATAACTTTCATCTTCAATGTAGAATTTAAATTAAAGTATCCTAATAGAAGCAAAAGATAAGTTCACAAATCAAAATATGTTATGTTCTTAAAAAGTACTGAGAATTGCACATCCAAAATACAAAATGCTCTTATGGCTTCTTGTTTGGGTTTTTAGTTTGTTTGGGTTTTTTTTTTTCCCCCTCTGAAAGCATATTTCTATACTCTGTATTTCCACTTGTGTTTTAGACAAGAAAATGGCATAACAGAAGAAATTCTAAAAAGGTTCACTAATGGATTTATCAACAGCAAATGTCTGCCACATCTAGGAACTTTCTCACAAAGGCTGAGTACTGTTTGCAAGTGAGGGTAAAGCAACATAGCGACAAGCACGAGCCTTGTAAAAGAATCTGGAAATCTCTAAGTAAAGACTATTCAAAGACCAGGCACTCTATCTGGAAAAATAAATAGAGAAAGATTTCAACACATAGGGAGGATTTAACTTCCTTTGAGGCGTTCGCAGAAGCAGTATTTCAGAAATGCATAGCAGAAATGGAAAGAGACTTTTTTGGTCTTGCCTTCCTGACCTGTTAACATAAAGCCAAAGAGAGAGTTAATAAAAAACCCATTCTCTATCAAATATATGTTAAAAATATTGTTTAAAGTCTGGAGTCTTTTCGCAGAATGCAAGGTAACAGCTGAATTTGCATAGTCAGCACAAATAGAAAATTAGAAATGGGGATTAATGAGAATCTTTTTTTAAAGAAAGTTTCTTTACCCCAAAACAAATTCTGTGTGAAGTCAAGATCTGTGTATTTGACCTTAAACAACCATTCTTACCTTTAGCTACCACTTTCAGAATCAAAAGGTTTTAAGTTTTTTTATGATCTTTGCATAAATTATTTCAACCATCACAAACATGTAAAATGGTATATATAAAATTTGCTTTTAGGAAAGCTCTAGTGCCACATGAAAGAGCTGCAATTATGATCACCTTGTACACCTACAAGTTTTGGTATTAAGGGATAGTTTAATCACATATGTTTATCGTAATATTTTATATAGGATATAGTATGTTTGTCTGTTGGTCTAACACAAACTGAGACTAAGTAGATAAAGCCATCATGATTCAAGGTCACATCTACGTATTATTTATATACGTATAATTGATTTAATCAACATGACAGTGACTGCCATTATAGCATTTTTTCAAAAAGCGAAGATATAGTGCCTATAAGGAAGAAACTTTATGTTTTCAGGGCAAAGTAGAGACATGACTTTGCATGATTCAGTAAATAGAGCAATAATGTCCAAAAGGCTAACTGTAGTTTGAAAAGAAAAAAAAAAAAAGAAGAAAAAAAGAAGAAAAAACATCCCCAACATCGTAGTTACCACTGATGGAATGTCAAACCCATGATTACATAAAATTAGAGCTGATGATACAAGGAAATCCAAGCATTGTTTCTAAGACTAAAAAATATGTTAGTTTCTAAGAAAATAAAAAGATGCTTCAGAGTCATTCAAAAGCACAGTCATTCAAATAAATCACTTGTTTGTGGCAGCAAAGTTATATAACTTTTTTTTTTCAAGCTTCATCTATAAATAAAATTGCACATCCTGCCTGGATCAAAACTACCAAATTTTTGTTGTTGTGGTTAAGTGATCAATAAACGCAAGCTCATAATTAAAGCCTTGGTCTTAAGTCATACAAATAGCAAAATGCTGACAGGAGTTTCTTTTTATTACTAAAAGGAAAGCAGAGTGAGCTGCTGGATTATGTACCAAATATCAGTAAAACCTGATTAAGCATACTTAATATTTAAGAGCATTACAATCAAATTATTTGGCCTTTGACAACTAAACTTCCTTTACAAATGATATTACTGTTGATTTTGACAGAATTCATATTTTTCAGACCATGATGTAACATATCATCATATTGCCAGGGGAGGGGAACCTCAATCCATCCCACTCGTACCAGTTTGATGCCAGTGCCAGCAATAGGTGCCCAGAGCCTGGAGAGGGATCACAGGTCAGCAGGAGAGCACCTGCAGAGCAGCACAGAGGAATTCCAGCCACTCCAGCCAGTAAGTCAGCTTCATCGGGGCCCAACTTAAATGCCTCTGTGCAAACGCACGTAGCATGGGGAATAAACAAGAGGAGTTAGAGGTGAGAGCACGCCTGCAGGGCTGTGATCTTATTGGCATCATGGAGATGTGGTGGGATGGCCTCTGTGACTGGAGTGTTGGAATGGAAGGATACAGGCTCTTTAGGAAGGACAGGCAGGGGAGATGAGGAGGAGCTGTTGCCCTCTGTGTCAATGACCAGCTGGAGTGCGTGGAGCTTTGCCTGGGGATGGGTGAGGAGCCGACAGAGATCTTATGGGTCAGGACTAAAGGGAGGGCGGGGACAGGTGACATTGTAGTGGGGGTCTGCTACAAGCCACCCGACCAGGAAGACTGAGCAGATGAGGCCCTCTACAGACAGAGAGGAGCAGCCTCATGTTCACAAGCCCTGGTCCTCATGGGGGACTTCAAGCACCCCAGTATCTGTTGGAGGGACAACACAGCAGGGCATAAGCAATCCAGGAGGTTCCTGGAATGTGCTGATGACAACTTCCTTCTCCAAGTGACAGAGAAACCAATGAGGAGAGGTGCTATGCTGGATGTCGTTCTCACCAACAAGGTGGGGCTGGTGGGGCAGCTTTGGCTGCAGTGACCATGAAATGGTGGAGCTCAAGATCCTTAGGGCAGCGAGGAGAGCTCACAGCAAGCTCACTACCCTGGGCTTCAGGAGAGCAGACTTTGGCCTCTTCAGGGATCTTCTTGGTAGAGTACCATGGGATAGAATGCTGGAGGGAAGAGGGGCCCAAGAAAGCTGGTTAATATTCAAGGATCACCTCCCTCAAGCTCAGGAGCGATGCATCCCAACAAAGAGGAAGTCAGGCAAAAACACCAGGAGGCCTGCATGGATGAACAAGGAGCTCCTGGACAAACTCAAACACAAAAAGGAAGCCTATGGAGGGTGGAAGCAAGGACAGGTAGTCTGGGAAGAATACAGATAATTCGTCTGAGCAGCCAGGGATCAGGTTAGGTAAGCTAAAGCCCTGATAGAATTAAATCTGGCCAGGGATGCCGAGAGCAACAAGAAAAGCTTCTATAGGTGTGTCAGTGATAAAAGGAAGACTAGGGAAAATGTGGGCCCTCTCTGGAAGGAAATGGGAAACCTGGTTACATGGCTTCACTAAGGGCAAAGTGTGCCTGACAAACTTGGTGGCCTTGTATGATGGGGTTACAGCATTGGTAGAGAAGGGAAGAGCAATGGATGGCATCTACTTGGACTTGTGCAAGGCACATGACACTGTACCGCATGACATTCTTGTCTCTAAAATTGGAGAGACATGGATCTGACGGATAGACCACTCGGTAGATAAGGAATTGGCCGGATGGTCACAGTCAAAATTTGCGGTCAACTGCTCGATGTCCAAGTGGAGAGCAGTGACGAGTGGCGTTCCTCAGGGGTTGGTATTGGGACCAGTGCTGTTTAACATCTTTGTCGGTGACATGGACAGTGGGATTGAGTACACCCTCAGCAAGTTTGCCGACAACACCAAGTAACTTTTGGATCAGACAGGAGGGCACAAGTCTAGTGTTAGTCACCTAGTGTGTGTTGGGGGGTGTTTGGGGTGTTATGACCACAAATTTGGGGATACAGTAATTAGTTTTAGCGTGCTATTGCCTTGCTTTAAACAGTTTGGTTCAAATCTTAGCTATTGTATAACAAACTGGTGATGTGTGCTTTGATACAATTCAGTATTGAACAGTGTTCCCAGTTGCAATATATGACACAGAGCACATGAGGAAAGTTAAAGAAATCCAATTTAATTACTCGCATACATGTTAATTACACCATAACCATATTTTAACAGGAAAAAATTGGGCACAATGGAGCAGAGAATCTTGTCTATAGATGCTACTTGCTAGCAAGCTATCTTTTTTGAGGCTGTGGATATTTTCTTTGACTTTTATTAAAAATTCATGACACACTATTTTGATATCATTTAGAAATTCCTAGATCTGACTGATTTAAAACAATCTGAATTATATAACCATCTAAAGGAACCTCTAGTAAATTTATTGGGTTTCTGATGGGATCTCATACTGATTCCCATATTACATCTAAATAGTTCCAATTGAACTCAGTTTTCTCTTTTTTCCTTATTCTTTGTCCATCCTGTTATTCTTTCTTTTACCCTGCCAACTCACATCTGTTCTCATTTAGAGTTTTTGTGTTCTTATATATCACCGTTTCTTAGCATTCCATTATTGACCTTTCTTTCTTTTTACTTATCCTTTTTCAATAATACATGAATTATTTTTCCCCAAGTTTATGTTCTACTTTGCATTCACAACTTTAGAGTAGCAAAATGAACATCTAAAAATATCCCTTAGAATTCTATTCACTTAAAAATAAAATAAGGTTTCAGCCTCTCAAGTCCTGTTAATATTTATAATCAGGCCCCACAAAGATATCTGCTCAAGAAAAGAGACAGTAATTTCAGAGACATTCTCTTGTGCCTGTTCAGTTCATGCTCTCTTAATTGGGCACTAAAGGGGCTTGAAGGACTTAAGATATAATGCTATTTTGTGTGCTTTCTTTCCAAAATGAGCTTTTCAGGATACATACACTGACATACCATGAAAAGTTTCACGTGGCAAATTCTGCCTTTTACTATTTATACCTGTCTTTTAAAGTATGTGCACATTTAGAGCCAATAAGTAGTGTTACTTAAAACACTTACATGTCTTATTGTATTGTGATTGTTGAGGTAATATGAGAAAATGAACTATTGTTTTAATTAGCATTATATTGTCATTAAAAGAACCACAGGGATATAACTACTTTACTAGAAGGCTTGCATAGTTCAAATGGATTCACTCAAACACCTGCTAATGAGCATGTATTGGCTTTTAGTAAAAAGTATGATTAGTAGTTGCCACATTTAAATACAGGGAAAGGAATGCTGCTGTTTTGAAAATGTTTTATTGTGTTACCTAGAGTACCTGTCTTTTCCAGAAAATTACATAAGATATTTTCGGTTACTAAAGAGATCTGTTGTCACAGCAACATCCAATAATTTGTCCTTGTCAAAAGAAAAAATTAACATCTTTCCTTGCCCATGTATAAATAGCTGAAATTATATTTTGGTTCTTTTTGCTTTATACAAAAAAATAAACATGCAACTTGATAGTAAAAAAACCCTCTGTTATTATGGCATCCATCATACAAATCATAAATCCATTGCTTCACAATTAAAATTGTAATTAGCTTCATAGTGTGGACACTACTATTAATAACACTTATTGCATACAAACAAACAAAAACACCTGCTAATAGAATAAGGCATTTCTTTCAGATTTCTTTTTTTTCAGCAGGGTGGAGAAAGTAGGTACACACAAAAGGTTTTGTAAAAATTTTGATAAATGAGCCAAGAATTCCTTGTCAGGTCTTCAAGAAACACAGAGAGGTAGGGCCTTGTGTAAGATTCAGGTCCACACAGAGACACGTAAAATTAGATGTCTATGTATAGTGGTATCTACAAGTTATTTATCTGACTTCCTGCTATTGTCAGTATTTGGAGCTCAATTCAGTTGTACATAGATGGATGTCTAGTGGCAATAAAATAAGCTTGAGGCAAAAAAAGATGAGCTTCATCTGCCCAGCCATTTTAGGTGAGGTAGACTATCCTATCTAACCTGTAGCTGCTGCCCAGAAGAATGTAAGATTCCTGCAAATACTCTTTTCTGTCTAGTAATGCAGTGTGGTCTTGAACATCCATCACACCTCAACTAGCAGCAGTGCTTTAATCTATCATTAACTTCTGCCAATAGAATCTAGAAAGCTGCTGAAATGATCTATAAGTGGTTTCTGTGATGAAACAGTTTAAGAAAGCCTTTTACTTTACTGCCTGCATTTACCATGTCCTTGATTAATTTGACCACACATACTAACCTCTGGCAATTTAAGATGCTTTTGGGCATTCTGCCTGGAAGCCAGTTTTCACTCAGGATAGATCCTTCTCTAGGTATTCTCATAGATACCATGTCATATCTGCTTGTCCTGTATCAGATAACCCAGGGAAACTCAAATGGCAAAAAAATTGATTATGTATGGGCATTTGAATGAAACCACTAGTGCTACTTGAGGTGTCTGAATTATCCAACATAGACCGGGCAGAAGATTTATGAGAAGCCTGTGTCCTTCTGGAGTAGCTGTTAGAAGAGCAGCTGTTGGAGGCTGGCCAGGTTTCTGTGACTGATCCTCATCTAGAGATCAAATATGAACACCAAGGCATTGATTGAGTTGCCTATATCAATGGTGTCTAGTGCCATCATTCCAGGTCTCCTAGTTGTGAGGCAAGTGTTTTCCACGAATCCTGATTCTTATCTGCCGGGTTCAACAGATGTCTTGGGCATAATACAGTTTCTCCAACACCTTTATACATGCAAATGAATGTTGCTTAAATCTTGATATGTGTTGGAAATATTCATTGTAACCTGCTGGAATTGCACATCTGCTATGAAGACACTGTTTCTTAAACACAGACCTAGTACCATTTTAGATATCTAGAATATTTTATCTGATTACCACACTCCTCTCCAGAGGAGAACACACCTGTATGCCAGCCCTCCTGCAGGTGTATCAAGTGCCTACAATGCAGGCACGAGATTTCTGTGTACAGGCAACTGTCCACATCCAGTGCTTAAAAATAGATGTTTAATCCCACCTGACATGATCTGGAATTGAGACAAACTTCCAGCTGTCATTAGAGTAATAAATTAGTCTATGTACTCTGTCATATCTTAATTTACTTAACCTAGATTTTCCTTATTGACAATGGAGTTTTAAGATGCAATTTATCACACTTAATTTAGATGAGATCTAGCATGAGACAAATCGTAAGCCAGCAATATGTCCTTGCCACAAAGATGCTAACAGTATCCTGGGCTGCATTAGGAGTGATGCTAGCAGATTGAGGGAGGTGATCTTTCCCCTCTACTCAGCACTGAGGAGGCCACACCTGGAGTCCTGTGTCCAGTTCTGGGCTCCTCAGTACAAGAGAGACATGGATGTATTGCAGGGAGTACAATGAAAGGCCATGAAGATGATTTGGGGACCAGAACACCTCTCCTATGAGAACAGGCTGAGATCTGGGACTGCTTAGTCTAGAGAAGAAAATACTTGGGTAGATCTTATCAGTGTGTATAAATACCTGAAGGGAAGGTGTAAAGAAGGCAGAGCCATGTTCGCTACTGTGATGCCCAGTGACAGGACCAGAGGCAATGGACACAAACTGGAACACAGGAGATTCCCTCTAAATATCAGGAAACACTTTTTCACTGTGAGGGTGACTGAACCCTGGCGCAGGTTGCTGAGAGAGGTTGTGGAGCCATCTGGACATGGTCTTGGGCAGCTAACTCTGGGTGACCCTGCTTGAGCAGTGCGGTTGGGCCAGATGACCTCCAGAGGTCCCTTCTAACCTCAACCATTCTGTCATTCAGTGATCAAGCTCTCTCCAATGGACTTAAAAGGCACCCTAAGGCAGGTAGCTTAGTTGTAACATCTACAGTATAATTAAGACAGGAGAATCTCATATGTACTTTGATTTAGATGTAAACTTGATTATTCTAAAATTACAGTAGCCTGAATATCACAGAAACAGGACTTTAAATGGTGACTGTCAAAACAAGCCACTTGATAATTTAAAGAGTTCCAAAATTAAGCAAAAGGTTTTAAAGATTTTGCCTCTATCCTGTTTTAATTTAATTGCATAAATGGTCTTACTTTCTGTCTTTTTCCTTCTTCCTCATGATAGCAAATTCCAAAAGCTAGTCTTTCATTCACTGCTCTCAGGTGGATAATTTTTTCAGGTAGTAATTAGGAGACCACCTGCTTATCAAATAAACCAAAACACACAAGATTCTTAAACACCACATCATAGCAGTCTGAAAGATTTTAAGAAGCCTACAGACATGGCTTTGAAATATTGCTGATGCAGCTCTACCAAAATGAAGTGCAGTTATTTGGGATTCAACAGCCTGTTTTTACGTATGAGACATAACATAATTCTTCAATTTGATGATAAAAGAATTTATCCACATGTAAGAGTTAGCAGGAATTCTCTTTGTCAACAGAAAAAAAGGGGTAAAAGAGAGGGGAGGAGAGTGGAGGATGAAGAGGGAAGGGAAGGGTAAAACTTCCATTTAGTTGAAGTCAGCAAAGAAAATACTGGTAAAAGGAAGCAAAGCACAATAAATAAATAAATAAATACTCTAGTTTAAATCTCAGCCATAGCATCTAAGACATGTTAAACTACTATAACATGATAAAGATTTTGACAAGAAAGCTTTGCCCTTCAAAACAGTGTAAATAAGTACAAACAAGCAAACAAAAATCAAAAAAGCCCAAGTAAGCAAAATCCTTCATAGTACAAGAATGTTAACATTGTCTTGGAGATGCAAATGAAATCATCTTTGGATTCAAGTGTTATAGTTTTATTTTCATAACTTTTAAGTACTATTTATGATCTGCAGTTGGCAGGATAGATCAGCAAATAAGGTGATCTGTATATTGATCTACTAACATACATCTTGAACTAATTTATTATTAAACACCCCTGCAAAACCCCCAAAACCATCTCATTTTAGAAATTGCAAATTTCATGAAGATATGTAATGGAAGAAATATATTTTGATGCTGAGGTTCTCCTGTAAAAGAAATCTGGTTAGACGTATTTTTTTAAGAAAAAATAATTTAGAATATCCATATTTTATAAGGTTAGTATTATGCTTAATGCAATTAAATTTTTGTATTCAGTTTTTTAAAGGCTGTTACACTACTGCTCCTGTGCTCTTTAGACAGGTTTACTACATGGAGATTTGTACTACACTGAACTAAAAAATCTATGCTACTAACAAAATAATAGAAGTATAATGCAAACTGCTGTAGGGAGAAATCATATCTATTTATATACTGGAAAAGAAAACAAATACTTCACTTGAAGACATTTTATATGCCTCATAAAACTTTGACAAAACATAGCTTAGTACCATAATTTTGCTGTGTTTGTGTTCTTTAACACAATAGCAACCCCACTCCTGAAAGACATACTGTGTTTAAATTAAATTTAAATTACTCATTTAAGGGAAAGTAAATAAAACAAGTTCAAATTTTTAGAAAATTCAAATCAATTAATTTTGCTATTCACATTTTTATCTTGACACCATTTTGGAAGGTTTATGTCCCTTAAAAAAAATACTTTTCTATTTCCCCTATGAAGCAAATTCCATTTTAAGCTAAGATTATATTTTTGCATATAAACACTTTCTCTGACTTTTAGATAGGAACTATGGTTTAAGCAATTCAAATATCCAACTTATTTAAATTTCTTTAGCAAAAAGGTTGCATCACTCCTAACTCCAGTGATCTGTTTTTCTTAGGGCTCTCAAGAGAATATAAAACATTTTTTGTTGCTCTCTATGGTAATTTTATTTTTCTTTAATTAAATGTGCTTCTGTTTAGACACCATGGTTTTTTAGTACAGACTGAATAACCCTTTCACAATCAACTCATTCTGAGCCGAAGGCATAGTAAGCAAACTGAAAACAGTTCACTTTGATACTGCTTCCAGAAACATGACCTACAAACCACAGAATTTTCTACAATAGCAGCCTGGCACCAATCTCACAGCCTTTTTCTTTCCTTGGGCTTTGATATATCCTGAGAAAGTACACATCTTGTCTCATATCAAAGAGGGTTAGAAATCAAGGAATTATCATTTCAGTATTTAGCATATTTGTATCTGAAAATGTGTTTTTTATTCTATAGACAGATATACTTCACTGAAAAGATGATATTGTAATTTTTGAAAACAGGTTGGGACAATTAGAAGAAAAGTTGAGCTAGAAAATACTTGCAGAGGGCTATCAGCATGCAATTATGATTGTAGGGCGTGATTTCATTAGTCTGGGAACTGTACACTATGTAAAATATAGTGATTATTTGGCAGAAGCTCTTGTGTTGGTTTTTTTGAGCGGGAATAGTATTTTTTCTGTGCTATTTTAGAACTGTTCGCTTTTTCTCCCCTCATTTGTTTGAAATTTATAAATATGCCAGGTAACACAAAGTCAGTATCAAGAGTTTATATCTTGCCAATATAACTACTATGTTGCAGACAAACTAGTTGTCTTGCTCTCCTTTTGACTCCATTTGCAAATATACCAGCTCCAACACAAAAGGTGGACAGTATTATTTCTCTTACACTGTATTTCCAGTCTTCCTTCCTTTCTGCCTTCAAATATAATATAAATGGACAGCTAGAGAAACCTTGCTCTTAGGACAGTTACCTCCTTTTAGAGAAGACCTAATTCCCATTTTAAGTGCAATACCCATTTTAAGTGTAGAGGATCTTCCTTACTGAGATGTCCAGCTCAAGCATTCTGAGAGACATAGCATTGGCTACCAGTATCAAAACCTGATGTATATAAACTAAATGTCTGGCACCCAATTATGCAAAATTATTGGGCATTTTAATTTCATGCTGCAAAAAGGTAACTCATACAGATTCATATAAATAAAGTCTCTGCCTCATAGTTAAATCATAACCTAGGAGGTCTGGTTTCTTATATGAGTTCTTACACAATGACTTTTATGCCTCTGTCTCTGTTAGAATACAGGAATTTGGACTGGAATTTAACATCTGTGTTGTTTGAATCCAGTTAAAATCAGATGTTGGTAGACATACAACAGGCATCTAGCTTTCCATGAAGTAGCATTCCTCTACCATAAATGAATGCTTCAAATCCACATTCATAAATATTTGAGATATTGCATTGTACGCAGGCAATGGGAGAGTTTTCAGAAGTGTAGAAATATTGTGCTTACTGAGAAAATGGAATATAGCAGTGGTTATGGTTTGGCTACATACAGCTAGAGAAGGGTTGTTATGGTTCTCTTAAGAATAATATATAAATGCATTTGGTCTGAATGTGTTTTCATATTCTTTCAGAAATAAAGTGCTTAAAGATTCATGTAATGTGCTTCAGGAATACAGCACATTTTTTGTTAGGGTTTTTTTCTTCCTATATTTGTGTTCATTTTCTTTGTCCTAGATAAGAAGTTTTGCTATTAACTATTAAAATTAAAGTGCTACTACCTAATAATGTGCCATTTTCCAGTTTTAATGGCTTTTATTTTCTTTTATTTATGATGTAAGTTAAAAGATAAAATTGATATATGAATACGTCTTAATCAAAGATGACAGTCAGCATTTAAACCCAATTCTGTTGTTAACTGACCCAGTAAACATCGTATCATGTGGCAGGATCAATACCTGGCATTACAAAAGACAGCTAGTATAACAGTTCTCTAAGCATAGTTCTCCCCTGTGGAACTGCAGTTACAACTGTTAAGTGCATTGTTACTTTGCTAAATATTGGTTTTACCTACAAGATTTTTTGTTGCACTGTATCTAAACCATAGTGGTTTGCCATCCAGCAGGTTAGACTTAAGAGCTCTTTAAGTTTGGCAGTTTGGTGGTTTTTTTCAATCATATAAGGTTGAGGTTTTGATCAATTACTACATTAGCTGTCATGTTTAATTTGACCTTTTTTATCTAGGTCTTTTTCTTTTACGGTGGGAATTTTTAACTGTATAGTCAAACCCACTTGTTTCATTCTTCCTGCTTTCTTTCTACCTGTGAACACAGCTACATGGAAAAAGTTTATCATAGCAGGTACCTTAAGACTGGAAAAGCCTGTGTCCTTGGTACCTTCCTACTGCAGACATTTGCAATTGATCCCTCAGGCATCTTTGTTCAAACTCATTCTATTTTTCCCTTCACTTGGCATTGAAAATAAATGAACTGGATATTAGACTAAAGTCTTCAGGGTATTAAGTCAAAACTAAAAACTTTACATTTTGGGCTTCCTGGTAGTTATCCTGTGTGTCTTCATTTTTTAAAGAATTATGCATCAAGACATTCCCATATCATAGGAAAAAAAAAACAAATAAATGATTGGTTAAGACAGTAGATCCCCTCAGGGTCTCTGTCAGACCTGGATGTGTTGACCTGAATTTCTGTCCTAGAATTTTAATCTGACATCAAAGAAAAAGCTTTATTTTTTATATATTTTGGATTGTCTTATTCTCTGTAAATTTAATCTTACGTGTTGGTCATCATGAAGCTTTTTTCTAAAGAATAAAAATTTAATTCACCATTTCTTTTTGTCAAGTACTATTTTGTTGTATATCTTATGATACTTGAAGCATTTAATAAATACAATTTACTAAACTGAACAGAACAAGGTTAATCAAGCTATTGAGCATATATGCTCAAACATTATTAGAAGAGAGCCTCCAAACTTTTTTCTGTTACTGTTTTTAATATCTTTTTTTTTTACTTGTTTAATAAACTGAACACAAGTAATTGTAACAGAATAATTTAATACTTCTTTTTTTTTTTAGTATTACTAATCCAATAACAGCAGTATCATAGTGCATCATAGCTAGAAAAGGGAAGCAAGCAAAAAATTTGATTCTACCTTATCTATTGCCACTTGATAGCTAACTATCAATGTTTTCTTCTGGTTATGAAATCTGCTTTGAGTATAAATACAAGCAGACATTGAAGTGTTGGCATTTAGGATTTATAAATAAATCTCAGTTTAGCAAAGCATGCAAAGCTACAAATTCAAGTGAGACAAATAAAAAGCTAAATGCTTTGTTGAATTAGGGTCATGGTCAGCTAGCTTTTAATGTAAAGAGTAATAGTATTGTTTGCAGCGTAACATAGACTCAGTTTCATGCATGCAAAGTTGAAAGTGTAAGTAGTTTAATCATAGATGAGTTGTAAGCAACTTTAATTAGTATAGTGGTATTGTATTACGCACACAATGACACAAGCAGAAGAATAATATGTCCACACACAGATCCACATACAATTTACTTTCACCTATTCATGCATATTCATCCACATTTGAATCAGCAATGTTGCATTGCTTAATACTTTAATCTATAGTTCTCTACTGTTTTCTTGCCAAGTGTAACTGTTGATGTCTGAAATTGTCATGGCTCATCCTGTAGAACATACTTTTGCCTGTTTTTAGCAAAAATAGTTCAACATTTCAAGCACTGAAATTATCAGAGTATAAAAGATGTTTTCCAATATTAACTAAGCTTGATTTTCTTTAAAGCCTTTTAGATTTTAGACTTGGACTAAAGAGCCTTTATTTTAGAGACGCGATAGGTCATGGTTTAGAGGCCACCTTTTTCCTTGCAGGAAAGCCTGAAATTCCAGTGGCAGAATTGTAAACTACAGGAGAATACAATTTAAATATTTCTTCAGGAGCAAAGATTAAAAACCTAAATTTCTTAATGTAAAATGGATTATCTGTAATAATATGCTAATGAAGTGCAATTTGCATGGAACTCTAAACTTTGTGAATTTTGTTTATGATACTAATATTTAAACAAATTATTAGCTTTCCCTATGGCTTCTGAGTTGAGCCTACAGGTGAGTTACTCATGTACTTTGTGTTAACAGTAGTGGGCCCTACAAGATGAGCTAATGCCACCTACAAATTTATAATGTTAGTGATATTGTTAATAAAGGATTAAAACAGCTGCTAAATTTTAAAGACCATCTTTCTAGAGAAAGATATATACTTTATGGACAGTTTCATTATATTTTTTTCTTGTTCCCTCTCTGCTCTGTTTTGGTAGATTTAGGCACTGTCTGATCACTTGATGTCTTGCAAGTAAAAATTAATTTTCTGCTTTAGTTCCATTATCTATTATTATTATATCCATTATTATATCCATTATTTCAAAAGCTGCCTGAACATAGTCCTGGGCTACTGGCTTTGGGTGGCCCTGCTTGAGCCGGGGGATTGGACCAGATGACCTCCAGAGGTCCCTTCCAAGATCAACCACCCTGTAATTCTATGTTTCTATCTCTAAAATTAATTTGATTTTCTCCATTCCTGTGATTGTACAAAGTAAAATTATATAACCCTTCACCAGCAGCAACCACCGCACTACTGCACTGCCTTGCTTTTTATCTGAGACAAAGGAACAGCATATTTGTAGTAGAATTTCATTGATTTATAAATGAATATGAAGACCAGTGGAAAATCCTTGTATAAATCCTTCAGATAAAGGCTGAAGAGAAGGGATATTCTAATCAAATTCTTTCTAGTCCTTTTGGACATAATGCTTCAGTTTATGCTGCTCATATGGTTTCCCCACTTAGTTGTAACCAGCCTGAAGCAGAATATTTCCTCCTGACAAAAGGACTTTTTTCTAATCTTGTGAAGTAAGTCCATCCTAGATGCTTAGCAAGGACGAATCTAGAAAACATCTGCTTCTAAAACTTAAATAGTTGTAGATATAATCAAACAAGATGAATAAACAAATAAGCTTACATAAGGGTTATATTGTACCATTCATTTTGTTGGAACTCCCACTCATTTTCAATGATAAAAATAAGTTTAGTGAAAGGACCAAGTTTTTTTATAAATGAGTGTTGATTTTTACAGATAAAGTTCTACAGATATGAGAAAGACTTTTAAACTTTTTTTCTTTTCTTTATTATTTCTTTTTGTGGACCTCAGTCCAGTAAGAACAATTAGTTATAATGAATAAAACTAGCACTTTGATGGCTCTAGGCAGAAAAATAATGAGGGAGAAACTGCTAAAGTAAGAAAATCCAAGGAAGGGTGAACTGTTTATAAAAATGTCTTCTGCATAATGCCAACAGAACTGTTTGCACATTGGTGGTTTTGTAGTTTTATTTGCTATTTTATTCCTTGTTTTATGCACAGTGATCACAGATGTCAACAAGTCAGTCAAAGAAGATTTTTTATAATTTTAAGTTCTAGACATACAAATTGACCAATACAAAATATTGTGGAGGAGTTGCCTCTAAAGAGCTTTTATCTTTTCTCTTAAGGCTTATTAAGGTAAGAATGGGACTATGCTTAAAATATAGGGAAAGGAAAAGAGATTATTTCTGATGAAAAAGACATACGCTTTACTAATTAGTAGCTAAGATTACTAACATGGGCCATTGGTAACAAAAATGAAAAAGAAAGAACTGGTTGAAGACCTGTAAACTTAAGGCAGCCTTCACTGCAATGACTGTAAGCCAGGGCTGACCTTCAAGGACAATCTTCTCAAATTACAAGGTACATTCTGAGGTGCAGAAAGTCACACATCCATGGTAGGACAGTATGGATGGACAAGGAATTCCAGAAAAAGTTTAATCAAAAAATGAGCTTTCCCAGAAGCAGGAATGAGCTACCTAAGAGGAGCAGAGAGGCACTGATTGAACATAAGCCAAAGCTTAGAAATGTGAAGGGCAACAAAAAAGGTTTCTCCAAGTACCTTGACAGTAGATTTCCACTGGTAAGGTCTGCCCTCTGGACTTCCAGGCCTCTGAACCTACTAAGAGGCTCTTTGGGAATGTGGAATAAGCAAAGTTAGGGAATATTTAAGATAACTGGACCTACACAAGTCCAGACAGGATGCATCCAACTGTGATGAGGGAGCCACCTGATGCGTGGTCAGTTACCTGTCAGTCTGAAAGTATGGCTGAATCCTCATTCTCTTCAATGAATTTTAGACAGATTGCTGTTTCTAAGAAATTAGTTTATTAAAGAATAAAGTTAGGTTAGCGTGATGGCATCTACTTTTGATAAAATTCTTGGGGTAATTTACCTTTCTCATTCATGCCCCGCTGATTGATTGCTTCCTCATTCAAAATATGTTCTAAGGCTGTGCTAGAATTGAGGTCAAATTTATGGGATTGTAATTTTTCAGGGGGTGTGTGTGTATATACACACACACACACACACACACACACACACACACACTCTTATATAATATTTTTTCATTTTCTAGTAAGGCAGCAGAAATTGATAATTTCATTAAAAGTCCTTGCTATTATTTTGTAAACTGGTTGTAATAAGCAATATGAATCTTATTTCCACCTGTCTTTTGTAATAGCAATTATTTCAGTCTCTTCAGACAGGTTTTCTTTATACTTGTGTAATTTAACATGTGGATACGTATTACCTTATATATCTATGAGGTAAAATACTAATTTTGTAGTTCTTGTATATTTGGCTTAACCTCCATCCAATACTATGTACTGTGACTGGTCTCACGAGTTACAGCTTCTCTTCTTATTTACGCGTCTGAAAACCTACACGTGATTTTCCTTATTTGCTCAACAAAATAATTGGCCATTTTTACATTATTTTCTGCTTTCAAAGCTTCAAGAAATTTGACAACTAAAATATAATTCTTTTTTTTTTTTTACTTTTCATACACTTTATACCTGTCTAAGGTTTTTATTCAGCCCTGCCTTATTACGTGCTTTCCTTGTAATTTGGATGTTATTTGTATTTTTGATAATAAATAATACCATCTCTTATTGACATTCAAATTTCTGGTATTCCTCTGTTCAAGATTGTTCCATTCTTGCTTGTGACCTAAGATAATTTATTTGATCATGTATTAACTGTTTTCTATTTATGAGTGCCAGAATACAATCGCAATGCTTACCACTATTACAGTATCAGTTCTGAATATTGAGGTATTTCATACAGGGATACGTTTGTTTACTAAATGAAACCATTCCATTAAAGATTCTCTATTGTTGTCCATTTCGTAAATTCATATATTGTCTTCTCTAACATTTGTAAAGAAGATAATTTTAGAGATTCTCAGTGTCTATGGACTCTTGTAATATGCTTGACTTTGCATATTCGGACAATCAAGATATTGTCCTTGGCAATGGGAATTTAAAGTCACCAGTGACCTTTGGTTTTAATGAAACCGCTCACAGGAGCTATTGCTTTGAGTTAACAGCAAAGCTGAATGTAAAAATCACTTAGGGATTTTACCACCTTAAAGCAATTGACTTAGAGCTTTTGAAGAATTTTCTAGTATACTGACATTACAGTAGAAATTTGTCCCTTTGCAAATCTAAAATTTCAAGCAATAGAGATGTAATTTTCCAAAATGAAATATAATTAAAATAATAATGGCAGGTTGTGAGCGTAAAACTTAATTGATGAGGGCTTTTAGATGACTGTTGCCCTGATTTCACAGCAGATTAAATGCCAGGGGTAGACAGCAAGTGCAACAAGAATGAATGATACAGCCCACTTCCAAAGTCCTTCTCTTCCAACTTCAGCCATCCAGGTGCGTTCCCCAAATTCTAACCTTGACAGGGCTGAGCATGATCATAACCTGTAAATTACTTCTAGTGGTTTGAGTTTTTTCTAACATCATCTTGAAAAGGGGGAAAAATACTTTGTGTTTGCTCTTTAGGTTGAGAGTTTTAATTGGAAAAAATTTCTATTTTCTCACTGTTATTGACATGTCTAATGTAATCACAGTGTAATATAATCACTCCCTGATGGCGAACACACTTCAGTGAATCATCTACCTTGAAGTTAAGTGATTGACTCAGGCACTTAAATTAAAAAACACAGTTGTCCTTGGAACCTTCTGTTAATGAAGGAAAATAAGTCACATCTAGAGGGATAGTGAGACCTTAGATGGGCTGAATTGTTGTTTGATAGTATAAAGCTGCTTCCTGTTATTAGTCACCTTAATCTCTTTCTTGAGCCTAACTATTCTAATTTATGCACTCATTAATAGCTTAAAATTAAGTAGACTAATTCAGGCCTCAGAGAGACAGATGAAAAATAATTGGATAGGATAGTTTTCAATAATCCTAATCAATATTTAAACATTAGAGTGTGAAGTGGGAGGAAAACAGGAAGGAAGGGAGTGACAGTAGGAGAGAAGGCCTTGTCTTTTTTAGTCTACCCACATTGTCTACTCATTTTTTTGGGTAATTTATTTTTGTGGTATTTTAACTGCCAGAAAAAGTTTAAAAATAGTGTAAGACCCACATAAAAGTCAGCCAAGATGGCTGTTAATAAATGTGTACCTGGCAAGTGACAGTTTAAGTGTACCTCCCTGAAAATTAACAGAACAGCAGAACTTAATATTCTGTAATATTTAACAAAAGTTTAATCTAGGTTGTTTTCCTCATTTCAGTAGGCAAAAAACAAGCAACTTGTTTCTCTTGCACTCTTTAATCTATTAGGCTGACACTTTATTTTTTTGTTGTTATCTATTATTGATAAGAGTTTTTCTAAGTCCTGGGGTCTTTGTGAATTTAGCTGTAAAAACAACAAAGCACTAATAAATTATGTACCTGCTTAATAACAACCAAACTTTGTGTAGGTTCATTTTATTATTTCATTTACTGTATGAATGGAGGAGGAAACTTTTTAAAACCATCAAAATTGTGAGTCTCTTGATAACAACTGCAGTATTTCATACCATGGTAGAAGGTGTATTAATTATATTATGAATAGAAACTCAACCCAAAGCTAGTCAAAAAAAGAATCCAACACATCAGTATCGAAAACAGAGTTACTCAAGAAGTATCTAGCGTAAGTGCACTCCTAATATAAATGATTTGGGGCAGGCACAAAGAGGGGATTATTTAGTTCTAGTGAATGGCCCCTATTTTCTACTGTTCACTATCGAGTTTCAGGAGTAGTTGATACATTGCTAGGTGAAGCAGAGCTGAAGTTTGTATGCTACTGTGCTATTAAAGTGGCATTGCTTTGCAGATGACTATCCTTTTTCATATTCTGTTGACAACACACCGGAACTCTTTTCTGTCTGTGCTTTGCGCAGTTTCTGGTTCTGAAGTAACTTCTGCTTGTACGTTACCTAGCGATCATTTCAGCTGTGCATTTTATTGGAAAAGGATTTTCTCCAGATAGATAGATTCAGTCAGTTATGAACTGGGGAAAAGAGTTAAAGTATCTTATGATTTTTCATACACTGATTTTTTTTTTATTTATTTATTTCAATATATTCAGCTATTTTATTTTCCCCTGCTGCACACTTCTGTATTTCAGACTGCCATTGCCCTGCAGGCACCACAGGCCTGGCTGGCCCTGCTCAGCCCCCTTAGAACTCCTCTCACCCTGACCACGGCCCAGGACCCCATTTCAATCCTCAGGGGCCATCAGCCCCTGCCCCAGTGACACCACAGAAGGACGGGTATCCAGCGGTACCCAGCTCCCCACACCCCTGCCCTGCCTGGCCGTAAGCCCTGCCGAGCTGGGCCCACCCGTGGGCCTACATCCCGGCCCAGCCTCGGCCTGCCCCTGTCCCCAGGGAGGTGCCGAAGGCTGGGGCTGCCCCTGGTGCCCCCCACCGCCCTCCAGCTGCCCTGCTCTTGGCCGAGGGGTGGGATGGGTCCCTGCTGGCAGGCCCTACCCTGCCCGAGCCCCTGGGGAGCCCCTGAGGGTCCCAGTCCCCAGCCCAGGGAGCCGCCAGCCTGGGCTGCACCCTGAGGCAGTGCTTGATGAGCCTAGCCGTTCCCGCGCCTCTCTTGTTTTCTGCACGGGCTGTTTTCATCACTGGATTGCAAGCCCAGTGAAGTACATGACTCAATCAAAAGGCGACTGTTACGCAACCCAGAGAGCTTATTGCCATGAATAAGTGATATATAGCCTCTGAGGCCCTACTGCACTTTAGGTAGCTGCAATTCTAACTAACAAAGAAAAAGGAAAAATGCCAATCTTTGCACTTTGTTTCGCATCAACAAAACTAAATGCTTCCTAAATCCACTCACGTTTTTTGAAACATGGTGAAACAGAAGGGAAATAGTGAGGAATGAGTTTGCTTGTCTGTTTACAGTCATATAGTTTTGCATCCAGTTACATGTATGCTCTTCCTTAGAAAATCACATTTTTTTAAAAAAAGTCTTAAAAGAAAGTCTCAAAGCAGCTGTATTCATGATCCATTTCTTCCCTGGAATAGCTGTCCAGGACATGTCTCTTCTGTGTTGTCGTGGTTTAACCCCAGCCAGCCACTAAGCACCACACAGCCGCTCACTCACTTCCCCCTGACCCAGTGGGATGGGGGGGGGGAATCGGGAAAGGAAGTAAAACTTGTCGGTTGAGATAAGAACAGTTTAATAGAACAGAAAAGAAGAAACTAATTATGATAATGATAACACTAATAAAATGACAACAGTAATAATAAAAGAATTTGAATATACAAATGATGCAATTGCTCACCACCCGCCGATCGAAGCCCAGCTAGTCCCTGAGCGGCAATTCCCCCCACCCCCACTCCCCCCAGTTCCTATACTAGATGTGATGTCACATGGTATGGAATACCTCTTTGGCCAGTTTGGGTCAGGTGCCCTGGCTGTGTCCTGTGCCAACTTCTTGTGCCCCTCCAGCTTTCTCGCTGGCTGGGCATGAGAAGCTGAAAAATCCTTGACTTTAGACTAAACGCTACTTAGTAACAACTGAAAACATCAGTGTGTTATCAACATTCTTCTCATACCGAACTCAAAACATAGCACTGTACCAGCTACTAGGAAGACAGTTAACTCTATCCCAGCTGAGACCAGGACAGTGTATTGGGTGGGTACCTCTAAAAACCACCCTAGAATATCAGTAGAAGTGTGATACAAAGAATAGAAGAAGGAAAGAGGTGAAAGTAATCTCAATATCAATGCCGAGATTAATGGGTGTTTCCCTTAGAATTTCCCTTACTAGTACAACAGGCAGCAGAGCTCACCAAAAATATCACTCCTTCATATACAGATCTTCTGATGCCTCCTTATACCACTTCCACCTTCAGCCCAGCCTGGGACAGGCATGGAAGTTCATTACCATATCAACAGATTAAGTTACTACTGAATTTTGGGGGAAAGTATGAATCTGTAGTTGGAATATTAGTTACTTTGTGATATCTCTGAGGCAGAAGTAAAGGCTGTACAGAGTGCTGGAGTGTGATACTGTCTACAGTGCTGTCAATAAGTATATGGAAAGAAATTCAGGAATACTTTTTCCTCACTGTCTCATTTTGCCACTTTTGGATGTTTATGTAGCTGCAAACTGTCATGAAATGAAATTTAGTTTGCCTTGAAATAAATATACAAAATAAACTACAGGTGTTATTAACCTTCCTGCTCAAGGGCATAAATTGGGAGTCAGGAATTTCTTCTTTAGACAGACTATTCTATTAATCTCTGCTTTGGATAAAAGCATTTCTCTGTGAAACATCTTGTCCGGACAATTGGTCTGCTGCAGAATAGCAAGCAGTGGCATAAATAAAGTTACATTTGCAATGTGCGTATACTCTAAGTCTATTCTTAGCACAAGAATTTACTACTTAACCCTGTAATTGCTTCTGGAGATAAGAATTTAAGGAATGTTTCTGTAGGACTTTACTGTTTCTGTTTCTTAAGAAAATTGACACATATTGGGTCAAAAATATGCATAGAACATCAAAATCTTAGTTATGAGCATTTTTCTGCTTTACAGCTGAAATGCAGTGAAAGAAATTTGGCTTTATATTTCCAGTCACCTGAGTAAGACCCTACAGGCTTAGAATGGACACTGTAACAAATAACAGGTACAATGTTATTACAGCATGTAGCTATTGTATTAACATGTAACATGTAAAACTAAAGAATTTTGAACCACTGACTTTTCTGTAATTATCCAGTGATGTCCTACTCGGAAGTCATTGTTTTCTCTTTAATTTCATAGATACAAACATAGCTAGGGAGTACTTACTTCTTTTTATTATTATTATTATTATTATTATTATTATTATTATTATTATTATTATTGCTATTGCTATTAGGGGTGCAATACTACCACTATTAATTGCCATCATACTACAATTACTGCAGCTGCTCTACCATAGTGTGAAATATAATATTTGGATAAGAGGAGACATACTTTAGAAATTCCTTTTTTTGTAATTAAGGTCTACTTAAGAGTTATTATTAAGCAAAAAACTTGTACTTATGATCATCACTCTGTTAATAAGATAGCAACTTCTCATGTTAATATTATATTCTTAGCCTCCATATAGCAGTTCTGCATCTATTATACAGTTCTGCAGAAGGAAAATGGGAAAATAATTGATGGTGTATTATTCTGACAGTAACCATCAAAGGATGGTTGCATCCAGCTTTTCACCTATTTTCCAGTTAATTCTGTTCTCAGAATCTGAGAATTTCTTTTAGAAACCTATGAACCTATGACCCCAAAAGGCATGAATATAACAAGAAAGTTATGATTGCAAGAAAATTTAACTACATTCATACGAAGCAAATAATTCAATAATGACAGCTTTCTCCCATATCATAAGAAACTAAATGCCATTCATAAAATAACCATTCAACTGGAAAATATACACAGATGAGCATTTTCTGCAGTGCTGTCATAATGTGTAACATGGCCATAATTCTTACTGTTCAGCACTTTAATGACTTTATCCTACATAGTTTCCCGTACTCATACATAATAGCCAAGTACCCTATGGTGAAAATATAAGCTGAATAGCCATGTGCCTGCAGTCTTCTTGCAAACTGAGCAGGTTTTTGATTGGCTTTAGCAGGTTTGGGGAAATGACCATTTCAGACAGGACACAGTCAAGCAGAAAATGGGCAGATGCTGTAAGTTGCATAATCAGTACAAAGAAAACTCATCTGCCATTTATAGTACATGAGATTAACTGATGGGATACCGACTGATTCAGGCTAATTTAATGACAACCTCTAACCATCTGGCTAGAAAGCTTTATTTTACAAAGACCTAATGCTGACCCACATAAGCCAGTCTAAAAAACATTTGGTGAGTTTAATAATGGATTATACATCAAAGCAAGAACTCATTACTATTACAAGTCATGAAATATTTATTTTTAATATGACAGTTCTACTACTGCTAAACAATAAGAGATTACACTGTGAAGCAGTATATATAATAAATGACTGACTACTTTTCTGCTGTGCTAGTAAATGCAAAGCTTTTTGAGCCCGATGATTTCACTTGCTGACAGTGTGAAACTGTGGGAAGTAGAGCCTCCCTTTTCTTCAGTGGCTTCTCCAGCCACCAGATCTTCCTTTGCTGTGTGGACTTAACTTACAGTTTTGCAGTAATATTCTCCGTAACTGATGAATTCAACTGACTTGTTAGGTTTTTTTGAATTTAGCTTGATTTCACAAATAGCATCCTGGAACCTAAGTTATACGTGTGATGCTTTTGGCTGAAAAGTCTTTGCGGAATGTCATTGAAGAAGGAAATTTGGAAAAAAAATAATGCGTAATTCAGAGCATAATTTGGCTGACAATATCCAGTTTACTGGTGATGGTTTGTGATGTGGAAAGGACCCAGTCTGATTCTCAAAGCTCTGAGCTGGCAGTTAGAAAGTGTACATCAGCAAACTTGATTCAAAGGCAGTGAAGTGATAACCATTCAGCTTCCTCCACTTTTATGGAGTCATTATAAAGAGCCACATATTAAACTGTTGTTGAAATATGGCAATGATGGCAAGTGTTTCTCAGACAGCCTATATTATTTTCTGAAGACATGTTCCTCATTGTACAAATGCATAGTGATATGTTCACATTTAAGTTTTTTCCTTCTTTTTCTTTTTTTGTAATCATGTTTAAATACAATTTACATATAATAGTACATACAAGTTAATGAACATGCTATAACACATTCTGTTCAACGCATCAGAGATCTGGGAATGGCAGAAACTGCTGAGAAATCAGAAGAGTATGCTTCCACATAAACTTTGCACAACTGTAAGAGGAACTGTCAAATCCTTTGAGGCTTAATGGTGAATTATGCCATTTGCACCAAAATACTATGTGCAGTATACTACATATGTATTGATCTGTATACTATTCTTTCACTAAAATCTATGGACAAACATATAACTTCCCTGTGAAGCAGTTGCAAGTAGCAGTACCTAAGATTTCAGAAAACCTCAGATATTTATTCTGTTGGAAGATTCCATTACTAGTCCTATTCAGTCAAGATTATTTGGTGTCTCTGACAGTAACCAAGTGGAAAAAAATGAGACAGCTTCTCTGACGTTCAAGAATAATCCTTATTAGTTTCATGTAGCTTTAAATGTGCAAAAAGTTTCCTTTGAATGTCTTGTGTACACAAACAAACAAACCAACCCCCAAAAAAACAAGCCTGGAAAAGTTTTCCTAGAACAACAAATTCAGGCAAGCTCTTCTAGGAGTGATATTTACTATATTGCCAGAACATTCAACTCATAACTCAAGTCCTCAGTGCTGTCTAACTGTTTTCAGATGTGTTGTCAAAGATACAGGCTGTTCAGGAACGATAGGCAGGGCAGGCAAGGTGGAGGTGTCGCACTATACGTAAGGGAGAGATTTGATTGTACAGCCCTTACAGTTAGTGACGATGTGGTTGAGAGCCTCTGGGTGAGGATTAGGGAGATGGAAAACAAAGGAGATGTTGCAGTGGGTGTCTACTACCAATTGTCCAGCCAGGATGTAAGCATTGATGAGTTATTCTATAGGCAAGTAGGAGAAACTTCTCGATCAGTAGCCCTTGTCCTTGTGGGAGATTTCAACTTCCCAGACATCAACTGGGAATATCATACTGCTGTGATGAGCAGGTCTTGGAAATTCTTGAAGTTTGTAGGAGATAGATAACTTCTTGTCACAGGTACTCAGTGAGCCAACTAGGAAAGATGACCTCCTAGACTTGCTATTTGTGAATAGAGAAGGACTCTCAGGGGATGTGGTGGTAGGTGGCTGTCTTGGCCACAGTGGTCATGAAATGGTTAGGTTTAAAACTTTCAGTGTAATGAGAAAAAAGGACAGCAGAGTTGCTACCCTGGACTTCAGGAGAGCAAACTTTAAACTATTTAGGGAGCTATTTTCAGCGTACCCTGGGAATCTGCTTTTGAGGGTTTAGGAGTCTATGAGTGCTGGTCAGTCTTTAAGAACCACCTTTTAGAAGCACAGGAGCAGGCAATTCCACTGTGCCATGAGTCAAGCAAGCAGGGCAGAAGACCAGCTTGGCTGAACAGGGAACTCCTCATGGAGCTCAAGAGGAAAAAGAAATTGTATGATCTCTGGAAGTGAGGTCAAGCTTCGCAGGAAGATTACAGACCTGTGGTTCATATATGCAGGAAGAAGACAAGAAAGGCCAAAGTTCAGTTAGAGTTGAAACTGGCCAGTGTTGTGTCAGGTAACAAGAAGGGCTTTTTTGAGTATGTTAGTAGCAAGAGGAAGTCTAAAGGAAACATTGGACAGATACTTGTTGAAGATGGTCATCTAACTCATAGGGATGAAGCAAAAGTGGAGTTATTCAATGCTTTTTTTTGCCTTAGTCTTTAATAATACTGATAGACCTTGGGCTTCCTGGCCCCCTGCGTCAGACGACCATGAGTGTGGGAAGAGTGACTTTCCATTTGTGGACACTGAAATTGTAAGGGACCAGCTGTATCAGCTGAACGCTCACAAGTCCATGGGGCCTGATGGGATTCATCCCAGAGTATTGAAGGAGCTAGTGGATGTTAGAGCAAAACCCCTCTCAATCATCTACCAAAGGCCTTGGGAGTCTGGGGAAGTCCCTGTTGACTGGAAACTGCCCAGTGTTATTCCAACGTACAAAAAGGGTGTGAGGGAAGACTCAGGGAACTGCAGACCTGTTAGTCTAACCACAGTTCCTGGAGAAATTATGGAGAAGATTATGCTGAATACTATTGAAAGGCATTTAAAGAATAATGCAGTCATCAGGCAGAGTCAACATGGGTTCACAAAGGGAAAGTCCTGTTTAGCTAATCTGATAGTCTTCCACAATAAGGTCACCCACCTAGTGGATGAGGGGAAGGTGGTGGATGTAGTTTTTCTGGATTTTAGTAAGGGGTTTGGTACTGTCCTCCACAGCATCCTTCTGGACAAGTTTTCCAACTGTGGGATGAGCACGTTCACAGTGTGCTGGGTGAAGAACTGGCTCAAAGGGTTGCAGTGAATGGGGCTACACCTGGCTGGCGATTGGTCACCAGCAGTGTCCCTCAAGGCCCAATTCTAGGCCCAGTTCTGTTCAATGTTTTTATCAATGATCTGGATGCAGGACTCGAATGCACCATTAACAAGTTTGCTGATGATACTAAACTGTGAGGTGGTGTTGACTCCCTTGAGGGACAAGAGACCTTGCAGAGGGGTCTAGATAGATTGGAGCATTGGGCAATGATTAATGGGGTGAAATTTAACAAGTCCAAATGCCGGATTCCACACCTGGGATGGAGTAATGCTGGGCACAAGTATACACTGGGAGAGGAGTGGCTGGCGAGCAGCCCTGCAGAAAAGGATCTGGGGGTGCTGGTCAACAGCAGCTCAATATGAGCCCAGCAGTGTGCCCTGGCAGCCAAGAAGGCAAACCCCATCCTGCGGTGCATCAAACACAACATAACCAGCCGGTCAAAAGAGGTGATTATCCCGCTGTATTCAGTGTTGGTGCAGCCTCACTTTGAATACTGTGTGCAGTTCTGGGCCCCACAATTTAAGAAGGATGTTAAGGTACTCGAATGTGTCCAGAGGAAGGCAACAAAGCTGCTGAAAGGGCTGGAAGGAATGTCCTGTGAGGAGTGGCTAAGGAGTTTGTGTTCGTCTAGTTTGGAGAAAAGGAGGCTGAGAGGTGACCTCATTGCTCTCTACAGCTTTCTGAGGAGGGGACATGGAGAGGGAGGTGCTGATCTCTTCTCCCTGGTATCCAGTGATAGGACGCATGGGAATGGTTCAAAGCTGTGCCAGGGGAGGTTCAGACTGGACACTAGGAATCATTTCTTTACTGAGAGGGTGGTGAAACACTGCAACAGGCTTCCTAGGGGAGTGGTCAATGTCCCAAGCCTGTCAGTGTTTAAGAGGCATTTGGATAATGCCCTTAATAACATACTTTAACATTTGGTCATCCCTGAATTGGTCAGGCAGTTGGACTAGATGATCATTGTAGGTCCCTTCCAACTGAAATAGTCTATTCTATTCTATTCTATTCTATTCTATTCTATTCTATTCTATTCTATTCTATTGACAGTAAAATTTCAAAGAAAGACTACCCCCATGACATTCTATCGATTTGCTCATATTATCTATAGAATATCATAATAACATTTTCCATTAAGTTGCATAAGATAAAAAATTATGTAAGATTTGAGATACAATAGGAGGATGCTAAGATATACATAGCCATTCCAGAGGTAAAAATCATATTATTATTCTGCTCAGCAAATCTGTTTATCTACATGGACTGATTCTTCTGACCTCTGTGATCCCCCTCTGAAAATTATATGCACACAACACAGAGCAACTTTCCCTCTTCTGAAAGAGATTGTTTAAAGAAGTGAAAACGCAGTACACATCATTTGAGAATCTGCACTTTCCTTTTATGCAAAAGAATATTCTAAGGAACATCGAAACCACTGGTCTGGTCTCAAATCTATATAGCTCTTGTCTAATGAAAGAAAGCGACTCACTGGGGAACTCTGTTACTTTCAACTGTTTGAAAGGGGCAACTCTTCTGTCATCTTCAGAGCATGAAGTAGTCCAAACAATAGTCAAGAAACTGCTACTCCACACTTAGTTGTACTACCAGTTTTCTTTCACAGTTCTTCTTTCTTCTTTGCAAATATTGTACATGCTTAAAGTCAAGCTTAAAGCCAAAATAGAGAACATAAATTACATTAGGAATGTAAGGTTTCTCTACATATTAGCTTCCTTTTTTTAAGCAGCAAAAGATAGAATACCTACTGCTCTCTAATCAGGGTATCTCTCTTAAGAAAACTTTTTTCTCTCTCAGGATTTTTTTTCCCAAGTATTTCTTTTATGGTTTTGGTACTACTCTTTCACACTATATTTCATTTATTTTGCCATTACAATTTCTAGCTCATGTTCTTTTTTTCTCTTTGTCAGGGCAAACTTTATTTGCATGGGTGACTTGAAAGCTACCTCTTGGTCAAATTACATATGGTAAGATACAAATGTGAATGTAAAAGGCATGTGTGAACAGACAGTAAAATCTGTCTGAGAGGGTGTTTGGCCAAAAGTGATCATGCCAAAGAGACAGCAAGCCATCAGTTGGGCCAAAAAATAAACTTTCTCCTATTGCATATTGACGGGAAAAAAAATATCAGCATGTCTGCTATTCTTCAGCTTCACAGTTTGACTAAAGGAAGAAGGTCAAGATTTCTTTTCTCAGTCAGAAAATCAAGAAGTGAATGAACTCCTGCATAAATTTGTTATCTGATGCTGAAGGCAGACTCACATATAAATGGAAGACATTGACCATATTAGGGCATTGTCTTCTGTATTTCTGTCTGCCTTTTGACAAAGACTATTTAATTTTATTTTATTTTTAGGACCCACAATGAAATACCACTGCCAAAGGGTAACTCATTAAAACCAAGTGTAAAACCAAATATCTCCCTCTGTCTTCAAATGCTTATTCAATTAGTTCACATTACATGATTGTCAGAATAAACTAATTCTCAGACATCCCATTCCTTATTTCACCTGGCACAGGGTCTGCTGCCTACTCTTTTGTGATATTACACATAAATCTAATGGAATCTTCTCTCTGTCTAGCATAATAACAGAATATCTAGGTTGTCAGTCTGGAAAATGGACTGAATTTTTTTAGACCTGGAATCTGAAAGTTTCTGCTGACAAAATGTCAGATATAATTCCAAGAAATGTCTGCTTCAGTTTTGTGCCGACATTTCTTGGTTTTCTCTTCCCCTAGATATGCATCTTCAAAATGCAAATCTCTGAAAAGCCTCAACTAAGAATTATTTGGTGGCCAGTTTAAATGAAGAGATTCCAAGTAGTTTTAAGGAATTTGTCTTCTGTTCCATTCTATTCTGTTTTCTTAACAAAGAAAATGGAAGAACTGCGTCAACAAGATTAGACTATATTCTAACTTTCGTTTTAATTATAGTGTAGATGATTCTCAGCTAATATTAAGCATGTTTTTCAGATAGTATGCTGTGATTCTACTATTGATTTTGCTCACTTCTCTTAGGATGTTAAGCCTCATGTTCATTCTGTTTGGCTGCAATGCTGCACTCTGTTTTCACATCCTCAAAAAGTTCTTCCTTGTTTATGATTAACAGTTCCAGCAGAGTGTCTCCCCTAATGGTTTGTTGATCACCTATGTAAAAATTGTCCTTGACCTTTCTCGGAAATCTCCCCAGTTGCTTGTCACTACTATGTTTTCCTTCGAGCAGATACCAGTGTGTTTAAATATGTCCTCAGATATTTACCCATAAGTTCTTGACTGGCTTATCACCAGTTTCAAGGCAAAACTCCATGCGTTGGTGATTCTTTTACATAGATTCCCTGCCTTCCTGTCCTGTCCTTCCTAGAGTACTTATATCTATCCGCTGCAGAACTTCAGCCACACGAGCGATCCCACAATGGCTCAGTAATCATAAGGAGAATATTGGTCTGTGACTGCTCACAGAATTCTAAGTCCAACTGTTTTTTTCCATGCTGCAAGCATCTGTTAACAGAAATTTTCACTTGGCCCTCAGTGATGCCTTGTTTGTGGGGAAAATGTAACAGCATCCCCAACTATGCTGTCCTCCAGGGATTTACTCACTGTCTTTTGAGTCTGAACTTTTCTTCAGCAAAAGTCTGAACTATCCTCCAGCAAACCTAGTTTAAAGTCCACCTCAGTAGGTTAGTAAGCCTGTGGGCAAACTTGTTCCTGCTTTACTCTGTCAGATGGATTCTATTACCCCGGCAGGCCTCATTCTTCAAAGATGGTAGAGTGGTTATAAAAACTAAAGCTTTGCATGAAACACCTGCTGTACACTCAGATGTTGACCTACAGGATGTCTCTGCTCCTACCTGAGCCTTTTCCCTTTACTAGCAAAATAAAAAAGAGAACCACCTTGGTTTCTGAGCTCTTCACCCTTGCCCCAGAGCCCTATATAGTTAAGCTTGATATTTTCATGATCTCTCTTAGCAGTATCATTGACTCCTACATGGATGAGCCACAAGGGGTAATATTCCAAGACTTGGTTTCTTGCATCTACCCTTTTCTTGAAAACTGAAAGGTGTAACACTGGAGAAATCTACAGGGGAATTAAGAGGAAATAATAAGAACTCTTTTACAATGAAATAAAAGATAGTGACAATATTGCAGAGAAACATCCTAAAGACAAACTGTCTCTTGGAAGGTTATTTTTGTCTAGTTTTATCAGAAGCTTATGTTTATTTCTAGTCTATTATTTAAAGATGACCAAATGAGTAATCTGAACTAGTTAAAATGGAAAAGCAAATGAGATCTATTCTGATTACTATTTAAGCATAACACGAAAAACATAGTTCACATATAAATATGTTTGTATTTTTAAACTCAGTATCAGAAATTATTCTGAATTTTGTGTAGAGAGCAAAACACATTAGTAAGACTGCTCATACCAGTGCACAGATATCTTCTCAGGATCTAGAAAGTTCACATGTAGAAGAAAGATATCTGCATCTTCTTTCCCAGAAATCCCTTTACACAGATTACCTGTTCACATATACTCTTGGAATGACCATTAAGAAGCTATAAATTTGCTTGAAATTATTTAATCAATTTTAAAATTAAAATTAGTTTGGCTGATTTTCTAAGTCATGCAAGACAAAGAGTTTGACCTTGGCTGTGAAATTGGCAGGGAAAATATACATAGATGTACACATTTTCACACATACAGGTACACAAAGTACATAATAATTGCAGCACAGAATGAAGTGAGTGAGAGTTTTGAATAAAATAGGGGAATATGCAAGTACCTTTAGATTAAGGACATATTTCTCTGGTGTTTTAGGTTTATAAACCAATTAACCTTTGAAAGAAAACCATTTTTTATAATCAAAGGAATAAATGGCTTGACAACTCAGACTAGAACTGCAAGCATAATAAATAGCTTGAGAATTTTACCCATGAGCTTCATCCATGAGTTTCACTCAAACAGCATTCTATATTTATCAACAGTTATCCACCTACATCTTTAAATTAGTAGTTGATCTTAATAGCAAAATAATTTTTCTTGTTGTTCAGTAGTCACGGAGTGTTACCTAATAGAGTCATTCAGGCTGCCATAGCTACTTTTGCCTAGTTCAAAGTGGTTCTTACAGTTCTTTTGTGATCTATTTGATATCAAAAATAGTCTGCAGTCTGGACATTGGTCATAAATTACAGCACATCCAAATGCACTTACTATCTCTGTGCACCTCATCTGCTTTTCATTTCTTCATTACTTGAAAGTCTTTCTGTAATGACGGAAAAATGCTGTATGCTGATACCCTGCCCCTTGACCAACGTTGTCAGTGTAGACAGACTGCTGACGCCCTGCCCCCTGACACTGTCCCTTGACTGACATTGGCGGTGTAGGCAGGATGCTGCCCACATTATCCATGTAAGGTATGATTCTCTCAAATCACAGTGCCATTGGTGGAGCAGAGGGCTGGTGCGACTCTTACCTGCATTTAAAAGGCATTTGTACAATTGGCTGCTGCTGTCAGATGATCAGGACATCAAGTGTCCCTGGCAGTCTGATGGAGTCAGGGCATCACTTATGACCCTGTGTTTGCTATCGGTGATTGGGTGAGTTTCCATATGGGTGCATTGTTGCTCATCTTTCTTAATGCTTCAATGAAGTTTGATTTATGAAGTGTTGTCAGACTCCATTCCTGTTCGAATCACGTATGTTTACTCTCTTCCTGGACAGAAAGGAGAGGAGATTTGATATCCTTCCCTCTTTCCCCTATGACAGCCAATTGTGTGTGTTTGACAAAGTCATGGACAGTCAAAAATTATCAGCACGACTATGATTTATAAGAAAAGATGGTACTTAAAATAGAAAACCAATTAATAAATGTAAGTTACTGAGTTTTTCTACTAGAAAAAAACACAGTGTATTTTCCCTATTAATGGGATCTTGCCTTGGAAAGGAAAGGAAATGAAGCAGTAGTCACAAAATGGTTTACTGGATGTAAGTGATATAGACTTTTTAAAACTCTTTAGAATCCATATTACTTTTGGAATTCAGTAACTCTGGTGAATATAAAAAATTCATATTTTTGTTTCCAGCTTCTTATCTATTTTCTCATACTGATAATCAATACATTAAGCCTGGCATATATGGACAGTTGCTAAAACCTTCCTGAATTTAATTTTAAAGTACAAAATAACTGCAAATGCAAGTGCAAAAAAAAATTTCTCATTAGAATTATTTTTTTAAGACTGAAGAAAATAAAAATAATCTAGTAAGAATTTTTAACAAGTATACTTTTAAAATTATGTATTATATTTTACTGTTTATGCAGTAGAGTATACAGTTAATCATTTTCTTTAGTTAACAAGAAAATTTGTGTTCTTCCATTTGTTTTAATTTTACATGTAGCAGTTCTCCTCATTCATGTAAAAGTGATCTTATAAGAAAATACTGCATTGATAAAAGAATTTTAAGCACTGCAAAACAGAGATTATTTCCAATTAAATATTTCTATTGCTGCTTTCCAAATTAAACAATAGTATTTTGTTTCTACCTAATCAAACATGAAAATCAATATCACCCTTCATGTTCTCTATTAGAGTGTTGAGAAAACCAGTTAAACTTCATTGAGTAATTACACAAAATAAGTCTAGCTTGAACTGTTATCACTGGAACACATTATCTGAAAAGAGACTGAAAAAGTAAATTTACAGAATGCAATTGAAGAACGGGAAAAGGTTGTAAACAGATGAAAGACAGAAGGATATAACACAATACTTATCCCAGGAAATTAAAATTCCTAACTAAGAACCATGAAATAAAAATAACAGGTACCATGGTGTGATTTAAAAATGCAGTAAAAGAGTTAATATTAAGTGTTCTCATCCGAAGCCAAAAGTTTGGCCCCAAAAGGCAATTCCATCCCAAAGGATGCACCTTAGTTATTCATAAAGGATAAAAATGTACATGTATTGGAGTAAAGCAGCTCCACATGTGGTTTCTATATATTTTGTCCAAACAGTTATGCATAAAAAATAAAGATGTTCATCACTCTGGGAGATACATATGCACCAGCCTTTAGATTATGGTTACTTGTATCTATAACCTGCCCTGCCCTGCTACTGTAATATACAGCTAGGAAAATGGTCACAGCTGTGATAAAATAAAATCAGGATAAAAACAGCTTTTGGCAGAAATTTTAGAAATATTTGTTTATGATAATTTCCTAAAATCAGGCTGAGAAATAACTTTATAAAACTACCTGAAAGGATTTTTTAAAATAACTTTGCTAAGAAGAATACACAAGACTACAGATCAGATATCTCTTTCTCTCTGAATTATTGAGGAAGGGGCAAACATTTCTCAGAACTTGATGAATGAGTGAAAAGAGTAGAATCCTATTTTTAAATGTGAAAGGTACCTACTAACTCTTCAGCTGAAGAACCAATGATCTGTGGCAAGAAAATTGACCTGGTTTTGGGCAAAATTCTCCTTACCAGACTTTAAAATAGAATCACTTCCAATATGTAAACTCTGCACACTGTGTTTCTACTTGTGTCCAAGCATCTATTACAGTTAATGGAAAAGTAGGTCTTGATGCAGTTGCATATAATGCTGGTGTCTAGTGCTGAGATACACCTAGGAGCACTTCATGGCTTCCAGTTCCTGGTCCAGAAGGGCACAAGTCTCCTGAAGATCAGGTCTTATTTTGTAACTGTCAGGTCCATTACCATTTGGTCTAATATTGTAACAGATACTTCATTTTTTTAAGAGACCATCATTTACTAGTGACAAAAAATAAAAAGATATTTTAGGTAGCACTACAGTCATACTGGTACAAAATATTCCCAAAGTATAAGCATTCCTAATCCTCCTTTCTTTCATTCTAGATTCAGCTTTCCTATTGCACATTGTTTAATAGTTTTTCAGTATTTTGTATCATCCTTCCTCACTCCTTATGTTATCAATGTTGAGGAATTAGTGGCTTCTGAAAGAACATGTCTTATCTTCTACATATTTTGGCATAGCCTTTAAAATCAAGTGGGTTCTTATTGTTATTATTTCCTTTTCAATTGTTCAGGACAGGAACCAGTACTTTCTCAGGAGACTTCATTTCCTGATGAATGTTCAGAAAGCTCAATGACTAATTTAAAAAAAAAAAAAATTAACCTGAGTAAAAAGAACAAAAAGCCCAAAGAAAGAAAAACAAACAAACAAAGGAATTCACCTGTGAAAATTGTGCTTTAAGCAACTTGCCCTGCCTTAGCATTCTGAAACACAGACAAAAATGGTCCCAGTACAGATTTTCTTAACCACCAAACTCGTCTGTCTTCTTCCATATGAATAACACTTGAATTATTGTGATGAGTTGACCTTGGCTGGACGCCAGGTGCCCACCAAGCTCTTCTATCACTCCCCTCCTCAGCAGGACAGGATGGGAGAAAATAAGATGGAAAAAACCTTGTTGGTCAAGATAAAGGCAGTTTAATAAAGCAAAAGCAAAGGTGACACATGGAAGCAAAGGAAAACAAAATATTTTATCTTCTATTTCCCATCGGCAGGCGATGTCTGGCCACTTCCCAGGAACCAGGGCTTCAACATGCGTAGTGGTTGCTCTGGAAGACAAATATCATAAATAACGATTGCACCCTCCCCTCCTCCTTTCTCTTAGCTTTTTTTTTCTGAGCAGATGTCATATGGTATGGAATATCCCTTTGGTCAGTTTGGGTCAGCTGTCCTGGCCATGTCCCCTCCCAAGACCTTGCCCAGCCCCAGCCTGCCAGTGAGGTGGGGGCAAATGTTGGAGAGACAGCCTTGGTTCTGTGCAAGCCCTGCTCAGCAGTAGCCAAAACGCTGGTGTGTTATCAGCACCTTTCTAGCTACCAATACAGAGCACAGCGCTATGAGGGCTGCTATGGGGAGGATTAACTTCGTGTCAGCCAGACCCAATACAATTATGGAGAAGAAACCAAAGCAGAAAATTCTAACAATTAAATTTAATATCCCTTAATGACTTATTTTATTCATCAGCATTATTAAGCCTAATGAAGTAGAACATTGATAGTAGTTTCATTTCTTATTTGCAATAATGACATGCTGGTGGCGTTGCTTTCTGTGGATAATACATTTTCAGCTGCCAGGGCCAAATCCTGCTAGGATTTTTCTTCTTGGTCTTAGAATGAAACAGAAATGTGTTAAGTAATGATCACTAAAATACTATTTCAATATCAATTAGGTTATTTCAGCAATATTTTCAGAATGTAGCAACTGGCATTATGACTAGAGTATTAAAGTGGTTCCTAGCATAGCACACAAAGGGAATATAGAAATACTCATACAGAAAGCATCTGGTGGGCAAAAGGCAAATGTAATGTTCCATAGACTTCAATATTTTGACTCTGGTGTCTTTTTCTTGTGAGTACTTAGCATATAGATACGACTACAGTCTAATGAAGGATCTAATTAAAAATTTTATAACATTTATCAGCTTGTATGCTATTAAAGAAGTAAAGATGTCAGCTAGATCTTTAAAATCCATCAAGGACATACATAGTGGACAGGTAGAAAGGAAAATTTGTAATTGTAAATTGAGCCATGTATAAAGAAAGAACTGAGAGATTTAAAAAAAAAAAAAAAAAAACACAAAACATCAAACCCAAACCCAAACAACATTTGTTTCTCAGAAGCTACCCTTGAGACTGACTTTTGAGCCGCTATCAAGGAAAATATTTTACTTTCTGAGAAGAACTAAGCACCTTCCTCGGGCTAGTCTTCAGTCAGAATAGGTACATGACTTCCTCCAAACATCTAACTTTCCACCCTGACTACTAGCTTGTGAGATAGCAAAAGAGAAGACAAACATAAGGAAGCCAAATGAGGAACTTTGAGTTGGAAGTAGTCACAAGGTGGGTGACAACTACTACTCTTAAGCAGATGTAGAAGACAGCTATGGTATTTTATAGATGGAGGTGAAAATGGCTTCCTACTCACAAAGGGGGAAAAAAGGAATAGTTGTTGAACACAAAAGGGAGATGACAGAAGAAAAAAATGAAATAACTTACCTTGTATCTGTCAGTGTTTCGTTGTTTTTTTCTGCACTCAGTTGACCTCAGTGTCCTCATATTCCTGACTCTTGTAACCCAAGGAAATGAAAGGTGAAAAATAGTTGCCTAATATAAGTGCCTAAGTTAGTCCTTGCCACATTGAGTTATTGACAATCTCATGTCATAAAATGACTTCCTTAGTTTTTTTATACAGGTAATGGAGCCGTATGGCAGCCTCTGAATACCCACAGAAGGCTCATAGGTGTCTCATTTTACTTCTGTTTACTCTATAGAAAAACAATTTAAAAGTCCACCCCTGGGGGTTCTATCTGTTTACCTGACTTCTAAAGCTGGAAAAATGGTGATAATAGCATTATGTAGTTTTAATTGTTTTGTTCTATTGATGAAAGCACTTACAGGGATGTGGGAGATGGAGGTGTTTCAAGTCTATTACAGTCTAAGTGGGATCTTCTACATTACAGGGTTGACAGGTGGTCCTGAGTATCAGGCAGCAGTCATCTCTCTTCCTTTCAGAGGTAGGCTAGTATCAGGCAGGTGCACAAGAACAAAAAAAAAACCAAAGAAAAACAGAAACCAACTTGTTTAGTATTCAGAGAATTGATTCACCATGGTTCAGAATATCATAGATGAGAACCTGAAAAGAAGATTTGGCACTCATGCCACCACCAGTGAAATTATTATTAGTTATGATGACTTACGGCTTTTAGAAGTTTTGGGGCGAACTCAAATGGACTATAAATGGATGCCCACTTAAACCTGGATCACAATAACATGCTAGGCACAAGGAGAAACAGGATTTCTTTTTCATATTTACAGAGCTATAGTGCCTAGAGGAGTTTCAAGGTAACTAGATAAGTTCATAGTGAATTTACACCCCATAGAGTTGGGCATTGCTATAAAGTACCCTAGAAGGCATTCAAAGCTTAAATGTGTAATATTTGAAGTATTAGCAAAGTACAGCTTAGCCTTTAGTCTCTCTGTGATTAACACCACCACCACCACCACCCTTGTTTACTATTATATTGTTCAGTATTATGGCAAGAAAGAAGTTTCTCCTAAAAAAAAAAAAATTCTTCCATAACAAACACAGTAAAAGATGGAGTGTGGGTTACTTGGGTTTAGTGGGAATTAAGTACATATAGAGCAGTTTTCACATGCTTATGTAATTCTGAATGTTATTTCTTGCCATTCTTTTAAACATGCTGGTGGTATTTATCATAAAGGCTGAATATTTTAAAGAATATTACAATAAATTAAGGCATTAAAATTTGAAATCTATCCTGGAAAGAAACATTGATCCAATAGGATGTATAGTAACTTATTCTTTATACAGACTTTGATCTCAAATTCTCTGTCTCCTCTGTATTTTAGTCAAATCAGTTTTAGTGTTTTGGTTTTCTAATCATTTAGCAGTCTCTTATTTTGCTTTGACAAGATTACGCTCTAAGAGAAAAAATAAACAATCAACAGCTGACTGCATTTTGAAACATCGGCAATAAGTTATAGATAGAGAAGAAAATACTCTTAGGATCTCCTGAATTCTATTCAGCCTTCTCTATTTTTTTATACGAGCTCTGATTTAACTTTGGTTTTACAAAAAGGAATGAAAAATCCAAGTGCTAGGCAGTACTGTCAGCTCTTCCAATGTTTAGATTCTTGTAAGCATTTCCCAGTACAAAAAAGGTGTTTATTTCAACATGTTATTGTCTTGTTTATTTCTTAACCATCAAAGAGTATATTTGCTTTATTTTAGTCTGTCACAAAAAAAAACAAAAAACAAACCCACAAAAAAAAATCAGCACACGTTTACAGTCAGTTACATCTGAGAGCTAGTAGAGTACATAAGGGAGAAGTTTTTCTTCTTGCCACTTCAGTTTTTCTTTCATGCAGTAATGAAGTGACAGCTATACTTACACTTTCATGAACAAGTAACCATGTAAATCCTAGTCCTTCATTCCGAATGAAGTGAAAAAGAGGGGTGTGATACAAAATAATTACTGGTTTGGATGTGGGGTTAGTTGGGGTTTTTTTGGGGGGAGGGGGTGGGTTGCATTTTGTTGTTGGGGTTTTTTTCCCTCTTTAAGGATTTCTTGTCTCCTCTCTGCATTTTGTAAAAGATTGATGTAGGGTTTGGGGGATTTTTAATGGTCTGTTGATCGTGCAGTCTTAGAGACCAGAGTACCACCAATTCAGTCAGTCTGGAAACCCTAGCCAGTGCACAATTGTTTATACACATAGGTTAATAATGCAATTTTCACTACATGGATATCCCAAACAAAGCTGCAGCTATAGCCTATATGGAAGTTTTCCCAGATCTCTTCCATCGATTATGGCATATATTTTAGTGATATGGGCAAAAGTAATCCACAGACAATGAATGTAATGATCTTCCTCTGGGAAGATTGCATACAATGATAAAGACAGCATTAAAGTTTTGTTTATAGGTCTTTGCTGTGTTTTTGTTTAGTTCAGGTAATAGAAGATACACTGGTATCATTGCATTGATTAAAGAATCTATAAATTATGATGATTAGCTTCATGTTTCCAGACTGTTAATAAAGTTCAAATGCTATGCTGAGTTCCTGCTTGGGTATCACTGTGGTGGTTTATAGGTATACCTATTACAATAGGTATGTTTGCAAAACAATCTTTAGGTGCTAACAAAATAAAAATATTTGATATTATAGGAAAAAAATCAGTGATTTGAATATTCTCTCTTGTTTTATTAGTGAAATGTCCTAAGACAATGAACTCAGTGAGACTGCATATATATTAAATAGCTGTATGTATGTAAAAGCAGAAAAAAACATTAGACCAAGTCTGAAGGAAAGATTCCAAAATGATTTATTGCATCACTACAAAGAAAAATTAAACATTTTTTCCTGTTAATATTTTAGTCATTATTGTTATTATCTAAACCCAAGATTGAATATTAAAAAGAAACATACATGTTTCTCTTTAAATCAGCAGCAAAATAAGATTTTAAAAATTAATGATAAATGTTAATCTAATTATATATTCTTTCTGACAATATCTTAAAATAATATCAGATGAAATATTTATTTATTGTTATAATTTTAAGTGGTGAATAATGAAAGATTTTTCCTGTGTGATGGTGGAAGTACTATACAATATTTAGTTACACTTGTTACGAAAAGTATTTCAGCATCTAATAAACAAATAAATAAAACTCAAATGGTCATAACATGATGCTATGCAATGAGTGTTTACATATGCATTGGGAATATTTTGTGTTGGATTTCAAATATCTTGTGAGATTATTATTGACACAAGCTGATTAAAAAAGCTTGTAAAATATAAAATAAAGAAACTATAAATGTGTCCTCTTTCTCAACCAGTTTACTTAGCATTATAATGTTCTATACAACAGAGTGAAAAACACATATAACCATGATGAAATATTCTAAAAGAAAAAAACAAGGCCAGACCACCTGATGTTCTCTTCTTTAAAAAAAAGTACTGTTCTAACTCTCATGGAAAGGAATGAGGGGACACCTGTGTGTGCAACAAAACACTCTTCCCCTTATGACAGCACTTGCGGGTGATTTCTCGGAATGGGGAAGGGTGCAGAAAGTGTTTTTAACTCACTGCAGAGTCTAAACACCTACATTATCACTCTTATAGCTGCCTTCCTGTCAGTCAGATTATTGTCCTTGATGTGTAAAGCAAAAAGTGTTTCATGAATGTTTGCTACCTTCAATTTTAGTCCAGAGATGAGGAGAGACTTTTACATGTGTTTTGCATATTAAGGTAAACATTTTGGAACCATGGCAGTCTTTTAAATGTCCAACCCAACATAGGGATGGACAAGTAGTTTCTTAAAGAACTATGCTAAAAAATATATAATAATTTCTACTGGGCAGGTCTGAAATGAATAATGTGGTAGCTGGTGAGTTAATAAATGTGAAAGGTTTTTACTCAGAATCTTACTCTTTAAAGATGATCTTTTATTGAAATATATGGTCCATCATCCTTAGTTTTACTTTAGCAGTTTCAAGGGCTAACTGTAGTTCTGTTGTACTCCAATAGTGCTATGGTTTATTTTTTTTTCCTGGAGGACTTATTTTTTCAGCATTTATCTATCCATCTGAAGCTAAAGAAGTTGCATGAACTCATATGCATTGAGTTATACGTTTGTTAGTATTGAGGCAGGCCTTGGAAAGATAAGAAGTGATAAAACCTTTATCTATCATCCCGTACTGCCAGAAAATATAGTGTGATTAGATTAGTATGAATGATACTGAAATCAAAAGACATTATTTTTCATGCTAATGTAGATTCCTTGTACCATTTTCAGATCAAGCAATGTCGAGTGAGAAAGAATGAATAGGTGAGTAAGCCATAATCCTAAAAATCTTTTAGGTATAAGAAGTGGAAATCCCTATTTCCCTCTAGTTTAGCTTGTGCAACTGACTAATGTAAATAATACATTTGAAAATATGCATATTAGATGTACTTTCTGAATATTATATACAAAGAAATGTGAAGAGTTATGTTGATGTTAAAAAACCATAGTTTTTACCATGGATACGTAGTACCTTTCAATAAAAACTAGGTAAAGTGTAGCAGAGAGCAAATAACTTTATAAGCAAGTACACATCATAGAATCATAGAATCATAGAATGGTTTGGGTTGGAAGGGACCTTTAAAGATCATCTAGCTGCAACCCCCCCTGCCATGGGGAGGGACACCTTCCACTAGACCAGGTTGCTCAAAGCCCCATCCAATCTGGCCTTAAACACTGCCAGGGATGGGGCATCCACAACTTCTCTGGGCAACCTGTTCCAGTGCCTCACCACCCTCACAGTAAAGAATTTCTTCCTAATATCTAATCTAAATCTACCCTCTTTCAGTTTAAAGCCATTACCCCTTGTCCTATCACTACACTCCCTGATAAAGACTCCCTCCCCGTCCTTCCTGTAGGCCCCCTTTAAGTACTGGAAGGCTGCTATAAGGTCTCCCCGAAGCCTTCTCTCCTCTAAGCTAAACAACCCCAACTGTCTCAGCCTGTCCTCATAGGGGAGGCACTCCAGCCCCATGATCATCTTCATATATATATACACACCCCAAATTTTTCTGAATGTTTTAAGTCCTATATAGAATTGAAACTTACTGTAAATACAAATACTGGATAATAACCAGTAATCTGGCATTCCATCTTCATAGGTTAGCCAAACTATTAACATAGATGTAAAACTTTTGTTCTGATATGTACGTGAGTATACTCACCTAGAGAAAACTATTTTTTCTTTCTGTTTTATTTAACAAAACACTTCCATCTAAAGCTGTTCAATGTAGAAAACAACAATGAAAAAATCTCAATTTATCTCCAAAAGTAGAGATAAACTGTAAAAAAATATAAGGAAACAATATTTTATATAAGAAGTGTCTCATACTACTCAATACCTCTTTATTTTTGTTTGAATTTTGTTGTTCGTACTGTTGCTTGAAGCACCGGTTTTGTTCTTCATAACTCATTTATCATTGTCTCTTTAGCAAACACTGTAATACAGGTTTAATGGTGTAAATTACCTCGAAATATTTCAATATACATTTAGTTCATATTATTTTTTGTATGACTGTTGTTTTAAGCAAAAGTACCTATAATGTTGGTCCAAAGCACAAGGTGCTCAGCCACTTGTATTTGTGATGTTTGCATATGGGATTGTCCTGGTTTCAGCTGGGATAGAGTTAACTGTCTTCCTAGTAGCTGGTACGGTGCTATGTTTTGAGTTCAGTATGTGAAGAATGTTGATAACATTGATGTTTTCAGTAGTTGCTAAGTAGTGTTTAGTCTAAAGTCAAGGATTTTTCAGCTTCTCATGTCCAGCCAGCAAGAAGGCTGGAGGGGCACAAGAAGTTGGGAGGGGACACAGCCAGGACAGCTGACCCAAACTGGCCAATGGGGCATTTCATACCATGTGACATCATGTCTAGTATAGAAACTGGGGACAGTGGGGCTGGGAGGGATCGCTGCTCAGGAACTAACTGGGCATTGGTCAGCGAGTGGTGAGCAATTGCATTGTGCATCACTTGTTTTGTATATTCCAATCCTTTTATTAGTATTGTCATTTTGTTATTGTTGTTATTATCATTATTAGTTTCTTCCTTTCTGTTCTATTAAACTGTTCTTATCTCAACTCACGAGTTTTACTTTTTTCCTGATTCTCTCCCCCATCCAACTGGATGGGGTGGAAGTGAGTGAGTGGCGGCGTGGTGCTTAGTTGCTGGCTGGGGTTAAACCATGACAGGGACAGACATGGCAGTGAGAAGATTCCTTGAATAACTTCCATAACCTTGCAAGAGCAAGCAAAATTTCCTCAAATGTAGATGTGCATTATAAAAAATATATACATTTCCAGTCAGAAGATCTACCAGTACTCTTTGGCAAAATGCCCAGCCTCCTCTGTGTAATTCACTGAGGAATACTTCTGTCTCATTCTGTAAATAAGCAGGTAAGATTAGATTTCACTGCTCGAAAGAGACAAAGAAGGTATCTTAATATAAACACATCTTTTTAACTGTCATTCGATAAGCATGCATCAAACTGGATCAAAACCCAGCTACTTTTCATTTGCACTAACAATGAGATGTGAAATCCCACACAAATGGATATGACACATAGCCTCTTACATTCTTATTAGTACTATTGTCCTCCAACTTACCCTCAGAGCCAAAATTTTAAAGGATAGGATTTTCTCCCAAGACATTTTGAAATATATTAAGTGAAGCACTCAGCTCCTCACTGACTATGTCTCTCTAGTGTGTGAAAATAAAAGAATTCCAGGCCTATCTTTTTGTTGCAGTCTGGGGCAGTAATCAAACATGGTCTGCTGGGATATCAGCCTTTCAATTTGCTGGTTTGAGAACACGTATCATTTTCAAATAAAAAAATTATACCCTTCAGAAAGTCTTTTCAGTTTTTTAGTGAATGTTTTCAAACCTGCCCAAACATTTCTGTTTTCCAAACACTCAAGTACTGCTTTGATTTTCTTGACAGTATTGTCTCTGATTTGCAAGTTAGAAGAAAAGATGTGAGGAATGTTGGTCAGTTAAACTGTGATCTTACCAATTAATCTAGGAATTACTTAGTAATGCAGGCCTTTACTCCTTTCCTTACTTCTTCCTTTTTGAGAAAGACTACCCTTAGCCTGTCCTTAGGACACATTAACCTTCTCCTCATATAAGGAAAAGGAAGCTGCATGCATGAGTTGTTACATCACTCCTTGCTGTTTCAGTGAGACACTATTGTCTCAACCTTTTTCTGACTGCTATTAGGGGACTGCTCCATTTTCAAATTAGTACCTGACGCTTGCTATGTTGTTGGGTTGGATTTAGCATATACTAAATCCAGAATTTTCTGTGAGAAGACATAGAACCTCCTTATACCACTCAAAAATCAGTTTGAAACTCAGGGTAAAATTCCTCTCTAGTCTTAAGAAAACTAATCCACCAATGACATAAAATATTAAATAAGCAAGATATAAGCAAAATAAACCCCTGTATTCTGACCTTAACCAGAAGGTAGAAGAATAAGTTATTAGTTCACGGGTGAGAGACAGGCAAACATTAGTCATTATATAGGGAGTTTAACTCAATACCTCAGTCATTCTCCATCACTGGTGATTTTCTCTTACCCCTAAGGAGGAGCTTTTTCAGGAGCAATGACCATTTCTTTGTGATAAGACAACTTTATCATTGTTTCCTTGTTCATTTCCTTCCCCACCATGTGAAGTTTCGAAATCCAGTCTAGATAGGAAAACAGCACAGAAGGTTTTAATGGATCTGCAATCTCTTTTTTAGCTGATAGCAAATACAACAGACTCCACCGTCTAACCAAATCACTTGATACAAAGAATAGATAATAGAGATACTAAATATAGATTTTCAGTGTTGTCATCTGTCCCCTCAAAAAATAGAAATAGCAAGAGCAATTGACAAATAAATGAAAGCTGTTAGACTACAGTAACTCTGAGGGCTTAATGTATTCTGGAGCATTGTGTCAATGCTGAAGTATTTAAAAAAAAAATTAACACCCCAGTGAGTTATAAATATGTAAGTAATCCTATTTTACACAGAGCAAAACTAATTTTCATAAGCACTTTGACTTGAATGAAAGCACGTGGTAAGATCCCCTGAAACTGGTTTTCCTTCATGATATGCTAATTTCCAGAATCTGGGGTTTGTGGATAGCTTTGTGACAGACCTGGAGACTCCTGACTATTAGTTTTACTCTTCATATGTCCTACTGGTGTCACATTTTTGGCTCTACAGGAATGAGTTTGCTTTTGTGCAGGCGGTTGACATTGGAACTGCCCCAGAAGAATGTTTCTGAGCCATGAAAAGTGTTGGGGGAAACAGCCTCTCTCAGCCACAGACTGCTGATGACTTCTGGAAAATGAAACATGGAAAATGGGTGTCAACAGCAAAAGTCAGGTCATGAATACATAAAAGGAAGATATTAACATCTTAAAATCCCTATGAAATAATTACTACTTTGTATAATCTCCAGTAAGGGGAAAAAAAGGCCAGCAATATTTATTAAAACAGTCTGAAATTAACCTTGATATTTCTTCTTCAAAAGTGTCTGTTTATATTGCTGGCTTCACAGACAGCCATTTAACAGTCAGTACAAAGAACTTTGTTATTTAGACATCATACAGAGGATATGTCATCTCAGAGATTTCACTATTGGTCTCCCCAGTTCGTTGTTTTCCAGAATCAAGGTAGTTTCAAATGAACACACAATTTGTTCTTTGAGAAAAAAAAAAAAAAAAATTCAGGCTACTGAATTTCTGTATTTTACATTAGATTGGTTCAGAAATTCAGAAATGAATTTTATCTTTCAGTCAACAAAGCAGAATTCTATACAGAAATCGGGCAAATACTTAGATGTATAGTTAACATACTTAATTATTTTTTTGACCTTAACTCTAATTGTATAAGTTACTGAAACCACTTCCAATGGGAGAGACGGGTTACTCTAACAGTCTTGTTCTTGATAATGCACTATCCCTAAAACTTGTCAAAATGCACTAAAAGCAATAAAAATACTGGTTTAATTTCCACATAATGATAGGTGAGCAAAAAGCTTGATAAGTATGGAGTTAATTAAGAAGATATATCAAAGAATGACAATTCAGCATTCCATTTTCTAGGGTAGCTTACAATGCACTTCTGATTCTCTGATCGAGGATAATTCATCTTGCTCTATATCATTATTTCCATCAGCAAAATAGAAAGCAGAATACTGTATTTATCATTATATATTGGTTTTATACAGTCATGACAAAAAAGGCTGGAATGTAAAACTTTCCTTAGAAGCTGAGTGGTCTCATGTTTAGCTTGGAGAATCATATTTTTCTCCTCCTATTTGTTTCCTGCAGCAGTCTGGAAACTTACAGTCTGATCATCTCAACAACTCATCTTCAACAAAGAAAAATGGCGTAATTCAAAGCTTTCAGGAAGTGAATTTAAGTATTCTCAGTAAGGCAAGAAACTCAAAACAAAGCTCTTTTGTTAAAGATGGATGACTTCTTTTGACAGCAGCATTTTAAAAAGGAAGGAGCCATAAATACTAGTTTTGAGGTCTTCAGTGTTAATGTGTAAAAACCCACACTGCTGCACTGTTCCTTTCCAAGAAATTCCACATTTCAAGTTCCGAGTTTCTGGATGGTAGCAAACTGATGAGAAGTAGAATTTATGGTGCTTGACACAGACCTAGTTCTCAGGATGCAGACTTGTAAAAGTGCAGCATAGCCTCATTTCTGCCTATCTGCCAAGATTTTCTGCCACTGGCAACCTTAAATGAATTGGTGAGAAGAAAAATGAGAAGAAAAGTGAGGAAAGAGCCTTAGGTGATGTCCTGCAGGCAGAACACAGCCCAGCTATACATCTGTGCTCCAGAGCTGGCTGTGCTTCCCCCTTCCACAGCTGAGAAATGGCTGGTGCAATTTAGAGAATTTTCTACCTCAGTTCTTGAATTAGCATGATTCTGGACATGGGCATTATGCAAAATTTAATTATTTTAAATTTGGTTTTAGTTAAAAAGAGGAATCATCTAATAAGCTTAAGAATATTTAGGGTTAGATGGTTTCAAATCAAGATGCTTGAAGTTCAGCACTAAGGAGTATAAAATCTTGTTCTGGATCTCACATTTACACATAAGCAGCAGTAGTTCTGCCACACCTCTTCAAAATTTTCACTTTTTTTTTCAATTATAAGGATATATATCTAAAATAATCAAAAGGTTTTAATTATTACTTTCCCTTCCTTATAAGAAAAAAAAGCCAACCAGACAGTCAACACTCTCCCTAATCTCTTCACATGCACACACAAAACCATGGCAAAAGAAAAAGAATTGAAAAATAGTGTGAAAAATGTATCCTTGACTAATATTTTACATTACAATATTGTGATTGTCTTCCCTTCTTTACTGCATCTTTAACACATATTTTCAAATATTGTAATAATATTTTTACTCATAGGTTGAAATCATTATATTCAGAATCCTGAATCTTACATAATTTTTGTAAAGTTATGCAGTGAGGAGTTCATATTCTCACATTTTGATTTCTGATTCCATTTGTTTCCTTGACGCTAACACAACGATGTGCCTAGAATAAACGTGACTCATGTTTGACTGAACAAACAGGACTCATATTTGGGAATTTAAGTCTACCCTGAAAGACTGATGTAAATACTAAGCTATAGCATCATTGCCTCTCTCTATATATGAACAAGGAGACAGAGGCACTCTCCACAGTGCCTTGGGCACTATTGTCTAAAACATGAACCAAGGGGAACCCGGACCTCACTTCCAGATCATGCATCAGCTATGTTTTGTTTGTTTTCCTGTAGAAACCGAGCAGTTGGGGGTAAAGTTGCGATGTGACTGGAAGTTGCTTCTGGAGCTGTGAAATGCTCCCCTGTGAAACCCCCCTCCCACTGGCATCTAATAGCGTCTCTGTCCTAGTGATGTCTGCAGTGGTTATTTCTTACTTACACCAGATACAGCAGCTTTTGAGGAGATAGTCACTGTGTAATAGTGATTTAGAATAGTCAGTAGTTTTATGGAAGATTTAGAGTTTAAGTTTCCAGCCAAAATCAGCTTGAACAGGAATCAGAATACCTATACTGTAAATTATTTAGACAGTGGTTTTCTCTTTCACATTCTCTCACTTATTTCCCTTATTCTTCAGAAATACTTAATTGTTTTCTGAAGAAGTGACACCAATTTTCAAAATCTTAATGTTCTTGATTAAACACAATTCTATTTTTCCAACCATTCCTAATACTGGAACCGGTTAATGCAGACGAAAGCTACATATTAAACACATTTTTGTTGTACTCTGTATTTCTACTTTTCAAAATATGGCTTTGTATCTTTATTATTCAGTAAATTACTGTGGTGAATACATTTTCTTTTATACATAATTCATCTGCTGTGTTTGAAGTAGCTTAATTTAATCTTGATAATGGAGTTCTAACCAGTTTCCAAAAGTTTCAATCTACATTATTTAAAATAGTTAGCTTAGATTGCAGACAGCTGCAGCATGGGAAACAGCAATGAGGCAGGACTTTTCACTAGATGTTCCTGGAGATGTAACCTTAGTCTTGTACTGATGACTGTGATTTCTCCTGGGGTGCACCACGACAACTGCTGTGGGATTATACTCCACAGAAAAATAAGAAGCAATGGCAAGAGAGAAGCACTGAGCATTCCTCTGTGTCCTCTTGGCTGCTCTACTTCTTTGGCCTTCCTAATGTCATAATTTCCACTTCCCAATGTTTAAAGCATGTCGTCAAGACAATAGATTGGAACAGTATTTCATTAGAGAATATAATTTATTTAAACACTTTTTGCTACCGTAAGTAATTCTATTTTTATTTTTTTTATTGCCTCACTTTAATTGATTTATTATTTGAATTTCATAGGTTCATTTAATTTTTTGGACAAACCCTTCTTCTAAGATCCACCCTGTGTGGAATCCTGTGTGCTCATTTTAGTATGTTTCCAAAATAGAGTTAAAAAAGAAAATCAAATTATGACATTCAAATTCTTGCAGAAAACCAGAATACTTACTCAAATTTGAGTTAGTTTAATTGTGGAAGATAAAAAAAGAGTACACAGGGTTTAAATAATAACTATCTTTATAAGGAAACTCTTATAATTTTAAGCATACAAAATAAAGTTTATGCCCAAGCCAGGTACTAGGGATTTTTATATTCTACCTGTGCTGATAACATGTATTCTCGAAGGGGAAGAAAAATCCCCTTGTTTAACACTTCCTATAGGAGCACAGTTTACAACAAACTCAGTGTTGTGTGTTGACCCTGGCTGGATGCCAGGTTCCCACCAAAGCTGCTCTATCACTCCCCCTCCTCAGCTGGACAGGGGAGAGAAAATATAACGAAAGGCTCATGGGTCAAGATAAGGACAGGGAGAGATCACTCACCAATTACTGTCAGAGGCAAAACAGACTCAACTTGGGGAAATTAGTTTCATTTATTACCAATCAAATCAGAGCAAGATAATAAGAAATAAAAAAAAGATCTTAAAAATACCTTCCCCCCACCCATCTCTCCTTCCTGGGCTCAACTCCACTCCCAATTTTCTCTGCCTCCTGCCCCCAGTGGTGCAGGGGGACAGGGAATGGGGGTTGGGGTCAGTCTGTCATACCTTGTCTCTGCCGCTCCTTCCTCCTCAGGGGGAGGATTCCTCACATCCCTTGCTCCAGCATGGGGTCCCTCCCATGGGAGACAGTTCTCCACGAACTTCTCCAGCATGGGTCCTTCCCACAGGCTGCAGTTCTTCACGAACTGCTCCAGCATGGGTCCCTTCCATGGGCTGCAGTCCTTCAGGCACAGACTGCTCCAGCGTGGGTCCCCCACGGGGTCACAAGTACTGCCCGAAAACCTGCTCCAGCGTGGGCTTCTCTCTCCACGGGGCCACAGGTCCTGCCAGGAGCCTGCTCCAGGGTGGGCTTCCCACAGGGTCACAGCCTCCTTCGGGAACCCACCTGCTCCAGCGTGGGGTCCTCCCCGGGCTGCAGGTGGCGATCTGCTCCACTGTAGACCTCCCTGGGCTGCAGGGGGACAGCCTGCCTCACCATGGTCTTCCCCACGGGCTGCAAGGGAATCCCTGGTGCACCTGGAGCACCTCCTCCCCTTCCTTCTTCACTGATCTGGGGGTCTGCAGGGTTGTTTCTCTCACATGTTCTCACTCCTCTCTCTGGCTGCAGTTTCCATTGTCCAGGTTTTTTTCTCCCTTCTTAAATCTGTTGTCCCAGAGGCACTACCACCATCACTGATGGGGTCAGCCTTGGCCAGCGGCAGGTCCGACTTGGAGCTGGCTGGCATTGGCTCTCTTGGACATAGGGGGAGAATCTAGCAGGTTCTCACAGAAGCCATCGTGTGGCCCCCCCTGCTACCAAAACCTTGCCATGCAAACCCAATAGAGTCAACTAGAAAGACACCCCAGGAGGGGGAATGAAAAACACCTAGTAATTTATGTAAAGAACACATCATGGGAGGCATATTGCCATCAATTAACATAAATGTTTAGCTTGAGAAAAATGAAAATGTCAGGCCCATTCATTACAAGTGCAGTTTGTAGCAGAAAGGGATATTCATATGATTTGTGTTATGGTTTATCTGCACTACATCTAAAGAATGTCAGGTTCTTCCTTAATTATCACCCATGAAATACTATTGGTTTTAATTACTCTGAATATGTATTCAATTAGAGTTCAACATCTTAAATAAACTTCTAAACTATATTTGTTTAACATTTTATTTTGCAAGAAATATAACAATTATGTCAATTTTGTGTAGCACAGCACATGACTAGAGAGTTCTGAGGTAAAGAAATAAAAAGTGGATGTTTGTACACAGTACACACAGAACAGTACAGAATTGTAGTCTACACATATTCCTCAGTAATTTGTCCATTTTAGTCAATACAGCTGAAACACTAGATCTCTTTTTTTTCCCTTCATCATTCCAGTAAAAAATTCATCATAATATAAAGCCATAGATTTCAAGGCAATTTTTTTTTCTTGATATCTACCTTGAATTTACTTAGAAAAGTATCCTTAAAGTCAATATGAAGTTAAGTTACAGAACAGAATTGCTGGATCCTACATAAAGTTATTTTAATTAATTTCCATGTATAAGCTGAGGTATTAAGTAACTTATCTGGTGTTAAGGACAGATTGATTCACAGCTGAATTGCTTTTCTACAGTAAAGAAAAAGATAGGGATGTATTTAAAAGTGTGAACTAAACCACAGACAAGAAGTCTTGTGTTATGCTCCAGGGGACAGCTTAGTCTGTGGGTAAAAAACAATATGAGACAGTAGTCTCCTGACACTAGGACAGGATCTTTGCCTCAGGATTTTTGCAAAAATGTATTTATTATGTGTTCATAACAATGAAGAAAGTAAAAAGACTTTTGTGTATTTCTATAAATGGATTACAACGTAGATTACTCCAACTCTAATCACTGACTTTTTCTCTTAGAAAGTCACCCCTTAGGCTTTCAATTTCTCTTTTCTATTTGGTTAAAAAAAAAAAAAAAAAGAAAAAATGAGTTATGAAAAAATAAGTTTTAATTCTATGGAGTTTGGTTATAGTGTATATTTGTATATAGAGAGAGTATGTAAACAAGATCATATTGTTTTATATGAATGAATGAAATATGCATATATATAGTGTATATGGATAAGACTGTATTGTTTAATATTACTCCGAATAAATAACAGAAGAGAAAAAATATTCTTGTTTCCCACACATCAGATGTTTATATTGAAGCACATTTCCTTTAAAGTTGGTTTTTTTAAAGCAAACTGACTGCAGAAGGGAACTGTACAATAAAGCATACTTCTTGCTAACTGCTAAAATGGTCACAGTGAAGGATCAAATTTGTCAACCCAGGAACAAATACTGGCTCATTTTCAGTAAACACAGATAATTCTTGCACTTGCTCATATTTTAAATTAAATGGAGAAGTTCAGAGTGCTTACCTGTCTACAGTATTTCATAGGCTATGCATTTAGAATTTTAAGTAAGTGAGTGTATTTTTAATGGATACCAATAATCATGTTGCAGTTCACAGAGAATCTGCCTGTCTTACTCTTGCTTCCTTTCTATCTGGCAAACAGATATGAAACTGGTCATTTTCTGCATGTATTTTTTAACTGTTGCCATTTAAAGTAACAAAAAGGCAATCTTATTAGTGATTATGATTAGTCAATAGAGAATTTGAAATTAAAAATGAGAAGATGGAGATCTACAAGGAGATTCCTTAAGGAATTTCTTGGCAATTAATTCATTTAAGTTTGAGTTTGTCTTCAATTACTAAGATGACACATGCATAGAGGGTTTTAATCTGAGAACTTGGATGACTCCTTTCATTCAGAGGAGATGGAAACATGGTAAGACATTACAAAACAGTGAAGGTCCCAAGATAGGATAAGAGGGTAAATTACTGAAAATTTGAGAAGTCAGGAAAGAGTTGAATTAAATTGTTCAGCTTTGAATATGTTGTCTTTACCTCCATTTGGATCTTCATTTCAGCAAATGTTCAGGTAAATTGTCAGTTTTGAATGCAATGATGACCTAGCTGTTATAAGAAACTTGGTAGAGAATGGTTTATCAAGTCACATAGCTAAATAAAACAATGTATTAGGCAAAGTATAAATTGAAAGAAGATCCGGCAGAGAGGAAATACAAGAAAATTATTAAAGATAGTGTATTCAGTTTGTTGACTGGGTAAGGACATTCAGTCTTTAATGAAGGTGCCTGAAATAAAGTTCTCTGACCTCTCCCCAGTTTAGCTCAGGTCATGTTGCTTATCTCTGTAGTAAAGAAGGATATTGTGGTATTGTGGCAATGTGGTGCGCAGGTTTATTCACACTGCTGTTGGGATTTGAGTCCCTCTCCTCCCTGCCTCGCCAGCCCCAATGATTTCCTGTACACACAAGAACTGTGGGACAAGAATGCATTTTCACAAAAACTGAATATCCTAAATGAAATAAAAGCTGTAAAAATCTTTCTGAAGTTTAATGAAAAAAAGTCTAAAATGCTTCACACTTAGCATTTTTTTTCTTTATCTCTCTGTGAAGTAGGAAGCTAACATTTTCCTCTTTTTTATATGTATTATTACTAATGTACATCTGGAAAAAAATGCTGTTCTTGGTCCCTTGATAATTATATCTCATTTGTGCCTTGGTCTCTACTTTGTCCATTCAAGTTTTCAAGATGCAAATGTTACAGCTTCTGTGTATTTTCTTTTTGAGATTGTAAATAATCATGAACTTGCAATTTAGCCACGTTGGTCTCTTACTTAGCAGGACTTGGGGGATATATTTTGAATTCCAAGCCTTTCCTCCCTTTTTTTCTTTCTTTCCTTACTAAAAAAACACTATGACAAAAAGCTAGGGAAAAGCTCAGCACACTTTTTTGGCTGCTTGAAATTGTTTGAGAAGAGTTGTTTCCCTTTTTTTCCAGATTAACATAATCAAGAGAACTTCCTTCACTCTGTGGAGCATTGCTAACTCCCCAACTCAATCATGCCTATGAAGCTATCTTCACTCAGTACCTAGGTCAGCTCCATCATTTACCTTATGCCAGCAGACAGAAGGAAAGTTCTTTTTTTCTTTCTTTCCTTTTTTTTTTTTTTTTTCATTTAAACACTTTTGCCATACCTGGCTCTGTTTTTTATTTCTTATATTTTTCTACACCTCAGTGAAACAGCATAGATTCCTGGTTTTCTCACTCAGATGAGGGGCATATATTTCCAGTGCAGACTTTGTTATAGCCTTTCAGACTTATCTAATTCAAACACCCTGCAACTCATTCTTATGCAGTTCCTCTATATTGATTTGAATGAAGTACAAAAAAAGTCTTATCTTTAAGGCTCTGTTGGTTTGCTAGCTTGCTTGGGTTTTTTGTTGTTGTTTTGGTTTTCGGGTTGGTTTTTTTTTTCCCTATAATTCTCATACCAAACCTTGTTCATTATGAGTACAAAAACTTTTTGCATAGTATCAATTCAAGTTAAGTTACCTAATAGGACTAATATTACTCTCTAAAAACTACTTCAAAATTGGAATTCTCCCTTGTTGCCCCATGTCAGTTAGCTATTTTGTATTTCTACTGTCTGTGGAACCTCAGTACCATACTCATTTTCAAGGGTTAAAAAGATCCTAAGTTGCTTATTTAGAAAGTAGAACAGCCATCACTATCTTTTTTGTATGAAATCAGCCAAGGATGTCAGAAAATTCCCTAGGGGAATTTGCTAGCCACACAAATCCCATACGCAAAAGCAAGTTGTTTTCTTGAATAAAATTACAGGCTGTTCTAGAGTGGGTGCTGTTGAAACTGTAACAATTTGCAGGTAATAATTCAACATCCGTTGTAGAAGAAAGACTAAACAAAAGACATGATGCTGTAGATCTGCAATGAGGGTGGTTCCTCAGAGGTGGCTTCTGTGCTCCTCTCCATGGAATTTTAATGTAAAAAAACCTTCACAGTCCTTGGAGCAGTGACTAGAATCCAGATCTCCTCCAGTGAGTGTCACTTCCTGGAATACATAATTAAATTGCTTCTTGGTTTACGGGATTTTTTTTTTATTATAGAAGGGGCATTCAATAGGATGGGTATTCAGTGTTCTTTTTTCCTCAACTCTGAATAATAAATATGAGCTTGAGCCCTATCAAGGTCATAAAATAATTGAATTTAGGATTCCCTCTTTTCACATTTATTACATACTATCATACATAATACACAATCCTATAGTATAATAGATATAAGAAGACATCACTCTTTCAGTAATTTCAGTGTCTTTTTCCCATATTCAGTTTAATGAAGCAAAATAAACTGAGGAAAAATTTACATTAGACTACAGCAACAATCAAGTACACTTAAGCATAGTTCTGACAAGCCAAACAATTATTCATATATTTTAAAACTAGAGTTTGCTTAGGAAAATATATTTAATAAATTGGCATGGGATTGCTTTAAAAGTTGTAAACTTGACACTAATCTCAAACATTAGAAATGCTATTTCCTTCAGGGGATTCAGAACTATGTTAGACGATGTTGTGTATCTATGTGCTCATTTAAATCAAATGTAGCATAGGAGGGAGGGTAGAAGGGCAACAAGGGAATATTTCAAGAGAATTTGGAAACTTCTGATGCAAATGAAAACAGACTGCTCAAAGTGACTCATTAAAAGTTCTCAGTAGCAGTATCCCATGAGGCATGCCATGAGACATGAGCTTGGGATCACAATTCTGTGGGTTATCAAACTATACAGTCTTATAGTTGGCTTAAGACATACCACTGACAGCTCTTTTTTAAAGCATTTTCATTTGTCTTTGTTAATACTTTTGATAAGTGAGCAATTTCTAAAATAATATTTTTAGAATTGCTTCTTACTTTGCCTCCTTTGACAAAGCCTGAAGCTACACACATAAATGATCAAAGACGTGGTCCTAGATTAAATCGCATTTTGTTTGTTTTTTTTCTCTAGGCCTTTTATAAGAAAAAAATCCATCAATCAAAACATTATATTCCACTTTTCTTCTTTAATACAGACAGTGTTTATTCTTGTCCTCCTTTTATCATCCAAAGTGATAGAACACGTGTTTAATAATTATATTTCATTTTATAAGAAAAAAAAAAAAAGTATTTGGTTATATACATAGTTATTTTTTGTTAAAACTCTCCACTGTAGTTAATATAAAAATTAAAGCATCTTTTTGAAAGTATAATCATGACAACATAACATCTTGAATAAATCAAGAATATGCCATGTAAAACAAAGAGGAATGTATGTATAATATGTCTGAACAGTTGGTTTCTCTATCTTTTACAACATAGTCATCTGTTGGCTTTGTTTTAATTAGATATATCCTGAATTTTGAAAGACATATTCTACTGTTTATACTACATTTGTGTTGCAATGGGTTTCATGAATATATGGTCCTGACTCAAATGAGAGTGTTATCCAATACATACATAGGTTGTCCATGACTATAGGTGGCCAAAGGGTTTGGTCTTAGGTGTAGGATAAAACTCAGCCTGCAATAATAATATATATGCAACTATTGAACCTGTCAGGCTCAGATTTTGCTAGAGTTAATATGGTGTGACTAATAGGAAGAGAACTCACTTTTTCGTCTTCTGTGCAAGGACGTGTTGACTGTATGTTTCAAGGTTCTGCACTTTGAGACTGAATGGACATACAAGATGAAGACCATGATGAAGACCAGCAATTGAAGTGAGAACAAAGATTCCACGAAAAAAAAACCAAAACAAAACAAAAACAAAAACCCAACAAACGAAACCAAACAAACAACAAGTAGAATTCATATAAGGTGCTCAATTTAGTACATTACAAATCCTTTGGTATGGACTGCACACAGTCCAACTTTCCAGAGAGTTTCCTGGAGTCACAGAATTTATGCTTAGTGCTCAAGATCACATCTGGAAAAATAATGATTTTATCTTGCAGACATAAAACTAGGCTCTGCTATTCACTTTAACATTGAATAGCACCTTACTCAAGTTTATTTTACTAATTTCAAAGGTCTGAATAATTACTTTACAAACTAGATTCAATCTGCACAATAATGCTAGGCAGCTAATATTTTCTTTTCAGTCAAGGTTAAGACTCTTGTAAGGTTAAGACACTAGTAAGAGGAAATGAACCATGTCTTAAATGTACCTGCTTTTATCCTTTGAGGCTATATCAAAATAGATATTTTTTTTTTAATTGTATACAAAGAGTCCAGACAGGTAGATAGTATTTTTACATAAGAATCTCATCCTGATTGTCATGCAATTCTTAAAAGTAAACTAAGGACACGTCATTTAGGTAAGTCCATAAAAGGATAAATGCAATTAAAGGGACTGAAATGATCACTGATGAGGAATAACTGTCACTAGCTTGCTGTCAAAATGTAAGAATGATTCCAATGGCATTTCACAAAGGTTTTCTTCCATATTATATTCCTACACAATAAAGAATAATTAAAAAGTGCTATATAATAAGGAATTGAAACAGTGTCCAGACAAAATAAAGAAGTGATGTGAAAATATAAATAAATATTTTCTAATAAGGGTTATTCTTGAGAAACACTAATTCAGAAATATGGACTGTAAACTATCTGGAGACATAGTAGCTAGAAAGAATGGAGTCTAGGGACTACAGTGGATCAAACATTGGAATAAGTCAATATCTTACTGTTGAAAAAAAGCCAAATATACCAAAGAGTATAAAATGAGCTGTTGTCTGAGACACATATGATGTACATAATAATTCTATTCTATATAGAACTGGCAAGACCTTAGAAAAGTTTATTTTGGGAAACTATGATCCAGAAGATTGTGGGCCAACAAAAAGATTGGGTATATGGGTATCGTAGTATATGTGTATTGTGCATATAGGTATTGGGTACAGATGGAAAAATTTTGGGAGGTGGGGGCATGGGGAGATGTAGGGTAGACCTCTGTGAGAAAAGACCATGGGCTGCCCCATGCCAGACACAGCCAGTTCCAGCTGGCTCCCAAATGGACCCACCACAAGACACAGCGGAGCCCATCGGTGAAGCTGGTGGCAGCCCCAGGAAAAGACATTTAAGAAAGGGCAAAAAGCTGCACAGGCAGTGAGGAGATGCAAGATGCTTTCATTTTTAACTAAAAAATGTGTCTATGCTTAGAACCTTCTATTTCTGCTCCACAATATGAAATATTCTGCAAACAATGAAAAATTTATTGTCTTTTATCTTACACAAAATGTATCTCTTAGAAGTAAAGGGTTAATACAGAAAACTTGACTAATCACTTTAAAAGTCACAGTTAGTATAATACTTCGGGGATTCACAGGCAAGTAACCTAAACTTTCCACAGGAAAATTCCATATTTTTATCATTGCCTCCTTCCTAATCATAAGACTTCTTATTTTTTTGATGCAGATTAATTATCTTATTGCAATATTAGAAAAAGCTCATATATCCTGATCCCTCTGTGATCATATAATGGTCCTATTGTACTCAGGACAATACTGCTTATAATGCTAACTGGAGGCTTACTGGGCATAGGAAAGGGAGATATTCTATTCAGGCAGTAAATACTATTTTTCTGTATGCTCTATATAGAGAATATTTTGGCTGCACAGTGAGTTCCCCACTTACTGGACATATCGGCTATCCTGCATACATATCATACAGTCATTCTGCATGTTCTGACACAGCCAAGAGACCTCTGAGAAAGGTAGTGACTGAAGGACAGACTTCATTGCTACAGACAAGGAAATATTTCAAATTGCCCCTTGAATAGAGCGCACTGTGTAAAATGGAACGTCAGCTTGCTACATAGGCAACATATAGATTATGAGCCATACGCTGAGCACATCTGAACCTAATCAGAACAAATTAGGACACAGCTGATGCGTATGCAGCTTGTCCTTGCAGCTGTACCTATGTTAGTAAACTAACCACGATCAAGATGTGGACCCAAGCATTGACATGCTACCATACATGAAATGTATTTGCTCCCTTGCACAGCTTCAGTCCATGACAACTAGCAGTCCTGTAGGTAATATCCAAACACAGTTCTGGGAACTGCAGGGCCCAACCATCATTCTCAAGACACATTATGAATAGTACCTCCTGCTCCCTGGCTCGGGACAGAGAGAAGAATTAACTATATGAAAAAGAACCATCATATGCCACTTTCTGTCAAGGAACTTATCTGAACTCCTCAGATGATGAACAATATAGCCAGAGAATTTCAAAAGGTAAACATCACAGCACAAAGAAAAGACAGGCCTTTTTTATGAAATGACACATTGGACTTTGGCTTATGTCTTTTATTCATTAGATATTTTTGTCCTTTAATAAGTAGTCTTCCTCTTTTAAGTGTGAAGTTTAGGAAAGTAGCCCTAAAATACCAAGAGAAAAATAAAAATAATATAATAGTTCTTCTTTAGCATAATTAAGGAGAAATGGAAAAAAATAGTCAAATTAAAATAAGGTTTAATATTTTGCAGAGAAAAGATAATTTTTGAGAAATAAGGAGTGACTTCTTCAACATATCTTAGAGAAAGCTATTCCCAGGAACTGTAGTTAGATTATGTCCTGACTTTGAAGGAAACTGCAAGGCTGCAAGTGTGTTCTGAATTTGTAAGCTGAACAATGTAGTCAAAGTTCCGTAGTCAAAGAGACAAAGAATAAGGAGGAGGTGAGATAGCACAGAAATCTTGGTCATAGAGTAAAGATGTCAGGTCACAGAACAGTAAGTTGCTTCTAAACCAAAAACATGGTCCTCAATAATTTTCAGATAATCCGCTTTGTCTTTGGATATGTGTGTAATGTTCATTTGGATCCATCCTACATTAGGAGCAGAGTACACAATTAGCTATTAGACAAACCAAATGAACAATTGTAACAGGATGCAATACAAGGACCATTCATGGCTAGGTACCTTTTCCAATTAGTCTAGTGATATGCTGAAGAAAATTATAAATATTAAATTAAGACAAACTTTTAAATGGAAATATCACTGTGACTTTTGCATATTTATTAATTTGATCCATTTTTTTCATACACAGCTCAGTCTCATTCCATCCATGAGAAAGCCAATTGTAACGGAGGTTAACTGTAATGGAGGAAATAACTTCATCATTGCCTTCAAACCGCTTTGGGATTATGTTCCAGAACAGATGCACTGTTATTCTTTGAAGTGCTTTCCAGAAAACTCATTTAAGACAATAAGGAAGCTGTGGGAACAAATTTATAATTTAGACTGTATGAAGTTCTTAAAGTACAGAACTATCCATTGGAACTATATTTGAATTCATAGTTATTGTCATGGAAGGCTAGTATAACCAGCAAGAAAAAAACCTGAAACAGAATGTAGTGATAATATGCCTATCAGTGAAATAAATCATAATGGCATTTCTGTCAGTTATGTTGGAATTCCCTGTGCATATGTCAGAATAATGGATCAATGACAAACCTCTTCAAACATCCAGCCTATGCAGTAATTGCAGAGGAAAGGACAAGCTTGTCACACTGCTTTCATTCCTGTAGGATTTTTAGGCTACCATGTGCCAGGGGAAATGCTCCTGGGACACAAGCCTCCAGAACATGGCAGAAATCAGGAAACCAATACCATTTCCATCACATGTAGCTAGTTCAACTTGAAGACCATGCAGCTAAATAAATTTCTGCAAATGTGTCTCAGTCATAGTTCACATAGGTTTAAATTCGTATTTCCAGTACAACAAAATGCATTCAAGTAGTAACGATTTTCATACGACTCCCTTAATTCTGCATTTCTTTTATTTTGTTTATGCATGACTATATTAACTGTGAAAAAAGTGCTACAAGTCATATCTCCTCTTACTCTGAAACTTCCTTCACTCATTGACTATACTATTAGCAAAGAGTATATGTATGTTTTCTTGGGCATTCAAATGATGTTTTTTACTTTTTTTACAAAACATGAAGAACAGGTATTAAAGACCATTTATCCCATTTGTTTTATCTGATCTTTTTGTCTTACATTTTGGGACTCAGTTAATAATTTCAGTCTCCATTCCCAAGGTTACAAAATATCTAGGTGCCAAATTTATGTGATTTATATACTCCTATTATGCTCCCATTACAGTGAAGACATCTAGGGCTTCACTTAGTTGTACGCTTGTATGCATCTAATGCTATCTGAGGTTCCCTACATGCCATCCAGCCTGGCATCCACATTTCGTTCCAGAAAGGCATTGGTCCTGTGTCTTACCTGACAGCCCTATTTCAGATACATGTTATTAGGGTATTCTTCAGAGAGTCAAGGAATTGAATCAGAGACCTGCTTTTAGATCCGTGAACTTAAATGTTGACAATCTATAGCTGAATGCCAAACATTATGTTCAGGCTTTGCAGAATAATGCTTTTCTACTGACCTTCCAGCCTAATTTTGAAATGACCATATAAAAAGTTAAAAAGCATCTCTGGCTTTCAGTGTAGCTGATACTGTATGTAGTGATCAGCTCTCAGATTAGAACCGAACTTTCTGTTGTTCCATGAGTGTATATACTCTGAAAACATCTAAATACTTGATGACCTCATGGTGCAAAAAAATCATGAAGAATCATGTGTAAAACGTGATCTCAAGTGAAACAAGTTTGTGGTGGACTGTAATTTACAGTGGATGGTGATATACATTGTGCATCTGAAGTTCCCTTATCTCAGATCTCATAATAGTTTATTTGTTTAATGCCAACAGCTAGCATGTACTCGGAAGTAAAGGATATTATGAGAAATTTATGTTGCTAAGTTTTCTTCATTTACCTCTATGCCCTTGAAAAAAAGAGAGAACTACAAAGTTCTCCCACAGTGTGAACACATTTGCTCTAAATTCCAAATTGAAGACAGTTCAGTTGATAATATATGATTATAGTCCCTTAATAAGCAAACTGATCACATTCTCCAAAAACCAATCATAAAATTAATTTTAATTGTCAGTTGTAACCCTTAAATGCCATATAATAGCTTGCTCAGTACGTATTAATGCAATAGTTTAATTGTGCACAGATGTTAGCAACTTAACTTAAATAACAGAGGAAAGTAATTTTTACATACATTAAAATGCTTTTGTGAAAACATTGTTGTAAGTGTACAATCAGTTGGCAACCACAAGCCATATGGTTGCCTTGCTGAATGAGACTTTTATTGATGTAGAGCTTCAGTCAGTCAGAATAAACTACATTAACATACATCATGAGATATAAAAAAAAAGCTGTATAATATGGCCTGAGAAAAAATGCAGAACCGTAACTTTTTCACATGATTTATTTTCCAAAACCACACAGAGAATGCTTGCTTCAAAATCCTACTTTAGATAGCTAGAGTACCTTGAAAACTGCATGAACAATTAGGCATAAACCTGAATTCTTATGGATATCACTGTGCCAAAAAATAAAACTCTTTGTCATATTTTAAGACAGTTGTATAGATTTTTCCTAGTATCTAAATAGTAACTCAACTACACAACCTCCTGTCTTCTTCACTTCCCCTTCCCCTTCCCCTTCCCCTTCCCCTTCCCCTTCCTCTTGCTTTATTATTATTATTATTATTATTATTATTATTATTATTATTATTATTATTACTTTGTGTTAGTAGTAGATTTAATTTCACAACTGTATAAATTGCTCATATAAGCCTGAAGAAAATTTCATGTGTAGATATACTGGCATCACTAATTAGTTTAGTGCTGTGTAAGTAAAATATGAACTTTTAAGAATAGAGTTCAAAAGCTAAAGAGACTCTTACTTTATTCTCTACTGAAATACTATGGCACTAATGACCCACTTGTTATATGCACCTAATTTTCTCTGTGTGCTATTACATAGAGTAACAAAGTAGCTTCATGTTGAAAATTACTTAATCGGTGGTTCACAAGATGCCATGGTTTCTACAGGGAACAGGAAGTTTAAATCAAGATTTTTTAAAACCTTGATGTCCTGTCATAGGTGATTATTGATTCACATTGGCTCCTACATCTATTTGATTTCATATTTTGACAGATTCCTAGTGGAAAACAAAACAAAACAAAAAAACCCAGTAAAATCCAAATAAACTTTCCAACCAAAACTCATTACTAGTCAAAGCAACTTCTTCCTTATTTCTAGAGTCACTGTCTTATTTGTTTCTCTATGTATTCGTCCAGTAGTTTGACTAATTTAAAATTTCCTTTGATTTCATTTCTCACAAAAGTATCAGAAAGTTATCTTTTCCAAAGCAACATTAATCAATGAAAATGTGACTATTTTTCATTTTTAATGTAGAATTCAACCTCACAAACTTGGCTTTTTACAGAACATAAAGATTGCTTGTTACCCTACAACTTTAGTGATTTATATACTTGAAATAACAACTATAAAAGTGCCACCATATATATGACTTTTTCTAAAAAAATTACACTACTCAGACTGCGTTTTTTAACAAATGTAACTTAAGTAATGAAAATGAGTGTAAGAAGGCTTGCTTCCAGAAAATTTTGTTACTTAATGTACAGGCAATAAATCTAAACTAGCATTTGTTTTATTTTTAAGATCCAATGCACTCTGTATGTAAGTCATCCAAACCTCCAGCTGTAGCTGATTGGTTTTGTCTGGAAATTTTATTTTAATTTCCTATCTTTATCCCAATCCAACCACTTGCTTCAGATAAATCCCTATTTATCTGTCCTGAGAGGTTATGTTTTACACTTATGAATAATCTTCAAGTCTCCCAAATTATGAATTGTTTTAGAAAATCTCTTCCAGTAATGCCTGAAATCACCGCTGGAATGCAAAAAGATGTTTGAAATAGCTTTTTTCTTTTTAAAGAGGTGAAGATAGGAACACTTTGTCTATGCAAACTTCCATGAAGTAAAAAATATATTTTATATTATGCATTTATTATGGTCTAAGCCCAAAACTGAGCCACAATGTCTTTCTAAGAAATCAGTTTCAAATTCAGATGCCTAAATTTAGTTGTCTGCAGTGACTGAAGACCAAGTAGGAAAACATAGACCAAATCAAATGGTACTAGATGCCAATTTATGGCTAAATATGGAGAGCCTAGTGTTGCCTGAAAAAAAGTGTTCAACTTGCCAGATATGCACATGTATTTTAGAATGAGCTGAACAGCTCTCTTGATTCCACTGACTGTACTGCATAGACCAACTATAATGTGTATGAAGATATCTAACTAATAAGCAGATGCTGTACACATCCTGAATGTCTTAATCTGGGGCTGAATTGCTCCCTGGATATTGCTGACTACTTACACTGGAATGCATAAATACAAAGCATAACATAATATTATCCATGATTGTTTGCATAGACCAACTGTTTACAGTAACAAATTAAAAAAGCGCAACACCCAAAAATGCACATAAAATACTATTGTTGTTAAAGCTTTACCTACACTTAAAGAAATACCTCTTGCTAATCTAAAATCTCTATGTACTGCCAAATGAACTATAAACTAATTCCTTTTTCCATTCAGAAAACAATTAAAGATGTTTTGGAAAACACATATTCTTCACAACATTTAAAAATGCCTCAAAGCATGAAAACATAAAAATGCATGGATAGTGAATTTGTATTTGAATTGGCCATTATTTCTTGTTTATTTTCAAATCATAAAAGAAAGTGTTTGAGTGATATTTGAAAATGTGACGATAACCAATATGTGTTTTCAGGTAACTTTCCATTTCACATACTACCTATAATCAGCAAAATGTTTTTTAGGTGTCTGTTGAAACTTCCTACAAAATAATTCAACTTCAGTACTGCATTTTTTTACTGAGAAACATGTGAATCAACTGAGGTGTGTTCTTACAAGATAATAATCTCTGTAGCCTTGAAAGTGTTTTCTAGGTATTAGCAGTTGTTTCTTTATATTGGGTAAGTTTCTCTTCTGTGATTCCTTTTTGTTTTAAGCAAAACAAAGACAGTGTTAGAGACCTTTGATCACTGGCTATTGCTTTTACTTTTTCCTCAGTAGCTAAAATATTTTATATTTTGTCTTAAAACTAGAAAACTTGTATCTTCAATGTCTCAGAGATACAAAACATTAATTAAAAGGTATTTGAAAAAAGTTAGGGTTATTTTTATATTAATTTGTTTAAAGATATACTTTGGGAAAATAGAAGAAATGGAATTTGTTTTTTTTCTATACATTATTTCTCAGATACCTGATTTCAGTTTGTGGTTTCAGATAATAACATTTACCCATTTTTATAATTTTTAAAGTCAGAAACATGAAAAGGTGTGCAATATTTTTACTACTGCATAGAGGATTTTAGCTCTGTGTCTTAGTATCTTTTTTTCTGGCATTCCATGTGACTCAGTTAATTTGACCACAGTTTGAAGTCAATGAGTGAGTCACTTTTTACATTTAGATCACAAACTGAGTAAGCAGGATACTTGTGAATTTTAAAAAGATTTGTTAAAAAACTCAAATGTGCTAGCCCTTAAAAGTTTCCACAAAGAATTCTAAAATTTATTCTCCTGCTTTCTATTTCAGATTACTTAACCAAGTCACATACGCTGAATTTTATCATTTGGAGTTGTGCTCGTTTCAGGAATCTGAGACTTTCCTTTTCACTTTTGAAAGGTTATAAAAGACCTGAAACTAAATAGAGAAGTTCTTTGTGTTTAATTTGATTAACCAGCCAGAATAATGGCATGCCCTCAAGTATTTTGATATGTATAAATGACTACATTTTCATAAAATACATTTTCATAAAAGGGACCTTTGCTTTTACAGCCATTCCTCAAGCACAGATTATAGTGTAGTAACACCATTGTAACAAGAATGATCTAAGGATAAAAGAAAAATATATTTAAAGGAAGACATGTTATATCTTTTTTGGCCAGCTGAAAAAAAACAAGTGGTTAAATGAACAAGTATTTAACTATATATAAAGGAAATTAAATCTTCTCTCAGGTTGAGGTATTTTTATAGAACAAATAAAATGACTAACATTAAAAGCCAGTATTTGGCAATGTTTTCTTGTGGCATAGTTGTTTTGTTGTTTTATTTGTTTTCATCCTCTATAATAGAGATAATTATCTTTTGAAAAGTAGAAAAGGCATACATTAATCAGTAATCTGCTGGCTACAGGCAGTCAAGAGGGGTCTTTTCAAAAAATATTTATTGGGTGGACAGAAACAGTATATTTTCTCGGGAGATAATAAAATACTGCAATAATTTAAACAAAATTAAAATTTAAGAGCTTTCACATGACAGTTTTGAGAAAATTAAATACCCTTCTATGATCATTCTGAATACTAAAAATAAATTGGGAAAAAAAAAAAAAAAGAATTGTCATGTAGAGTAAGTGTTCTAGATGAAAGTGCACAAATACCATAATTACACATAAAGTCTGTTTTTCTAAGTGTCTAAGCTGATCTCAATAATTATCAAAGAGTACAGAAGTTGTATCACTGAGACAGTCAGTTAGCCTGACTGTGTAGCTTTACAGTTCAGTATGAAAAATGTGCATGTGTATTTATGGAAGGGCATAGCCCTGACATCCTTGTAGGAATTAGACATCTGTCATTGCAGAAATGTTGGTATGGGCCTTTATAGATTACATAAAAGTATTTGATGCTGTATGTGCAGATTTCATCTCCTTTTCTCTTCTGTTTGTGAATGGTATGACCATAACCCTCTATTTTGTCTATTATTTCTAATCTCAATATTTCATCACAGATCATTTATCCAAAAATATATGGGTCACAGCAGTTTCATCTGACATGCATCAGACATGCTTCTGACATGTACCCATTTATGCGTACAAATATACCTGCAGTTAAAAATGAGCTAGATAACTCGGAAGAAAAATGGATATTAAAAAGAAAAATAAAGTACAGATAGGGTAAAAAGGACTGAGCTCATCTAGAGAACAAGAGTATGGAGAATTAGTTTAGAAGTAGACACTTACGCATATGCTGAGTAAGAATGGTTACCAGGCCATACATATTTGAGTGTATTTTTAAAGAGAGAGAGAAAATATTCACCTGCACCTGGACACAGAGTGAGGATGAGGACGATGATAGATTGAAATGAAAGGACTGGAAGAAGGAAGAGGCTGGTAAGAAGGAAGAAGAAGTCTTCCTTGGGGTTTGGGGATGGATGGGGGGAAGTTAGTTAAAATCTGACTAGTAAAGCAACTGAAAAAAGACAGGAAGGAGCAAGAAAATCTGAAATAAATCTGTATAAAGTCAAAAAAAGAAGTGACTGCTTTTCCAGGATACCAAACATTGTTTGGGCAGAATTTCTGCATGCAAGTGTGTGTAAGCACATGGTATGATACTCACTCTGTCATGTGTGTGAGATTGATACCTTCCAGAAAACAGTTTTTCTCTCAAGAGGCTTTGGAGGGTACTTACTGTTTCTTTTCTTATTATATCTTGAAAAAAAAAATAAATTTAAAGGCAGAGTAATAAAATTTGACAAAATATCTGGAACACCTGGTGACTAAATTTATTCTCCGACTTTTCTATTTCAGATTACTTAACCAAATCACATACTCTGAACTTTATCTTTTAGAATGAAGAAAGGATTTTCATAAACCAAAAGACAACTGTGGTTAGTATCTTTTAGCCATCCTAGAAAGGAGGGTTAGAATGCACCTTCAGTGCCATGCTAATCTTACAATTTTAAGTAACAAATTTTAAATAACATTTCTAGTAACCTTATGAGATTGGCAGACAAGTTGATAATTTTATTTTCTGTACAGGAATGTTTGATATTGGTTTATGACTAAGGCATCTGAATACAAAGTATACACTGACATTTCATGCTTCAGTATTGTAATGAACAATTCAAGACCTTTAATACTGGAGATTCTAGAAAGCAGATTACTCATAAATCCTTAGGGGAAAACAAAAACCAACACCTTAGGAAACGGGAAATGAACACTACAAACTACTAGTTTTAAAATACTGTTTACAAAGAATACAAAGGTATTGCAAGAGTTAAACTGAATGCACACCATACACTTATATTGTGCATAAGCACAAACACCATGACAATATGATAAGTTATTAGGCAACTTTAAGTTACGTGAATCAGGTGTTTACTAGAATGTAGATATCTTCATTGTACTTTATAATCATATTGCAATGCATGTGGCTATTTTTTCCTGAAACATAAACATAAATCATTGCTTTTTATACATTTAATGAAAAAACATTGTCAAGTTACTAAGTTTTTCTTCTAAACAAGTTTTGAAACACAGAGTGGAAAGCTTAACTACAAGAAATCAAATCAATATTTTAGAGGTACAACCAGAAAATGTTTCACTGGTATACTTTCACTGGCTTCCTGATTTTTTAGCAGACGCTAAAACGTTGGCACACTTTCAGTTATTGACCTACCAAACTCTGTTGTACACCGCTGTGTTTCTTTTCTTTGCTTCCTGGGATGTAATAAATATACTGCAGATATTAGATAAAATGTAGAGGTATTATTTTAATTTAGCTGGTAAAAACTATGCTATCAGTTTTAGCCTTTTCTCTTAGCCAATCTTCTCTATATACCACTTCTGTATAATTTAAAACTATCATTGTAAAATACTTCCTCTGTGAGAAAGTAACAGTTTCCTCTGTGTTGATAGTATTCCCAATTTACAAACTAAGTTTGTGTTCTGAGGCTTTTGGCCTGCAATGCTGTTACTTGAGATTTCTAACAGTTTGGAAAAAATCTCTCTCCTGTAAGTCTTTATATGGCCATGTCTTTTTTTTTTCTGCCTTCATAGATAAGTTATGCTAACTTGATTTTTAATGGGAGTCATTACCTAAGTATTAAAACTGATCTGTGCAAAGAACTGCATATTTTTAACTGGTTTGGTTTTTTCCACCTCCTCCATGAGAAGGTTTTTGCACTGGTTTTCAAGAAAATTCTTGAACTCCAGTAAGCCATATAAACCTTTCAATAGACTTATGGAAATCCACAATAAAACACAGCTAAGGATTTTCTCTGTTTCTTTGATTTTGCCATCACTATTCTGGAACTTGATGGTGAGAAACATTTTTCTAATTTTGTACCTATATTTGTTAATAAGCAGGTTATATTTGATTGCATTGTTCTTCAGTTTAAACTAAAAGTTTTCTTTCAGTTTAAAAGAAAGTTTCCGTTCTTCTGTAAGGCGCTAGAGATTACATTCGTATCTCAGTCCCAGTTTTGGAAAGCTACGAAATAATATTTTGAATACTGCCTCCAAATGCATGACCTGTTACCTATCCTATTTCTATTCTCTTCTCTTATCACATTCTTCAAGATCATATACTAGCCTACACTAATGGCGATTCTTGACCTTATATCATCAATCTACAGATCAGAACATTCAAAAAATTTCTTTAATACAATGCCTTCCAGGTACAGATGCTTCACAATTTAAAGTCCTTTGACTTGCAGAACTTTAAGAACTGTCACACTCAAGTCTTTGGGCTTAGCTGTTCTTTTTCTTAATATATTAAACTTTGCTCTTTTCTTGAAACCAAAGCTTTAATTACAGACCTGCTTTTCTTCCATTTAATTTAAATTGAATCAAACTTCAATACACAGTCCAAAGCTGTTTTTTATGGCCCTTCTATAATGTCTTCATTTGAAAAATAACACCCAAAACATATCTAAAATAGCATCACCTCTTGATGTTTCAAGAACTATTTGATGAAGATTTTTTTTTATTATGACATTCATGTCCTTCCATTTTATTATTTTTGTTTTCCAATTAACATCGTGAAAATTAAATTATTTCATAAAAGAATCCGTATCCATGGTGTTATTTATCCCCACCATAGTACGTGACATCCAAATACACAACAGAAGTCTACCCAAAAAAAAAAAGAAAGAAAAAGAAAAAAACAGCTAAAAAGCTCAGCCTCACCATATTCTGTTTTATCATCCTTCCCCAAAGTGATTTGATGGGAATGTGTTCTACTGTATGAAAGCTAGATGTTTTTACTCCTTCACAATCTCTCACATCAGTAATGCACAGCATTGTCTTGTCATCTTATATTCCTAACTTTCTTAATTATTGCATATACTTCAACAACTGTATTCTAGACAAGACAATTATTTCATAGTATTCCTGGTATCTACTCAGTGTCTAATTTCAGTAACTTAGCTCATTTAGCTGCCAAAGCAAATTTCTTCTTGTTGAGTTTGCCCACTCTGTCATTTTTCATTTAATGTATGTCCAATCAAAACTAAATGAAATCCAGCCAACTACTAAACTTTCCTTTTCTGTGATAAAGATTAATATTAATAAGGAAAACAAAGAGAATGTCAATCTATTTTTTAATTAATTCTGCTATTAATATTTCTTTATCCGTTCTCATATTATCATTTATCTGATTTTATTTCTTATAAAATAAAACTAAGCATAAAGTCTATGCAAGTCTTTCCCTGATTTCTCAGTTTGTATGAGTCACTCCAGCATCAATACAGAAAGCTATTTCTTTGTTAGCTCATATGGGATCTGTCATTCCAAATAATTTTTAGCAGATATATCCCAGTGATCAAATATTTGAAGTCTATAAGACTGTAAGTCCATCACTATGTTTAGAGATCCTAACTTCCTTTATTGGGATTATGTGAAGTTCATCATGAGACAGGATATAAAGCCTTACAATAAAGAGCTGTAACAGTACAGTCATAAGGTCAAGGAGAATCAGAGAAATATACCTTTCTGCGAACAGGAAGCCTCAAAGATCCCTAAACCAAGATCCAGTATACCTAAACAGTTCCTGACAGTTGTCTCTAACCTGATCTTGAAAACATGCATTGAAGGATAAATTTCAGTGTTCTTCTTGAACTACTTAAAAACTATTTTTCTGATCCCTTGTGAGCATAGGCAATAATTGTCTACAAGTTTCGCCCTCTACAAAAAAAAAAAAAAAAAGAAGAAGAAAAATTGCTTACATAAATATAAAGGTTACTTCTTTAAATGAAAATTCCTTCCTTCCATAGATAATATATAAATTTATTCCAATTTTTCTTTAAGCTTTTTTGTCAAATATGCTCTTTGTATTATGCTTTCCAAATTTTTTACAATATTTTTGAAGTGTGCTTTCCCAAACACACATCAGAACAGAACACAATAAAATAAGTCATTACTTCCTCTGACTTTTATACAAAATGATTGGTAATATACTCCAAATGGTAATTTACCTCTTATTTATTTATTGCAACAATATCATGTGATGGAGCCATATTCTATTTTTAACCTATTGAAAACCTAACTCCTCTATTTTGAAATACCTGCTTAGCCAGATCAATTTTACTTTGATATGCCTTGCCTTAGTACAGGAATTCACATATAGTTTTAATGAAGTGAATTGTATCTCTTGCCTTTTGACCTTTTTTTATGATGCTTGCAGCTCCTCATAGATTGATATTATCAATACATGTTTTCTCTCTAACAACAAAACATTGTTTGTAAAAAATACTGACTAGAATGAAGTCCAAATCAAACTTTCTTCATATCCACCTTGAAAAACTTAAAAATATTTGTAATTAGACTTGCAGTACTGGTTTTGTTGTTTGTTATTTTGTTGGTTTGTGGTTTTTTATCTTTTTCATTTATTTCTTCAGCTATTTTAGGATTTCTTAAAGCCTCTGCTTCCCTACTTTATTCATGAGGTTCTCATGTAGAACATGTTGGAATCTTTACCAAACTCAACTTATATAAATTCTACTGCTGACATTGTTTGGTTACTTTCTCGCTAAAAGAGGAAAATATGTTTAATTAGATATGGATTTATTTTAATATACATATTTATATGGATTTATTTTAATATAATTTATTATTGATAGATTGTTCAATAACTTGTTCTACTAATATTCTACCAAAATTTGAAGAGTTAGTCCATAATTTCCTAGATCTTTTTCCTTCCTCTTTTTATCATGCTGTAAAGGATTTTCAGACAGGTAACAATAAAGCTGAAGTTACGCTTTATTCATTAAAAAAGACTAAAAATCAGATGTATTGCCTCAAGCAGAATTATTTAAATGAAGCAATTTTAAGGGAAAAGTTTAATTTGCTTGCAGAGATATATTTAATTTTACATATGATGGGGACAAGGGCCCAAAATTAAAAAGTTTCTTATGATTCAATACAGGAGAAATATTATGACCATTTGACTCATCAACAACTCAAGACAAATAAGTTTACCCATAAGCTTTTATGCTTTGTGACCAAAGAACAGTGACAGTGAAAGTCTTCATGAAGTGCAGTAGGTAAACATAATCAGAAGTTGACCAGTTTCTAAACTCATTAGGGAGATTTCAGTTGGGATAAATATGATTTATCTTTATCATGAAACATAGTGACAAAAATTTTCTGTCTCTACATTACTAAGATTCCTTAAGACTTACATTTTGAAAGTCGAAATAAATTTTGTTTTAGAAAGTTCAGGTTCTTTAGGATCCCTTACAGTTTCTAAGGTCAGGTTCCAGCATGTGAATCTGCAGACGTAGCTAGAGAAGTCTAAGCATTAAGATTTTGTAACTTATTCTACAGAATAAAGACACTTACAGAGTCATATATCTGAAATGTAAAACTTTTTCAATAAATGAATATTAATCACACTTTGTAAGAACTAAGTAAGTAACAGAAAGAGATTAAAAGAGCATTAAAATAATGTGTGCAGGACAACTAATTGGGAAGCATAGAATAAGGAACAAAATTATATGTGTGCTATGTTACTCAAGACATTGAAGTAAGAAAATGAGTAAGGAAAGTTTCATCAGTGGAAAAGTCTCAAAGAAATAAGTTGCCTGGATTTTTACATACATAAACTGATTTCAGCGTGTCTGTGTTTTTGATTCTTGGACAGTAGAACATAAGAGAAGAGGTTAAAAGAGACTGTGCAGTAGGAGACTGTAGATGCTCAGATATAAAAAGGATGTATAAAGACAACAGATGCAGCCCTAGTATATCAGTTGTATAAAGATAAAATAGGAAGGAACTTGGCTCTGCTTGTAAGTGGAAGTATTTGAAGTCACAGAAAGCTTAATGGGGTAGAAAAAAACAGGTGTCATATTCTGTTTAAAAGGAACATAACAAGTCATTCTCAAAAGAACAGCAGTGCTTACTTAATGACAGTTCTATTGCTCTGAATTCAATTACAGAGTGTATTACTCACTTTTAAAGGACAGCATAAGAGTACAGATTTTACAACAGTAATTTAATTTACCAAATGGTGCCAATTCCTTAAGTGGGATGCATAAAGATAAACCATTCAGTTTGTTGGCTCTATTTGCAGCATGAAGACATAAAAGACTTGGTACTCTGTTACCTCTCAGAACGGTGTAACAAAACTACAACCAAAACAAAATGTGTACGTCCGTACCATATACCTGAAATTCTTAGGGAAGGTTTTTCTATTTATTGTGATCCTACTTTTCATGCTCTAGAAATGTATTTTCTTCTTTAATGACAACATTAAAACTGTAATTGTGTTGAATTAATTAAACACAATCCAAAAATTATGTCAGAGTAGAAAAAAAAATGTTTTCAAATTGGAATCAAATTGCTTATACACTAACTCAACATTTTTGGCAGTTTGTCCTGAATATAGTTGCTTGACTAGAAAAAAATAATAGCTTCCTCTGGAGAAAAATATTAATACTTGCTGTATTTTCAGCAAATAGCAGAAATTTTTGTCTCAGAATGATTCATTTAGCATTGATGATTAATGCATGTTAATTTTTTCAATAGATTATTTAGAAAGTATTGTATATTGAAACAGAGTTATGTTTGGAAAGGTGACTATCCCTAAGCAGGAAAGTGTTTTGTGGAATAGCTTTATTCTTAAGCAGTCAGCCTCAGGTCAGGACATAAGAAGGGATCTGTAGCAAATATTATAATTATTATTGACAGTAGTATTAGCTAGTAAAAAATCTGCCAGAAGCTGTTATGCTAGGTGCTACATGAGGACAGAACTAAAATATAGACCTTTTTAAAGAGTACTTATTGGAATAAGTCAAAAAAGAAGAAATGAAAATAGACAATTGTCCCAAAATTTCACTAGGGAACAGTAATATATTATCTAATTATTTAATGCTAATATATTATCTGATTATTTCAATAAAGGCAAAGATTCTCAGATCACAGGCCATTATTAGTATATATACTGAAACATTCTCTTTCTTGGAAATAACTGCAATAATAAACTAAACATATGCACACTCTTAGATAACATCTTTCCGTTGTGTTGGAGACAGTATGAAAAATTTTCTTCTACTCATTAGTCTCAGAAATAACAAACAATAATTCTCTACACTCTTAAGAAAGAACTGCAGCAAAAGGGCTCACTTTAGGTCTCATTCTGAATGTAAGTGTGACTTCTATAGGCCAGGCCTAGTCCTCATGCATAATGGATTCTCTGTTACGTTGCTGGTCAGAAAAAAATTTCCAAGTAGTACTGCAGAAAGAAAGAATTATGAAGCAAAAAATGGCACTCTATCCAGAGAAAAAGCCAAACTTTTTCTTTAGGGGAGAGGATAATATATGTAAACTTAATCTCCTGAATGTATTTGACCAGAGTAACTGGCATAACACCTAAGAATATATGCGAAGAGAGAAAGACCAGTACTGCAGTGGTATTAACTACAAGTGAATTTTAAGAGCTTTCAAAACTTTGCACAAAGGCTTTAATTATCACACTCTTTCCAGGAAATTATTCCAGTATAATTTTAAGAATTTATGTATATGGATAAAAATTACATTGAAATAAGGTAAAAAGATCTGTATCCACAAAGCACAATTCTTTAGTCTGAAATAATGGGAAAACAACTCCTCCCCCCTGAGTTGTTATGCTCAGAAATAAGGTTTATGCTAAAAATGGTATTTGGGGTTTTTTCCATTTACATTCCAAAATTTCCACCTGCCTCTCATGGACTATGCTGCCGTGCTGCTTTGGACTCACAATAACTGAATACCACATCTCATTTAAATATTGGGGTCAGTTAGGAACAGTCAAATATCATTTATACCCTACCAGGTATGACATATGTAATTATTTGCTCCCATATTGTCTCTTATTGTCTTTTAGTTTTGTTTAGTTTATAGGTGGAAAAAGAATTCAAGAAAAATCCTGAAACACAGTACCTCAGTAGGTCTCCATCTAATGTCACATTAAAAAATAGAGTTTTTTTACAAGTGTCAAAAGGCAAAACTGAGACCTTTGACACCAGTCAGATGAACACAGTCCTAGAACCAGTTCCTGGCAGAGACTCTGACTTCAATTAAAATAGCACCATGTACAACAAGGTATAGAGGACTGTGGGACAGATGATGCCTTGCAAAAAGACAGGACTAACAGGTGAGCTGTCTTCTGTACACAGAACTCTGATTCAGAATAGAAGTAAATCAGTTGGAACAGTTAGCTTGTCTTCCATCTCCAGAAACAGGAAAAAATTGATCTATTTTTTGTACAGTAGAGACCCTTCTACTAACATTAAAATTGCCTTAACCATACATTATAAGATTTGAATTGCATGGATGATTTTCTGTCACAGAAATATTTCTATTCATAGAGCTGGTTAAAGCCAACTGGTTCAGATGTGAATCTTTCTCCAGTAATGGCAGGCAAATAAAACCCTTAATAATTTCCTGGCGACAGGCAAATCCTAAAGTACAGGGCAACAGTTCTCTTGAATAATAGAATCTTGAGGGAACTGGCTGATGTAGTTGCCAAGCCACTCTCCATGATATTTGAAAAGTCATGGCAGTCAGGTAAAGTCCTGGGTGACTGGAAAAAGGGAAACATTGCACCCATTTTTAAAAAGGGTAGAAAGGAGGACCCTGGGAACTCCCAACCTGTCAACCTCACCTGTGTGCCTCATGGAACAGATACTCCTAGGAGTTATGCTAAGGCAAGTGGAAGACAGGGAGGTGATTCAAGACAGCCAGCACGGCTTCACCAAGGGCATGTCCTGCCTGACCAACCTAGTGGCTTCCTATGATGGAGTGACTACATCAGTGGACAAGGGAAGAGCTACAGATGTTGTCTATCTGAACTTCTGTAAGGCCTTTGACATGGTCCCTCACAACATCCTTCTCTCTAAAATGGAGAGAGGTGGATTTGATAGATGGACTGTTCGGTAGATGAGGAATTGGTTGGATGGTTGCATCCAGAGGGTAGTGGCTTAATGTCCAGATGGAGATCAGTGACAAGTGGTGTCCCTCAGGGGTCCATACTGGGACCAGTACTGTTTAATATCTTCATCAGGCACACAGACAGTGGGATTGAGTGCACCTTTAGCAAGTTAACAGACGACACCAAGCTGAGTGGTGCGGTTAACATGCCTGAGGGACAGGATGCCGTCCAGATTCATCTGGACAAGCTCTAGAAGTAGGGCAATGTGAACCTCATGAGGTTCAACAAGGCCAAGGGCAAGGTCCTGCACCTGGGTCAGGGCAACGCCCCAGTATCTATATAGTCTGGGGGATGAAGGGATTGAGAGCAGCCCTGAGGAGAAGGACTTGGGGGTACTGGTGGATGAAAAGATGGACATGAGCCAGCAAAGTGTTCTTGCAGCCCAGAAAGCCAGCCATAACCTGGGCTGCATCAAAAGAAGCATGGGCAGCAGGTTGAGGCAGGTGATTCTCCCCCTCTACTCTGCTCTGGTGAGATCCCACCTGCAGTACTGCGTCCAGCTCTGGAGTCCTCGGTACAGGAAAGGCATGGACCTGTTGGAGCAAATCCAGAGGAGGGCCACAAAAATGATCAGAGGGGTGGAACACCTCTCCTATGAAGAAAGGCTGAGAGAGTTGGGGTTGTTCAGCCTGGAGAATAGAAGGCTCCAGGGAGACCTTATTGCAGCCTTTCAGTACTTAAAGGGGGCTTATAAGAAAGATGGGAACAGACATTTTAGTAGGGCTTGTTGCAATAGGACAAGGGGTAATGATTTTAAACTAAAAGAGGCTAGAATCAGACTAGATGTAAAAAAGAAATTTTTTACAATGAGGGTGGTGAAACACTGGAACAGGTTGCCCAGAGAAGTGGTAGAAGCCACATCCCTGGAAACATTGAAGGTCAGGTTGGATGGGGCTCTGAGCAACCTGATCTAGTTGAAGATGTCCCTGCACATTACAGGGTGGGGATGGACTAGATGACTTTTAAAGGTCCCTTCCAACCCAAACTATTCTATGATTCTATGATTCTACATATTTCTACAACGGACTGATGGTTGATTTGTTACACCAGTTTGATTTGATGCTAACTTTCTGAGCAGTGAGCTTCCAGATGGCAATGAACATGTGCATCAGAACAGACATGTGAGTTCTCGTTTGCTTTACGCTTTTCTTTCCTTCTGGTAACTGATTTACAATATGTTAAGAAACAGAGATCCTTCTAACACACACATTTTTCATCCATAGACATTCTTCATCCAGTCATGCTTATTCTGATATCCCAGAACGAAACTATTCTAAGTGATGTCATGCCTGAAACAGCTGTGCCATTTTGCCTTATTGCTCTTTATTCTTTTCTCCATTCTTTTCCTGAAGCTGCTGGATACAGCAGGGGAGGCTTTAGCTTTGGCTTTTGTAGCTGCTGCAAAAACTGCTCAGTAGTGCAGCAACTGAGTTACAAAACTGTAGATGTCTAGTGTCAGTATATTCTATACATCTGTGCAAGCCATTGCATATTCCAGATATCTAGCTCATAAGTGTAGAACATTGTTCTATCCAGAAGTTCAAAATAACAATTTTTAAATGGACTTAACTATCCATCATAGGGTCTCTCATGGAAGAAGAACCATAGATTAATTTTCAAAGACAATCAGGTCTCCTCAGAGAAAAAAAAAATCTTCTAAAAATATACTAACAAAGAAAGGAGGACTAAAGAAAACATTGGTCCATTACTTGATGAGGTTGGTCACCACAGAAATAGGGATGAAGATAAAGCAGAGACATTTAATGCCTTCTTTGCCTCTGTCTTTAATGCCAATGATGGGCTCTGGGACACACAGAGCCCTGGGTTGGAGGACTGTGACTGGGTAAGTAAGTGATACGCTCCCAATTGACTTTGAATTTGTACAGGATTTGCTGCTGCAATTGAATGCACATAAGTCTATGGAGTCCAATGGGATTCATTCAGGAGAACTGAAAAAATTGGCCAATGTTATTGCGAGACATGTCTCAGTTGTTTATTAATGGTCTTGGGAATCTGGAGAGGTCCCAGTCGAATAAAAGCTAGCAAATATTATTCCAATTTTCAAGAAGGACAAGAAGGAAGACCCTGGTAATTATAGGCCTGTCAGTCTCACTTCAATGCCTGGTAAAATTATGGAGGAAATTATTCTGGGAGTTATTGAAAAACACTTGAAAGACAATGCAGTCATCGGTCAAAGCTAACATGAGTTCATGAAGGGAAAGTTGTGCCTTACTAACTTAATATCCTTTTATGACAAGGTTATCCCTCTAGTAGATGAAGGGAAGGCAGTGGATGGGGTTGGGGGTGTGTGTGTGAGGGATTTCAGCAAAGCTTTTAATACTGTCTCTCAGATTATCCTTCTGGACAAAATGTCCAGCATGCAGCTAGACATGTAAACGATATGATGGGTGAGCAATTGGCTGAAGGGCTGGGCTCAAAGAGTTGTAGCAGATGGGGTAACACCTGGGTGGTGGTCGGTCACTAGTGGTGTTCCCCAGGGCTCAGTTTTGGGGCCAGTTCTCTTCAATGTTTTTATCAATGACCTGGGCACAGGAGTTGAATGCACACAGAGTAAGTTTGCCAATGATACTAAATTAAGAGTAGCCGTTGATTCCCCTGAGGGCAGAGAAGCCTTATAGAGAGATCCTCATAGATTAGAGTGCTGGGCAATCACTAACTGTATGAAATTTAACAAGGAGAAGTGTCAGTTTCTTCACCAGGGTTGGTGTAATCCTGGATGTACATATAGACCAGGGGACAACAGACTGGAGTTCAACCCTGCAGAAAGGGATCTGGGCGTTCTGGTCGATGGTAAACTCAATGTGAGTCAACAATGTGCCCTGGCAGCCAAAAACCTGGCAGCCAACCATATCCTGGTGTGCATTAAGCACAATATAGCTAACTGGTTAAAAGAATTGAAGGATATAAAAATATTAGAATGTGCCCAAAGGAGAGCAACAAAGATGGTGAAAGGATTAGAGGGCATGACTTATGAGGAGTGGCTGAGTATACTAGGTTTGTTTAGCTTAGGGAAGAGGAAACTGCGGGGAGACATTGCTGTCTACAACTTCCTCATGAGGGGAAGCCGAGAGGGAGGTGTTGATCACTTCTTTCTGGAGTCCAGTGAGAGGACGTAAGGGAATGGCTTATGGCTGTGTCAGGGACCACCACTGAGAGGGTGGTCAAGCACTGGAACAAGCTCCCCAGGGAAGTGGTCATGGTCCCAAGCCTGTTGGTGTTCAGGATGCATTTGGGCAATGCTCCTAGATACATGGTTTAACTTCTGGGTTGCCCTGTGTGGAGTCAGGACTTAATGATCCTCGTGGGTCCCTTCCAACTCAGAATATTCTATGATTCTATGAAGAAAAATAAATTAATCTGAACTTCTTATTTTCTGTAGAAGCACTAAGGCTAAGATTCATCTGCGTATATTGGGCACACAGAAGCCTGATCTAGACAGCCTAAGCTTCGTTTATAGTCAGTATATATACCTCTAGAAATGATTCACTTGCTGATACAGCTGTGTAAGACTGGATACATAAACATTCCTCTAGAGCTGTTGGCTTGTCTCCATTGACTATAAAGGTTTCCCAGAGAAGGAAGCTCAGATTCAACTATCAGACTTTTAAACAATCCAATTTATATTACATGATACTGTCCTCTCTCTACTATCCTATGAATGATCCAAACACAAATGCCCACTGAAACTGATTTTGTAAGCAGGAATATTCTAATGTAATTGAGCTGTAGACATCTGCTCAGCACTTTGATTACAAGTATGATAAATAAAAGGAGTTTAGATCCTTAGGAAACTGATGTATATTTTTCAAGTATATTAGGTGGTTGCCCATTAGAGGTATACATTTTACACAGAAACACCAAACCCAGAAATTAGTGGCTAAATGTTTTTTCATAATTCTACTTATAGATGCTTCTATATATTTCAGGGAAAAAAAAAAAAAAGCACTATGGCCCTCATTGTCTTTGTATTTTTGAACATTTGCCTTTGGTAATCTGGTGTTCATAACTGGGGATTAACTTCACTTTTCTGCCATTCCTGATTCAGCTTCATTTTACCATTTCTCTAAAGAAGTTCATACATTGAGGCAGTAGTGTTCAGATAGTACATTTAGATTTTGTACTGCTGCGTATTGAAAATGACTCCTCCATTCTCTCTAAAAGGAACAGAGATATATTAAATACGCATTTAGACAAGCTGTACCAGTTGGCAGATGTTGGGAACCGACAAAATTCTATTGTCATACAGGAGACCTGTCACAGTGACCACTTTAAGTCCTACTCATGTCATTATCAAAAATACGTCTGATACATTATTTCCTCATGAGTCATGACATCTGAATTTTGATGTTCTGTAACACATCCTTTATCCTGTTTGAAAACTGCTGCTTTTTTTCAAGAAAGAGTCACCATAGACACCAGCAATAAAACATGTGTTTTTCTGGAGAATGTGCTTAAAAAGACAATGCCACATATGCAGTGTTTGTAGTTGTGAAGATAGGGATTGTTTTTCTTGGCACCTTTTTCAGAGTTTCACAAAGGACTCCAAAGACTGTCTCAGTCCTAAAGATGTCATCTACTCTGGCTCAGTAGGAAAGCATGTTCTTGCTGCATATTAAAAGCTGGAAGGCAGGTGATGCATCTACTTCTGAAGTCACTGAACTGCAAAATGTAAGATGCTGGATTCTACACAGTGACTTTCTCAGTCAAATTATTTCAGTCCTGAATTGGACATTCTTTGAAGCTTGGAACCTGAACCTCAAATTCCAGTAGTTTATTTAGAAATGAGTATCAGACTCCTACATAACACCAACAAAGCACAAAACTTGTAATATCCATAAATTTTAAAGAGCTAGTTAAACCTTGCAAACAAAAGCATCTTTTAAATTTAGGCATGGGACTTCTAATATTTACTACAATTTTTTTTCCTTGTAATCAAAAATTAACAGATCATCTCACATACCTTTTCAAATTGTTCATCTAAATGCAGGCTTTTTAAAATTCTTATTTATATGTAGTCATATCCATATTTAGTCATCTTCCAAAATCAGGTTACATTTTATCTGAGATAAAAAAATGAACAAATGAAAAAAAAATAACCAAAGCCTTTCTTGAAAAAATGGAAAAAATAGCAAGTATCCAGTAAAGAACCTTGTAAAGAAAAACTATTAATTTATTTCTTGTATAGCCAACTATCAAGTCACAGCTTTCATTTTTACCATTCTGTCCACTGAAACCATCCACATGATGAGTTATTTTTGATTCTAACTTTTTTTATTCCTTACGTGAAAATTGAAAATCCTCAGTAAAAAGACTACAAAGTTGCAGACTTTTGCTTGCCTTAAGGGCACAACTGTTCCCTTTCTGCTTACCGTTTACACCTGTTATTTCAGCTCCGGATATAATTTTAACTACCATGATGTTGAAATGAGAACAGCTTCCATCATTTTTTTGGAGGTAACAGATGCAATCCCCTCATCAAATGGCAGTTATCACTTCTGCTTACTTTTTGTTTGATAAGCAAGCTCTGTCTCTCTGCTACTTACAAGCTGATGCAATGCTGCAGCCACATTACCCAGGCAGGTTGCATGTCACTGCTCTGTTGCAGATTAAATTCTTTTTCACTGTAAATACTAAAGGAAACAACTGTCAAGTGTTAAATTCTATTTTATGCCCAAAAGAATCCTCTCTTGAGTCATTCCTTTTAAAGCAGTATTAAAGGTTCTACAAATATTTATATCAAGTCTTTTAACCCTTTTTAGTACTTCATGTTTTAGTAAGTCATAACCAGTAAATAAGTGACAGATGTAAACACATAGAAGTATTTTCTGTGAATCAATTGCTAAAATTTTCATCTTTCTTAATTTTCCTGGGTAGGGAATTTCAGTCAAAAGTTCAGAACAAAAGCAGAATTCTGTCTGTTTCCCTTCACATCTGACATGACCTAGAGGGTTACCCAGCCTGCAGGAGTGTAGAGATCGCAACTGTGTGTTCACAGGATTCCATAATACACAAGAACACGGAGGCATCTATCCTCTAAATTTCTCTACTTTATTACAGATTACCACAAATACCACAAAAATCACCATTAGCGTGTAAACTATCACAAAAATAACCACTAGCAAGTACATTTATGATTAATGAAGATAATATATCTCAAGGTATTACAAATTACTGTTAGCAATCAGTAATATAGTATCAATCAATAGTATGTCAGCAGTTAATAACAGCAACCAATTGTATAGCAACAACCAATAACAGCAACAACTAAGTAGGTATATAATATTACAGATTACTACAAACTTATCATTAGTGAAGCAATTTACAATATAGCAGCAGATATGCTTATGGTAGATCATTTATGTGGGCTTATAATACCAGTATCAAGTGAATTAGACTTCAGAAGGGGCCAAACCATCCCAGAGGGGAAGACAAACTGATCCCAGGGGGGGATCCAACCATTCTGGAGGTGGGATGCCAAACCAAACTGACCCCAGAAGTGGGCCCAGAGGGGGACCGGTAAATTAGCAGAGTCTCACTTCAAAGCTGATCTGTGTTACAGAGTCTGGAGTCAGCCAGGTGTGCCTGGTGAGGGTCCAAGATCTCATAGACAGTTCATGTGGAGAATCCAGCCTGTTTAGCAAAGGAAAAGTACGTGCAGCACGGGAAGTTCTTACAGAGAGAGGTTACACTTTGGATAAAAATTAAGTCCTTTTTATATCACAGAGACGTAAGAAGGCGTAGAACATCACCACTTAGAGCAGCCAACAGATGGTGTTAACTTCAAATTTTCACCTGTCACAGCCAAGAGATGATGATGTTTCTGTTCTTTCAGACCACTTTTATTTTCCCAGACTGTTTCCACTTTTTCAGATGATAAGTTACCATTACAGTTTGTTTTTATGCTTATCAATGGTATCCCAGGATGTCTCTCATTTCTAGGTACCCATCTGTACTTCAAAGATGCCAGTGGCACTTTTCAAGGATGTTTCTGGTTCCCAGGCCTCGTTCCCAGGCTCACAGCTGCCAGGCTGGCAGACAATTTCTCTGTTGGTATTTTTGAACAGTCATTTTCTTCTGTTCGGTAATTTTTCCCTTCTAAACTTTATGGCTGCTGACATTAGCATCTCCACCCATCAACACATATCCCCTGAATCTTTCAAGGTAGCTTTGTGTTAAAACTGACCTTTTCAGCATTTCATGAAGATCAGAAGAGTAAGTGAAAGAGCAAATTAAGTAGCATATCATTAATAATGTTTTCTATCCTAATGAAGACTATGGCTCTGTAAAGCTCTGATTGTTTCTGTAATCTTCCAGCTTGATATACATTTTAAATGGTGCACCAGGGGGCCATAACAGAACCTTTCTTAAATTGTAGATGTTTCATATCATTAATAAATCATTCTCCAGTTTAGTCAACACGTCTTAAATGAAAAATGTTTTAAACACTTTCTTATTTCAAAGGTCAGAAGTAAAGGATTTCTAAACATTCAAGGAAGAAAACGAATAATCTAGGTAGATGAACATCAGTTTAAATTGATGTTCAACAGTTTTCTGAAGGACATCTGAATATATTCTACATTTAAAAATTAAAGGGAATGCAGATTGTCCCAATAACTGTCCACAATATAAAAATGTGTGGATAAACAAATCGAAAGTGGAATATCAGAGCAAATGTGTATTGTGTTGTTATGTTGGAATATTTTCAGATTGTTAGGTAAATATAAGTTAAAATCTGAATTTGGATATGGTGGGTAATTTATTTGAAAAGAAAACAGATCATTTATTTTTAAGTTCTAATAATGATGTTCACCTGATCAAGAGTTTAACAGTGTTTTATTAAAATTTAAAACAAATGTGTGGAGGTTTCTTTATCTGTAACATTCTTCAGTTCTAAAATCAACATCCAATGTTCTTCCCTTATTCCCTGAGTATGTCATCTCATCATGGAAAACTGTCAGGTTCATCAGGCAGTGTATGCCCTTGTGTCCTGGTTTCAGCTGGGATAGAGTTAATTGCCTTCCTAGTAGCTGGTACAGTGCTGTTTTTGAGCTAGGTATGAGAAGAATGTTGATAACACACTGATGTTTTCAGTTGTTGCTAAGTAGTGTTCAGTCTAAAGTCAAGGATTTTTCAGCTTCTCCTGCCCAGGCAGCAAGAAGGCTGGAGGGGCACAAGAAGTTGGCACAGGACACAGCCAGGGCAGCTGACCCCAACTGGCCAATGGGGTATTCCATACCATGTGACGTCACATCTAGTATAGAAACTGGGAGGAGTGGGGGCAGGGGGATCGCCTCTCGGGGACTGACTGGGTGTCGATCAGCGGGTGGTAAGCAATTGCACTGTGCATCACTTGCACATTCCAATCCTTTTATCATTACTGCTGTCACTTTATTAGTGTTATCATTATTAGTTTCTTCTTTTTATATTCTAGTAAACCGTTCTTATCTCAACCCAGGAGTTTTATTTCTTTTCCCGATTTTCTCCCCCATCCCACTGGGTGGGGGGGGGGAGTGAGTGAGCGGCTGCGTGGTGCTTAGTTGCTGGCTGAGGTTAAACCACTACACCTTGGTAAATCCATGCTGGCTGTTCCCAGTCTCCTTCTTTCCTTCATATATCTAGATGTAATTTCAGGAAAAATTGCTCCAAAATCTTCCTAGGCCTGAGGTTATGCTGACTGGCCTGTTGTTCCCTAGATCCTCCTTCTTGCTTTTTTTGAAGATGAGGGTGATATTTGCCTGACTATACCCCTGGCTTCACTGTTTCCCAGATCTTACTCTATTTATTGAATGTACTTAGACAATTTATGGAATAAATGTAAAAGGCACGTAGCCTAAAATCAGTACTGATCTGATTATTTACACAAGGAGAGATTTGAAGCTATTTCAATCTATTCTATAACTACATGCTTAGAGACCCCTATTACGATGATTAAAATCATTAGAATATGAAAACAAAAATTACTGTGCTTGATCAGAAATAATTCTGCACTCTGATAGCTTGGATTTTAGTCATATCAACTAACTATGCTGTTAGTGGTAACTGTTTGTCAATTTTATTTAAGAATACACACTTGATGAGAAAAGCAAGATATATTTAAACATATTCAACAGGAGAAAAAAATCAGGAAGTTTTAAATTTTTAAAGATCATGGACAGAGTAATAAAGTGTAAGATTATAGTGTAGGGGGACAGGAACAAGAGAAACACTGTCATTATTTATTTGTGTTACCATAATACTGTTGATTGCATTGCTCTCAGTTTTCCTTTCTGTGCTAGAAAATTGAGCAGCAAATTAAGTCAGTGTGAGGAAATCTGTCAAGAACATTCAATATTTCAAGACCAAATAAGAATTGTCTGATATCTTTACTTTAATCACTCTTTCACTCACTCTTCTAGTGGTCATTAGTATGCATTGTTCCTCTGAGACTCAGAAAGAGAAAGGATCCATTGGGAGCATTTGCCAGTGAATTGGCTGGCAAGCTGAGTTAAAGACCCCATATTGCCATCAACGCCTGTATCAGAAAAACACAAAGTGCTCTACATCTCCTTGCATTATGAAACACAGACACAAGTTTGTGCCTTTATTACCACATATAAAAGAAAAAAAAAAACCAAACAACAAATGCACAACAGATGGTCCTCTAATAGCCAACCAAAAAAAACCCCAGAGATGTACTTCTAAGTATATTTTTCAGAATACAATTTTGATTTAACATGTTTTCTATTTCACATCTGTTCAAACACTGGCATACATCTAAGATTTGCTCTTGCAACACACGTTGTACTCACAAAGCATCTACTCACAAAGTAATTCTGAAATTTCAGAGTGAGCATTTACATGCCACAAACCCCTGTAAAATAAGTGACTTTTAGAAGACAATGGTTATTACACATCTATCACCTTTTTAATGATGTAGATCAGAGACAGATTTGGCTCACATGAGGAAATGTCTACTGTTTTAGGATACCCAGCTGAGAGCCAAATGTAGAACACTTACGTAAACAAATTTAGAAAAATTGCAGTCATATGTGTGGTACATTCCAGATTAGAATCAAGGTAAGTGTTTTCATAAAGTTTACAACAATACAGCAAAATTAAGTTGTGGGGTTTGGGTTTTTTTTTTCCCAAATCCAAAGTCTCCTATAATATAAAGATGTTCACTTAAAGATTATTTTTAGGCTGCATTATTTTACTTCATTTTGCTGCAACAAAAAAGCAGGATTTCACCACGCAAAAGTTTTGTCCATCTTTTTCTGCTACTAAGTTCAAACTAAGTATTTTCTTTACTAGCAATTCTGTTATTTCCAGGTAAGTTACTCCAAGTATATGTCTGTATATCAAACCATCATCTATCATGCATACATTTTTAATACTACAGAAGTCTGTAATAAGCTTCTGTAGTACTTATTCTTACCTATTTTGGGACTTATAGAACTATCCTGGTGTTATTCCCTACAAAACTTCGAAGCCAGTATACAAAGCCAAGAAATTAAAATAGCAATACATCCTATTTAGCTATCATGTAACAATGAAATTGAACAGGGAGGGAAAAAAAAAATCGGAAAGAAATACACTGTCCACCTACTTAGTTGTAGCATGCAAGTATTAGAGTCAAGCATTTCTCAAATCATGATCGAAAAGACTCAAACAGTTGTTATCAGCCCATATAAAATGTCCAAAAGTCTTGACTGCAATTTCCACACTATTGCCAAAGGTGACAGGCATAGAGCAGGTAATGAACTATTCCTACTGATACAATAGACAGAAGAAGCCTTCCACATTTCTGACACTAGTTCAGAGTTTGTTAGCTTACATATTTTTTGTTAGATGTCAGGTTTTCACAGGTTGTCAGACTGTATTTTCGAGCCTCACTACCTCTGAAATAGATTATAGCAGATGAGCAATACCTTTCAGTGTAAGCATTAAATTCAACACAATCAATAAATGAACCAATTACCCATGTTAAAGTCCTAGGCTTCAATCTAGCATAGCATCTCTACAGCTTACTGAGCCTCAGGTCCCAGAATGTCGCTAAGTAGATATTGCAGGTGTGACAGATGCACTTTTTTTCTCTGAGGAAACAGGTAATAATGGTGCACTGAAAGCAACTCACTATTTATCTGCCTAATCCACTTCCCTATCTACCATGTACTCCCTTCCCCAGAAATTAAGTCACCTGAACTGAGTCGAGGAAGTACAGCTGCTCAGAAAGCAAGAGAGATTCTGAAAGACAAATCTCTATCCTTCCCTGCTTCCTGATTCTCCTAAACTCATTAACCTTAACTGCTGGCCTGGGAACACAATATTGAGCAAATTGCTCCAAGCAACATTGTATTTTGCTTCCTCTGTCAATCTGGATTATGGCTCTGGCCACCTGAGTTCCTATTTCTAATTGAATTCATTAAAAACAATGCTGGTGCAGTTGTGGGAAAAATATTGGTACAAGCTACAGATTGGGGAGGAATTCTCTACAAAATTTCTTCTTCTGTATATAATTCTATTTTGTTGAAAAGCATATTTGTAAACTACTTTAACATCTGAAAATTCCACTGAAATTCACCTCAACTATGCTTCTTTCCCTTTCCAGCCCCATCTCTGTTGTGCTTCATGTTGTCTCTGTCTTTATATGTCTTTACCATAGAAATGGAAATACCACGATGTCCTTTGACAGAAGAGGTGGTTTGTATCAACCCTTATAACACTTTAATTGTTCTTATTATTTTCCTTCCTAGTGACTGCTGGTAACACAGGCAAAGAAAAATCTGTGTCCTAAAGGTCCTAAAGGGCTTTCTTAAAATGTATTTAGAGGTCACACAATGCAAGAAATATATAACCGCTAAAGGTGGTATTGCCAGCCTTGAGCATTTAAGAATAGAACTAGTTCCATGAAAATCATAACTTCAGCCTACAGAAATAATAAACATGTGTATATACATGTAAATAAGAAGAGAGCTAGAAACTTTATAGTTGGAAATGTATGTTCTTTATAACAGAAAAAAACAAGAGATCTAGAACTTTAAGAAAAATATCAAATTTCTTGACATCTCCAAAAAAATTGTGAGTCAGCAGACTAATACTATGTTTTATGAAAGTCTGCTTTTCCCACATGTCATATTAATAAATTCACAAGCTCTAGGAAGAATGCTTAATTTATCTTCCTGGGAATGCTGGGAAAATCTCATTTTTTTCTTTTCCCCCTCCAAATAGACCTGTAACATCAGATTAAAGGACTGATGGCACTTTTGCAAAATAAAGGATCTCAAAATGAAAACAATGGATGATGAGTTCCACTAAGACCCACTGTATAGTTAGTTTACTTCTACCAGATAGGCAGGTCCAAGTATCATAAAGACAATACCATGGAATTATGCCAGAAATGAATGCTCAACCTCTCATTATCTAATTCCTATTTAATGTATTTTTAAAAGGTTATAAAAACACTTTTTAAAGATTAACATGGTAATTAAAATAGTGAACATTTAAAAACATTTTAAAGCATCTGTTTCCACAGATGTCTAATGTTTGATGCTATTCCAATGCTTCAGTCATTCAGAGCAGTAGTTACGCAACTTTAGAGAATAATATTCTAAGTTTGTATATGGCATTACACTAAAAGTTTGTTTTCTCAAGACATAGTTATGCTCTGTAAGTCCTATGGAGACAGGTATACCTTGAAGGACTGAACTATACTATCAATATGCTGTGGAAGTTCTAGTAAACTTTCATCTGTGTTTGAAAACAGTATTATTTTAATATTGTCATTCAAGTCAAAATCACAGAAAGAGATCTGTTAGCTAACTAGTGCCTTTCTGAAGTGGCTTTGATAGAAGTCTTTTGTGTTGTAGTGGGTTAACCCCAGGCTGCAATCAAGCACTCACCAGCTGCTTGTTCACCACCACCACCCCTCCTCCAGTGCGATGAGGGAGACAACTGGAAGAGCAAAAGCAAAAATAACTTGTGGGTAGAGACAAAGACAGTTTAATAAGTGAGTGGGGATGGAGGGGAAGTAATGCAAAGGCAATCACTCACCACCTCCCACCAGCAGTCTCGGAGAAACAGCTATGTGGGAAAAACTACCCCCCCAGTTTTTATAGCTGAGCATGATGTTATACGGCATAGGATAGCCCTTTGGTCATTTCAGGTCAGCTGTCCCAGATGTGTCTCCTCCCAGCTTCTTGCCCACCCGTACCCCACTGTCTGAGGAGGGCACAGTGAGAAACAGAGAAGGCCTTGGTGCTATGAAAAACATACAATAGCTATAGCATTGGTGTGCTTTCAACACTGTTTTAGTTGCAAATCTAAAACATAGCACCCTACTGGCTGCTATGAAGAAAATTAAGCCCATTCCAGCCAGACCCAGCACATGTATTTAAAGAAAACTCACTATAAAAAATAAAAAGTATGCTTCATTAATTTATTTCCAGTGTAGTGGAGATAAGAATATGATTTAAAAATCATCTAAGGATTTCAACGTCACTTTGAGTCCCTACGGAAATACCCTAAAACTGTTAAGTTAACTCCAGTCTTCAGTACAGAGCACATCATGAGGAAAAAGGGCGTAATTAAATTTCCCTCTACTGCTATGATTCTCTAGTCACCAGAATGATTCTTATGAGTTGTTCACAAATAGCATAGTGTTGAGGAACTCCAAGGCTGGTCTATATATGTCAAGAGCAAAGGCTTGCAAGGTGAAATCCCAGGACCAGGCAGCCACCTTCAAACCACCACTTTACACCACCACTTCTTCTCAGCTGTACCAAGCAGTAATTTTTTGTACCTTCCTCAGCAGTACTTTTTTGTACCTTCCTCACGAAGTCAATCCACATTGTACAGTATGTTATTTGCTGATGTATGCTCATAATATTTAATACTATAAATATAGATGTAGATATTTTGTGAAATTTTGGCTGAAAAGAGATATTTTCTTCTCATAGTAGAAGCTCTTCTCTAAGTAAACAATATGATGTTTTAGTTTTACTCTCTGGATATATTAAAAAGTGTTTAGCTGCTATGGGCTGAGGACCTGTAGAATTTTAATAGTTTTAGTATAAGACAGGTAAGCAGGTATATTTAACTGTGTTCTTGTACATGGGTAGGCATACATACACATTTCAATTAAATTCTAGAACACAAACCAAATACATATAGCTAATAACCATATTTACCACACTACATAGACCTTATAATTAAGTACAGAAAAAATTTCAAGTTCACAAATAAAAAAAAACTAAAAGAAAATTATCTTGAGCTGGAATCTTGTATTCTGAATTTTACTCTGAAAGGAATGCTGTGGAATTCTTGAAAGGTAACACTCTTCATAAGTGGAAACCAGAGACCATTACCTAAATGCTATAACTGATGAGGGGTAGCTGCACAACAAAAGGTTGATGTAACCTTTTTATTGGGTATTGGAATTATTGTCCAAGGTTAAGGCTATTCAATTAACAGAAGCAACCAATCTCTTGAATAATAAACAGAAAGTAAAAAAAAAAGAAAGAAAGAAAGAGTCAGCAGTAAAATTTAGAGTTCAAATCAAGATATTTTATTTAGAAAAGTGTTGGTTATTGTTAACATACAATCCATTTTTTATCCTTTTACTTCCAGATTTTTCTTCTCTTTTCTTGGAAAAGCCGAACATTAGTTTTCTAAAAAAAATAAAAGACACTAAGTTAAGAGATTTCATCTTCTTTACATCCACAGCTTCTTAAGAGTTAAGCTTTGTGTGTAGGGTTTTTTTGCATCTACTCCATGAGTCAGTTCCTGGCTTCTGTTCAGTTTCTAAGGTTCTAACCCATCTTATATGGAAAGATCCATATGGAAATGGAGCTACTATAGGAACAAGTTCTAGATTATTACTATTATGACCCACAAGCATGTGACTTCTGCTTTATACTAGCTATAAAGCCTGAAATGCTCAGGATTAAGCAAAAAAAAAAATTAAACCTGGAATTAATTCTGCCACAGGATATTTTTCTCCGTACTACCAACAAACAGTATTAGTGATCTTCTCAAGTAATATGGCATTTGGCAGGATCCCAACAGCAAAAAGTTCTTATCTTTTGTGTAATGGTATCCCCTTTTCTGTAATGGTATCCAACCTAAGCACCAGAGGACGTGACATTAAGCTGATCATAAACGAGATTTTAGTTCAGTCACTTGCTGCACAAGAGTTCTCAACTAATGTAAATTAATTACAATTTTAAAAAAATGTAAATCCTGATTGTGGTAGTTTAACTTTTTTATCAGCTCATCAGCTATTATATAATTCCATGTCCAAAACCAAAGTGTTGCATTTGTGGAACTGTAACACAACAGATACTATTATTTTCAGACCATTTAGCAAAACCAAGTAAAATTTTATTGTCATTGATTAGTTCCAAAGTGATGGGCCCAAAACATTCGCAAGGAAAACCATGTAAAATACAGTTCTTAAAATCTGGAGCTATACTCTATTTATCAAAGGAATCACGCTAGGACTACTTGTCCAATATTTCAACATAGCTCTTTAGTGTGTGCTGGCAGCTATTCCTATAGCCATACATCCAACAACTGTCATAAAAAAAAAACTTTTGACTTACTACAAATGCATTTAAAATTAATATTCCAAATCAAATTGTATTTTTTATTTCCAATAATGATTCTTTGAATTCCCATACAATACTAAATCAGGTTGTTAATGCAGTTTCCAAGTTTTCATCTCAAAAGTTATTTTATACACTCTATCAACTTTGCCAACATTCATAGTTTTTATAGATCTGAATTACAGCATCTTACCTTTTACTGAAAAGAAGCGGTTTCTTTTTCTTGTCAGAACTAATTGAACCAAAGGGTAAGAATAACTTTCTTTATCTGTAAAGTGAAATACCAACACTGAATGAAATTATCTACCTGAGGTCTTATACTAAGTTAATGGAATAACTAATCCAAAATCAGCTAAAGTCATACCTAGAAAAAATCTAAGACAGCATCAGTCTGATGAGTTGATATGTTAATATGACTATTGTCAACAAGTCTAGTCACATTACAGTTTAATTATGCATTTGTACTTTTTCTGTTTTGCATGGACACTCAAAATGTTAAGAAGTGGAAACTAATTTATTGAACTATTGGAATAGGGTAACACTTATGCAGGGAATCAAATCTCTCAAAGAGAGTGGTCAGTCACTGTCCAGTGGCAATGGGACCCTCTGCTGTGAGTGTTCTTGCACTGGGATCTTTGTCTGGAATGGGAGATACTCTTCAAACCACTGTTCTACTTAGTGCTTATAATCCATGTGGCCCCAGATCCCATGTGACCACCTCAACACATGCATCACTTAATACACCTTAAACACTGGATACACCTTAACTACATACAAGACATCTCTTAAATATCTTAGCTACATACAAAAGACTATCCAACATGGTCATTCCTGACAAAATAATTTCTACTAACTTTTTACCAATATTATATCTGTGCACACCTTGACCACTTCTGTAGCAAGTCTGGGACACTGCATCCAGGATGTTAATCAACATATTTAGTCATGTAAATTGCACTAGATGCAGTAGCAACTACCTGGGGGCTGGGGGGGAGAAATTATAGAGCTGTCCAAAATTCCCAACTGGAGGGTTCCTGTCTAATATTACTAGTGAAGGTCCACCTTGCTTCAAGCTGGTCTGTTGTCTCACACCAGTCCATTACCTCATCTATTCAGATGACTGGCTGGGAAGTTCCTGGACCACCCAAGGAATTAATGACTTAGGTGACTGTCAAGAAACATACAAGCATAGTCCTGATACCCAACTACACCACAACTGTAGCTGAAGAACAAAGTTGATTTTCAGATTTATAACTCACTAATAACATAAGTCCTATCACTCTTGCCACATCTGCAACCACATCTCTAAGTGCAGTGTTCTTTGAAACTTACTACAAAGCATTCACTGTGTCCACCCTCTTTTCATCCTATCTCATACTCTATCGCAGGACAAGTAAACACTACACTGTCATGCCTTTTAGATGTTGGGCAATAGAGCTCTACTACTCTAAGAATTTATTTGCAGAGTGCTTAATATAGCTTTAATTCTGTAAGCTATCTCAATGGCATCAAAATAATTTTATAGGGAGCTGAAATTAAGCACATCTGTAAATTGGTTTTAGGACTATTGCATAATGATTACCATTCATGGGATGATTAATGCTTTTTTCCACATGCATAGATAGATTATATCACATTCTTTCTAAGAAAAGCACAAGATTACAGGAAGGACTTTATTATCTTAGTTTACAGATTAAAGAAATTTGTAGCACAGTAGAGAGGAAAAACAAATTCTAACAGTGATGACTGTTCCTGCATCCTTTCACAGTCTCATTTCCTCTACACTAAGCCCAGAAGAGAACCAAAAACATGGTTCTCTCAGAAAAACCAACAGTGAATACTAAGCTAAGATAATAACCTTGGGTTCATGTCCTAAGGTACATCCTATTATCAGAGCATTTCTTTTGGGCATTAGCCATTCTTCTTTTTAGAGGCATTACTACAAGACAAAAATTAAATCGGATATATACATAGTGGAAATGTACTTGCATGTGATAACCAAAGGTAGTTTTAAGAACCCTTTCTCTCAGAAGGTAGGAGATACTTTCAGAGCTATAATTTTGTTTGGTTTTGTTCTTTTTTTTAACTAAAGTGACAACAGCAGCTTTCCAAGAGTAATAAAGAAACAAGACTATCAGTGTCAGAGAATATTTTACCTTAAAGAATGTTAAGGATAAACCAGAGAAGTGCCACCAATAGGGACTAAAATTTTCACATTTGGATGTTTATTGTTTCATTTTTAATTTCATGTTTAGATATTAAAAGTTATTTGAGTCCTTAAGTATGAACTAGATCACTCACTTTTGAAAATGTTGCTTACTATAGCATTTGTGTTCATAACAGCTGAATGTCTAATATTCCTTCTATAAAAGGTTTTTAAGAATGATCTGTTACTCACTGAGACAATGATGTCTGATGATGATGTAGCTAAAATTCATGAAGTGGTAAAGAAGCTGTATGACCTCTAAGAGCAGTGATCCACATTCACTGCAGCAACCATAGAGAACAAATTTTTTTCTTTATTAGAGCTAGATTCACTTTACTAAATCTAGAGACAACACAGCATCTCTGCTTTGCAGAAAGACACTTTAAATATCCCTTTTTTGTTTGTTTACTGAGTGATCATGCTTGTCTTGCTGCAATAGGTAATGTTAAATAATATTCTTCTTTATAATATTCTCTCATCTTTCCATGCAATATCTGCACATTTGCAAACTATGGAGATTGTATCTCTTTTGTCCTTTGCCTCTTATTGTCACTTACATGATTTGAAGATGAAGAACAGCATCTCCTTTATATATGTTATAAATGACAGATAAAAAATTTCTGTTACAAACAGTAATAGGTGTTACAGACTGCAGGAGGTTGAATCTCCGCTATACCTATTAGGTGTTATGGAATGTTACCTTAAATGCAAAACGGGAATAGAAGCCCTTCAGGACATAAATAGGTTTGTTTTGCTTTATGCTTGCCTGGGTATAAATGACTATCCATAGTGCAAGAACATGGAGAAACAGGCACCAATATTTTGATTCTTACAGCTTTGCCTCTAGTACAAAAAGATGACTAACTTAAGGACACAGACTCTAAGAAAATTGAGGATAATGGGAATGTAATTTACAGCACACCACTCATCCAACAATGTAGGTGTTGAAACTGATTTACCATAAACTGGTAACTTCCCAGTGCCAGTAGAGCATTTTTATAACACAAAGAAGAACCGTAATGAGAATAAGATAGGATGCCATTGGCAACATCTTTTAAAATTTTTTTGATATTTATTTTTAATAGAAAATTTATATCAGAGGAAATAGAGAACAGCAGTTAACATAGGTGAAACAAAAAATCACGAAGTTATTATTATGTTTTCAACAATCCATGGATCATTTTTTTCTCCTTTATGATTCAAGAGAGATATCAATTATATCTGTGTGTGCAACAGCAGAGTCAGTTTATTCCACAGCTGTCTTCAAATGAACCCCCAGTTTCTGATCCCCTTTAACCTATTGCCCTTTGACCTCAACATTCCCCTACCTTTTAATGTCCCCTTCTTGTATATATTTCTGCAAAGATGAGAAAAGTATACTTCTAAAGATCTATGGGTTATCTGATGATATGGTTTACAAGTATAACAATAATTTTTTTTTACCTTTGCCCACAACATCCTGCATCTCCACAGTACATTTTCACATCTAGTAATTAAGAATCATCACTTGTACCTTACAATGGAGGAACTAACTGTTATTTGTTCAAAGGCAAATACATGGGAAGCACAATGTGCCTCAGGTGTATCGCATATGCAATAGACCATACTGTTGTTAAATAGCAGGACTTCAAATACACATTGCACATAAAGTGTATTCAATCCATTCTAAACATTTGTTGTGGTTTAACCCCAGTTGGCAACTAAGCACCACACAGCCATGCATTCACTTCCCCCACCTCCACCCAGTGGGATGGGGGAGAAAATCGGGAAAAGAAATAAAACTCTTGGGTTGAGAGAAGAATAGTTTAATAGAACAGAAAAGAAGAAACTAATAATGATAATGATAACACTAATAAAATGACAACAGTAATAATAAAAGGATTGGAATATACAAATGATGCACAGTGCAATTGCTCACCACCTGCCGATCGATGCCCAGTTAGTCCCCGAGTGGCGATCCCCCTGCCCCCACTCCCCCCAGTTTCTATACTGGGCATGACATCACATGGTATTGAATACCCCGTTGGCCAGTTTGGGTCAGGTGCCCTGGCTGTGTCCTGTGCCAACTTCTTGTGCCCCTCCAGCTTTCTCGCTGGCTGGGCATCAGAAGCTGAAAAATCCTTGACTTTAGACTGAACACTACTTAGCAACAACTGAAAACGTCAGTGTATTATCAACATTCTCCTCATACCAAACTCAAAAACGTAGCACTGTACCAGCTACTAGGAAGACAATTAACTCTATCCCAGCTGAAACCAGAACAATATTCTTTGCATGTATTGCAACGTTTAAATTGACCCTAAATAAGACAATCTTTATTTGAGCATCGGATTTGCTTCTAGGTCAACAGCAAGATCAATAACAAAATCAATATGCTGCTCCATTGACTGACAGTCTGAAACAGTAAATTAAAAAAGGATCTTTGCTCTTGAAACTACAGATGCTCTTCTTTCTGTATCATAAAAGTGAGCCAAATGACTATTGCTTTCTTATTTAAATAAATCTATACTACATTTAAATGCATGACTTGAAAGTAGGCTAGAGAGTTTTCTGTGTGAAATCTTTTAGCCCAGTTCAGTACCTGTGGAAGCAGAAAATATACAGACAATCCCACCTCTTTTTATCTACCCTTATATCTTAGATTATATTTTATATATAAAAAAATATTTACTACTATAACATCTTTCAAGATGGAAGGGTAATATACACAGCATAAGACTAGTGTTGCCTACATAGTGATAATCTAGTTTGAATAAAATAATTTGTCAGCAGAGATTACAACAAAACCTCAAACTCTGGAAATAGTATCAGTTTATGGAAGAACAAAATACAGGAGAAATATAATTAATGTTGAACTATTCAAACATTCTTAATGAAATGTGTATGTTTTAAGATAATCTGACATTAATTAATATTTATTGTGGGTAAATATTCAGGCTTTGTTTTCTGGTCCACCTGAAAATCTACACACTGTAATATTTCAGATGTATGCCATCTGAAGCAAAAAGGTTTTTACAACATTAAACAAGTGCTGTAAGAGCTGTAAGAAAGACATTTTTATCAACAACTGTAAACCATTTACTTCTGAATACAGTATAGGTACTAGCTAAGATATTTTCATATTAAAAACAATGAAAAAATAAAACAAACAAAAATTGAGTTTATTTTTAGATTGCCCCTAGAAAAGCCTCATGGGTACAGTAATTAGAAATGTAGAAAATTACCCATCCATTTCATGTGCCATTCTCTTTCTGACCTTTGGAATTTTTTATTGCTACCCATCAATTCTGAGTGCCCTCCAAGTAAGAACAATAATTACTGCAAAACCTGTAGCAGATTTCATACTCATCCATCTCCCACAGCACAGTCTATTTCTGTCTCACAGACCACATAAGACAGAACCCTAACTCCAGCTCTGGTGAGTGATGAGGAATATTTCATAATATTACCAAGAAAAAATAAAAAAAGTCTACTCCATAGTGAGTGGTCTCACATGATGGATTGCATGTTATCTTAAATTTGAATTACAGTAGTAGTAAAGATCCAGAGTAGGAAACAATATGGAAACATGAAATTTGTGAGATGATACAAAGAGTCCCTTGGTGTCTGTAACAACATATAAGAAACTGTTCCTTCAATCTATTCAGAAAATGCGTTAAGGAAACTAGTCATCTCATGTATTTCTCCTCTGCTTAGTCAGAATATAGTTCGTCAAAGTCAATCTCTGAAAAGTGAAACACAATACTCAGATAAAGCATATAAGTCCAAAGTAAAGATTTTAAACTTGAGTTTTTAAGTTCAGCTTTCAGCTGTCAGGGCCCTGCAGGCACCACCAGGCCCGGCTGTCCCTATGCAGCCCCTCCAGGGCTCCCCCCCCTCCCCACAGCCCGGGACCCCATTTCACCCCCCGGGGCTGTCAGCCCCTGCCCCAGCCATGCCGCAGCAGGGCCCGTCTCCAGCTCCCACAGCCCTGTCCTGCCCGCCACGGGCCGCGCTGAGCCAGGCCCACCTGCAGGCCCACGGCCCGGCCCAGCCTCAGTCCATCCCCGTCCCCAAGGAGGTGCCTGATTTCTGGGACTGGGGCTGCCCCGGTGGCCCCCAGCTGCCCTGCTCCTCAGGGGCGGTGGGACAGGCCTAGGCTGCCGGGTCCTGCCCTGACAGACCCCCAGGGGTCCCCCTGACAAGTCCACAGGGAGCTGTCAGCCATGCTGAACGCAGATATTAACTCTGGACTTCATACTAAAGTTCCTTCGTTTGTACTTTTCATTAGCCATGTGGGATCTGTTGGATACGATATGAGGGAAAATATCACAGTCAAGGAGAGAGACAGGGATATCTATCATATTATTAAGAAACTCAGGATATAGTAAAATGAACTTTACTAGCCAAAACTACACATTCTGTACATGAGTTAGTTTAGAAGCGTCACATTAAATTAACTAATCAAAGTCTGGTAACATTGACAAATGACAGGCCAAACACTACAGCTGTTCTTGGTGTGCTCAGTTCTGAATGCACATAGGTGTGCCGAGTGCAAGCATGAGAAAACTTCATGAGAAAACTTCTTTGGCATTTGTATTGCTTACTTAGGCCATTTAAACAAATGCTCATATCTTCCTTGTCTTACCAGTTTCGAAACTTTAGCTGACAATCTCAGACCTTATCTTCTTGTCTGAATATGAAGCTCCTTCAGCTTTAGAGCAGATTGTCAGAAACAAACCCTGTCAAGGGAGTTGTGATACACGTTGGACTTCGGGCTGTGGGGATTCTGCCTTCCCACAGCCCTGGAGCTGAAACTTGAGCACTGTCAGACCTGGGAGGTTTCTCCTATCTCAGTGCAATGCATGTGGCTGTTGCTGTTCTGTTGGCAGGTCTGGGCAATAGCAAGACTGAACGAGTATTCCAGAGATGCAGCTGGAGAGTTGCATGCATGCATACACACACTCCCCACCAGCGTGTCTGGCCACAAAAACTAACACAGTGTCATGGTTTAAGCCCAGCTGGCAGCAAAGCACCACGAGGCCACTCACTCACTCCTCCCAGGTGGGATGGGGAGGAGAATCAGAAAGGAGAAAGAAAAAAAAAAAAAAGAAATAGAACCTTGTGGGTTGAGATAAGGCCAGTTTACTGGGGTAACACAAGGAAAGAAGTTACAATAGTACTAATGAAAGAATATACAAAACGAGTGATGCACAGTGCAACTGCTCACCAGCCGGAACCCGACGCTCCCCCACTTTCCCCACGGAGAGAGAGAGAGCTCCCCCCAGCCTGCTCCCCAGTTATATACTGAGCATGATGTTGCATGGTATGGAATAGCTCCTTGGCTAGTTCAGGTCAGCTGTCCCGGCTGTGCCCCCTCCCACCTTCCTGTGAAAATTAACTCTATCCCAACCTAGGACACACAGACAGAAAGCAGTGTCATCCTGGCACCCACGTAAACACCTACAGCTCTCACATACACGAACACAGCCAGCCAGTGCTGTTGTTCAAGTTTGGGGTTCACTTGTGAAAACACATATACACACAGAGGACTGAAACTCCCTAGTGGAAAATACACTCCAGCCTCTACAGCTGCAGGCACCCCTGACCTACAGACTCCCTGTGATCTGTGTCCCCTTTTCCAGGTGCTGGCATTTAGCTACATATGCACAGAGAATAGATAGTGAAATTGCACAGAAAACAGAGAAGAACATAATTTAATAGGAAGGTAGGACTGACTACTACAGCGATCAGGTGCAGGGCTCAGTCAGACAAGTGTACTGATCAGCAGCAGCTTGTTTACATACAGCTAACCCCTTCTATTGCCCCCTTCTCTCCATTTTCCATGCTTGTACTTCTGTGAGGCACTTTGATGTCTCCCTTTCTCCAGCCTTGTCTCCTCTCAAGAAACCCATCCCTAATTACCTTTTTCCATTTTGTCCCATTTTAGCTAAATCCATATCCAAATTTGCTATTTCTGATAGGCCTTCTGTGTCTAAGCTTTACAGGAAGCCTTCATTATATGTTAGCAGGCAAAATTCCAGCCAGTTTCAACATTGCATGTTGTAGCTAAAAAAGAAAATAAAAGTACTTGTTGGACTTTGAACATATTCTTGTCAGCTTCACTACTGCATCTTTGAACCTCTGAAATTCATCCAGCTTTCATCCAGTTTTCCTTTGACCTTTCTGGGAAGACCGTATTTCCTTCTACTTTGTTAAACTTCACTTTACTAATTCAAAAGTTGTAACTTTTAGCAGGAAAATGTACATTAATAGCAAAAGTGTACTTGTCAAGATTCTGCCATGTTGTCCAGAAATCTCATTTTTGTGGACAGGGTCTATATTCTCAATGCTCTCATCTGGCAGTCACCCAGCTACAAATCCTGAGTCAGTTCCAAGGCTCTTGGTCAGAATAGTGCTCACATTCTGTTCTGCTTTTTACAACTAATTTTAAAAGCGTTTTAGAGCACCTGAGATGTTCATAGATGTCAAGATAACTATAATATACGTGCTGTCACAAGCTGCAGAGCCAATAGTTCTCACTAACATACCTGAGATTAAAAAAAGCAAAAAGCAAACCTAGACTTGTCCATAGGAAAATCCACTTGCCTGTAGAAAAATCTTTGCACTGCAAAATGTCAATAAGAGACAATGAACTCAAAACAGAAGTAGAGGTTAACATCCATGTCAGGATCTGAAGAGCATCAAACAGATCTTAATAGCCCTGGCCAGCTTTGACCGGGTCCCCACACACCCTGTCTACCCATGGGCCCAGGATATCAATTTCAACCCAGGCTTGGTAAGATTTATTGTAGGTGTCACTGTCTCCAGCTGTGTCTCCTGCAGAGACCCTTCAGACCTACACTGCAGTTAGCTTGTCTCCAATCACTGACATCTGGATGGACCCCTTGGATAGACTTCTCAGACTGCCATTTGCTAGCTCCATGCTCCTAGTGGGAACTGATCCCAGCCTTGGCTCAACGCTTGCCAAAAGTGTCAGGGGCTGTTGGTAGGCCTCGTTACCGTCTTTGCTGCTGCCTGCCACACTCAGGCCCTGCAGGACAGCACCCATCAGGGGGTACAGCCATCCCTTGGGTCTCTGCTGTGCTTGGCTCAGACCTGAGGGAGCCATCAACCCTGGCTGTGCCCTGACAGTCAGTTCAGGTCGCTGAGCCAAATACCATGGGGACTGGCCCACAGCAGTGAAGGACCTTGCCCCTATGGCTTCCCCTAAGTGAACAGCCTGGCCCTGAGCTCTGATCTCCCCATGGAGCCAAACCATTGACCAGTCCCAGTGAGTCCTCACTCCCCAGTCCTCCCTGGACCCAGGGCTCCTTAGGGGCAGCTTGAACACTGTCCCCTCTCCCCCCAGGGCACATCAGGAACAAGCCTAGCTGCCCTGCCCAGCTCCAAATGCCTTATGTTGTCCCTGCCATGGTCCTGACACAGCTCCAAGTCCCCAGTGTCATGTCGCTGTCCCAGGTTCAACACTCTGCCCTGTCTCTGTATCAACTCCAGGTTCCTTGTCCCACTCCCAAGCGCCTTTTGTCATGTCCCTGCTGTGACACCATGGTCTTGCTGTGATCCTGACCTGACACTGAGCTCAGGTCTGAGCCGTGTCCCTTTCCCAGTTCCCTGCCCCACCTCTGCATCCCCTGAAATAGACCACTGATGCCTCACAGCAATCAGATCACTGTACAGCATGTCCCTTCTGAGCCCAGATCTCTGTAAGATGGGAGGACAACACTTGCTCAGGGGAGGGGGAAGGGGGGCTTCTGGTAGGGCCCTGAGGGCACTAAAAATAGTCACTGCCCCTGCTCAGCCTCCACTGGGGCCTCCTCCCACCCCTGCCCATGGCCCAGGACCCCATTTCAGCTCAGGTGTGGTCATCAAGTCCTGAGCTGAACAATGCTGTAGGAGAGCCTTTCTCCAACCCGGTCACGTGGATGGACCCTTTGGACGCCCAGGGTAGCCTCATCTCTGGCCCTATCTCTGGCCTAGCATCCCAGATGCTAGATCTACAGATCGACAGCCCTGTGCTCTAGACAGCTGATTTCTTATATGGATCCCTTGGACACAGGTTGTAGCTTGTCTTCATCTCTGTCTCCAGAAAAGACTCTGGATCTATATACTATCTTGTCTCCAGAACTTTCTCTCCTGTCATCTCCTGCTGCTTTTGGCTGGACATTCCACATGGACCTGGACCTGATCCACTGGTGGCACGCTCTGTCTGGGATTGTTTAGCTTTTGGATTAAAACAAGTTCCTTTATGTTAGCAAACAGGACTGAGGCTAATGAAGGCTACATAGGAAATTGTCTGCTGTGCAGGCATTCATGGTATCCAAGTTGAAATCTATAACCTGTTCTCATTGCTTTTCCATAAAGTAGAAGACACTGAAGATAGTTATTTTATTTTTTTTAAAAAGCAAACAAAGAAACACACCCCCCCCCGAAAATCTGAAATTTCATGCAAAATGGGTCATAAAATGTTACACAACCATTTTTTCCCTTGTTGTACACTGGTCATCTCTTTTAATAGTCTTTTTGAAGTACTTTTTATAAACTTACATAAAAAAAACCCCAAACGTAACTATCCTCAAAGGTAAAGAGACCCATCCTCCCTATTTACCATCACCTCTTCCCAAAGGAGATAAGGTACACAGAGGGAAGGTGTCACTCACAGCTTGTCCAAATATGAAGTCAGGATATTTCTGAAGCATTTTTACCAGAACTGTGTAATGCATCGTGGAATCTATGTGTTCCTTGATATTGGGACTATTTACCAAGAATCAGATTGAAATTAAGGGTACTTTTAATATAGGAGTATTAGTTTCTAGACCTTTTGCATTTCATGTATTTGCTTTTCTAAATGTAAGAAAGAAACGTCTAAAAGCATCAGTAAAAAAAAACCCAACCCTCCCATATTATGTTTTGTTTAATATGCATGACAGTACATATTCTTTCATGATTCATATAATTTATTTATTTATGCATATGTCCATAAGTAAGCTGTTTAAAACTTTAAGGCGTATGCTATAGGAAGCGTTTACTATAACTGCAGTATCAAAACATACAAGTCTTTTCCTGTTCTTAGTTGCACAATGTTCATGCTCTAATGAGGTACTCACTCATCCTGCATAGATGAACTTTTCTGCCACCCTGATTCTTTATCATAAGAAATATAACTGGCTCTTCAGACTTCCTGAAAGTAGGTGAAACACCACAGACTTCAATCAGTTCATCCCACAGACTCAGATACAGATGGAGCTATAGGAAATGAAAGACAGAAGAGCAATGTTATCTATACTGCAACCTTTTTATTCAGTTTTCAGTCTGACTGCAGCTTACACTCTGCAGTTAATGGAAAGATTAGTTCTAAAGCACAGCATTACTTATTGAAGGTTATGATCATATTCTTTATAAGAACCACCTCAAAAAATAAAAGGAAAGATTGCTTCTGAGTTTAATTTGAAGTTCTTTGAGTGTATTTAGGGATACCTACCTACCATCTAAATGAGCTCCTATAATGTAAGAGTTAAAGATATTGTAATATAAAATAGGACACACATTGTTACTGCACACAAGAGATTTGATTAAACTCATTGTGACCTCTGCAATTCCTACCCTAAACTAGTGAAAGACATTGTTACCTATGCCAGTGCATTTGATTTGTAAATCTTGTGCTACAGTTGCTACTTCAAGAAAGCCCAAGAACTTCATTACATTATTCAGGTTTTTTTTTTCTTTTATAAAAATAAGAATAGCATGTTTAATTGAAAATGGAGGCAATCTATAATGAAGACAGTACAGATCATTACAAATTTTTTAAATTCAGTTTTGACTGTAAAGGAGGCAGTTGACTTGCATTTCATTTGGCACTGAGGACTAAACAATTCGTTTGTTTTTTCTGAAGAAAACTGTGCATAGATAAAGTATAGCTCATTGAACATCAGTCCTGAGAGAAATAAAATAATGTTGGTATGATGGCAAAGCTAATAAAAAAGTTAATCATTCAGATGCACTCTCTGCAAAGAAACTGTAGCATTTGGACATCTGATAATTATTTAGATGAGCAATTGATGAGTCCCGCTTATTTCAATGACAAATTAAAGACACAAGGTATATGTCCTGAGGAGTGCACAATGTTGAGAAAAGACGCACAAATATATGATGGGAGATGGGATGAAACAGGATGGAAAAAGTAAACCAAATCAATCAGTAGCTCAATCATGTTGCCCAAATTATATCAATATATGGCCCTATGGTTTATTTTTTTTAAAAAAAGAAGGTAACATTAGATAGCTAAATCCATATGTAGTAACATTACTTTCTGTGGAATGTCCTAAATTCTTGTCAAGTCTTTCAGCTGTTTTTCAGTGTCCTTCTTGACTACTTTTACAATTTTCTTCTTCAGAAACAGTTGAAACTTGAGGCATATAAAAGTTTATTATCTCTGGTTGACTGAGATCCAGCAATTTCTTCAGTTTAAAAAAGGCTTTAAAGCATTTAGAACTTTTTTTTACAGAAAATAATTAAAATGATAGAAAATAAGGTTTAGAACAGTTCCTGAGTGGTGTCTAGTTCAAATTCTTGTTCCAAGGCAAGATGAACTACTCATCATTATTTTTAAAGGACTTTCTCCAATATAAAAAGTAATAAAACCATAAAACCCACTAGAATATTCATCTGTTTTCTGAAGTATTCTTCATTGTTCCTCTCCATACAAAATCGAATCAGATTAGATATATTAACTGTTCCATTCCGGTATTCTGCTTTGCTACATAGCACACGGCAGACACTCTGATGATGGTCTAATGAAACTGGTGACAAAAAAGTAGCTGCCAACTATGTATCAATACCAGCTACTTCTAATCACTGTTCCAAAAAGCAACATAAAGCAAATTATAGGATTCAAGATTAGTTACCTTTCTATGGAATGAAGAAAGAGCTGACAGCAAGTTTTCCACTCCCTGTCCTCCAAAGTTAGAATGTATAGCCTAGTGGTTCACCTCTGCAGCCACAAGTGTAATTACAACTTAATTTCTGTATTAATTAATCACTTATTTGCAAAATACTCTTCTCAGTATTAGCAAATGGACAGATATCTGCCTTCCAAAGCACTGAATTACACAATACATGGGAATAAAGATTCATATTACCTAAACATACCAGAAATACTCTGTAAGACACAGAAGACCAGGAAGATGATGACAGATAAAGAAAAAAGATATTTCATAAATGAGATAGGCAAGTCAGGAAGAGTTTGAATACCTTCAAAGTTTAGCCTGAGCCAAATCTAAACATCTATTTTTGATATTTCATGATATAAGGATTACCACTTCCTTCCTTACAGAGCAAAGTAAAAGGATTAGGACAGTAAAAGGTTGTGATAATTTTTATATAAGCACAATGAGACAAAGGATTCTTTGCAGATAATCCTTCCCAAATGAATCAACAACTTCTTCAAATACCCTATTAAAATATTTGTATAACCTAACATAATGGATTTAACTGGAATAACATTCTTCAGAAACAAAAGTGCAGCTTGGACTTTCATATTCAGACAGAAATACAGTTAAAATTATGATCCATTGACATTTTTTTATCCCTACTTTGAGCAGGCAGTTGACTAGATGAGTCTAGATGCCTCTTTCAACCTAAATCATTTTGATTTCATCTTTTGTAATCTAGGGTGATAGTGTGGGCACAATGAAGCAGCATACAGTGTTTCTACAACACCATAGGCGATTCCTTGTAATCACTTATAGCTGTGAAAGCAAGGTGAAGTGTTGAGGTTTTTTTCTTTTTTTTTCCCCTTGAATTTTATGCAGGATGAATATTATTTGATACATCTTAAAAGCTTTTAAGAAGTTAAATATTTACACCTTCCCATCAAAATTATATATAAACAAGAATGAAGGTGTAATGTAAGGTTTACTGGAAAAGGTATTTTGCTCCTAGATTGAGAAAACAACCTATAGCCATCATTTGCTGTCTCTTTTAAACTATATATATCCTTTTTTTCTCCAGTGAATTTCAGAAAGTTATATTTATTGTTCATTTAATTACTTGTCATATTAAAAGAATGCGCTATATTGTCTCAAAGGCTTACTGAGCTTGATGAGTGGTGAGCTTGCCCAAGAACTGTGTTTTCAGACATCTAATCATATCATAAAGTAAATTCACATTTCCAGTTATATCCACAGATTTCCAAATGCAAAATGAGTTTATTAAGCCACATTTCAGATCAAATCTTTCTCATTTTACTGAGAATCTCCAATCAAATAAGAGGAAATATTTGTATAAATAAGGTTAATATGATTTTCCTTCAGTGGATGGACTAAGACTTACCAGGAAGCATGATAATCTTATATACCTGTCACAAAAAGAAAAAAAAAAAAAAGTGAAAAATGAACTCTATTGTTATATTTAAATTTTGTATTTTATTTAAGCATAATTACTTTTTTGTAATGTTAAAGAATTTAATGTCAAATACAACTTTATTAACCGGATCAGTATCTGCTTATGTAAAAGTAGAATACATTATTTCACTACATGCCATTTTTTTAATAACTATTTCATTGTGTATTGTGAATATGATTTTTATATGTATTGTTTACTTTTTCTCCAAAGGAGTTAGTTTCTGGTTAAAACTTTGTAAGTGTGAGTTAGTGTCTACCACTAATTTTACCGATGTAAAGCCACTAAAGTAGATGACTATTGTTCGTTTCATAGATGCATCTGTATCTTAAAGATCAGTTGAACAACCCCCCCAGATTCCCAAAGAATTTGGTTTTTTTCTCTTTGATTTTGTTTGTTAATCTCAGTCTGTGAGAAGTATTCCATGTCCTCAGAACAATTGTTTTGCCTTTCATGTGACTCAGCTACTATTCCTTACTGCTGCACTAATAAATATATCATATGCTCCTTAGAATCACTTGTGAAAATTCAGTTCCAACATTAGTTTCCTGCTCCAACCAGAAGTAGTTCTCTATTGGAGAGAGAAAGACATCCCATAATTCAGAGCATTAATGTTATGTGCAAGTAAATATTAAACTATTAGCATTTTTTACCCAGATACTTACTAGATAATTACATAGCAATAAAGTGTGTTATATACATGTATAATAACAAGGTACAGTATGCATTATATTAAGGTGTCATCTATGTTTTACTTTTTAATAGGTTATACTATTGTATAGCCTGTTATAGAATATGTAATCAGAATCCACTTTAATTAATATATTTAATCAAATAACATTAACTAAGGATCTTTAAAATTAGTTTTCACATATAAGGCATAAATACAAAAACTCTGTCTTTTTTTTTTAAATATGTTTTGCCTAAGTTTCCTTCATATAGGTAAATTTAATTCTATTTTAACTTTTTGATTATTAGCTGGAGGTTAACTAGTTAGATTAGCTAACACCTCCTTAGCAGTTTATGTCCCTTGCAGAATTGTCTTTTATTTAGAATAGATTTATATCCAGTGCCATTGGTGAGATAATCCTCTCCTTACAGAGATAAATACTTAACTATTTTTGAGATAAGTTTTGAGGCAAGTTATTCTACTGAAAGAAATGTAAACTTTGTCACAGTGGGGTCTAAGAGACTGGTTTGTATTCACGCATTTGTCATGAAATAAGAAATAAACTTTTTTTATCAAAAGTTCGAATAGTTTCTAAGCAGTAGATGCAACAGACATCTCATTGAGTACTACATCAACTAGAAAACCAGCCCAGGCCAATATTTTTTTCAATATAATGGCAAGATGCTAAGGAACACTGATGGAGTACTTTCATTTCATTTCATTTCATTTCATTTCATTTCATTTCATTTCATTTCATTTCATTATTTTTTATTAAAGTACGTTTTTAAGGGTATCCTGGATTTTCATGTCATTGTCACCGCACTGTTACTATGTTTTGCAACTACTAAAGTTAGTATATAACTCATTTTGATCTGACAGGAAAGAATTTCGTAGCATCTTGATCCCTTCCAGATTTTTAGGCTTTGTGTTTTGAGGAAACCGCCTACTCAAGCTGCATTCTTGAAATTAACAGCTCCATTCTTCCAGTGGATGATAGCTGTTATGGAGAGGTAGCACTTAGCCTTGTGCTTCCCCCCTTTGCCCCCATTGCTTTTAATTAACTAGTTCTAATAATTCTCAAACTGTTGAAAACAGAAAAAAAATTCACTCCCGGTCAAAGTCATCAGGCAGCAAAATTTCTTAAGAAATTGAAACTTTACAAGTTTTCAAGCCAAACTAGTTCACACATCTTTAATGATATTCTGACAGCAATTCCTGTTTTTATTCAGAGCAAGTACATACTCAGTTTTAGTTTATTTTTAGTAAAACCTGAACACTTTATACATTGCGATTGTGCAGTGGCAGTGGTAAGCTTACAAAGGTTAATTTTTATATTTATTTTTTTTCCTCAGAGTACATGACATTATCATTTAGTTCCCAGGGAAGCAGTGTTAAATTAAGATGATATGAAAAATGTTATAAGTGATCTTTGGAAGCCACTACTAATTTGCGATTCAAGACTGGATAAAATATTCAGACTTACTTACAATAAATGATATTTTTTCATTTGATGTCAAACATGAGAAAACAACTTTAAAACAGGTTCTTGTGTCAGGACAATGTCACCCTTCTGCTGCACAAATGCTGAAGCAGAAAAGGCACATTTATTTCCAAAACAGGAGACATTGGTCTTGTAACTAAAGCAAATAGGTAATCAACAACTGTCTTTTGCAAAGAAACTACCTTATTCACTTCTTTCCTCTTTATTGAACTCAGGCTTGACTTGCTGTGCACTGTAATAAATTAGTGTTTCATCTTCTTATAACTGTTTCTGTTTAAAGAATTTTTCTTCTTTTTTTGTAATTTTGCTAGGTAAAATACTGATGCATTGTATATATTTACAGAGGAATGCAGGAATCCAGAACAGATCTGGTAGGGAGAATACAACATGTCATTCTGTGACTGATATTTCCAGTCACTTCAGGTAGTGTTACAATGTTCAGTAGAAACTGGGCTGAATTGAAACAGTGGATACAAGCCTTCTCAAATTTTGAACCCATTTACTAGTGTCTTGTCAATTTATGCTTTGAAGTAGTGAGGCAAGTTCAAGATTCTGAAATACCTCAAAAGACAAGTTTGATTCACAACACTGAAAAATGAAAGTTTATAATTTGCAGCACTGTGTACTGCAAAACTGAGGAAAGAAGTCTTGAGAAGTATGGCGTTGAACAACAGCTAAAATTCTGTGGACGTCCCACAACATATTACAGTCTCGTATGAAGAATGGAGATCTAGCACTGAGCACAGCATTCAGTCCTCAAACATACATATACCACAACAGCAAGGAAGAAGATCCTGAAATTTGCGCAGAATATAAATGTAGCTCTGTGTGCTCTCCAAGTAGCCTTAATCAGAGGCAATGCTGATTAACACAGGTGAGATGACAAGATAGAACAAATGTGTTATTTTAAGCTGTATGTCTTGAGGAATCTCTGTCATGGCCATGTATTGTGCCCTAGAGATTTGCCTCAAGATGATCAGTCCTATTTTTTATTTACTTTTCAGTTAGAAAGCAGCAGAGTAAACACATCTGAGCAACAATGCAGGGAAAACAAAGCAACAAAACCTCACAAGCATCATCATTTTTCTCTTCTGATTTTAGTATCAGTTTCATGTTATTTTCTTACACCCAAGCCCAATACAAACAGAATGCTGTACCTACAAAATACAGTGGTTTTCTCATTGCCAGTTTGCAATCCATAATAGGGGAATAGGTTCCTATATTCCCAATAAACACCGGCTTGCTTTATTTTTACTATGCCATATTTTCTTGTGTTTGCATTGGCTTGCTACTCCAGCTACAAATGTACATGGTAAGTATTATGATGTTGGAAAAACTGTGAAATTAAATACATCTTAAATAAATTGTCTATTTCACTTAATCACTTTTTTTATGATTGGTGATAAAAAGTGAAGAAACAAGAAAAGCAAGCTCTGTTGCCACCATTGAGCAAACTATTTTACAGGACATTATTAATTAAACTCTCCCATAATTGATGAAGAAAGCAGTCAAATTGAATAAAAAGAAAACAGAAGCAGTTACAATCCTCTAATGGGTTTATAAGCTTTGGTTTTGATTATGTCAAGCTAGATTAATGATACTGTACTTAAAATAATGATATAGAGAGAAACCAACAAGTCTTTTGTGATGGTTATGATTTATTCCTAAGCATTGAAGAAAGGCAAATCAAGATATAAAGCTAGATTAATGATACTGTACTTAAAATAATGATATAGAGAGAAACCAACAAGTCTTTTGTGATGGTTATGATTTATTCCTAAGCATTGAAGAAAGGCAAATCAAGATATAATAGTGGTAAATATTTTGAATAGTTCTCCTTTAATATGCAAGATTCCAAAGAATGTTAAGAACACATAAGTAGTGCTAATATCAAAAGAGCAGGGGATAGACTAACCCAGGAAATTACTGTAATAGCTATTCCAGATAAACATCTGTAACCTCAGCTGCATACAGAGCTTGAGGCAAACCTTGGAAAAGAAGTTCAGACATCAGTAAATTAACAAGACAAAACAGGTATAATGTAGATGTGACAGGATTTTTTTTTTCTTTAATTCTATTTAGGCCTGTTATATATAGGCATTTAGGCTGTTATAAGCAATGCAAGGATGTAGAGGTGCATGTGTCATTATTTATCAACATTTTAAAGAAAGGCTTAGAGAAATTATATATGACAAGATATGCAAAATATTTAAAAATTAACCAAAAGAAATCAAAATGGCAACCTTCCTAAGGAGGAACATTTCTCAGTGTATCTTTTGTAGGTTCTAAATTATATTTAACTTACAGGTAATGTGCTAAAGCGGCTTTCATTCAGTTAGAAAACTTGTGGGTTTAAAGGTTAGCTACAGTTTCTAATTCATCTAGCAGCAGAGTCAATATTGGCAATTCAAAGAGAATGGTGCCTTGGAATGCTCTTTTTAAGTCAGAAGGGAACTATTTTAACTGGATTAACAACACGGTTAATCATCTACTTGATGCTGCTACCTGGTATAAGGAAGCACATGCACTTTTCGCTCCCCCTCAGCTCGAAGAGGAGATTATTCCTATGAGTCATTCATTCTAGGTACACAGAATGCATGAAGACTTCCACTATTATTGGCGTGTCCTGAATTTCCATTTCAGGACTATTATAGTTAGGTTTGCATATCATCTCCTTCCTTTAGTTACTTTTGATTAAGGGCTGGCTCTATTTTACCTAAAGAAGAAATAATTTCATTCCATTTTCTTGGAATTTAATTTCGTTTCAGTCTAATGCATTAAATTAATTTCTGCTATTTGTGCCTTATGTTTTGTGTAAATGGATAAAATAATGCCTCTCACTGGAGAAACATATACAGTAAGATCTAGTTCAAGATTAAGACATCTAAATGGAGGCATCTACATAAAAGTATCTTTACATCAGCTAGATTTCCCAATTCCCATTTCACCTAATGGAAATCTAACCAATGCATCCAACAGAAGCCAGAGTGAAATATATCTGAGAAGATGTTAAAATAGGTTTATTACATAGTTCTTTTGTGTCATTTAGGATAGTCTAGGGTACCTAAGGTATCTATATAGGGTTGATGGATACAAATATTTGCAGAAAATACTCACAAAAGAATGGTAGCTCTAGGTGACACTAGATGAGTAACAAGATTTTGCACTCAGTAGCTACTTCAGAGGGTTCTGAATCACTGTGGGAATTTAACATTGGTGAAACCAAACAAGTATGAACCATTTTCAGCACAGGCTTAGAATCCAAACTTCCTATCCTTTCTGCCTTTACAGGTCTTGAGGAGTCTCTGATGTTATCACTAAAAAAAGTCAGAATGTTTAATCTAAAAAGGATAATAATAAAATAAAAAAAAGAAATACAGAAATTTGATCTGATTAATAAAAGCTTTATAATAGCTATAGCTGTGACCTATCTATTCTTATTAATTCCCACCAGTTCTATAATTAAAAAAGTGTCCAGTTTTCATGAGTGTATTTGAATTAGAGTATCAAATGTCAATTTTTCATATGAAGTATTTGTGGGAATCTTTCAGACAACGTCATATGTACAACAATGTACTGAAATGGAAGTATTTTATGTAGGCTGTTCTTGTTCAGGGCAGTGGCATCTCAAATCATTATCACTAATGCAGCAAGTAGACACAAAAGGATTTCTGATTATATAGTAGGCCATATAATCACATTAACCCAGTTGCCTTCAGAATTTACTCTAGCATTTTCATAATCAGCAAAAATACATGAGTTCACTCGGGGCTAGTGTTTCAATCACAGCAGCATTGATATCTTTGAGCTATATTAGCTGTTCACAAAATAACAAATCTTCTCTTCACAGTTTATCTTATTTGTGATCAGAATCACTTTTATTCAGTACAACTCTTTCTGCCTTCTGTATAATTAGTATTCTCAGATGTGATAACTATCTAAGATTTTATACAGCTATTTTATGGATCAGGAGAAAGAGAATGTTTTCACAGCCTGTGGAGTGATATGTAATAATGCATGTCCACCCTGAACAAAAAATGTAAAGCAAGATGCAGGAAATATGTTTAAGTGCTAAAATATTTTAAGTACAGTTCCACCAGAAGTCATCATCTGTAAGTCTTCTAGTCTGGGACTAATAAATCAGCTAGACAGATTGATGGGAAATATTTTAAAAGAAGTTACCAGTGATCAAGTTTGAGTGTTAAGAAATATTCAGAATAAGGAGCATGGAAAATCCAAAGAGACTTTCATTTATGAAATTGGGCTGAGGCATGGCAAATGAAATCTAATATTGACAAATATGCAGCAATACATGACGACAGGAAAAACACTGGCCTCAAATGTAAATTATACATAACTTTTTCTTTTTTTTTAATATCCTAAAATAGATCTTAAACTGGGAGCAAAGATTTCAGAAGGATAAGAATGTATGGAGGGAGACCTTTTAAAATTAGTTATCTTACAGACCCTATGTTAAGACTGGATAACAAAATATTTCTTGATTGTATGGAAACTAGTTGTAATTATTTATTGAATAGCAAATAAATAGATGTATTTCACAAAAGAAAGTGTACCATAAAAGCATGTTTTAATAAGCTATATAAATAAAACCAGAAAAAGATGTTAATTTGTGAGCTGGCTTTCTTAGTATTTAGCCATATTTTTAGGAAGATTTATATTTTTGTAACCACTATTAAAATGTATTTATTGCATTCAGGTTGAACAGGTATTTTGACTAGTATCTATTTTTTCATTCGTTAAATAATCAACATCTCTGTGAGATATGCAAATATTTGATTCATATTGTTACAGTTAATAACACATAATAACTGTTATGAAAAGGTCTGTACTTTCATTCCTTTTCAGTCCCAGTTTTAAATGATGTAAGTTCTAGTCTAGAAGCTACTGAAAGAATTTTGCTTGGTAATTAGATGCATGTACCTGAGGTGTTACCTCTTCGGCTATTGTATGAATTTAAATAGAATATAGACTTTTGCTGGAATATGCTTCCCTGACTGGCCTGCAAATTTTGCCTTACTGTTTAAATGTTAGATTTATTCCCCTACTTGAACAAGGAATATCAGTCAGTTTATGACTACAAAAAGTTCTCACTGAGTATTTCCTAAGGATAACATTTATTTTTGGTAGAGAAAAAAAAAACCAGAATGGCCAATATACTAAAGGGTTTGGGTTTTTTTTTTAGTTTTGCTGTGTCAGGGATACTAAAAGACCTATAACGCTTCTGAAGAGTTTAAAAATGTTTGATGTCATACAGTTTTCATCAAGTAAAAATAATAACCTACAATGAAATTTACAACAAAATTATAGGCTTCGTTGCTGTGTGCTGGAAAGCTTCTTTTTGCTGGACTACTATAAAAACTTCAGCACTTTGAATTTCTGCTACTACATTGTATAGTCATTATTTCTGTGCAAAGATGGGTTGTTCCACATTTGATAGATGGGTGCATCCTGAGTTAGTGGCAGACAGAATTACACTTGCACAGATTTTGAAGATATTCAAAGCCTGACTGGACAGAGCCGTGGGAAACCTGCTCTAGCTGACCCTGCTTGGAGGGGTTGGAGTAGATGATCTCAAAGGTCCCTTCCAAACCTAAAGGATTCTGTGATTCTGTGAAATGGATAGAAATTGCACAGCAGCAGTGGGCAGTGACTTAAGTCTCCATGTATTCCCAAAAGAAAAGATTCATGAAAGTCAGACTGATTTGGTTGTGGCAAAAGGATAAAAACTAGCAGAAGTAATAATATAGAAAGAAAGTTAAAAAGAAGAAAGTTAAAGCAAATTAAAATTTCCTGCAGTTGTCTGTACCTATACTATTGTTATCTTTCAGTGATTTATTGTCTTCCTTTCTCCTTAAAGTATATGAAAGCCACTTTGAATGTAAAATGTACACAGATATACAGTGGAGGTACAGTTGTTTAAAAAAGAAGTGTAACATTTTTTAAAAGGTACATAAAGTCTAGTCTTGAGATAGTGCACTGCATTTAAGTGAATGGAATAATACATTATTAAGTGGATTCATCCTATTTGGATGAATTAAGGCTCGAGTTTTAGCACCTGTTTAAGCTCTTTTGTTTCACTTGTGCATACACTTGCACTGAAAATAAAAAAACAAACAAAACAAAACAAAACAAAAAGACAGAGAATGATAGTATTTACCATCTGTTCTTCCATATTCTTATCATTGACTGTTTTTTAACATGCAGCTTTTCTATCTTTGTAGTCCAGCCATTTCAGAATTATTCTACTCCCAGTTTCCCTGCTACTTTCCTGTAATTGGTGATTTATCTCATACTGCATGCCTAGTACACATTTTTTTGGTGTCAGCCAAATTTTACAGACATTTGTTTCCCAGTCCTTTGACTAGTAGCCCCTTTCCAAACAAGCTTTTAAGCAATAATATCTTTGATCAGGACTCAAATTGGGTTATCCCAGGATATCCTTTCTTTAATTGCTTCATGTAATTAAAAATAGACCTAATCCCTAATGTTTTTAAGTTTGACTGGAAATAAACAAAGTGTCAGATATAATTTGAGATGCTGGAGTGATCTGAACCATGACTGAGGGAAGAAAAACACACATTCTTCTACAAACAAGCCAGATACCCTGAGTAAACCTGAGTTTCAGTCTATGGGAAATCTATGATATTTACAATGCACAACAAAATGAATCAAATGTCTAGTCAAATGGAGAAATGCTTGAAGCACAAATCTTTATCTTTTCCTTAGCTATTGATTTAAAGAAGATTTGCTGTATGTCTTTAAGAGTTTTTAGAAATTCCTAAGTATTTTTCAAATTGAGAAGTTTCGAGGAAATTACTTAAGAGCTTATATTAAGAGAATGGTGTTTATATATGCACTTTTAAAAGGGAAATCAAGTAAAGTTAATTTGGAGAACAAACAGAATGAAAAATGGATGAATACAGGATTTCTGGCCAGTTTGTGATTTAGATGTTTTCTGACAAGTTGCTAAAACTAGATTATTGGATAAATTTGGTCTTTGGCACATGCATCCAAAATGAAATATTTTCATTAAAACTGCTAAATAAAATGAGCATTTTTTTCTGTTTCAGTGCTCACAATATTTGCAGTGTTAGGCAACACAAGGAGAGAACTGGTCCAAGTTTGTAACCTGGAGGACCCTGTAGCAATGGTTCTGAAAGCCTTGACGGACACAGTGATGAAGGTTAGCTCTGAAAAAGCAGATTCTTGTCAGGGACTCCAGGTTTGTCTTCTTCCAAGCTCAGAGAAGTCCTGAATCTGTTCAAGATTAGAACAAACATATTTTATCCACATTAGATTGTATTTGTCCATGGAGGACCGCTGAGCCCTACTAGATGCTCTCATGTCCCTAATCTGCAATTACTATTTTCTGCTCTTTTTTGTTTAAAGTCTCTGAAATAAGGTAAAGGCAGTTTTGTAGCCCACTAGGCTAATGTTTTATTAGCTTGAAACTGCTGATATGTTACATGCAGTGAGAGTTGCTGAGGCTGTAAACCACTGCGAGATAATTTAAAAGCTTTTGGGTGGTAAAGGTAGTGAAAACTGTGTGGTATCACAGTATCAACCATATCACCTTTATTGTAGTCTTTGTTAAGTTTTGGTTTTGATGAAGCACAAGAGACCCAAGAATGAGCTAACATTTCTCCAATGTGTATGAGCAAGGAACCAGAACCCAGAAGTGAAATAGGAAACAGTTATTTTTCAATATAGATTTAATGTGTAAATTCCTAGACTTCTAATTATAATCTAGTAAGCATCCTTGTACTCAACTTTGGAAATGCATAGATTCCAGGGTCCTGAGATGATTTAGGAGAGCTAAATGACAATCAGACATACAACTGGAATTTTTAAGCTCCAGGATACATGGCAAAGAGCTTAAAAACCACATTGCTGCGTGACATATGGGCAAGTAGCATTCCAGATCAACATTCTATGCTCTTCACTCCCATTTTTACAGGACGAAAAACAAGGCAGATTTTTTTGCACATTTGCCTTCCTTTGAGAAAATTTCAGTAAACTGACTATGAGAGAGGGAGGAAAGAAAGAAAAAAAATAAAAAAACAACAACCGGGAAAGAGGTTAACAGATATATTCTTTTTTTGAATGAAAAAAACTTTGTCAAAAAATACACAGTTTAACTCTACACATGGCAAAATCCATCTAGTTCTGTCAAAGTTCTGTAATTAGTGAATACACTGCTCAAGCAGGCTGTAATGCCTCATTTGGGAAACAATCTTGAGAAATGCAGGAGCTGATTTTATTTCAGATATATCAAAAACTTATCAATACATATCTATCACTCTATTTAAGTTTTAATCAAGAATAGTAAACCTTGATTTTCTTCTTACTGAAGAGTTATGATGAATTCCATGCAAATTTCAGTATGCAAACAAATGTCTCTATCTGATATACATACAGCCAGAAGCCTGAAAACTTTCAACTATTTGAAATAGTTTTTAATTATTTCTTGCCTTGTTACAAATTCTGTTTAAATGTCTGTCATGTTGCTTGTTGGTCACATTTTCAGAAGCAGTTTTGAAACTTGATTTCATCAGTTTGGGGTAAATTAAGAAAACCTGGATTTAGAGGTGGACATCAAATACCTACGTTTTTACTAAATTACTGTTCAAAGGTGCAGCAGTATGGGTAGTGAGACAAGAAATAAAAGCATTAATAATGTTACAATGCCAAAAGAGAAGATACGAGTCTTTTTTTCTTCCTCTTTTTTTTTTTTATCACACTTGTGGACAGAAAGATTATGAAGGCTGCCAAAAAACTTTCTTAGGCTTTTGAACCATGTTGTGCAGAATAATTACTCTGCAGAGGTTACATAACAGGTATTGCATTTGCTGTTTTAGGAGGATAATTCATTTTTTTACATCTTTAAATAATTTACATTTATGTCTCCTTCTGTTGCTTTTTGTTTTAAGGCTAGATTTACTAATACAAAGTTTAGTTCTAGTAAATAAAAAAAGAAAGATTCCTGTGACTTATCTTCCAATTACTTATTTTAGTATTGATTAAAAATGATGAATATATGTTGAAGGTTTTTTTTGTATTCTTAACTAGTTGATATTCTGCTATTCCTTTATTACAACATCATATGGCAAAGGTTTTTGTCCATTATAGAAAAGATTTGTTATGGTATCCTGTTTGCTAGTTTGGTTTTTAGCTACAATTTTTTAGGCAAGTTTTCATGCATTGTCAAAGGCATTAAGCACCTTAACGCTTATGAATATGTATCTGTGGTCAGAAACTGGTTCTGTGCAATGCTGCAGTAAAGAAAAAATATTTCAGCAGAAAACTGCTGGTATGTTACAGGCCCTGGGATGTAGAGTGAGGGCATAATACCTAATTTCAGAATCCATTTGCCTTTTCTTATGACAAATGTGAAAATGCTGTTAGCTAAGAATGTGAGGAAAACATCAGCCCAATGTCAAAGAAATAGCAGGCACTTCTCAATGTCACACATTTTCATTTTATGAAATTCAACAAATCAGTTGAGACAAAGTGCTTGACCATTCCCAAAGGGAAGCACTACCTCAGTATTATATTTTTATCAGGCATAAAAAGCAAATACATTACAGGCAAAATTATGTATGAATACATACAATTATTTTTTCTATATCTTAGCTTCCCAAGCACACCTTTTAAATACCCACATGTTGTTTGTGAATAGTAAACTTTGCAAGTAATAGGCAGAAAACTTATACATAATGAAATCATTCATCCTTCATCCCATTTGCTACCTACCTTTTAATTACTTGTGCAAATTATCTTTACAAAATCTGATGTCTTAGATAAAACTCAGAAATCTTCAGGATCTGTGGGAGGACATCTTCAGTTATATTTTAATTCTAAGCTCAGTGTAATTTTACAGTATTGTGAGGCAAGCAGTAGTAAATAATGACAAGGTCATATAAATGTTAAGTGTTATAAATATTTTAGATCAAATAAAACTTGATAACAATTATCTGGAAAGATTTTTTTCCTTTACATTCTTTCCACCTACTTTAGTTGTTCAAATTGGCAAATATATTTCAACAATACAGTTAATGATTAAAATAACATGACCAGCATAGTAATTACAAGAGTTCCCTATCCTTACATACGTGACTAAAATGTTCATGCTCCTGCAGTGCTCTCTAAACTTTCCTTATTCAGTTTCTAATGCAGTTTCACAAATATAAATGCATTGTTTTCATCAGAAGAATATCAATACAGTTATTAAAATTCAGCTCCTATCAGGCCTAGCATCTTTCAGACTTTCTGTGACTGACCCTAGGAAGTAGTGAAAGTGTGGTGAAAAAACATTGTTCTCAATAACATCAGCTAACACAGCTCTCTAAGTCTTAGAGGCATGGGTTCTCTCTTTTTCTTTATGTATGTATGTATATGTGTGTGTGTGTATATACAGATCTGACGAGTTCCTACGTCTTTCTTATCTGTTTCACTAATTCCAAACAACATTGAACTCTTCAGGTACCAAATTAATTTAAGCCAATCACCCCTGGAAATCTGTAACAGTGAAAATGTTTAATTAACAGTATAAGTTTCCTCTCTTTTTCACTAGCATGTCAAGCCTGATTCTCCATTACCTCAGTGCAGTTATTGATTACATTGATCAGTCAGTTCTTTCTTTCACTCCATTTCATGGCCACTAAACGTGGGATCATAGCCCTTGTACTGATTCTGTTTCTTAACACTGGTCAGCGCAAGATCAAAGAACTTGCTTCAAGTCTGAATTTGAAGGACACTAAGAGAATAACTGATAGAACCTATGTTGTACATTATCTCACAGAATTCCGGAGAATACACAAATAAAATGCAAATATTTTGCTGGTTGTTTCATAGATAGCATTTAATCATCAGTAGAAATTTCTACATCAGTTGAAATTTATTTTATAATATATATGTATCAGAAAAATAATGGCTCTTTGGTTAACCTTCAAGTGTAATACATTTCATTTACAGTTCATTATTTTCTTCTTTCCTCCTTTTTTTTTTTCCAGTGAAGAAACCATTGATCCATGACTTCACATATGTTCCTTGAAGTTCCTGTGTTAGCATGTTTTATAACATACATAAGCAACTAGGGAAACACTTTGATTTCACAAAGCTTTAGGAAGTGTCATTTGACTGCTTTTAACAGACTTTGAAAATGCTGCTAGCACTTCCTGACATTTTTAGTTTAGGTGCTGCTGCTCTGACTAATGGTGACTTTGTGATAACTTTAGCAGTGTGCAGCCAAAGATACCTGCTAGCTATTTTAGCCTTTTCATTAATAATTCTTCTCAATCCTCCTCAACTTGGTGATGCTTCTCAGATCCAAGAAACCAGAAAATACTAATTCCAGTACAGTTCTATCATAGCTGAGGATCTGGTTTTCCTAGTCCTCAGACTAATATGTGTTGTGACTTCAACAACCTTTTCTTTCACTGAGGTTCAATATCATTGCTTTGACCATCTGAACTCTAGTTTCTTTTGGCCCACACACACACACACACTTTATATCCTACCCTCACCAATTGTGGTTATTCTTTGTTTTGGTTTGGTTTTCATTTTCGTTTTCTTCGCCAGACCTTTTGTCTCCTGGAATCCTTATTCCTATCTTTCTCTTACTATTCCAAACTTCTAAATGACTGCTTCCACCCCCCATAGTCTATGAAGCCTATTAGAGACAGAAGAGGCTTTTGTCTCATCAGAAAGCCTTTTCATCAATCCCCGTAGCTCAGGGTGCAACAGTTTTCAATAGTCAGAAAGAAGAGCTTCAATGAAAGCCCATTCTGGGCCATTACAACTGTAGAGGAGACTCTACCCGGTTACCCAGCAGGGTGCTGCATTCACAGTCCACCCTGGCTATAGAAGAACTGAGAGATTAGACAGAGCTGCCTAATTAATAGCCAAGAATATGTCAACCTAATCAGGATACCTTTCACAGGAACTGTAAATGACAGTTCTTCACTAACACGTAATCTTGAAAAATTTCAAGTCATGGTTGCAAGCTTTGTAAAATAAGAGCTTCTAAATAATATACACCTGTTTTCTACAATGTAATTTATACATATGTATCAGAAAAATAATGGCTCTGGACCAATCTGGCTAAAAAAATTTCAGAACACTTTACAATAAGGGACACAGCTAGGAAAATTAGTTAAGTTATAAGCAGCTGAAAATTAAATCCTATAATAAGAAGCACCAGGAATCTTAAATGTAGGCAGTACTAAAAATTCTCTCTACCATTACTTAAATACTCTTTAGAGATAACTACAAACTATGATGGTACCCTACAAATATCTTTGAAAACCCGGAAAACTCAATCACCAGCTTAAAAAGAAAAGTACAAAATGAAAAGTTATATGTGAATCAGAGATCAGCTTGCCAGAAATCCGTACTTCTTATGAGTCACAGTCATTCACTAATTCTGTCCTTCCATTTTCTCTGTCATTGCATAATGCAGAATAACAAACCTCTTTTACTGAATTATTCCAATTTGTGTATTGGATCTTTCTTCAGTTCTGATTTTGGGAAGTGCTTAGCATAATATATAAATAAATAAATAGGTAGCTTACTGTATCAATAGCTCTAGTATGTATTTATAAAATATTCTGTAAAGGAAAATTTTTAATTAGTTAAGACAAAAAGATAATGTGTAAGTAAAATAATCTAATCAGGGACTCATTTCATTTGCAGAACCACTTATCGTCACTGAAAAGTCAAAATATGTTGTGTTTATTGTTTCAAGAACATCTTTCTAGCTAAATTGTGTCTAGATGGTTTCTGAATATCTCTAAGGAGGGAGACTCCAAATTTCATGTGAACTCAAGTACATTTTATCCAAATTATCTCAATTTGGGAAATTAATGTTTTTCATGTTTGATTAGGTAAACTTTGAGCTAGATCAAAGAGATTATATATAGATCAATGTGTATGTTTGCTTGCTATATGCATATATAACTTTGAGGGGGTTTTGGTTGAAATCCAGATAAAGTTACTCAGAGTTCTATAAGAATAATTTATGTATATCTCATACACAATTCAAGTAAAAACGTTCAGTTAAAATGTATCAAAGTAAAAAGTCCAGTAAAACTCCAAGCAGTATCACATTTGTGCATATTGACTGTCACTCTATATCTACATGCATATATTTTCATATATATGTACACATAAAAAAGTCTGTTGCTTGAATGTCACTGATGTTTCTCAGGGATTAGGAAGTCAGGATATTATCCAGTAATTTGAACCTTTCAAAGCTAAAGTTTAAAAGAGAAATAATAACCTCTAGTTCCTGCAAAAATTATTTCAAATATCCTGCCAATCTGTCCTTTCTCATATGTGAAGAGCCATTTTTTGCTATTCTGTTTTAGGAAGGTAAATCCTCCACATTTGGATCAGCAGCACAAAAGCTGTTGCTGTGAGGCCCACATATGTTGATCATCTGATTCAGAGTAAACCTGCATGAGCAACTGCCAAGAATATACTGGCCTCTAGCAAACAGGTACATAGAATGCAGCTGGATGGGTTTCTGCCATATTTTAATTTCAAATACTATTATATTTGCAGCTGAAGTTATTGTAGTTAAAATTATATATGGAGTTTGACTATTAACCCTTATGTTTTGCCTTACATTTACTTTTGCTCTGGGGGATGCGATTTTCCTTATTTGCAGGTGTTTTTTTATATAGAGAGAGGAGCACTTTGGGAAAAATCCTTCAGCTGTTTATTTTACGAGAATGTAAGATATGAATCATGCAATTAACCTGAAGGATTGTAAAGCATGTTTGATTACCAGAATGGAAATCCAATAGCAAAATCTAAAATCTCTTTCATACGCCTACTCCTTCATTTGAATGCTATATGATTCAGATTAAAATTCATAGACAATAACTATGAATATATTAAGGAGGGCATATAGCCTTTAGAGTTTTCTCACTAGGTCTCAGTTAAGATTTAGACTAATGAAGAAGTGGTGTTTCTATGGAAATACACCTAGGTGAAACATACATTTCATGTCATCAGATTAAGAGGCCTAAGGCCTTAGATCTAGGGCAGTCCACAAGAGGAGAGTGAGACACAAACACAAAAAGAGTAAAATCCATCCTTTATTCATCAAGAACAAGTAGAAAACACTAGAGTAATAAGTGATTGCATCTACCATTTTAAAGTTGTTTAACAACAATTTTCAATAAATTCCATTTTGAGATAAATACATTTTGAAGCCAGAACTTGCTCATAACTATAACAATGTACCACAATCAGTACCCACTCCAAGCTTGCAGTAAGTTCCTAAAACAGACTCCCCCACACTTAAATTGTTAACCTCTCTCACTGTTTCAGAAATAATAATACTAATTAATGAAATTATTTATGAGTGTTGACACCATAATTATATTTATTTTTTTAAATAAAAAATTACCATGGTACTTGATTACTTACTTATATTAGCAATTTTAGCAGTGAATTCTTTTGTTTGGAAAATTTGTCTGTTTCTAACTATTTTCATTCACTTTTTTCTTTCATCATTAATAAAGTTGCCTCTTTCAAACATCAAAAAGTCAACTGAGAAGTCAATCTTTAGCTAAATTTAAAAACCAGATAAATTCCTAGGAATTACATTTATCTGAAGTAATCCAAAATATGCTGTAAAGCATTTCTGTGAAATTTTCTTTATGAAGATTTGATTGCTTATGAATTATTATTCAAGGTTTGGGGTTTTTTTCCCTACCCTTATCACTAGACTAAGTGATTAACATCCTTTAACATATGAGTGAGTCATAGAGAGCATTAATTAAATAGTTGATTAAAAAGCTGTTTTTTTAAAACGTCACATAATGAGGAAACCATTTCCTTCTTTTTTGCAAGTCATGCTGGACAATCTTATAGAAAAACATGGGCCTGAGATATAGACAGGGGGATAAACATATCTTGTTTTGCAGAAAACACTTAATGTGAATTACTATCACAAAAACTTCCAACTACTTGAATGTAAAGTTAAAGGACCTTTAGTGAGGAAGAAAATCTAGTTCTTTCCTCCTGTAGTTCATGAAACCACTTCATCTATGAAATTACTTCAACATCAAGAGAATTACAAAAACATTAGCAAATTGCTTTTAATGCAGTGAAAAGTGGGAAATCTCTGTTAAAAAAAAAAGCAAGTCCTTTTTCTTTCCCACTGTTAAGGTGAATAACAGAAGAAGAGAAAATGAAGGAAAACATAATAGCATTACTTTTAATCAAGGCTGAGAAATTTATCTTTTAGAAAAACTATTTCTTAATTTCCTTCATAGTGTTAGCAGTCCAATGACATGGTAGTTGAGAATTTGAAAACTGAAATTATACCAGATTGTACTGGTCTTGGCTGGGATAGAGTTAGTTTTCTTCAGAGTAGCTGGGATGGTGCTGTGGTTTAGATTTGTGACCAAAACAGTGTTGATAACACACCCATGTTTTAGCTGTTGCTGAGCAGGGCTTACACAGCATCAAGGACTTTTCTGCTTCCCATGCTTCCCTGCCAGCAAGTAGGTTGGGGTTGCAGAAGAATTTGGGAGGCGACACAGCTGGAACCCAATATCCCAATTGACCAAAGGGATATTCCATACCATATGACATCATGCTCAGCAATAAAAACTGGGGCAAGAAGAAGGAAGGGGGGACGTTCCGAGTTGTGGTGTTTGCCTTCCCAAGTCACCGTCATGCATGATGGAGCCCTGCTTTCCTGGGGATGGCTGAACACCTGCCTGCCGATGGGAAGTGGTGAATGAATTCCTTGTTTTGTTTTGCTTGTACACATAGCTTTTGCTTTACCTATTAAACTGTCTTTATCTCAACCCATGATTTTCTCACTTTCATGCTTCTGATTCTCTTCCCCAACCCACTTTGAGGGGAATGAACGAGTGGTTATGTGATGCTTAGCTGCCTGCCTGGGTTAACTCACAACACTGATATTACTAAAGACTTGTTAACTAGTGTAAATTAAGAGTTTTATTAGTATCAAATTAAAGTAAGCCCCCTTATTTGTATAAAATTCATTACTAAGTTTTAGTTTGCTCTGGGTGTCTTTCTTATCAACTGCCACTGACAGTGTAAGGTAGCAGATGCCTTGAAAAATACAGTAACAAGATAATACTAGAGGACCCAGGGCTGCACACATTGATAATTAATTGGTGATAAAAGAATTGTATAACAACAATTACATGAAGGTTCCCACAACTGATAGCATAGGCGGAGTTGTCTTTGAAGTAAGGCTTCATAGGGCTACGTAAGGCTACAACAAAAATAGTTACACTGCCTCACAATCTGCTATACAGAATTGATCACTCTGATATCCTGTACTGTACTGCTGCATATGCAAATACTACCTTATTGTCATTAAAGGGAATTGTATTCTAGTACTTGATCTAAGATCTTGTTAATTATATTCATTGATTAGGTCTTTCTGCTTGATCTGAATACTGCAGCGTAAGGTAAAATCCTGCCATCAGCTCCAGACACTTGACCACATAGAAAAGTTTTTCTTTTTTACTGTATATGCAATACATTCTGAAAATTGCAATAATTTTTTTTCACCTTAATACCATGCAGTTTATGGCCAAGATCTCTATTTTTGTTATTAAAATTTTTTTTTGTTTTAAAATAATATCATAACTTTAAACAAAGAAGGAAAAAAAGAGATAAATATATGATATAGATGTAAAAAATTCTGCTATAAATTAAATATGAAATAACATTTTTCCCCAAAGTGGATATCCAATTATCGAACTGTGCTATCAGAGGCCTGTGCTATACTAAGTGATACATAAGAATTATCAGTTACTTTAGCTTTCCAATAGGTAAAGGCATAAGATCAACTGGGAAAACCTCTTTCTTTGTAAAATAATTTGAGATTATGAATGTGTTTTAATTTTGGTTTTAGTTTTCAATGCCAGATAACTCATCCAAACCGATTATGTGGACATTTACGTAGAAGAGAGGAAGTTTAGATCAGTCTTCTCTTTTAGGGGAATTCAACTTAATTTCTGATGAACTCCAACTGTATGCCCCTAAATCCTTTTACAGCAGTGGAGTAGAATTTGGTGTGTCTTTTGGAATTCCATTCTGAACCTGGGAAAGTTTCCAAATTATGTTTAAATGTTGCCTAAACCTCTTTAATGAAATAAGTTTCAACAAAAAAGCATTTCCTGATTAAAAAAATATTTTAATGGAGAGAAAAAAACAGAATTACTAATCACACCTCAGCAGCTGACAAAACTGACAGAGGATGTTAACTACATTAAAGCATAATAATATCCTTAATTTAGAACCTGCCTTTATTGTCCCTATGAAACCACTTAAAAAAAAAATCAGATTATGTGTTAATTCCTATTATTGTTTTTCAGGATCATTCATTTTACACTCTCTCTTTTCCTTCCTTCCTTCCTTCTTTCTTTCCTTCCTTAATGTCTGTTGTTGTTAAATTGTAATTTGAAATATTGTTTACATGTAATTCCAGGGCGGGGAATGTATCCATGCCTGTAAAACACTGCTTTAAAATGCTCAATAGGAAATAGAATTCTTCTTATTTCTAATAGACATCAGGTTATCTTCTTTTTAGTCAGAGAATAAGTGCAACATCAGTGTTTGCAATAACATATTTGAAGCAAGATCTAATTTAAGTAACTGTGCAGAAACTTCTAACATTAAATATACTAAGTCTGTTGTAACTTTTCTGTGGTTTGAGTCACAATGGAAGAAAGCAGAAAGTTGGTTAAATACACTGAGAAAACTCTGAGTAGTTTTTCTGATAAAGGAATGTTCACACTACAACATCATATATATTCTGTGGATTTCTTCTCTTTCTTTTTTGTTTATCTGTAGAGAAGGAGGCAAGATTTAAATACAAAGAAGAACCTCTTCTTTTCTTTGTGTCTACTCGGAGTCACTTCTGTGACATCAAGATGAGGTGTCCTGACAATAATCATGATGTCAGAGGACTGTGACTTCAGCTGGACAAATAAACAGAAGCAGCAGATGAATCCTTATGAAATAAACCTCTGCTTCCATAAAAATGTCTTTGTTAATAAGAAACAAGAAAAGAAAAAAGCAAAAGAGATGTGACATATTTAGGTTGATTTCTTTCCCCTAAACAGAATGTCCTTTAATATTCAAGATGTATCCTGAATGTGCTGATTTCTGTAACCTTTTCTTGTAACACTTAACCCGTTACAGACTTAATAATTTTTTAAAGGAGCTTTCCTACTGACTCTTACAACAGCTACAGCTGTCATGTTCACTATGCCCACATAAATGTCTTCCATATAAAGTCAATTGGGAAGTAATACCATAGCCATGCTCTGTGATCTCATGATTCATTTCCCTAGTTACTGTGTTGAGTAATGCCTAGGGCTATAGATGTAACTGAATACCTAACTGGAAGGCAGCTGAAGTCATAACATGGAAACACAAAGACGTAATATCTCTGTATTTTTATTTGTATCTGCATTAGACTCACATTTCACATTTGGATATAAACCTATCAAATATTCAACCTTAATTCAGCTTTAAATACTTATCAACTGTATTACTATGAACTATTATAATACAGTAGAATATAATATAACATAATATAATAAAAAATAATATAATATATGTAGCAAATCAGTTTGTGAAAGAGTGTATAAAAAAACAGTTCATGGTGTGTGTGGGGGAACCCAACCCAAACAAACAAACAAAAAAACAAACCAGAAGAAACCCAGAAGAAACTTCACTGGCCTAACAGTATAGTACCTATGCAGCCCCTCCTCCACTGTTAATACCATAATAAAACATGCATCATTTTCAATACAAATCTTACATCATCTCTGAGCTGCTTTGTACAAAAATTAAATTCAAATAACACAAATTTCCAAGTCAACAATCCCTTCCCTTCATGAAACTTGAAGTCTTGTCACTGACCTCAACTGTAGCAGCAGAGTATTCGAGGGAAAGAACTAATTTCTCAGATAAGTAGGTTGGTAGCTGTGGCGGGTTTGACACTGGTTGGCTGCCAAACCTCCACCCAGTTGCTCTCTCAGTCACCTTCCTTAACAGGACAGGGAAAGAAAAATAAAATGGAAAAGCTTGTGGGTTGAGATAAGGACAGGGAGATCACTTACCAATTACCATCATGGGCAAAGCAAACTCAGCTTGGGAAAGTGCAATATCATTTATTGTTAATTAAAAATGGAATAGGAAGGTGAGAAACAAAGACAAAAATAAAAACACTTTCCCCTGTCCCCATGCACTTTCCCCCAGGCTCAGGTTCCCTCCCTTATTCCCAACTCCTTTACCTTCTCCCACCCCACCCCTCCCCTCAAGTGGTGCAAGGGGGATGGGGAATGGAGGCTGTCGTCAAAACAGTTTGTTTCTCCTGCTCCTTCCTCATCACGCTCTTCCCCTGCTCCAGCGTGGGATTCCTCCCATGGGAGACAGTCCTTCACAAATTTCTCCAACAGCCATCCTTCCCACAGGCCGCAGTTCAAGAACTGCTCCAGCATGGGTCTTTACCACAAGGTACAGTCCTTCAGGAACAGATGGCTCCAGTGTGGGTCCCCCACGGGGTCACAGGTCCTGCCAGAAAACTTGCTCCCGTGTGGGCTCCTCTCCATGGGCATGGTCCCTGCCAGGACCCTGCTCTGGCATGGGCTCTCCAGGGGATGCAGTTTCCTTCAGGGCATTTCCATCTTCTCCACTGTGGGGTTCTCTGCAGGCTGCAGTGTAGATATCTGCTCCAACATGGTCCTCCATGGGCTGCATGGAGACAAACTGCTTCGCCATAGTCTTCTGCATGGGCTGCAAGGGAAAATCTGCTCCGGCGCCTGAAACACCTCCTCCCCATACTTCTTCTCTGACTGTGGTGTCTGCAGGACTGTTTCAAATTTTTTTATCATTCCTCTCTCTCACAGCTGTTGTGTAGCATTTTTTGCCCTTCCTTAAATACATTTTCAGGAGGCATCACCGTCTTGGCTGAGGGGCTCAGCTGTGTCCCATGGTGGATCTGCTGGAGCCATCTGGAACAAACTGCGTCTAGCACGGGCAGCCCCTGGCCTCTCCTCACAGAGGCCACCCCTGTAGCCCCCCCGCACTGACAAAACTTTGTTAAGTAAATCCAATACGGTAGCCTACCTGCTAAGATAAGAAAACATAGTGAAGTTTCTTGGCAGTATAAAAATAACTTTATAGTTTCTTGTTTAATATTTATCGCTGTGAAATATTTCTATTATTTTCTCTACTTTTTTTTTTTTTGTAATGGATGTTTTCTTGCTGCAAGTAAAATGAGAAAGATTCACCATTTCCCCTGGTGAGATGTGAACTCCTCCATGTTACTTTGAAAAGTGTTTTTAATCTCCCTTGCTGATTTGAACATTCTAATTATGGTAGCTTTGAATGTGACAGTATCTTTTTCATAAGACTGACATCAGTAGGATGAAAGTAGTGAGACATAAGGAGTTCAGATGAGGAGATGATACAAAAATGACTAGGCTCATCAAGAGTTCTATGTGTGAAAATCATAAATAAAAGGAAAAGTTATATCCAACAGGCAGAGGTAACACACTTTGGCAGTATCTGAGATATGAAAGGAAAGGAAAAGCAAAGGTGGCAATGGTGTTGGAGAGAGTCTGAGAGTGATACTCTGAATAATTAAATATTTTGATTCATTTACACAGCTGAAAGATGAGACAAAAAATAATCTAGGTCCACATCGTACACACTAGGATGTAAGATAGTAAAACCTATGGTTGAGGCCCTGTTCATTGCAATACATCAACTGATTATATCGCTTTGGGTTCAGTAATGTTAAAAATCAAGTTAAAAAATATTAGTTCCAAGTAAAATGAAACTTTCATTTCTGAATTCAGAATAAAAGGAAAGAAAAAAACAGGTGTGAAGAAGATGGAGCCAGGCTCTTTTCAGAGCTGCACAGTGACAGGACCAGAGGCAATAGCCACAACCTGAAACACAGGAGGTTCCCTCTGAATGTCAGGAAATAATACTTTTTTTACTGTCAGGGTGACTGAGCACTGGGACAGGCTGGAGATCCTGGAGATCTTCAAAAGCTGTCTGGACATGGTGCAGGGCAACCTGCTACCGGTGAACCTGCCTGAGCAGGAGGCTGAACGAGACGACCTCGGAGGTCCCCTCCGACGTCAACCAGTCTGTGACGCTGTGATTGCTGTCCTTGTCCAGACTCCCCCAGGACTCTCTCCGCCCTGCCTGTGACCCAGGACCTCGTTCCAGCCCCTCAGGTTCGTCAGCCCCTGCCCCGGCCGCGCAGGGCCAGCCTCCGGCTCCCCGCAGCCCTGCCCTGCCCGGCTGCGGGCCCACCACGCAGGGCCTGCCCGCGGGCGCGCGTCCCAGCCGGGCTACGCTCCATCCCCGTCCCCAGGGAGGTGCCCAGTACCCAGGGCTGAGGCTGCCCCGGGGCCCTTTAGCTAACCCGCGGGGTCGGGGCGGCAGGCCCTGCCTGCCTCCCAGGCCCTGCCTCCCAGGCCCTGCCTGCCTCCCAGGCCCTGCCTCCCAGGCCCTGCCCTGCCCGACCCTCCCGGGGAGCCCTCCCTGCTCCCTGGCCCCGCGGAAGCACCAGCCCGTCCCGTGCCTGACAACCCGCCTCACTGAACCTTCTTTTGAAGGGATGGTGATACTTCAGCTCTGCCCCTAGCGTTCGTTTGGGTTTTTTATTTTAATTTACGAAATTTTGTGATCTGCAAGGTACCAGGAAAGCCATAGGTATCACCCCAGTTTTAATAACTCTCCTTTTTCTGACTGTGATTTGTCAGTATTTTTGTTACAGCTTTCATATGAAATTATCACTAAAAGAAAAATTAAAAAGTATTACTTGTGCATCACACTTAGCAATCCATACAGCTTTTGGTCAAATATTTTGGTTTGTTTCACTGTGTAATCTAATGCATGCCCTGAAAACTCCAGCTTCACAGATTAAAAATGAAATTTTTCCCTTGTATACAATAGGAGCCAAATGAGTATGCTGGCACTGCAAATCTAAGAGATAACTCTTCGTCAGTAACTGCAAACAAATGGTTTCTTTCATTTCAAGTCAGATATTATCTGTGTTCCCACAGTGAGAATAAGGGTAATCAAGAAATATTTTCTAAGTTAATTTCATGCAAAAAACAGGACTGTGATAAACATTTAATAAGACAGAACACAGAACTCTCTGAACATCATGAAGCTGGCAGTAATTTTTATTGTAAGATTCTAAAATGTGTGACCCGGACACAACCCCCCCTCATCTACCCAGGATCTCTGTGGGAATACCAAACTGAGCACAGGAGTGTTAAACAAAAAGTACTATTGTGGGGCCATCAAGCTTCTACAGAAAGGTTATTGTGTTCATAGTAGTCAAAGCACCGCATTTCTCAGATGTTGAATTTAGTCCAAACCATCACTTATCCTATAACGAGCTATGGAAAATTATCTTAGATCTTTTGTGATGCATCTTCTTGAGGCCAAATAAGTCATTTGTGGTATCCTCACTATTAAATGGGTAATTATAATGATGTTGCATAGTGACAAATCCTGTCCCAGTCCTTGCTGCCCAAGACAAGTGTCAACATAATCTAAACTGATTTGCACTTAATTGTGTAATGTAAACTGAACAAACTCAGAGTGGTAAGGTTCATCCTACAGAGTTCATAGACCTAGCCTGGCAAATTTTCAGGGCAGCAAAAGAAGAAAAACTGCGTCTTGACTCATTGCTTTGTCCTCATATGCGATTACCTCATCTGATTACCTCATAACACTATCTTATCTTGCTTGCACATCTGTGAGATGTTAATGGGTTTTAAATGACAGAAACTTTTATTTCAGTCATGCTTTATTTAAAAGGTCATTTTCAGTGTTTTACGGTTTCCTCTGTTCTCTGTTGTCATTTTCTCTCAGAAACCTAAATCACTATTTCCTACAATTAGTGATTTTTTTCATATAGAAATTATTGATCTCAGCCTTACAAATCTCATTTAATCAATATGATTACTCTGGAGAACCCAGTAATGCACAACAAAATACATTGAGTTTGGGGGAAAAAAAAGAAGTATAAAAGCAACCAATACAGTTCCAGGTTTGTGCATGAAAATTTCCCTGTAATTGCAAGACAAATGCCAAACTGCTATAAGCTTTATAAGTCTGCTAGTTAAGCATTATTCACGTGGTCATTAGGTCTCTTCAGAATGTCTTTTATTTTAGACTTGAATATCTTATTCTCTTAATTCATAGAACAGTGACCAAAGTTAGTAAAAATTATCATTTTAACTATTACCTATTTGCAACAGATATGTCCATTAGCTATGCACTTTTAACTCTGAAATTTTGATTAGCCTTTTTTTGCCTTAGTTTGATTATAACCTCCTTGTCCTCAGTGGCCACTGTGTCACTGTCTGGTAACTCTTCAGGATGATTTATGTCTTACCCGACTGCACACTGCGGATCCATGAATTGCAGATCAGACGGGATATCTAGAGGGTCAAGCATTATCTCAGAGATCACATAACACCTTGTAAAGCCCCTTCTAGTAGCTGTCCAATGCCAAATGCAACTTTCACATCCCGCAACCCAGCTGCATAGCCTCTGCCAGAGGCCCAGCTAGCTGTTGCCCTTCAGTATTCACACCTATGCTGCTGCAGCAGGCATTCATGAAAAGATGAAATCTCTAATTCTGGGGAAGGAAAAAGAGGACGACAACTCACTACACTGAAAGAAATGGTCTTCAGGCTTTCCACAGGATGACCAGTGCCCTACCTTGCGATGGGTTAGCCTTGGCACACAGCCAAATGCTCACTCACTCCCCCTCCTCAGCAGGACAGGGGGAGAAAATAGGATGGAAGCAGCTTGTGGGTAGAGATGAAGACAGGGAAATCACTTACCAATTACCATCACAGGCAAAACAGACTCAACTTGGAGAAAATTAATTTAATTTATTGTTAATTAAAATTTATTTGGCTAGTGAGAAACAAAGACAAAACCAGTGTAGTCAAGATCTCAGACTTGTGCCCCCTTCTATGATTTCCACTGACCACAATCAAGTGAGCCAGAACCAGCCTAACAGTCACTCTGTTCCTGCTTCCAAGGCAATGTAAAGGGAAAGAGGTGCTCCTTTAGAGAGGTCCTGATTCACTCCTAGGGCAGTTTACCAAGAAAGAGCAGCGCCTTTCTCTTCTGGAAGAAATGAAATCCTGATAGCTAATTGCTACCTGCTCCTAAGGGAAGAAGGTAACTAAAAGAAGTATTAGACTGTGGTTGGAGGAAGACCCTAATAGGTACCTGATGCTAAATTTGAATTAATGCACCAAGAAAACTCTGGATTAACAATCTCTCAACATTTACTACAGAAAGTAAAAAAATACTTTCTTTGAAATATGTTTCCTTGTATTTATATGCATTTTCATTATGAAGTAGGATTTATACTGTGGAGTAGGGAAAAGGTAGACTCATGGAAAAGTCTTATTACAATGTTCATAAGAAAGTTCCTGCTTCTTTATCTGAAATACAAACTTAATGCACTTTCAGGTGCCTTAGGCACCTATTTTCCTTCCATATAAGCATATGAGCAGCACTCATTTACTGTTCTCAGGAGCACACCGTGCTGTCTGAAATGATCAATATTTGATTTCAAGCCGAAGCCTAAAGATGGTTATTCTTAGTGGACCAAGACCTTCAATGCCTGAAGACACATAACACTAATGATAATAAAAGAGTTTAACATTTTATATTCTATAGTAAACAATCAGATTAAAACTAGAAAATAATTTAAAATTGAGTAAAAAAAAAAAATCAAGAAGGGATTTTAATATCTCTTAAACAAATTAAGGAGTCTCATGTCCTACAAACTTTCAAAGACTTTAATGATCCTACATCATCATGGAGCTTTTTGAAATTTGCACCCTTAAAAATAATTTATAACTTTTACATCTATACACATATATAGTAGCACTAGTTACAAAACGGCTCATTTTATTGATTGTATGGAAAGTAATCAAAGTTCACATTTGATAAAGGAAAGATTCATAAGCATTGGTGATACTGCTTGCTGATAATACTTAAGTTCTGTACATTTACAGTGGCACTTGATAGTTTGGCATTTATAACAGTTAAGTTTTAGCTGACCTCCCTGGTAGTTCCATGAAAACATACTGTATCATGCAGGCATGTTTTCCTTGCAGTTGCTGGCTGTATTTATGAGGAAAACAGCTCTCAGGTAAGCAACCCTTCAGTAATATTGAGCTATATGTATCTTTTGGAACAACCGTTGCTGAAATTTGAGCACTCGTATCACAGCTTTTGGTAAGGACAGGTAGCTCAAGCAAAATTCCCCAGAAAACTGAGTTTAATTTTAAAATACTGCAGATTCTGTTACAGTCAACTTACTGGCTCCAAAAATCAGGATCCTGCAATTCAATCATCTCTATGGACTATTTTCTATCACTGGAATGAACTCAGACCTAAATCACATCCTTGTATCTCTAATGGCTTTAAATATGCAATTATGAGAGATATTTAAAGACCTTTGCAGCATGGCCAACTTACAGCAAAATGAATGTTCCAAAACAATGTTGTCTAGGGACAAGACATGCAATACAAATCTGGGGTCTTCTCTCTGCATGGGAAAACATAAAGTATTTTCAGGACACTAGTAGAAAGATTCTGTAAAACAATATAGTCACAGAGCAACAAACTCAAGTCAGACAAAAGCATAGGACTACATGTATTTCCTAGCTCCTTGTTGCATCCTGGTAGACATAACTAATGGACTCAATCTGCTGTGACTTAGGTGTCCGAAATAGAGACATCTGACTATGAACCTGTGTCTTTAATGAATAGTGAATAACCTCTAAATAAACAAATAATGAATAACCTCTGAAAGGTGATTCAGCTGTTTTCTGTTAGGCACCTAACTTAGGGTGAGTATTTTTTAGGCATTTATCTCTTTCCACTGAGTCAAAAGGAAGGCTAGATTGGCTAGCTCCCAGTTAGAAATCAAACTCAGACACATGTAAAGTTAGGTAAAATGAATCCTGCACAGTTTGTCTGCATAGATAATTTCAGTTCAACTGTAAATTAGTGAGAAGGGTTTTTTTCTTTTCAACTCCATGTATTTTCTGAAAATCCACAATTCCTTACTCTGAGCAGAATTAATCTTTTTGGCTGTGATATTATTTAGAAACAACTTACTTTTCAGAATGTCACAAGGAAGAAAAAGCCCAATGAGTGACCTACAACCAAGAAAACAAAGCCAGTCTGAAAACTGTAGTGAGATTCCCTCAGCCTTTAGAAAACCTCTGCAAATACCATAGTGATAAAGATATTGCATCATTCATTTAAATAGTTGTATATTTCCACATATGTAAATATTGACAGATATTTAGCTAAAAATTGAAAATATTGTACTTTCTTTAAGGTATTTCTGGCAGTGTTAATTTATGTCTGAGTGTGAAGGAAAACTTCCCCGCCCTTCTTCCCCTCTGATCTCCTGTATATACTCTGTTATCTCTAGCTGAGAACCTCAATAATAATAACTCTCTCTTAATTATAAAATTATGATATGAAGTGCACATAATGCAGGCAAATTATTTTACTCATTAGCAGCTGGAAATATTGCAATGGTTCATAAGCACTGGCTTTACCAAAAGAAAGGTAGGTCATGAGGTGAATTTCTGCTTTAAGAGGATTTTATTTTCTTTTATTTTTTTTTTAAAGGAAATTGGACTTTTCCATCTCTGAGGTTTATTATAAAGCTTTCTCAGGTTTTGAACAAGTCATAACTTTTTTTTTTTTTTTTTTTCCTGGAAAGAAATAGAAAGATTTGCATGCTTTGAAGGTAAAATAGTCTCTATGGATGAAAATGCAAATGCCTGAAGGGTTCCATGAATATTAATAGCATTGTTTGACTAAAGAACAATTGTTTGATATTTTTAGGTAGATTTTTAGAGAACAATAAAAAGAAATATCACCCCATGGCCCTTGTGGGTGGCGGGAATGTCTTTTATCAGTTTTTTTTCAGGGCATCAGTCTAAATAAGAGCCAGAACAATGTCAACATATTTTTGTCAGAAATTAGGAACTGTAAACCTGAACAAAGAGGTTTACTACATTTAGATCCAAAGGAAAAGGAGTTTACTTATGCACATATCTATATTACTACTTCTATCTTTTCCTATACTAAATATTTATTCAAGAGGATGATCTAAGTCATCTAAAAGGAAGATGAAACAGGCAGTTTCATCAATGCTTTAGTAGACACAAGAAAAAAATCTTCTTGGAAATTAACTCCATGATTAATGCATTTTTGTTTGTGTTTTGCATTAGCCTATTCTATATTTCTCTTCTGGAGCATCAGTTCAGCAGTAGAATTACACTGATGAGAGAATATGAATTCATCATCAATGTGTCTTTATGTTAGAACATGCTTAGAATGTGCATCTTTGACCTGATGAATGCTCACTTTGCAGTGTGTTATGTATTTTTTAGCTCTGGAGGTTTTTTGTTTGTTTGGCTGGGTTTGTTTGGGTTTGCTTATAATAGAAAAGCTTAGCAGACAATCCGATTTAAATGGCTCAGGGCACCATGCATCATATGGCACGCTGGTTGTGTGTGTCATACTATGGCATGACACCCATTTTAATGTCACAACTACATTCAAACTGTAGAAGGTGTAGCGAATAAAGAAAAGAAGTGCAAGATCTTAGACACCTACCTTAGAAATGCATGCCTACTTTTATTTATATATATGGATCGCTATCCATTCAGCATTGTGCTAAGCATAGATTTCTACAGCTGAACTATGCTCAAAAAGTTGGTTGTTACTTCAAGTAAAAAATATGAGCTAACTCATCGCAGTGTATGTTGCATATCCGTAATACTGCAGGCCAGTTACTGGTGACCCACAGCCAGGCAGTGATTCACTCGGTCAAATATGTATCCAGGGTCATTTGAAGTACTCCTGTGATTTCCTTCCAAGCCTTCTGTTAATGCTCCATAATGACATGGGTGTCCTGTTGGCCCTATCTCATGTCTGTCAACCACATGTGCATATCTTGAATCCTTTAGGGCATGTGATGTGATCAAATAGAACCAGATGACTGTGTTTAGGCAATTAATTCCCACACTCATTTTCCCTATGTAGTCCTAACTTGAGGCTGCTGTCAATGTAATAATAATACTGCGGACAAAGTATTTAATGAATATGTATCACCTATTTTGTCACAAATTATCATGTCTGTATCAGTTATCACACAAAGCTTGACCAGGTTTCTTCTTCACTTTTGAAATTGTAAATAAACATCATCCTGAGAATCAAACAACAAATAAAAATTCTCAAACTGCATGACCAAAAAAAAAAAAGAATGTGCAAAACCCCAGTGAAAATGTCACCTAAATTAAAACAAACAAACCAACCACTTACAGAAAAATGCAAAATGTAATTGGAAAAGTTCCTTCTAGGTATAAATATTATATATACCTATATGTTTATATTATGAATATGTGTGTATAATATGTATTTATACATATAAACAAAGAAAAGGATATAGATGTAAACACAAGGCAAAAAAGGTAAAAGTCTCAAAGATGAAGACCGAAGAAACTCTGTTCATCAGGAATTTTTTATCCTTTATTAGTGACTCTTTATGGCCAAAGGCTCACTATTATGCCCTTTGCACGTGTCATAGTTCAACCCCAGCTGGCAACTAAGCACCACGCAGCTGCTCGCTCACCCCTCCCCTCCCCCCCCATGGGATGGGGAGGAGAATCAAAAAAAAGTAAAACTCATGGGTTGAGAACAGTTTAATAATTGAAATAAAGTTAATAATAATAATAATAATTATTATTGTTGTTGTTGTTGTTGTTATTGTTATTATAAATGTAATGAAAAGGAAGGTAACAAAAAAAAGAGAAATAAAACCCTAGAAAAACAAGTGATGCACAATGCAATTCCTCAACACCTGCGGACCCATGCTCAGCCAGTCCCTAAGCAGTGATCGGCACCCCCTGGCCAATTCCCTCCAGTTTATATACTGAGCATGATGTTCTATGGGATGGATGCTGGAGAGTGTCCAGGGAAGGGCAACCAAGTTGGTGAGGGGCCTGGAGCACAAGTCTTATGAGGAGCGGCTGAGGGAGCTGGGGTTGTTTAGCCTGGAGAAAAGGAGGCTGAGGGGAGACCTTATCGCTCTCTACAACTACCTGACAGGAGGTTGTAGTGAGGTGGGGGTCGGTCTCTTCTCCCAAGTGACAAGCGATAGGACAAGAGGAAATGGCCTCAAGTTGCACCAGGAGAGGTTTAGGTTGGATATAAGGAAAAATTTCTTTACTGAAAGGGTTGTCAAGTATTGGAACAGGCTGCCCAGGGAAGTGGTTGAGTCACCATCCCTGGAGGTATTCAAAAAGGGCATAGACAAGGCACTTCAGGACATGGTTTAGTGGGTATGGTTGACGGTTGGACTCTATAATCTTAAAGGTCTTTTCCATCCTAAACGATTCTATGAATATCCTTTTGGCTGGTTTGGGTCAGCTGTCCTGGCCATGCTCCCTCCCAGTTTCTTGTGTACCTCCTCACTGGCAGAACATTGGAAACTGAAAAATCCCTGACTTAGTCTAAACAGTACTTAGCAACAACTAAAACATAAGTGTGTTATCAACATTATTCTTATACTAATTCCAAAATACAGCACTGTACCAGATACTAGGAAGAAAATTAACTCTGTCCCAGCCAAAACGAGGACAGCATCCTTACTAGTCCTTTAGAAATTTTATTCACTTTAGACAAGTAATTTTTTCTTTTTTATTCATTCGTGATTTCTCTTCACTGTAATGCTCTCAGTTCAGTTGTTTGGGTTTTTTTTTTTAGATTTCTAATTCAAATTTTTTTTCTCTAAGAAAAGCAAGGGAGCAAGAGAAATTAAGCATATTTTTCACAACATCTCCATAATGAGACATTCAATATTATATTTAAAACACTTAATATCTTTGTACCATATTTTGAAGTGGTTACCAGTATAATTTTTTAAGTAATTTTCTTCAATGAAAGCTTTCAGTACTTAGATACTTAGAAATCATGCATACACCTGTATAAGCTAACGTTTCAATTTACTTCAATTATTGCTTCTTATTAGATTCTTATACATACCCACATCACTTTAAACTAGACCCTCTGCTATCTTTTTACTTATAGAAATCATTCAACAACACTCATTCTTCCAATCAACCTCTCATTATGACTTCTTATTCTCCTACACATAAATCTCAGGTTTAATTACTTTAACTAGAGTTCCATGCTGAGGAGCAAAATCAGCGTACTTTGCAGCTGCAGGAACAACCCACTGGCCCTACAGCCTGCTGATATTTATTGTGTGTGCACAGTGATGGCACCTGATCTAATTTGAAATAAATTATTTGCTTCTTTTAGCAAAATCTTCAAGTCCGTGCATGCAGTGTGATTCTAGTAACTGTTTGTACTAGAGCTGGGCTTTGATAATAGGACTAAATTTTCAAATGTAACTTTAAAGAAGTGAGCATATGATCAGCAAATATTGAAGTGAAACAATTTGCCTTCATACAACAGATTCTCTTTGCAGAATTACAAGATTGTGTTCAAGGGTACTGTATGGATCATTACAAGTAACTCATATATTTTCAGTAAGCGAATCAAGGTATTAATCACTAGGATGCCACTTATTTTAGTTGTTGTAAAAATAATGTGCCCAGAATTCCAACTAGTCTGAAGACTATATATGTAGTTTTATAATCTGTTATACACACGTGATTTCATGGCAAGACAGACTATAAAGAGCAGAAAAAATTATTATCTTTACTAACACTCCAAATTTTAAATTCAAAAGCAAAATAATTGACATGGAAATCACTAGAATCAGGTAGTAATGCTGACAGTTTATTCCAAACCAATTTTTTTAAACTGAGACAAGACACTGAATAACGATATTATAGTATCAAGGAATTTAAATTAATATTTGAAGAGATCCTCCTTTCAATTCCAATTGTACTCCCACCTACTATAATGCTGAATTTAAGGACCGGAAAACATTTCCAATAAAAAAATACTCAAAATCTTTATTATAACAAAGGAAAAGAAAAAAGCATTTATGCAAAAAGGTTAGCTCTGGGCTCATATTAGTTGTGTGAATTACATGAGCCACAAGAAACTTTTCTTCATAAATTCTAATTTATGTTATCTCACTCATTTTTAGTAAAAATAAAGGAAAAATGAACAATATTTTTTTCTGCAGTAAAGACAGTGCTTCGTATGGTTTTTCCTAGCTGGCTTGCAGATGTTGGAATTCAGCAGCCTCAAATAGGCAAGGGAAGGCAATTTTATTGAGTTTGGATTGGTAACATGAGCTGTTCTATCTCTATCCTCAGATTTTAGGATTCCAGCCTAACATGTATTTTGATGTCTATATCCCACATTCAGCTTTCCCACAGAAGAAACTACTCAGATGGCAGTAAGTAACTAACAGTACCAGAGTCATGTACAAATAACAGCTACGGCTTTTTCACCTAAGAGTGTTCCAACACATCTCTCCTTTCATTCTTTCAGTACCTGCTCAGAATTGTTTTGAAAATGAGGAAGCTGTGGCATGGTTATTAACTGCAAAGTGAATCTGAATATTTACAATGCATAGCTTGCAGAATATATTCCTAAAAGGTAAACATGTCAAAGAAATAGTGCTTCTGTTTTTCCTAAGATGCTGATATAATTGTGCTTCTGGCCCTAACAGTGCTATATCAGTGGTGTACCATGTCAAATAAAGAGGAAATACTGCTGAACAAAAAGAAAGAAACATGTTCTGAGCATGAATATGAACCCTCCCCATGGCATCATTGGAATTAATTTTTCCTTAAAGAATTTCTTGTTTTCTTGTTGAGGAAGAAAGTATGTTGTAGGTAAAAGGAAATAAAACCTGACATTCAGTTATTAAGGAAAAAAACAAGGAGCTTTTATTTATTTTCTTTTTGTTTTCTCATTTTGTTAATTAAACCATTTGCATACTTAACATTTTAAAAAATACCAATAGATAAATGTTCACATACATGATACACCTACTGTTGCTCTCTTTTAATTCCTTTTGTTTGTCAGGGACCCCATTCACTATGCAAGTTATTTTAAATATAAGAACAACAACAATAGAGGTTTTTTTTTCATTTGAACTCAATTCCATCAAAGACATTTTACATCCAGAGGCATAAATGAAAGGAAGGCAGCAAAATCATTTGTCTAAGAGACCCAGAACTGTTCTGCCTCCTTTGTTTCAATTCTTTCTGCAGCTGAGAGGAACTCAAATCTGAGCTGTAGTATATAATTCAAATACCTTTTCAGCTGGAGAGATTTACAGTTGGTGAATAAACAGAGCAATACCTGTCCTCAGTCTACATCCTTTCATGTACTGTAACTGGAAATCACCATTTTGTGCTTGTGCCCTTGATGATCCTTTCACGTTTGTTCAGCTATTTTTCTCTTTCTCCTTCATTTTTCTTCCAATTTAGCACACTTTCATCTTACAGTATATCTAGGAAATAATAGAGAATGTTATGGTGTGTATTAAATTAACATAACAGAAATGCCTTTTTATTTTGGTGTTTATATAATATATGTTTCTCTCTTTCAGTAGGATCTTAATACAGATGAGACAGTCTTCACTGCACCCAAGAATGTCTATATTAAGCTGAGTATTTTGATTTCTCCTAAAATGTGGTGCTTAACATTTTCTGTGTCTTAACCAGTAGAGTTCCTCCTATGAATGATAAACAACATCTTGGAGCACTGAAATGATTTATTTTCTTGTAATATTATAATGTCCAGTGGGATTTACAGATGTAAATAGGGAATAAAGGTAATGTGGTGGGCTTAAACAGTTCTCCATGGACCACCCTTATATGCTCTGTACACCACACCTCTGAAAACTCTTAGCAGCCATTTTCAGAACAATTACATCCATAATACTGATGTTAAATATTTTAGCAGTAGGCTAAGAATTCACTTCTGCTTCTGTAATTTCACCTCAGAAGGGAAGAGATTGCGCTTACAATTTTAGTTTCTCAGAAACAACCCTGCACTGCAGAGGGAACATTGCCTATTTATCTATAATATATGCTCCATGCACAGCCTCATGGATATATACCCTGTATTTCACAGAATGGCTAATTCTGCTGAAAACAAAGTCTACTATATTTGAATGGCGCTATAATTTCAGCCAATTATAAATGAAATACACCTGCTTAAGATTTGTGCCGAGTAATAAGAATAATTCAGAACTGACAAGTCTAATTTACAGATGGTGGAGCATGCTTACATTTACATGTAACAGGCTCTGTATATTTGAAGTTTTTACAATAAGGTAGGAACACATGTTTTTAATTGAAGGGCGAAGAACATAATCACCTGTTTTAAACATCAGCCAGCCCTTCATGTTAAATATTAAACAATTCTGAATCTCATTCAAAACCATTCCCAACAGCAATTAACTCCCCCTTGCACACTTAAATACTTCTTATGTTATCTGCAAGCCACACACCTGGAAAAAGGCCAAAACATCTTTTCTTATAAAGTTTATTTTAAAATGAGAAATACCTTTAACAGTGAGACTCACTGAGATTTATTTTAAACATCTCATTGATGTCTACTAACTGAAGTCAAATGACTTCTTTATTGTGTTTAAAGTAATAATATATACCAGTCAAAAAGGGAAAAAAAAAAACTTGCACTGACTTTTGATCTTTTTGCCAAGAGAAAAATTAAACCTAGTAGTAAGTAGAATGGTATTTCTACCGAATGCACTTCAGGACAGGAATCTGAGCCCAATTGAAGTTAGAAGTGAAATCAAAGAACCTCTGTCCACATAAATGAAGATGGTGTAAACCAGAAAGTTACACCCTCCATGGCCACTCTTATGCCATGCGACTGAGAACATACATGCTGCATTGCATAGTACCAATAGTTTATTGAATTTTCACGGGACATCCTGGTCTGTTGCAATTTTCCAGGCATTAATCCAAATTTCCAGGCATTAATCCAACCAGGAACATGATGTTCTCTATAACTCCCCTGAAGATAAATTAATGCCATTTGGTGGGAGTTTTAAAATACACAGTGACATACCCTTCCACCAAATATGTGGAGCAGGCAAGGCCCTTTGCAATGTGGGGACTATGCTTAAGATTTGCTTGAAATTTTGCTACTTGCCTGGGCTGTAAATCAAACACACTTTGAAGTACAGCATAAAGATGCTCTGGGTGTTTCATGCACAGAGTAAGAATTACACAATCTATAATTGTTTTCATTATTTTGTAACATGTAAATGGAAGTTATGTCTCCAAATCTCCTTGTTCCAAAGTTTAAAAAAAATAAAGATCTCTCACACAATGTATAGTCTTCTTGAAATAATAATCTGAACCTAAAGAATGTGACTGATATGAGTAAATATATGAAACATAAGCTTTTACTGATATAAAATAACTATATATGTTTATATCAGTAAAAGCTTATGTTTCATATATTTACTCATATCAGTCACAGACTTTTTAGGTTTGGATTATTATATATATTATATAAAACATATAGAATTATTTTACATTTAATTTGAACTTAAAAATTACAATGATTTTGAAATCATAATCTAGCTTTCTTTTTTTTCCCATGAATAGTTATCTTTTTAAGAGCTAATCTGTTTCTGTTCTCCGTAAAATTTAGAAGTTATATTAGATAAAGAAATTAAATAAGTGGGAAAAACAGTTTGAAAAAAGGTAACAAACAAAATAAACACTATCAGTCTCAAAAGGATTTTCTTCCTTTTAAGAATCAAGATTAAAATTAGGAGTACTGTAAGAAGCAATAGAAAAAAAAGGAACAAGAGGCAGAATAGAGACTGCAAAATAGATGCCAAAAGAAGTGCACAATTTCAGGAGATTAAAATAAGCCTTTGCCCGACTTATCCAACTAGATTTTGCAAAGAGATTTTGCAAATGTCTTTATCCATTTATTCACTTATTCATAGTGCAAGTGTTACTAGATTCATTCTGAGGGCTTGATTCACAAACACTTCTTGCTGTATTACATCAGATCTCAGGGTCATCATCATATTCTTAACTAATGAGTCTTCAAAAAGCTGTTGCTCTTGCTGACCTTTACCCAGTAACTCAGTGGAAATAGGACACACGGCTTTAGGTCTGTCCTAGGCTTGAAGAGAACAGAGTGAGTTTCATCATCACAAGCTGAACGTAACTGCCAGGTCAGGATGAGTTTGAATGAAGATACCTCCTACAGGCACTGAAAGTTACACATGAGTCCACATGAGGACCATCCTCAGTTTCTCCCGCAGGTATAGACAGCTCCCTGCTCAACTTAGTGTTTGTTTCCCATGCCAATTTGTGGAACGTAACTCTTCTCAGGCAGTGTGTTGAAATCCTATGTGCCCATTTGAAGCTTGCTCTTCTGCTGGAGAGAAAAAAGGCAGCAGCAGCTTGTTCTTTCAGGGCAAAAAAACTTCAGTTCCTAGCTCCCTTCTGAATACAGGCTTAATTACTTTTGCCTATTTAGTCATGACATAACTGCACAGCTCAGTCATACAGTACTGCCATTGCTAGTGACAGGCCATAAGCTTTGTACTACATTTGCAAGGCCTCAGAGCTGAGGCTTGCCAGGCCTGCTCCATCTGAATTTTTCTTTACCTGCCTGCAGGTTTGTTTTACCTGGTTTAGCTGTGACAGCCATTTCCCTAATTGAACAGGCAGCAATGGCTAATTTTATCTTTGCACAGTACAACCATAGTTTTATACAGATAGTAGTAATAAAAAAAAAAATTCCACATAAAATGAAGTATTTACAGCTCTAACACAGTGATGTAGTGTAGAGAAACACAGGTCTGGTACAGCAGCAAAGACTCTAAGTGGAGACACAGGACATGGTGCAGAGGAGCTCAGGCATGGGGTGTTAATAAGAGATGGGGCGCAGGCTTGGCACTGGAGATGCCACAGCTGTGAACGACTCACCTGTGGTCTGTAAAAGAAATGCAGACCTGGAGATGGACAAAACTGGTTTTCTGGGTAACAAACAGAACAAAAAATAATATCTAACATATATAAAGGGCACCATGTATAGTAAACTTGGATGCAACATGACACTGCCGACCAATGAGGAAAGAGAAAGGTGTAGCAGCTCATTAACAACACATAAAAATGACCCCAGCTGGACACTGGAGGAGAAAAAAAAAGCATATTCCTCCCAGCAAAGGACTCTAGAGGCTGACAACTTAGAGTTTTAGCTGTAACTATATGTGGAAGCAGAGTGCTTCCTTTAAGGGTGTCTGGCCAAGGACCTTTTTCAACGTAACAAGGGATGATAAGAAAGGGAGGAAACCAGAAACAGGAACATACAGGTACACAAACCCGACTGTTGCATTTTTAATTGTTTTATGAGTATTATTGTGACTTTCCCACTTGTAAATAAAATGGAAACATTTTTTTTTCTCTAATAATTAGATCTAGACTAATGGTGATTCTTGGACTAAACTGTTAAGATTTCTATTATGGTAACAATAACATCTTGGCTTTACTTTTACAGATATATCTATTTTGCTTCATCTTTCCCCATAAACAACATTTTAAGCATAATGCTAACTTGTTTTTAATTATTCTTTACCATGAAGAGTTTGTTCCCACAGGGGAAGCCTGGTTTCATGTTACTTATTTATGCCCAGATTCGTCCCACTGAACTGCAGGCATTTAGCTAATACATCTGAATAAGGGTGTACTCTATCAAGTGCCTGTTATAGTCGGTGGAGATACACTGGCATGCCCAGAGGGCAAATCTGCTCTTAGTGACACTGCACAAGCAAAGTTGTTCACTTTATGAAAATTACAGAAAAGAAACAGGACTGATTCCTAATTCAAACACCTCAAAGAAGTGCCAAGTCAGGAAGAATGAATCTGACGTTGAATTGATAAGCTTTGTTGAGGATGAACATAGGGTCTACTGCTATTTAAAACCCTTTCCCATTATCAATCAATAAATCCCTTGGGTAATGGCACAACACATATGCGATGTACATATATATAACATATATAAAAGGAAAGTCTTTTAAGTGCAAGGGGGAGGCAGAAGTATGAATAGAATAACAGACAGGATCCCAAAACCTTTTCCACTGTGTTTTAAGTGATGATCACTTGCAGAAGGAATGAATGCCAAGTGATATCAGAAATTAATTTCACTGTAAACAAAAAACTTAGTTGCCCAATGATCTGAGGTAATGCAAATTGTATGAAGTGGAATTGGAGTTCTACAGCAGCAGGCTATGTTGAATTACCATTATTCTACTCAGCAGGAAACAAGAAAAATAAGTACTAGAGTGGAAGAAAATAGAAAGGACATGCAAGAATTAACTGGAGAAAAAAACAGTTTCTGAAAAGAAATAATAATCAATCAGTATTGAGTACTTGCTCCCGCATTTTGTTATCTTGACAATTTTTTTCTGCTTCTCTATGTAATCAAGATATTAAAGAGACTTTTAGATGTCTGCAGTTCATAATGAACTGGCCTAGAATCTGCAGATAACAGATAATTCAGAAGCTAGTCAGTATCCAAAGGTCACAAATTTTAAGTCACAGAGGGAAATCCATCAGGAACATAAAATTCTTGAGTGTCAATGTTATATGCTGTCTTCAACCTTGCCCAGAGCTTCCACAGAGACTGTATTTATCACAAGTTGTTTCTTTCAGTCTGCAAGCTGAAGAGCTAGGGAGAGAGCATGTGATCCCTCTTCCTCGCCTTTTCTGTTGACTTCTGTAATTGCATGTATCACTGTCAGATGGTATACTATGATTTTCCATGGTAAAAAAGTTCAGTTGTTATAATAAAATATATGAGTTAGAGTATATAGATTACATATAATATAATATAAATTACTCTATATTTTGCATTCTTAGCCTCCAGAAACAGGTATGTTAATTAATGCCAGCCTGAAAGACACTTATTGCCTTTGTCTACAAATGATAGTAATGAAAATGATTTGTCAAAAGAGCATGCTCTGTCAAGTTTTCAAAGAATTTCATGTTTTCATTAGGATAGGTTGAAAATCAAAGATTTTGGGTGCAAATGGAGTTTTCTAAATGGTGAATGCTGAAGAAATGAGTAGATTAAGTCTGTTGGGTTCATATTTAACATGAAGACTGTTTTTTTTAAATATAAACATCTCACTGCCTTATTTATACATTAACTGCAAATCATTACTGTTTAAAGCCCTGACTAGTGCAATTCAATCAGACAATTGAATACTGGTTTAAATTCTTAAATGGAGCATAGCTGTACACAATAAGAATGGCTTAAACTAATGTATATGTATTTACCGTAAGTCCAATTCTGGATCTGTAAGATTCTGGATAAAAATAAGGCTTTTTTTTTTTTTGGAGAATAATTATAATTTGATTTGAAAATACATATTATTGATTATAGGGAAATTCAATTTGGGGCAGATATGCATGGATGCAATAGTCATATCTGAAACAGAGGAATTTTTTTTTTATTATTATTATTCTAAACTAAGCATTTTCCAAAGATTCTAATTCTATCTTGACAAGTTTCCTGTATCTCAGCATTCAAATTTGTTAGTTAGAAAAACTGGACATGTAAAATCGAAGCTTTTCTAATGGAAGGTTTGTAATTTTTCTCCTGTACTTTATAAATAAAGTTGACAAGTATGTAGTTGTTTAGTTCCCCGCAGCACATGATTTAGTACATTTAAATGATACATGTTTAAAATTCTACTTGGAGAGATCATGCTGGTTTGGAAGTCCTACTGATGTGATATACATTCATATTTAATTTACAAAATTAATAAATCAGGCATCCAGCATTTATATTTAAACACATATTTCTTTTTAATTAATTAATCACATTAAAAATGAAACCATGTGTGTAACATGATTTATAACACTGATCAACACAATTATAACAAAATAACAATAAACAATTTATTCTCAATTTTTTTTACCACATAGATGAATCATAGGGAAAAATTTCTCAGCTTTTCTTTCAATTTTCTCTGAAACATCTAAACTGAAAGAAAGAGAAAAAAAATTCAAAAAAATAATTAAAAACCCCAGTTTAATCACTTCCATCTGAAACTGCATATTAACTAATGGCCAATTATACTTTCACAGGTAACCATATACCCAAATTATAACAAACTGGTGCTTGAAGAAGTAAAATACTTGAGAACAGAAAAGTCTAAACTAATCTGCTATCTCAATGTATTTTTTTTTTTTAATTTTTTTTAGGAAAAAACCAAACAATGGCAAATCTCACTATCTGATCTGTGCAACATACAAAAAAGAAGATGACTCCTCAAGTAACATGACTCCTATGGAGGAAATGGACAGATACAAAAAACTGTTGTAATGTATAGGCAGATATATATATAATTATAATCTGAAGAAAATATTAATGACCATCAGGATCAATTTACTTCTGGTTATTCTGAAACAGGTTGCTCTAAGTTTCTTCCTGCAACTCAGATGTTTTACAATATGCAGTAACACTGAAACTTTTTGCAGCTGAGTTTTACAGGAGTTTTCCCAGCAATTCCAAATCAAAGCACAGTGTTTCGGCCTTTCTGAAAAGGCACACAGTCAAAGAGCAGAGAAGATCATTTAACAGAACTACTGTTCACAAACGCATTCCAGTATTTCCAGGTCACCTCGCACTGAGCCCCTATCTTCTAGAAAGTTACATAAATGTTACTGGTGTCAGAGACACTCCATGATTTCCCTTAGTGATTTTTTTTATGATGATTAATTGCCACAACTTTAAATGCATTTCCTATTTTACACTTAATTTTATATGGCTTCAATATTGACTACTGTTGTTTCTGTGCCTTTTTTGATAGATTAAAAAGGTCTTTTTTACCCTCTTTCTTCAGTATGTAAAACTCAACCATACGTGGAGCAACAGAGAACAAAAGGGCTCAGAGTCATAGACTCAACATACATGTAATCTATTAATTCCAATAGTTTTCTGTATTTATTTTAGAACAATATTTTGTAGAACCTCAATTTCAAGATCTACAATTCCACAGTATCTTTGCTGGCAGATAGCATAGAGATTAAAAGGAAGGACAGAACAAAAAATTACTCATCATATTTTTGTGCTTCTACAAACACATATAATATATATATTAATTATTTGTAATGTAAAAAACAGCACCAACCTCTGGCAACCATGAACCATCAATTCTGTATTTACAAGGAGATAAAAGTAAGGTGGTCTTCGGTTTTAGGTACAAAGCTCTACATATTGAATTTTTTGAACTTGTCAAAAACCTGAACAAAATCACTGTGAATCTAGAAAACTCCATAATCTGTAGCAATGGGATCCAAGTGCCAGTATTCATTCACCTTGATGCACTCTAAGCTGGGTAATAATACTGTCACATTGAAGCAATTTCAATAGTCAGAACTATCTGACTGTACTATTTCTTGTGACATTCACTTTTTACTCTTTTCTTTTGTGACACCTTTCTAATTTTCTTTCAAATGTAAAGAACAGTCTATATTATGAACCTAAAACAATGGTTAAAAAAGGGCATCAGGGGAATAAGTCTGCTGATTGTTAAATGCCTGTTTCCTTTCAAATGATGACTAATAAAAATGGCATTAAATATTCCTATGTGCATGTGTTTTTAGAAGGGTATTCTGTTTCTTCAAAAGTACAATTTAAACATCAAATGATGCAAAGAAAGTAATGAGGATAAACTGTTGATCTCTTTAACCTACACCATTCTTAAAATTGCACACACAATGAAACAGTTGAATATCAGTAATAGTGGCACCTTAACAAGTCTTATTTGTACCGTTTGGTATGTTTTTTCTGTTTATTTTTAAAAACAAGTTCATGGTTTTAAAATATTGCTGTTTATGTCCTTGAATCTTGGCACACTGAACAAAAAACAGCTCAACACTCTGAAATCTGGAATTTCTACCTATAACATCAATTAGTTTTGCTACAAATCTTAATTTTTATGAAAAGAACAATATTTGCATTTATTTTTTCCCAGGCTAAGAGTATTAGATATTAGAGGTAAAAGGAAAGGCTTTTCCATTGCTGTAAGAAGAGTATTGGCTATGTTCATCCACCCTGGTTCTACTACGTGTTTTTAATGATGCAAAGAGATAATGTTTGCATGTTTGTGAAAGCATGAAAATTAAATTAGGCCTCAATTATTTTGGGTGTTAGGTGAATGAGTCTCTTGAAATAACAGCCTATTAAAGTAATTTCTCTTAAAGTAGGTGTTCTATATAGTAAGCAAAGAAAAGGTTAATGTGTTGGAATACTTCCAGAGAGAGATGGGTGTGTACTAAAGTTAGAAAGACGGGCTCTTCATAGGATAAATAGTTATGTTCATGTATCATATTTTAAAGTTCGTAAATTAGATTTTAATAGTAATCTATACATGATGACAGGAAGCTATGTAAAAATAGAAGGAATATGTATTCATATTCATGAAATATGAACTCAGTTAATAAAGCCTAAGCCATTCCGCTACATTGTTGTTTCTATGCTAAAATACTGAAGATAACTCAATATTTGTGGACTCTCATCACCCTTCTTGATTGTAGTTTAGGTTTGGATGTTTGGAAAAGACAACCTCATGTAAGCCTAGATCAAACTTGAAAGAACACAAAAGCTGAACCTTAGAACTGTTTAGTCCTTTCCCATTACTTAGAAGTAGAGACATTCAAAAACAGTCATGAGAACTGCAAGTCCAGTATTTCTTTCTAGATAATATCTGTACATACATTTTCTCTTTCAATTATTTTGCTGGTTTTGCTACGACCACAGCCCATCTCAGCAACAGAGCATAGACTCTGCTCCCATCTCCTGCTTAATCACCAAAGAGCTATAATCAGCTGTAACTATACCTTTTGACCTCTGTTCTTTAATTAAAAGACACCTATGGTGGTAACTATTAAAAAACCCCAAACCCCACAATACAATAACGCCTTCTGGTGCTGATTCCTTGTTTTATCATAAAATACATATTACTAGTAATTTCAATGTTTTGTTTTACTTCACAGTATGACCATGAATTCAGTATTTTAAAACAAAGCAAGAGATTATTCCACTCCCACATTAAACGAAGCAAAGGAAATACCATAACTATTCCATATTTTATTTGGTGTGGGGGGGATTGTTTGTTTGTTTCATTTTCTATTTAGATTTGTAACTATTTGTTTCCATAATCCAGAGTGGCAAGTTAACTACATGAAATTCTCATAAAAATGCAACTCCTATAACATGGCACTTCTCCTCATAAAAAATTAATAGCTTTCACTGTTAGTAATGATGACCAAACAATTAATTCTCCATATTGATTATGTCTACAAATTTTCATATGGCTATACAGTCTAAATTTTGGGAACACTTTCTTTTCTACATTAACAACAAATCTTAGATTTATCTAACAGTTGTTCTTTTCTAAACTTATTTTAGGCTTTCTTTTTTCTACCTTGTGCAGCTGAGCATCAGGCATCTTGTAAAAGTGACTGTGACAGCACCCTGATTTATTCAGAGCTTTGAGGTAAATTTATTTGCACCTTTTCCACAAAGTAAAATACCAGGTTCAACAAAATTACTTTGAATCTTGAAATCTAGATTTCATTACTTGACAGAAAACAATATTCAAGGAACATTGAATTACAAAAAGAAAATATACTTTCCATTATATTTCCATTCCAGTAGCCAGTCCATCTCTACAGTGTCACTACTATCATTACAGTGGAATTTTTGTTTGTTTTCTTTATGAGGATGACAGCAGGCATTTTATGTCACCAGTAAATTTCTACAGTATTCCTTAGATAGGTGGAAAAGACTGTGTTTCCTCCTATAATGACCCACTAAATAATCGTGGTGTCCCATGCATATTTTAAATCCTTCATTGTCAATTTATCACAAATTTAATATTCATTGTTATTCATTCCTATAAACAGCCTCCAGTAAGAAACACTTTCTTAAGAAAATATATGATGATTTAGCAGGACATCATGAAAAAGACTGTGTAGTTTTTCATGTAATGTTGTGCTTGATCCCCACACTGGGAACCAGTTGGATCGAAAGCAGCTTTGCAGAGAAGTACCTGGGCATGCTGGTGGGCAACAAGTTGAACATGACTCAGCAATGCGTCCATGTAGCAAAGATCAACAGCATCCCAGCTGAATTATGAAGACTGTTGCCAGCAGGTTGAAGGAGGTGATCCTTCCCCTCTCCTCATCCTTGGTGAGGCTACATCAGGAGTGTTGTTTCCAGGTTTGGGCTTCCCAGGAAAAGAGAGAGGTGGACATATTGGAGTGAGTCCAACAAAGGGCTACAAATTAAGGGACTGGATTGTGTTTCATCTGAGGAGAGGCTGAGAGAGTGGACTTTGTTTACCCTGGAGAAAAGAAGGCTACAGGGGACCTAACAGCAGCCCCCCCAATACTTAGAGGATGTTTTTTTGAGAAGATGGAGCCAAGCTCTTCACAAAGGTGTGTGATGAAAGGACAAAAGAGACATGAGTGTAAATAGAAACAAGGGAGGTCCAAACTGGATATCAGGATAAACATTTATACTATGAGGTCAGCCACACAGTGGATCAGGTTGCCCAGAGAGATTGTGCAGGCTCCACCCTCAGAGGTTTTAAAGACCCGACTGGACAAATCTCTGAACGACCTGGTCTGACATCAGAGCTGGCTCTGCTTTAACAGGAGTTTGGGCTACAGAACTCCTTAATGTCCCTTGCAGCCTGAATCATATGGTCCTATCCTGCCTGTCCTCCATATGTCTCTTCCAAAGACCATGAGTCTCCCTTAGATTCTGTGCATTATCTAACAACTCTAGTCAGATGTTTTGAATACAGTACGGCACCTCAGATGGCATTAAATCACTATGTATAAGTAATTGAAGCAATGTCGAGGCCTCGCTATTTGAAATAGATATCTATGTTTCCATTACAATCAACTTCTACCTAAGGTGGGATTCAACTACCCACAATTAGGTGCTCAGTGAAATTTGGTAAGTTGGATAACTGTAGGTATCTACACATGTATCTACACATGTAGAACATGCTTTCAGTTATAACAGAGGACATGTAGGAGAACCAGAGCTTCAGAGAAATGGTCAATGGCCTAGTGTGGTACCTCACAGCACCAACTTCTAGCCTTAGTCATGAAGCCAATGAACTGTGGTTCAGCTTACCTCAAACTAGACATCTAAGGCTTGCCCCAATTGTGCAAAGATGTCATCAAGCATAAAAATCAAATGCTCAGAGCTATCTGATATAACACTGTGGCTTTGCAGATGTAATAGGATTTATGGGAGAGCCATGGGCTTTTTGGAGTGGCAGCTGGACACCAAGACAAATACCTTAGGGCATCTAGAATGATAACAGCAGTCTATATGTAGCCAACTACTTAATCTGAATAAGGTCTCTGTAGTCTGCTGATACACTGAGCAGGGTCTCAATTCAGCTGCTGTGTATATAGGTTTCTAATGTCATTTCAAACACCTTCAGCTGTCATGTCTATCTGCTAGCATCACCCTTGTGTTTCAAATTCACGAATGTATCCTAAATGTTACTAGACAACTTTGCAAATGACAATTAAGAGAGCTTCAAATATCTGTAAGAAGGTTTTATATATATAAACACACACACACACACATACGCACCCCCACACCCCCACACGCCCCATATTTAGCCAGCTATATTTGCATATCTAAGTTTAGAAATCGACCATCTGGAACTGCATTTTACCCAAGGAAACATTAACTGTGTTGTATAATAACTAAGAGTCCTTTCCAAACTGCTGACTCCTCAGGCAAGGAATAGATTCTGAAAGTCAAATGCTGATATGCTAATTTGGATAACATCACTTCCTTTGGTTACAGTTTTTCATTGATGATATAACAACAGAAAGATAAGATTTGAACTGGAATTTCATTTTAGTTGTGGGGTAGCTAAAACCAAAATTATTCTCTCCAGAGTTTCAATTTTCTAACTAAAATAGTTTTCTCATTTAGACGGTGTTATTGGTCACATATCTGGACAACTTTCAAGACCCGACACTGAAATTACCTAAACACTAGATATTATTAATGAGAAAACTAATCCAGCAGTAAATAAGAAAAAAAACTCTGAATATTATTCTTCTTTGTTGATTAGTACCAGAGTTGCAATTCAAGCTTTGATACATGCGCATACATACCCCCCCTACACACACATTGTTTTATTAAGCATCCCTTCATTCCTTGAAAATGACTATTCATAAAGGTTTATTTAAATTTGCTTCATCAAAGCTATTTTTCCTTAACCAAATGGAATTAAAAGTTTGCTGGCAGTTGCATTCAGACGGAAATCTGCAGACCATCTGTGACTAGAGACCACAGCACATAGCCAGACAATCCCTGGTCTCAGCAAAACACTAGCCCACTTGACTCTTAAATGACTGCCTAGAAGGCATGTTTCCTTCCGGGACAAAGAAATTGGGAGGTCTGGCATGTTCTTCTTAGTACAGATGATGTTGCACCCTTGTTTTAATTACTTATCATAAGAAAATCACAGGAACACTATGGGGCTTATTTTATGTCTTTTTTTTTTTTTCCCCCTAATTTACTGTTCATTATAAATGTTTTTTACTTTTGGTCTGGGAAAGTTTTGGGTTGTTTGGTTGTTTTTTAGCAATGCCAGAAACTTCTGAAACATCTGCTTGTTCATGAACTACCACATTAAAAAAAATGGTTCTAAACAACTACAGAAGAATTTACCAAGAATCAGTGTACAGTTTTGGAACAACAACAAAAAAAAATTACATAGATTTTTTTTTTAGCTGGAGATGTAAAAAAAAAAAACAGAAAAGCAAACCGCACAAAACTCCCAAAACAAAAACAAACCAAAAAAACCCAAGCCAAACAAAAACAGCCAGTAAGAGTAATCAAAAAAGGATAAAAACTCAACTTTAACAGCCAGGATGAGCAGGAAAAATACCTGTAACAAATGTAAGGTATGTACATCCAGAGTGATGCAATGAATATAGTTTTGCTTCAAATCAAAAAGGAGAAGAAATACAAGAATCAAAATATGGAAAACATAATCTAAACACTGTTGATGCTGTTGTAATTCAAGGAACAATGAGAATTACATAAGACCTTTTCAGACAATGTACAATATAAATATGACAATACTTATACACAGAATCTGTTTTCTATTTGTTCATCTTATTGTTAACCTTACTGAAAAGTCTTAGTAAATACATACAGTGTTTTTTCTGGCAACAGAAAATTTTCTAAGGAATATTTATTTGCTACTTACAAAACCACCACCTTATAGCTGTGTCTGAAAAGCATATACCCCTAATCTTTATAGTCTTCAGAGACATGGAATTTAAAGGCAATTAAATTGTGCTTATAATTTAGGTCATATTATAGCTTCTGAGTGGGTTACAAATTGTTGGCATTAATTATGTATTAACTTTAAATAGGTCTTGCCTTTAATATAAAACCAATTTCCTGATGGCTGTGGATTTTTTCATCTTCCTCTTTTGGCTTGTAAAACCGTTTGTTTACTCTATGCACATGTGTTAAAATAATGAATTCCTGCTGAAATCTGGTGCAAATGAATGTTCTGTTCTTTCACTTCAAAGCTGAATGACTTTTGGACTTGTGACAGAATTGGTTCGGGACTCATACATTTATAGAAGACATTGTAATAGGTTCATGTAGACCTAAAAAGGTCCCAAACCTCCAATTGTTATTATTTTCTCATTAAATCATTATGTTTTATTTTATGATGTCCCAATAGATATTTTGCACTGATAAAAAACCCCTTGCATTGTAAACATATTTTATTTTTTCCACATAGATCTGAGACTCACTACTGAATACAGAAGTTTACTGAAAACAAGATGAGGCCAACCAGTTAAGTACACAATGCATGCCAGGTTGTATGAGCCTTCACACTTTTTCTGAGAGTTCTGACAAGTAGGTAACTGTTTTATAAAGTTGTCCTTCTTGTGCTTTGGGTCCAAAACCCCACCCAGATTCTCTGACATGGTATTTAAGTCTACATTGCTGATATGCACAAAACTTACAAGAGATCTTGGGATCTGTGAAAACCATGACATTCCTAAGACCGAAAGAGGTTTTATTATTAATTCTGTAATACCTCAGAAACAACTATGTATACAGGCAGCTGGCATTTTTTCCATACAGTAGTAGTCCCATCCTACACTCTGTTGTCTCTAACGCTCACCAAAAGATCAGTTAATGGTTCTATTCTCTCTTTGATACGATACTTATATCATAGTGACTAACCGATAACTCATTTGACACTGTTTGGCTCAGAGAAATAAAATGACACTTTTTAATTCTGGGTTTTGACAATTTTTATTTGTAATTTGTATAATGGCCTGATGGGATGTCCAGCTGCCAAGTAATGCTGACTTTGCTGCTGACCTGGTATGGCAGCTTTTTGCACAAGTAGTCCTGTAGTAATTTATATAGCTTTATGATACAAAGAGACAACATACCTTTAAACAACAGTTTCTTTGTGTTTCTGTTCCTTTAAGCTATTTGTGCTGTTGTTTTTATAGGCATGCATAGTTTACATTAATAGAAGCTTTAAAATCTTGATAATGTAATCAAAACACTTGATAAAATATTCCAAGATAAATAATTTAACAGAAAGTTTAAATTTTAGAAACTTTTGGTATACTCTATTAATTATCCCTCAGAAAAAATAGAATCAACAATGATGTGTGGGAAATTGAGAAAATGCAGCAGAAAAATGGAAAAAGAGGGATTTAAAAGAGCATAAAAGTAACTGATTTTGTGAGAGATTTCTTTCTGTTCCTAATATTTTTTTTTTAAAGAATAAAAGCATTAAAGGACTGCTCATGTATATTATATTTGTAACAGTTAAGAAGCCATAAGCCCTTTACTTCACTTTGACAAGAAGTCAAAACACTGAATCAGATTTAAAAAAAAAAAAAAAAAAAAAAAAAAAAAAAGAGAAGGGAAAGGAATAGTGACATAGGGTAGAAAAACAGTCTGAAAATACAGGCTGAAAAATATCTACAGATATTTGCCCATCTAATGAAGCATGTAGCTTCAGGTTGGCATTATTTGCAAACAGGAGGATCTTTTGGCAGAGAAGCTGATTGTTGAAGTATATTTCAGGCTGTCCTGTCTTTGGATAGGGCTAATGTCGTGTAAATAGTGGGTTTATATCTTCTGAACAGGCAAAATGCCATACTAACAGACGGATATGAATATTACCATGAAAAAACCTATTATGTACTTCATGTTTGAGTTTTACAGGCTCTAGTCCAGAAAGACTGTCACAGCAAGTTGTGGGCAGTTTTTTAAAAAGTGCATGCTATTATTACTCAATTTAAATATTTAAGCTTAGGAAAGAATAATCCCATAGGTAGTGGTCTAAGTATTTCTGGGGCCTGTAAATGAAGTATATTGATTAAGAAATATCATAAGAAATAAACAGGTATTATAAAGATTTTAAATCTCAAGACGGTTCAAAGACAACTGAAGTCAATACAAGTTACTCTGTCTTACTCAACAAAGCTTTTGGTCAGGCCAAAAGTTAATGTTGAATGAATCAAATTTTCAGGATTAACCATGCCCCATAATAAATAATAAGAACATTAATATCCAGATAAGATTTTAAATGAATAAAAAGACTTGATAATGAGAAGCTTCCTATTCTCATGTTACTCCTGAAAAAAGAGGAAGTAAATGAAATTTTAAAAGAAGGAAAATTAGAATAAGGAAATAGTTAAGAATTAAACCATCTTTGAATTAACATTGCTGGATATTGTTACAGCCAAAACCAAGATTCAAACACAGACAATGCATGCATATGTATAATATTCAGCATAATAATGAATTGTGCATAACCAGTAATTTTCAATATAATGTATTATTTATGTGAAACAGAATCTGAAAACTTTAATAATGAAATATATACCTATATATATACACACAAAGAGAGAAGCAGGGAAGCAAGATATGTGTGTGTATATATGTATGTATGTACAGCATATGGTCTTTATTGCTTTGTTAAACTAAAAAATGTTATTAATCTTGAAATATTTCCTTTATGCCTTCCTTATTTAGCTGATTACCAAAAAATTCTAAAGCTCAAACACAACTAGTTGCAGTGGGAAAAAAAAAAATATATATGACTCTCCCACTAACATACATGAAGTTTTAAGGAAAAGGAGAAGTTGCTCATAAAAAAAAGTCTAATACTCATGCTTCCAATCTTTTTACAGCATGCATTTTTAGTTTAATTTTTTTTTCCCTGAAATAAATAAATAAAATAAGGTATAGTATGGTCCAGATCATGTAGGTCACATCATCATGAAACTAATGCATAGTGACATTATGCCACCTGAAATATTCAGCCAACAAAGACCCTTGTCTCTCAGCCTCAGTGTCATTTTTAACTCTGATTTAGTCTTTTTTTCTTGATGTTAGAACTCAAAAGATCTGAAAAGCTCTTTCAATAGCAACTGAAACAGTGAAAATTTCTGTATTTAGTGGTCAAGAAAGATAATCTAAGGTCAATAACCTGCTCTTTGCATGAAGTTTTTAGCTGGTACAATTACAGTTCAACAAACATTATTAGACTAAGAAGAATTTGATGATCCAGTCTCATGTGTTTGGTTGTTGTTTTGTTTCTTTTGTCTATTTTTCTTTCTCAGATACTTGTGGAACAGAGTATTTCATTATGAGTTAGCCTGGGAATTGTGGTATTTCTGATTGTTTAAAGAGACTTGATTCTAAATTCCAGCATAATGCATAAAAAAAGCATAATATATACAGTGAAGACAACTATTTCTGGGTGTCAGTTTCGTTCGGCAAATAACTCACTGTCCACTATGACCTGCTATAAGGGAAGGACTTTCCTTCTCAAAGACCTTGCTCAGAGCTAAGTGAGATGTGAGATATAGAAAAAAATAAGTGCTAGAGGTCTAGATAGATACAGTCTCTCCAAATTCTGTCCTAAATTACTCTGGTAACTAAGAACAGGAAGCTATTCCTAGAGTAAAATGCTGTTCCCTAGAGCTTGAATTTCAAAGATAGCATGCAAATGCTTCATTATTACTAATACAGGGAAAGAGAGGATAAAATCTTGCAGTAAGATACTTTTTTTATCACCCTTCATTCCAGCTAATCAAAATATGGCACCCATTTACTATGTAGCATGATAGTCAAGAAGGGAAGTTGCGCGAGAGCTGGATAATGTGTGTCAGCACCCACATCAAGAATTATGTGAATTCAGTAAAGCAAGTAAATGAAAACATAAGTTAACAGCAGGCCTCCTGAGGTTGAGAAGGGCCTTCTTCACTTCATTAGGGAAGCACTTCTTGTGAAGATGCAGAGTAAGAAGATGTAAGAGCTACCCTAGTAAAACAATTGTTGTCTGTAATTAGGAGTTTGCAAATCTGTGCTCAAAAGCAACAGGGTTTCACAGTAGTATAGGACAAAAAAATTATAAATAGAGTTTATGTAAAGATATTTTAATTGCCTGTGCAAAACCAAAACAGGACCATAAGTCTTACATCATTTTATTTCTGTGAGAGTTTTTATATACACTTAGTTGGAGGCAGAGTGGGTTTTTTTGTTTTGTTTTAAACTTTGTATTTGTTCACAAGAGAAAATAGTGTTGGGAGACTGCACTGAGTACACAACACAAAACATGCCATATTTATGTTCTAGCCAGTCTCTTTTTTTTCTAATCAAATATATTTTTCTCAGAGAGACTAGGATTCAAGCTAACTTTACAAGCACTGTTGTTTAATAACCAAATCATTGTTTATGTGTACTAATTTGTTTCCCCACAGTTGGCAACTTACAGTATATTCCCACTGCTGTATCTGTGTTTGTCACTGTATTGATACTTAGGTCACTTTATAATGACCAATTCTATAATTTTATCTCTCTACAGAGTAGTCTAAACATATCTAATATCCTTTAAACAAACAGCACATTAATTCTGCATCTTACTGACAGCTATGCTGGGAAGTTGGATAGGTGTAAAATGTTGCTTTATTTTGTTGCCAGGAAATAGGTGAAATGGCCATATTTCCGGGACAATTATGTTATGAAAAACTTTTCATTTTACATATAATATCATGTTACATTTTGGTGCTGAAACAGAAAATCTTAAGTAAAAAAAAAAAGAAGGTGAATCAATAATATTGATTCTATAAAGTGAAATAAGCTCATGATACCCTGTAATAAATTAAGATTTTATAGACATAAAATTGGTGTGTTATTTATTTATTCATAAATATCTTTTGGGTAGATACATTTTAAATAGATTTTTATCAAAACAGGTTTCTTGCAATGGTCTACAAATAATGACCTTTCTCAGTGATAGTAAAATAGTACCTTTAACGTGGAAGGACTTCAGCATCCTATATTACCATTTAAAACAACTGTCCCTGCGTAAGTCTTCTCTTACTCTGGTATTCTGAGCGAAATATAAAAAGAAAATTTTAAAATTAGCCATCCACTACAAAGACATCTCTTAAGCCTTAAGTTATGGGCAGTCTTTCCCTACCAAGTTATTCACCAAGCTTTCAGCTACTACTGCTTCAAGACCAGGTTGGATGGGGCTTTGAGCAACCTGGTCTAGTGGAAGGTGTCCCTGCCCATGGCAGGGGGGTTGGAACCAGATGATCTTTAAGGTCCCTTCCAACCCAAACCATTCTATGATTTTATATAAAAGAAGTTTGGGATATTACTAGATCTTTAACGTAGCTGAACACTGGCAAGACTTCCTTTAAGTTAAACTCTCATTATCTACTCATGATATAATATGCGAGCTCCTGTATCTTGTCCTCTTGGGGCTAAAGGATCTACAGGTTTACACATCTTTTCCTCTCTAGCACTGTTCAGCTGCAGTGCTATTATGTCTCAAACTACTGGGTTTCCTGCTGCCAACAGCAGCTTCTCTCTCCCCCCCCTCTCCCTCTTGTCACTTATGGACTGTTCTCTGTCTTCTTTTCCTTCCCAATTTTCTATTTCTAATTCTCTGCCCTCCCTATAATTCTTGATTTTTAACCCTTTAACCTCATTTCTGTTAGCAGTTGCCAAATTCAGTTGTCTGACAGAGCTGAGGCAGGCACAGTTCCCTGTCCCTAGGTACAGCCAGCAGAGAGGCTGAACATGCACAGCCAGCAGGCAGGCAAGTCCCTATACATACCACATGTACACATATATGGACAGCCAGCCACACGGATCAACACAGACCAAAAACACTGAGCACTCACATGGACACAGACAGCACCAATGGCCTTATCCTGCTCCCCTCTCTGATCAGGACAAGTTTGTTAGTGGAAAGTATATACACATATATCCAATGCATAAATACAGATCCCTCCAGCAGCTGGGCTCAGACACTCTGCCTGCCCAGTAGCTGCCCCTGGATCCCAGACCGCCCAGTTGCAGGCGCCTGGACATGCAAGCCCCCAAGGCCCCAGCCCCAGCCCCTTTCCGACCACCGGTATTCACACCCCCTTTCACACACCAGTACATATGCACACCCCGTAATAAATTCTGTTTCATTCCCAAATCCTTTTTGCTTCATCCTGTAATAAAGACCGTAGGGCGTTCTCCTTTGTTTGCAAGGCCTCCTGGTGTAAGTTGCCCTGTTTCTTATTGCAGATTACCAAGGCACTAATCGCTCTTTCTGGGTGGACCTAAGGAGCAGGCAATTCTGTGTGTTCCCTGTTCACTGAATAGCTTACTAGCTTCCTCCACCTGTCAGTGTTCTTCTCATCTTTGCCGAGATCCCTGTGTTCATGGTATTACACTTTAAATAGATAGCCTAACAATTTCCTTATTTCTCTTTTTCGCACTTAAGTTCTCTTCTCTCAACACCTCTTATTTCCATATTTATTACTCTCTATTGTTTTCCACCTCTTAATTTTAAACCTTTACTGTCCACCTCTGCCACCTTTTTCCCTGTTTTATAATTTAGTGAGCACAAGGAAATTAACTACCTCCTCTACCTTAGGATTTAATTAGAAATTCTACTTTAGCAAAATGGGAGAATCCATGCTGAGCACTGGCACGCAAGCAGTGCTTACTATCTGTTCTGTTTGGATAGCATATTAGATAGCTTCATACCCTTACCATATCCTTTTAATTACAAAAGCCTACTACATGCCCATTTCTGTCCAGTAAGTCTTAGTTCCCTCTCATATCACTTGCCAGATACCTGAATCTTCTCCAAATTCTGCTTGTGATCTGGCAATACTTAATACATATATTGCTTATTCACTACTGAAAACCCCTCTCTTATCTGTTCCCTGTATGAGACAGGAGGATCACACAATATGCAGCATAAGGAATACTCCCACACAACCAGGCAACATCACAGAAAGACCAGGTATCCAGCATGAAGCCACTGAAATTGAGAAAATGTCATGGAAACCAAGGAACACATGATCTATCCAAAAAAGAACACAGACACAAAAAATCACTTATACTGATGTTGCTTCCAATGAAATATCATGGTAGCATAGTAGAATACTGTCTTATTGCTTTCTCTTAATGATTTGTGTTCATCCCATAATTAAAATATGCAAATAATATTCTCTTAATAATATAACCTATGTTTTGGCAGACAAGTTTCCCTCTTGTTCTCATCCAGATGCAGCCTACACTCATGTGGAACACACACAGGCCAGATTCTATCAGAGGAACAATAATCTCACAAATTGCATTTTGTTTGAAAGTCTGTTGAAAAAACAATCAAGAAAAGAAAAATCTAGACTCAGTCTACTGTAAGTGTTGTATCTGCAGTACCAGTAATGGTATAGATACTGTAAGAGGGGTTTTTTCTCTAAAGTGATTACCATCAACGAACTGACCAGGCTGAAGCAGTGATACCTTCATGTTCTGGAATAACCTGAAAATAATTAGTTGCACTGATTTACTTCAATTAAGGAAGAATAAACATATTGCATTTTCTGACCATTTTAAGCAGTTAAACTCCATAGGAAGCTACTCCATGTTAGCTTAACTTTTCAGTAGATTCAAGACCACAGATGACCTTACCTTTATAAAATTTAGATATCTTCTTAATTCTATTAGGAGTGAATTGTTATATAGCTGTGGAAAACTGCTGTTATCTTCCAGTCATGTCTTACAGATGTCAAGCATATTTCAGTCCTTTTAGTTGAAGTGAGATTAAAAAAAAAGAGATTCTAGGTTAAGCTTATGGTATGGCACCTGGGAAATAAGTCCATTGCTGAACTGTGCGGACAACTCCACTTTTCTTCTAGGAGTCATTTCAGATTTTGATGTCTGTCTTTCACCAGTACCTCAAGTGATTAACCACCCTTCCTGCTTTTTTTTTTTTTTTTTTTTTTTTTTTTTTTTTTTGTGATTACCTCAGCTATCATTGGCCAAACTCAGCCCATAGTTCTCTATGTGTTAAGGAGGCTGAACTACCTGACAGAACTGAAATGGCTGATTCAAACTTTCCACAAAGTTGAATTTAAAATGAACAAAAAAAGAAGTCTAAAACCCAAGTTTAAGCTAGCTTCATCTAAGGGTCCCTTTACAGTCAAAGGGCAGAAAGAGACACTTCTAGGCCATGATTGATTTAATCTTAAAGGAAAAAACAAAAGATGGTCAAATGCCCTGTTCCCAGAAAATATCAGTAGTTAATATCCAACATAATCTGAATAATGCAATTTGAAATTCATCATATTAATGATTCATTGAAATCATGGAATAAATCGTCTTGAATATCTATGGTTTACTAGTAAGTTAATTCTATTATTCATTGTAACTGTATGTTTCTTCTTCAGCATTAGCTGAAACATGGTCATCTTTAGTGAGTTATGAACTGTGTCTTTTTTTTCTTTTTTTTCTTTTTTCTGAAATGAGTGGGAATACTTACTTTTCTTTCTTTAAAATGAAGTTAAAAGATATTCTAAACCATGATGGCAAACAGTGATTAGCTATTCTCCTGTAAATCACAAACGCTTACCAGGTACACCATTTTGCCAACAGCTTTTCCACTGTTCTGGGTGATAACAAATGAACAGAAAGAAGGTACAAATTCCTTCTGAAATAAAAAGATTTTATGTTTACTCTTTACTGATATATCTATTGCTGCTATTAATAATAATTTCATAAAATTTATGTACTTAGGAAGGTGTGATGCATATATCAAATACAGTGTGGCTTCTTTGACATAATGTGAGAAAGCATTTGTGAAGTCTGAGAATTGCCATGCAAAAAAAATACATAAAGTACCAGCATGTAGGAGTGAAAGACATAGCAGGGTGAAAGAATTACAAAAATTTTAATTTTCACTGGAATAAAAGTGTGTGAATCTAGAATATGGAAGATTAAAATTGCATTTTAATTGTTTCAAGCTCATTAAACATGATCATGCATAATGAAGGAAAGTCAAATACAGAAAAGTCAATCTTTCAAAGTCAAATGACACCACAGATCATGGTATGAGAATGTATAGAAATTAAGATTGGGGTGTAGAGTTTAGAGCAAAGAGTTTGATTAAGAATTCTGAAATAAGGGAGGGTGGGAAATTGAAGAGGCAGCTTGAAGATAATTGGACTCTCAAGATTGTCCTCCCATAAAGCCAAAGGCCAGACGTTCCAGAATAGAATGCAACACTCCAAATCCAGTTTTCAATAATCCAATCTTGAGAACTGTATGTAAAGTCTGAAGTATTATTTATATTTCCTGTTCCTTTCTATCCTCCAAATAGAACATACATGTTTATTTCCATCCTTCAGAATAATACTGGCAGGACTTCAGGCACATGTTTTTTTCCTCTAAAAAGCAATGTTTCTCAGTATAAGTAAATTCCAACTTTTTCCTCTTTTTTACAGCTGTTTGTATATTCCCATATGTACTATAAACAAGAATTTATACTCAGGCTTAAAAGAAATGACAGTCTGTTATGATCCATGTGAACATATAGCTCAGTATGACATTCAGAATGCCCCAAGGGGGGGAAAAAAAAAAAAATCAAACCAAAACCAATGATTTTAATATTCAAAAGGCAAATGGCTTCAGAAACAGAATGTCACTTATACTTTATTATCTCATCTTCAAAATAAAATAAAATAAAATAAAATTTTGGGTTAGATTTTCTGATGGATAGTTTTCTGTAGATAAACTTGTAATTTAAATAATAGGACGCACAATATCTCTTTTAAAGATCTAGCCACACCTACTGTAGAGGCTTGATTGAAGATATTTCATCACTTTATTCAACACTGATAAAATTTTATACCTTGGTTATGTCTGTCAGAAACCTTTCTGAGCTATTAAAGGGTCTATATATGTAAATATATATATGTGTATATGAGCATATTATGTATTATATCTACATCATGCATATTATACAGTTATATATTTATCGTGCATATTATAAAATATGTATTTTTTTCTTAATGTGATTTTTTTCTAAATGAAACTATTAATTTACTTATTACGGCTGTAAAAGCTATTGAACTCTCTTAAAGTGTTTTGTATAGTTCCAAATTGAAATTAATTTGATTTCATTCTGATTCTAACATTCATAAGTTTCTTTGAAAAGCCAAGTGGTTATTACCACAGAAGTCTTGAATCAGTTAATGCTGGTGCTAGAAGAAAACTGCAGCCAAAAATTTCCTCTTTCAAGTTTTCGACCAGCTCTATTCTTTAAAATAAAATCTTCCATGAACAAGCACTGTCATCTGTCACACCATAAGCACATCTTCTTTGACATCCGAAGCTTATTCAGAAGGACTCTTTCAAATGTCTCCCACCCATACACCACACTTCTTTTGTTGCAGGCCATTCAAAAAACACTTGAAAAGATGGAGGAGGAAGTGAAATGACGATACAACATATGTAGTGCAAGTACTGAATACATGCGTAACCATCTGTAGGCCAAGCTTTGAAGTCCCTATTTGGCAAAACTGCAGCTTCTTATCCTTATTTCCCCAAATACTTGGGAGAAAACCACTGCTTTCAAGCCTGTCCTGGCAGCAAAAACATTTTGTCCAAAACAACCACACAGCAAGTGATTTAACATGTGCCAGGAAGAACTTGAAAAGAGGAAAGCATGGTTTTAACAGAAATTTTGTAGTGGGGGAGCACTTCTGAAAAGATTACTGATGTACTTTTTTTTCAAATATTCTTTTATCTTGGTAATCCCACTTTATCATGAAGGGGGATTTTTTTTTCAGTATGATATCCCCTATACAGTTTTGGCAGCACAAGTCCAGCAGGATCAACATGAGTTAAATTACCTCTTTAAATATATACCTACTATTTGAAAATGGATGCTTTTTCTCCCTAGCAAGATTTTGGGGTTTTGCCTTTTTTTTTCCAAGAGCATTAACAGAGTAGTAACATTAGTAGATAATGAAAAATATGATACATTAAATGAAACTTATTTCATAATTGGCAGATAAAAAATGTAATCAACTACCATATGCACATACATAAATAAAACTCCTTTCCACCTTGCTTTCTTCATTGAAAGAATGTTACTGGGGTTTTTTTCCCCTGGTGCATTTCCCTAACTCAGTGTTGCACCAGGAAAAATCAAGCATGTCTACATTCTGAGCGACTGCCAGTTAGAGACTGACCAAAGCCCTTTCAGATCAGTGAACGTCTTTCCTTGGGTTCAGCTGTCAGATAAGAAAGAGAAATATACTTGGAGCATAACTGCCTTCTCTGCATACTGAGCCATTTGCTGAAAACTAGTCAAACATACCAATAAGTTATATCCCATACATACTGATTCATTTAGAACTCATCCTGTACACAGTATACACCTTCTGCTATTCTCACTTTCCCAGACGAAGTTACATGAAGAGGATCTACATTAGCAACCTTCAGTAAGGAACTATGATGTAAAATACTGCAAATAAAAGTGATTTTATTGTAAATTTATATAAGGTGTAGTTATCAGACACAGGAGGATGGCAAAAAAGGTAAACTTTGATAGTCCTTCAGTCCATTTGTCCTTTTCACTCTTCATCTTTTCCAATTACTTTGTTTCTCTCCTATTATTTGAAAGTGACAGTCCACATCTCAGGTTCAACTAATATTGCACAGACAGAAGTGCATGTCTGCCACCAACAGTTTCACAGCAATGAAAACTGATTCTTACCCCTGTAACAAAGTTTGCAAAAGTACGTAAGTACTGTATTAAATTAATTCACTTTCTGAAGAAACCCTTGCTCTATAAGAAAATGAGACACTCCCTAGCTTTTGGTGCTTTAGGCCATAGTTGTTCAGTACAAATATCTTTCCTATGAACCTTCAGAATTGCACATGACTGTTTTCTTTGATCTTCAACGAATCATGCATTTACACCTTACATGTACTTTTGGGAAACAGAACTCTCTAAATTCTGCAAACTAAATACTGTTCATTTATTATGCTCCTTTTTTTCCTCATGGTTGATTTTATTCAGAGCAAAGAATGAGTTTTAAGGGTCTGTCTTGATGAAAACCAACCAATATTAAAACACAGCTGTTTGGAATCAACACAGTGGGGGAACAATTATTTTATGAACATGCTTTTGTCCTACCTAAATACTGAAGCCTATATTAAAATTAGATACATAAAAAAGATGAAGGACAAATGGGATAGATCAAGGTGAGAAGTGCAGAAAAAAGGAATTAAGTGGAATGTAAGTATCTTTAATGTGTTCTGGTTCACACTGTAACTGTCCCTCTAAAGAGCTGAGAAAAAAAAATCTAGTTTGCTTTGGATAAATTTGTTGCTTCAGTAAGAAAAATAGGCACAATGTAGTTAGACACTGGTGTAGTTTTGCACTGCTAATGGTTTGAATTAAAAACAGTTTCTAGAGACTGTAAAGGGAACTTAAGACAAATTGGCTTCCTTGTTAAAACTTGTCAGAAACCTAAATTACGGAAGATAGCTCAGAACTGTATTACCTTATTACCTTTCTGGAGCTTCCTTTGTCATTTCAGGCTGCTAAGCCATGTTTTGGTCTGAAACACTGACTTGTATTTCTTATGATGTGGTAGAAATTTGCATTAGAAAAGAAAAAAAAAGTCTTGCCATTAGGAACAAGATGAGAAATGAGGTGGTAGAAAAGACAAAGAGGATGGAGAAAAAACAAAAGAATGACTATCTGAATGAATATTTTCCTGCTTTGCCTTTTCTCCTGAAAGACAAAACTGTGACAACAGCAACTTTGTATTCTTTCCCCTCTGAACTGTTATAAAGATCCATGGTGTCACTAATACTTTCTTTTCTCCTCACTAAAATCACCTGTCACAGCAAATTAGTTTTAGGCAATATTACAGTCGGGGCGTCAGGAATTAGTTTGTGAACTCCCCCTGCCACAAGAAGGTGCAAAATCCTTGCAAAGGAGGAGTGGCTGTGATGACTTTGCAAGCAGCTTTGCCAGCATAAGTATGAAGTCAGAATTTGGATTATTCTAGCTGAAACATTTCTGTCATTTGGTGAGCAAAAAAGAGGCAGGAGTAGCTATAATCTAAGGCTATGAATATCACCTGTTACTTATTCAGTTGCTGTAGGCTAACAAACAAATTTGGGATAGATACTGTTACCTGAGTGTTCCAAAATCTCAGTGAGAAAACTGCACCTTGTCAAAGGAGTCTGTTGGAAAGCAGTTGCTAATAAAAGCATATATGTAATGTAAAATTTAAAAAAATCACCTTTAATAAATAGGCTTATTAAGAAAAGCACAAATTCAGAAAAAAAGAAAGATTTAGAATCCAAAGACAGTTTATTAATCTGTACACTTTATTAATCATTTCACAACATCCTTGTCATTATACAGAAATTTCAGTTCCAGCCTTAGTGTACTGTACAGAGACAATACTAAAATTGTCCTGAGGATCCTACCTTTTAGGTAGACAATACACATATTTAAGAAAAAATAAGTAAAAAGCAATGAAAATGCAAAGGGAAATGAGAGATATTCATATACATTCCTCTTTTCTTTTTCATGTAGTCCGTGAAAAGAAAACATGATCCTCCATTGTAGATACAAGACTTAGGGGTAAAGTGTACAATTAGGAGAATGATTTGCTTACTGGAATCCCAGTACAAAATTTGTATCATTTGTACAGGACTGGAATTAGTCCTTTCCTCATCATTGCTGGTAGAACATAACGGAGTCTTGTCATATTTTCTTCTTCATTATTCCACTGTTTTCTCTGTGAGAAACTGCTAGGTGTAAAAAATACGTCCAAGAGCAGCTGATAGATTAATTTTGTTGTTAATTTTGAATTGGGATCTTTTACTGACAGAAGGAAACTGGAAAAGCTTCAGGAGGAGTTAAGTAGATTAAAAATTATCAGGGAACTTCTGCCCCCTGCCATGTCATGTGTCTGTCCACCATACATGCTCTTCTAGTTTGGGCCTCATCTCAAGCCCCTTTCTGCTGCTTTCGTATGAAGTGGATTTACATGTTTGTAGGGCAGTATTCATCCAGAGTATACTAATTTGCACACAAGCAAATAAAATACTATTCTAGCAGCTGGAAAAATATATACGTGCTCCTTTCTGACATATCACTCTCTTCCTAAGTTAAAAATTTAGATAACTGGAAAAAAAAAAAAATTAAAAAAAACCCCCAAAAACGTGAAACCATCCCTTAACTGTGAAAAACTGAACTTCAGTCTAGGAGAGAGGCTGATATTATTTGTATTTTTCTGAGTGTTTTATTTTGTCTCATAATTGTAATAAGTTCTGTCTTCTAAGCAAGGGATAAAAGCTCACAAAACAGACATATATTTGATAAGAAAGAGCAGGGTCACTTCCATGCTTTGCCAATAATCCCCAAAGAAATATTCTGCGTGTAACAGAACTATTTTGTTAGCAGCTCTGTCAAATGCCCTTTGAGTTACCATAATTAAACATCAGCTTTATGACTGACTACAGATCTTCCACAAAGAAAATAGAAAGCTTTAATATAATGTTAAAATTCACACTCCGATTCCAGCAATTTCTCTACTGTTAAAAAAAAAAAAAAAAAAAAAAATTACAGTAACTTCTTGAGGAAAAAGTCTGGGACACGTCACAAAAGTATGAATGTCAAATGGCTTCATAACTGTTTCACATATGTTCTCTGCAACAATATATTCACTAATTCCCCTTGTTTTGCTGTCACTCTAAATTTACTTTCACATCTATTTTTGACAAATGGAACTATGCTTTTACATTAGGCAGATGAAACCAGAGTCAGATCCAAGGAAAAATTTTAAGCACAACATACGCTTTCCATATAGGTGATTGATTTAGTATTTACTAATTGGATACACTTAGAGACTGCAAAAATGGCAGAAGACTGCATGGCAGGTAATTGTAAAATCATGCTTAGTTAGTTTAAACCTCCTCACAAAGTGTCATTTTGATAAGTTATTTCTTCTCAAATACATGGCTAAGGAGAGAAGCTTATCTAGACTGATTGATTTAAAGTTTTTGGTTACTTTTCAGTTTGATTTGATAACTCATTTTGGATAAAGTGGGAAAACCCTGCAGTTCCAGAAGTCAGTCATTAGAAACACTGTAATGACTTCACCTAGTTCCACTAGGCATGAGATTGGCCTCTGTTTTGTGCTTCTTTTGCTTTAGAATCTTTTGATTTGTGAAACTGATTTTTAAGTGAACTACATGTTAGATGCCTTTCTAGCTACAGTGGTTAAATTAGGAAAGTTGTGTCGGTTGACCTTGAAGTTGTTTCTCAAGAGCAGCCCAATGCAGATGCCCTCTTATGAGAAGCAACTTTAAACAACAGGTTGCATTGGGGAGCTTACTTTTTTTTGATGGTGAGATATATCTCTGGGTCTAACACACCTTAAACCATGTTTCAGAATTTTTCCATTCCTGGAAACATCAACCTACTCAAAATTTTACTTCCACTGTAGAGTTCTCCAAAATCATCACAAAAAGATAGCAAAATAGATATAATCCTGAAACAGCTGCCCTAATGCAAAATACATTTCCCCATTTATTCTCTCAGAGTGCCCTAATATTTTGATACACAAGACTGAGGTATTATCAAAGGCAAGTGGAAGACCAGTGTGGTTTTGGTTTTGTAACATGGAATTTAAACATGCAAATGCTTTTGTGGGTCTTCTGCATTGATAAATATTTCATCTGCAATTAAATTCTCCCTCTGAGGTTTTACGGAACAAACTAATTCCATACATTTCAAGCATTTTTTAGATTTTATTAAAAAACCAAAATCCTGGCAAATGTATTCTAAGCAGGTATAATTCAGAGAAAAATTGCTAACAACTTTTTCCAGTTATTTGAAATGAAACAATGCAAGAATCAAAGAATAGGTCAGTAGGCTCAGATGATGAAACATCCCAATTAATGAGTGGCTAATTGATTTGAACAATGAGGATGCCCATTAAAGTAAATTATTTTGTTAGCTTATTTTGAAAGAAATTAAGAGACACATATTTTGTTTTGTTTTGTGTTTTTAATTTAAGAACTCAGCTTGTGTCCTAGATGACACGATCCTATACAACGTAATGAAACTTAAGGTGCCAAACCTCACTCAGCCTTTTAGAGGTACCCCTTCAGAAATACTGAGCACAGAGCCCTATGTCCCATTTCCTAATGCAGGAGTGTAAGCAATACACAGCTCAGAACAAGCACAGGCTTTGAGTTTTCCTTATTTAACAGTTAAGTTTCTAACTTGCAGTCAAATTAACTGAGGCTATTTGAATTTTAAAGCATTTCAATCATTCTGGATTTCTCACCATAACTGAAGACACATGCACATCAGAGACACAAAACCGGGTCTTTATTACATATATATATTTTTTTAAGAATTGAGGTAGATGAGGAGAGGTGGGAAGACAGAGGTGTTGCATTAACCCCAACACAAGTTAACTGGTCTTGAAAGAACACATATTTTGTGCAAAGCCAAAAATTTATTTTGGGTTCAGTTAAAGTCTTAATAGTCTAGCTGAACAATTATTATTTGTCCAGTCATAATGGCATTAAGCCTCAGAGTCTAAATTATCTAGAAAACAAAACTTCACTTTTAACAAGGTTTAAAATTATTAGAGAGGCACATACACACTTATACACACGTACTCTCTCTTAACATCCTCACCTTTTGTCCAATGTCAGGCTCACCTTTCTGTGCCGCTCTAGGTCTTAGGGTCAAAGGCATCAATCTTCACTAAGAAGGTGGAGATTATGGGTTTCAGAGGGCCATCAGCACCCCTAACTCCTCCACAGGGGAAAGTATGATTTTGACAGAGGTGTATATTCCTCCTCATTCTAGGGTCTAATTTTATGTATTTTCTAAAATTTTCTAAATTTTGTTCTTTCTTCACTGGTCTTCATTTCCACATAACATCCAAATTTATAACCCCTAAAAAAAGTTTTGCCCAGCTCCCAGTGTTATATCCCTTTAATGACTAATAATTGAGTATTGGTGAGTTGTTCACAGACCTGGAACCTCTGCCATCATCTCATCTACACACTTTCAAGGCTTCTGTTATCACACCTTCACTTCTCTCCACTGGGTTTTATTCTAGGGTCACAGTTTATTCTACACAGACTCACTTGGGTTTAGCACTTACTAGTTACAGATATATATCAAAATTATTACAAGAATAGGTGTTATGTCATACTGTTGTACAAAAGTAAGCTAAAAATAAAACAAATAAAGTAATACTTACCTGGATGTTTGACAACTGCAGTTACAGCTAAGTCAGATAAACAAAGCTCCAGACCAAGACAAGAGTAGATGCAGTGGTCCTGCAAACTCACTGTCATGAGGCCTTGGAGATTTTGGATGAAGCCTTTGGCTTTCCAATAGCAATGGCAATACCATATTTGCTCAGCTACAGGATTACACAGAGAGAGGAATTAAGTCTGTTAACATCTAAAATTAATATTTCACACTTAGGGCACTTAGAATAGGCTACAATGTGATAGGTTTTGTTCACCATTCTAAGAATTATTTGTACATTTTAACCAATATGTATTTAATGCTAATGTACAGAAATATTCTTCAGTGAATGCAAACTACAGCTCCTGGAAAATGCAAAAATCTTTTGCCTGTAGAATCATGCTACCAGTTGTTGATCTAGTCAAGCCTCACATTTTCCTCACACAAAAAAAAGGAGGAACAGACAACTGCAAAATAAGAATAGAAACTGCTATGACTGCCTATAGCTGTTTGATTTTTATTTTATTCTGGGCAGGTGTATCTTGCTGCTGGGAGGAAAATGAATTTAGGCAAGTGCTTTATCTCCTAATTACTGTTTAATAAGGAAGCAGAATCACACAGATGGAAATATTTTTTCCTCTTTGTTTGTGAAAGAAAGGACACCAGAGAATGTCTTCAGGATAAGTCTGAAATGCACAGTGGTGTTTCTAAGTATCTGCTACAGGAGCAGATTATACTGTTCTTCCATTGTTCTCCCTAAACGCTTCCTGTGTAGTTAACACCAAGTAACTTCTCACAATGTGAACATATGAGTTGTTTGGGATCTACGCATGGAAGAGGAGCAGGTGCATGCCCCAGAGGTCTGGAACCCAGGTTCCTAAATGTTAGTCATTGCAGCACTTGGTGTTATGTCACCTGCATCCTCTTTGGCTCTTTTCCCAAATTCCTCACAGTTCATGGAAAATGAAGGCAGGTAAAAGATTGTCTTAATACTTTCACTCAGAAGTTTAGAGAGAGAAATGAGATCCTTAGCTCAGTTTTATCACCCCTAAGCTGACCTTAATCTTTTAGTCTACAAGACCTGCAGGCTGCCATAGAACTATCTTTCCTTTTATTTAATTTGTGTTCTTTATCTGTAGGTTTACTACAGTGAATAAAACTATAATTGTGCTTATCCATTAAGCAGGACAGTCTAACTAGGTGTGTAGTGGGTGGCATCGCTTAGGGTGGCATCGCTTAGGGTGTCATCACTAAGAATCCATGAGACAATGAAAAATTTTAATTCGGATTCTGATTTCTTTCTCCCATGGTGTTTGTTGCCAAAAAAATGTCACTTCTCATCCCTACTGTACTTTGACAGAAACAAGAGTTCTATTAGGAAATAGCATATTATATATAATTAAAACATGGAAAAAATACTTAGCGATCAGAGAACATTTTTTCTTTGTGATTTATGAGTCCTTTTAATGTTATCTATTAAAAGTAAATATTTGCTTAAATGATCTGTGACAAGTTTTCATGAGGTTTATAACATACTTCTTTATAAGACTGAAGACAAAACAACCATGTACTACATGTACAATGCCTAGAGAATCCCCAAACTCAAATGTATATACAAACCTACAGATTCATTTCATTGATATTTTCGCGTATGGCCTGATCCAAAGCCAAATGAACTTTGGAATTGCTTTCCATTGACTTCAGTAAGCCTCAAAATATGGTTCGTTCTTAGTGGCTTTATGTGTTTGGGTCCAAATGCATGAAATTACACATTGCTTAAGTGTTTGCAGACTGAAGTCCAAGGTTTTATAACACCTACTCTACAGTCCATAGTGTGAAAGTCTGAGATTTGTTTTAATGCTAATTCAACTCGGAAATTATATTTCCCATGGGAATATTTTTTTTTCTGTCCAAAAGCCACCTATTTTATGTGATTGTCATACTATATACTTTGATATATCTTGAGCAATTTTTGCAATGTTAATTTAAAGTAAATTTTGAAGAAATTATCACAAATACTTTAAATGGACTGGAAGCTTGAGCTTGTACTTACAGATCATGTTAGAAGACATTCTGTGGCTTTCTCTCCATCTTATTGCACATTTTGTAAACTTGTCTTGGCTGAAGTTTGGTATTGGGAGTAGGGGGGGAAAATATCAATATTATCTCTAAAAAAACCCAGTTCATTTGAAGATTCTTGTCTTCTAGCCAAATATACATTCAGATTAAAGTATCTCTTCTATAAAAATAGCTTTATATTTATGATAATTAAAATATTCCCAGACAATTCTGTGCTATGTATTCTTATAGAAAAAATGTGTTTGTGGTAGCAAAGAGATAAGAATCATCTGGATTCAGTTTATAATGGTGGGATAGTAAGTCATATTAACAATGAGAACCTTTTTACATTCAGCTAAATCTAAACTGTTTATCCTTCCACTAGACATGCTTGAATTACTGCATAATCATTTCAATGTTTCGGTTTTTTATAAATTAAAGTACAGTGGCAAAAGACTAAGAATTGTTTCAGTGCTTTAAAATTAAACAAAGTGTTTTTAAAAATATAAATTGCATCTAAAAGTCAGGCCTCTATTCAATATTTTACCATTTTCTTGTGAGAAAACTAATGAAACTACATCTTATTTAATAGATAAAAGTTATAAAGGGGAAGTGAAATGCTTAAGGTCACAAGATGCTTATTAGAAAAGGTGAGAATCAAGATTTCTAAGTCACACTTCAATGCTTTACTGTTAAACCATGCTACCTCATAGGACAGGAGAGGAAATGGAAAAACAACTACGTACTCATTTCATGAAAAAACTTATTTTCTAAAAAATCCCTATATGTAACATTTCCAGAAATAGCAATGCATCCCATACTGAATAGCTAGTGAGTGTCAGACTGAATCCCAACTCATTCCTTTTTCAGTCTTCTTGATTCTCACAATGGTAAAACACTGGACAACAGGAATAGAAACAGAAAATATTAATCTGTAATTTTTTCCCTAAACATCTTTGTAGGCCACAGCTGAAGGTGGTGATTATGATGGATATAAGAAGTACTGCCCATTCCACTACCTGTTCTGTATAGTCTTCAGAAACAGTAGTGAGAACAGTATGGTGATGATAAGCATAGCAACAGTGGTCAGCTGTGGCATCATGGAGGTGTCGGTCCCTGCCAAGGTTGCCTCTGCCTTCTCCTTTGATGGGAGAGGTTTCAGGAACAGCTTTAAAAGAATGAACAGCTGTATTTGCTACTGCTGAGGCCAGCAGTTCTTCCTTGTATGGCAGGAAATGGATGGGTTGACCTTTTTCTCTGTGGTCATAATTCCTGTTTGTTTTCCCCTTAGAAATTAGTATAAACCATCTCTACAGGAATCTGGAGAGAAACCAAATTATTATGGGAGACAACAGATGGGAAAAAAAGGTGGAGGGACGGGAAGGTCTTAATGGGTCAAAGATGTAAAAAATGAGGAACAATGGGTGGACACTGAGCAGAGCACCCTTTATGGGCCTAATAGTGTTCTACCTAGAGATGAGACAAGGAAAAAGTAAGTTTCACAGTTAGCAGGATCCCTTTAATCTTTTCTTCCTGATGGAACATGGTAGTTGTCTAGGACTAGAACAAGGTCGGTGAGAAATTCATTGAAATGACATTGTTGAAAACTGCAGAGTGGCTTTCCACTTCCATTCCTATTTTCTGTCAGAATACAAAGTGAAATAAGATATATTTTTTGAAATGAGAGACGCTCAAATCAGCTGAGTCAGAAAGATTTGAAAGTAAATCTTTTGTTGCACAAGTGGGGGCTCAACAATTATCAATGGATTTCTTGGTTGTAACACAATATGGTCTCCTTTTGGAACCTGCTTCTTCCCATCCCCAAGGTTTGTTCATATTTGTCATTACCAAGGAGTCTTCCTGTCTTTACCTACATTGCAGGCTCCCTACTTTTTATGCCTCGTTGTGTACCTGCCCACTTTGCACTCCAGGATATGCTATCAACAGTGTTATCCTTAGTTACTCTAAAAAAGGAACAACATTTTACTCAGTCTTACTTAGTCACAACTCAATTGTAAGGCAAGACAAGCAGGTGATTTTCCTCTCTGCTTCCCAAACTTAAAAAAAAAAAAAAAAAAAAAAAAATGATTACACATATAGTAAACAGTGACAAAACAAACGGAAGTTATACCATCTATTGCACTGGGCAAGTATGTAGTGAAAACAGGTTTCAGTTAAGTGTAGATAAAGAAGGAGACTACCCTGCAGCAGGCTACGAAAACCAGAAGCTATGCTTTGTATGAAATAGAAATAGGTGAGAGTGGTCTTCAGAAAACTTCTCAGGGAAATTGAAATATGATTCAGTGCGTTCTTGCATACAAAGACAAGAAGAGTTACTAAGGAGGACAAATCAAGCATATACAATCTTGAACTTCTTGTTGCAAGCAGAACACTCTAGATGAACATCTACTTTCCTCTCAGATAAAACAGATTTTGAACAGTTCAAAATAATATTAGACTGTACTGATTTGTTTGAAGGAATTGAAAGAAAGAAGGACATCAACTGTGAATTCTTATTCTTAAGAGTATGGCAGGGACACTCTAATGATCTACTGCAGAAAACTATTATCTAGCCTTGTTCATTCCTTATGAGTTTATCAACAGTATAGTATTGTCCTCTTCAGGAAGCAAACATTGCTTTTTAAAACCTTCTAGTACAATACTTCCAAATCCCCATGCTAGGAAGGCACTGCTTTTGCAAACAGAATAATCCCATTTAACCCAATCAAACTGTTTATGTCCTGTAACTAGCTTACTCCTCTTCAGTATTAGGATTATTCAGTCTTGTTCTGATGAAGAAGTTATGCCAATAAGACATACTGTGGGAAAAAAAAAATTCTCTGAAAGGCATTTATTTAAAGTAGAAAAAAAAATTTTTTTATCTTTACAGACCACCAAGTCTTATCATTAATATATATAAAATTTATAAAACTCTGAATTACGAGCTTCTGAATAATGTACAAACATTAGTTTAATTCCTGAGGAGACTCTTAGCAGAATCCTGATAAGTGCCCAAGTGTAATACTGAAATGCCGTATGAATGTAGTTTAAGATAACAGCTGTGTGCGTCATAACATTAAACTTCTCTGACCATGTACTTGCAATGAATTCTAAAGTTGTGAGAAGGATGAGACACATAAATGGCCTGACTCTAGAAGATTAGAGAATGAACCAAATCAAATTTCTCACAAATTAAGTGTAGCTTATAAGTAGTGCCACTGCACTGCAGCCAGTAGGTAAGTACAAGTTTGTAAAAATATGTAATATTTGTTATTCTAAATCTTTCACATATGTAAATTCATGAATGTGACAGTTCCTTTTCCCATAACGGTTAATTGTCCTTTCCACAACATGCCCCCCAATTAAATGCACAATTTTTTCACCAAACAAAACTATTTCTCAAAATATGATGCCTCCTATAACAAGTCACCTCAAAGTCAGAGATAGAATATTATACCATGGATAATAAAGATAATCTTACAGTTAGACAACTCTAATTCTTGCTCAGGATGAAACCTTGTGTAAAGCCTTGTTTGTTTAAGGGATAAGTTAAGACCTTCTGGAGCATATGGGAAGCTTCATTTCATCCAAATTTGGAATAGACCTTGACTTGTCAAAATTAAATCATTTCTGCCAAACTCCTCTGTCACACAAAATATTCTGGCTCTCCTTTATGACTTTCAGTGTTTTCTTGCATGTTCACAGTACAGAAGACTAAAAGAAACATTTTATTCTTGGGAATCTAATTAATCCTATCTTTATAAATAAATCTTCCTTCCTTTTTCAGCTCCAGATCTTTATCTCCTGGGGTTTCCATATCACTTTTGGTCCAAGATTTCAGTTTACAACTTCTCCAGTTCCTCCCTAATCCAGGAAACTTTCTCCAATCTCACAGAAGCTCATGAATTCTCTAACAACATTTTTTTCCCACAGCTTTCCTTCCATTTTAGTCCCTTAAGCTTTGTGTATGTTAGTAATTGAAATGAACTAGGACCACTTACTGGTCCTGAGGCAAATGGCAGAGCATAGTTAATGCCAAGATTGCTAAACTCTTATTTTCCCTCATCCTATACCTCTGGGGAAAAAAAAAAAAAAAAAAAAAAAAAAAAAAAATAAAGCACCAAACTGGCACTGTCCTTGGTCCATGGTGTCCTCTAACAGTGGAAGAGCAGATGGAACATGCCAAAACCATGCCTGGGAACCTCCTGACAGTTCAGCCTGGCTGAATAATGACAGGACTGTGCCTGTGCTCATAACTTAGCTGAGTTTTCACTTTGCTCTTTTGACTTTTCTAGTATGGACCTACATAAGGATTTCAGATAGAATATTCTAGATTACCAGTCTTTCTTGTGGTTACTGTCCTGTAGAGTCTCTCTTGCTCAGTGTTGCAAAAGTTACATTTCCTTCCTCTTTCAAGCTGTGTCGTATGCTAAAGAATTCTACCTGATTGGTACCTGCTCCTGGCTTCACAGCATGGGCTCTGCTCCCATTTTAGTGTTTCCCTGAAAGTTTAATGTCACAAAGTAAAGGCTGGCATTTGGCTCTGCTAGTTCTTCTGCAGGAAGACATCCTCTAAGCTGCATTGCAGCCCACCATTTTTGCAACAGTAAAATATTGAGCTCAGAGCAAGGACTCTAAAAGAGTGTTACCTTTATTTTGGCAACAGGCAGTGTAGTACATCAAGTGATTCTGTGTACATGTGGGGAGAGTTCAGTGGAGTGCTCTCAAGCTTACTAACTTGTGAGACTCAAACGAGAGGATATATCCATTACTCCTCAATAATTTAATTAAAAAATAAGGGAGAAGAAACTGTACAGAATTAGAGCCACTATCTAGTACTGCATGTGATTTAAGAAGCAAAATTAAAGAGCTCTTACTGAAATTAGTTACTGTACCCTTTGTCAGTGTGGACATGGAATGAACAGCTTGACCTGTAATTTGGCAAGATGTTTGAAAACAAGTTTGAGGGGTTTTTTTATTGTGACTTTGAAAGATATGTGCATACCATTTAACATCTATCATGCACTTTAAGCATCAGCAAGTCTCTGGTACTTAAAAAGAGCTATAGCCATTAAGTTAACAGAACTAACTTCTTAAAAAGTATATTTCAAGAAATATTTCGTAACTAAATTAAATAATTCAGAGGTAAATTTGCAAATAATTTGTAAACAAAAGGACTGAAAACAGTAGCTTTAATCAAAGAACATACAGCCTATTTTATTAAAGGGGGAGGGGTAAGTACCTCAAGTTACCAAAAAACAGTTAAGGGTGACAGTATGTCTACGCAGCCATCTTACCTATCAGAGTTGGCAGCACTTTAAAGAAGTCTGTGAAACATTGTTTAAAATGTTAATCTGTACAAC